>NW_024429195.1:42673668-43909918 GCF_017639785.1 Mesocricetus auratus
CAAACACAGATTACATAGTGCTCTATTAGCATTAAACTTTCTTAATTCTAATGAGAAAGGACAAACAGTTGCAGAAAGATACTGGACTGCAGAAAAAACTTCTGAACTAAATCAGCCAGTGTATTTCAAAGATGTAATGACCTCAGTGTGGAAACCAGGATATGAGTTACAGTAGGAAAGGGGTTTTGCTTTTGTTCTGCAGGAGATAGAAAGCTTTGGATTCAATCAAAATTGATCAAGATTCAGTCCAAACAGGAGAAACCTCGGGATGAGGAAAGATGACAGGTCATCCACATAGTCATGTCTCATGAGGAGCATGGAGACCTCACAAAAGGAAAGGGAAGTGTTTTGTTCTTGTCTTTACAGGAAAAGCCATCTCCAAACAGCAAGGAGACACTGAATGTGCAGATACCTAAAGAAGAGAGGATGGCTAGCCTAAATGAACCATCAAACAAACAAGAGTCTGATATTTGGTATTAATGTCTAATTCTCTTACCCTATATCTTTGTAAAAGTCTATTTTGCTTTACTTCCTAGTACTCTTTTATTCCCATTTCACTTAAATCAACAGTGGCTTTGGAGTTGGATCTGGCTCTCTTCCTCTAAATCCAAACATGTTGTTTATGTATTATATCAAGAAGCCAATTGATGTAATACAGAAGAAAACAAAATCTAGGGACTGTCATTTGCCTATACTTGGTTCTTTCTCTTAAAGCCTAATTTCCCTCATAATTATTATCTTCCTTATTGCTGTATTTTCCATTAGGCATACCTATAAAAGTTGAGATTTCTTTGTTGACATTAACTTTTAAGTCCTCCATAGAGAACAACGAATTTCCTAACAGGAATCTTCGAACACTCCGGAAAGAAAATGGGGTCCCACTTCATCGATTCCACATGATCCAACTTGATACCTCTGAACTGACGATTACCACTCTGAAACCAGTTTGTGACTACATCACTCTAGACAACCCCAGACTAGCTAACTGAGATAGTGTACCTTCTGATTACACTCTGGCCAGAGCTTCAGACAAGAACTACAATCAAGATAAGAATTTTAATCAAGAACTTCAATCAGGTATCCCCTGTCAAATAGAGACGGGTACAAATGTTGTACCTAGTCCACTCAAGACTTTCACTACACTAACATTTTCTTCCTACAGGATCCCATGAGGTTATCACCATCCAATTTCAGCAGGAAGTAATTCTGAGAATACTATCCCCCTTCCTCTACTGTTGACATTATAATATAATTAACACCTGTTTAGAGATAGTTTTCAATTGCTTTAGGTTGGGATTGGAAGAAGGTGTTCAGACGTGGGCATCTCTTTCAGATAAGTTTAGGGTTTAAATGGGATAGATATGCTTAGGATGGGATATAAGTAGATTATTATATCTTCTGGTGATTTATAATTTGTTTATCGCATACTGTGTAAAGTCTCATTTCTGTTCATGATGTTTGATGTATAAATATCCTTATCATCTTCATATATATATGTGTATGTTTTATATAGGTTTAAGACATTTTATATATTGACATAATTTAGTTTTGTTTCAAAGGACAGAGAGAGAATGTGTAAATTTAAAAAATCAGCAATGAAAAGAGGAACATAACAAGACACTGAGGAAATCCAGGGAATCATCAGGACATACTTTGAAAACCTGTATGTCTCAAAATTTGGAAATTTAAAGGAAATGGATAATCATCTGGATAGTTATCACTTACCAAAATTAAAACAAGAACAGATAAGCAAATTAAATAGACCTATATCCCCTAATGAAATAGAAACAGTCATCAAAACTCTCCCAACTGAAAGAATTCCAGGGCCAGATGGGTTCAGTGCAGAATTCAACCATAAATTCACAGAACATTTTATACCAAAGTATTCCACACAATAGAAGCAGAATGTCATTGCCAAAGTCTTTTTACAAGGCTTCAATAACCTTGGTACCTAAGTCATACAAAGACACAACTAAGAATGAGACCTACAGACTAATATGCCTCATGAACATTGATTCAAAACTACTCAATAAAATACTGGCAAATTGAATCCATGAACACATGAGAAAAGTCATACATCATGATCAAATAGGCTGAATCACAGGGAAGCATGGATGGTTCAGCATGTGAAAATCCATCAGTGTAATCCACCATATAAACAGAGAAAGAAAAAACATATGATCATCTCACTAGATGCTGAAAAAGCCTTTGACCAAATTAATACCTCATCATGATAAAGGTCTTGGACAGACCAGGGATAACAGGAGCATACCTAAATATAATACAAGCAATATATAGCAAACCAACAAACAATATAAAACTAAATGGACAGAAACTAAAGGCAATTCCTCTAGAATCAGGAACAAAACAAGGCTGTTCACTCTCTCTATATCTCTTCAATAATGTACTTGAAGTTTCTAGCTAGAGCAATAAAACAACAAAAGGAGACAGGGGGATACAAATCAGAAAAGAAGAAGTCAAATTTTCACCATTTGCAGATGATATGATAGTTTACAAAAGTGACCCAAAAAAAACTCTACCAGGGATCTGCTACAGCTGATAAATACCTTCAGCAAAGTGGCAGTATACAAGATTAACTCAAAAGAAATCAGTAGCCCTACTATACATAGATGATAAACAGGATGAGAAAGAAATCAGAGAAGCATCACCCTTTACACTAGCCACAAACAACATAAAATATCTTGGAGAAACACTAAGCAAACAAGTGAAATACTTGCATAGCAATAACTTTGAGTCTTTAGAGAAAGAAATTAAAAAATATGCCAGAAAATGGAGAGATCTCCCATGCTCTTGGATAGGTAGGATCAACATAGTAAAAATGGCAATCTTGCCAAAAGCAATCTGTAGATTCAATGCAATCCCCATCAAAATCCCAACACAATTATTCACAGACCTTGAAAAAACAATACTCAACTTTATATGTAAAAACAAAAAATCCAGGATAGCCAAAACAACCCTGTACAACAAAGAAATTTCTGAAGGCATCACAATCCCTGACTTCAAGCTCTATTTTAGAGCTATAGTCCTGAAAATGTCTTGGCTCAAAAATAGACAGGTAGACCAATGGAATCAAAATGAAAACCCTGATATTAACCCACACACCTACAAACACTTGAGTTTTGACAAAGAAGCTGAAACTATACAATGGAAGAAAATAAGCATCTTCAACAAATGGTGCTGTCATAACTCGATGATGACATGTATAAGGCTGAAGGGAGTTCCATATCTAGCACCATGTACAACACTTACGTCCAAATGGATCAAAGACCTCAACATAAATCCAGCCACATTGAGTCTCTTATTAGAGATAGTGGGAGGTACCATTGAATGAATTGGTACACGAGACTGCTTCCTGAACTAAACACCAGTAGCACAGACACTGAGATCAACAATTATTAAATGGGACCTCCTGAAACTGAGAACATTCTATAACACAAAGGACATAGTCAATAAGATAAAACAGCAGCCCACAGAATGGGAAAAAATCTTCACTAACCCTACAACTGGCAGAACGCTGATTTCCAAAATATACAATGAACTCTAGAAGATAGTCACCAAAATGCCTAATGATTCAATTAAAAAAGGAGGTACAGAACTATATAGAGAATTCTCAATAGAGGAATCTAAAATAGCTGAAAGACACTTAAGAAAGTGCTCAACATCCTTGGCTATCAGGGAAATGCAACTCAAAACAACTTTGAGATCCCATCTTACACTGGTCAGAATTGCTAAATTACAAAACTCCAGTTACAGGCTATAATGGAGAGGATGTGGAGAAAGAGTAACACTCTTGCACTTCTGGTGGGAGTGTAAACTTGTATGACCATTTTGGAAATCAGTATGGCAGTTTCTCAGGAAAATGGGAATCAGTCTCTCACAAGATCCAGCAATTCCACTCTTGGGCATATACCCAAAGGATGCACATTCATACAACAATGGCATACGTTCAACTATATTCACAGAAGAATTGTTTATACTAGCCAGAAGCTGGAAGCAACCTAGATGACCCTCATTGGAAGAATGGATGGAGAAAATGAGGTACATTTACACAATAGAGTATTACTCAATAGAAAAAAAAACAGTGAACTCTTGAAATTTGAAGGTCAATGGATGGAACTAGAAGAAAACACCCTGAGTGAGGTAATCCAATCACAGAAAGACAAGCAGGGTATGTACTCACTTGTATTGATATTAGATATGGAGCAAAGTATTACTAACCTACAATCCACACCACCAGAAAAACTAGAGGGCAAGGCGGACTCCAAGGGAACACATGTTCCCCCAAAGAAGGGGAGGGGAACAAGTACGCCTGAACACATCGGGGTGAGGGGGAGGAGGGAGGTGGGAAGAGAAGTAGAGGAGAATGGGAAGGAGGTAGAGAACAGGAGGGATCAAGAAGACTGAGACAGGAGAGGAACAGAGGAGGGCAAGAAAAGAGATGCCTTGAAAGAGGGAGCCTGTATAGGTTTGGAGAGATGTCTGGCACTGGAGAAATGTTCGGAAATTCACAGGGATGATCCAAACTAAGAATCTAGGCAGTAGTGGAGAGGCTGCCTTTGATACCCTTCCCCTATAATGATATCAATGACTACCTTGGTTGCTATTCCTAGAGTCTTCATCCAGTAGCTTATCTAAGCATAAGCAGGCACCCACAGTTAAACACTGAGCAATACTCTGGGAGTACAGTTATGGAGAGTGAGGAGGGATAAACAAAGGAGTCAAGACCATGCTGGAGAAACCCACGGAAACAGTTGACCTGACCTAGTGAGAGCACAGAGACTCTAGTCATAAAACTGGAGAACCAGCATTGGGTTGAACCAAGCCCTCTGAATGTGGGTGCCAGCTAGGAGGCCAGGGTAGTCTATGGGACCTCTAACAGTAGAGCCAGTGTTTATCTCTAGTGCACAAATAGGCCTTTGGAGCCCATTCCCTATAGAGAGATACTATTACAGCCCAGATATATGAATGACAGCCTAGGAACTCCCCCAAATGATTGGATGAACTTTGATGCCCCCCCTGAGGCTCACTATCCTTGGGAAGTGTGTGGGGGGTGGGTTGGTGTGGTCAATGGGAAGCATGGGAGGTTGGGAAGGTGAGGGGACAGAGGATTGATATATAAAATAAGACTGATTCTAAAATTAGAAAATATAAACAAAAAAAAGAATTCTTTCTCAGAATAAGGAAGTTTGCTTTTACTTCACAGGTATAACCTATTGGCATATTATAGTCCTGTTGTGGTGGCAGCTAATGACAGTGTTTTTATTTTTTTCTTCTTTTCTAAATTAGAAACAAGCTTGTTTTACAAGTCAATCCCAGTTCCCTCTCCCTTCCCTCCTCCCCTGCCCCCCAACAACCCCTATCCCATCCACTTTCTGCTCCCCAGGGAGGATGAGGTCTTTGATGGGGAATCTTCAAAGTCTGTCACATAATTTGGAGCAGGGCCTAGACCCTCCCCTGTGTGTCTAGGCTGAGAGAGTATCCCTCTATGTGGAATAGGCTCCCAAAGTCCATTCGTATACTAGGGATAAATACTGATCCTCTACCAGAGGACCCATAGATTGCCCAGGCCTCCAAACTGACACCCACATTTAGGAGATCTGTATCAGTCCTATTCTGGTTTCCCAGCTATCAGTCTGGGTTCCATGAACTCCTCCTTGTTCAGGTCAGCTGTTTCTGTGGGTTTCTCCAGCCTGGTCTTCACCGCTTTGCTCATCACTCCTCTCTCTCTACAACTGGATTCCAGGAGTTCAATTCAGTGGTTAGCTGTGGGTGTCTGCTTCTGTTTCTATCAGCTTCTGGATGAAGGCTCCAGGATGACATATAATGTAGTCATCAATCTCATTATCAGAAAAGGGCATTTAAGACAGCCTCGCCACTATTGCTTAGATTCTTGTTGGTGTCATCCTTGTAGATCTCTGGACATTTCCCTAGTGCCAGATTTCTCTTTACACCTATAATGGCTCCCTCTATTATGGTATCTCTTTTCTTGCTCTCCTCTATTCTTCCCCTGACTCGATCTTCCTGCTCTCTCCTGTCCTCATCTCTCCTCCTCTTTTCCCTTCTCTTTCTCCTAACTCCCTCTCCCCTCCCCCATGCTCCCAATTAACTCAGGAGATCTTGTCCATTTTCCATTCTCTAGGGGACCATATCCAAATAGAATTTTTAAAACAAATGTAATGTTAAATTAACAAAGCAGAACTTTTCAAATTAAGCTTCCAAAAGTTAAAGGACATTTCAAACATTGGAATGACAGGAAGGGGAAAAACTATTTGCAAACACAATGGCAAACAAAAAGTTTAGACATATGACAGAATATGAAACAAGGAGTCAAGAAAATTAAAGTGGAGTGCACACATAACTGGATATGTTTTAATTACAACTATGAGTGCCAAATTCAAAACAAAGAAAAACAAAGAATAAAATATCTAAAACAAGAAAATCTGGGTAAAAGAATGGCCAGTTAGAAGAACAAAGGTAAACTCACAGCACAGAGAAAATACATAGAAAAGAAAAGTGTGGAAAGAGAGACTGCTAAGGTCTATTTCATTTATTCTTCAGAGGGATGAAAAAATACAGACTTTCTCATACAAACAAAACCTGGGTGTTATGAGTGGATCTGACCTATCAGAAATGTTGTAAAAAGTTATTTAAGCAGATGGAAAATTGTATAAGTCAGAGACTCCATTCTACATGGAAAAGTGTAGCACAACAATAAATAATTTAATTAAGTTTTCTTTTTAAATATTTTGTAATACAAAACCATTTTGTTTTATATGTGAGGGTTTTGCCTACATGTATCTATGTTCTCTGCATGTATGCCCTGTGCCCACAAAGGTCAGAAGAGAGCATCTGATACCCTGGAACTGGAGTTATACACAATTGTGAGCTACCATGTGAGTCCCAGGGCTCAAACCCTGATCCTCTGTAAGAGCAACAAGTGCTCTTAACCATTGAGCCATATCTCCAATCAAGTAGTCTTAATGAACCAGAAAAACAAATACTATTCAAATAAATACTAGTAAATACTTACCAGTAAATAAGACATGAATATACAAAATGCATGACATTAATATCATAAAACTCAGAGTATATTGTCATAAAATACCACTTTACATGAACAGTGTAGTTTGGCTAAAATTAGTTTTTTAATATATATTGAAACTCTTTAGTAACTGTTTAATAAGCAAAATATACATCTGATAAATTAAGATGAGTAATAAAAATCATATAAATTTATTATTAAGGATGTAAAATAAGAATTCAAAGTAAGTATAAAAATTACAAATATAAGAGATATCTGAATTTTAGCAAACATTACTTTAAATGTTACTAATTGGACTGTATAAATTGAAAGGCTGAGATGATGAGGGGAATTAAAAATCATATTATTAAAAACTAAATTTAATGGGTTGGAGAGATGGCTCAGAGGTGAAGAGCACTGTCTGCTCTTCCAGAGGTTCTGAGTTCAATTCCCAGCACCCACATGGTGGCTCACAGCCATCTGTAATGAGATCTGGTGCTCTCTTCTGGCTTGCAGGGATACATGCAGGCAGAACACTGAACACATAATAAATACATAAATCTTAATAAATAAGTAAATCTTTAACTTAAAAACTAAATTTAAGTATAAAGACACATCTAGGTTCAAAGTAAAGGGACAGAGAGCCCAAAATGGAGCATATGTACTGTCCATACAGTATATACACAGGAAAGATACAAGAGCCTGAGGTGCTGGATGGCCACAAGAAAACAGTGGCTTCTAGACTCAGCAGGGACACTGTACAGATGAAGCCACAGGAGTTGTGACACCAAGTACGAGACTTGTGCATGTCTGAAACAGACCATCTCCCAGGATGGAGAGTAGGATCTATTAAGAACTGAACACTGCCATAAGAGGAAGGGTCAATTTTGTCTAAAAGTGTAGGCTCTCATGAGTCTATTACTCCAAGAGAACACCACTCACCCAAGAACATTTGCTTAGCATAAATTGTCATCAATAGGGAAACAAAAAATCACAAAGCTGCATGGGAAGGTAAGACGTGTGGAAAGGGCAAATACAACCAAAATATGTTGAACAAAATTCTCAAAGACTATTTTTTAAGTAAAGGAAGAGGGCCTGGGGATATAACTTAAAGGGTAAAGTGTCTAGCATGCAAAAAAGCCTTAGTTTCCAATGTCCTGCACTGTGGTGTATATCTGTGATCCAAATCCTTAGGGGACTGAAGCAAGAAAGTCAGAAGTTCGAGTCATTCTCAACTGCATATATAACAAATTGAGAAAAATTTTAATTAATCAAGTTGAACAGGCCCTAAAATTAACATCTATGCTTAGTCTAGTTAATAATTTGAAAATTATTTTAAATAATTTATCACATCACTAACCTCAAAAAGAAAAATTATATGAATAATTAAGAATTATTTTATATCAAGTGAAATATTCCTTTTAGAAAATTTATTTCATTTTTTCTCAGCCCTGTAAAAATGCATTTTAGTAGCATTATACAGACTGACCAGATTATAGGTAGGAATATATATGTATACATACATGTATGTAATAATAATAAAAAGGAGACCATAAATTTGAAAGAGAGAAGGGAAAAGTTTTGGGAGGGTTTGGAGGAGAAGTGATGTAATTATATGAAATCTCAAAACTAAAAAGATACGAAAATAGAAGGGGAGCTAGGTGGAAGTCAGAGAGCAATAAAGGGTAACAGTGGATGACCAGATTGAAACACATTGTCATGTGTAATAAAGCCCATTATTAAACATAATTCAGAGATACTAATTTAAGTACTAAGATTTGTTTCAGTGAGAAAAGTAATAAACATTTTATAAACTAAATGGAGTTTTATTCATCCACAAATTAAAACAAAATTCTGTCTTTTAAAAAAATGAGTGAAAGATTACATCCCTCATCTTGTTAAACAAAACATATGAGATTCAGAAAGGCAAATATGTGGTGGGTGTGTGTGTGTGTGTGTGTGTGTGTGAGCGTGTGTGTATTTTGTGTATGTATTGTGTGTATGTATTGTTTGTGTGTTTTGTGTGTGTGTGTCAGTAATATAGAAAGAATATTATGTTGAAAGACAAAGGAGCATAAAGATAGGGGAGAAAGAGATGGTATTAAGAGCTCTAAGAAAGACAATGTATCACATTTCTTTTCACAGACCTAGATTTACCTGTATATAGTACCTAGTGTGCATACATGAACACACACATAACTACACATATACATATCTATACATGCATACATATGACATGAAAACAGAAGGACTATTGCAGGGAGGAAAGAACCAGCAAATGTGGGAACAAGAGAAAGGGAGGGTGGGAGGTACAGGCAAAATAATTTTTTTATCAAAATGCCTTTTAAACCAATTATAAAATACCAATGATTAAACTTTAATTATAAAATGAAGTAATAAAATAGCGAAAATCATACAATATATTTTGGTAATGTTCCCTCAAAACCACTTTATTTACATGTGATATTATATTCTATATGGAAAACTCTGAAAAAATGATTGACATAGTACTTTTAAATATATGTAAAAAATAGATCATCCAGTGAATGAAATACAAGCAATGAAACTGTAGAAAATATTCACAAATAAATAACATAAAGAACTTTTCTCCAAAATGTACAAGAAATTCTCAAAGTGAGTAAGAAATTCCCTAAGCATTCCTTTTTGCTTTTCTTCTTATTTTTATTTTATTTTTTTGTGGTTTGTGGAGATGTTTTAATTGGAGGGATTTGTAGATACAGTGGTTAATCTGTTGCTCACAGTTCCTTATCAATGAGGCTGCATGCTGGGATACCCTAAATGCCCACTATCTTAACACAGGATGATCACAGACTACATTCTCATGTTACAAACTTTACATCTCTACTAAACCAAGGACTGTGGTATAAAACGAGTATTTCATAGCTGACAGTTTGCTAGAAACATCAGGTACTTTAGAATTTGTTTTTTTGTTTTTGTTTTTGTTTTTTTTTGGGGTTTTTTTTTTTTTTTTTTTTGCTTTTTCGAGACAGGGTATCTCTGTGGCTTTGGAGGCTGTCCTGGAACTAGTTCTTGTAGATCAGGCTGGTCTTGAACTCACAGAGATCTCCCTGCCTCTGCTCCTGAGTGTTGGGATTTAAGATGTGTACCACTACCACCAGGGCATACTTTAGAATATTTTATTATAAAAATAAGTTGAATTTCTGTATACTAACTGTGTGTGTGTGTGCGCGCATGCACATATTTGTGCCTATTACTAAATGCAGCCATTTGTAACAAAATAAGACAGTTTGGGACCAGGCTACACATGCACACCAGCCTGAACTCCCCAGGTAAGGCCCTGTGTCACCAACTGCAACAGTCCATCCAAATTCAACTCTAGACTGTACTTGTAGTTAAACACATCCACAGGCACTGGCAAACCAATCCATGCAGGTGCCACTAGCCATGAGGACACAAGTTACTCCAATTTCAGAGTGGAGACTTATGTCTACAGACTTATGCATGGGTTCAGGCCTCCCTTTCTTGGTCCCTACACTTGAGCTACTGGTGACTGTTCCCATGTGTCTTGGTTAGGGTTTCTATAGCTATGATGAGACACCATGACAATGGCAACTCTTATAAAGGAAAATATCTAATTGGGGTGGCTTATGGTTCAGAGGTTCTGTCCATTATCATCATGGTGGGACATACAGCTTGCAGGCAGACATGGTGATAGAGAGGGAGCTAAAAGTTTCACAACTTTAATATGCAGACAACAAGAAGTAAACTGAGACACTGGACATAGCTTGGACATATATGAGACCTCAAAGCCCACCAATACAGTGACACACTTCCTCCAACAAGGTCATACATACTCCAACAAAACCACACTTCCTAGTGTGTTTATTGGGACCAATTATATTCAGACTAACATATTCCACCCCCTGGACCCCATAAGCTTGCAACAATATCATAATGCAAAACGTATTTAGTTCGATTTCAAAAGTCCCCATAGTCTATCACAGTTTCAACAATGTTCTAAAGTTCAAAGTCTCTTCTGAGATTCATACAGTCTCTTAACTGTAATCCCCTATAAAATCAAAATAAGAAGATCACATACTTCCAACATATAATGGTATAGGACATGCATTGTTGTTCCAAAAATGTAGGAAAGAGAGCATAGCAAGGAAATACTGAACCAAAGCAATACTAAGAAACCAGCTGGGCAAACTCCAAACTCTGCATCTCCATGTCCCATGTCTAAGTACTCTTCAGATCTCCAACTCCTTTCAGCTTTGTTGAACGCAGCACACTGTTTTCTCTTGAGCTGGTTCCACTCCCTATTAGCTACTCTCCTTGGCAGGTATCCTATGACACTGACATAGCCAACATCTTTGGGTCTCCAAGGCAATCCAGGCTTCACCTTCACAGCATCACACAATGGCCTCTACAGGCCTTCATTCAGAGATACCCCTGAAACATGCCTGGCTTTCCTTAGTCAAAGAGGGAGATTCCATAATGCCTTTCTTTTATCCTTTATTCTAACACCAAAACCATGTGGCTGAACCTGCCAAGTTCTGCTACTTGTAAGGGCTCTAACATGGCCCCCTCATTCAATTACATCTTCTGTTTTCCGTGGTTTCCTTTGTTGCCAATGTTTGTCTGTTCTGGAGTTTGCTCTGTAGAATAGGCTGACCTCAAACTCAGAGGTCTGCCAGCCTCTGCCTTCCTAGTGCTGGGATTAAAGTTGTGTATCACTGCACCAAACTCTAAACTTTTCTTTAATTCCTTCTCACAAGTTGGAAAACTTATCTGGGTGGGATCTTACCCTGAGATCACCACACCCTTTATTCTGTTTCTGAATCTGTTTATCTTCTTGAACACAGGATTTAGTTCCTGGTACTCTTTTTCTCCTCAATTTGTACAGTTTTCCCCTCTTCCGCTTGCTATTTTTATTATAAATCTTCATCATTGAAAACACTAGTAAACACACAACAAAGTGTATACTAAGCTGTTTTGAGATTTCCTCTCATCAATGGAATTAATCCAAATCTCTTTACTTTAGCCTCAGGCAGACTCTTCAGACAACAGCAAAAAGCAGCCACATTCTTTATCAAAATTATCATAAAAATGATTTCTAGGCCACATACTAATATTCTTCTCCTCTGAAACCTCTTAACTCAGTCCCCACACAGTTCAATCACTTTAGCACTACTGTCTTCCATGCTCTTACTAGTATGATTCATTAAGCAGCACTTAAAGCATTTAACAGCTTTTCTAATTCACAGTCCCTAGGTATATATATTCCTTCAAACAAAAATATGGTCAGGCCTATCCCAGCAATACCCCAGTCCCTGGTACCAATTTCTGTCTTAGAGTTTCTATTGCTGTGAATAGATACCATGATCACAGAGACTCTTATAAAGAAAACATTTAATTGGGTGACTTACAGTACAGAGGTTCAGTTCATTAGCATTGTGGTGAGACATGCAGTGTGCAGGCAGACATAGTTCCAGAGAAGGAGCTAAGCATTTTTATATCTTTGTCTGTAAAAAACAGAAAGTAAACGGAGACACTTGGATTGAACATATGAGACTTCAAAACCCACCCACTTCTTCCAACAAGGTCATACCTACTCTATCAAAGCCACATTTCATAATGATGACACCCTCTTTGAGTTTATGGGGGCTAATTAAATTCGAACTACCGCACCATGACAAGTGCCTTCCAAGAAGACTCAGAAATAAGCCTGGTAGTGAAGATTATAATCCCTGGAAGCCCAGGGCTCTAAACAGTGAGAAGTATGCCTGCAATAAAACTAGTTCCTAGGGATTTACCAAGTACAAAAGTTTATCATTTTGCTGCAGTTGAAATGCTGACATCAGTATTAAAATAAAAACAAGTTTACATAACAATTAAAATACAAAAGATTGAAGGAACAGACCCTGTATGAAACACTGAACCAATTCAGTGAACCAAGATTGCATATGTCAATGGCAGAAAAGGAAAAGGCACCTATCCAACCCTGCCAGATGATTGGTAACTCTAAGAAATAACTTAGATCTACAAAAAGTTGTAAACAAGTTCTTGGCAAGCCAATCCCACTCATCATGGAGCCACAGGGCCTCTGTTTATGAAGGAGCAAACATCTTTGCTTATGCCTGAAGTGTTTTCTCATATTTTGCTCTGTTTGGACAGTAAATTATGTAGGCCTCTACCTGAGCTGAATATTTGGTTTATTTAGAAGTTCTTGTGTTCATAATAAGACCTGTTTGATCATGATAGTTGGCTTCCAGCCCTTGTCTTTCTCCAGGACAATCAGGAATGCTGTGTCAGAAGTATACACTTTTAAGTAGAATAGTGGTGGCTCAAAGTCACATTTTGGTGATGAGGATAGATAGTCATCTTTGAACAAGCCCCCTTCCCAATGGAGTCCCCTTCTTTCCAGGGATAGCACGCTCCCAGTTCATCAACTTCATTGGAATACCCTCAAAGACAAAGGGGATAGTCCTTCCTCCATGGCTTCTGTCTTGACTAAGTTAAAAACTTAGGAAGATAAGTCCCTACTGTTGAAGACCCACATACTTGGTAGGACTTAGAGGAATTGAAATAGCAATATCCAAACTCTCATCTCTGAACACTACCTTTCACAGTATGGGAAGGTTCTACACAAGATGCCAAGGGAGATCAATAAATCAATAGTCACATACATTATGATACTCATGAGCACCAGCAATGACCAGCAAGGCAAGATCTCTAAAGGTATAATATCAGCACTTATACAGCTCTCTAATTGGACGTAAGCCCCGTTCAATAGGATGGCAATCACACAATACTATAAACCTAGCCAACTTCCTCAGGGAAGTTGTTTATGGGTTTGTTGATGAGGTAAACCTATGATTGCCACTTTCATAAATGAGTATACTTCCTAACTGAATTCTAAGTATTTAACTTGTATACCTGCAGGTAAGTGTAGACCACACATTACTTATAAGAAGCTTTTTTATAAGAAAAATAGAGACCATTACAGACAGTCACAATAATGGGCAAAATACAGAGAAAAGATGATCATAGGCTGCCCAACACAAGGCAATACATCGACAAAAACACTCCCACACACCTAAGAGTCAGAGAACATGTTGAGAGGGGGAGGGAATTATAAGAGCCAGAGGACCAGGAAGTTTGCCATTAGATTTTTGTCTTCTAGCTATGGCAGGAAATTACACCCATGAAATTTCAACAATATGGCTGTCTAAACAAGACCGTAAGAGTAATAACACCAATTGACATGCCAACATGGATGGGAAAATCTCATGGAGCTCCACTCCTAGATGAAGACCAACAGGCAATGAACAACTGCTGGGAAGTGATTACTTCAGGGATAAGCTCCCTAACTGCTTATCCAATAGTCCTAAAACATATACATACAAGCAACATAAAAGGTATTCAATGTGATATATTCATATATATTCATATACATATATTGTGTATATATAATTAAAGATTAGTAGATTATGAATTTGAGAGGGAGTAGGGAGAAAGTGAGAAATAGTTATATTTTAATTTTAAAATTATTTTAAAAATAAAGCCTTTGCCTACACAAAAACTACATGTCCAGTTTATGACGCTACCCTAACTGGAAGCATTTAGTATGCTCATTAATAGATGAATGGATTACAAAATAGAGTTAGAGGCATACAAAACCATTTTTCAGTAGATAAAGCAAATAAGAAATTAATTCAGACACACATGAATGACCCTTGAATGAACACTGCTAAGTGATGAAAGCATACCTGAAAAGACAGCATAACATGTGATTCAAATGAAATAAAACTATTAGGAATGTAAAGATGTTAGTGGCTACCAGCAGCTAATGAGAAAAAGATAATTAATGTACTTTTTGCAAGTACAATATAACACAAGGAAATTATAACTAATAATTGAAAACTGTAGTTGTCAAAAAGGAGCAGACTCGGGGTGGACTAGGGGGATGTGGGGGAAGGAGGAAGGGTGAGAGGGAGAACTTTGTTTGAACTATAAAATGAGATTTAAAAGAATAAATAAATTTTAAAAAACTAAAATAAAAATGATGAATAATGTTTGGCAGAGAGTGTAGCAATAAAACTTGTATTTGCTAGATTTCTTGAAAACCCTTGGGAGAGGCACCAGAAGTTAATGCATGTGTCAGACTACAGCAGGCTGTAGTTGTGTGACACTGGCTAGTGTGCTTTGCCAGCATGTCAGTACCAGTTCTCCCAGGTCAGTAACAATCCCCTAAGTTTTCTGTGTAATTGTCCATTTCCTATGAAGATCTCTTGAAAAAGAACTGAGGTATGCTGTGTGTATCCTGTGAGACTCCCTAAGAAGGAAGAATTTGCTTTTTTTCCACACCCAAGGGCTCACATTATTTGCAGAAATATTTTTAAGAGTACAGTAAGTAAAACATCATTTGTACAACAAACTAATTGTTATCTCCTGGGGGACATGATAACAACTTCATTCAATGATGAAGAAATAGTAAGAACCCTGGAGACTATGCTTGCAAGGGATGCAAATGTTCATTGCTAGTGCTATAAATAATCAGTGCTGGATAAGGAATTGGGGTGCATATCATTCCATAATCAGAAGTACAGCCTTTTCTTTTGCTGAAAAATATACATAAGAGTCAGAAATGACATCAACACAATGAGAAATTGATGCAGGTAAAAGGAGCAACTAATGATAGTACTTTATTTGTGTCTCAATTATAAGATATATTTATGAGTGTGTATATATAGATGACTTCTTATGATATAGGACTGCAGTGATGGAGGACATAGATGACAATGTCAAGGTTGAAAAGCAAATATTTTCTTGCCTACGTGATTCTCTCACATTGCTCTTTTATGATACTCTTAAGCATCATACTTCAAATACTCTATTTTCTAATTTTTGCACTACTCTAAAAAACTTACTCCTCTAATTCCTGGTGAAAATGTAGGGATGCTGGCTGACTTTGGAACTGATGTCTGTGAGAGATATTTTGGTAATATTATTTACAGAATTTCATACATTTGGTAACAGTCGACTTCAGGCACTCTTGGAGCTAATGGTAAAGCATTAAAATCACGGGCATATCTTTAGTACAAATTAAATGTTTTAAGACATGGCACCTAACCAACTCCTATGCAAGTAGTAGACACCAGAGAAGATAATTTCATTTGAAATTAATTGTTTCTTATTTTCCAGCAGTTAAGGGGAAACAGACAACATAAAATTAAGTGATATCCTTTAATGTAAGAAGGATAGAGAGTTATTCACTCCTCAGGAAAACGAGAGCCAAGAAGGTGTCAGGTTAAACCACTCCATATAACGAATGTACACGATCGCTGTGCCTCAGGAGCCAGGCAAAAGGAAGCTTAGAGTTCAGGGAAATGACAATGGAGAACCAAGATTATAAAGTAAGCAAGACCTTCATATCACAGACTTCGCTATCCTGTACTTACAGAAAGAATCTGAGAAGATACAATCAATGCAAAATAGAAAGATTGGAGGAATCTATCTTCTGATATAGGCGCAATGTACTCACTCATACAAAAAAACACAAATATTAAAGGGAATTACTTCAAAGGAAAAAATAGAACACTTGTTAAATTTAAAGTTTATGAAAGGATCAAGTAAAAAGGGAGACATCTTAAATAAACAGCCAAATCTAATTTGGGGGAAATTCAGAATAAGCATCATACGACTTTTCTAAATGATGCTGATAACAGCGGATAGGATTGAATAACAACTTATTCACAAGGGACTGTGCAGAATCTGTCTCAACCTGTAAATAATTAAGGAAGTTACAGCTTATTTAAATAGTGCTATGGTTTTTGATATATACATTTCTTATTTTACAACTTTACTGGAGTACAGACAGATAATTATATAGAGTGATGTGACTTTAATGAGCTTGAACATTTTATATTCCCATGAAAACACCATGACAATGAAAACAAAGAACATGTACATTTTAAAAAAGTTTTTTGCATTTCTTCATAGCTTTTTCCTTTCCTTTGTTTAATATGTTGTAATACAGCTTAACATGCTAGCATTGCTCTTAATATTTTTCAGTGTACAGTAAGGAAGTATAAAGCATAACACAGTATAGTGCAGCAGATCCTAGACTTACCCATTCCTTACTAAAATTTTAAAGATGCAGAACATCACTCTATTTACCAATATCCCCAACACCTAGCCACTGACATTCAAGACCTCTTGCCTCTCACCTGTTGCCTCTCCCCTACATACACACACACACACACGTTGAATATTTCAGATATCTAAGATTTATTCTTTGTTCTCTAACTGGATAATTCACTTTAAAATGTCTTTCAGATTCATCCTTGTTGTATATTGTATGATTTTGAGATTTTAATACTCCTCCAATGTAGGTATGTTTCACTTTTTAAAAATTATCTATCTGTTGGGATATAGTAGCCATTTCTATATCTTTCCTTTTATGAATTACACTAAAATGAATTCAAAAAGCAAATGTTTCTTTGATAACTAATTCACTCTTTTGGATTATTTGGCAAGAAAATATATTATTGCTAGATTATATCAATAGCTTTGATTTTTTAGTTTTATAATTAATTAAATTCTTTTCATTTATTTTATATCCCAACCAGAGTTTTTCTTCCCTCCTCTTCTCCAATTCCCTCCCCCTGCCTCCCCTCTACCCCTTCACCCCATTCCTCCTCCATTCAGAAAGGGGCAGGCCTCCCATGGGCATCAACAATCATGACACAACTAGTTGAGGCAAGACCAAGCTCCTCCCCTATATGAAGGCTGGGCCAGGCAACCAGGCATAGGGAATAGGTTCCCAAAAGCCATCTCAAGCCCCAGGGACATGTTGTTTCTACTGCTCAGAGCCCCATAAACAAACCAAGCTACATATTGTCACAGACATGCAGTTTTTGTAACATTTCCAAATTCTGCATATACACAAGAATAATATATTAGTGTCCTAGTCATATGAAGTAACATCCCTTTATGGTTTTGATTTGTGTTTTTCTGATAGTTACTAATAGTAATCATTTCACATGTGTGTTGCAGGATTCATGCCTGGGTCCCATCGCCACATTAGCCCCCAAATAACACATGAGACACTCTATTAATTATGAAGCTGTTGGTAATTTGCTATGGTTTCTTAATGGCTAGCTCTGACTTAATTATTAACCCATAATTACTAATATATATTTTATAAGGACTTATCTTTCCACGGAAGCCCTTGTGATGCATCCTATCTTCCCTGGGATCACATGGTGACTCCCCACCCTTGACTTCATTTCCCAAAATCCTCCTCCACTCCTAACCCCACCTATCTTGCCTCCCTATTGGCCAAAAGTGCTATATTTACATACATACAGAAGGACTTCCCAATCACATGTGTGTTGGGCCATTTTTATGTCTCATTGGAGAAATATCTATGTATAGTTTTTGCTCATGAATTGCTTAGTTTTTGATTACTGTATTATGTGAGAACAAAATATATTTTGGAGACCAGTTCTTTTCAATATTTTTTCTGCAAATATTTTCTCCCATTTCATGGGTTGCATACTTAAACACAATTCTGAGAATTATTATTCTATGTTCATTTCATTTTATATTAGATTAGACTCTATATAATGTTAATTTATAGAAATGTAAATAGAATATTTTTACACTCTGATATTTGTATCTAAGCTATCCTATATAGCTACATATTTAAGTGTGCTTATACTTCTTAAGTGGCAGCAGGTTCACCAAAAATGCAAAAATTTTTTTATTAATTTTTTTATTTAAATTAAAAACAATCTTATCTTATATACCAATGCCAAGCTCAGACTGGGCATTTGTAACTAAGAATAAGCCTCTGTGTGTGATTTATTGAGGAACTTGGGGCCAAAAAAGTGAAAACATAACACAACAATCTCCCCCTCTCTAAGGAACTCCCAGTTTTCCTTTTCCCCATCAGATCACATGTATTTTTTTTTAAAAATCGAGAAGACACTGAAAAAAAGCATAGCCCATAAATACTTAATTAGTTGTACTGTGGATTTTATGTATTTGAAAACCAAATGACCACAATCAACTAGTAAAATATATAACAAAAGCACGTGAGTATATTCCTTCCATGAGAATATTGAATATAGCATTTTGTGGCACTAAAAATAAACAGATGCACCCTAATAATCTTTCAAGTAAAAATGATTCTATCATCTCTGTTGCTTGTTTTTCAGGGGAAAACATCTTATACTTAAAACAATACCCAAGTAATAACATTGAAGAAAATTTATGTTCTTAGATATCTACATGCATCCACTATCCAGAATTTGTCTGAGACAATGTTTCTCTAAACAGACTTGTAAGTCCTTTCCAAATAATGAATTAAAATCAACTACATCTGGAAATCCTTAAGGGCAATAGCTAATTCTTTAGACTTTACTCTTTTTATATTAACATGAATCCTTAAGAAAATCTCCACTGCTCATTTGAAAAATCCAGGCAATGGCAACACTTGTTATGATATAAACTTAGAAAATAAATACAGGCTCATTTGTTGACATCTGTATCGACAGGCCTTTGCTAGACTTTCACTAGCTGTGACTTTATAAAACCTTAATTTCCAACAGGCAGTAATGAGAAACCACTCAGCAATAACAACCTTCATCCTTCTGGGACTAACAGATGACCCACAACTTCAAATTCTACTTTTCATTTTCCTATTTCTCACGTACATGCTGAGTGTAACAGGTAACCTGACTATTATCATCCTCACATTGATGGATCCCCATCTTAAAACACCTATGTACTTTTTCCTTAGAAATTTTTCTTTCCTAGAGGTTTCCTTTACCACAGTCTGTATTCCTAGATTTCTATACAGTATATCAAGTGGAGACAATACCATTACCTATAATGCTTGTGCAAGTCAAATATTCTTTGTTATTCTCTTTGGAGCAACTGAGTTTTTTCTCTTGGCAGCTATGTCCTATGATCGCTATGTGGCTATCTGTAAACCCCTTCATTATATGACCATCATGAACCCCAGGATATGTACCTTACTAGTCATCTCATGTTGGGTGTCTGGTTTAATGATTATTGTCCCACCCCTTAGCTTGGGCCTCCAACTTGACTTCTGTGACTCCAATACTATTGATCATTTCAGCTGTGATGCAGGTCCCCTTCTAAAGATCTCATGCTCAGACACATGGGTAATAGAACAGATGGTTATACTTGTGGCTGTCTTTGCACTCATTATTACCCTAATCTGTGTGGTTCTATCCTACACATACATCATCAGAACAATTCTGAGATTCCCCTCTGCACAGCAAAGGAAGAAGGCTTTTTCTACCTGCTCCTCTCACATGATTGTGGTTTCCATCACCTATGGAAGTTGCATCTTCATCTACATCAAGCCATCAGCTAAGGATGAAGTAGCCATAAATAAAGGTGTTTCGGTTCTCACTACTTCTGTTGCCCCTCTGTTGAACCCTTTCATTTACACCTTAAGGAACAAGCAAGTGAAACAAGCTTTTGGTGACTCTGTAAAGAGGATTGCATTTATATCAAAGAGCTAGAAGTCATGATGAATCAGATTCTCTGTTATCACCTTTCAGAATTAACCTTTGCAATGACAACTAACATTTCACCCAGAACTTACCTTTAGGAAACTCATTCTTTAAATTAAGCTCATATGTGATATTATCATCAATCATGCTCAAACTATAAAATGTTCATCCAAGAAATCAAGGCTTTCTCCCTTCTTGTCTTTTCATTACTCTAGGGAAGAAATGAGAGTAATGATATTTAAAAGTGTATTCATAAATAGTGCCACTCTCTTTCTTTGGTATAAAGTTATCAAAATTAACATCACAAACCCAAAAATCAGAGCAGCAGAAATGGAAAACAACATCAGCAGAGATTTATTAAAAGCAAAGAAAATAAGCCACTGTAGACTAATTAAAATAGTTGGGGAAAAAATAAATAGCACCCTGTGGTTATTCAGTATTGAAAAAATGTGTCCGCAATCACTAATATGATGTATTTATTATTTATTTATATTAAGTAAGAGAGGTTCTGAAGCTTGAGAGATGACCAGTGGTTAAGAGAACACACTGCTCTTCAGATGACTAGATTTCACTTTCAAGAACCTCTGTTAGGTAGTTCACAACCACCTATAACTCCAGATCCAGTGAGTTAGATACACAAACCCTAACAAAACAGAAGTAGAAATTAAAAATATCCCAACCAAAAATGAGCCCAAGGACAGATGGTTTCATGGAAGAAGTCTACCAGACTTTCAAAGAAGAATGGATATCTATAATGCTAAAATAATTATACATAAACAGAAGCTGAAGGCATGTTTTCTAATTCTTTTTATTATGTCACTATTAACCCAATACTAACACCACACAAAGACACATATAAAAAGAAAATTTTAGACCAATAGCCCTTGTGAACATAAATACAAAATTCTCAATAAAATATTTGCAAACCAAAATCAAGAACACAACAAAAAAGATTATCCACCATGATCCAGTTGGCCTCATTTCAGAAATGAGAGAATAATTCAACATACATAAATCAATAAGATAAAGACCTCCCCAAAATCACATGATTGTCTCATTAAATGCAGAAAAGGCCTTGACAAAATCCAACATTTTTTCCATGATAAACGTTCTAGAGAGATGAAAAATACAACAGTCATACCGTAACATAATAAAGCCAAATTACAGCCATCTGGCAGCCAACATCATCCTATGCAGATATAATCTCAAAACATTTTCACTAAAACCAGGAACAAGACAAGGTAACTATTCAATATACTACTTGTAGTCTTAGCTAAAGTAATAAGATATCTGAAAGGGAGAAAGGGGATACAGGCAGGGAAGAAAGTGATCAGTGTCCTTATTTGCAGAAGATTATTATTTTTTATGAAGATTTTTATGTTACTATTCTTTTTTATATCATTTTTTATTTTAATTTAAACAGCTTGTTTTACATGTCAATCCCAGTTCCCTCTCCCTCCCCTCCTCCCTCACTCCCCTTCCCCCCCACCATCCCACCCTATTGCCAAATCCTTCCACATAGGGGATATCTAGAGTCTGTCATTTTACTCTGGGTAGGGTCCAGGCACTCCCCTAAGAGTCCAGGCTGAGAGAGCATCCCTCTTTGTGCTACAGGCACACAAAGACTGTTTGTATACCAGGGATAGACACTGATCCACAGCTCAGGGCCCCATAGGTGGCCCAGGCCTTCTGGCTGACACTCACATTTGGGGGGTCCAGATCAGTCTCATGCTGGCCTCCCCACTGTCGCTCTGGGGTCCAAGAGCTCTCCCCTGTTCAGATCAGCTGTCTCTGCTGGTTTTGCCAGCCCATTCTTTGCCAATTTGCTCATCACTCCTCTCTCTCTGTCACTGGGTTCCTTGGGTTCAGTTCAGTGATTAATTGGGTGTTTGCCTCTGCTTCCATCAGTCACGGGATGAAGGCTCCCGGATGGTTATAGACATCAAGTTCATTATCAGGAATGGGCATTCGGGTGGTCTCTCCACTATTGCTTAGCTTGCCAGTTGGTGTTATCCCTTTAGATCACTCGAGGTCGCTCTGGTGCCTGATCTGTATTCGATCCTATGATTCCCTCTTCTCCCTATTCTACCCCCACCCCCTCAACTTCCTGTTCCCCCATGACCAACTCTCTTCCTCTTCACCCCCTCTCTTCTTCCCAGGTCCCGCTCCCCCCCCCCAACCCTCGCCGTGTTCCCCATCCATTCAGAGGATCTTGTCTCCATCCTCTTCTCTTGGGTACTGTGCATATATGCATATCTTTTAGGTTCTTTCCTGTTTCCCACACTCTCTATCAGTGAAAGTGCAGACTGGCACTATCCTGATCCATGTCTAAAATCCATATATGAGTGAGTACATACCATGTTTGTCTTTTTGCGACTGGGTTACCTCACTCAGGATGGTTTCTTCCAGTGCTGTCCATTTCCCTGCGAATTTCATTGTTTTTTTTTTCTGCTGAGTAATACTCCATTGTGTAAATGTATCACATGTCTCTATCCACTCTTCAGTTGAGGGGCATCTAGGTTGCTTTCAGGTTCTGGCTATTACAAATAATGCTGCTATGAACATAGTGGAGCAGATGCCCTGGTTGTATGAACTTGCCTCATTTGGATATATGCCTAAGAGTGGAATTGCTGGGTCTAGTGGTAGATTAATTCCCATTTTCTGAGGAATCTCCATACAGATTTCCAAAGAGGCTGTATGAGTCGGCACTCCCACCAGCAGTGGAGGAGTGTTCCTCTCTCTCCACATCCTCTCCAGCATAAATTGTCTTCGGTGTTTTTGATTCTAGCCATTCTGACAGGAGTAAGATGGTATCTCAGAGTTGTTTTGATTTGCATTTCCCTGATGGCTAGGGATGTTGAGCACTTTCTTAAGTGTCTCTTGGCCATTTTAGCCTCCTCTACTGAGAATTCTCTATTTAGCTCTGTACCCCACCTTTTAATCGGGTCCTTTGGTGTTTTGGAGACTTGCTTCTTGAGTTCCTTGTAAATTTTGGAGATTAGCCCTCTGTCAGATGTAGGGTTAGTGAATATCTTTTCCCATTCTGTGGCCTGCCTTTTTGTCTTTTTGACTGTGTCCTTTGCCTTACAGAAGCTTTTTAGTTTCAGAAGGTCCCATTTGTTAATTGTCGATCTCAGTGCCTGTGCCACTGGTGTTATGTTTAGGAAGTGGTCTCCTGTACCAACTCGTTGAAGACTATCTCCCACTTTCTCTTCTAAAAGTTTCAGTGTGGCTGGATTTATGTTGAGATCTTTGATCCATTTGGACTTAAGTTTTGTACAAGGCGATAAACATGGATCTATCTGCAGTCTTCTGCATACCAGTACCCAGTTATGCCAGCACCATTTGTTGAAGATGCTTTCTTTTTTCCATTGTACAGTTTTAGCTTCTTTGTCAAAAATCAAGTGTTCATAGGTGTGTGAGTTAAAATTAGGGCTTTCGATTCGGTTCCATTGGTCTACCTGCCTATTTTTGTGCCAATACCAAGCTGTTTTCAGGACTATAGCTCTATAATAGAGCTTGACGTCAGGTATGGTGATGCCTCCTGAAGTTCCTTTATTGTATAGGGATGTTTTAGCTATCCTGGGCCTTTTGTTTTTCCATATAAAGTTGATTAATGTTCTTTCCAGGTCCTTGAAGAATTGTGATGGAATTTTGATAGGGATTGCATTGAATCTGTAGACTGCTTTTGGCAAGATTGGCATTTTTATTATGTTGATCCTACCAATCCAAGACCATGGGAGATCTTTCCATTTTCTGGTATCTTCTTTGATTTCTTTCTTTAAAGACACAAAGTTCTTGATATACAGGTCTTTAACTTCCTTGGTTAACATTATCCCCAGATATCTGATGCTGTTTTTGGCTATTGTAAAGGGTGATGTTTCTCTGATTTCTATCTCAGTCACTTCATCATCTGTATATAATAGGGCCACTGATTTTTTTGAGTTTACCTTGTATCCTGCCACATTGCTGAAGGTGTTTATCAGCTCTAGGAGTAACCTTGTGGAGTTTTTTGGGTCACTTATGTAAACTATCATATCATCTGCAAATAGTGAAAGTTTGACTTCTTCTTTTCCTATTTGTATCCCCTTTATCTCCTTTTGTTGTCTTATTGCTGTAGCTAGAACTTCAAGTACAATATTGAAGAGATATGGAGAGAGTGGACAGCCTTGTCTTGTTCCTGATTTTAGAGGAATTGCTTTGAGTTTCTCTCCATTTGGTTTGATGTTGACTGTTGGTTTACTGTATATAGCTTTTATGATGTTTAGGTATGTTGCTGTTATCCCGGATCTTCCAAGACCTTTATCATGATGGGGTGCTGGATTTTGTCAAAGGCTTTTTCAGCATCTAGTGAGATGATCATGTGTTTTTTCTTTTGCAGATTGTTAATATGGTGGATTACACTGATAGATTTTCTAATGTTGAACCATCCCTTCATCTCTAGAATGAAACCTACTTGATCATGGTGGATGAGTTTTCTGATGTGTTCTTGTATATGATTTGCCAGTGTTTTATTGACTATTTTTACATCAATGTTCATGAGGGATATTGCTCTGAAGTTCTCTTTATTAGTTGTGTCTTTGTGTGGCTTGGCTATCAAGGTTACTGAAGTTTTTAAAAATGAGTTTGGCAAATATCCTTTTTTTCTATTGTGTGGAAAAGTTTGAGGAGAATTGGTATAAGCTGTTCTTTGAATTTCTGGTAGAATTCTGCACTGAGGCCATCTGTTTCTGGGCCTTTTTTGGTTGGGAGTCTTTTGATGACTGCTTCTATTTCATTAGAGGTTATAGGTCTATTTAAATTGCTTATCTGTTGTTTATTTAATTTTGGCAAGTGATATCTATCCAGAAAATTGTCCATTTTCTTTAGATTTTCAAATTTTGTGGCATACAAAATTTCAGAGTATGACCTGATGATTCTCTGGATTTCCTCAGTGTCTGTTGTTATTTCCCCCTTTTCATTTCTGATTTTGTTAATTTGCATGTTCTCACTCTGTCATTTTGTAAGTTTGGATAAAGGTTTGTCTGTCTTGTTGATTTTCTCAAAGAACCAACTTTTTGTTACATTGATTCTTTTGTATTGTTTTCCTGGCTTCTACTTTAGTGATTTCAGCTCTCAATTTGAATATTTCCTTGCTTCTCTGTATTCTAGGGCTTTCAGGTGTGCTGTTAATTTTCTAGAGTGACTGTTCTCCAGTTTCTTCATGAGGGCACTTGGTGCTATGAACTTTCCTCATAGTACTGCTTTCAAAGTACTCATAAATTTGGGTATAATGTGTCTTCATTCTCATTGAATTCCAGGGAGTCTTGAAGTTCTTTTTTTTAAATATTTGACCCAGGAATGGTACAATTGCACATTACTCAATTTTCATGAGTTTGTAAGTTTTCTGTAATTTGTGTTATTGTTGAATTCTAACTTTAGCACATGGTGGTCTGATATGATAAATGGAGTTATTCCAATTCTTTTGTGCCTGTTGAGGTTTGATATTTTGCTAAGTATGTGGTCAATTTTTAAGAAGGTTCCATGTGGCACTGAAAATAAGGTATGTTCTTTTTTATTTGAATGGAATGTTCTATAAATGTCTACTAATCCAAATTGTGTAGTAACTTCTTTTGCTTCTTTGTTAAGTTTCTATCTGGTAGTCCTGTCTAGTGATGAGAGTGGAGTGTTGACATCTCCCACTATAAGTATATGAGGTTTTATATGTGATTTTAGTTTTATTAATGTTTCTTTTAGAAATGTGGATACCTTTGTATTTGGGGCATAAATGTTCAGAATTGAGACTTCATCGTTGTGGATCTTCTTAGTGATGAGTATGAAATGACCTCCTTCATCTCTTTGGGTTGCTTTTAGTTTAAAGTCCAATTTGTTAGATATTAGGATTGCTATCCCTGCTTGTTTCTTAGGTCCATTTTCTTGGAAGATCTTTTTCCAACCCTCAACTCTGAGGTAATGTCTGTCTTTGAAACTGAGATTTGTTTCTTTTATGCTGTAGAAGGATGGATTCTGTCTCTGAATTCATTCTTTTAGCCTGGGTCTTTGTATGAGCAAATTAAGCCCATTAATTTTGAGGGATATTATTGACCATTGATTGCTCATTTTTTTGGAGTTTTTTATTTTTGGTGGTGGGATTGTGTGTGGATTTTCACTCCTTCTTTTCTTTTGGCTATTGATAATGTGAGATTATCTTTTGCCTATGTTTTTCTGGTTGTAGTTAACTTCCTTGGGTTGGAATTTTCCTTCGAGAACTTTCTGTAGTGCTGGATTAGTGAATATGTACAGTTTTGTCATGGAATATCTTGTTTTCTCCTTCTATTGTGAATGAAAGCTTTGCTGGGTATAGTAGTTTGGGCTGGCATCTATTGTCTCTTCGTGTTCATAGAATAGCTATTCTGGACCTTCTGGCTTTCAGAGTTTCCATGGAGAAGTCAGGTGTAATTCTGATAGGTTTGCTTTTGTATGTTACTTGAGGTTTTTCCTTAGCTGCTCTTAATATTCTTTCTTTATTCTATATGTTTGGGGTCTTAATTATTATGTGGCCAGGGGATTTTTTTGTCCACTCTATTTGGTGTCCTGTAAGCTTCTTGTACCTTCATTGGCAAGTCTTTCTATAGGTTGGGAAAGTTTTATTCTATGATTTTGTTGAATATGTTTTCTATCCCTTTAAGGTGGTTTTCGTCACAGTCGTCCATACCTATTCTTAGGTTTGGTTGCCCGCAGGGCACTGGAAATTGTGCCAGAGATAGGCCTAGGCCTACCTAGTTCCATGGGTGGAGAAAGGGACAAGGATGCTGACAGTCTCTGGGTGGGTTGACTCCCACCGAGGTGGGAGCCACAGTGTGCAGTCCCCTGGCCTTGGCTAGTTGTGCACAGAGCAGTGGAAAGTAGGCCAGAAACAGATCCAGGCCTACATAGTCCCATGGGTGGAGAAAAGGAATATGGTGCTGGCAGTCTATGGGCAGCCTGAATCCCATTGGGAAGGGATCTGCAGTGTGCAGTCCCTAGGTCTCCCATCATTCTATACAGGGTCCCAGAAGGCAGGCCCATACTTACCTCACCTGTCCTGTGGGTGGAGAATGGAACTTGAATGCTAGCAGTCTCTGGGCAGGCTGGCTCCCATTGGGATGGGATGCTCAGCATGGAGTCCCCAGGTCACAGCTGGTTGCCTGAAGGGCACTAGAAAGTGGACCGGAGTTAGGCCCAGGCCTACCTAGTCTTTTGGGTGGAGAAAGGGACCAGGATGCTGGCAGTCTCTGGCAGGGTTGACTCCTGCCATGGTGAGAGACACAGTGTGCAGTCCCCTGGACTCAGCTAGTTGTGCTCCTCTTCTATCCATATTATTCTTAGGACTGGTCTTTTCATGGTATCCCAGATTTACTGGATGTTTTGTGTTAAGAATTTGTTGGATTTAACATTTTCTTATATATATATATATATATATATATATATATATATATAATTTAAATTAGAAACACTCTTATTTTACATATCAATCCCAGTTCCATCTCCTTCCCATCCTCCCATGCTCCCCACCAATTCTCCATCCCATCTCCCATCCACCATCCACTCCCCAGGGAGTGTGAGGTCTTCCATGAGGGTTCATCAAATTTATCACTTCATTTGGGTAGGGCCTAGGTCCTCTCCTGTGTATCTAGACTGAGAGAATATCCTTCCATAGGGAATAGGCTCTCAAAGTCCATTTGTTCACTAGGGATAAATACTGGTTCCACTGCCAGAAGATTAAACATTTTCTTTGATGAATTTATTTCCTCTATTATATCTTAAACTCCTGATATTCTCTCTGTGTTCTGTTGATTATGCTTGCATTTTAGTTCTTGTTCATTTACACAGGTTTTCCATTTCCAGAATTCCCTCAGTTTGTGTGTTCTTTATTGCCTCTATTTCAATTTTCAAGTTTTAAACTGTTTGAATTGTTGGCTTCACCTCTTTCATTTTTTTCTTGATTTCTTTCAAATTTTTGTTTGTCTTTTCCTCCATTTCCTTAAGGAAATGTTTTATTTCCTCTTTATGGGTCTCTATCATCTTCTTGAAGTTAAATTTAAGGTCATTTTCTTCTGCTTCTTCTGGGTTAGGATGTCCAGGTCTTCCTGTTGTGTGACCACTATATTCTGGTGTTGCCGTATTGCTCTTTAGGTTGTTGAATATATTCTTGCATTGGAACCTACCCATCTCTTCCTCCAACTGGTGCAGGCACTTAGTCCAATCTGTGTCTTAAGGATCCTCTCTTGAACTGATCATTGCAATTGCTGTCTGTGTGTCAGGGAGCTGCTTTTGATTTGCTCTGTAAACCATTATCTGTGCTTTGGAGAGCGACTAAAGTCTCCAGGGATTGGGTGGGTTGGGGGGCAGAGTGGGGCTTATAGATTACAGGTTCTAATGGAGGGGTTATGGAAGAGGTTGCCTGCAGGTGGTTTACTCACTGACCTGTTGGTGCAGTGGAGGCTGGTGGGGGAGGTGCCAGGATTTTGCTCTTGGGTATAGGGCCTAGATACTGGGCTGTCCAGCTGGGGGGTGAGGGCTGGTCACTCAACCCTTTGTCCTCTCTGTGCAGTGCCTTATTTTTTAATTGTGTTGTCTTGGTATCTTTGAAATCATTCATGTATCTGTGTGTTGATGTAATATGTCCCATTTCATTTGCATTTAAGATTTGGAATTCTTTTTAGAAATTTATTTTTCATATAACATATGGTCTATATAATCGTATTTTCCCTCCAAACTATTCCCAGGTCCTCCCTATCTCTTACCCACAGACTTCAGGTTCTTTTTACCTCTTTCCTTATTTTCCCCAAACCAAAAAAATTATCAAAACAAACACATATATAAACCCAACACATAAAAATTCAAAACAAAAAAGCACAAGTGAGAGTACATGTGTGTGTGTGTGTGTGTGTGTGCGTGTGTGCACACACACAGTTCATTTTGTGTTGGTTAACAGTCCTAGGCATGGGGCCTGCACTAGAATGTGGTCGGTATAACCCGTGACACTCAATTGAAGCAAACTAACTTTCTCTTTCCCACTAGGTATCAGATATGAGTAGCTTCTTGATTAAGGGTGGAACTTTGCATCTATGTATCCTTCTCTGTGCTGTTTTTTTTGTCTGTTTGGAACCCATGCAGGTGTTTTGAATGCATGCATTCTGCCACAGTCTCTGTAAGTAAATGAGTGTATAAGGCTTATTTTGTTTGGAAGGCAATGTTTTCTTTTAATCTTTCCATCCTCTCTTACAAATAGATCCCTGAACCTTACTGGGAGGAGTTTGATAAAACATCCCCTTAGGGTCAAGTCCTCCAAGGTCTCTTATTTTCTATATAGTGTTCAATAGTGGGTCTGTGTTAATTGTCATTTATTTCAAGTAGAAGCATCTCTGATGAGGGATGAATGATTTTCTGATCTAAGGGTCTGGCAACGTATCATTAGAAGTCATAGTGCTATGTTCCTCAATAGAATAATAGTAGTAGGTTTTCCCCTAGGGTTCATGACATATCTAGTCTCAGTTTTATGAACACTTAATTGTGTCAGGTATGGGTCCCATCTCATGGAGTGTGCCTTAAATCCAATTTTAAGAAGTGGTTCATTATTCCTATAACATCTGAGCCACTACTGCACTGTATCTTGAAGCAGGTTGCTATTATAGGTCAGAAGATTTGTAGATATTAATGATTAGTTTTCTGCTCTGCTAGCATGCAAAGTAGCTCCTAGCACTGTGAATGTAGTAAGTAGGAGTGACGCCTGTAGTTTGTAACTATCTTGATTTCAACACATTCAGTGACACAATTAAGTTGTATCTTCAGCAATAGGGCCTTACCATTATGTTGTGTTGGGGGGTAACTAATAGACTTGCCAATAGTTGCTGTCTATGGGACCCTTTTGCAGAAGATTCAACAAGATACAACCCATTTATGGCACCAGAGGTCTTATTTGGTAGCACAATATGTCTAGCTAGGGCACTGTGTGTGTGTGTGTGTGTCTGTGTGTGTGTAATTTAGGAAGCTTCTACAGTGGTGGGGTTCCATATGGTTTGTCAAAAGACTTTTCATGTTAGCTGTCTGTCCCCATATTCTCTCATTTTCTCTGCCTTCCTCTCCCCCTCCCCATTTAATACTCCTATTCTTATTTTCTTCCTTCCTTCCTTCCTTCTTTCTTTCCTTCCTTCCTTCTTTCCTTCTTTCTTTCTTTTTTGTTTTCTTCCACACAGGGTTTCTCTGTGTAGCTTTGGAGCCTTCCTGGAACTAGGTTTTATAGACCAGGCTGGTCTTGAACTCACAGAGATCTACCTGCCTCTGCTTCTTGAATGCCAGGATTAAAGGCATGTGCCACCAATACCTGGCTTAATCCTCCTATTCTTATTTCCCACTTATCTCTTTGTAACATTATATTCTATTTATCTTCCTCCAAAGATACTTTCCTTCATGTCCCCTTACTAGCTACCTAACCTCTGAAACACATATACCTAAAGGTTAAAAACCAAAATCCACAAATGAGATAAAACCTGAAATATTAGTTTTTTGGGGTCTTAGGTTATCTTACTTATGATTGTTTCTAGATCAATTCATTTACTTAAAAAGCATGATTTCATTTTTCTTAATATCTGAATAATATTAATAAAGTAATAATCTATTATACAAGTGTATGACATTTTCATTATACATTCATACATCAATGAGCATGCATGACTAAATATCTCTGTAGTAAGATGTAGAGTAATTTGGGTATTTCAAAGAGTGGTATAGCTGGATCTCCTGGTAGAGCAATTAGCTTTTTGAGGAAATTCCATATTGTTCTCCATACTGACACTCCCAGAAGCAATGTGTGTTTCTCTTACCCCACATTCTTGCCAATTTGTGTTGTTATTTTCTTGATCCTGGCCATTCTGACTGAATAAAGACAGAATATTGAGTTAGTTTTAATTTGCATTTACCTGATGCCTAAGAATGTTGGAAATTGTTTTAAGTATTTCTCATCGAATTGTGTTTCATCTTTTGAAAGCCATCTGTTTAGTTCTATATCTAATTTTAAGGTGAATTATTAGCTTCCTTGGTGGTTAATATGTTTTATGTCTTTATATATTCTAGATACTAAATACTCCATCATATGTAAAAATCAGTCAAGAATTTTACTATTATGTAGGCTTCTGCCACCTATGTTATTAGTGTCCTTATGACTTTCTTTTCTATAAGATTCAGTGTATTTGGCTTTATGTTGGTGTCCTTGATTCATTTGGAATTGAGTTTTGTGCAGGGTGGTAGATATTGATCTTTTTCATTCTCTTACATTTGCCCATCCAGTTTGATCAGCACCATATTTTGAAGATGCCTTTTTCCTGTGTGCTGTTTTGGCTTTTTTTGGCCAAAATTTAGTTGTCTATAGGTATGTAAAATTTGTCTAAAATTTCAATTTGATCCCATTGACCAATGTGCCTGTTTTTATGCTGATACCATGATGGTTTTATTGCTGTAACTCTATAACACAGTTTAAAATCTGAGATGATGATACCTGCAGGAGTTTTTAGTATTGAGTATATTTTGACTACCCTACTTTTTCTGTGCATTTCCATATGATGTTGAAAATTGTTACCTTAAGTTTCTGTATAAATTGTATTGTAATCTTGATTGAGATTGCATTGAACTTTTAGATTGATTTTTGGCAGGATGACCGTTTTCACAATATTAACTCTACAGATTCATGATCATAGGAGATAGTTCCATCATCTGGTATAATCTTTTATTCCTTTCTTCAATGTTTTAAAGCTTTTATTGTGCAAGTCTTTCATATGCTTACTTAAAATTACCTCAAGGTATATTTTGAGGTTATTGTGAAAGGTGTTTTGTTTCCCTGATTTCTTTCTTAGTCCATTTGTCATTTGTATAGGTACTTATTTGTATGTATTAATTTTGCATCATGCAACATCAATGAAAGTGTTTATTAGATGCTTAACTTTCCTGGTTAAGTCTTTCCTTGAGGTATTTTATATTAAAAATAATAAGCTTCGATCCAGAAGACCTGCCCACACAGGAAAGACATCAGCCCTTCCAAGACCCCAACCCCAGCGAGTCCAGGTTCAGGTGAGATTGGGTCTCCAGCGGGGACCGCCCGCCCATCACCCATCCCCCTTGATCTTCCAGGCAGCTCCTGGCATCCAGAAGACCCGCCCACACAGGAAAGACATCAGCCCTTCCAAGACCCCAACCCCAGCGAGTCCAGCTTCAGGAAAGACATCAGCCCTTCCAAGACCCCAACCCCAGCGAGTCCAGCTTCAGAAAAGACATCAGCCCTTCCAAGACCTCAACCCCAGCTAGTACAGCTTCAGGAGACCTGCCCACACAGCAAAGAAGTCAACAATTCCAAGACCCCAACCCCAGCGAGTCCAGCTTCAGGAAAGACATCAGCCCTTCCAAGACCCCAACCCCAGAGAGTCCAGCTTCAGGAAAGACATCAGACCTACCAGGAACCAAACTCCGTGTCAGCATCCCCAGCTTCAGCTGCAGGAAGGAAGGAGACCAGTGGAGATGTAAAGACCCCCCCAGCACCCACTGGAAGAAGAGATGGGAAGAAGACAGAATAAAAGACCATTCAGCAATAAAAACACCAACATGACCCCACAAGAATCCAGGGATCCAACACCAGCAAGACCCGAAAAGCACTACATAGACGAAGAAGAGGAGACAGACCTTAAAAATTATTTCATGAAGATGATGGAGACCCTCAAAAAAGAAACAAGGAAATCCCTTAAAGAAATAGAAGAAAAAACAAACAAAAAATCCATGAAATGGGGGGAAAATTCAAGAAATAAACAAATCTCTCAAAGAATCTAAAGAGCACCAAGAAAAAACAACCAAAAAAATTAAGGAAACAACTCAAACAGTTGAAGGATTGAAAGCTGAAATAGAAACCATAAAGAAAACACATAATGAAGGGATGCTGGAAATAGAAAAGTTGGGTAAACGATCAGGAACTAAAGATGCAAATATCACCAATAGAATACAAGAGATAGAAGAGAGAATCTCAGGTATTGAAGACTCACTAGAGGATATAGAGTCGTCAACCAAAGAAAATCTCAAAACCAACAAATCCTTAACACAAAATATCCTTAACACAAAATATGGGACACCATGAAGAAGCCAAACCTGAGAATAATAGGTATAGAAGAAGGTGAAGAAATTCAACTTAAAGGTACAGAAAACATATTCAACAAAATCATAGAAGAAAACTTCCCTAACCTAAAGAAAGATATACCTATGAAAGTACAAGAATCTTACAGAACACCAAATAGGCTCGACCAGAAAAAGAAGTCTCCTCGCCATATAATAATCAAAACATCAAACCTACAGAGTAAAGAGAAAATATTAAGAGCAGCTAAAGAAAAAGGCCAAGTAACATACAAAGGCAGACCTATCCGAATTACACCTGACTTCTCAATGGAAACGATGAAAGCCAGAAGATCCTGGACAGATGTCCTACAAACGCTAAGGGAACAAGGATGCCAGCCCAGACTACTATATCCAGCAAAGCTCTCAATTACCATAGATGGAGAAAACAAAATATTCCATGACAAAGCCAGATTTAAACAATACGTATCCATGAATGCAGCTCTACAGAAAATGCTAGAAGGAAAACCTAGAGCCAAGGAAGATAACTACATTCACAAAGACACAGGCAATATATAATCACACTTTAAAAAACACCAAAAGAGAAAAGGAGGAGAAACTACACAAAATAACTTCACTAACAATAAATCAAGCACAAACAAGGATCACCAATCAATGGTCATTAATATCCCTCAATGTCAACGGCCTCAACTTGCCTATAAAAAGACACAGACTAGCAGAATGGATACGAAGACAGAACCCTTCGTTCTGCTGCATACAAGAAACACATGTCAACATCAAAGACAGACGTTATCTCAGAGTAAAGGGTTGTGAAAAGGTCTTCCAATCAAACGGTCCCAAGAAACAAACGGGTGTAGCAATCCTAATATCTAACAAATTAGACTTCAAATTAAAATCAATCAAAAGAGATGAAGAAGGACACTTCATATTCATCAAAGGAAAAATACATCAAGACGAAGTCTCAATTTTAAACATCTACGCCCCAAATACAAAGGCACCTACATTCGTGAAAGAAACATTACTACATTCGTGAAAGAAAGAAACTCAAAATGCACATAAAATCTCACACACTAATAGTAGGAGACTTCAACACTCCACTCTCACCGCTAGACAGGACCTCCAGATAGAAACTTAACAAAGAAACAAAAGAACTAATAGAAGTTATGACCCAACTGGGTTTAACAGACATCTATAGAACATTCCACCCAAATACAAAGGGATATACCTTCTTCTCGGCACCACATGGAACCTTCTCTAAAATTGACCACATTATAGGAAACATAGCAAATCTCCACAGATACAAAAAAATTGGAATAACCCCCTGCATCTTATCAGACCACCATGCATTAACATTAGAATTCAACAATAACACAAATCGCAGAAACCCTACAAACTCATGGAGATTGAACAATGCACAATTGCACCATCCCTGGGTAAAGGAACAAATAAAAAAAGAAATGAAAGACTTCCTCGATTTCAATGAGAATGAAGACACAACATACACAAACTTATGGGACACTTTGAAAGCAGTGCTGAGAGGAAAGTTTATAGCACTAAGTGCCCACCTGAAAAAACTGGAGAACAGTCATACTAGAGAATTAATAGCACAGCTGAATGTTTTAGAACAAAAAGAAGCAAACTCCCCCAGGAGGAGCAGACACCAGGAAATAATCAAATTGAGGGCTGAAATCAATCAAGTAGAAACCAGAAAAACACTGAGAAGAATTAATGAAACAAAGAGTTGGTTCTTTGAGAAAATCAACAAAATAGATAAACCTCTGTCGAAACTAACCAAAAGACAGAGGAAGAGCATGCTAATTAACAAAATCAGGGATGAAAAAGGGGACATAACAACAGACTCTGAGGAAATCCAGAGAATCATCAGGGCATATTTTGAAAATATGTACTCCACAAAATCTGAAAATTTAAAGGAAATGGACAATTTCCTGGACAGATATCACTTGCCTAAACTAAATCAAGAACAGATAAACAATCTAAACAGACCTATAACCCCTAATGAAATAGAAGCAGTAATCAAAAGTCTCCCAAACAAAAAAATGCCCAGGCCCAGATGGCTTCAGTGCAGAATTCTACCAGAAATTCAAAGAAGAGCTAATTCCAATCCTCCTCAAAGTATTCCACACAATAGAAGCAGGAGGCTCACTGCCAAACTCTTTCTACAAGGCTACAATGACTTTGATACCCAAGCCACACAAAGACACAACTAAGAAAGAGAACTATAGACCAATTTCCCTCATGAACATTGATGCAAAAATACTCAATAAAATACTCGGAAAGTGATTTCAAGAACACATCAGAAAAATCATCCACCATGATCAAGTAGGCTTCGTCCCAGGAATGCAGGGATGGTTCAACATTAGAAAATCTATCAGTGTAATCTACCATATTAACAATCTGCAAAAGAAAAAACACATGATCATCTCACTAGATGCTGAAAAAGCCTTTGACAAAATCCAGCACCCCATCATGATAAAGGTCCTAGAGAGATCAGGGATAACAGGAACGTACCTGAATATAATAAAAACAATATACAGTAAACCAACAGCTAACATCAAACTAAATGGAGAGAAGCTCAAAGCAATTCCTCTAAAATCAGGAACAAGACAAGGCTGTCCACTCTCTCCATATCTCTTCAATATTGTACTTGAAGTTCTAGCTACAGCAATAAGATAACAAAAGGAGATAAAGGGGATACAAATAGGAAAAGAAGAAGTCAAACTTTCACTATTTGCAGATGATATGATAGTTTACATAAGTGACCCAAAAAACTCCACAAGGTTACTCCTAGAGCTGATAAACACCTTCAGCAATGTGGCAGGATACAAGGTAAACTCAAAAAAATCAGTGGCCCTATTATATACAGATGATGAAGTGACTGAGATAGAAATCAGAGAAACATCACCCTTTACAATAGCCAAAAACAGCATCAGATATCTGGGGATAATGTTAACCAAGGAAGTTAAAGACCTGTATATCAAGAACTTTGTGTCTTTAAAGAAAGAAATCAAAGAAGATACCAGAAAATGGAAAGATCTCCCATGGTCTTGGATTGGTAGGATCAACATAATAAAAATGCCAATCTTGCCAAAAGCAGTCTACAGATTCAATGCAATCCCTATCAAAATTCCATCACAATTCTTCAAGGACCTGGAAAGAACATTAATCAACTTTATATGGAAAAACAAAAGGCCCAGGATAGCTAAAACATCCCTATACAATAAAGGAACTTCAGGAGGCATCACCATACCTGACGTCAAGCTCTATTATAGAGCTATAGTCCTGAAAACAGCTTGGTATTGGCACAAAAATAGGCAGGTAGACCAATGGAACCGAATCGAAAGCCCTAATTTTAACTCACACACCTATGAACACTTGATTTTTGACAAAGAAGCTAAAACTGTACAATGGAAAAAAGAAAGCATCTTCAACAAATGGTGCTGGCATAACTGGGTACTGGTATGCAGAAGACTGCAGATAGATCCATGTTTATCGCCTTGTACAAAACTTAAGTCCAAATGGATCAAAGATCTCAACATAAATCCAGCCACACTGAAACTTTTAGAAGAGAAAGTGGGAGATAGTCTTCAACGAGTTGGTACAGGAGACCACTTCCTAAACATAACACCAGTGGCACAGGCACTGAGATCGACAATTAACAAATGGGACCTTCTGAAACTAAAAAGCTTCTGTAAGGCAAAGGACACAGTCAAAAAGACAAAAAGGCAGGCCACAGAATGGGAAAAGATATTCACTAACCCTACATCTGACAGAGGGCTAATCTCCAAAATTTACAAGGAACTCAAGAAGCAAGTCTCCAAAACACCAAAGGACCCGATTAAAAGGTGGGGTACAGAGCTAAATAGAGAATTCTCAGTAGAGGAGGCTAAAATGGCCAAGAGACACTTAAGAAAGTGCTCAACATCCCTAGCCATCAGGGAAATGCAAATCAAAACAACTCTGAGATACCATCTTACTCCTGTCAGAATGGCTAGAATCAAAAACACCGAAGACAATTTATGCTGGAGAGGATGTGGAGAGAGAGGAACACACCTCCACTGCTGGTGGGAGTGCCGACTCATACAGCCTCTTTGGAAATCTGTATGGAGATTCCTCAGAAAATGGGAATTAATCTACCACTAGACCCAGCAATTCCACTCTTAGGCATATATCCAAATGAGGCAAGTTCATACAACCAGGGCATCTGCTCCACTATGTTCATAGCAGCATTATTTGTAATAGCCAGAACCTGAAAGCAACCTAGATGCCCCTCAACTGAAGAGTGGATAGAGACATGTGATACATTTACACAATGGAGTATTACTCAGCAGAAAAAAAAAACAATGAAATTCGCAGGGAAATGGACAGCACTGGAAGAAACCATCCTGAGTGAGGTAACCCAGTTGCAAAAAGACAAACATGGTATGTACTCACTCATATATGGATTTTAGACATGGATCAGGATAGTGTCAGTCTGCACTTCCACTGATAGAGAGTCTGGGAAACAGGAAAGAACCTAAAAGATAGGCATATATCATAGTACCCAAGAGAACAGGATGGAGACAAGATCCCCTGAATGGATGGGGAACACGGCAAGGGGTGGGGGAGAGTGGGACCTGGGAAGAAGAGAGGGGGTGAAGAGGAAGAGAGTTGGTCATGGGGGAACAGGAAGTTGAGGGGGTGGGGGTAGAATAGGGAGAAGAGGGAATCATAGGATCGAATACAGATCAGGCACCAGAGCGACCTCGAGTGATCTAAAGGGATAACACCAACTGGCAAGCTAAGCAATAGTGGAGAGACCACCTCGAATGCCCATTCCTGATAATGAACTTGATGTCTATAACCATCCGGGAGCCTTCATCCTGTGACTGATGGAAGCAGAGGCAAACACCCAATTAATCACTGAACTGAACCCAAGGAACCCAGTGACAGAGAGAGAGGAGTGATGAGCAAATTGGCAAAGAATGGACTGGTAAAACCAGCAGAGACAGCTGATCTGAACAGGGGAGAGCTCTTGGATCCCAGACTGACAGTGGGGAGGCCAGCATGGGACTGATCTGGACCCCCCAAATGTGAGTGTCAGCCAGAAGGCCTGGGCAACCTGTGGATCAGTGTCTATCCCTGGTATACAAACAGTCTTCGTGTGCCTATAGCACAAAGAGGGATGCTCTCTCAGCCTGGACTCTTAGGGGAGTGCCTGGACCCTACCCAGAGTGAAATGACAGACTCTAGATATCCCCTATGTGGAAGGATTTGGCAATAGGGTGGGATGGTGCGGGGGAAGGGGAGTGCGGGAGGAGGGGAGGGAGAGGGAACTGGGATTGACATGTAAAACAAGCTATTTAAAATTAAAATAAAAAAAGAGTTCTACATCTAGTACCACAGACAGAAGGAGGAGAGCCACTGGGTCTGACTTGAACTTCAAAGCCTACCTCCAGTGGCACACTTCCTCCAAGAAGGCCACACCTCCTAATACTTTTAAATAGTACCACTTCCTAGTGATTAAGTATTGAAATCTATGCACATATGGGGCCATTCTTATTAAGAACACACACCATCTAATCCATCCGTTCATGGTTCAGGGACCCCAGCATAAGAGGAAGCAGAAAATGTAAGAGCCAGAAGGGGTGGAGCACACACACACACACACACACACACACACACACACACACACACACACACATACACATTGCACCATGCCCTCTTCCTAGTTTCTTTCCACCCATCCCTCATCTGGATTGATCCCCTTTCTGTCTCTCATTAGAAAACAAACGGGTTTCTAAGGGAAGATGAAATAAAATAAAATAAGACAAAACTAGCACATCATAGTTGGACAAAACAAACAGATGGAAAGGAGCCCAAGATTAGAAGAACCAGAGGCTGTTTTAGTTAGGCTTTCTATTGCTATGATGAAACACCATGACCAAAGGCAAGTTGGAGAGGAGAGGGTCTATTCTGCTTACACTTCCACATCACCGTTTATCATTGATCCACTAGGAGGAGTAGATGGAGGAGAAACCATCAGGATAAATTATATGAAGGAAAAAATCCATTTTCATTATAATGAAAATAAATGTATGAAACAACATGATATATGGTGATTCACATCAATTTCACAGATACTGAACTTGTATACAAGATTAAGAGGAAGAAGACAGTTGTGAAACACACATCATTAGCTGGGCATTGGTGACACATGTCTTTAATCCCAACACTTGGGAGGCAGAGGCAGATGGATCCCTGTGAGTTCCAGGCCAGCCTGGTCTACAGAGCTAATTCCAGGACAGTCTCCAAAACAATAAAGAGAAATCCTGTCTCAAAAAAATATATATACCTATGTTGATTAATCTATCTTTATTGATTTCCTTAGGTCAAAAGGTAAAATTAATAAGAAGGGAATATAAGAATAGGTTTAATAAATAGCATTAATTAAATTACAATTATTATAGTTAAGAGATATAATTAATTATAAAAATTAAGAAATAAGGAATACCAAATTTTGTCACACAAAATTTAATAATTTGATCTCTATGTAATGATTTATGATACAAGCATTTACCTCCATATATTTGATTTAAGAAAAATAACAACTCATAAGAAATATTTAAATATCATGAACAATCTATGAAAAATGATAAGAATGAAAAATAACTGGTAATCAGCAAAGAGAAAGCTAGGAAGGAAGAGAGAAAGGGAGGGAAGAGGAGGATAGAAAAATGGAAAGAAGGTGGAAGAGAGAGAAGGAGGGAGAGGAAAGACTAGCTACAGTGTCTTAGGGTTTATTACTGTGACAAGACACAATGACCAGGGTGACTCATAATTAAAGCATTTAACTGGGGCTGGCTTACAGTTTCAGAGGTTTAGTCCATTGTCATCATGACACAAAGCATGGCAACATCCAGACAGACATGGTGCTGGAGGAGCTGAGAGTTCTTATCTTGATCCACAGGCAGCAGAAGGAGACTGTATGCCACATTGAGAGTAGCTTGAGCATGTAAATCTTCAAAGCCCACCTCCACAGTGACACACTTCCTCCAACAAGGCCACACCTACTCCAATAAGACCACACCTCCTAATACCTAACAGTGCCACTCCTTATGGGCCAAGCATTCAAACACATGAGTCTGTCAGCGGCCATTTCTATTCAAACCACCACACACAGGAAAGTGTAAGTCTCCAACTACTTTCAAAATGTGGAAGAGTGAAACTACTCTGGCACAGAAATAATGATGTGAAATTCAGTGGAAGAAAGGATGGAGGATATCAATGAAAGAAATGGAATATTTGAAATGATGGGGGAAATGGATCAAAAGCTAAAAATATTGTAGAGCATTGGATGTTTCTATTACACACACAGAAAGAGAGTGAAAAATATACATGTGCAAATCATGATGCTGTTTCATTTTAAAACATGAAAACTCAAGAGAATCAAAGAAATCACATTATCTTATAGAAATACCTTGCCAGATGTTCCCTACTGAAAGTACAAATATATGGGAACACACAAATACATCCACACACAACTATGCAGACCACCACATACTACATAGGAGGCTTAACAAGGAATAGGCCATGTGGCTCCTCTTTAATAGACATTAAGTATACAATGTTAGGTTATGAAGTACACATTAAACCTAGTCAATATATTAATATACTTCTATCTCAATATTTTGCATTAACTCATGTTACCCTGAGTATGCCTTCTGTGGTATTGCAGGTCTTTCTATCCTGATATTTTTCAAAGAGGGGCAGAATTTCCATAAATAGCTTCTGTTAGGTTATCCTTGTAGGAGTGAGCCCACAGATGAGGATAAAAGAAAAGGGAAAACAAAAGCTTGCTCTCTTGGAAGCCTGCCATGATTCTCGTCATTCCAGCTTGTGTGTAAGTTCCCTCTGGTTAATAAATATATTAATTTCCCCCATTACATTGATTTCCCTTCTCATATCCTTATGAAGAAAAGGGGAAACAGCCTCTCCATGGTAGCAGAAAATTCAACTGAAGCCGTGGTTTAACTCTTTCTTTCAATAAATGTACTCATAACATAACATGAGCTAAGATACCGTATTTCTCTCTGTAGAGTTAGCCACTATTAGTGCACATAAATGCAAATAGAATTTTATGAACAAAAAAGTCTCAAATTCAGCATCCATAACCAACATACTGTAGTTAAAACTTTAGTGGCTCACAGAAATAAAGCAGACCCCAAAATGCCTAACAGAGAAAAAAATCAGAGGACTTTAATGGAAAAAGGGTGAACTTGTTTTTTTCTAACATGAATTATATAATCACCAAGAAAATATTTAGAATACAAGTTTTGTGAGTTGCAAAAATATTGTCTCTCAGTTTTGTTGCATCTTGATGATATGCCTATCTTTTATTATATCTTGCCCACCCAGTATGTTTTCTTATCAAATAAAATAATTACATGGCACACTTCATGTCCCAGTGGATATTTCCTTTTGCTATTTTCTATTTCACTATATGAAACAGGATTGTGTTATCTTTGCAAATTCTTTGTATTAAAAATATTGACTATAGGAAATACAAAACAAATTTGGTGTTGTTTCTTCCTGTTTGTACTCTACATTTCTCCAACATGGGATCTTTCAAAAGCTAATTTCTGTAATTTACCTAATTATTCAGCTTAGCATTAGGGCATGATCATCAACACCATCTCTCTCCAGAGACGTTTTAACTCTGCTTTGCTGGAAGAATCCCTTGTGTCTGTTTTAAGGAGATGAAATCATAAAACAGAAATGCTTCTTCTGCAAAGACTATTTAGAAAAAAACATTTTCTAACAGTGGTGAAAAAGCAAAAACTTTAAGTTACAACCCATCTTTCTTTCCCAAGAGTTACCGGAAGCCAAAGTGGAAAATGGTGTTCATTGGTTTTCATATTTCCCACGGTAAGGGCTTTGTTCTTTCTTGGAATTGTGGAAAACAGGTACTTACTGTTAGACTTAAAACTGGGAATTCCAAGTCACGTTCTGTCTCAACAACTTTCACTCATAGGTCATGTAGCTCACTGTCTTCCAAGATGTTGATTCTTGATTCTCACTCATACTTAATGTCTTTTCCCCTTTTACCAGATAAGAACTTCAACTGGGGAGCAAACAAAATATACAGCTTTATTGCCTCTTAGCTGTGAGTATTGCTTCAAGTACTTTGAAAATATGCCTGCCTCCTTCCCTTTTTTCTTTCTTAGTTTTGTTCCTTTCTTCCCCTCTTCCCCACCTTTCTCTCTCCATCTGTCTTAAATGATCTTGAGAGTTCCAAGATACCATGACCTCTGATTCAGAATTCCTGTTGTCTGCTTCACTGTTCTGTTTCCACAGCCTTTAGGTTTATTACTAAATAGTAACTGCAGCCAGAGACACTTTTACTCAATTAAAAAATACTTTTTTCAGGGGGTCAGACCCCCTGAATGTGAGAGTCAATGAGGAGGCCTGGGCTACCTATGGGGTTCTGAGCAGTGGATCAGTGTTTATCCCTCCAATACTAACAGATATCATGTGTCCATAGCACAAAGAGGGATGCTCTCTCTGCCTGGACTCTTAGGGAAGTGCCTGGACCCTACCCTGAGTGAAATGACAGACTCTAGATATCCCCTATGCGGAAGGAATTGGCAATAGGATGGGAGGATGGGGGGATGGGGGGGTGCGGGAGGATGGGAAGGAGAGGGAACTGGGATTGACATGTAAAACAAGCTATTTAAAATTAAAATTAAAAAAATACTTTTTTCAGTTTGGGACTGTCACCCATAGTGTGCATTGACCAGGGAGTACCTGCCTACTGAGCTTTTTGCTGCTCATTGGGACCCAAGGAATTCTCAACTTTAGTAGATCACTAATTGTAGAACACATTACTTTGGTGAGTTTGGCTTTTATCTTTTCTACCAATACCCAAGATCATATCACCTGTCAGACCTCTCCTACTTTAGAGATTTTCTTTATAGTCATCCCCATAGCATGTTCCTGCTACTGTATTTAGTCCAATTATCTTTCAAAATTTAAGTTATACAATGAATAATCTTGTTATGTTTGAAAATCACAGTAGACATAAATGAAAAGTGTGAACAATTGTCCAAAACCAAGGCATCAAACACTGACAGTCGGGTTTTAAAAAAACCCACTGAGCACTGGGTTTGCACTCTTCAGGCATGTCCACACTACATTATACAGTGTTAAGTCTATTTTTCTGTTCCATGGTTCACTTATTCTTTTTCCATTTTCTAATTATTCTGTGCCCTTGTTTATTATCTAGCTATTAGAATCTCATCTATAAAGTGAAAAATATTATTTAATTCAATAAAGAAACACTAAACAGGTTTTTAAACTTTGGAAATTATTAATTCTTCAGTCAAGAATATTTGTACATATTTTCTAAAATTGACATTTTAAATGTTTTATACACAAAAATAAGTGGGATAGTTTTGAGATTAAAATAATAAATAAAAATAAAATAATATTTTTCATTTTTAAGTAGTTTCATCATTGTCAGATATCTCTACTCATATACTACAACAAAAGACCTATAGTGGCATGATTTTCATCTGTTGCTGTACTTGCTATATTTATCAAGTAAATACTTTGATACTAAATAGCTCTATATTCAAGGCAATCATCAGACGTGTACTTGTTTGTGGTAATTAATATTCACTTTTAGAACTCAATAATTTGGTGAATGATTTACTATTGCTTCAGGTTGTTACAAATATTGCTACAAACACGTATCACAACACAAATATAATTCAAATTTATCCTGACTCTCTAATTCATTTCACAATTCTAGACCTGGCAGAGCACAAGAAGAAATGAAAAATCGAACATCTGTGAGGGAGTTTATTCTTTTAGGATTAACAAATGACCCAAAGCTAAACATTTTTGTTTTCATATTTTTACTTCTCACGTATATTTTGAGCATTACTGGAAATCTGACCATTATTACCCTTACTCTGGTAGATTCACACCTCAAGACACCCATGTATTTCTTTCTTCGGAATTTCTCTTTCCTAGAAATCTCATTTATAACAGTTTGTATTCCTCGGTTCCTTGTGAGCATTGTGACAGGGGATATGACCATCTCCTACAATTCTTGCATGGCCCAGGTGTTCTTCTTTATACTCCTAGGTTCGATTGAATTTTTCCTTCTGGCCGCCATGTCCTATGACCGATATGTGGCCATCTGTAAGCCCTTACATTACACCACAATTATGAACAGCAGGGTCTGCATTCAGCTTGTAATAAGCTCCTGGTTGGCTGGGTTTCTCATCATCTTTCCACCTGTGATCATGGGGCTTCAGCTGGACTTCTGTGACTCCAACATCATTGACCATTTTGCCTGTGACTCCTCTCCCATGCTGCTCATCTCATGCACAGACACGGCCTTCCTAGAGATGTTGGCATTCTTCCTGGCAGTATTCACTCTCATGGTAACCTTAACGTTAGTGATTCTCTCCTATCTATTCATCCTTAAGACAATTCTAAGAATCCCTTCTGCTGAGCAAAGGAAAAAGGCCTTCTCCACCTGTTCCTCACACATGATTGTTGTCTCCATATCCTATGGAAGCTGCATCTTCATGTATGTCAAAACCTCAGCAAAGGAAGGAGTTGCTTTGACAAAGGGTGTAGCAGTGCTCAACACCTCTGTTGCCCCAATGTTGAATCCTTTTATTTACTCCCTTAGAAACAAACAGGTGAAAGAATCCTTTAAGAACTTGATCAAAAAATATATGTCAAATAAAATGTAAGGGTAAAGAAATTCACTGCTTTAATTTAAAAAAACTATATTGTGTGTATTCACATTATTGGATTTTCCTATTTACTGCTGTATTCAACTTAGCTGAATGTTATTTTGACATGATTTTTTATTTTAAAACAATCTTTTCTCATTTTACATACCAATCACAGTTGCCACTCCCTCCCTTCTCCTTCTCTCCCAGCCTTCCTTCCAGCCCCATCCACTCCTCAGAGAGGGTAAGGTTTCTAATAGGGAGTCAACAAAGTCTGGCACATCTCTTTGAGAAGGACCAAGGCCCTGTCCCTATATCTAGGCTAAGTAAGGTGTCCCTTCAAAGAGAATGGGCTTCAAAATGCCAATTCAAACACTAGGGATAAATCCTGGTCCCACTGCCAGTGGCCCTTACAGACTGCTCAAGCCACACAACTGTCACCCACATTCAGAGGACCCAGTTCAGTTCCATGCAGGTTCCCCAGCTATCAGTCCAGGATCCATGAAATCCCACTAGCTCAGGTCAGTTGTCTCTGTAGGTATCTTCAAACTGGTCTTGACTTCTTTGTTCATATTATCATTCCTCCCTCTCTTGGACTGGACACTGGGAGCTCAGTTCAGTGCTTAGCTGTGGATCTCTGCATCTGTCTCCATCAGTTGCTGGATGAAGGTTCTCTGATGATAATTCGGGTAGTCATCCATTTGGTTACAGGAGAAGGCTAGTTTAGGAACCCTCTCTACTAATGCTTAGCGTCATAGTTGGGGTCATCCTTCTGTATTCCCAGAAATTTCTTTAGTGCCAGGTTCCTCACTAGAACTTAGCTGAACACTTTTATCTTTTCTATTTCAGCTTTACTTGACACAGTTATCTTTTAAAATTTAGATACCCCTTAAATTTTTCTGAGTGTGATTGATTTGATATTGCCAAAACGGGAATGACATTTTAAAAGAATGAATTTATTTTCAAAGAATTTATCCTTTGGGCAAAAAGCAAAAGCTAAGAAAAGAGCAACAGGTAACTCTGAAAAATCATTTTCCCAGCACTGATTAAAATGAGGCAGTGTCTCCTGCCTCTGCTGTGTGGCTGCTTCTCATTGTATCTACAAAGGTCTACTCAAATTAAATACTGCCCTGTGTGATTCAATGCATTGATTATATCTTGGTTTTATATTCCACTATTCCACCCTTAATAATGGTAATATGTGGGACTAGATGCTTTTTTTTGGCTCAAATTCCAAAAGTTGCTGTATTACTGGGAGCTGAGGAGATGACTCAGTGGTTAAGAGCACTGGCTGCTTGTTCAGAGGTCCTGAGATCAACTCCCAGAAATCACAACCATCTATAGTGGGATCGGATGCCCTCTTCTGGCATAAAGTCATACATGCAGATAGAGCACTCATATCCATAAAATAAATAAATAAATAAATATTTTAAAAAATAATTACTATGGCCCCAAGCCCTGACCATTAAGCATACATACATTGATTTGCTCACCTCACGTTTCCTTGGAGAGAACCTCTATCAGTTTCCTGATGTGTGGATTTCTCTGGCTGTGAAAACAAGTATTTGTTCCATGCCCTAGGTAGTCCTCAAAATTCCTGGCATAGTCATAATAGCTTAAGTTGTCTTTCAATATTTCTATGGTTCAGTCTTTTTTTAAAAGTATTGGCTTTTTGTAGACTTTGAAGCATGTGGGGCTAAGAATGTTTGCTATATACACTAATACACACTTTTCCTATAAAAAGATGTTAGACATGTGTGCGTGCATGCGTGTGTGTGTGTGTGTTATGTGTAACTAATCTGCCCAATCTGTATAATATTACTTATATGTATACATTTTCAAGATAAACTACACAAAACTTAGCTGAAAAGGCTTATGTTAATAATCAATAAGTGAAAATAAGTACAACTCCAGGTAACTTTACTGAGAAATGATGAGGTATGAAACCCACAACTAAATATTTTCATAATAAAGTTTAGCTGCTTTTTCCTCATCATCTTCTTTCTAGACTTTTTTAGATTATATTCTAGAGTTTAGAAAATTAATTTGGAGCCAGACATAGTGGCTTAGGCCTTTAATCTCAGCACTAAGGAAGCAGAGGAAGGTAGACCTTTGACAGTTGAAGGCCAACCTGGTTTACATAGTGAGTTCCAGGACAGCCAGAGCTGTATAATAGAACTACTCCATCTCAAAAACTCTTGTCTGTCAATCGTTCTAGCTTAATGGTTTGTTCAATTTGGTGACTAATCTTTTGAATTCCTTGATCTAGAATTATTTTATTATTCCAAGCATAAATATTTAGTTTGATAATGGACTAAAATACCATTTTATGAATTTTTTCCTGAAGTAAATTAGTCTTAACAAAGTGAATATGGTGTCCTCCAAGTGAACATTTTCTTAGAATTTAGTTCAACCCACTTTCTTTAAGGTTTCTCTTTTTGTTGTTGTTGTTTTAAGAGTGCATTTAATATGTGTTTGTTCATGTTTAGAATTCTTTTTTGAGTTATTTTTATTTAAATTAGAAACAATCTTATTTTACATATCAGTCCCAGCTCCCTCTCCCTCCTGTCCTCCCATGCCCTCAGCCCCCCAAGATTCATCTTAATATAAAAGAAATAATGCTGTCATCAAGAAAATTAAAGCAGCAAATAGTGACAAGGATATAGGAGGAAGAATCCTTATACATTTTTATGGTAAATGTAAATTAATCCTGATCCTATAGAAAATAATATGGATATTAAGAAAAAACTTGAAATTTGAGCTGTACAAACGCTGGGTACTCAACTGAAGGAACCTAAACCAACATACAACAGAGGTACCTGCATACCTGTGGACTATTCAATATTTGCAAAGTCGTAGATTCAACCTAGAATTCCTTCAACAGATAAAGATAGAAAAACATGGCATATGTACATGATGGGGTATTATTTAGCCATAAATAATTATGAAATATATCATTTTCAGAAAAATGGCTAGAACTGGATATCATCAAATTAAATTGGAAAGAGAAACTCAGACAGGAATCCCATGTTTCTTCTCATATACTGAAAAGCAGAAGGAGTATTTGAGAAAGGGGAGAGGGACATAGGGAGACCAAAGGAGACAAAAGAGGATAAGAAGAAATTAAAGTGATCAAATTACATTATACACTGCTATGAAAGTGACATAGTAAAATTCATCATTTTGGACAAATAATAGAAACCTAATAATTTTAAGAAACAAAGAAAAGAAAAAAGGTTGAATGTTAATGAGTGTATCCAATGTCTGAAGATCAGGATTCTGTGACTAATATTAATATATGCATGAGATAGATTTCCCAACTACACTCAGCCTCCTGTGATTCATGTGCCTGATACTACGACTTCAGCCCCACAAACACTCTATGCTATCCCAACTATTAAGTACCGTTTTCTCTTTATCATTGCTTAGTATGAACCACAGGCTAGCATTCCCATGATTTGGATGCCTGCATTCATTGGAAGCCTGGAATGTATGGTGCTAATGAATTGTCTAACTTTAACTGTGAAATAGCTAGTCTCAAAACAGACTCCTCATTGTGTCCTTCTAAATCTTAAATGGCACTTATTCTCCTTTGAGAAGTTTTTGGTACTTCTCAAATTCACTCAACTAGAACACATTGTCTTTCCCAAACCCTTCATATCAACATTTAAAAATCATCTCTTGGTTTTGATTTGTGGTATAGTTTATCCAGTTGGAATTTGTTTTATACACAGCTATGTTCCAACACTGCAATTCATGTTTTCTTACTAAAAACTACTTAATAACCAAAGTGAGTGTCCTTTCACTAACAATATTGAGAGGATAATTTGAGGCAATTTCTCAGCAAGCAATCTGTCCATCAGCAGTCTTTTTCTTTGCTTCATGTGAAAATGACATTCTATATTCCTACAGTGCATAATTACTCCCAGGGGAACGAGACTAAAGGACTGCCAAAATTAATTAGCCAGACATGCACTTGTTTTTCTATCTCTGGGGATGCATATGCTATGTTTCCCTTTCACAGATTCCTCTAGTTTTATATTCCCAAAAATGCAAAAGTGACTGTGGGTTTGGGGGAGACTTTTGAAAAGCCTTATGACTAAACAACATCGGATAAGTCAAAATATATACAGTACTCATATGACATGACAAAAATTCTGGAAGTATGGTGACTCAATTTTCTTATCCTAACTAACTGAAGTTTAAATTAGACAGAGATGATTTATATCAATGAAGAACACTTTACAATGCTTAAATTTTAGTAATAAAGTGACTTAGTCTGATAGAAGGAATAAGAGTGAAGCAACATTTCTTACCTAAAACACTATATGTCCTCTATTACAGATAATCAGCAAAGTAAATTGAGAGCATGCCTGGAAAAAGACAAAATTGAGTATATATGTAGTTTGCATCTACCCTGGCATTTACCTTTATAAATCAAAGAATTCAACCATTATTTTTTATTATGTCATGGAGACATTTAGTCAATTCCTGCCTTGGTGTTTCTGCCTAGATAGTCCTCAATTTGTTACAGCATAGTTGAGAAATATACACCACCAGCTTCAGGAGAAAGTACATCTTACTAGTTAGCTTAAATAAAAAATTTACATGGTACTTTCTATTATGCTAGAGAGGATGTGGAGCAGGAGAACACTCCTCCATTGCTGGTGGAAGTGCAAACTTGTACAGCCACTTTGGAAATCAGTAAGGCGATTTCTCAGAAAATTGGGAATCAACCTCAAGGCCCACCTATATTACTCTTGATTATATACCCAAAGGAAGCTCAGTTATACCACAAGGACACTTGCTCAACTATGTTCATAGTAGCATACCTAACAACTTTGGCTACAAGCTTTCAATTCAAATAGATAACTAGTTTGCTTTTTACTGTCTAATAACATACAGTTTTTACATTCTAATTATTTCTTTTATTTAGAGGTTGTAATATAGTTGCATGGAGAACTTCAGGGAGAGTTCTGGGTTCCATTAGTTCACCTGTCCCAGGGCAGATCTCAACTCCGTTTGCCTCTGCCACTCTCCAATGCACTGAGAACCGTCCATAGGATGGATATCAGTCATTCAAAAATGCACAGACAGTCTCTGTGAGTGAGAACCTGCTTAGCTCAGAGGCCACACTGAACAGGGTGGCTGGTACACAAGTAAAAAAAAAGTAGCTTCTAATGTGAATGCAGCTAAAACATACCACTGTCTCTTGACAAACATAGGCTCAGCACCAGCCTCAATGGTTCTGGAGGGACCAACCTTCAAGAGCTTAGGAATTTAAGGGGAGCCATGAAGTTGGTTTTCCAGATTGAACAAAAGATGGAAAACTTATCAGAATATCCTTTTGAAAGTAGGTTAGAATTACTAAGTAAATGATAAAAATATGAAGAGCATGATGGTATTGATGCCTGATGCTAGATTGCAAAAAATATTTGACTCATATTGGGTTCTCTCTACTTCTATTTTTAAAAATTATATTATTCTATTTTGATATTATATTATAATCATCATAATTCTTCCTTTACTTTCTTTCCTCTAACACAACTCTTGTGCCTTTTTCCTCTCTTCTAAATTCATGATCATTTTTTCTTTGTTTTTGCATTTTCATATTTCTTATGTTTCCATTTTGTGATTTATGCAGTTACTGAATTGGGTTTTTGAACTTATTTTGGGGGAGAATGAACCTTCATCTGACCTAGATATTCTACTCTTTGGCATATACCTGAAGGACTCAGGACCCTACTACACTGATACTTGTTCAGCCATGCTCATTGCTGCTCCATTCACAATATCTAGAAAATGAAAATAACCTTAATGTCCTTCAACTGCTGAGGAAAATGTGGTGCACATATGCTGTGCAATACTATTTGGCTATAAATAAAAATGAAACCATGGACATTAGAGGTCAATGGGTCGAATCAGAAAAGATCATATTGAATGAGGTAAGCCAAACCCAGGAAGATAAAGGTCACACCTTCTCTTTCATCACAGGCTCCTATCTCCAAATTTTCAAATGTGAGTACATATCATGAAGCAACTACAAAAACCAATAGGGATTGTGGTAGTTTGACTATAATTGGCCCCCACAAATTCATAAGGAGTGTAACCAGTAGGAGGAGCAGCTTTGTTGAAGTAGGTATGGCCTTGTTGGAGGAAGTGTGTCACTGTAGAGATAGGCTTTGAGACCACAAGCTACCACCCAGATATACTACCTGTTGCCCTCTGATGAAGATGTAGCCAGAACCATGTCTGACTGTACATTGCCATGCTCCCCACCATGATGATAATGTACTAAACCTCTGAATTATAAGTGAGCCACCACAATTAAATGTTTTCCTTGTAAGAATTGCATGGTCATGGTGTCTCTTCACAGCAATAGAAACCCTAACTAAGATAGGGACCATTGCCAATGTAGCAGGTGTTGAGAAGCAAAAGAAAAGGGAGTAGCAAGATTAAAAATGGTCTGATAAGGGAAATGGGAAAATGAGACTCTTCTTATTAGGGAGGCATATGGAAGATCAATGCAGAAGAATGAGAGAGGAGGGTAAAAAATATTAGTAAGGATAACATGAAAGGTCATAATAAATCATCCTGTCGCTTGGTCTCCTGATGGGGAAGTCCTGTGTGTATGTCAATAAAGCACTGTTGGCCAATAGGGAAGCAAGATAGGTGGGACTAGGAGTCAAGGAGGATTCTGGGAAAGAGAAACACAAGGAGACATCATGTAGTCGCCATAGGAATAAATGGTCCAGACACTTTTCTCCGGTAAGAGAAAATACTTAGATTAACAATTATGAGGTAAATACTTGAGTCCAAGATAGCCAGTAAGAAACCAACCAAACATCCACAAGCTTCATAATTAATATAGCCTCCTTTGTGTTCATTTGGGATTGATGCGGCTCTGGAACCAGAATGGCAGGAAAGCAGCCCTCAATAGTCTCCCTCTGCCTTCTGCCCTCTGCTTGAGTTGCCCTGTGCTTGAGGTGAGTGTGGGATCTTCTCAGGGCCCCAACTCCCAACATCCCCCTGCTTCCATCTTCCTGGGCCTACTCCACTCCTAGAGTGTCTCACACCTACCTGCACCCATCATGACACCCATAGAGATATTGAACCTGCTTGAGATCACCAGAAGAGAACCATATACCCATACCCACCAGGAGAGGAAGAGACCCCATAAGCTACCACTGAAAGAAGGGATTGGAAGACAGCAATACAAAACCGCAGTCAACAACAGAAAAGCCAATAGGAACCCACCAGAGTCTAGGGACTACATCAGCAAGACCTGAACATTCCAACACATATGAAACAGAAAAGAATGCCTTTCAAAACAACCTCATGAAAATGATAGAGGCCCTCAAATCAGATATGAGAAAATCCATTAAGAATTAGAAGAAAAAAACAAACCAAAAAATGAAAGAAATCAACAAATATCTTTTTTCTTTTTTTATTTAAATTAGAAACGTGTATGCTTCAAATGTCAATCCCAGCTCCCCCTTCTCTGCCCCAGCCACAACCCTACCCCAAGGAGGGTGAGGCCCACCTTGGGGGATCTCAAGAGTCTGTCATTTCATCCAGGGCAGGTCCTAGGCCCTTCCATATGTGTCCAGGCTGAGAGAGCATCCCTCCATGTACAATGGGCTCCTAAAATTCATTTGTATGCCATGGTGAACACTAATCTACTACCTATGGCCCCAGAGATTGCTGAGGCCTCCTCACAGACACTACATTCATGGAGTTTGGATCAGTCCCCTGTTGGCCTCTTAGCTATCAATCTGGGGGTTCAAGAGCTCCCCCCATCCAGTCAGCTGTCTTTGTGGGTTTCACCAGCACGGTCTTGACCACTTTGCTCATCACTCCTCCATCTCTGTCACTGGATTCCTGCGGGTTAGTTCAGTGTATAGCTGTGAGTATCTGTCTTTGCTTCCATCAGTCACTGGATGAAGGCTCTAGGATGTCATATAAGGAAGCCATCAAGATTATCATTAGGTAGGGGCTATTAATGTAGTCTCTCTGCTATTATTAGTTTTCCAGTTGGTGTTATCCTTGTAGATCTCTGGAAATCTCACTGGTGTCAGCTCTCTCCTCAAAGCTATAATGACTCCAACTATTATGGTATCTCTCATCCTGGTCTCCTCTATTCTCACCCCAACACAACCTTCCTGTTCCCCCATATCTTCTTCTACCCTCCTTTTAACCACTCTCTTTTTCTTGGTTCCCTCTCCTCTTCCCCCATGTTCCCAATCTTCTCAGGAGATCTTGCCTCTTTCCACTTCTCTGGGGTATCGTGCATCTCTCTAGGGAAACTCCCAGTTTCCCAGATTCACTGGCCCTGGGATTGTAGGCTGACACTCCCCTGATCCATGTCTAAAATCCGTATATTAGTGAGTACATACCATGTTTGTCTTTTTGTGACTGGGTTATCTCACTCAGGATGGTTTCTTCTAGTGCCATCCATTTGCCTGCAAATTTCAAGATTTCATTGTTTTTTTCTGCTGAATAGTACTCCATTGTGTAAATGTACCACATTTTCTCTATTAACTTTTCAGTTCCGGGGCATGTAGGTTGCTTCCAGGATCTAGCTATTATGAATAATGCTGCTACGAATATAGTGGAACAGACATCCTTGTTGTGTGAATGGGCATCTTTTGGGTATATGCCTAAGAATGGAATTGATGGGTCCTGTGGTAGACTGATTCCCATTTTCCTGATGAATCTCCATACTGATTTCCAACGTGGTTGTACAAGTTTTCACTCCCACCAATAATGGATGAGAGTTCCCCTTTCTCCATGTCCTCTCCAGTATAAGCTGTCATTGGGGTTTTTTATTTTCAACATTCTTACAGGAGTAAGATGATAACTTGGGGTTGTTTTGATTTGCATTTCCCTAATGGATAAGGATGTTGAGTACTTTCTCAAGTGTCTCTCAGCCATTTTAGTCTCCTCTATTGAGAATTCTCTATTTAGTTCTGTACCCCACTTTTTAATTGGGTCCTTTGGTGTTCTGGAGAATGGCTTCTTGAGTTCTTTGTAAATTTTGGAAATAAGCCTTCTGTCAGATGTGGGGTTAGTGGATATCTTTTCCCAATCTGTGGGTTGAATTTTTGTCTTGCTGACTGTGTCCTTTGCCTTACAGAAGCTACTCAGTTTCAGGAGGTCCCATTTATTAATTATCAATCTCAGTGTTTGTGCTACTGGTGTTATCTTCAAGAAGCTGTCTTCTGTACCAATTCGTTCAAGGGTACCTCCCAATTTCTCTTCTAACAGGTTCAGTGTAACTGGATTTATTTTGAGGTCTTTGATCCATTTGGACTTAAGTTTTGTGCATGGTGATAGACATGGATCTATCTGCAGTCTTCTATATGGCAATATCCAGTAATGCCAGCACCATTTGTTGAAGATGCTATCTTTTTCCCATTGTATAATTTTAGCTTCTTTGTCAAAAAACAGCTGTTCATAGGTTTGTGGATTAATCTCAGGGTTTTCAATTTGATTCCCTGTCTATTTTTGTGCCAATACCAGGCTGTTTTCAGGACTATAGCTCTATAATAGAGCTTGAAGTCAGGGATGATGATGCCTCCAGATGTTGCTTTGTTGAGTAAGGTTGTTTTAGCTCTCCTGGATCTTTTGTTTTGCCATATAAAGTTGAGGATTTTTCTTTCAAGGTCTGTGAAGAATTGTGCTGAGATTTTGATGGGGATTGCATTGAGTCTGTAGATTACTTTTGTCATGATTGCCATTTTTACTACATTGATCCTACCTATTCAAGAGCATGGGAGATCTTTCCATTTTCTGGTGTTTCTTTAATTTCTTTCTTTAAAGACTCAAAGTTCTTGTAATACAGGACTTTCACTTGTTTGGTTAGCATTACCCTAAGGTATTTTAAGTTGTGCGTGGCAATTGTAAAGGGTGATGTTTCTCTGATTTTTTTCTCAGCCCTCTTCTCATCTTTATATAATAGGCCTACTGATTGTCTTGAGTTGATCTTGTAGTCTGCCACTTTGCTGAAGGTGTTAATCAGCTGTAAGAGTTCCCTGGTAGAGTTCTTTGGGTCACTTATGTAAACTATCATATCATCTGTGATATGTTTTATGTGAAAACAAATAGTGAAAGTTTTATGTCTTCCTTTCCAATTTTTATCCCCTTGATCTCCTTTTGTTGTCTTATTGTTCCAGCTAGAACTTTAAGCACAATATTGAAGAGGTATGGGGTGAGGGGACAGCCTTGTCTTGTTCCTGTCTTAAAGAAAGCAAGGAAAACCAAGAAAAAGTAATCAAACAGTTGAAGGAAACAATTCAAACAGTTCAAGACCTATAGTTTCACATATAATGAGGGAGGCAATATCCCAAATACAAAGGCACCCACATTCTTAAAAGAAACATTACTAAAACTCAAATCACACATTAAACCCCACACACTTATAGTGAGAGGCTTCAACACCCCACTCTCACCACTGGACAGGACCACCAGACAGAAACTTAACAAAGAAACAAAGGAACCTAGGCTCTGCCTGAGAAGATATGATAGACCCTGAAAATCCCTCATGGAAGTCCCTAGGCTCCCTGGGGAGCAGAAGGGGGATGGAGTGGGGGGGTTGGGAGGATTGAGGGCTTGGGGGAGGAGGGGAGGGAGAGGAAACTGAGAGTAACATGTGTAAATAGTTAAATAAAAAAAGGAAAAATAAGAAACAAAGGAACTAACAAAAGTAATGACACAATTGAGTTTAATAGACATCTATAGAACATTTCATCCAAACACAAAAGAATATACCTACTTCTAGAAAAAAATTGGAACAATTCCCTGTATCATATTGAACCACAATGTCTTAAAATTAGAATTCAACACCAATACAAATTGCAGAAACCACAAAAACTAATGGAAATTAACAATGTTCAATTGTATCCCTCCTGGGTAAAGGAAGAAAGAAAGAAAGATATCAAAAACTTCCTGGAATTCAATGAAAATAAAATAATAACTCTGAAAGCAGTTCTAAGAGTTAAGTTCATAGCACTAAGTGCCCACATGAAGAAACTGGAGAGTAGCCACACTAGAGGATTACAGAACACCTGAAAGTTCTACAACAAAAAGAAGCAAACTCAGACACCAGGAAATAATCAAATTGAGAGCTGAAATCAAAAAAGTAGAAACAAAGAAAACAATACAAAGAATCAATGAAACAAAGAGTTTGTTCTTTGAGAAAATCGAAAAGATATGCAAACCTTTATCCAAACTAACCAAAAGGCAGAGAGAGAACATGCAAATTAACAAAATCAGAAATGATAAAGGGGGACATAACAACAGACACTGGGGAAATGCAGAGAAATATCAGGTCATACTTTGAAAACCTGTACTCCACAAAATTAGAAAGTTTAAAGGAAATGGATGATTTTCTGGATAGATACCAGAAGGAGAATGGGACAGGATCTCCTGAGAGGATTGGGAAAATGGGGGGAGGAGAGAGGAAACTGGAAGAAAAAGAAGGGGAGAAGAGGAGGATAGAGGAGGACTTGAGGGAGCAGGAAGAATGAGTCACTGGAATAATAGAGGAGAGTAGGATCAGTGATACCATAATAGAGGGAGTCACTATAGGTTTGAGAAGAGATCTGGCACTAGGGAGATTTTCAGAGTTATACAAGGATGACAGCAACTGATAATCTAAGTAACAGTGGAGAGGCTACCTTAAATACCCTCCCCTGATATTGAGATGGATGACTACCTTATATGCCATCCTAGAGCTTTCATCCAGTGGCTGATGGAAGCAGAGGCAGACACCCATAGCTAAACACTGAACTGAACTCCTGAAACCCAGTTATAGAGAGGGAGGAGTGATGAGCAAAGGAATCAGTATCTGACTGGTAAAACCTACAGAAGCAGCTGACCTGAACAAGGGGGAGCTCATGGACCCCAGACTGGTGACTGAGAGGCCAGCATGGGACTGATCCATATCCCCTGAATGTGGGTGTCATTGAGGAGGCATCAGAAATCTATGGGGGCTTGAATAGTAGATCAGTAATTAGCACTGATGTACAAATGGACTTTGGGAACCCAATCAACATTGAGGGATGCTCTCTCAGCCTGGACACATGTGGGGAGTGCCTAGGCCCTGCCTGAGATGATATGACAGACTTTGAAGTGGAGGGGGTATGGGGTGAGGGGTTGGGGTGTTTGGTTCCTGTGGGGGAGGGTGGGGAGTGAGGGGGCTGGGATTCACATGTGAAGCAAGCTTGTTTCTAATTTACATTAAAAAACTAAATCAAAAAAGAAATAATCCTATCATTATCTATTGAGAAAACCAACATCCATAATTCAGTGTATAAATACAATTGTGTAATTAACAAACCTTTCTCACATGGACTGATAATAATCCCTTAAGAGCCAAAGACCTCCTAAAGAACTGTCTTTTGAGTTGTTAGTTATGTTTGTCCAAAAGATTACCCCCACAAAAAATTACAAGCTCTCACTGTTGCCCTAGGTTGCCTCCCAGAGGTGAAAGTAAGCCCATATTAAGATACCATGTACTTCAGAGAGAGGCCCCAGGGATCTCTGAGCTAAAACTGACCTAATGCCTCCTTCCTGTGGACTAGCTTTCAGGGTACCAGAAGGCACCATGTAAGATTCTAGAGGAGAGAGACAACCCTGATATGGTGCCTATGAACTACAATAACTACCATCATGGCACTATAAGCCTAAGGGTGCAGTAGAGGCACACATACCTTGATAGTAGCCAACATCTCTTTCTTTGGACTCAAAGTTGTTCCAAAAGAGGAAACCATCCCCAGTTCTAGAAACCTCACTGACTACTCAGAGATAGTACAACCATGGACCTTGGAGGAGAACCTATAACCTTGACTTACTAAACCAGTGTGAACCCTACAACAATCTACACATTTGCTCTTAAACCCACAGACCAGAGTAGCCCTCAAACCTCATCAGGAAAACTTCACTTTGCAACAGATGGAGATTGATACAGAAAACCACAAATAATCAAAGTGCACAGATGTCAATCCCAGCACAGATGGAGACTTTACAACACTCAAATATTAAGGCTAGAGAAGCACATGAAGAAGGAGTAGAGAGATTTTAATAGCCAGAGAATCAGGGAGTTTGGTGCAAAACTGTGAGTCCTAGTAATGTCAGAATCTACACACAGAGTCTCACCAAATGACTGCCCAAACACGAGCTGGACAAGGGCAATAGACATGTCAAAGTAGATAGGGGAAAGACAATGAGGGCTCAACACTACGCAAAAAATACAGACAAATAAGGAATGCTGAGAAGAGAAGAAAAAGTCTTCCCCAGGGAAGAGCATATCCATTTATTATCCAATGGTCAGCCCTGAAAATATCCATACAAGTAATATTATACAAACTGAGCAGGTTATATTTAAGAATATATTTGTTTATATAAAAAGAGGGCATGAATTTAATAGAGACTAAGCAGGGGTATATGAGAAGTTTTGGGGGCCGGGCATTGGTTGCCCACACCTTTAATCCCAGCACTGGGGAGACAGAAGCAGGCAAATCTCTACGAGTTCGCAGCCAGCCTGGTCTACAGAGCAAGTTCCAGGACAGGCTCCAAAGCAATATAGAGAAACCCTATCTCGAAAACAAAAAAAGAAAGAAAAGAAGAAAAACAAACATGAGAAGTTTCTGGTGAAGTCAAGAGAAAGGGAAAATGATCTAATTCTACTATAATCGCAAAATATAAAAGAAAAATGCTTTTTTAAAAAGAAGATGAAACACTGTACCTATTACCATCTCTAAAACCATGTTACTTCCATCTTTACACATCCCTAGAAAGATGTGTGTAGCACATCTCATGTTTTCACCTCACATGTTGAGCAGCTCCATCACCTTAAGAGTCAGAGCTAGACTTAATGGGTGGGACAAGCATAAACAAGATAAACTTCCGTCTCGCTCCTGCTTTCCATCCCTCTGCAGGAGCTCCAGCCTGGCAGCAGCCATATCACATGTAGAAGCAGAGCTATGAGCGAGCTTGGAAGCCTTACTGTTTAGCTTTCTAAACGCCAGAAGATAGAAGAGCAGGCATCTAGCATGAGTTGAAATAGAATTAAACGAGGGATCTGCGATTTGTGCCAAAACATTCCTCTGTGCACCAGCCTCTTCCAACCCTAAAACAATCAGTATAAACAAAACAACATTTTTTCTATCTCTTGTAGTGGAACAGCTAAGCACCCAAATAAGAAGCAAATATGACCATTCTCTTGGAGATGTGTGAAAGTAACATTATAAGTATTAAGGTAGCCATAGTATGTTCAAGGTCTTTCTAAATAAGTAAAATAAATAAGTTTCAATTTCAGTTAAGACTTCAGCAATGAAAATTTATAAATGCATGTAATAAAAGCTGAAAAAAGAGGACATCAATTTGAAGGAGATTGGGGAGGAGTGCATAGGAGAGTTTTAATGAAGGAAAGGTAAAGGATAAATGTGACTAAATTATAATTTCAAAAACAAAAAATAAAACATTTAAAAGTCATGTGTATTTAAAAGTCATGTGTATTTAAAAGCTGTGTATTGCATAAGAAAAGAATAAATTTTTAAGTTTTTTAAAAGAAAGAGAAGATTCACAGCCAGATTAAGCAATGAGCAGCTAGTTGGTGATTTCAGTAAGAGTGGAGTGGTAAGGACAAATGGAGACAGTGAGAGGAAAGCAAAGGTATCAGAGACTGAGGAGAAAGTCCAGGTAGCCGCAGACAACACAATTTATTCTATTCTAGACTTCGCCAGCTTCCATCGTCTACTACTCCTTCCCCAGACTAATAATATTAAAAATGCTGAACTCTGTTTGAGGTTCTACTGGGTAAACCCTAAAGTAACCACACAGGTGATGACCTCACTAGAACACTTTCATTTGCAAAGTGAACCAAGCAGGAAGAGCAATCTGACTAAGTCAAGATTTGGTGATTAACTAACAGTATCTGCTAATTTAGCAAGGATGTGAGATTTCATACACAGGGATAAATGTCCCTGGGGAGGGTCCACATATGAGGCAGGGAGGCCCACAAGCCTCATGACATCTGTGACCAAGAAAAACAAAGAGAAGGCCATGGCGTACAGGAGTGGGAACAGGAGAGATGAAATCAGGGGGACCGTTGGTTTTTAATTTAAGAAAAAGGATGGCTACAGCCAACATTGGAGACACAGACACAATTATCTCACCCAATGACACTACCGTAGCTCAGGGCCTCCAACGTCCCCTGGGGAAGAAGTCATTCAAAATAGTTGTGGGCACCAAAGAGACTGACTCAAAGAGGAAGAAAGAGGGAGTAGCCTCTCCTGTGCCCAGCATCTCTTGCCCTGACTGGGTGACCACTTTCACATATCTTGGGTACGCACTTGAGCTTTGTCTGATAAAGCTAGACTCTGCCAGAGACAGAAAGAGAAGGGAAAGGGCAGAGGAGGACACACTTGGATCATAGACCCCTGTGTTTTGAAGAATAATACCTGTTCTTGGGGACAGTAGAAAAGAATCCTGGAGAGGGTTTCTGAGTCTTGACTATTTTCTTTACAGATGTACGATCCAAATGTCACACCTTGGTAAGGAGAAAATCTTGAAAGGATATAGGGAACAGGATATATAGTGATATAAAATTGCACATAACAGAGAAAAGATGATACATACACAGCCAGACAATGCAAACCTTTGATGTGTAAGGTAAGCAAATGCACTGTTGTTGGGAAGACATGCCATGAGATGTGATGTGGGTATATGCTGTGATTTATGTGTTGTGATTATATGCTGTGATTTTATCTGTGCTGTGTAGGGTGAAACAATGGGTTGTATGTGGGTCTAACAATTTCCATGTCTTTGACCTGTAAGGTGGTAATCATAGCTTCCATATTTCTATGACAAACATTTTTAGGGTCCTCTCAATGGTCTCCATCTCAGGGTTTACAGATAGAACTGCCTGCATTCTACTTCACTGTCCTATACCTGCCCTGATGATGAATATGCGCTCTCTCTCTGTCTCTGTCTGTCTCTCTGTCTCTCTCACACTCTCAGTCTGTCTCTGTCTGTCTCTCCGTCTCTCTCACTCTGTCTGTCTGTCTCTGTCTCTTCTCTCTCTCTCATACACACACACAAAATGGGTGCATGCACATACATACACACACACATAATGCGTGCGTGCACATACATACACACACATAATGCATGCGTGCACATATATACACACAAGCTCATTTTTCAGTTATAGCTCCTAGCTCTTACTGATATTTTGGGCAAAAATCAAAACCTGACAAACCAAAGAAGAAATGTCTTGCAGTGCTCGCTGCCCTCACTGATCCATCAAGACCGTCACCCTCCTGTTTCCCACATTCCCAACTATTCTCCAGAATCCCTGTATTCTTTGTATACAAGACACCCAGTCTATCCCTCAAGAGTTGTTTTTTGCTTTTTCCTATTCTATGTTTGTTATATTCACCCTCTAAGATCCTCAGCCTTTACATTCAGAGATAGCAGGTCTACCAGGTATCCAGATAGCCAGACACATCATTTTCCCTAACTGGTCAACTTATCTGACTGGTTGTGTCACTGAGATATTTTTTGGAGGTGCATGGGAACCAGATGTGGGAAATTTAAATAGAGAATTTATGAATGGGTACATTCAATGCTTTAGTTTTGAAAGATGAAAAAATGGAAGTTTGTTGCAGATAAATAACAATATGCTTAACAGTCCTGAAGTATGAACATTAAAATGGTAAGCTTTGTATGTCTACCAAAATTAAAAATAAAAGTTTAAACCTCAGACAAGAGCCTTGTGAGTTCATGGGCTCTCACAATTGTGAGATCTTCTTTTCAAAGTCAAAATAAACAAATATATATTTTTTAAATCCTCACCTCTGTCTGCGGCCCACAGAGTAGTAATTCTTTGTCATAACTGGTCTTCTGGGGGAAATTTTGAAAAGCGGCTTCATTGCCAGTGTCTCTGTGAAGACAGCCCCAAATGTGTCAGACAAATGACTGATAAAACAAGCTAAAGAAAGAAGTATACAGTGAGAGTAGAAACAGTAAGGGGAGGCTGATGTGTAGGGAAAGAGGCACTAAGGATCTGGTATCCACCACTTACATACCAGAAACTATGGTATCCAACTTTAGATGACATACTGAGGCAAAATTTAGTCACTGTGAAAAGATGATCACAGTGTGGCAAATCTGACATGGAAATGAAGGAGAGGAGAGACAGGTTTTCCCAGCTTCCTTGGGAAGGAAGATTGGGATTGCTTTCAGCAAATCTTCAGGAGATTTAAAAATCATATAACAGAGCAGAACACACAAAAAATGTCTACACAACCAATTCTTCTATTTCTGGAAATTTACCCTAGAAAAATATGTTAACAAAAGTAAATGGAGATACCCACAAAGATATTGTTTGCATCACATATAATATCCACAAAATATAAACGGTAAAAGTATACATTGAGGCTATTAAGCATTATTGGAAAAAATCAATAGATTACTACAAGAACTGGTGTTTTTATTGTTATTGTTTGTGTTTTGTTTGTTTTGTTTTGTTTTCAAGGACCATTTGGATCATCATGTAATTTTCTGGTAAAGTGCCTACAGAAAATATTGAGATGATTGGAAAAAGGCAAAACAGTTTATATACTTTAGTTATAAACATATACCATAGGTGTTCAGTGGAACACAGGCTTGAGAGAAATTTACAGGGAAAGAATCCAGCAAAGGTGATCAAAATTACAAAATTTCTTTATTCCAAATATTTCTTAAAATTTTAATTGAAAAGATACACCAGAAGTTGTTTTTTTAAATCAGAGGATATATTACATGTTATCTAAGTGGATGTGGGTACTGGAAGGATCCATGACCACTGAGGTTAGATACTTCTGTTCAAACATCTTACTCAATTCAAATTCATTTTTCTAAAGTAACTGGCTTAAATATACAATCTATCTTTGATACCCACTATCTGATCTTAGGTGGGTAGTTTAAACCTTAGGGCTCTAGTTCCTTTTCTAGAATGACAGACAATTAGATTAGAACTTGCGTTTCTATACAGACAACTGAGATACCACAGAATTCCCAGCATGCGGCAACCTCTAAATGTAAGCTTAGGAAAACTGTATGGTGAAAGGACAAGGGACAGTGAAGGTTCGGTGCATGAGAAAGCAAGTAAGCAAATGGTTAGACTAAGCTCATGTAGGATTTTAGTGAATAGAGAATAAACATTTATAAATCCTAGGACCTGTGGCTTCTGGAAACTGAAGACATGATGTTCTGTCTTTTCTTAACTAGTTACCTACCTTTAAATTAGTCATTTAATCTTTGTTCACGTGTTCCCATCTGTATAATTGGAGTTTATTAAACCATCTTGTATATGTCTGGGAAAGACTTTGCATGTTTCAAGTACTGTGATAGTTAAATTAACCTCTGTGATACTTGATAATTTAGTGGCTATGGATTTCATCCAGATCTTATGAGGTAGATGTCTTGGGAGGAGTTAAAGTTACAAAAGCTGTCTGTAATTCCATTCCCTCATCTTCAAAACAGAGAAAAGGAAGGTTATATACTGTGCTCTATCGGTGATGAATATTAAGCCTTAGACAGAATACACTATAGCAACTAGTTGAGGACCACATGGTAAAAGAGTATATAGAATGTCAATTATCAACTAAAAATGTGTCCAAACACACTGTAATTAAGATTTTCCTATAGCCAGAAAAGGCCAATGCTGGAAGGAACTGCCTCAGCCCATAAGTGAGTCCCCTGTCACTACTTACTACTGTTCAAACACACTGAACAACAACTTTCCAAAATGTTTTACATAAAATGTTGATGTTGGTCATAGAAATACTTAACCCTAAATGTCATTTTCAATCCTGAAATTCCATGGATAAATATTTTTAAATATAAGGAATACACATGCTACCATGGGGATTGAACTGAAGCTTGAAGGATAAGTGGGATTTTAACTCACACAGTGTGCTAGGCCAGTCAATGTGTATAGAAGGCCCCTAGGATGCAGGTAAAAAGAAAGGAATTGGGAAGGTGACAGAATCCCTAATTATAATGTGGCTATGCTGTGATGTAACAAATAGTCACATTGCTGTGGGACTTCCCAAAACCTAGGTACAATGTGATGATCAATAGACACTCCCTTGGGGCAGTTCCTATTGTGGCCATTTGAGTTTCAGTTTCAGTGTGTTGAGTACAACGGGCACAACAACTGACTGCTTCTCTTACAGCACAAAGTTGGGTCTCTCCATGTGGGAGCTGAGACAGAGAAAGTGAACATGGAAGATACACAGGCTTTGGAGTCAAAGGCCTGGATCAAACCACAGCCATGCTATTTCCTCATTATCAACTCAGATGAGTTTAATCTCTGAGACTTATAGCCCACCTGAAAATGGAAGACCCCGGCTGTCTTGATTTGAGAAGGAACTGTGTGAAAAGTGTTCTACAACATTACAGAAATGTTGGATATTTCAAAAATATTTCTCTTTCTCAGCTATGCAAAGCTTATGTCCTAGAGTGATGGCTGAAGAAAACCAAACTTCAACAGCTGAGTTCCTCCTACTGGGGTTCTCTGACCTCAGAACCCTTCAAGGGCCACTATTCTGGTTGGTGCTTCTGGTCTACCTAGTAACTTTGCTGGGAAACTCACTGATCATCTTTCTTACACAAGCCAGCCCTGTGCTGCATTCCCCCATGTACTTCTTCCTGCGCCATCTCTCCTTAGTGGAGCTTCTCTACACCACAGACATTGTGCCCAGAATCCTGGCTGATCTGACCTCCTCTCACCCCCAGATCATTTCCTTCTGGAGCTGTGCAACCCAGATGTATTTCTTCATTGTCCTGGGCATCTCAGAGTGCTGCCTGCTCACAGCCATGGCCTATGACCGTTATGCAGCCATCTGTCAGCCTCTGTACTACTCCACCCTAATGAACCAGCAGGCCTGTGCAGCCATGGTTGGAACCTCGTGGATCATGGGCATCATCACGGCCACTACTCATTCCTCCCTCATCTTCACTCTGCCTTTCCCCAGACGCCCCATCATCCCACACTTCCTATGTGACATCCTCCCCGTACTGAGACTGGCAAGTGCTGGGAAGCACAGGAGCGAAATCTCTGTGATAACAGCCACTGTGGTCTTCATCATGATCCCCTTCTCTCTGATAGTCACTTCTTACGCCCGCATTCTGGGAGCCATCCTGGCAATGGCTTCCACCCAGAGCCGCCGCAAGGTCTTCTCTACCTGCTCCTCCCATTTGCTTGTGGTCTCCCTCTTCTTTGGAACGGCCAGTATCACGTACATCCGACCCCGAGCAGGCTCTTCTGTCACCACAGACCGCATCCTTAGTCTCTTCTACACAGTTGTCACACCCATGCTCAACCCCATCATCTACACTCTCCGTAACAAGGAGGTGACAGGGGCTCTAAAGCACACGATGAGGAGGTGGGTTCCCCAACCCTGAGGGGAACTGAGACGCTCTTCTCCTTCACTGTTCTTTCTCCCAGCATTCAGGTGTTCAACTTAAACTTCAGCCTAACAGAATCCTTAAAGAACCCTCAAATAAATAAGTCCTCCTGATAGAAAGTGCTGGAATAGAGACACAGATATTTATCTTACTTCTGATTCCATACCCCAGATACTCTCTCAGACCGAGGGTTACTAGGAAAGAGCAGAATGGAAGAGATCCTTGACTTGGGAAAAGAAAATTATCTAGATTGTCCTAAACCCTGGGCAATCTTCCATGTCCACATCAATAGCCAGAGAATCATGTAAGTCATGAAGGCAGATGTCTATGAACTTGACTTCCAACAGGCATCTATAACCTGGAGGAATTAACTAGCTTTTGGTTACATTTTCTGCTACTTGTGCCAGCTTCTGTCTGCTTAGTGATACATTTGCTTTGGTGCCCCTTTCACAGATATTCCTCCCATGGAGGAGTAACTTAACTGTAGGAATCCTCTGTATTCCATCCTGTCTCCTCATTTAAGTTCATTTCTACAGAGCCTCCTGTTCCCATTAAGTCTTCCTAAAACTCTGTGTCTTTCAAAAGCAATTATTTCAGAAATTCTTCATATTCATCTTACCCATCGTGTCCACCTACCAAGCCCCCATTATTATTATTCCTCAATTATTCCTCCATAAAATTTGTTGCCTAAACACATATCATTAATACATTATGCCACAACCATTATAAATCTTTTACAAAAACTGTAATTGTTTTATATTTCTTTTCTCTTTTTTTTGGTTTTTCGAGACAGGGTTTCTCTGTGGCTTTGGAGGCTGTCCTGGAACTCGCTCTGTAGACCAGGCTGGCCTCGAACTCACAGAGATCCGCCTGCCTCTGCCTCCCGAGTGCTGGGATTAAAGGTGTGCGCCACCAACACCCGGCTGTTTTATATTTCTTAATTTATTAAGTATATAGGATACATAGTATATATACAGTATATAATTTGTATATATATATATATATATGTGTGTGTATAAAGCACTAATATTTGAATAACACTAAAGGAAAAACTGAAATGGCTTTTAAAATCCAGTACATCCTTTTACTTTATAGTTATAAGGAAAATAATATACATACCAATACAGAAGTCTTTTAATGTTGATTTTATATAAAACTTGCTTCTGTGAACACAAATTTTGTAGTTGAAATTTTAAAACACCACTTCTTAGGTGTATCTCTGTCTAAAGGATTAGGTCAGCAAAAAGATACCTGTACACATGTTTATTGTGACACTACTCACAGCAGATAAGAAACAGCTGAGGTATCCATCAACAGATGAATAAATAAAGAAAATGTGGTATATATACAAATGGGGTTTCACTCTGACATGAAGAATAACATTAAGCTATTTGCAGGAAAATGGATATTACTGGGGATCATAACACTAAGGAAGATAAGCAAAAATCAGACAAATATACACTTTCTCTCACATAGAGAATATATGCGCTTTAGACATAAGATATTAAAATAGAGGTAGGAACAGTTGGAAGGGGGAAAGATACCATCATGTGGGGGAGACAACAGACAGTAATGGGAGGAGTAAATATGATCAAAGTACATTATATACATGCATAAAATGTGATAGTGAAAATCCACTGTTTTATAAAATATATGATAATTAAAAAGAAATAAAACATGTTAAGAGAAAAGGTTAAATGCATTTAAAATATAAGGAAGACTTGCAAAATCTAGGAAGTTTCTGCTTACCTCAGAAGCTGTAAATAATACCCACGAGTTTCATGAGTCACTACCGTCAGTCACTCTTGCATTCTGGATGCTTCTCTTTAATATGCGAGAATTTTTGCTTCCTTCTTTCCATAAAAGATTATCTTCTGGAACATAAATGGTACAGTTTTCTGCCGACTCCAACTCGTTTTTAAATAGTTCTTGCTCTTAATTTGATGGTAGCTCTATCGAGATACAGTTAATATTCAAGAAACTGCATTTTAAGGCATATAAACATCCATGAACCCATCATCACAATCAAGTTAATAAAGATATCCAACAACTCCAAACCACTGCCTTCTCCCATTTATCTTTGCTTTATAATTTAGAAAGAAGGTTTAACATGAAATCTACCATTACAAAATGTTAAGTGAACCACATACTACTGTCAACTATGAGGATAATGCTGTAGATCTTTAGGACTTATTCAACTTGATAACTAAAATGATGCAATCATTCACCAGAAACTTCCAACATCTCTAATTCCTCACATCTGACAACTACCCTTCTACCCTTCTACCCTTCTACCCTCTGTTCTGAGATGAATTACAATGACTCCTACATTATTTGTCACTCTATGACCTGATTGTTTGGTTTAGAAGTGTCTTCCAAGTTCATTTATGTGTTGTATATGTAAATATTTCCTGATAATTTATGGATGAATAATATTCTATTTTATGTTTTTCATGCATTTTCTTTTTAAATAATTTCTTTTATTTTGATATTATACTATGACTTCTTTATTCACTAATGTTCAGATAGACATTTAGAATATTTATAGGTCTTCTTAGTGTAAATAATGATGAAAACACATGGGTATAAAAATGTTTATTAAAGGTCATTGTTTCTGTTCTTTTGCAAGTATATCCAAGGTGGGATTTCTGAGCCATATGGTTTTTTATTTTGTTTTGTTTTTTGGATTTGGATTTGGGTTTTGGGTTCTGGTTTTGTTTGTTTTTCTTTTTTGTTTTTGTTTTCTGTTTTGTTTTGTTTTGTTTTTGTAGCTCAGTTTATAATGTTTTCAGGAACAGTCATGTTGTTCTCTGTAATGACGGAACCATCTTACCTTCCCATTAACCATGTATTTATCGTTGTTTGTTTGTTTAATGTTGTCATTATTGTCACTGAGATGAAGTCAAACTGTATTTCAAAGTCAAACTGTAACTTCAGACTGGCTTTGATCATATGATCCTTGAGCATCCACCTCCTCAAAGCTAAGATTATAGACATGAGCACTGTGCCCTCCCTGTGATTTTGATTTTTATTTTCTGAATGACAGACACTTCGAGTCCCCAAGCAAGGTGTCTCTCTGAGTATACTTAGGTCCACTGCCTGCTTTGTCAATTGAGATATTCTATCCTTTTTCTTCTTTTTTTATTTAATTTAAATTAGAAACAAGTTTGCTTCACATGTCAACCTCAGTTCTCTCTCCCTCCCTTCCTCTCCCGCCCCCCTTCAATCCTCCCTCAACCCCTGCCCTAATCCCCACTGCACTCTATAAGAAGGATGGATGAGGCCCTTCATGGGGCATCTCAAAAGTCTGTCATATGATTCTGGGCAGGGTCTAGGCCCTCTGCCATGTGTCCAGGTGGAGAAAGCCCACATGGAATGGGCCCCAAAGTCCATCTGGATGAGACAGGGCTAAATGCTGATCTATTGCCTGAGTCCCCAAAGAATGCTGAGGATTCCTCACTGACACCCACATTCAGGGGTCCAGATCTGTCCCATGATGGTCTCTCAGTCATCAGTCTGGGTCTATGAACCCCCCTTGTTCAGATCAGCTGTTTCTGTGGGTTTCACCCACCAAGTCTTATCCCCTTTGCTCATCACTCCTCCCTCTCTGCAACTGGGTTCCAGGAGTTCAGTTCAGTGTTTAGCTGTGGATGTCTGCTTCTGCTTCCTTAAGCCACTGGATGAAGGCTCTAGGATGGCGTACAAGGTAGTTATCAGTCACATTATCAGGGAAGGGCATTTAAGGTAGCCTCTCCACATTTATACATACTGGATTTGTACCTGATTTTAATTTACTACATTATTTATTGATTGTGTTATTTATATTTATTAGTTTTATTTTCATGTAAAGTATAAGGTAAATTGGAACTAGAGAGATGGCTTAGAGGTTAAGAGCACTGACTGTTCTTTCAGAGGTCCTGAGTTCAGTTCCCAGCAACCACATGGTGGCTCACAACCATTTGTAATGAGATCTGGTGCCCCCTTATGGCAGGCAGACATAAAAGCAGGCAGAACACTGGATACATAAAATAAATGAATCTTTAAAAATATATATATATATATTGTAAATCACTGTGAAACAATCTTTGTACATTATAAATATATATTACTCTCATTGGTTAATAAGGAGCTGGCTGGCCTACAGCTGGGCAGAACAAGATTGAGCAGGAGAGTCAGACTAGGAGGACACTAGGAAGAGGGAAGTAGAGTCTGAGGAATCTCCAGGCAGACACAGAGGAAGCTTGAAATGTAGCAAATGAGGTAACAAGCCATGAGCCACGTGGTAGAACTTACATAAGAAATATGGGTTAATTTAAGTTGTAAGAGCTAGTAAGTAACAAATCTAAGCTTGGATTATTTTCTTCCTTTGTCCTTTTGGGTGTAGTTAACCTCTTCAAACTTAAGTTTTCCCTTTAGTACCTTCTGAATAGCTGAATTTGTAACTAGAAATTATGCAAATTTAGATTTACTGTGGAATGTTTTTCTTTCTCTGGTAATTGTGATTGATAGTTTTGCTGAGTATTGTAATCTGGGTTGGCATATATGGTCTCTTAGATTTTGTAGAACATCATTCTAGGCCGCTATGGGTTTCAGAATCTGCACTGAGATGTCAGGTGTTAATGTAATGGGCCTCCCTTTATATGTTACTTGGTTTCTTTCCTTTTTTTCTGGACATTTAGTGTTTTCATTATTTTGTGTCCTAGAGAATTTCTGCATGATTCTTGTTCCATGATAGACATCTCTTCCTTTAGAGTATTGAAATTATCTCTTATAACTTTGTTGAAAATATTTTCTGAGCTTTTGACTTGAATTTCTTCTCTTTCCTCTATACTTATTAGTCATAGATCTGGTCCCAGATTTCCTGTATGTTTTGTGACTTGATTATTTTTTCATTTTTAGATTTAACATTTTTGACCAGGTTATCCATTTCTTTTATCCCCAAGTTAACCATACCAACTCTATTATTTTTCCCACACTTATAGCTCACAGATTTTTTAACATATCTGATAAAAACAACCACATAAACATGAAATGCTTCTACCTGAAATGAAGAATGCCTGTATGAATGGTGTGGTAGACTACTAATCACACATGACAAAATGGTCACACAAAACCTTGAAACAGTGTGTTATTGCAAAGACGCAATGATAACAAGTGTGTATACTAACAGTGAACATTAAAAATGTGATAATAAAATATAATTTCCATCACACAGAATAATATCCAAAATATTTTTCAGGTTTCCTAGCCTAATTGTTGAGTTTACTTCTATTTTGTTTTATATGTTTTTTCTTTTATTATAGAATATTTATAATGTCCATGAGTTACTTTGTAAAGATAACGTGATGTTATGTCATTTTTATTACCATGGACAATATGGGGAAAACTTTAAGTAGTATTGTTTGACCCCTACCAACAGTGTGTCTAATGTAGCTACATTTTCTCATCCCCTGGGCCTTTCCCTGTTATTGTATGTGAGGAGTGGAATACTCCCCCCCAAAAATGATTATCATGATTCCTGAGAGACTTTAAACATGAGGCTCCAAGGATTCTTTTGTTTCTTGTCTCCACTGTCTTCTATTATGGTTGGAATATATAAGATAATAGTAACAGTCTTTAGTGCTAAATATATGCAAAAGCTCACCTATCCTTAATTAGCCAACTGCTTACCACAAAACCAGCAACTTTGTGCATTGCTGAACTGTAGCTAGCAAAAAGCAAGGAAACATCTTCTCTGCTTTAAATGGCAGACCCTCTCTCAAGTAAAAAGCCTGTGCCAGGGGCTCAGGTGCTTCAGCGACTGAGTATGTTTCCCTGAGAAAACTTCGTGTCTGCATCTCTGATGCAGTGTCACTGTTCATCCTGGACCTTGCTGGTATCACCTACAGATAAACTGACAACAGATTTCATGCAATGACCTCCAGCTGAAGGGTAAGTATGAACATGTTTTGACTCCACTTATGTTCATGTGTATTCTTGTATGTTTTGTATACACACTTGCAGGAAAAGCTGAGTGAAAAATATAGTGGTGTGTTTTCCCATTTAATAAACGTTTTAGAGTTAGACAGTCAATGTTGAATGTTTGCATTAGTATTTCATGAAGCAAACTTACAATCATTTATGAAATTTTTGCTGGAATGATGACCCTAGAATTTATGACCATTCCTGATTTAGAAAGATCCAAAAGTAGAATTCCTCATAAGCAGACATACACCCATATTTTAAAAGATTTTTAAAATTAAATATATGTACACATTATTTTTTGGTCTATGGAAATAAATATTGAAAACATCACTTTGTCAAAATGAATATTATGGGATTATTAAATTTTAAACATTTGTTCATGTCTGAGTTTAGAAAAAAGCCATAGACATATGATTAAAAGTTAAAGGTAGTCTTGAGATCTAAGCAAAGCTGAATTCAATATCAAAGGATCTGGGTAGTGAGTTGAGAGTATGAAAGGAAAAAGATGTGGACTGAAGTGGGGACTGTAATTCCCATCACTTAAGATGCAGTGACAAGAGGGTAGCAAGCTTGAGGACAGCATGGGATAGACAGTAAACACCTATGATTTGCAAAAAAACAATATGTTCTAAATTATATGTATTTCATAATTATATAAATTATATAATATTATATATAATATATTACATTTTATATTGTATATATGGGGAAGCTCAGTGAGAGATTTTCAGGGTATGAGCGGCAGTCACCTTCTGATGACAATGAACTAATCAAGTGGATGTAAGCTCACTATCACATTTTATTTCCCATTCCATTTTTTAAATTTATATTTACATTCATTTATTTTATTTGTCTGGGGTCCCAGTCAAATGGTGATAATATATACAGGACCAGTAGTAGCTGAAGTGCTCACTCATACCAAAAAAAAAGTAGAAAGACATTTTTCAAAGGTCTACAAGTACATGAATCTAGACTTTCTGAAGTCAGTAGATTCAGCAGTACAGTTACATAGGGGAAATAAACTCTAATGTTCTAGAGACTGCAATGCCCTGAGATTCCATGAAAATGCATATAAACTTTTGAAGGTTCCTAAGAGAAAAAAATGATCCTTGGAGGGATAGACATGCCACATATTATATGCCAGGCTGAAATGTTCCATTAAAGGCCATAAATATATTAGTTACTATGAATCAGTTGTATAAGCTACTAAATTTTAAAAATAATTCTCTGATAGAAATGTTTCAAAACCATAGGAAAGCAGCTGAATTTCAAAATAGTTACTTTATTTTTAGTCAAGAAAAAATCTTTGGTTAGAAAACACAATTTATAGAAAAATAATATCTATCAATATAATTGGGAAAACTTTACCTTAGTCTAACTAATGATTTTATCATTAACAAATCCCTAGCTTCTGGTCTTAATTCTTCATGGAACAAAATACTGAACAAATGTAGACTACTCAAATTATTAAACAGTCTAAGAAATAAAAGAGAAAATTAGTTATAGTTGGTATTTTTAATCTCTTTCAGCCCTGATATTAAGCATTAAGTAAACAAAAATTACATAGAAATATACATTTAAGTTTTGCCAATAACTATTCAGTTTCACCAGTTGTACCAACATGATTTCTAACTGTGCCTCCCTTTATTTCTCAAGCATTTGGTTTAGACAAAAATTCACACTAACTCTTCCTATGTTTAGACAACTAAAGCAAAGCACTATGTTTGTGAATATGAAACATCAGTTAAGCATATTCTAATAATGAGAAGTTAGTAATGAAGACATATTAAGACTCTGAAGACTGACTTGCCACTAATCTAGAAAAGAGCAGGCACATACTTTACTTATTGGTGTCTCAGATTTCCCATTCTCAAGTGAATATAGGGTCAATAAGATGTCTGTAAGTGTCTCTTGTACTTTTTCTTTGTGTCTTGTTTATGTTTGTTTCTTTTCTTGTTTGTTTTCTCCTATTCTCATTTGTTTTTATTTTACCTTTTGTATTATTATTGTTACTGTTATTATTATGAATTGTTTTATGTGTTTGTATTCTAACGAGACAGAGATAAAGGGTGTAGATTTGGGTGTATGAGGAAGTGGGAAGGATCTGGGAGGAGTTGAGGATGAGAAACTGCAATCAGAATACACTGTATGAAACAATCTATGTTCAACTTAAAAAATTAAGCGATATGTCTCAGTGGGTTAAAGGTTCTTATCTCCAAGCCGGAAATCCTGAGATTAATACTTGGGGCTCACATGGTAGGAGTATAGAACCAAGTACCACAAGTTGTCATCTGACCTCCACATACATATACTATAGCATGTGTATACACACACACACACACACACACACACACACACGAGTAAATACATTTATAAATATAAAAATAAATAAATTACATGGAGATAATAGACATTCATACTTTGCAGGTTATTGTAAGGTAATACATATGTGGCCAGGCATTGGTTGCACACACCTTTAATCCCAGCACTCAGGAGGCAGAGGCAGGCAGATGTCTGTGAGTTCAGAGCAAGTTCCAGGACAGCCTCGAAAAAAATGCAGAGAGACCCTATCTCAAAAAAAAAAAAACAAAAAAAGTAATACATATGTGGTACAGTTGGAATACTATTTGGTGTATATAAAACATTTATATTTGTTTAATCGTTTATAATGAGTTAAATCACAGGAAGATATGCAATGGCACATTTTAAGTGAATAAGAGTAGAAGCTGGATAGTAACACTTAGATAACTAAATAACTGATGTAGAATGTAGATCTGAAGTAAAGGAGAAGGGAGGAATGCAGTTTTGTGGTGAGGATATTTTGCAGCTTTCTTCTCCATAATAATATGTTTTATAAATTTGAACTCACCTGCACACCCAACTAAAACCATGAATATATATGGATATGTAAGCACATATCTTCTCACTCTATAAGTCTTCACATTAATAAAAATAGCACATAGGCATTAGGTGAGTTGAATGAATTTTTATGAAAATGCTTGTCATTGATGATTGTTGTCATTGAATTCTACAGGCCCAATCTCCATGACACTAACTAAATGTCAGAAAATCCCTGATATTGATAATGAGAAACCACACATCAGTTACAACATTCATACTCCTGGGACTCACAGACGATCCTCAGTTGCAGGTCTTGCTCTTTATTTTTCTATTTATCACCTACCTATTGAGTGTAACTGGTAATTTAACAATCATTACCCTCACCACAGTGGATCCCTACCTTAAGACTCCCATGTATTTCTTCCTCCAAAATTTTTCCTTCCTAGAAATCTCCTTTACAAGTGCCTGTGTCCCAAGATTCTTATACAGCATTTCAACAGGTGACAGAACAATTACATACAATGCATGTGCAACTCAATTATTTTTTACAGATCTCTTTGGAGTAACTGAATTTTTTCTTCTGGCTAGCATGTCATATGACCGCTATGTGGCCATCTGTAAACCTTTGCATTATATGACCATCATGAACAACAAGGTATGCAGAACAATGGTTATTTCCAGTTGGATGGCAGCATTCATGATTATCCTCCCACCACTCAGTTTAGGTTTTCATCTGGAATTCTGTGACTCTAATATCATTGATCATTTTGGATGTGATGCAAATCCTATTCTGAAAATATCATGCTCAGACACATGGTTGATTGAGCAGATGGTAATAGTCTCTGCAGTATTAACCTTCATCATTACTCTTATATGTGTAGTCTTTTCCTACATATACATAATAAGGACAATTCTAAAATTCCCTTCTGTTCAACAAAAAAGAAAAGCCTTTTCAACCTGTTCTTCACACATGATTGTGGTCTCCATCACCTATGGCAGCTGCATCTTCATCTATATCAAACCATCTGCAAAAGAAGAGGTAACCATTAATAAAGGTGTGTCAGTACTTATTTCTTCCATATCGCCCATGCTGAATCCTTTTATATATACTCTAAGAAATAAGCAAGTTAAGCAAGCTTCTCATGGATTACTCAAGAAAATTGCATTTCTTTTAAATAAGTGAAGTGTGCCCAAGATGACAAATTAAAGTTTCCTCTCTCCTTATTTTTCATTATAAATAGCAAGCTCTATACTTTCTTACACTATAGGCAATCATGCGACCTCATATGGTTTTTGTTGGTTGTGGTGTTTTTGATGTTTGTGGAATACCCATTGAAATAATGAAACTGATGAGGGACTATGGGGGCCATGGGCTTTTAAGAAAGGAGAGATACAATTCCTATGGTATGAAGGGAGAATTGGGGATAACAAAACAATGAATGTTAAGTGTGGTAGAAGATAGAGCGAAAAGACAGAAGGAATGTGAGAGACCATAATTAACTATAAAATTCTTTTGGAAAGAAAAATGACAACCTATGATTTAGAAGCCTCTTAAAATATATATGTACACATACATAAAAAGAGTTTAAATGGAATTAAGCTATAATGGGGTAACACACACCACAGGCTAACAAATAAACAAATAAAAAGTCCAACAGCAGGTATGGAATACCTCCTTTGGCTTTATTGGTAGGTGAGGTTTCATACAGGCCCCCAAACATTACAGACTACTGTCAATGCTTTTGGCTGCCCTCCAGAAGTAACACCCTATTGCTGAACACACCACATACCTGAACACAGAACATGGAGGAATCTAACTGGTGCTCACCTGTAAGTGTCATGCCTTTTGGATACCTGTCATTGTTCTGAAAGGTATTATATATGATATTTAGAGAGCAAAGTAATCATCAGTCTTATCCAGCTATGAACCTCAGAAGCGACAACATCTTGTAAAGATATAAGCATTAGTGTAGTATTGGCATGAATGTTACGTGAGTAACCAACCATTTTCTAGATGGATTTAAGACCACTCCATAAAATGGGACTCATGCCCAGTACTATTAATGAGTCTGGGAAGGTCATAAACTCTAAGAGAGAGCCTATTACTTTTCTGCTAAATATACCTAGTATTAAACCAACTCCTAAAGACATAGTATTAAACTGACTCTTAAAGGCTTATAGTTATACCCATAGGTAAATTCGACTCTCAATCCTCATGTGAGAATCTTCTTTTGTGGTGGATGATGAATAACACAGAGACCCATAATGGTGCAACATGCCATCTGTAAATTGTTCAATGCTAAATAGGGCATTTATATCATGCTTCCTCATCTCAAAGTTCAAGGATCATCATTGAAGAGTACATAGAAATATTATGAGCCAGATGGTTATAACAAAACAGTGTTTTCTTCATACATTAGGGCAGTGAACATACTAACTGACAGTGGCTGTGGCCGCATGCACAAAATCAAGACAGACAAAAATCACAGCATGGAAGGAGGAGGCGGCCAGGAAGTCTCAGCCATAGTTGAGAAGCATTTGACAACTGGAGGTTCTAAGAAAGAGTCAGATTTTCTTCAGGGTTGTGACCCCTGAAAGGCTACTCATGCTCTAAAAGGTGGTCCTACACACTCATACACATTCTGTTAGCACTGTCATATAAATCACATTATCATCTCAATATACACAGAAAATGATGCTCACAAAAATCAGCATAACTTCATGACAAAAACTTTTGGGGTCAAGGGGTAGAGGGAACATAGCTCAACATAATAAAGGCTATATATGATAAATCTTTAACATGCTAAATATAGACAATCTCTAAACACTGTAAAATCAGTAACAAAAAAGCTGTGTCCATTCTCTCCATTCCTTTTTAATACTTTAAGTCTTAGCTTGATCAATATTTTCAGAGTTCAGACCCAATGGATACATCTACAGAACACTCCACATCTAAGAATCAGGGAACATTTTAGAAAAGTGGTTGGAAAAAGTGTAAAAGCCAAAGGGTGAGGGAATTTCCTGTGAGATTGGGTATCCTAGTAAGATCAGAATTTATACCCATATAGTCACACCAACAGGACTGCCTAAAAATGAGCTGAATAAGAATGACACCAACAAAGGCTTCAAACTGCATAGGAAAAAGTCCACAAGGCCTCAGTACTACACAAAGAACTAAAGACAACTCAGCAAAGCTAGGAAAGGTGGCCATCCCCGGGAAGAAGCACATCAATTGGTTGTCAAAATGTCAGCACTGAGAAGATACATACAAGTACCATAACATGGCCTCAACAGGTTATATTTGGAAATATATGTGTATGGATGTATGTACATATATGAAACACATATACACATGCAATAACAACTGAAGTAAACAATTTGAAGGGAGTGGAGACAGGTATAAGAGAGGGTGTCAAGAGAAGAAAGTGAAAGGAGAAATGTATTTAAAATATAATCACAGAAATTAAAAATAAGAATAAATAGAATCTAGTTTTTGAATTGTGGAACTGTATTTTTATTTCATTTAGAATGAAGAGGGCACAGCCTTTTATTTTATAATTAATTGCTATGACTTATTTCTAAAAAACTCTATAAAGGGATTAGACCTCTTTAATAGGAAAAATATCTGTTTAATTTGAGATTTCCTTATGTTGTTGAATTCCATTACTGTGAATGTTGTTTGATAACAAATTATCTGTTATGCCACACCCAGGTAAATCAGCATTGGAAAAATATTAAGCCAACAAGGAAGCATTTAGAAATGGCCAGATTCCATGTTACCCACAGATTTAATCCCATTTGTTTAAAAGTATTCTGGAAAATATTACTAAGAAATGCACATCCTCTATGGAAGGCATTCCTTTCTTTGTTGATATACATTCTGTTTTTGTTTTTGTTTTACGAGACAGGGTTTCTCTGTGTTGATTTGGAGGCTGTCGGTCCAGCCCGGCCTTGAACTCACAGAGATCCGCCTGCCTCTGCCTCCTGAGTGCTGGGATTAAAGTCGTGTGATACCACCGCCTGGCGATATACATTCTGTTAAAGCTTAATTTTTCAAAAAGTTTTACATATAGTTCATTCAAATAGAAATGTGGGTGACACAAATACAGTCTTTTGTACAATTAATTTATCAATGATATAAGGTGGCAAAGCCGTTTCAACGAATAATTCAGGGAACATATGCTATATGATTGTATGTCTGTCCACATAATTTTTAACAGATGTTACACTTGTTAGTGACCTGCAAGATTTTGGTGATTATCTTTTCAATCATAAGCTATGTATAAGTGCATCCATTCTATACCAAAGGCAAAAAGCATCACTAAGCCTGTACACATTTTCCTGTAAATTTCAATATCTTTCAAATGAGCCTGTGAAGCAATGGTTTAATAAAGTCATAAAGTTGAATTTCTTCTTTATTTCTAAGATTTCAAAAACTTTTCATCAATTGATTTGAGCATCTGTCCTGAACACTTCCTCCTAGCTGTTCCCTTGGGTTGAAAAAAGTGACATTTTTGACAGCTGAATTTTGTCAAGAAAATGGGATAACTTAGGTGTCTCCTTTTAATCAATTGAGCCTATTCTTTGACAATTTTTAAGTGTATATAATGCATCTGACTACTGTCATCCTCCACAATCTCTGGTCTCCAGCAATACTCTTACTGTGTTCATATCTTTTGGATCTGTGCAGAGATAGGGGTGAGAAAAAATGGCAGAAGCAACCAATTAGGAAGATAGTTTGGGATAGAATATGATAGAATTATGTTTTTACCTGGAAAAGTTTTACAATTAGATACCAACTTCCTCTGAGTATATTTCTACGTTTTCATTCAAAACATAGATATCAAGCAACTTTTTGTCTTTTATTACCTATGAGTTAAGTTAAACACAGAATTTTCTGAAAATTATGATTTGTCCTTTTGTCAGTTACTGATTTGTACTTAGAATGTGTCTAATACACCATGTTGCGTATCATTAAAGGGTAAGACAACTGACCTGAGCTAGTGAGAGCTCACTGACTGGACTGACAACTGTGGAATCTGCATGGAACCAAAATGGGCCCCAAAATGTGCCCTCTGAAAATGGATGACAGTTGGGTGGCTTGGTTTGTCTGTGAGGCCACTGGCAGTGGGAACAGGATTTATCCCTAGTGCTTGAACTGGCTTTTTTGGAACCCATTGTCCTTGGAGGGATACCTTACTTAGTCTAGATATAGTGGGAGGTCCTTGGTCCTGCCTCAAAATGATGTGTCAGACTTCATTGACTCCCCATAGGAAGCCTTACTCTCTCTGAGGAGTGGATGGGGTTGGAGGGGAGGTGGGGAATGAGGAGAAAGAGAGGGAGTAGGAACTGGGATCGGTATGTAAAATGAGAAAAGATTGATTTAAAGTAAAAAAAATCATGTCAAAAAACTGTTGCACATTATCATCTCTAAGGACACAAGTCCCACTGTTGCTGCTGTTTGATAGTCTGCCAATTAACAACTATTACATTCATTAACTGCGTCTGTCCTTGGCCACAAAGGACCCTCTTCTTCATTCTCTGAATATCTATAAAAGACTAGCATAATAAAATAATCGCCTTTCTTTACAATTTGAAATTCGTTTGTCCATAGAAATTGGAAATTATCTATCAAAACACTCTAAAAATCTTTTTATATGTCTTTATTTCAGTTTTGAGACATTATAAATTGGTTACTGAGTTTGAATACAATACAGTCTTTAATGTGACTCTGTTAGCCAAAAAGAGCATTATCTTCTATAAAAGATTCTCTGTGTCTGTGTGCATCTTCATATGATTTGTGCACATATTTGTTCACGATTGTACTTTCAGTTTCACCTTTGGGAAATCCAAGACTGTAGATCAACTAAAGTCATGACTGGCTTCCAGAAGAGTAAGTATGCTTTTCTGCAGTTTGATTACTTCAGTTTCTTTCTTTGCCCACCATTCTGTTTTCTTAGCCTTTTTAGTAGTCACACTTGTCCATTCAAATATCAGAGGTAACAAAAAAATCAATATTGGTGTTGCTATACAAGGATCTATATTTATGATGTCATTTTCTGTTCTACAAAATTAAATATATAATATAATTGGATTCATTGGAAATAATTTCTATATTCGTCCTCAGGAAGAATATAGTCACATCTTGTTTACTCCTTCTATCCTAATCATTTAATCTGTACCAATCACATCATATATTTCTAAGAAATTTGCTCTAATAAATTCATGAGCATTCTCAGACACAAGGTAATTTTAGAGGCAAACAGAAGTGATCCACAATGACACCTTCACCAATATATATACAAATAGAAACTGCAATATCCTTCATGAAACCTCCAAAATACTTGTGACTACCGAGTTCACAAGTGACCTTGACATCCTCAACATTGAAAGCATACCTAAACTGAATTGATTGATCAGAACATTCATTCATACCCTGGTTCAAAGGGGAAAAGACATTACTGATCAGACAAGAAAGAGGATTTTCAACATGAAAACCTAAGGGCAGAATTTTCATATTTAGTCTCAATTCTCAAATGATCCTATCTGGAGGGATAGTATCCCAATCCAAATGAAGCCTATCTGATTATCAACTAATTATTTCTTTCCTGCCTTGAATTATTTCTCTTTTTTTACAGAGATGCTTATAAACCAAAATGTATTTGTCTGATTATGATAATCTACTACCTTCACTTTAACTTTCTTAGTAGACACAGATGCCTCAATCCACTAACTTTAAGAAAATATACCTTTAGATTTCTTTCACAGTATAATTCATAAGAAACAAGAGTGAAAATTGTGCTGGAGCTATTATTTTCATAATAAGCCTTTTCTTGCTTGAAGAAGAGAGAAAGTAGAATTCTTAATTTACAAAATAGACTCAAAAGACCAAATTATTTTCATAATACGCTTGGAAAGATTAATCATATCTATGTTTAAGAAAATTTTTCTGATTTCATTGATAAAGGAGTGAATGAAATTGAAAACAATAATGTCTTCAGAAATAAATCTAGAATCTTGTTGATGCACTCTCCAAATTGGATTAACCTTACTCCTCCTCTTGTTAGTTCACTAAGAGAGCATAGAAGATTATCAAAAGCCCCAAAAGTTCTCATCTTTTATCAAGAATACAAGAACAAAAATGCAGTATTCACAATGATCATTGATTAATAACAAAATAAATTAGCAAAAAAAGTTAGAGCAAGTTAAGGAGAAAAAGAAGAAAGGCAGAATGAAGACATAAATGAACAAAAGAATTTGAGATACTGGTCAAACTTACTGTCTACCAAAATTCTTGGGGAATTATCCAACCAGTTGTCACAATAATCCCATAAACTAGATACTGTTGAAGAAGCTGAGGCAAAGAAATAAAGAGGAATAGAAAGCTCATAGATGATTTCTAAAGATTGTAAAGGCATAGGAAATAAACCCTATCATTAGACATCAGTTGGTAGGAAGGAATTAGAGAGTCAGACCAATTACTACAATATTAAAGATAGTCTCAAAACATCAACTATTTTCTATTAGTTTCTTATAAAAAGAAAATTCTTAGGAGTCATTCTATGACTTGATATGTGTAGGTAAAGCAAATATTTTGTTCACATCAGCATTAATTCCACAAACTTTTATATAATGCTTTCAAGATCCAAGGAACTATATATTCAAAGAATTGTATTGATATCAAAGATGATATATTGCAGATATATCTGTACTCCCATGTTCATTATGTCATCATTAACAATATCCAATATATAAAACTAAGTGCCCATCAATATGTGAATAAATAAAGAAAATGAGATATATACACAAAATAAAATACTGTCCAACTTAAGAAGAAGGAAATTCTGCCATTTGTAATAACCTATATGGCACAAAATGACATTATTCTAACTCAATAAGCAATGACCACAAGGTGGTAATGTAATTTACAATCTTTTTATGATGGAGAAAATTGTGTGTGTGTGTGTGTGTGTGTGTGTGTGTGTATAATTAGAAATAATTATGTATAACAAGATATGGGACTTTGAGACCACATTTTAAATTATTTTTTCTTTTTAAAAACCTTTATGTCATTTTCTCATATATCTTTACTACTCTGCATTCATGACAGCTAAATGGAGGGTTGCCTTCACTCCACATACTTGTAGTACTTGTTGTCATTGGCTTCTGATGTATTCATAAAAGTCTTAAATGTAAGAACAACAGAAGAAAACATAATAAGAGTAGACAGATGAGATGGCATCTGCATACCCAAGGAAAATACTTGGAGAGTAAGAAGATAATCCACAGATAGAGAATATTTACCAAATAAACATCACACGATGGAGCTAATATTTAAAATATGTAAGGAACTCAGTAGCAAAATTCCAGTTTTAAAAAGGGAAAAATGTATTACATATACATGTAAAAAGCATTAGGGGTGGCCAATGCAGTCATATATTACTGTTCAACATCTCTAATAATAACAAAAGTGCAAATTAAAACCATATTATGTAGGGTTGAAACCATATGAACTGTCCCCTCTCTCATGTTAGTATATTTATTGGTGTAGTTATTGTTTGCATCTTGCTTAGACACCCATGTTTATGAGGCTTCATGGATATATATTCTCTGATATTTCTAGAAGAAATGATTGCACAGCAAACTCCCTGTTCCTCTGACTCCTACAATCTTTCTGCTCCTCTTACACAATAATTTTTTAGGTTTGAGTATAGAGTTTGTGTTATAGATTTATTCAATAGGGCTAGGTTCCATAACTCAGCATTTTGATTTGTTGTGGCTTTCTACAATATTTTTTGTTTGTGCAAAGAGAAGTTTCCTTGATAAGGGGTTGGGACTACCCTTATCTCTGTGTATAAGGATAAATACACACAATGTAGTTAGTGATTTGCTGGTTTAGCAAATTGGAAGTTGTATATTCTTCTCCAAGACCCATGACTTCTCTAGCCCTAAATATCTGGTTAGGATTCCAGTATCAGGCATGAGTGCAATCAGAGAGCTGTTGGCTACCACCAAGATAAGCACCCTTAGATTTATCACATCACATGGTCATCGTTATGATTCATATGTGTTGTAGTTGAGTAGGCTGATTGCTTGCTTTCCTCCATTGAACAGGAGACTAAGGGATGGCAAAGTAGAAGAAATAGTCTTCCCCAGAGAACATACCCCACAGTTGATATTCCTATACCAAGTGATCAACCCTGAATCATATAAATACAAAGGATATTGAACAGAATGAGAATGTTGTGTTTACTATATATAAATACATACATACATACATATGGAACAATAATTTAAAAAGAAGCCATGAATGTGAGAGACAGCAAGAGGATTCATAAGAGGAGTTGGACTGAGGTAAGGAAAGATGGAAAGATAACAATTATAATTTCAAAACTTAAAATATATTTATTTATTTCATTCTTAAACTTTTTATTTAAATCAGAAATAAGCTTGCTTCACATGTCAATCTCAGCTCCCTCACACTATCATCCTCCCCCATTCCCTACAAGTTCCCCAACCCTCCAGCCCATACCCACTCCATTCCCCAGGGAAGGTGAGGCCCTCCATGGGGAATCTTCAAAGTCTACCATCTCATCCAAGACAGGGCTTAGGCCCTCCCCAATGTGTCCAGGCTGAGAGAGCATCCCTCCATATGGAAAGTCCATTTGTATGCCAGGGTTAATACTTATCTAGTATCCAAGGATCTGAGGCCTCCTCACTGATGCCCATGTTCAGGGGATATAGATCAATCCCATGCTGGCCTCTCAATAGTGTCCATGAGCTCCCCCTTGTTCAGGTCAGCTGCCTCTGTAGGTTTCATCAGCCAGGTCTTTGTTCTTTTGATCATCACTCCTCCATCTTTACAACTAGATTCCAGGAGTTTAGTTCCGTGTTTGCCTGTAGGTATCTGCCTCTGCTTTCTTCACCCACTGGATGAAGGATATAGGATGGCATATAAGGTAGTAATCAATCTCATTATTGGGGGAGGGCATTTAAAGTAGCATTTCCACTGTTGCTTAGATTGTCAGTTGCTGTCATCCTTGCAGATCTCTGAAAATCTCCCTAGTGCCAGATCTCTTCTCAAACATATAGTGGCTCACTCTATTGTGGAATCTCACATCTTGCTCCCCTCTATTCTTCCCCAGACTCAACCTTCCTTCTCCCCCATGTCCTCCTATCTCCTTTCTTTTCTCCCTCTCTCTTTCTACCAGTTTCCTCTCCCATCTCCTCCCCCATTTTCCCTATCACCTCAGGAGATCCCATCCCATTCCCCTTCTCCGGTGTACCTTGGATATCTCTCTTAGGGTACTCCCTATTGCTCAGGCTCTTTGACGATGGGATTGTAGGCTGGCAATCCCCTGCTCCATGTCTAATAACCATATATGAGTGAGTACATACCATGTTTGTCTTTTTATGATTGGGTTACCTCACATTCTTCTAATGCCAATCATTTGCATGCAAATTTCAAGATTCCCTTGTTTTTTTTCTTCTGAGTAGTACTCCATAGTGTAAATGTACAATATTTTCTCTATCCACTCTTCAGTTGAGGGGCATCCAGGTTGCTTCTAGGTCCTGGCTATTACAAATAATGCTGCTATGAACATAGTGGAACAGATTTCCTTGTTGTATGAATGTGAATCTTTTGGATATATGCCTAAGAGTGGAATTGCTGGACCTTGTGGTAGACTGCTTTCCATTTTCCTGAGGAATCTCCATACTGATCTAAAAGTGGTTGTACAGGCTGGTACTCCCAAAACAGTGGAGGAGTATTCCCCTTTTTCCACATCCTCTCCAGCATAAACTGCCATTGGTGTTTTTTATTTTCCATTCTGATAAGAGTGAGATGGCATCTCAAAGTTGGTTTGATTTACATTTCCCTGAAAGCAAAGGATGTTGACCACTTTCTTAAGTGTCTCTAAGCCATTGTAGACTCCTCTGTTGAGGATGGATGCCCCGACATTACAGAGGAACATCAGGTGACTGTTCAGGTAGCAGGATGTCTCTGTCAATCCTAGTGTTTATATAATATCCTTCTGTGGTCTTTGATAGAGTTGAAGGTAGATAGTTATAGTTATAGTTTTCCTTAGTTATGATAAATGATAAGCTACATTTAGTACTTTGGACTCACAAGGATGGGATGGATGATATTTTCTTTAAATCTTGCTAAAATATTGTAACTGTGTTCTTACCAGGCTGGCAGGAAGGCTTCCCTTTACAATTCCCTATTTAGTTCAGTCCTACACTTTTTAATTGGGTCCTTTGATGTTTGGAGGTCTAGATTCTTGAGTTCTTTGTAAATTTTAGAGATCAGCCTTCTGTCAAAGAGGGGTTAGTGAATATCTTTTACCATTCTGTCTTGTTGACTGTGTCCTTTGTCCAGAAGCTTCTCAGTTTCAAGAGGTCCCATTTATTAATTGTCAATCTCAGTGTTTTATGATACTGGTGTTAAGTTCAGGAAGCAGTCTCCTGTGCCAATTCATTCAAGAATAATTCCCACTTTCTATTCTGAGAATATTAGTGTGGCTGGATTTATGTTGAGGTCTTTGATCCATTTGGACTTAAGTTTTATGTGTGGTGATAAATATGGCTCTATCTGCATTCTTCTACATGCCAACATCCAGTTATGCCAGCACCATTTGTTGAGGATTATTTCCTTTTCCCTTTGTATAGTTTTAGCTTCGTTTCCAAAAATCAGGTGTTCATAGGTGTGTGGGTTAACATCAAGATCTTCAGTTTGATTCCATATGTTTACCTGTCTGTTTTTGTACCAATACTAAGCTGTTTTCGTTATTCTAGGATGGTGAAGTCTCCTGAAGTTCCTTTATTGTGCAAGGATGTTTTGGGTATCTATGGTCTTTTACTATTCCATATAAAGTTTAGAATTGTCCTCTCAAGGCCTGTGAAGAATTGTATTGGTATTTTGATAGGAATTGCATTGAACCTGTAGATTACTTTTGGTAAAATTGCCATTTTTACTATGTTGATCTTACATATCTAAGAGCATTGGAGATCTTTCCATTTTCTGCTATCATCTTTAATTATTTTCTTTAAAGACTCAAAGTTCTTGTCATACATGTCTTTCACCTGTTTGGTTAGAGTTACCACAAAATAGTTTATGCTGTTTGTGGCTACTGTGAAGGGTGATGTTTCTCTGATTACTTTCTCAGAACATTTATTGTCTATATATAGTAGGGCTACTGATTGTTTTTTAATTAATCTTGTATCCTGCCACTTTCTGAAGGTAGTTATCAGCTGTAGGAGTTCCCTGGTAGAATTTTTCAAGTCACTTATATAGACTAGCATACCATCTACAAATAGTAAAAAATTTGACTTCTTCCTTTCTGATTTGTATCCATTTGATCACCTTTTGTAGTCTTATTGCTCTAGCTAGAACTTCAAATACAATATTGAGGAGTTACCAAGAGAGTGAGCAGCCTTATCTTGTTCCTGATTTTAGAGAAATTGAGTTTCTCTCTTTTTAGTTTGATGTTGGCAGTCGGTTTGCTGTATATTGCTTTATTATATTTAGGTAAGGTCCTGCCATCCCTGATCTCTCCAAGAGAGAGATGGATGAGAGATTTGGATTTTGTCACAAGCTTTTTCAGCATCTAGTGAGATGATCATTTGGTTTTTCCTTTGCAGTTTGTTTATATGGTAGATAACATTGATGACTATCCATATGTTGAACCATCCCTGCATCACTGCGATGAAGCCTACTTCATCGTGTTGAATGATTTTTCTGATGTGTTCTTGGATTTGATTTGCCAGTATTTGACTGAGTATTTTTGCATCAATGTTCATGAGGGAGACTGTTCTGTAGTTCCCTATCTAAATTGTGTCTTTGTATGATTTGGGTACTAAGGTGATTATAGCCTTGTAAAAAGAGTTTGGCAATGATCTCTCTGATTTTTTCCCTCAATATATATTTTTATTTAAATTAGAAACATGAATGCTTCACATGTCAATACTAGCTCCCTCTCCAACACCTCCTCCCTTGTTCCTCCACCAACCCCCCTACCCCCCATCCAATCACCACATCATTACCCAGGGAGGGTGAGGCCCTTCTTGGGGAGATCTGTAAAGTCTGTCATTTCATCCAGGGCAGGACCTAGGCCCTTCCCCATGTGTCCAGGCTGAGAGAGAATCCCTCTATTTGGAATGGGCTCCCAAAGATCATTCATACATGATGGTAAACACTGATCTACTACCCAAGGCCCCGGTGATTTCTGTGGCCTCCTCACTGGTACTACATTCATGGAGTCTGGACCAGTCCCCTGCTGGCCTCTCAGCAATCAGTCTGGGATAAAGAGCTCCACCTTATCCGGTCAGCTGTCTTTGTGGGTTTAACCATCATTGTCTTGACCCCTTTGCTCATCACTCCTCCATCTCTGTCACTAGGTTCCAGGAGTTCAGTTCAGTGTTTAGCTGTGGGTATGTGTCTCTGCTTCCATCAGTCACTGGATGAAGGTTCTAGGATGGCATATAAGGTAGTCATCAGCCTTATCATCAAGGAGGGGCTATTAATGTAGTCTCTCTACTTTTGCTTAGTTGGAGAGTTGGTGTTATCCTTGTAGATCTCTGGAGATCTCACTAGTGTCAGCTCTCTCCTCAATCTTAGAATGACAAGATCTATTATGGTATCTCTCATCCTGCTCTCCTCTATTCTTACCTTGACTCAACCTTCCTGCTCCTGCATGCCTTCTTCTCCCTTTCTCTGATCCCCTCTCTTTTTCCTGGTTCCCTCTTCCCTCCCCCAATGTTCCCAATCTGTTCAGAAGATCTTGCCTCATTCCTCTTCTCTGGGGTACCATGCATATCTCTTAGGTTCTTTCCTGTTACCCAGACTCTGTGTCAGTGGAAGTGCAGACTGGCACTATCCTGATCCATGTCTAAAATCCATATGTGAGTGAGTACATACCATGTTTTTCTTTCTGTGACTGGGTTACCTCACTCTGGATGGTTTTCTCTAATGCCATCCATTTGCCTGCAAATTTCAAGATTCCGATGTTTTTTTCTGCTGAGTAGTACTCCATTGTGAAAATGTACCACATTTTATCTATCTACTCTTCAGTTGTGGGACATCTAGGTTCCATCCAGGATCTAGCTATAACATATAATGCTGCTATGAACATAGTGGAACAGACATCCTTATTGTGTGAATGGGCATCTTTTGGGTGTATGCCTAAGAGTGGAATTGCTGGATATTGTGATAGACTGATTTCCATTTTCCTGAGGAATCTCCATACTGATTTCCATAGTGGCTGTATGAGTTGGCACTCCCACCAGCAGTAGAGGAGTGTTCCCCTTTCTCCACATCCTCTCCAGCACAAACTGTCATTGGTGTTTTTGATTTTAGACATTCTGACAGGAGTAAGATGATATCTGAGAGTTGCTTTGATTTGCATTTCCCTAATGTCTAATGATGTTGACCAGTTTCTCATGTGTCTCTCAGCCATTTTAGACTACTCTATTGATAATTCCCTATTTAGTTCAGCCCTCCAGTTTTTAATTGGTTCCTTTGGTGTTTTGGAGACTTGCTTATTGAGTTCTTTGTAAATTTTGGAGATCAGCCCTCTGTCAGATATGGGGTTAGTGAATATCTTTCCCAATCTGTGGGGTGCCTTTTTGTCTTTCTGATTGTGTTCTTTGCCTTACAGAAGCTACTCAGTTTCAGGAGGTCCCATTTATTAATTGTGGATCTTAGTGTTTGTGCTACTGGTGTTAAGTTCAGGAATCAGTCTCTTGTACCAATTTATTCAAGGGTACCTCCCACTTTCTCTTCTAACAGGTTCAGTGTGGCTGGATTTATTTTGAGGTCTTTGATCCATTTAGACTTAGGTTTTATGCATGGTAATAGACATGGATCTGTCTGCAGTCTTCTACATGACAATATCCAGCTATGCCAGCACCATTTGTTGAAGATGCTATCTTTTTCCATTGTATAATTTTAGCTTCTTTGTCAAAAATCAGCTGTTCATAGGTTTTTTGATTAATATCAGGATTTTCAATTGATTACATTGGTCTACCTATCTATTTTTGTGCCAAGCTTTTTTCAGGACTATAGCTCTATAATAGAGCTTGAAGTCAGGGATAATGATGCCTCCAGACATTGCTTTGTTGAACAGAGTTGTCTTGGCTATCCTGGGTTTTTTGTCGTTCCATATAAAGTTGAGAATTTTTCTTTCAAGGTCTGTGAAGAATTGTGCTGGGATTTTGATGGGGATTGCATTGAGTCTGTAGATTACTTTTGGCAGGACTGCCATTTTCACTATGTTGATCCTACCTATTCAAGAGCATGGGAATTCTTTCCATTTCCTTGTGTCTTCTTTAATTTCTTTCTTTTTGTTTGTTTTTTTTTTTTGGTTTTTCGAGATAGGGTTTCTCTGTATTGTTTTGGAGGCTGTCCGGGAACTCACTCTGTAGACCAGGCTGGCCTCGAACTCACAAAGATCTGCCTGCCTCTGCCTCCCGAGTCCTGGAATTAAAGGCATGCGCCACCAATGCCCGGGTTAATTTCTTTCTTTAAAGATTCAAAGTTCTTCCGATGCAGGACTTTCACTTGTTTGCTTATCGTTACCCCCAGGTATTTTATGTTGTTTGTGACAATGGTAAATGGTGATGTTTCTCTGATTTCTTTCTCTGACCTTTTATTGTCAGTATATAGTAGGGTTACTGATTTTCTTGAGTGGATCTTGTATCCTGCCACTTTGCTGAAGTTGTGTATCAGCTGTAAGATTTCCCTGATAGAGTTTTTTTGGGTCACTTATATAAATTATCATATCATATGCAAATAGTTTAAGATATACCTCTTCCAATTTGAATCCCCTTGATTTCCTTTGTTGTCTTATTGATCTAGATGGGACTTCCAGTACAATATTGAAGAGGTCTGGGGAGAGGGGACAGCCTTGTCTTGTTCCTGATTTTAGAAGAATTGCCTTGAGTTTCTCTCCATTCAGTTTGATGTTGGCTGTTGGTTTGCTGTATATAGCTTTTATTATGTTTAGGTATGTTCCTGTTATCCCTGATGTCTCCAAAACCGTTATCATGAAAGGGTGTTGGATTTTGTCAATGGCTTTTTCAGCATCTAGTGAGACCCTTCTGCTTCTATTGCATGGAATATTTTGAGGAGAATTGGTATCAGCTATTCTTTGAATTTTTGGTAGAATTCTGCACTGAGGCCATCTGAACCTGGGCTTTTTTTTTGGTTGGGGGACTTTTTATGACTGCTTTTATTTCCATAGGGGTTATAGGTCTGTTTAAATTGCTTATCTGTTCTTGATTTAATTTTGGTAGCTGATATCTATCCAGAAAGTTGTCTATTTCCTTTAAATGTTCTAATTTTGTGGAGTACATATTTTCAAAGTATGAACTGATGATTCTCTGTATTTCCTCAGTGTCCTTTGTTATGTCCCCTTTTTCACTTCTGATTTTGTTAATTTGCATGTTCACATTCTGCCATTTGGTGAGGTTGGATAAAGTTTTGTCTGTCTTGTTGATTTTCTCAAATGACAAACTCTTAGTTACATTGATTCTTTGTATTTCAAAGAACAAACTGTTCGTTACATTGATTCTTTGTATTGTTTTTCTAGTGTCTATTTTATTGAGTTCATCCCTCAATTTGATTATGTCCTGGCATCTACTCCTCCAGGATGAGCTTGCTTTTTTGTTCTAGAGCTTTCAGTTGTGCTATTTATTCTTTAGTGTGACTTTTCTCCAGTTTCTTCATGTGGGCACTTAGTGCTATGAACTTTCCTCCTAGCACTGCTTTCAAAGTGTCCCATAAGTTTGGGTATGTTGTGTCTTCAGTCTCATTGAATTCTAGAAAGTCTTTAATTTCTTTTTATATTTCTTCTTTGACCTAGGAGTGGTGCAATTGTACATTATTCAATTTCCATGTGCTTGTAGGGTTTCTGCAATTTGTGTTTTTTTATTCTAACTTTAAAGCATGGTAGTCTGATAAGATACATGGAGTAATTCCATTTTTTGTACCTGTTGAGGTTTGCTATGTTGCCAAGTATGTGGTCAATTTTTTGAAAAGGTTCCATGTGTTGCTGAGAAGAAGGTATATTGTTTTGTGTTTGGATGGATTGTTCTATAGATGTTTGTCAAACCCAATTGGGACATACTTTTCTTAGTTCCTTTGTTTCTTTATAAGTTTCTGTCTGGTTGTCCTGTCTAGTGGTAACAATATAGGTATGTGAGTTTTTATGTGTGGTTTGAGTTTCAGTAATGTTTCTTTTACAAATGTGGATGCCTTTGTGTTTCTGGCATAGATGTTCAGAATGGAGACTTCAGTTTGTAAGATTTCTCCTGTGATGAATATGAAATGCCCTCCTTCATCTCTTTTGATTGATTTCAGTTTAAAGTCTAGCAGTCTAGTTAGTTAGATATTAGGATTGCTACCCCTGATTGTTTCTTGGGTCCATTTGGTTGGAAAATCTTTTCCCAAACCTTAACTCTGAAGTAACATCTGTCTTTGAAGCTGAGGTGTGTTTCTTGTATCTAGCAGAAGGATGGATTCTCTCTTTGAATCCATTTTGTTAGCCTATGCCTTTTTATGGGAGAGTTGAGACCATTAATATTGAGGGATATTAATGACCTTTGATTGCTCATTCTTGTTTGTTTTGGAAAGGTCATTGTTGCTGGAATTGTATGTTAATTTCCACCCCTTTTCTCTTTTGGCTGTTGGTAAAGTAGGATTATCTATTGCCTATGTTTTTCTGGTTGTACTTAACTTCCTTGGATTGGGGTTTTCCTTTTAGAACTTTCTGTAGGGCTGGGTTAGTGGATATGCATTGTTCAAATCTGGATTTGTCAAGGAATATCTTGTTTTCTCCATCTATAATGATTGAGAGTTTTGCTGGGTATATTACTCTGTGGTCTCTTAGTGTTTGTGGAACATCTATCCAGGACCTTCTGGCTTTCAGATTTTCCATGGAGAAATCAGGTTTAATTCTGATAGGTTTGCCTTCATATGTTACTTGGCCTTTTTTCCTTCATTGCTCTTAATAGTCTTTCTTTATTCTGTATATTTGTTGTTTTGGTTATCATGTAGTGAGGGATTTTTCTTTTCTTATTTTTTTTGGCAGTGTATTTTAAGCTTCTTGTACTTTCATAGGTGTGTTCTTCAAATTGAGAAAGTTTTCTTCTATGATTTTGTTGAATATATTTTCTGCACATTTGAGTTGGGCTTCTTTGCCTTCTTCTGTACCTATTATTCTTAGGTTTGGTCTTTTCACAGTGTCCCATATTACCTGGATATTTTGTGTTAAGGATTTCTTGGATTTAAGATTTTCTTGGGTGATGAATCTATTTTCTCTAGTTTATCTTCAGTGCCTGAGATTCTGTCTTCCATCTCTTTTACTCTGTTGGTTATGCTTGCATCTGTAGTTCCTGATCCTCTACTCAGCATTACAAATATTTATATTTGTCTTTTTATAGACAAACTGAGACAATATAAAAATTGTATTTATTTCAGTTTTCAGGTCTTGAACTGTTTGAATTGTTTCCTTCATCTGTTTGATTGTTTTTCCTTGGCTTTCCTTGCCTTCTTTAAGAAATTTGTTGCTTTCTTTCATGTTTTGGGTTTTTCTTCTATCTTTAAGGGATTTTCTCATATCTTCTTTGAGGAGACTATATAATTTTCATGAGGTTGTTTTGAATGTCATTCTGTTCTGTTTCATCTGTATTGAGATGTTCAGGTCTTGCTGGTGTAGAGTCCCTAGACTCTTTTGGGGTTATAATGTTTTTTGCTGTTGTTGACTGTGTTTTTATATTATAGTCTTCCCATCCCTTCTTTAAGTGGGAGCTCATGAGGTCTCTTCCTTTCCTGGTGTGTATGGGTATGGTGTAGGTTTCTCTTCCAGTGGGTTCAAGCAGGTCCAATATTCTGATGGGTCTCAAGATGGGTGAAGGTGGATCTGAGACTCTCTAAGTTAGGGGCAAGCCCAGAAATATCGAAGCAGGAGTATTTGGGAATTGGGTCCCTGAGAAGAGCCCACACTCACCTCAAGCACACGGTGGGAGGCAGAGAGAACCCAAGACTGAGGTGTGGCCAGACTTAGTGTTTTCCTTCTGGTGCAGTGGGTCCACTGCAAGGAGCAGGCCCAGGAAGATGGCAGTAGGGGGATGTCATGAGTTGGGCCAAAAATTAAAATATATTTAAAATAATTTTTTTAAAAATACAATATCCCATCATGGAGACTCTTATGAAAAATTTAAAAACAAGTATACAAAACATTTTATTTGAATTTTTCACTTCTACATAACACAAGATAAATGAATTAAGCAAATCGTTCAGTGGCATTCAGGTACAAAATGTAAACTGTGAATTAAGACCCTCTATGTTGATTTAGAGGTCCTTAAATAAGTTCAGTGGTAAAGTTGGAAAACTGTACCATAAATTTTCCCCACAGATATGAAACTGGAGACCATTTCCTTACTTTCGAGTCACATTGTTTAAAAAAAAAACTTCCTAAATATGAATCGGAAGCAATTTCTTGAAACGTAATTTACTTTATATCATTCATAGAGAGTCATGAGGAAAAGGCACCCTGAGCAAAAGGGGAAATGTGAGAAGAAATCCAGAAAAATGTGAAATTATAGAATTAAGATATAAAGCCTTTTATGAGGTAAACAGGTCATAGGTTTACATACTTCAGAAAATGTGAATTAAATAAAGACAGAGTAGTGCTTAATTAGTGAAGCAAAGAGTAGTAACTTGGGCCAAAAGAGTTTAAATGTACTAAGAACAAATGAGTCCATGTATAAGTGGAAAAGTAGAAGAGCAGAGACCATTTTGAACAGATAGAATGGCAAAGGAAAGAAAACATGGAACTAAACTTAAGAAATGTTAAGAAATGGCCTATTCTCTTACATGATATTACTAGCTCACCTATTATTGAGTAAATGATTGAGACTACCTCAGACTAAAGCAAGGTTGATTCAAAAAAGAATAATAAAGATATGACTGTTTGATTATGTCAGCATATTCTGATTCCCTGACTTCCTTGCAGTGAACTGAACCAAAAATTTTCACAAAAGAATGCATACAGAGAGAAAATATGTTGCTAATTGAATGTATTTAAAAAATAAATATATAGGACTTCATTTTAGAATTTTATATAAAATTGTGCCTTGATTGAAACCCTTTCTGGTAGAAATCATGTGAAAGATTCTTCACTATCTAGAGAATATGAAGCTTGCAGCTAGTTGGAGCACAATAGGGTTTTTATCAAGAAAATCAAATATCCACATGATTCAGTTCCACACTTCACTTGCAAGCTGGGCAAAAAATTAGTTGTATAAGCTTGTCTTAGGAATCACAAAACTGTACTACATACACATCCCATTTTGACATTCAGAGGAAAACACAATGAACACTAATTGTCACTCATAGAAAATATATATTAATATGTGTGAAAATACAAATCAATCTGGCAAAAATCTAAAAATATTTGAACTGTGACACATCTAAATGAATCTTTTCTGTTGAGCCAGGTCTATCTACATAGCCCTGGTTGTCCTAGAACTCACTATGTATACTAGACTGGCCTCTAACTCAGAAATCTACCTGTCAGTGCCTCCCAAGAGCCAGGATGGTGTGTGCCACCACACCCATGGCCTAAATGAATCTGTAAAAGGAATCACAGTAAAAGAATATTTCAAACATAGGCACTAGACTGTAACTGTGTGGTATTTACCAGTAAATAACTAACATTAACTATGAACATAATGTTAAAATCATTTAACAGAGAACAATCTTCATTTATTTTAGTACTCTTTTCAAATCTTGTCTAAGAAAAGCAGTGAGAAAAAGGCAGAAGTCTTGGACCAAAAGCAACTACTTTAATGGGAATTTTGTGCAATGATGTTTATAAGATTATGTGTTAAACTGGTATTGATTACATCTATGAAATCATATGAAATATATGATTCAATTAAGAGCTATTATGTGACACAAAAAGAAGATCAAAGATCAGCATGTGCTTTGTGCTTTCTTCTTCACTAACCAATGGTGCTATAGAATGACATTCAAGCTTGGTTGTCTGGAGGCTAGCTATCAACTGAACTCTGAGGTTTCATAAATAAAGTCTTTCTTCTTTTTCACCAAGGCTGGGCAACAGACAATAAACAAGAATGAGAAACAGAACAGTAACAACCTTCATCTTGCTGGGTTTGACAGATGATATTCAGCTGAAAATTCTGCTTTTCATATTTCTGCTCCTTTCTTACATGCTGAGTTTATCTGGAAACATAACCATCATCACCCTCGCTCTGGCTGACCCCCACCTTAAAACACCTATGTATATTTTACTCAAAAATTTCTCCTTCTTAGAAATTTCGCTCACAACTGCTTGCATTCCCAGATTTCTATATAGCATGTCATCTGGGGACAAGTCCATCACATATATTGCTTGTGTCACTCAACTGCTGTCTATAGACCTCTTTGCAGTAGCAGAATTTTTTCTCCTGGCTATCATGTCCTATGACCGCTATGTGGCCATCTGTAAACCTCTGCATTACATGACCATCATGAATAGCAGAGCCTGCAGGAACTTCATCTTCTTCTGCTGGGTGGCGGCACTGACCATCGTTCTCCCACCTGTCAGTCTAGGCTTGGGCCTGGAGTTCTGTGACTCAAATCTCATTGACCACTTTTGTTGTGATGCAGCTCCTCTCCTGAAAATCTCTTGTTCAGATACATGGTTGGTAGAACAGATGGTGATAGTTGATGCGGTGTTAACATTCATCATCACCTTTGTGTGTGTCATTCTTTCCTACGTTTATATCCTCAAGACCATTCTGAGATTTCCCTCTGCCAAGCAAAGGAAAAAGGCCTTTTCCACCTGTTCTTCCCACATGATTGTTGTTTCTATCACTTACGGCAGCTGCATCTTCATTTATATCAAGCCTTCATCCAAGGGTGATGTAGCCATCAATAAAGGGATTTCACTTCTTATCATATCCATTTCACCAATGTTAAATCCCTTTATTTATGCACTTAGAAACAAGCAAGTAAAGCAAGCTTTCAATTACTCAATTAAAAAAATCGCATCCCTCTCAAAGATGTAAAATAAATTGAAGACTGCGTAAAACAAAGACGGGGAAATGGACACAAAATCTGAAGCTTTACTATATTTTTCTATATATTTTTAATCTTTTTATATCCACACTTCTTTTTAAACTTAAATACTATGAACCATGACATTTTGTACCTCCATTAACACTAGGCATTCTAAATATGTTTAGACCTGCAGTGAACCTGAAACTGTTGTCTGAATCTTATCCCAGGAAACAAAAGAGGTTTTGATTTTCCACCATTTTCCACACTTTTAGATATGTCTTTTTATTTCACATATAAGCTAATCAAATGAGTGTGGAAGTGATATGAACCATTAGTAAACATGGCATGTAGAAGTATTCATTATCCACTTAGTCACTTAGAAAAAGATGGTACTTCTAATATTACTTTCTATGCTTCTTGCTGATTATGAATGATCTTATCAATGTTTCCTCTCAAACACACTCTAGGAAGACCTCCCAATCACCATCAATTTCAAACTTCCATAAACCATTTAGGTAAACAAGAAACTGATTTAATTTCTTGTTAACCAACTTTTCCTGGGATTTCTTTGGAGTAGTTAACAGTTATAGCATAAACCTAAGACATGTGGCATTCATATATAATGATAAAATGAATGGAAGACTTGCCCATTCCTGTTTCTAAGTGTCAGCTCCAAATATCTAGGAACACATTCTACCAAGGAGCTCCCCTGTTCACACCTGGTAGGATCTCAAGAAAATTCCCTACCAGGCAAGTCACAGCTACCACATTCTCCTAAGAACCAACAAAGGGCAAAAGAAACATACCCAACAAACATAACCAGATATCAGCTCCTAGAATTACAAGCAACCTAAACCCAGATTCCTAGGTGCCAGATTGAAACACAACCAGGAACAGTTAGAATAACATGGCTCAAGTAAAGCACACCAACTGTCCTACTGTAGAAATGCAATATAGCCAAGGAACAAGACAAGGAATTCAAAATAGGCTTTTTTATCATTTTTTATTTTAATTTTAAATAGCTTGTTTTACATGTCAATCCCAGTTCCCTCTCCCTCCCCTCCTCCGGCACCCCCCTTCCCCCCCACACCCTCTCACCCTTATTGCCACATCCTTCCACATAGGGGATATCTAGAGTCTGTCATTTCACTCTGGGTAGGGTCCAGGCACTCCCCTAAGAGTCCAGGCTGAGAGAGCATCCCTCTTTGTGCTATAGGCACACGATGACTGTTTGTATTCCAGGGATAGACACTGATCCACAGCTCAGGGCCCCATAGGTTGCCCAGGCTTTCTCGCTGACACTCACATTTGGGGGGTCCAGATCAGTCCCATGCTGGCCTCCCCACTGTCGCTCTGGGGTCCAAGAGCTCTCCCCTGTTTAGATCAGCTGTCTCTGCTGGTTTTGCCAGCCCATTCTTTGCCAATTTGCTCATCACTCATCTCTCTGTGTCACTGGGTTCCTTGGGTTCAGTTCAGTGATTAATTGTGTGTTTGCCTCTGCTTCCATCAGTCACAGGATGAAGGTTCCCGGATGGTTATAGACATCAAGTTCATTATCAGGAATGGGCATTCAAGGTGGTCTCTCCACTATTGCTTAGCTTGCCAATTGGTGTTATCCCTTTAGATCACTCGAGGTCACTCTGGTGCCTGATCTGTCTTCTATCCTATGATTCCCTCTTCCCCCTAATCCACCCCCACCCACTCAACTTCCTGTTTCCAAAATAGGCTTTTTACAAGAGTATATGAACATATCCACTAATGAAATGTATGAAAACACAAACAGTAGAATAAAATGAAGAAAACAGTTCATGACAAAAGGTATAGAACCAATAAAGACAACTCAAACTGAGGTAAAGCTGGAGGTGAAAACCAGAAACTCAAGCAAGAATCTCAGAGGCAAGACTCACACCACAGAATAAAAAAGATAGAAGAGAGACTCTCAGACATTGAAGACAATATAGAATGATTGAATACTTTAATCAAAAAAGAAGTTATATCTTTGAAAAATCAAGACATAAAACATCCAGGAAATCTGGGACTGTCTGAAAAGACCAAATCTAAAAATAATATATAACGTACACTCCCAAGCACCACATAAAATACCAAATAAATAAATATACTGTCAACAAGAAAAGCCCTAAACAAGACAGTTTCAATATCAAGTTCTACCAGTTCTAAAGTTAAAATTAACACCATTGCCCCTCAAACTGTTTCATAAATAATCAAAGGAAGAACTACTACGAAACTTTTTTGATAAAAATTTACCCTGATATTAAAACCAAATAAAGACACATAAAAATTAGAAATAAGTGCCCCTGATAAACATGAATGTCAAAATTGTCAATAAAATGATCACAAACTGAACTCGGCAACATATTAAAATGATGGTAAACATGTTGGCTTCATTCTAAGGATAATTAAATATGCATAAATCAATTAATATAATATAGACCAATGCCGGGCAGTGGTGGTGCATGCCTTGAATCCCAGCACATGGGAGACAGAGGGAGGCGGATCTCTGTGAGTTCGAGACGAGGCTGGACCAACAGCCTCCAAAACAATACAGAGAAACCCTGTCTCATAAAACCAAAAATATATATATAGACCAAAAATAGATTATGGAACAGTGTTGTCATGAACATATCTACAATACAGAAAAGACTATTGACAATTTACCATCTATATGCAATAAAAGCTCCAAGAAAATAAGGAATAAAAGGAACATACCTCATCAAAAAAAAAGCTATATATGTCAAAATCATGGCCAATAGCATACTACATAAAAAAGACAAACATTCTCACATGAAGACTGACAAATATATCCACTGACAAATATTGAGTATCTTACTCAATACAGTACTTCAAATCACAGCCAAAGGAATAAGGAAAGAGAAAGAAGTTGAAAGGTTACAAATAGGAAATAAGTAAGTCAAATTATTACTACTTGTATGTGATATGAATCAATAAATAAAGACGCTGAATACTCTATCAGAAAACCTTAATATCTGGTAAAGATGCAGGATATTAAATCAGTGTAAAAGAAAAAGTAGCTTTCTGTATACCTGTAACAAATATCCTGAAAATATTTTAAAGAAAATAAACCCATTTGTGATACTGATCAAATAGAAGAGTACCCAGAAGCAAACCTTCTTCTAGAAGTCTAGAAAAGAAAGTAAATTTTCTTTACAATAAAAATTACAAGACAGTGAAAAATAGAAACTTAGGTAAAAACTACACAATGGAAAAACCTCCCATGATCATGGGTAGGAAGAAATAATGCAGAAATGGGTATGTGACTGAAAACAATATACAGATTTAATGCATTCCTATTAACAATTCAATGTTATTCTTCATACAATTTTTTAAAACACTAAAGTTCGTATGGAAGCACAAAAGTCTCCAAATAACCAAAGCAATCTGTAACAAAAGAACATTTATCCAGTGTCAGAATACCAGATTACTAATTGTACCGAGAGCCAAAATAAAAAAAGTGTATTTCACTAGCACAAAATAGAAAGAGCAGACATACATATCAATGGAATGAAATATTGGACTCATATATGAATACATTCAAAAGGAGCCACCTGATTTCCAACAAAGGCACCAAAAGCATACACTGGATAAAGGGGTTATCTCTTCAACAAACAGTGCTCAGGAAACTGAATTTGGTAAATGAAACTAGTGCTGTATCTCTCACCCCATTCAAAATTTAATTCAAATATGTTATGAGGTTAATGAAAGACCTGAAGTGTTGAAATAACTACAGGAAATTTTATCAATAACACAGGTAAAGACTTCTGAAAATAATGCCAGTACTTGGGGAAAGAATTTCTAAGGGTGGAGAAATGGGATTACATGAAATTTCAAAGCTCCTTCACAGAAAGGAAACAACAGTGAAAGTGAAGATATAGCTCTCAGAATGTGAGGAAATCTTTGACAGCTATAGATTTGACTAAAGTCTCGAATATGTAAAGAACTCAAAAAGCACTAGAAACATCACTGAATCAATAAAAAAGACAAATGAATTACACTGTACATTCTCCACAAAAGAAATACAAATGATCAATAACTATAAGTTTTAAATGCTCAATATCATCAGCAGCAGTTGGGGAAAGGCAAATTCTAGCCATTAGTCTGCTATGGGTGTCTGGGGGAAACAAATCTGAACTACACTGAGAGTCCACTTCATCCTAGTGAGAATAGTTAATCCAAAACACAACTAATCCAGACATGGATACAAGTGAAGAGGACAATGGGGCTCTTATCCACTACTACTAGAAGTGGAAATAAATTTGAAGGTTCCTCAAACAATAGTCTTTCAACTACCACACAATCTGTGCACTATAGGAATCTACCAGCGTACCTGAAATATCTAAGGAAACCACATAGACCACTTGGTACATCAGTGTTTATTGTGGCAAAGAACAAGTTTCAAATTGTGTGGACATTCAATGGGCTTGGAGCCATAAAGATTCTAAGATGGTAAACCATAGTGTGACTTTAAATATTAGATATGTTACTCCATAAAAAGAAATTTGTATTTCTGCTTTCCTTTAGAATATTTACAGTTGCCAAATCTACAAACATTTTATATTTATTTTGACTGAAGAAGTTTTACAATTTGTATTGGGGGCAGCGCATACAGCAGATACCCTGACACATGTGTGGAGATCACACAACAAGCTCTAGTGTTGCTCTTAGCATTATACATCATTTGTAATAATGTCACTTTTTTTGTTTTTTACCAGGATGTCAAGCCCATAAACTTCTGAAGATTTTCCTGCCTCCACTTCCCACCTTTCCATGGGAGCTCAGTCAAACTATTGTAACCAGCTTCACGTGGTTCCTGGGGATTTGAATTAAGTCCCTCATATTTTCACATCAAGCACTTTACTCTTGGACTGAGCCATATCCTCAAGCCCATAGTTTGACTTGCAAAAATGATACATTGGAGCCACAAATATGCTTCATGGAGTAGAGAAACTTATGTGAGTCTGGAAACTTGAATTTGATCCCCTGAATCCACGTAATGGTGGAAGGAGAAACAGCTACACAGACTTGTCCTCTGACAGCCACACATTGCTGTGGCACACACACCCATATGTGAACACAAACATCATGTACACATATACAGATGGATATGTAACTAATTCATTAACTTTTGAAAATAAAATCAAACATTATTCTCATAATAAAGCTGAGTGGTAATTTAAGCCTTTGTAATTTATTCACTGCATAACAATTTGATAACACAGAAAATAAGACCTAAATATTTTACACCTGGAATAACAAGAATTAATTATAAAAAATGGACTAGGTTTTAAAAATTATATTCTACATTTTCCTCATAGTTTCTTTTAAGTGATTTTTATGCTTCATCTATTGAGTCTCCAAAGGCCCTGTTCCCACAGATGATTCATTAGTTATTCTTGAGGCTGGGCCTCTGTGGACTCTTTTGTTTATTTGCTGTAGATAATAAACATCAAGCTTGATACTGGAAACCCTCACTCTGAATAAAAGAGTTAAGAGCTCCAGCTCTTCCCAAACTACCAGGCATTCCTTTGAAACTTTTTCAGGGATAGAAAAAGTAAGAAAGTTATTTTTTTATGATGACACTGCATCATCAATGAGAAAGTTGATGCAATTGATGAAAAACAGAAAATGTAAACCCCTGTGCTTTCCCAGACCACTGCCTTTGAAGACATGAATAGATTTCATCAGTGGTCACCAGAAGTAATAATTTTCAAATAATATTACAAGAATTGTTGTGGGTAAATAACTGAGAGAGAGGCTGTGAACAACTGCTGGAAGTGTGGATATGATGAACTCTGTCCTTAGAACTATAGGTTCGTCTTGAGACTCAGATCCCATTTCCTCTAAAGTTGTCACAAACTGCACTAAAATTAGAAATGGGAACTCTAATATAGTACTACTTTAAACACCATTTCAGAGTGCTTGATGTTGGGTGTTATACTAAACAACAATGAGAACTGAGGTTGCAGCTCAATTATCATTAGATGACTACCTTTCTTGCTAGGATTGACTGATGACCAAAAGTGATGATTAAGTCCTTATATTCATTTTTCCCTCAATCTCCTGATATAAAAAAACTATGATGAGTAGTTATGCACCCTAATATTTAAAGTAAAGCTGACTGTTTTTCACATACAAAAGTTTAAGTTTGTGGTTCCTTTAAGATTCCTTTTAAGATTACCTTTGAAATGATTGGACGTTTTTTGTAACTGCAAAATGCAACTTGCCAGTAATAGACCTGGTAGAGAAGAAAATCTTGCTTCCTATACTCTGTTAATCTATAACAAGTTACTTGTGTATGAATGTCTGTGGGATCTTGGGGATTTTTTTCACCTGTTTTAAGTAAAGTGTAAGGGATATGAATGGCATGCTGGTTTTACTTGTATTCATTGTCATAATTCACTTGAAAAAAACCAGAATGTTACCACATTGTAATTTTTATATTGCTTACAAAATTTTGCTGGGGTATATAAGATGTAAGGGGAAAAAACAAAATAGAGTTAGATGGAAAACATCAGGAAGGAAAGAAGAAAGAAGAAAGATAGAATTAGAAGGAAAACAGAAAACAAAGAGTTAGAAAGAAAACATCAACAATAAAAAATAAGGAAGAATAAAGATAGAGGCATAAGGAAACAAGAATGAGAGAAGGAAATCACCAACAAAATAAAGAATAGAGACTACAGAAGAAGAATTAAGAAGGAAACCATCAAGAGAGTGTGTGTCTTACTCCTTACCCCTTAGATGAAAAAGTCATAGTATGCCACGTAGTGTGTATTCCCTTTGAGCCCCTTGCTGCTGGAGGCTGGCCCACACACAGGCATTGAATGTAAGCCAAGTGTTTATTTCAGTATAAACCAATTGTAATGTTACTAATCATAACATACTAGTTTTATTTAAATATACAAAGCATAATAGAATATAGGTGTGGACATCAAATATTTCATTTTGGACTTCTCTTCCAGGTATAACTGGTTATATGACTGACATGAGGAGTAATCAGTTTCAGAGATTCAAGGCTCAAGAAAATAAAAAAGTCATATTAACAAATAATACAACACATTGAGATACATAAAGACATCAGGAAAAAAACAAATGTCTCAAAATTACAAAGAAGAATGTTGATGGATAAAACACATATGTGGTCACAAAGGTAAGCTATGAAAATATACTATGACTGTTGTATGCTTGAAAATACTCATTCTACTCACAAAGTCTCTAAATTTAAGCATAAATTTATAGCATTTGACCAGTATTACTATAAATTGTTCAATATAAATAATGGACAAAATGTGACTTTGGTCTATTGACAACTGAACATGTTAACAAGGAAATTCTTCATGTGTCAGACTGAAATAGCTCAAATGTGTCAGCTGCTCACAAATACTGCATTTTTAGTGTTTCAGCTTGGAATATGTGGAGAATAATATCATTGTTTCTGTATTAAGACAAATCTAAGTGACAGTGAAGCTAAAACACCTTTTAAGACAGGCTTAATTAAATGCAGCATTTTTACTTAATAGTATTAATAATGATATTTGCAGTGCATTCCAAAATTAAAGAGTAATAGCCAAATAGCTATTGTAGTGATCTTCTCAAATATATATATATATATATATATATATATATATATATTATGTAACTTATCATACAACACAATAAACCTGTCCTCAAGATAGTTCCTTTATTTTATCCCATGATAAGAATGTAGAATAAACTGAAAACTAAGAGTAAAAGATGGTGTAATAACTAAGGAAAGGGTTGTCTAAAGGAAATATGAATGTTCATAATTATAATACTAGACTAAAGCATATTAGAGAGCAAATAGGTAACCCATAAAAATGAACTTGAAACTATGTGCTATGTGTGATTTATGTAAATAACAAAGCCTCAAGCAACATATGAGCAGGCTAAAGAGAGTATGAGATCTGACTTCCTCTAAGAAGGAACTCAAAATGTTTGGAAAAACATGAACCCAAAGAGCAATTAAAAATAATAATAACAAATTAAGAATCAAATGCAAAGAGAATGAAGCACCCATAACATTTTGAAATGTGGTGTAGATAAGACAATTTGATTTTTTAATTCTACCTTGAGAAGATCAAACTCCCTATTTGTAGGACCTAAGAAACCAGTGTGTTTATGTTTATAAACAGAATCTGTGAACACACATGAGTTGAGTTTCATAATTTGTCTCCTTGTAATTGCTACTCCTGAACAGGTATCTCTGAATTTTAAATGCAGACCGGGTAGAGGTAGCAATTCAATTATGAGAAACCGCACGGTAACAACATTTGTCCTCCTGGGACTAACTGATGACCCACAACTAAAAACTCTGATCTTCATCTTTTTGCTTCTCACTTACCTGCTGAGTATAACTGGGAACCTCACAATCATCTCCCTCATCTTTATGGATTCACACCTAAAAACTGCCATGTACTTTTTCCTACAAAATTTCTCCTTCTTGGAAATCTCATTTACAACAGCTTGCATTCCCAGGTACTTATACAACATCTCAACAGGTGACAAGACAATTACATATAACAACTGTGCCATTCAAATATTTTTTACTGATCTTTTTGTTGTGACAGAATTTTTTCTTCTGGCTGTCATGTCCTATGACAGATATGTAGCCATCTGCAAACCCTTGCATTATATCACCATCATGAACAGCAAGATCTGTAAAAGGCTTATCCTCTGTTGCTGGGCAGCTGGCTTGGGGGTGATCCTGCCACCACTTAGCCTGGGCCTCAATCTGGAATTCTGTGACTCTAATGTTATTGACCACTTTTTATGTGATTCATCCCCACTCCTAAAGATCTCATGCACAGACACGTGGCTAATAGAACATTTGGTGATATTTTGTGCGGTGCTGACATTTATCATGACCCTTGTGTGTGTAGTTCTTTCCTATGTATATATAATCAAGACCATTATCAGATTCCCTTCTGCCCAGCAGAGGAAAAAGGCCTTTTCTACCTGTTCTTCCCACATGATTGTGGTTTCCATCACTTATGGCAGCTGCATCTTCATCTATGTCAAACCATCAGCAAAGGACTCAGTGGCTATCAATAAGGGTGTGGCAGTTCTCACCACTTCCATTGCTCCCATGCTGAACCCTTTCATTTACACCTTGAGGAACAAGCAAGTCAAGCAGGCCTTCAAAGACTCAGTTAAAAGGCTTGCACAGTTCTTCAAGAAGTAGAGAAATTTACTACTGGAGAGAGTCAACTTTTCATTAACAATACAAGAATCCATAAACTGTATCTTTAATTTTTTATCTTTAGCTCAATGAATAATTGTGTTTCTTGTCTAAGTCCAGCTTCCATGAGGACCTTGGCTCCAGGCACTAGGTTAAGTTCTATCTATCCCTAGTACCATCAGGGAATTGGGATAGGATTCCCGTGAGGGTGCTAAAATGTTTGCACAACTGCCTTACAAAAATGGATCAGTATTTCCACATAAAATGTGCATCCTCTTGTATACTTTAAATCATCTCAATTACTGGAAGTATCAAACATAGAGTAAATTCTATGTAAACAGCGACATAAAATGTTTAGGTAATTATAGCCATAGGTTGAACATGTTCACTATGGATGCAAATTTCTGTTTAAATGTTTGACTTCTGAATAACCTGTGTGTATGGAGGGACCCCTGGCCCTTTTTTTGTTTGTTCTAAACAACAAACTAAGAAATAAGAATAGATTTAGAGCAATAGATTTAACATAACAAATAATATTTAAATCTTGATTTAAATATTGTTAATGGTTTCATCTTTATACTATAGTGATAAGGGTTATTGTATAATCCTATTGCTTTTAGAATTTGCAACAATAAATACAAATAATGTTTCATGTTGTGCCTAATACAGTATATGATGTCTTACTGAAATACATCTAGCATACAGATATCCCAAATTGCAGCTTTAAATAAATGTGGATGCCTAATAGGAATATTGATTCATTATTGAAACTAAAAGAAAAAAAGAAGTGACTTTTTAAAACTGTGGGGCAAGAAACCTTGAGTCTGTGGATAGTGCTGTGTTACTCCCACCCCAACTCAGGGGGGAGGTGAAATTGGGCCCCTGTATAAAGCCTGACTTCCACTTTCCCACTCTGGGCCTGAGGACTGCAGTCAGGTCGAGTCACCCCGTGGATCAAGCAACTGAGAGTGCTGATATCCTGTACTAGTCCTGACCCCACTCAGGGAGAGACAGGTCGACTTGCCCCTGGTTACCAAGCAATCCAGGGTCTGTTGACATCCCTGTGGTAGTTGTGCTCCTACCTACTGGGAGAGGGAGTGTCTGAGAGCCACCCCTACACACTGTGTGACCCATCAGAGTATTGGACCTACTTGCATCCGCAGGAAGAGAACCGTGGACCCGTACCCACCAAGAAAGAAGAGACCCCACCTGCATCCATTGGAAGAAGGGATGAGAAGACAACAATATAAAGACACATTCAGCAACAGAAGAATCAATATGATGCCACCAGAGTCTAGGGATTATACACCAGCAAGACCTGAACATACCAACACAGATGATGCAGAAGAGAACTACATTAAAAACAACTTCATGAACATGATAGATACCCTAAAAGAGGAAATAAGAAAATCCTTTAAAGAAATGGAAGAAAAAACAAACAAAAATTCAAGAAATGGAGGAAAAGACAAACCAAAAATTGCAAGAAACAATCAAACAGTACAAGGTTTGAAAGCTGAAATAGAGACAATAAAAAAAAACACAGTCTGAGGGAATGCTGGAATTAGAAAACATGGGTAAATGAGCAGTAACTACAGATGCAAGCATAACCAATGGAATACAAGAGATGGAAGTAATAATCTCAGGTGTTGAAGATATACTAGGAGAAATAGATTCATCAACCAAAGAAAATATTTTTTAAAAAGCCATGTTTAATAGATACAATACTTCCAGGTGGCCTTCCATTGCCCCAGAGAGGAGACAGGAAAGAGAGACCTGGGAAACCAGGAGTCTAGTTTCTGGGGGCAGTTAAATACCCTGTGGGAGCAGTCTTAAGCATCTCTGGGGTTGGGGTCATCTTTTGGCAGACTTTCTGGGATGTAGTATAGTTTGGAGGGAGATGGGGGAGGGACTTGGGTGGAATTCCAGAAAAACATCCCAGATTCTTTTGGTATATGGATGCCAGCAACTGGGGTGAAACTTCTACCATAACACTCCAGACTCTTTGGGTTCATGTTTGGCTGCTTCCTGCTGACAAGGAACAATGTGGGAAGGGAGAGAGTCAGGAATTGTGGGTTCATGTTTAGCAGGTGATATTATTGAAGAAGACTTCTATCCTGTAGACATCAGGCACCTGTTCCTTGAGGAGGCAAAGACAGGTTTCTTGAAGAAAAAAAAAGACTGTTATCATTGGCCCTATGAACTGGACAATGGGAAGTGTGGTAACTGTCAGAATGAAGGGAATTGAGATGTATCCTGGTAGTACAGAAGAAGCAAGGATGAATGAGTGAGACAGGAGAGCAGATGTGTCCTTCATTAGGGCATCTTGGAAAACCAGATTCCAATTGTTGGGTAGGTTTCCACTTAAGCCTGGAGAGGTGATACAAGTGCTGAAGTTTCAGGAGCAGGAGCAGGTCCTGACCTTATCTAGAGAACCCTCTGTGGGTTGACCTTAGCCTAGGCAGGAGGAGTGAACCTGCAAGATAAACTAGAAAAGCATGGGGGTAAAAATAGGTTCTGGAGACTGTTTTTTCAGACCAGATTTCTTAATATTGAAGAACTTCTCTCAGGAAATTGCAGGCATCTATAAGACAGCTGGAACAGATCTTGGTGTCGTAGTAAAAGGCTATGGCTTTAGGTTAAAGGGCATGAACACTTTTAAAAGACAACCAGAGGAAATTTAAAACTCTAAACCTCTGAAATTACATCTGAAACCTGTTAATACCTGACCATGAAGCCTGTAAAAGAGGCATACCTGTCTATACTTTTAGCAGGAAACTTAACTTAATCAACTAATAAGCTATCAGTACCCTGGTTATCTAAATATTATCAGATATGACAGGGGTGAGTAGATTAGCAGAAGTGAGACAGCTGTTTCAGCTAAAACAATCCTAGGTTTTATTGAAGTAGGAAGGGGGATCCCATCAAATCCTTGTAAAGGGAGGCTTTTCCTCTGCCAGCCGCTTTGGATTTATAAACAAGATGGGAATTAGGATGTTGCTCATTCCAAACTGCTTCATGCTGGAAGGGGGCGTTGTTTATACCATGGGGATCATTACAAAACTCAGAAACCTGTATAAGTCCTTATTTTCGTGGTCTGTAAAGCTCCATTGTCTTAGCTGTTTCAGTTGTTGGAACACCTGGTCCACTGCTTCTGGGGGTCTTGGTTCATCAAACCATAGAAGCCTGGAAGGAATCCTCAGCTTTTCATTTTCTGTGGAAACATAAACAAAATCTCCTTTCCCAAGTAACATATCCTTATACTTAAATTTTTAAGTCAAGGCATTTTCAAAAGATAGAAGTTGAATTAATTTAACAGCATTTGTAATCAAGTGTACTTTAGCAGTTGTTCCTTCCTGAGCAATCAAAAAACTGAAAAACATAGTATCCAGACTCTCTGTGTATTTTCCATCTTTGTGTGGCTTATTTATTTATCTATTATTACTTTATTTCTTTTACTTTTATTTATTTTTCTTTGAGACAGGGTTTCTCTTTGTAAATCTGCCTGCCTCTGCCTCTGCCTCTGCAGCAAATCCTACCGGCGTGCGCCACCACAGCCGGCCGCTTCTTTTTCTCTCAATCTTACGTATATTTTTAAACACACTGTAAACCTTTAGATGTTTTTCTTCATCCAAGTCTGACTTTACTGTAAATCTTTACGTTTTTCTGGCCACGTGTCTTATCTGTAAAACCGCGGCAGTTTTAACTGACGTGTTTTTTTTTTCAAGATGGTGGGCGTAAGCGTGACTCCATCTGCCGGCTTGGAGATGTGGTCACTGCCACTTCCAGCTATACGTACAACTTTTAAATCATTAGCAAAGCCTCTTAAAAGAACCTTGTTGCCTTTTTTTATCTTTTAATGCCGAGTCAGGAAGACTAACTTAAGCCAGCAGCGAGTCTCTGCTTGCTGCTAACAAAACAGAGCCCGCCTGAGAAAATGCTGCTACCAAAAGTCTGTGCTTCTCTCCGTTCTTCTGTTTTTAAAATTCCTTTAAAGCTTTTGTTGTTTTGCGTGGAAAATCAATCCCACTCCAGACACCATTATGTAAAGAGAAGCTTTTCCATGAAAGAAGCCTTCCTGCCAGCCTGTTCTAGAGCCGCATCAGTCCCAAATAAACACACAGGAGGTTATATTCATTATGAAGTTGTTGGCCTTTCTTGTTTCTTACTGGCTAGCTCTGACTTAAGTAATTACCCCATAATTGTTAATCTAAGTATGTCTCTTACCGGAGAAGTTTCCGGGCTTCCTACCCCATGGCGTTACATCTCGACTCTCTTCTGTTTCTCCTTCCCAGAGTCCTCCTGGACTCCTAGTCCCACCTATCTAGATTCCTATTGGCTCAACAGTGCTTTATTGACAAATGCACAGGACTTCCCCCCCCCAACAAATCCTGTAACAGGAATTGGAGAGGGAACTGTGGGACCCAAATGAGGACAAAACAGAAAAAGTAGCTCCTATGTCCAAAAGAATAGTGATGGACTTATCTGCTATCTGCAGAGTTTGCCTAGGCTCAGAGAGGGCAATGGAGTCACCAAGTCTGGGCCCCATCAGTCCTCTACCAGACTGAGTAGTTCAAAAGCTTACACAGTCTCAGCAGTCTGTGTTGGTGAGGCTGGACCTTTGTGGTTTGGCATAGAGGTTGAGCCTGCATGGGGGCATTCTGATATCCAGGGTCCAGAATGAAGGCAGACAGGCCATGGCCTTGTGGGAGGTTGAAGTTCCAAGCAATATCTTGCCAAATGACTGTACTGCCCACATTTGTAGCATGCTCCTGGAGGAGTTGACTTGGGTTGAGCAGGAAGGAGCCTCATGGTAGTCGACTTCACTTGTACCCTTGTGGCCTCAGGGCAGTTGCTAAGGCTTGGACTTGGAGCATGGCATTGTCTACAAGGGGACTCTGCTGCCCCTCCATCCCTGTTTCTACAGGTAGGTAGCCCTAATTAAACTCAATAGGTTATGAAAGAAATATGAAAGTAGGGGGAATTCATATTAAGAAGAAGAAGTTTGTTGAAAGGGTGAGAGGGACAATAATGGGTTATAGGAAGAATATGATCAAAATATATTATAGAACTATATTAAAGTGTTTAAGAATAAATTAAGTAAGTTCACATTCTTTTTCTGGTTTTAAATATTCTCAGTACTCCATTTTATGGAAGAGATGTCTATATCTTATAAAAATTTCTCTTTAAAATTTGGTAACATTCAGCTGTGACACTGAAATTAGAGTTGTACTTTGTTACAAACTCTTATCTACACACTCAAAATCTTCAGTAGATGTAGTGATATACAGGTAACTGCTTTCATCAGTGAATTTTGGTGGATGTACGAAAGAAATCTGATAATTTCACCAATGTTTAAAATCTTAAAAAAACTTAGCTGTTACTTATGATCTATAACTAACATACAATAGCACAAAATTAATATTCTCATTCAAATATGAAATGTTTCACATCAATGTACATAATATCATTCTATACAAATAAATAAAATTGAAGAATAAGCATAGTAAACAACACTAAAACTCAAAAGAACAAACATTTAATCTTGTATTTAATATCTCAGTATCGAGAGCATGTGATGGCATGGTGCAACACCTAGAGATTTTAACAGCTCCATCACTTAGAATCACCATCTGGATCCCATATAGACTTTCTCGTGGGCTGACACCACTCATTTCTTGGCAGATATCATATGTTCCTATCTTCTCTATGCTGAGGACACCAACACTACCAGCAATTACATTAATCACCAATCTTAAACAGAGATACAATGAAAAGGAAAAATGAGCCATAAATAAATACAAACATACAGTTTAAACAGAAAAAGAGCACCAGGAAACAATATTGCACCACGGCTTGTGATGAGAGAGATAAAAAGATTAAGTAGAAGCCTGATCTTCCCTGAAATAATACTCCACACATCCAAGCATCCAATTTGTTTAAGGAAAAGCCTGAGAATTTCCTGACCCTAGAAAAGGGAAAAAACTGTAGTAAATGTGAGTTAAGGGGGACAAGCTTCATACCAGTCTAAATGCCAAACAGAGGCAATGAGGCCAGGCTATTTGTAGCAGGGGAGTCCCTAAAGTGAAACCTGAATTGCATTGGAAGATGTTGGAGAGACCAGAACCATGAGATATCTGCCAAGGAATGCTGCATACAGGGAGTGCAATCAGCCTACCGAAAAATGTATGTTGCAGGTTCCCAAGCTGAAAGAGCAGAACTACTGAAGCCTTTGGCATTGGATGCCAAGGCACAGGATTTGACACTTGCCCTGCTGTGTTTTGGTATTGTTTAGGACCCAAATTTCTTAATCATTCCTTATCCCTCCATTTTGGAATGGTAACATATATTCTGTGCTGCTGTAGGTTAAAAGAAGATAGCTTACTTTTTATTTTATATGAGTTACATTTAGGGAATTCCCTTGAATTCTGGGAAAGGCAAGAAGAATCCTCTGCAGCCCAGGAAGGAGAAAAGAGAGGGTCCTACCAGACTTTACAGGATCATTGAACAACAGGCTAGGTCTCAGTGGCCTAGGTAGGAAAATAAACACAGACAAACCTAGTACTGTAGTAGACTGGGATCCGAGAAAATATGGGTGGGTTGTTCAGTAGAAGAGAATTAAAAGGATGAAGATGCTACCTGAAATCATGGTTATCATGGTGTAGTAATTTGAACAAGAAACAGCCTAGTAATTGGCTATATGAATAGTGGGTCTCTAGTTGGTAGCACTGTCTGGAAGGCTTTGGAGGTGTAGCCTTGCTGGAGGAAGGATGACACTGTGGGCAGCTTTTGAGAGTATATGGCTTTTCCCTACTTCCAGTGTGTACTCTGCTTCATGCATATGGTAGAATTTGTGACTTCTCACCTAACTGCTTAGGCCAAGATCTATGTGTGCTGTTGTATCTCCCAGCCATGGTATGCTCTTTACCCTCTGGAATGAAGTTACTTTAGGCTGTGGTGATTTACAAGAGCAACAGGAAAATAAATTAATATGCATGCAGTCTGAGGAAAGACACACGAGGAGGCCTGGAAAGAAGAAAGAAGAAATCCTAAGCAGCATTGTGGTCAATATGGAATCCTGTTAAGATTGATAAGATCTTGGAAGTCTAAGGGGAAGAAAGAAAAGGACTCTATCTGAAAAGGTAGCATGTCATTTTAGGAATACTAGGGATATTGTGAGGGAGTGTCCTACCCAGCAAAGTTGTCTGCACAGGGCTCTGGGGATGACAGGTTTAGTCTTGGGCAGCCTAGGGAGCAGAAAGGAAGGTCGTTTTGTCACTTCATTGTTTTCCCATGTAGAGGTAGCTATAATGGCTTCCCTTTAAATATTCTGATTTTAACAACACTCTCTACAGGCCATGGAACAGTGTGGTGATTTCAATCTTTGAGTATATCTACCCCAGTTAGGCATTCTGGGACTTAGAAAATAATCACAAGGGAGTTGGGCAACCACTGCACTATCTGCATTTTGGTTGCTGGATAAAAATCCAAGGAGATCACCTGAAGTCCTAAGCACTTTAACTAGAAGGTCACCAAGCTGTCTAAGATCTCCTAGATTCAATGTCACTCCAGAGACAGCAGTGGACCCTGAATAGTCTGATTGTTCCCTTTTCCCCAGCATACAGTTACATGGTACAGGTCCATTAAGAAAACTGGGAAGGGAAATTAATAGGAAAATAAAAGTTTCATGACCTGGACAGTTTGCTATTGTTTGATAGGAGAAGGACAATTAGAATCTCCCAAGGATGCTCCCGTATTGGCGGTTACAACACAGACAAATCAGCCTTGACACATAAACACATTAGCAACAAAAATGAACTCATCAGGTTCTTCATATGCATATTCATACATAAACACACATATATATATCTATATATGTAACAAATACAATCAAAGAAAATGAGTATAAAACATACAAGTCATTGGAGGGTTTGTAGAGAGAGTAACTAGGAGCAATTGGAGGAAAGACCAGGAAGGAGAGAAGAAATTTAGTTCTATTTCAGTTTTTAAAAAATTAGGCAAATATCCTTGTTACTGCATATTTACAATAGAGTGGGCAGGGAAAATGGCTTAGTGGTTAAGAGTGCTTAATGCACAATCATGAAGAACAGAGGTTGACTATAAGTAGCCACATGAAATCTGAGCAAAATCCCATGAATGCCTATAACCCAAGAACTAAAGGGTACATCAAAATATGGGTCATTAGTGCTGGATGATGGCAAGATGAACTAAACTCCAGGTTCAGTGAGAGATTCTACCTCAAAAGAACAGGGCAAAAGAGAGAAGGGAATATCCAGTCCTGTCCTCTGTCCTCCATACACACAGGTGTGCACATTCAATAACTACTTTCTATGAATTGTAAGGTACTTAGAACATTTTAACATTTTAGCATTTTTACTAAGTTCGTTTTGTGATTTTAGCATTAAATTTTCTTGAGGACAAAAGGGAACTCATATATTAGACTTTTTATCTTTTTATCTTTGAGTGCCTCCCTTCTCAAAGATTCAACAGGATAAATTTAATTTTCTTTAGGATTTATTTATCAGTTCACAGAGCTCTACACTGTAACCTATACAAACTTCTATAAGTCCTATTCTCTCTTGATAGTTAAAGACAACATAGTCTGTGTAAAGTTATCTCCAAATGTGATGTACTACTTTCTAGGCCTAGACAGTTCAGCAAGGCATATGTACTGAACCTGAAAATGGACATTATCCACCTTTTTCTATTTTAGACTTCTGAGTTTTGGTGTCTTTTCTATTTTAGGAATATACATATCTTTTTCATCAATATGTCATCAAAACTGGGATGTAACTGTTTTGTGGTTTATATGATAGCTAAAATGTACTAAAATATAAAATTAATAGTAATGTATTTAATTAATAATTTGGGGGTCATTGCATTCTCTCAGTGAAGTCAATCTTTCAATGATTGATATAAATTCATTTCTATACAAATGTAAAGAACAGTTTGGTGTATATGATAATACCAGTCAGATATAAACACTAGAGTCCACAGCCATGATTTAAATTCTGCCACTTAAAACACAAAATTGAACATATTAGTAATATTCTACTGAAGGTTTTCCCATTCAGGTCACTCTTGACTGTTTATAACTCTGAGGCCTGTCACAAAAAAACTCCATGTTGAGTTGCTTGTGAGATTTCTAACAGCCTCACTTAGAATTGAAAATAACCGTATCATTAGTCTCTTTTATTGCCTCACAGAAATTGTGTGTGCTATAAAACATAATATTGTCATCCTTGCAATTCTTTAAGGAAATGAAGCAACTGACACTGTTTTAAGACACTAGAGGGTAAAGTGTTTTGAAAGTCTCTGGATGAGATTAAGATTGAAATTTGCACAAACATAAATACAACCTTACCTTCTCTGACCAATAAAACCTGTTACATCAACTAAAGAACAGAGGATGCAAACAGTAGTTCAAGACATGTATGTACTTATGTCACGACTCATCGTTATCCAAAACCAAACAATACAGAAAGATAAAGGAAAAAGTGTATTAACCAGCGGATAACACTCAAGCTGGTTTCCCTTTGGTCAAGCAGTTCCCCTAATAAGACCATGGACTCAGTCTATGCTCAGGAGATGATTCAGCCTCAATTCATTTGAGTTTAGTTAAACATTGGACTAAACTGCCCTATAATGGGCTTCTCTTTGACAGTCTTACTGATATTTTACTAGTTAGTATAGTCTACCAGTGCAGAGCAGAATAGGGTACTGAAAGAAACCATTATTTTAATATCCTCAAAAGTTATGATTATATCTTGACTTTGTTTTCTATTTTTAATGACAACACTGATATGTTCTCTACAATATGAGATATGGAGCCACAATAGTATGCAAGGATCAAGCCTTACCCTACCGTTGCAATACCCTCAAACCCAAATTGTTTTTCTATATAACAAAAATAAGCATGCACTCAGATATTGTATGGTATTTTGTTTATACTTTATTGTATTTCCCAAATTCTACAAATATGAACCTTATACGATTTTACTGCTCAACCTTCCTGCTCACCTCTACCCTCTTTTTCCAATCTTCCTCTCCCCTGCCCATGCTCTCAATACCCTCAGGATATCTCTTCCCATTCCCCTTCTCTGGGTTACCATGGATATCTCTCTTAGGGTCTCCCTGTTTCCCAGACTGTCTGGCAGTGGGATTGTAGGCTGGCAACCCCCTGCTCCATATCTAAAATCCATATGAGTGAGTACATACCATGTTTGTCTTTTTGTGACTGGGTTACCTCAGTGGATGGTATCTTCTAGTACCAATGAATTACAAGATTCCATTGTATTTTTTCTGCTGAGTAGTACTCCATTGTGTAAATGTACCACATTTTCTCAATCCATTCTTCAGTTGAGGGAATCTAGATTGCTTCCAGGTTTGGGCTATTAAAAATAATGCTGCTATGAATATAGGGGAACAGATGACATTGTTGTACGAATGGGCATCTTTTGGGTATATGCCTAAAAGTGGAATTTCTGGATCTTGTTGTAGACTGATTTCCATTTTCCTGATTTCCTTTATCCAGTCGCTGATGGAAGCAGAAGCAGGCACCCACCACTAAGCACTGAGCCATACTCCTGGAATCCAGGTGTAGTGAGGAAGGGGGAATGAACAATACAGCCAAGACTGTGCTGGAGATACACACACATAAACAGTTGACATGACCTAGTAAGATCACAAAGACCCCAGTCATAAAGCTGGGGAACCAGCATTGGACCGAACCAAGTCCTCTGATTGTGGTTGCCAGCTAGGAGGCCTGGGAAGTCTATGGTACTTCTAACAGTGGAGCCAGTATTTATCCTTAGTACACAAATGGAAGCCTATTTCCTATGGAGGAATATTATTGCAGCCCAGATACATGGAAGAAGACTTAGGGCCTCCCCCAAATGATGTGAAAGACTTTAATGATCTGCCATGGAAGGCCCCACTATCATTGGGGAGTGGGAGGGTAATAGGTTGGAGGGGGTCGTTGGGAAGCATGTGAGGTTGGGAGGTCGATGGAATGAGGGATTGATATGGAACTAAACTGTGTCAATATGCAAAGTGTCTCAAACATATATAAAGCATATATACATAATCTACATATATCCTATCCTAAAAATATCTCTCCCATCTAAAACCTAAACTTATCTGAAAGAGATGCCCAAGTCTAAATACCTCCTTCCAATCCCAACCCTAAATAATTGAAAACTAACTCTAACAGGTTTAATTTCAACAGTAGGGAAAGGAGACATAGTATTCTCAGAATTACTTCCTGCAGAAATGGCATGACAATAACTTTATGTGATCCTATAGGAAGAAAATGTTAGTTTAGTGAAAGCCTAGAGTTGACTGGGAACAGCATTTGTACCCAGTGTCTGTTTGGCAGGAGATGCTTGATTGAAGTTCTTGACTGACGTTCTAATGTTTATTGAAGCTCTTGTCTGAGGTTCTGGTCAGGTTGTAGAAGGTACACCATATCAGCTAACTAGTCTGGAATTGTGTAGAGCAATGTAGTCGCAAACCAGTTTCAGGGTGATATTTTTAGTTCAGATGCATGAAGCCAGATCAGGTAAAATTGATGAAGTGGGGCCTCATTTTCTTTCCAAAGTGTTTAAAGATTGCTTTTAGGAAATTCCTTGTTCTCTTTGGAAAACTCAAATGTTAATATCAACAATGAAATTTCAACTTTTATATGTAAGCATACTGGGAAAGGCAACAATAAGGAAATATTAAATATGACAGAAATGAGATTTTCAGAGAAGAACTGAGTATAAATAGATGAAAGTCCATAGATTTTGTTTTCTTACATCAATTGCCTCCTTGATATAATACAGAAACTCTGAATATTATTTTAACAACATGTTGGGCTTTAGGGGAGGACCAAAGAATATTAGAAAACAAAAAGAAACAGTTATTATAAGGATGAAATTAAGAGAATCAGAAATTGATACCAAACATTAGATTCTTCTTTGTTTGATGGTCCTTTGGGTAGCCATCCTCTCTTCTTTAGGTATCCACATGTTCAATATCTTCTTGCTGTTTGGGGTTGGGTTTTTCCTGTGAAGACAAAAATAAAACACTTCCCTTTCCTTTTGTGTAGCCTCTTTTCACATCGTAGACTATAAATTTGAAAATGACCTGCCATTTTTCCTCCTCCTGAGGTTTCTTCTGTTTGGATCGAATCTTGATAAGTTTTAATGGAATCCAAAGATTTTGTTCTCCTGCAGAAACAAAGGCAAAAGAAATCTCTTTCCCCAACATAACATATCCTGGTTTCCAAACCTAGGTCATAACTTCCTTGACATACACCAGCTGATTTAGTTCAGAAGGTTTTTTCTGTAGTCCTGTGTCTTTCTGCAGTTATTTGTCCTTTCTCATTAGTATTTTAAAAAGTTTAATGTAAATGAAACATTATGTAATCTGTGTTTGGGGGTCTTTGTCGCCCCTGGCTGTTTATGGAGCATTTCTTTTAAAGTGTGGTTAGATCTAGCAACCACTGCTTGTTCTGTGGGATTGTATGGTACACCAGTTATGTGTTTTATGTTATAATATTCGAAAAACTGCTCCACTTTGCCAGAGACATATGCTGAAGCATTGTCAGTTTTTATTTGTGCAGGTATACCCATAATGAAAATCACATCTAAGAGGTGTGTGATAACAGAATCAGCCTTTTCGGAGCTAAGAGTGATAGCTTATTAGAACCCTGAGAACATGCCTATGGTATGGTGCACATATTTCAATCTTCCAAATTCTGGAGAGTGAAACACACCCATTTGCCAAATTTCATTTCTGCAAATGCCTTTGGGATTACTGCCTGTGGTAATGGAGTTTGATTATAGAATGAACAGGTGGGGCAGTTTCTTACTTGACTTTTTGGCAAGTGATAGAAAAATCCTTCTTTAAGACTTTGCTATAAATATGTTTTTATGAAATTCTGAAGCTTCTAGCATACTTCCTATTAATAAAAGATCAATCTCATCATTATCTTATGCTAGAGGATCTGGCAGACCTGTATGGGAATATATTCCTGATAGTTTCCTGCAGTTGTATACACAATGAAGTTATTTCATATCATCAGGAATAAATTCAGAGGTCTCAATTTGTAACACGACTCTCTCTGCGTATTGAGAGTCAGTAACCATATTGAGAGGCTCTGTAAAATCCATAATTACCATGATAATGTTGTACAATTCTGCCTTTGGTACAGAGTTGTAAGGGCTTTGAACTACTTTACTCACATTTCCTGATTTATAACCTGCCTTTTTCTGACTTGTTTGCATCAGTGTAGAATGTAGGATCTCAAGAGACTGGCTTTTTCTTCCAATACGTAGAAGAATCCAAATTGTTTTCTTTATAAATTTGAGTCTCTCTGTTTTGGGATAATTGTTACTAATCATTCCCAAAAAGTTACTGCAAGCCCTTTGCCAATATTCATTATCCTTCCATAAAGCAGAAATTTCTTCATTAGTTAAAGTTACTATAATTTCTGTTGGATCCCTTCCAGTTATAAGACAAAGCCTTAATTTACCTTTTAAAGTCAAATCAGAGATCTTTTCTATATATGTCTTCAGTTTTTTATTCTGTTCATATGGCAAAAAATAGCCATTCTGATATGATGTCTTCTTTCTGTATCCTGAGGGGTATTCTCTAGATGGTAAAATGATCAGAGTGCAGTCTAGTTTTGGATCCACATGTTCCACATGTGCTTCTAGTATTCTCTTTTCTATTCATTCTATTTCTTTTTCAGCCCCAGCTAAAAATATTCATGGGACATTTAAGTCCTTGTTTCCTTTTATGGCCATTTTAGGTGTTTGAAATCATGCCCTTCTACTCCAATAATTGTCTGTAGTTGAGAAATCTCTCTTAGTATTTTTTGATGACCATTAAGGGTCTGGTGACAATCTCTCCTTATAAGTAGTTCTTGTGGTCTAATTTTCTGTAGATCTATTTTATAACCCAAATAATTAACAAAATCTCCTCTTCATATTTTTCAGAGCAATATAACATCCCCAGCAAGGTAAAATTTCCTTCTTTCAAATCATCTAGAAGTATGTCATCCATATAATGGTAAATGATGAATTGCAGAAATTGTTTGCGAATTATTTCTAAAGGTTTTTGCAAAAAATAATACTGGCATAAAGTAGGACTGTTTAACATTCTCTGTAGCAAAACCTTCCATTGAAATCTCCTAACTGGTTGAGAATTGTAATAGGTAGGCATTGTGAAGACAAATTTTTTCCTATCTTTTTCTTGTAAAGGTATAGTGAAGAAGCAATCTTTTACATTAGTTACTTCTTATAAATGGCCATTCTTTAGGTATCAGAAACGGTAATGGCATCACAGGCTGTAGAGAGCCAATAGGTTGAATTACTTTATTGATGGCTCTCAGATCAGTAAGCATCCTCCATTTACCAGACTTGTTTTTGATAACAAATACAGGAGAATTCCATGGACTGGTAGACTCTTCCATATGTTCAGCATTTAGTTGGTCCTGAACCATCTTTTCTATAGCCTCTAGCTTCTTAGAGGTCGTAGGCCATTTTCTTACTCAGAGAGGTTCATCCATTAGTCATTTTAAAGGTGGTGTTGTGGTTCCTCTGTAGGTTTGGCACAAGCATTCAGTTACTGTTCAGACTGTATGTTTGGCATCTGTTTTCTGTTGTGACTTACAGTATTTTTCTACCAGTAAGAACTTGTTTATGATTCATATCTGATAAAGGAGCAATGTTAATCTGGGTATTCCATTGTTGCAATTGTTCACAACCCAGAGATTTGTAGCCATGTCTACAACATATTGCCTCACTTTTACTCTTTGTTCTTCTGGCCTTATACACTCATTCCATTTGGTGTTTTGTTTTACTTGAGATCCCTAAGAATTGAACATTTACTTCATGTAGGGGCCATTTTGGAGGCCAAGATTCTTGAGATAGAATAGTAACATCTGGCGCCTTACAGTGACTAGGATAGGCCTCAGAGATTCTCATTGAGGCAGAAGCCAAACACTCCAGATCCCAGGTCTTCTCTTCCAAGAAGAAGAACAGGGAACCATCTGGTCCAGCGGGACCAGGTAAAACAGGCCCAGCATCTGAGCCTGCTTTCCAGTTCCTGGGGATTGCCAGGGAACTGCATAGAGCTTCCAATCCCAGAGGGAGCCAAGCACCCCAGATTCCAGGTCTTCTCTTCCACCAAAGAGACCAGGAAACCAGCAGATCCAGGTAAGCAAGGGTCTGCATCCCTGGCATGCCTTCCAGTGACTAGGGATGGCTACAGAGCTTCTCATCATGGCAGGAGCACCCCAGATCCCAAGACTTCTCTTCCAGCAAAGGGACCAGGGGACCAGGTTGGAGGCTAAGCACCCGAGATTCCTGGTCTTCTTCTCCACCCACCGGACCAGAGCAAGTACGAGGAATAGAAGAACTATCAGATTATTGGACTTGGTGGCACCCACAAAAAGGGAACTCTAGTCCCTGAATCACCAGACCAGTAAAGGGCTCTTTCTGTAACCACTAGAAGAAGAGATAGGAAAGAGACAATATAAAAACACACTCAGCAAAAGAAAAAAATATGACACCACCAGATTCTAGAGACTCCACACAAGCAAGACTCCAACATTCCAACGCAAATGAATCAGAAGAGAATGACCTTAAAAAGACCTTCATGAGCCAGGCAGTGGTGGCACACACTTTTAATCCCAGCACTAGGGAGGTAGAGGCAGGCAGATCTCCATGAGTTTGAGGCCAGGATGAACCAACAGCCTCCAAAACAATCCAGAGAACCCTACCTCGTAAAAACAAAAAAAAACACCTTCATAAAAATGATAGAAGCCCTAAAAGAGGATATGGAAATTCCCTCAAAGAAATGGATGAAAAAACAAGCCAAAAAATGCAAGAAATGGAAGAAAAAGCAAACCAAAAAACTCACAAAATGCAACAAATGGATGAAAAGATAAAGCAAGAATTGCAAGAAACAATGCAAGCAGTGCAAGGGTTGAAAACTGAAATAGAGACAATAAAAAAAGACAATATGAAGAAAAGCAGGAAATAGAAAAGCTGGACAAACGGTCAGGTACTGCCGATACAAGCAATATCAACAGAATACAAGAGATGGAAGAGAGAATCTCAGGTGTTGAAGATACACTAGGAGAAATGGATTCATCAAGCAAAGAAAATCTTAAGTCCAACAGATCCTTAACACAAAACATCCAGGAAATATGAGACATCATGAAAAGACCAAACCTAAGAATAATAGGTATAGAAGTTTCCCAACCTTAAGAAAGACATGCCAATGAAGGTACAAGAAGCTTACAGAACATCAAATAGTATGGATCACAAAAAAGTGCCCTTGCCACATAATAATCAAGACCCAAGTATACAGAAAAAGAAAGCATATTAAGAGAAGCCAAGGAAAAAGACCAAGTAACATATAAAGGCAAACCTATCAGAATTACATCTGACTTCTCCATGGAAACTCTGGAATCCAGAAGGTCCTGGATAGATATTCTACCAGCATTAAGAGACCATGGATGCCACAAAAGACTATTATACCCAGCAAAGCTCTCAATCACTATAGATGGAGAAAACAAGATATTCCATGACAAAACTAGATTCAATCAATACATATCCACTAACCGAGCCCTATAGAAATTTTTGGAAGAAAAACTCCAACACAAGGAAGTTAACTACAACCAATGTCCAATAGACATTAGAGAGTCCCGCTCTACCAACAGCCAAAAGAACAAAGGGGTAGAAGTCCACGCATAACTCCACCACCACCAACCAATCCAAATCAAAGAAGAATGAACAATCAATGGTCATTAATATACCTCAACATTAATGGTCTTAACTCACCCATAAAAAGACAAAGGCTAGCAGAATGGATTCGAAGACAGAACCCATCCTTCTGCTGCATACAAGAAACACACCTGACCCTCAAAGACAGACATTACCTGAGATTTAAAGGTTGGGAAAAGATTTTCCAATCAAATGGACCCAAGAAACAAGCAGGGGTAGCAATTCTAATATCTAACAAATTAGATTTTAAAATAAAATCAATCAAAAGAGATGAAGAAGGTCATTACATACCCATCACAGGCAAAATCCACCAAGATGAAGTGTCTGTCCTGAACATCTATGCCCCAAATACAAAGGCATCCATGTTCGTAAAAGAAATATTACCAAAACTTAAATCACATATGAAGCCCCACACATTTATGGTGGGAGATTTTAACACACCACTCTCACCACTAGACAGGAATACCAGACAGAAACTCAACAAAGAAGCAAAGGGTCATATAGAAGTAACAACCCAACTGGGATTAACACACATCTATAGAACATTTCATCAACAAAAAAAGAATATACCTTCTTCTCACCACCACATGGAACCTTCCCAAAAATTGACCACATACTTGGCAACATATCAAACCTCAGCAGCTACAAAAAACTGGAATAACTCCATGCAACTTATGAAACCACCATGTGTTAAAATTAGAATTCAACAGCAACACAAATTGCAGAAACATACTTGGCAACATATCAAACCTCAGCAGGTACAAAAAATTGGAATAACTCCATGCATCTTATCAGACTGCTAAGCGTTAAAATTAGAATTCAACAACAACACAAATTGCAGAAACCCTATAAACTCATGGAAATTGAATAATGCACAACTGCATCATTCGTGGGTCAAAGAAGAAATAAAAAGAAATGAAACACTTCCTAGAATTCAATGAGAATGAATACACAACATACCCAAACCTATGGGACACTTTGGAAGGCAGCTATGCTCACTACTATACAACCAATGCCCTATGGGACACTTTAAAAGCAGTGCTACGGGGGAAGTAAATAGCACTAAGTGCCCACATGAAGAAACTGGAGAACAGTTATACTAGAGAATTAACAGCACAGCTGAAAGCTCTAGAACACAAAGAAGCAAACTCCCCCAGGAGAAGTAGATGCCAGGAAATAATCCAGTTGAGGGCTGAAATCAATAAAGCAGAAACTAGGAAAACAATACAAAGAATCAATGCAACGAAGAGTTGGTTCTTTGAGAAAATCAACAAGATAGACAAACCTTTGTCCAAACTTACCAAACAACAGAGTGTGAACATGCAAATTAACAAAATCAGAAATGAAAAGGGGTACATAACAACGGACTCTGAGGAAATTCAGAGAATCATCAGGTCATACTTTGAAAACCTGTACTCCACAAAATTCGAAAATTTAAAGGAAATGGACGACTTCCTGGATAGCTGTCCCTTGCCAAAATTAAATCAAGAACAGATATGCAATTTAAATAGACACATAACCCCTGTGGAAATAGAAGCAGTCATCAAAAGTCTCCCAACCAAAAAATGCCAGGTCCAGATGGCCTCAGAAATTCAAAGAACATCTTATACCAATTCTTCTCAAAGTATTCCACACAATAGAAGCAGAATGGTCTTTGCCAAACTCTTTCTATGAGGCTTCAATAACCTTGATCCCCAAACCACACAAAGAACTAAGAAAGAGAACTTCAGACCAATATCCCTCATGAACATTGATGCAAAAATACTCAATGATATACTGGCAAATCGGATCCCAGAATACATCAAAATGATCATTCACCACGATCAAGTATGTTTCATCACAGGGATGCAGGGATGGTTCAACATACAAAAATCCATCAATGCAATCCTCCATATAAACAAGCTGAGAAACAAAAATCACATGATCATCTCACTAGATGCAGAAAAAGCCTTTGACAAAATCCAACACCCCATCATGATAAAGTTCTTGGAGAGATCTTGGATAACAGGAACATACCTAAACATAATAAAAGCTATTTACAGCAAACCAACAGATAACATCAAACTAAATGGACATAAACTCAACACAATTCCTCTAAAATCAGGAACAAGACATGGCTGTCCACTCTCTCCATACCTTTTCAACATTGTACTTGAATTTCTAGCCAGAGCCATACAACAACAAATGGGCATCAAGGGCATAAAATTGTGAAGGAAGATGTCAAACATTCACTATTTGCAGATGATATGATAGTTTACATAAATGACCCAAAGAACTCTACAGTGAACTTTTACAGCTGATTAACACCTTCAGCAAAGTGGCAGGCTACAAGATCAACTCAAGAAATCAGTAGTCCTACTATATACAGATGATAAAAGGGCTGAGAAAGAAATCAGAGAAACATCACCCTTTTCAATTGCCACAAACTACATAAAATACCTTGGGGTAATGCTAACCAAACAAGTGAAAGACCTGTATCGCAAGAACTTTGAATCTTTAAAGAAAGAAATTAAAGAAGCCCTCAGAAAATGGAAAGATCTCCCGTGCTCTTGGATTGGTAGGATCAATGTAGTAAAAATGCCAATCCTGGCAAAAGCAATCTACAGATTCAATGCGTTCCCCATTAAAATCCCAGCACAATTCTTCACAGACCTTGAAAGAACAATAACCAATTTTGTATGGAAAAACAAAAGACCCAGGATAGCCAAAACAACCCTGTTCAACAAGGCAACATCCATCCGGAGGCATCACCATCCCTGACTTCAAGCTCTATTATAGAGCTATAGTCCTGAAAACAGCTTGGTATTGGCACAAAAATACACAGGTAGACCAATGGAATCGAATTGAAAACACTGATATTAACCCACACATGTATAACATCTGACTTTTGACAAAGAAGCTAAAAATACACAAAGAATAAAAGAAAGCATATTCAACAAATGGTGCTGGAATAACTGGAGGCTGGCGTGTAGAAGAATGCAGATCAATCCATGTTTATCGCTATGAACAAAACTTAAGTGCAAATGGATCAAAGACCTCAACAGAAATCCAGTCACCCTGAAACTCTTAGAAGAGAAATTGCCTGGTACTCTTGAATGAATTGGTACAGGAGACAGCTTCCTGAACATGACACCAGTAGCACAGGTAGTGAGATCAACAATTAATAAATGGCACCTCCTGAAACTGAGAAGCTTCTGTAAGACAGTCAACAAGACAAAAAGTCAGCCCACAGAATGTGAAAAAGTATTCACTAACCCCACGTCTGACAGAAGGCTGATCTCCAAAATTTACAAAGAACTCAAGAAGCAAGTCTCCAAAACACCAAAGTATCCAATTAAAAAGTGGACAGCAGAACTAAATAGGGAATTTTCGATAAAGGAGTCTAAAATGGCTGAGAGGCACTTGAGAAAGTGATCAACATCCTTAGCCATGCAGGAAATGCAAGTCAAAACAACCCTAAGATACCATCTCACTCCTGTCCGAATGGCTAAAATATAAAACACCAATGACAATTTATGCTGGAGAGGATGTGGTAATAGGGGAACACTCCTCCATTGCGGGTGGGAGTGCCAACTTGTTTAGCCACTTTGGAAATCAGTATGGAGATTCCTCAGGAAAATGGGAATAAACCTACCACAAGACCCAGCAACTCCACTCTTAGGCATATATCCAAAAGATGCCCATTCATGCAACATGAATATCTGTTCTACTATGTTCATAGCAGCATTATTTGTAATAGCCAGAAGTTGGAAGCAACCTAGATGCCCCTCAACCAAAGAGTGGATAGAGAAAATGTGGTACATTTACACAATTGAGTACTATTCAGCAGAAAAAAAACAATGGAATCCTGAGATTTGCAGGCAAATGGATGACAATAGAAGAAACCATCCTGAGTGAGGTAACCCAGTCACAAAAAGAGAAACATGGCATGTACTCTCTCATATATGGATTTTAGACATAGATCTGGGAAGTGCCAGCCTACAATCCCATGGCCAGAGATTCTGGGAAACAGAACCTTCATTCAGTGGCTGATAGATGAAGAGGCAGACTCCCACGGCTAAGCACTGAGCTGAACTCAAGAAAACCAGTAACAGAGAGGGAGGACTGATGACCAAAGGGATTAAGACTGGGCTGGTTTAACCCCCAGAAACAGCTGACCTGACAATGGTTAGCTCTTGAATCCCAGGATGATGCCTGGGAATCCAGCATGGGACTGATTAAGACCCCCTGAATGTGGGTGTCAGGGAGGAGGCCTAGGTAATCTATTGAGCCTTGGGTAGTAGATCAGTATTTATCCCGGGTATACAAATGGACTTTGGACTCCCATCCAAAAATGTGAGATGTACTCTTACCCTGAACTCTTGGTGGAGGGTCTAGGGCCTGCCCTGGATGAAATGACAGAGTATGGACACCCAGATGGAGGGCTTCACCCTCCCTGGGGAAATGAGGGGATATTGGGAGGGTTGGGGGAGGGCACGGGAGGAGGGGAGGGAAATGGAGAGGGACCTGGAACTGACTTGTGGAGCAACCCTGTGTCTAATTTAAATTTAAATTTAAAAATAAATAATAAAAATAAAAAACAAAATTAAGTAATAAAAAATGAGAACTCAAATGAAGTTATACTCCATTGATTGACTATGTCATTCCCAGAAGACACTGGTTGTTACATGAAAATTTGAAGTACCAGGCATCAGATATCTCCCCATGATTTATTAGCAGGGTGAGCCTCAAGATCTGCAAAACGATACACTATTAATTACTGTTGGGAGCTGATGGACTGATTTCAGATCAGTATGTGAGTGCTTGTCCCACTCATCTCTTTGAGAGAAAATCCATGGAGACAATCACTCTCTCGGCAAGATGCAGTGGACTTTGGGACAGTACAGAATGCCACTGGGACTGTAGTCCTGCGTGTTCTCTTCTCCTTCATAATATTGATGATTCTCCTGATCGTTTACAGTTTGACTCTGTCAGTCATGAATGGGAAGATGTGATCATTCCCAGAAACCCCATTTTTTCCTCCAATATTTTCCCCTAAAATTCTTTGGGAACTGATGCTTCTTAGGTTTCCTATCTGGAAATACCAGCTGTCACTGCAGACCCTGGGAACTGTTGTGATTGGTACTGATGGGATCAGAGACAATAAAAGTCAGCAAACAGTTAAAGAAATACAAGCTAGCTGTATGCAAGCAACTTATGGCAAATCACCCATATTTCTGTAAATATGCTTTAAGTTTTACACAACATTGTAATTCTTGAAAATGTGTACCTATATTTGTCCCTTTTTAGCTTTGTAAGAAGCGAATGTTCCAGGCTTGATATTTAGCCAAACTAGCAAAATGCTGAGCATTGTTTTTTGTTTAAAGTTTTTTGATGTAAAAGTTGGGGGAGGGGACACTTTTGACATATTTGTTTTTGTCAGAGGAAAACACTGGAGGAGGCAGTATGCATGTTTTTTTTGATGCAAAAGGACACCTTGAGATACGCAGGGCCACACTCTTGTGTGAAACTCATCTGGTGGTCACACAATTCTTCCACCAGCACCCCTTTCCTGAATGTGGGCTGCCGTGGGACCGCAGTATTGCCCTTGGTTATCCAACATAACACATGGTAAGAACACAGGTCCTGAAGACACCGCACATCTTTACAGAAGCAAATAGAGAAATCAGTCTCAAATCACCCAGGGAACTTTCTCCTTGCTATGATGCTGAAAAGTTCAATGCAGGCTGCTGGGGAACAAAGACATCAATGATCTTCCCCAACACTAGACACTGCATGCTGCAATACTGTCCTACTGACAAGGTATGTCTATTGGTGCAATAGGGACAAGACTGTTCTGTTTAATTAACCCCTTTCTGACCAGATTTGAGGCCTGATTCACAGAACAAAAGTCTTTATTTTTTTTTGCTGTAATACTGCTCAAAAGTCCATGGATGGGGAGGTCATAGGTCTAAGTTATTTAAAATGTTGATGTTGTCAAATACTGTCTAAGTGTTTGTGGATATATCATAAATCAAGGCTGTTCTGAATATTTGCCCCAAATCCTTCTTTTACAAGCAAGCATCAGTCAGTGGAAGTTCGAATAATTGATCAGGGTCCGCAGAATGGCCGAGTGGTTAGCCCATATAGGACGACTGTTTTAGTTGACCTCCACAAAAGGCTCTGGGAGCATCAAGAAAGAGACATGGAAAGAATGTATAAAGCAGAATATTTGGATAATTGCTATGGTTACCATTGGATACCATCTTCTAGACATTACACGTCTACTGGACTCATGATATCCCAGCAGCTGCAGTTACCTGCACAAGACCTATAAGATCAAGCCAGTCAAAATCCCAGCACAGACAAAGCAGATGATCTCCAGACCCCAGCCCTCACTGGGGAGCTACTGGCAACGTACAATTGTTGGGAGAGAGAGATTCATTCTTTTTTAAGAATGTAGACAATGGTAGGTTCCCCATGCTCCAGAAGGTGATCTCACTTCCATGAACATATGGGAAGCACTAAGTGGCTTATGAACAAAAGAGAAAAAGCATAAGATTGGGGAGGGAGTGAGTTGGAAGGGAAAATCTATGGGTAGATATATTCATTATAAACATATGAAATCCTAAAATGTGAAAAAATTAAGTTAGGCTGTTACCTAATGAATCAATGCAAAATCAGAATTTTCTACCACCTTGTATATTGATACAAAGTTATATGTTACTACCAATTTTCATATCAACCAGAATGTCTGGGATAGTGACAATATCAGTGTATGACTATGATTTGATTCAGAGAAAAAGTATGTATAAAAAATTCCCCCCTCACTAAAATAGTTTGGGGTATTAGTTTCACCATTTTATAGTAATATATGTACTAATTTAACTGAAGAGGTGGAAGAGAAAAACTTTTTAAAAGGAAGAGTATCAGGTAGAAGACATTCTTGAATCATTTTGCATACCTTTATATACGTTATATGTAAAATAACATAATGTAATATTATATTAAATTATAATTATATATAAGATTACATTATATAAAGAAAATATAATGTGAGATCTTTTCTCAGCCACCAGCTAAAGGGACTGATTTTTGTAATGAAATTGCAGTAGACAGGACAAGGAGAGATCATTCAGTGGTTAAGAGTGCTGGCTGCACAATTAGGAGGAAAAAGGTTGGGGTATCACTAGCCACATAAAATCTGAGCACAGTCCCATGCATGCCTGTAATCAGAGGACAGCAAGGAAGAGAAACTAGTGGCTTGTTTGTTATGAGCATAGCTGAACACCAGGTTCATCAAAAGTTTCTGGCTCAAAAGAACAAGGCAAGAGTGATAGATGAGGACACCCAGTACTGTACTCTTTCTTCCCATACACACAGGTGTGTATATTAACACACATGTAATAAACTCCTACACATGCACATCAGCCAAAATATATGCACAAAAAGGAATAGCTATGATAGAATGCACACACAAGCTAAAGGAATATAAAACATAATACGCATGTGTATCAAGGTTAGGGAGGAAGATTGAGAAACTGTGCCCAGAGAAATGGAGAAGAAAGTAATAACGTGAAAATAACAAGTGTAATTGCATTTAACAATTAGCATCATATTTTTGGAGACAGAGATAGTAACCATCCACAATATTGATGTCTATCAAATGTTCCATAATATTTTACACTGATCCCAGTTTCTTTAGGGTGGAATGTTTCAATGCAGAAGAAATGTTAAACAATACCTACACAGATTTAAAGGAAAAGATAACATAGTTACTTTAAAATTAGAGAGAACATTGCCGCACTGGAGAGATGGGCCAGGTATTAAAAGGCCTTGCTGTTATTTCCAATTACAATGGTGCAATTCCCAGTACCCACATGATAGCTCACAACCATCTATAATGCTACTTCCATGGGAACAAATTCTTCTGGCCACTGTGAGAACCAGGCAGGCATCAGCTTGGTACATGGGTAAACATGCAGACAAAATAATATACACCCATATACACAAAAATAATACAGTTCAAACTAATCAGCTGATAAAGTAAACTTCTACCCCTCCTCTATTGAAGGGGTACAATGACATTCAAACTAGCAAATACTTTCATTTGTTTCTATGAAACATTATTTTATTAATTAAATCTCTGAAGGCTTGTTTCACTTGTTGATTTCTCAATGTATAAATAAAAGGGTTCAACATGGGAGCTATTGAGGTGTTGAGAACAGCCACCCCTTTGGTCAGTGATGCCCTTTCATTAGCAGAAGGTTTGACATACATAAAGATGCAGCTTCCGTAAGAGATGGAGATGACAATCATGTGAGAGGAACAGGTGGAGAAAGCCTTTTTCCTCTGACTGGCAGATGGGAACCTCAGAATGGTGCTGATGATGCAGATGTATGACAGAATCACTAGTGCCAACGTGAATAGCAGAGTGATTGCAGCAACATAAAGACCAAATGCCTCTAAAAGCCTTGTGTCTGAGCATGACAGTTGTAAAATTGGGAAGTAGTCACAGCTAAAGTGATCAATGACATTCGAGGCACAAAAATCTAAAGTGAGGAGCAACATGATTAATGGGAAGATGAACAGAAATCCTCCCAGCCATGAGGTGAGGACGAGAAGGGTGCAAACTTTCTGATTCATGATGGTGGTGTAATGCAGTGGCTTGCAGATGGCAACATAGCGATCATAAGACATTGCAGTTAGAAGAAAGAACTCAGACACCCCCATGGAGATGAAGAAAAATAACTGAGCCAAACAGTTGTTATAGGAGATGGTCTTGACCTGAGTAATTATTGACTCCAAAAATCTAGGGATGGAAACACTGGTGAATATAATTTCTAGCAATGAGAAATTCCGGAGGAAGAAATACATAGGAGTCTTTAAACGAGAGTTAAGCAAGGTGAGCGTGATGATGCTTAGGTTTCCACACATGCTTAGTATGTAAGCAATTAATAAAAAAATGAAAATTACAACCTGAACCTCTGCTGCGTCTGATATGCCCAAGAGCACAAATTCAGTAATCACAGAGTGATTTCTCATACTGATTTATACTTTGTAGAATCTACTGATAAGAAAGAAATTATTGTAAGTTCAATGTAAAGGAAATAAAAGCTTAAATATTACTATATCCAATGAAATAAGACCATGAGTTTTTCCACTAAGATTTTCTAAATCTCTGCTCATTCCTCTTAAACAAACAAAAAATTCTTGATGAAAGGAAATGTTTTTTGATGGGAAATTAAAGCCTTCTTCAGCAATTATACACAAAACTCTACATACAGTCATCATTTCTGTATGTGTAACATACCTTTGTGCAACAATATTTCAACAGTGTCTTCATTTCTAATATGTAAAATATGTTCTGATTTCACATATCATATGCTTTCAGGACTGAATATACACCATTTAATTTCAATTCTAGTACTATTTCCAAACTTCTATAGTTAATAGTCATATTTACTTAGACTTTAAAACTGTCATGGTTATGTTCAAACTTAATGTATGTGTTCTTAAAGAGTTCCAGGATATAAATGCTTTTGCCAAGAGAGAAAAAAGGGGAGACTTTCCTTAGTTATAAAAACTAGTAAATTCTTAATTCATGGGAGTTAAATCAGTGGCCATTTAAACACAGCCAGAGGCCAATAACAACTCTCTATGAATTCTGAGTTACTTATAGCATTTTAACATTTTCTTTTTACCAAGCTCACTTTGTGATTTTTATCACTAAATTTTCTTGAGGACAAAAATAACTCATACAGAAGACTTTTTATCTCAAAGTATAATAGTATCTCCCTTCTCGAAGATTCAGCAGAACAAATAAAATTTTCTCTAGGATTTATTTTACCAATCCACAGAGATCTACACTGTAACCTATACAACTTCTACCAGTCCTAGTCTCTCCTGATAGTTAAAGACAACATAGTCTGTGTATAAGTTATCACCAAATGTGATGTACTACTTTCTAGGCTTAGGCAGTTCAGCAAGGGATATGTACTGAAGCTGATAAAGGACATTATCCACCTTTTTCTATTTTTAGTCTTCTGAGTCTCAGTATGTTTTCTATTTTAAGAATATACATATCTTTTTCATCAATACATTGTCAAAGCTGAGATTTAACTGTTTTGTGGTTTACATGAAAGTAAAAATGTACTAAAATATAAAATAAATAGTAATAAATGTATTGAAGTGATAATTTAGGGGTCCTTGATTTTTTACAGTAAAGTAAATCTTTCCATGATAGATATAAAATCATTTCTTCACAAATGTGAAGTTCAGTTAGGTGTATATGATTATATTTGTCAGGTATTAAAAAACACTACAGTCTACAGCCATGACTTAAATTCTACCAATTAAAACACAAAATTAAACATATTAATAATAGTCTCCTTAAGTTTTTCCCATTCAGGTCACTCTTGACTCTGTTTATTACACTGAAGATTGTCACCTTAAAAACTCCATGCTGAGTTGTTTGTGAGATTTCTAATAGCCTCACTTAGAAATGAAAATAACTGTATTTTTAGATTCTTTTATTGTTTCACAGAAACTCTGTTTGCTATAAAGCATAATATTGTCATCCCTGTAATTCTTTAAGAAAATGAAGCAACTGATACTGTTTTAAGACACTAGAAGATGAAGTATTTTAAAGGTCTCTGAATAAGACAAAGATTGAGATCTGCACAAACATAAAAACATCCTTACCATCTCTGACCAGTATATAAATCCCTGTTACACTCAACTAAAGAACAGAAGGATACAAACAGAAGTTCAAAATATGTATGTAATGATGCCATAACTCATCTTTCTTCAAAACCAAACAATGAAGAAGGACAGGAAAAAGTGGACGATGCAACTGATAACACTCAAGCTGGTTTCCCTTTGGTCAAGCAATTTTCCTAATAAGACAATGGACTCAGTCTATACTCAGGAGACAGTTCATTTGGGATTAGTTAAACACAGACTAAACTACCCTATAATGGGCTCCTCTTTAACAGTCTTACCGATATTTTACTAGTTAGTAAATTCTGCCAATGCAGAGCAGAATAGGGAACTAAAAGTAAACGTTTTAATATCCTCAATAGTTATGATTATATCTTGCCTTTGTTTTCTATTTTTTAATGTCAAGTCTGATATGTTCTCCACAATATGAGATCTGGAGCCACAACAGTGTACAGGGATCTATTCTTATCCTACCCTTGCATTTCCTTCAAATCTTTTGATTTGTCAAAAGAAGATATACTATCTTATATAAAATTGTTTTTATGTATTACACAAACACAAACACGCACCCAGACATTATATTTTGTTGTATTTTCCCCATTCTAAAATACAGACCTCATGAAAGGTTACTGCACAAAATGTTCTACAGCTTTTCTATCTTTTTTTTCAGTTAGTACTGATAAATGGATATCATTCCTTGTCAAGTTATCTAGAAAAAATTCATCCTTCTGTAATAATTGCATTGGATACCTAGGAGATGTGTATATGATTATTAGTTTGGTTGTTGGTTGAGATTAGAGTTAAATAGAAATTTCATTTACTGGTAACTGTGCCAGCACAGAATAGTGTGAATAAATTAAAATGACTTGAATATTTTAAAAATTATGGTTGTACTTGAGCTTTGAAAAAGTATATTCATGAAATCACAATAGCTGTTGTTGACTACTCAAGACACAAACAAGATCATGGTTTGGGAGGCCTAGCTCTTCCTGAGGATCCACAGGGTGTCAATAGTTACTGGATGATAAGTAGTAATTTTCTCCAATAGAGTAGCCCCTCCATCCATGTTTATACAAGTAGCCCTAAACTCAATATGTTATGAAATAAAATATGAAAGTAGGGGGATTCATATTAAGAAGAAGAAGTTTGTTGAAAGAGTTAGGGGGACAATAATGGGTTACAAGAAGAATATGTTCAAAATATATTATAAAAATATATTAAATTGTTGAAGAATAAATTAAGGAAGTTCACATTCTTTCTCTGGTTCTAAATATTCTCACTACTCCATTTTATGGAAGAGATGTCTATATCTTATAAAATTTCTCTTTAAAATTTGGTAACATTCAACTGTGACACTGAACTTAGAGTTGTACTTTGTTACAAACTCTTATCTACACACTCAAAATCTTCAGTAGATGTAGTGATATGCAGATAAGTGCTTTCATCAGTGAATTTTGGTGGCTATACCAAAGAAACCTGATCATAATCACCAATGTTTAAAATCTTTAAAAACCTTAGCTGTTATTTGTTATCTATAACTAACATACAATAGCACAAAGTTAATACTCTCATTCAAATATGAAACGTTTCACATCAATGTACATATACATATTCTATACAAATAAATAACATGGAAGAAGGAGCATAGTAAAGAACACTAAAACTCAAAAGAACAAACATTTAATCTTGTAATTAATATCTCAGTATCCAGAGCATGTGATGGCATAGTATAACACCTAAAGATTTTAACAGCTCCATCACTACAGAATCACCATCTGGATCCCATATAGACTTTCATGTGGACTGACATCACTCATTTCTTGGCAGATATCATATATTCCTATCTTCTTTATGCTGATTGACTCCAACACTACTTAAACAGAGCTACAATGAAAAGGAAAAATGGGCCATAAATAAATACAAATGTACAGTTTAAAGAGAAAAAGAGCACCAGGAAACAATATTGCACCATGGATTATGATGAGAGAAATAAAAAGATTAAGAAGAGGCCTGATCTGCACTGAAATAATACCCCACCCATCCAAGCTTCCAATTTGTGTAGGAAAAATTCCTGAGAATTTCCTGATCCTAGAAAGAGTAAAAAAACAGTAGTACATGAAAGTCAAGAGGGACAAGCTCCATACCAGGCTACCTGCTAAACAGTCAATGAGGCCAGGCTATGTGTAGCAGGGGAGTCCCTAAAGTGAAACCTGAATTGCATTGGAAGATGTTTGAGAGACCAGAACCATGAGCTATCTGCCAAGGAATGCTGCATACAGGGAGTGCAATCAGCCTACAGAAAAATGTATGTTGCAGGATCCCAAGCTGAAAGGGCAGAACTACTGAAGCCTTTGGCATTGGATGCTGAGTCACAGGATTTGACACTTGCCCTCCTGAAGGACACTTGCCCTCCTGAAGGACACATATATCTTAACTATTCCCTATTCCTCCATTTTGGAATGGCGACATATATTCTATGCTGCTGTGGGTTAAAAGAACATAGCTTACTTTTTATTTTATATGAGTTACAGTTAGGGAATTCCCTTTAGTTTCAGAACAGACTTTGGACTTGGGACATTTACATCATGTTGAGACTCTGAGAGACTACAGTGACTTTTGAAGTTGGACGAAATGCATTTTGCATCACAATATAGGCACAGGTTTGTAGGTACCAGGGAGAAGACTATGGTAATTTGCATGATATGCCCCATACTGTAGCTCTGTGGTAGTTTGCAGAATATGCCCCATACTGTTGGGCATTTGAATAGTTGCTTCCCTGTTGATTCACTGTTTAGGTAATATAGGACGTGTGACTTGCTGGAGGAAGTGTGTTACTGGAGGCTGGTATTGAGATTTCAAATTCCATGAGCTATTCCCAGGCCACATTCTGAATCTCATTTCTGGTTTAAAACATGTGTTCTCTGCTTGGTGCTTCAATTTTCATGCTTCTGCTCTATAGCGATGATGAACTCACATGCCTCTAGAATCTTAAGTCCAAATAAACATTTTTTCTTTAAGCTAGTTACCTTTATCTTGGTGTTTTTTGACAGCCATAAAACAGTAATTAAGACAACTTCCCTACCCTCCATGCTATCATGTTGACTGGATGATTTTGAAAATATCTCGTGCAGATAAAGTGCAGGCCAACTCAGATGCTGTGGGTTCAGGAATGTGATGGTTGTATCTTCCCAAAAAGTCATCTTTTCAGTCTAGTCTTTCCTAACCAAGTCTGAGTTCATGAATTAACCACAAAGAAACTAATCTGATGAAGTTTTGGGGAGTCCTCACCTGGTGGTAGAGGGATTGAAATTTGTAAGGCAGTTTAATACTAATGTCCATTTAGCAGACTAACAGGGTCTATGAGATCTTCTTACATATGTTCTTGGTTAGATATATCAGACATGCATTTACTTCCTGTGGAGTGGCCCATGATCCAATAAGAAACTTCTTGCTTATCCCCATACCATTCATGCCACTATTGCATGATCATATCTTGCAACACTGATCAATATTGTAGGTCACATGATTTACAGCTTTTTAAAACTTTTTATGACTTCTCTAAAACAAAGTACATAGTAACTTCTAGTACATTGAAATGTTTAACTTCTTATTTTATTAATTTTTTTGTTAAAGATAGGTATTTTTCATACACAAGGTTCCCCTCCTCCAATTCTTCTCAGATCCTCTCCACTTCCTCACCAACCCTATTCCACAACCTTTCTCTTTCATCTTAGGTACATTAGAGAGATTAAGAGTGAGTGTCCTATCTAGGAACATTGTCTGCACAGGGCTTTGGGGATGACAGGTTTAGTCTTGGGCAGTCTAGGGAGCAGAAAGGAAAGTCATTTTGTCACTTCATTCTGATTTTAACACATTTTCTCTACAGGCCATGGAACAGTGTGGTGATTTCAACCTTTCAGTGTATCTACCTCAGTTATGCATTCTGGGACTTGGAAAATAATCACAAGGCAAGTTTAGGCAACCACTGCATTATCTGCATTTTGGTCCTTGGATAAAAATCTAAGGAGATCACCTGAGCTTCATAAGCACTTACTTTAACTGGAAGGCCACCAAACTGTCTAAGATCTCCTAGAGTCAATGTTACTCCAGAGACAGCAATGGACCCTGAAGAATCTGATTGTTCCTTTTCCCCCAAAATACAGTTACCTGGTAGAGGTCCATGAAGAAGAATGTGAAGAGAAATTAATGGGAAAATATAAGTGTCATGACCTGGAGAGCTTGCTAATGACTGATTGAGAAGGATAATTAGAATCTCCTAAGGATGCTGCCATATTGGTTTGGAGGTCTAATACACCCAGTTCATACTTGACACATGAACACATAAGCAACAAAAATGGACTCATCAGGTTCTTCATATATATATATATATATATATACATAAACACACATATATGTGTATATATGTAACTAATACAATAAAAGAAAATGAATATAAAACATAGAAGTCATTGGAGTGGTTGGAGAGAGAGTAACTAGGAGCAACTGGGAGGAAGATCAATAAAAGATACTGTACGTCTCTTTCAGTTAAAAAATGAGCAAATATCCTAGATACTGCAAATTTACAATGGAGTGGGCATCGGGGAAATGGCTCAGTGGTTGAGACTGCTTGATGGACAATCAGGAAGAATAGTGATTGAATATAAGTAGCCATATAAAATCTGAGCATAATCCTATAAATGCCTATAACCCAAGAACTGAAGGGTACATCAAAATATGGGTCAATGGGGCTGGCTGATGGCAAGCTGAGCTGAAATCCAGGTTCAGTGAGACATTCTTCCTCAAAGGAACAAGACAAGAGAGAGAAGGGGACAACCAGTACTGCCCTCTGTCCTCCATACACACAGGTATACACATTCACACACATTTACACAAACTCCAAAATATTCACACCACCCCAAATAAATACAGAAAAAGGATTAGCCATAATACAATGGCTTGCAATAGGTATGCAGGTAAACATGCAGGCATAATGCATATACATATGAAATACTTTGTCAAAAGGCTGAAACCAATGAGCTCATTAAAGTTTTGTTCCTCTAATTTTGAAGAGGTACATTGGCATTCAAGTTAACAAGTGCTTTCATTTGTTTCTATAAGACATTACTTTATTAATCAAATCTTTGAAAGCTTGCTTTACTTGTTGATTTCTCAATGTGTAAATAAAAGGGTTCAACATGGGAGCTATTGAAGTATTGAGAAGAGCCACCCCTTTAGACAGTGATGCCCTTTCATTAGCAGAAGGCTTGACATACATAAAGATGCAGCTTCCATAAGAGATGGAGATGACAATAATGTGAGAGGAACAGGTGGAGAAAGCCTTTTTCCTCTGACTGGCAGATGGGAACCTCAGAATGGTACTGATGATGCTGATGTATGACAGGATCACTAGTGCCAACGTGAACAGCAGAGTGATTGCAGCAACATAAAGACCAAATGCCTCTAAAAGCCTTGTGTCTGAGCATGACAGTTGTAAAATGGGGAAGTAGTCACAGTAAAAGTGATCAATGCCATTTGAGGCACAAATATCCAACTTGAGGAATAACATGATTAATCAGAAGGTGATCAGAAGTCCTCCCAGCCATGGGGTGAGGACAAGAAGGGTGCAAACTTTCTGATTCATGATGGTGGTGTAATGCAGTGGCTTGCAGATGGCAACATAGCGATCATAAGACATTGCAGTTAGAAGAAAGAACTCAGACACCCCCATGGAGATGAAGAAAAATAACTGAGCCAAACAGTTGTTATAGGAGATGGTCTTGACCTGAGTAATTATTGACTCCAAATATCTAGGGATGGAATCACTGGTAAAAATTACTTCTAAGAAAAAGACATTCCGGAGGAAGAATACATAGGAGTCTTTAACTGAGTGTCAAGCAAGTTGAGGATGATGATGCTTAATATGTGTGCAATGAATAAAAAAAATGAAAATTGCAACCTGAAGGTCTGGCGAATCTGATATGCCTAAGAGCACAAATTCAGTAATCACAGAGTGATTTCTCATACTGATTTATAGTCCATAGAATCTGTTGTTAAAATCAAAGCACAAATTTAATGTGAGGGAATTAAAGTTTGAGTAGTGATATTACTATATTCAGTGAAATGAAATAATATCTGCTCCTTCCTATTAAACAGAAAACATCTTGTTGAAAGAAAACATGTTTTTAATTGGGTTATAAAGTCCTCTTCAACAATTATACACAAAACTCTATATACAATCATAATTTCTATATGTGTAAGGTACTTTTGAACTATAGATTTATGCACTGATATTTCAATAGTATCTTCATTTTCAATATGAAACATTGTTTTCTGGTTTCACATATCATATGCTTTCAGGACTGAATATATAATGTTTCATTTCAATTACAATACTATTTCCATACTTCTATAATTTATTGGTAAAAAATGACTTCCCAGTCATATTTATTATACACAGTGCTGTCATGGTTATTTTTAAGCTTTATATGCATTGTTTTAAAATGACCAGAGAAATAAATGTGTTTGCAAACACAGAAATGAGAATAGGTTTTCTTTTATTATAAACACATATAGTTCTTAATTTGTGAGAATTATCACAGTAGCAAGGAAAAATAATCTAGAGTCAAGAGTCAATATCTACTTTCTATGAATTCTGAGTTACTTATATCATTTTAACTTTTTACAATTTTTACTAAGTTCATTTTGTGATTTTATCATTAAATTTTCTTGAGGACAAAAAGGAATGCATACAGAAGACTTTTTATCTCAAATAATAATAGTAACTCCCTTCTCAATGATTCAACAGTATAAATTAAATTTTCTTTAGGACTTATTTTACCAATCCACATAGAACTACACTGTAACCTATACAACAACTACCAGTCCTATTCCCTCCTGATAGTTAAAGACAACCTAGTCTGTGTATTAGTTATCACTAAATGTGATGTGCTACTTTCTATGAAGGACAGTTCAGCAAGGAATATGTACTGAAGCTGATAATGGGCATTATCCACCTTTTTGTATTTTAGTCTTCTGAGTCTCAGTGTCTTTTCTATTTTAGGAATATACATATCTTTTTCATCAATACATCATGAAAACTGAGATGTAACTGTTTTGTGGTTTACATGAAAGTTAAAATGTACTAAAATATAAATTAATAGTAATAAATGTATTTAAGTGATAATTTAGGGGTCCATGAATTTTTCAGTAAAGTAAATATTTCCATGATCTATATAAATTCATTTCTTCACAAATGTGAAGCTCTGTTTGGTGTATATGATTATACTAGTCATATATTAAAAACACCACAGTCTATAGCCATGAAGTAAACTCTGCCACTTAAAACACAAAATTAAACATATTAATAATATTTTCCTGAAGTTTTTCCCATTCAGGTCACTCTTGACTCTGTTTATTACACTGAAACCTGTCACATTAAAAACTCCATGCTGAGTTGTTTGTGACATTTCTAACAGCCTCACTTAGAAATGAAAATAGCGAGCTATTCCAGCGGCAGCATCAGGTAAACAGGCCGGCTTCTGGGCCTGTGTTCCAGTGCTTGGAGATCGCCTGGGAACTGCACAGAACTTCCAATCCTGGCAGGAGCCAAGCACCCCAGACTCCAGGACTTCCCTCCCACCAACGAGACCAGGAAACCAGAGGAGCCAGGGAGACCAGGGGAGCAGCTGTTCCGGCCACAGGATCAGGTACAACAGGATCCAGCATAGGGTCCAGGGGACCAGGTAGAAGGCTAAGCGCCCCAGATTCCTGTTCTTCTTATCCACCCACGGGACCAGAACGAGGACAGGAATAGAAGAACCACCAGATTATTGGACTTGCTAGCACCTACCAAAAGGGAACTCTGGTCCCCTAACCACCAGACCAGTAAGGGGCTCTTTCTGCACCAACTAGAAGAAGATATGGGAAAGAGACAATACAAAAACACACTCAGCAACAGAAAAACAAATATGAAACCACCAGATTCTAGAGACTCCACACCAGCAAGACTCCAACATTCCAATGCGAACGAAGCAGAAGAGAATGACCTTAAAACCACTTTCATGAAAATGATAGAGGCCCTAAAAACGGATATAGGAAAATCCCTCAAAGAAATGGAAGAAAAAACAAACCAAACAATGGAAGAAAAAACAAACAAAAAAATGCAAGAATATGGAAGAAAAAAACAAACCAAAAAAGGCAGGAAATGGAAGGAGAAACAAAGCAAAAAAATGTCAGAAATGGAAGGAAAAAAAGCAAAAAATGCAAGAATTGGAAGAAGAAACATACAAAAAAAGGCAGGAAAAGGAAGAAGAAGCAAAGCAAAAAATGCAAGAAATGGAAGAAAAACCAAAGCAAAAAAATGAAAGAAATGGAAGAAGAAACAAACCAAAGAAGGCAGGAAATGGAAGAAGAAACAAAGCAAAAAATGCAAGAAATGGAAGAAAAAGCAAACCAAAAAATTCAAGAAATGGAAGAAAGAACAGACCAAAAAAATTCATAAAAGGCAACAGATGGACGGAAAGATAAACTGAAAATTGCAAGAAGCAATGCAAACACTGCAAGGGTTGAAAACTGAAATAGAGACAATAAAAAAACACAATCTGAAGAAAGGCAGGAAATAGAAAAGCTGGGCAAACAGTCAGGTACTACTGATACAAGCATTACCAACAGAATAGAAGAGATGGAAGAGAGAATCTCAAGTGTTGAAGATACATTAGGAGAAATGGATTCATCAACCAAAGAAAACCTTAAGTCCAACAAATCCTTAACACAAAACATCCAGGAAATATGGGACACCATGAAAAGACCAAACCTAAGAATAATAGGTATAGAAGGAGAAGAAAACCACCTCAAAGGGGCAGAAGACATATTCAACAGAATCATAGAAGAAAACTTTACCAAACTTAAGAAAGGCATGACAATGAAGGTACAAGAAACTTACAGAACACCAAATAGAGTGGACCACAAAAAAAATCCCCTCGCCACATAATAATCAAGACCCCAAATATACAGACTAAAGAAAGAATATTAAGACCAGCTAAGGAAAAAGGTCAAGTAACATATAAAGGCAGACCTATCAGAAGTACACCTGACTTCTCCATGGAAACTCTAAAAGCCAGAAGGTCCTGGATAGATATTCTCCCAACACTAAGAGACCATGGATGCCAGCCCAGACTACTATACCCGGCAAAGCTCTCAATCACTATAGATGGAGAAAACAAGATATTCCATGACAAAACTAGATTTAAGCAGTATGTATCCACTAACCCAGCCCTACAGAAAATTTTGGAAGGAAAACTCCAACCCAAGGAAGCTAACTACAACCAGAAAAACATAGGCATTAGAGAATCACTCTCTACCATCAGCCAAAAGAACAAAGGGGTGAAATTCCACACATAATTCCACCAACAACAACCATTGCAAATCAAAGAAGGATGAGCCATCAATGGTCATTAATATCCCTTAACATTAATGGCCTTAACTCACCCATAAAAAGACACAGCCTAGCAGAATGGATTCAAAGACAGAACCCTTCCTTCTGCTGCATACAAGAAACATACCTCACCCTCAAAGACAGACATTACCTGAGAGTTAAAGGTTGGGAAAATTTTTTTCAATCAAATGGACCCAAGAAACAAGCAGGGGTAGCAATCCTCATATCTAACAAACAAGACTTTAAAATAAAATCAATCAAAAGAGATGAAGGAGGTCATTACACACTCATCACAGGTGAAACCCACCAAGATGAAGTGTCTATCCTGAACATCTATGCCCCAAATAACAAGGCATCCACATTTGTAAAAGAAACATTATTAGAACTTAAATCACATCTAAAGCCCCACAAAATTATAGTGGGAGATTTCAATACACCAGTCTCACCACTAGACAGGAATACCAGACAGAAACTCAACAAAGAAGCAAAGGGTCTAATAGAAGTAATGACCCAACTGGGAATAACAGACATCTATAGAACATTAAATCCACGTAAAAAAGAATATACCTTCTTCACACCACCACATGGAACCTTCTGGAAAATCAACCACATACTTGGCAACATATCAAACCTCAGCTGCTACAAAAAAATTAGAATAACTCCATGCATCTTATCAGACCACCATGCTTTAAAATTATAATTCAACAACAACACAAATTGTAGAAAAGCTACAAACTCATGGAAATTGAATAATGCTCAACTTCACCATCCCTGGGAGAAAGAAGAAATGAAAAACAAATTAAAGTTTCAGTGTGGCTGGATTTATGTTGAGATCTTTGATCCATTTGGACTTAAGTTTTGTACCAGGCGATATACGTGAATCTATCTGCAGTCTTCTGCATACCAGTACCCAGTTATGCCAGCACCATTTGTTAAAGATGCTTTCTTTTTTCCATTGTACAGTTTTAGCTTCTTTGTCAAAAATCAAGTGTTCATTGGTGTATGGGTTAAAATTAGGGCTTTCGATTCGGTTCCATTGGTCAACCTGCCTATTTTTGTGCCAATACCAAGCTGTTTTCAGGACTATAGCTCTATAATAGAGCTTGAAGTCAGGGATGGTGATGCCTCCTGAAGTTCCTTTATTGTATAGGGTTGTTTTGGCTATCCTGGGCCTTTTGTTTTTCCATATAAAGTTGATTAATATTCTTTCCAGGTCCTTGAAGAATTGTGATGGAATTTTGATAAGGATTGCATTGAATCTGTAGACTGCTTTTGGCAAGATTGCCATTTTTATTATGTTGATCCTACCAATCCAAGAGCATGGGAGATCTTTCCATTTTCTGGTATCTTCTTTGATTTCTTTCTTTAAGGACACAAAGTTCTTGATATACAGGTCTTTCACTTCCTTGGTTAACATTATCCCCAGATATTTGATGCTGTTTTTGGCTATTGTAAAGGGTGTTGTTTCTCTGATTTCTTTCTCAGTCACTTCATCATCTGTATATAATAGGGCCACTGATTTTTTTGAGTTTACCTTGTATCCTGCCACATTGCTGAAGGTGTTTATCAGCTCTAGGAGTATCCTTGCGGAGTTTTTTGCGTCACTTATGTAAACTATCATATCATCTGCAAATAGTGAAAGTTTGATTTCTTCTTTTAGGAGAGAAAGTCGGAGATACTCTTCAATGAGTTGGTACAGGAGACCACTTCCTAAACGTAACACCAGTGGCACAGGCACTGAGATCAACAATTAACAAATGGGACCTTCTGAAACTAAAAAGCTTCTGTAAGGCAAAGGACACAGTCAAAAAGACAAAAAGGCAGGCCACAGAATGGGAAAAGATATTCACTAACCCTACATCTGACAGAGGGCTAATCTCCAAAATTTACAAAGAACTCAAGAAACAAGTCTCCAAAACACCAAAGGATCCAATTAAAAGGTGGGGTACAGAACTAAATAGAGAATTCTCAATAGAGGAGGCTAAAATGGCCAAGAGACACTTAAGAAAGTGCTCAACATCCTTAGCCATCAGGGAAATGCAAATCAAAACAACTCTGAGATACCATCTTACTCCTGTCAGAATGGCTAAAATCAAAAACACCGAAGACAATTTATGCTGGAGAGGATGTGGAGAGAGAGGAACACTCCTCCACTGCTGGTGGGAGTGCCGACCTATACAGCCTCTTTGGAAATCAGTATGGAGATTCCTCAGGAAAATGGGAATTAATCTACCACTAGACCCAGCAATTCCACTCTTAGGCATATATCCAAATGAGGCAAATCCATACAACAAGGGCATCTGCTCCACTATGTTCATAGCAGCATTATTTGTAATAGCCAGAACCTGGAAGCAACCTAGATGCCCCTCAACTGAAGAGTGGATAGAGAAAATGTGGTACATTTACACAATGGAGTATTACTCAGCAGAAAAAAACAATGGAATCTTGAAATTCGCAGGTAAATGGATAGCACTGGAAGAAACCATCCTGAGTGAGGTAACCCAGTCGCAAAAAGACAAACATGGTATGTACTCACTAATATATGGATTTTAGACATGGATCAGGATAGTGTCAGTCTGTACTTCCACTGATAGAGAGGCTGGGAAACAGGAAAGAACCTAAAAGATATGCAAATATGCATAGTACCCAAGAGAAGAGGATTGAGACAAGATCCTCTGAATGGATGGGGAACACGGCAAGGGGTGGGGGGGGAGTGGGAGCTGGGAAGAAGAGAGGAGGTGAAGAGGAAGAGAGTTGGCCATGTGGGATCAGGAAGTTGAGTGGGTGGGGGTAGAATAGGGGGAAGAGGGAATCATAGGATAGAAGACAGATCAGGCACCAGAGTGACCTCGAGTGATCTAAAGGCATAAAACCAATTGGCAAGCTAAGCAATAGTGGAGAGACCACCTCGAATGCCCATTCCTGATAATGAACTTGATGTCTATAACCATACGGGAGCCTTCATCCTGTGACTGATGGAAGCAGAGGCAAACACACAATTAATCACTGAACTGAACCCCAAGGAACCCAGTGACAGAGAGAGAGGAGTGATGAGCAAATTGGCAAAGATTGGGCTGGCAAAACCAGCAGAGACAGCTGATCTGAATAGGGGAGAGCTCTTGGACCCCAGACCGACAGTAGGGAGGCCAGCATGGGACTGATCTGGACCCCCCCAAATGTGAGTATCAGCGAGAAAGCCTGGGCAACCCATGAGGCCCTGACTTGTGGAACAGTGTCTACACCTGTAATACAAACAGTCATTGTGTGCCTATAGCACAAAGAGGGATGCTATCTCAGCCTGGACTCTTAGGGGAGTGCCTGGACCCTACCCAGAGTGAAGTGACAGACTCTTGATATCCCCTATGTGGAAGGATGTGGCAATAGGGTGAGAGGGTGTGGGGGGGAAGGGGGGTGCCGGAGGAGGGGAGGGAGAGGGAACTGGGATTGACATGGAAATCAAGCTATTTAAAATTAAAATAAAAAATGATAATAATAAAAAAAGAAATTAAAGACTTCCTCAAATTCAATGAGAATGAAGACACAACATACCCAAACCTATGGGACACTTGAAAGCAGTGCTACGGGGGAAGTTAATAGCACTAAGTGCCCACATGAAGAAACTGGAGAACAGTTATACTAGAGAATTAACAGCACAGCTGAAAGCTCTAGAACACAAAGAAGCAAACTCCCCCCAGGAGGAGTAGATGCCAGGAAATAATCCAATTGAGGGCTGAAATCAATAAAGTAGAATCTAGGAAAACAATACAAAGAATCAATGCAACGAAGAGTTGGTTCTTTGAGAAAATCAACAAGATAGACAAACCCTTGTCCAAACTTACCAAACAGTAGAGAGTGAACATGAAAATTAACAAAATCAGAAATGAAAAGGGGCATATAACAATGGACTCTGAGGAAACCCAGAGAATCATCAGGTCATACTGTGAAAACCTGTACTCCACAAAATTCGAAAATTTAAAGGAAATGGACGACTTCCTGGATAACTATCACTTGCCAAAACTAAATCAAGAACAGATAAGCAATTTAAATAGACCTATAACCCCTATGGAAATAGAAGCAGTCATCAAAAGTCTCCCAACCAAAAAAGTGCAGGTCCAGGTGGCCTCAGTGCAGAATTCTACCAGAAATCAAAGAACATCTTATACCAATTCTTCTCAACGTATTCCACACAATAGAAGCAGAAGGGTCTTTGCCAAACTCTTTCTATGAGGCTTCAATAACCTTGATTCCCAAACCGCACAAAGACACAACTAAGAAAGAGAACTTCACACCAATATCCCTCATGAACATTGATGCAAAAGTACTCAATGAAATACTGGCAAATCGGATCCCAGAATACATCAAAACAATCATTCACCACGATCAAGTATGTTTCATCACAGGGATGCAGGGATGGTTCAACATACAAAAATCCATTAATGTAATCCAACATATAAACAAGCTGAGAAACAAAAATCACATGATCATCTCACTAGATGCAGAAAAAGCCTTTGACAAATTCCAACACCCCTTCATGATAAAGTTCTTGGAGAGATCTGGGATAACAGGAACATACCTAAACATAATAAAAGCTATTTACAGCAAACCAACAGACAACATAAAACTAAATGGACAGAAACTCAACTCAATTCCTCTAAAATCAGGAACAAGACATGGCTGTCCACTCTCTCCATACCTTTTCAACATTGTACTTGAAGTTCTAGCCAGAGCCATACAACAACAAATGGGCATCAAGGGCATACAAATTGTGAAGGAAGAAGTCAAACATTCACTATTTGCAGATGATATGATAGTTTACATAAATGACCCAAAGAACTCTAACAGGGAACTCTTACAGCTGATTAACACCTTCAGCAAAGTGGCAGGCTACAAGATCTACTCAAGAAATCAGCAGCCCTACTATGTACAGATGATAAAAGGGCTGAGAAAGAAATCAGAGAAACATCACCCTTTACAATTGCCACAAACTACATAAAATACAGTGGGGTAATGCTAACCAAACAAGTGAAAGACCTGCATCTCAAGAAGTTTGAATCTTTAAAGAAAGAAATTAAAGAAGCCCTCAGAAAATGGAAAAATCTCCCATGCTCTTGGATAGGTAGGATCAATGTAATAAAAATGGCAATCCTGGCAAAAGCAATCTACAGATTCAATGCGTTCCCCATTAAAATACCAGCACAATTCTTCACAGACCTTGAAAGAACAATAACCAATTTTGTATGGAAAAACAAAAGACCCAGGATAGCCAAAACAACCCTGTTCAACAAGGCAACGTCCGGAGGCATCACCATCCCTGACTTCAAGCTCTATTATAGAGCTATAATCCTTAAAACAGCTTGGTATTGGCACAAAAATAGACAGGTAGACCAATGGAATCGAATTGAAAACACTGATATTAACCCACACATGTATAACTTCTGACCTTTGACAAAGAAGCTAAAATTCACAATGGATAAAAGAAAGCATCTTCAACAAATGGTGCTGGCATAACAGGAGGCTGGCATGTAGAAGAATGCGGATCGAACCATGTTTATCGCCATGCACAAAACTTAAGTCCAAATGGATCAAAGACCTCAACATAAATCCAGCCACACTGAACCACTTAGAAGATAAAGTGGGTGGTACCCTTAAACGAATTGGTACAGGAGACAGCTTCCTAAACATAACACCAATAGCGTAGTCAGTGAGATCATCAATTAATTAATGGGACCTCCTGAAACTGAGAAGCTTCTGTAAGGCAAAGGACACAGTCAGCCAGACAAAAAGACAGCCTACAGAATAGGAAAAAATATTTACTAATCCCACATCTGACAGAGGGTTTATCTCCAAAATTTACAAAGAACTCAAGAAGCAAATATCCAAAACACCAAATGATCTAATTAAAAAGTGGGCTGCAGAACTAAACAGAATTTTCAATAGAAGAGTCTAAAATGGCTGAGAGGCACTTGAGAAAGTGCTCAGCATCCTTAGCCATCAAAACATCTCTGAGATACCGTCTCACTCCTGTCAAAATGGCTAAAATCAAAAACACCAATGACAATGTATGCTGGAGAGGATGTCGTGAAAGAGGAATATTCCTCCATTGCTGGTGAGAGTGACAACTTATTCAGCCACTTTGGAAATCAGTATGCAGATTTCCCAGAAAAATGGGAAAAAACCTACCACAAGACCCAGCAACTCCACTCTTAGGCATATGTCCAAAAGATGCCCATTCATACAACAAAGATGTCTGTTCCACTATGTTCATAGCAGCATTATTTGCAATATCCAGAAATTGGAAGCAACGTAGATGCCCCTCAACCAAAGAGTAGATAGAGAAAATTTGGTACATTTACACAATGGAGTACTATTCAGCAGAAAAAAAAACAATGGAATCCTGAAATTTACAGGCAAATGGATGGCACTAGAAGAAACCATCCTGAGTGAGGTAACCCAGTAACAATAAGAGAAACATGGCATGTACTCTCTCATATATGGATTTTAGACATAGATCTGGGGAGTGCCAGCCTATTATCCCACGGCCAGAGAGTCTGGGAATAATAAATTTCAGTCAGTGGCTGCTGGAAGAAGAGGCAGACTCCCAGGGCTAAGCACTGAGCTGAACTCAAGAAAGCCAGTGACAGAGAGGGAGGACTGATGACCAAAGGGATTAAGATTGGGCTGGTTTAACCCCCAGAAACAGCTGACCTGACAAGAGTTAGCTCTTGAATCCCAGGCTGATGCCTGGGAATCCAGCATGAGACTGATCAAGACCCCCTAAATGTGGGTGTCAGTGAGGAGGCCTAGGTAATCTATTGAGCCTTGGGTAGTAGCTCAGTATTTATCCCGGGTATACTAATGGACTTTTGACTCCCATACAACAATGACAGTTGTACTCTCACCCTGAACTCTTGAGTGAGGGTCTAGGCCCTGCCCTGGATGACATGACAGACCATGGCACCCCCAATGAGTGGCTCACCCTCCCTTGGGAAATGAGGGGATATTGGGAGGGTTGGTGGGAGAGCATGGGAGGAAGGGAGGAAAAGTGAGGGGGACTTGGAATTGACATGTGAAGCTACCTTGTTTCTAATTTAAATTTAAATACAAAAAATAAAAGACTGATTTAAAGAAAATTAAAAAAATAAAACAGTCTCCAGAACCCATTTTTTTATCTCACCCTTTCCTAGCATATCTTGCAGGTTCACTCCTTCTGCCTAGGCCAAGGTCAACCCACAGAGGATCCTGCAGATGAGGTCACCACGTCCACCTGCTCCTGGGACTTCACCATTGACATCACCTCTCCAGGCTTAGTGTAAACCTACCCAACAATTGGAATCTGGTTTTCCAAGATGCCCCAATGAAGGACACATCTGCTCTCCTGTCTCACTCATTCACCCTTGCCTCTTCTGTACTACCAGGACACGTCTCCATTCCCTTCACTCTGACAGTTACCACCCTTCCCATTGGCCAATTCATAGGGCCAATGATAACAATCTATTTTTTCTTCAAGAAACCTGCATTTGCCTCCTCAAGGAACAGGTGCCTGGGGTCTACAGGATGGAAGCTAATGCAATTATTCTTTACTCATTCCACCTGCTAAACATGAACCCACTAATTCCTGACTCGTCCCATCCCCCATATCATCCCTTGTCAGCAGGAAGCAGTCAGACATAACTCCAAAGAGTCTGGAATGTTATGGTGGAAGTTTCACCCCAGTGACTGGCATCCATATACACAAAGAGTCTGTGAGGTTTTGCTGGAAATTCCTCCCAAGTCCCCTCCCTCATCTCCCTCCAAACCCTACTACATCTCAAAAAGCCTGCCAATTGATGACCCCAACCCCAGAGATGCTCAAGACTGCTCCTCCAGGGTACTTAAACTGACCCCAGAAACTAGACTCGTGGTTTCCCAGGTCTCTCTTTCCTGTCTTTTCTCTGGGGCAATGGAAGGCCACCTGGAAGTATTGTATCTATTAAACATGACTTTTTAAAAATATTTTCTTTAGTTGATGTATCTATTTCTCTTAGTATGTCTTCAACTCCTGAGATTCTCACTTCCATCTCTTTTATTCTGTTGTTTATGCTTGCATCTGTAGTTACTGCTCATTTACCTATCTTTTCTAATTCCAACATTCCCTCAGACGGTGTTTTTTTTAATTGTATTAAGCTTTGAAATCTTGTACTGTTTGATTGTTTCTTGCAATTTTTTGCTTTTCCTCCATTTCTTGAATTTTTTGTTTTTCTTCCATTTCTTAAGGATTTTCTCATTTCCTCTTTTAGGGTCTATATTGTATTCTTGAAGTTGTTTTTAATGTAGTTCTCTTCTGCATCATCTGTGTTGGGATGTTTAGATCTTGCTGGTGTATAATCCCTAGACTCTGGTGGCATCATATTGGATTTTCTGTTGTTGAATGTGTTCTTATATTGTTGTCTTCTCATCCCTTCTTCCAGTGGGTGCAGATGGCAGTCTCTTCTCTCTTGGTGGGTACGGGTCCAAGGTTTTTTTTTCCTGTGGATGCAAGTAAATCCAATACTCTGATTGGTTACACAGTGTTTGAGGGTGGGTCTGAGATACTCCCTATCCCTGCAGGTGGGGTTGGGACCAGCACAGGGATGTCAACAGACTCTGGATTGTTTAGTCCAGGAGGGGCAAGTCGACCTGTTTCTCTCCTAAGTGGGGTTGGGACTAGCACAGGGATATCAGCACTCTAAGTTGCTTGATCCACCAGAGGTGACTTGACCGGCCAGTAGATCCCAGAGTGAGCAAGCAGAAGTCAGGCCTGATACAGGGTCTCAAGTTCACCTCCCCGGAGTGGGGGTGGGAGTAGCACAGCACTATCAACAGACTCAAAGTTTCATGCCCCCACAGTTGTTATTTTTATTTTTATTTATTTTATATTTTTTCTCTTTATTTTTTTCATGTCAATCCAAGTTCCCTCTCCCTCCCCTCCTCCTGCACCTCCCACCATACCCCCAGCCTCCAGCCCTATTGCCAATTCCTTCAACATAGGGGATACCTAGAGTCTGTCATTTCACTCAGGGAAGGGTCCAGGCACTCCCCTAAGAGTCCAGGCTGAGAGAGCATCCCTTTTTGTGTTATGGACACACGATGTCTGTTTGTATTCCAGGGATAAACACTGATCTACTGCTCAGGGCACCACAGGTTGCCCAGGCCTCCTCACTGGCCCCCACAGCTTTTAAAACTCACTTCTTTTTTTAGTTTTCAATAATGAAACAATAATCCTGTTAGGCCTGCACAGTTTTTTAAAGCTGTACTTGAGGATATCTGTATGCTAGATGTATTTAATAAAGCATCAAATACTATATTAGACACAACATAAAATGTCATTTGTATTTATTATTGCAAATCCTAATAGTAATATGGTTATATAATAATCCATATCACTATAGTATAAAGATGAAACATTTAACAATAATTAAATAAAGATTTAAATATTATCTGTAATGTTAAATCTATTGTTCTAAATCCATGCTTTTCTCTTAGTTTGTTGTTTAGAGCAAACAAAAAAGTGCCAGGGATCCCTCAATATACACAGGTTATTCAGAAGTCAAACATTTAAACAGAAATTTGCATCTATAGTGAACATGCTCAACCAATGACCATAATTCCCTAACTTTGTAGCTGTGTTTAATACTTCCAGTAATTGAGAGATTTAAAGTATACAGGAGGATGTACATTTTATGTGGAAATACTGAGCCATTTAATGTAAGGCAGTTGGGCACACATTTGAGCACCCTCAGGGGGATCCTATTCCAATTCCCTGATGGTACTAGGCATAGATAGAACTTAACCTAGTGCCTGGAGCCAAGGAGCTCATGGAAGCTGGACTTAGATTATAAACACAATTATTCATTGAGATTGCTTCATCATTGTTTACTTAATATTTTTTGTGTGTGATGGCAAATATTTATTCCTAGAAGCCTTGCATACATAATTATTAAGAAATTTGGATAGAATAAACTTTCTCTTTGAGAAAGCTAAAGATAAAAAATTAAAGATACAGTTTATGGATTCTTGCATTGTTAATGAAAAGTTGACTCTCTACAGTAGTAAATTTCTCTACTTCTTGAAGAATAGTGCAAGCCTTTTAACTGAGTCTTTGAAGGCCTGCTTGACTTGCTTGTTCCTCAAGGTGTAAATGAAAGGGTTCAGCATGGGAGCAATGGAAGTGGTGAGAACTGTCACACCCTTGTTGATAGCCACTGAGTCCTTTGCTGATGGTTTGACATAGATGAAGATGCAGCTGCCATAAGTGATGGAAACCACAATCATGTGGGAAGAACAGGTAGAAAAGGCCTTTTTCCTCTGCTGGGCAGAAGGGAATCTGATAATGGTCTTGATTATATATACATAGGAAAGAACTACACACAAAAGGGTCATAATAAACGTCAGCACTGCACAAACGATCACCAAACATTCTATGAGCCACGTGTCTGTGCATGAGATCTTCAGGAGGGGGGTCGCATCACATAAAAAGTGGTCAATAACATTAGAGTCACAGTATTCCAGATTGAGGCCCAGGCTAAATGGGGGCAGGATCACCCCCAAGCCAGCTGCCCAGCAACAGAGGATAAGCCTTTTACAGATCTTGCTGTTCATGATGGTGATATAATGCAAGGGTTTGCAAATGGCTACATATCTGTCATAGGACATGATGGCTAGGAGAAAGAATTCTGTCACACCACAAAGATCAGTAAAAAATATTTGAATGTTACAGTTGTTATATGTAATTGTCTTGTCACCTGTTGAGATGTTGTATAAGTACCTGGGAATGCAGGCTGTTGTAAATGAGATTTCCAAGAAGGAGAAATTTTGTAGGAAAAAGTACATGGCAGTTTTTAGGTGTGAATCCATAAAGATGAGGGAGATGATTGTGAGGTTCCCAGTTATACTCAGCAGGTAAGTGAGAAGCAAAAAGATGAAGATCAGAGTTTTTAGTTGTGGGTCATCAGTTAGTCCCAGGAGGACAAATGTTACTGTGTGGTTTCTCATAATTGAGTTGCTACCTCTATCCTGTCTGCATTTAAAATTCAGAGATACCTGTTCAGGAGTAGCAATTACAAGGAGACATATTATGAAACTCAACTCATGTGTGTATACACATTCTGTTTACAAACATAAACACACTGGTTTCCTAGGTCCTACAAATAGGTAGTTTGATCTTCTCAAGGTAGAATTAAAAAATCAAATTGTCTTATCTACACCACATTTCAAAATATTATGGGCGCTTCATTGTCTTTGCATTTGATTCTTAATTTGTTATTATTATTTTTAATTGCTCTTTGGGTTCATGTTTTTCCAAACATTTTGAGTTCCTTCTTAGAGGAAGTCAGATCTCATACTTTCTTTAGCCTGCTCATATGTTGCTTGAGGCTTTGTTATTTACATAAATCACACATAGAGCATAGTTACAAGTTCATTGGTATAGGCTTTCTATTTGTGGTCTAATATGCTGGAGTTTAGTACTATAATTATGAACATTCATATTTCCTTTAGATAACCTCTTCCTTAGTTATGACAACATCTCTTCCTTTTAGTTTTCAGTTTAAAACTACATTCTTATCTAATCATGGGATAAAAGAAAGGAAATGTCTTGAGGACAGGTTTATTGTGTTGTATGATAAGTTACATATAAAATATATGTTTGACAAGATCACTACAATGGCTATTACTCTTTAATTTTGGAATGGACTGAAAATATCACTAGTAAGTAAAATTTCCATATTTAGTCTGTCTTCAAAGATGCTTTAGCTTCACTGTCACTTAGATTTGTCTTAATACAGAAACAATGATATTATTCACACATATTCCAGGCTGAAACACTAAAAATGTAGTACTTGTGAGCAGCTGACACATTGGACATTTTCAGTCTAACCCATGGAGTTTTTCTTTGTTAACATGTTCAGTTTTCAACAGACCAAAGTCACATTTTCTCCATTATTTATATCGAACAAAGTGTAGCAATATTAGTCAAACACTATAAATTTCTGTTTCATTTTATGGACTTTGTGAGCAGAATGAGTATTTTCAAGCATACAACAGTCATAGTATATTTTCATAGCTTACCTTTGTGACCACATATATGTTTTATCCATCAACTTTCTTCATTGTAATTTTGAGACATTTGTTTTTCTTGCTGATGTCTCTATGTTTCTAAATGTGTTGTATTATTTGTAAACATGACAGTATTTTCTTGAACTTTGAATCTCTAAAAATGATTGCTCCTCATGTCAATCATATAACCAGTTATGCCTGGAACAGAAGTCCAAAATGAAATACTTGATGTCCACACCTATATTCTATTATGCTTTGTATCTTTAAATAAAACTATTATGTTATGATTAGTAACTTTGTAATAGGTTTATACTGAAATAAACACTTGGCTTACATTCATTGCCTGTGTGTGGGCCAGCCTCCAGCAGTATGGGGCTCAAAGGGAATCCATACTACGTGGCATACTATGACTTTTTCATCTAAGTGGTAAGGGGTGAGACACACACTCTCTTGATTGTTTCCTTCTTTATTCTTCTTCTGTAGTCTCTATTCTTTATTTTCTTTGTGATTTCCTTCTCTCATTCTTGTTTTCCTTATAACTCTATCTTTATTCTTCCTTATTCTTTTATTCTTGATGTTTTCTTTCTAACTCTATCTTTATTTTTGATGTTTTCTTTCTAATTCTATCTTTATTCTTTCTTATTCTCTCAATCTTAATGTTTTCCTTCTAACTCTATTTTTGTATTTTCCTTTACATCTTATATACCCCAGCAAAAATTTTTAAGCAATATACAAATTATAATGTTGTTATATTCTGTTTTTCAAGTGAATGATTACAAGTAAATACAAGTAAAAACAGCATGTCATCCATATCCATTATACTTTACATATTACAGGTAAAAAAATCCCCAAGATCCCACATACATTCATACCCAAGCAACTTGGTATAGATTAACAGAGTGAAAGCAACCAAGATATTCTTCTCTTCCATGTCTCTTACTGGCAGGCTGCATTTTCCAGTTACAAGAGGTTCAATCATTTTGTTGCTTATCTTGAATGGTAATTTTATAAAAAATCTTAAATGAATCACAAACCTAAACTTTTATACATGAAAACACTCACCTGTACTTTAAATATTGGGATGCATACCTATTCATCATATTTTTTATATCATGATATTGAGGGCAAAAATGGATATAAGGACTTAATCATCACTTTTGGTCATCAGTCAATCCTAGCAAGAAAGGCAGTCATCTAATGATAATTGAACTGAAGTCTCAGTTCTCATTTTTGCTTAATGTAACCCAACATCAATCACTCTGAAATGGTGTTTAAAGTAGTACTATATTAGAGTTCCCATGTCTAATTTTAGTGCAGTTTGTGACAACTTTAACGAGGGGAAATGGGATCTGAGTCTCAAGAACAACCTTTAGTTCTAAGGACAGAGTTCATCAGATCCACACTTCCAGCAGTTGTTCACAGCCTCTCTCTCAGTTATTTACCCACAACAATTCTTGTAATATTATTTGAAAATTATTACTTCTGGTGACCACTGATGAAATCTATTCATGTCTTCAAAGGCAGTGGTCTGGGAAAGCACAGGGGTTTACATTTTCTGTTTTTCATCAATTGCATCAACTTTCTCATTGATGATGCAGTATCATCATAAGAAAATAACTTTCTTACTTTTTCTATCCCTGAAAAAGTTTCAAAGGAATGCCTGGTAGTTTGGGAAGAGCTGGTACTCTGAAATCTTTTGTTCAGAGTGAGGGTTTTCTAATATCAATCCTGATGCTTATTATTAATTTGCCACATTGACAGCAAATAAAAAAAGAGTCCACAGTGGCCCAGGCTCAGGAATAACTAATGAATCATCTGTGGGAACAGGGCCTTTGGAGACTCAATGGATGAAGCATCAAAAATCACTTAAAAGAAACTACGAGGAAAATGTAGAATCTAATTTTAAAAACCTAGCCCAGTTTTTTATAATTAATTCTTGTTATGCCAGGTGTAAAATATTTAGGTCTCATTTTCTGTGTTATCAATTTGTTATGCAGTGAATAAATTGCATAGGCTTAAAATACCACTTAGTTTTATTATGAGAATAATGTTTGATTTTATTTTCAAAAGTTAATGAATTAGTTACATATCCATCTGTATATGTGTACATGATGTTTGTGTTCACATATGGGTGTGTGTGCCATAGCAATGTGTGGCTGTCAGAGGACAAGTCTGTGTAGCTGTTTCTCCTTCCACCATTACGTGCATTCAGGGGATCAAATTCAAGTTTCCAGACTCACATATGTGTCTCTACTCCATGAAGCATATTGGTGGCTCCAAAGTATTATTTTTGCAAGTCAAACTATGGGCTTAAGGAGATGGCTCAGTCCAAGAGTAAAGTGCTTGATGTGAAAATATGAGGGACTGAATTCAAATCCCCAGGACTCACGTGAAGCTGGTTATAATAGTGTGACTAAGCTCCCATGGAAAGCTGGGAAGTGGAGACAGGAGAATCTGCAGATGCTTATAGGTCTGACATCCTGATGAAAAATGAAAAAGGTGACATTATTACAAATGATGTAGAATGCTAAGAGCAACACTAGAGGTTGTGTGATCTCCACAAGCGATTCATGGCATGTGCTGGATGTGCTGCCCCAATACAAGTTGTAGAATTTCTTCAGTAAAAATAAATATGAAATGTTTGTAGATTTAGCAACTGTAAATATTCTAAAGGAAAGCAGAAATACTAATTTCTTTTTATGGAGTAACATACCTAATATTTAAAGTCCCACAATGGTTTACCATCTAAAATCTCTATAGCTCCAAACCCATTGAATGTCCACACAATTTGAAACTTGTTCTTTGCCACAAAAAAACACTGTTGTACCAAGTTGTCTATGTAGTTTCCTTAGATCCTTAGATCCCTAGATCACGTATGCTGGTAGATTCCCATAGTACACAGATTGTGTGGTAGTTGAAAGACTGCTGTTCGAGGAACCTTCAAATTTATTTCCACTTCCAGTAGTAATGGATAAGAGCCCCATTGTGCTCTTCACTTGTATCCATGTCTGGATTAGTTGTGTTTTGGATTAACCATTCTCACTAGGATGAAGTGGACTCTCAGTGTAGTTCAGATTTGTTTCCCCCAGACACCCATAGCAGACTAATGACTAGAATTTGCCTTTCCCCTATTGCTACTGATGACATTGAACATCTAAAACATATACTTATTGATCACTTGTATTCCTTTTGTAGAGAATATACAGTGTAATTAATTTTCTTTTTTATTGATTGGGTGATATTTCTGGTACTTTTTGAGTTCTTTACATACTTGATACTTTAGATCTATAGTTGTCAAAGATTCCCTCACATTCTGAAGGCTGTATCTTCACTTTCACTGTTGTTTCCTTTCTACGAAGGAGCTTTGAAATTTCTTGTAATCCGATTTCTGCACTCTTAGAAATTTTTACCACGAGTACTGGAATTACCTGTGTTTTTAATAAGATTTCCTGTAGTTATTTCAAAACTTCACGTCTTGCATTAACCTCTTAGCATATTTGAATAAATTTTTGTATGGGGTGAGAGATAGAGTATTAGTTTCATTTACTATATTCAGTTTCCGTAGCACTGTTTGTTGAACAGATAGCCCCTTTTTTCCAGTGTATGCTTTTGGTGCCTTTGTTGGAAATCAGGTGGCTCCTGTTGAATGTATTTATATGCGTGCCCTATATTTCATTCCATTGATATGTATGTCTGTCCTTTTATTTTTGTGCTAGTGACATCTCTTTTGCTCTGTTGGCTCTCGGTACAATTAGTAATCTGCTATTCTGACACCTGATAAATCTTCTTTTGTTTCAGATTGCTTTGGCTACTTGGCGTCTTTTGTGCTTCCATATGAACTTTAGTGTTTTAAAAAATTATACAAAGAATGACATTGAATTGTTAATAGGAATGCATTAAGTCTGTTTATTGTTTCAGTCACATACCCATTTCCACATTATTTCTTCCTACCCATTAACATGGAAGGTTTTTCCATTGTGTAGTGTTAACCTCAGTTTCTATTTCTTCACTGTCTTGTAGTTTTTATTGTAGAGAAAATTTACCTTCTTTTCTAGACTTCTAGAAGAAAGTTTACTTTTAGGTGCTCTACTATTTCAACAGTATCACAAATAGGGTTATTTTCCTTAATTCATTTTCAGGATGTTTGTTACTGGTATACAGAAAGCTACTTTTTTTACACTGATTTAATATCTTGCATCTTTACTTAAAATGTTTACCAGATATTAAGGTTATCTGATGAAGTATTCATAGTCTTCATTTATTGATTCATATTACATACAACTATGGTTAATCTGAATTACTTTATCTCCTATTTGTAACTTTTTAACTTTTCTCTTGCCTTATTTCTTTGGCTGTGATTTGAAGTACTACATGGAGTAAGGGTGTAGGACGTCAATATATTTGTCATTATCCATGTGAGAATGTTTAAAAATTTTATGTAGTATGCTATTGGCTATGATTTTGACATATATAGCTTTTATTTTGATGAGATATGTTCCCTTTATTCCTAGTTTTCTTGGGGTTTTTACTGTATATAGGATGTTAAACTGTCAATAGTCTTTTCTGTATTGTAGATATGTTCATGAGAATGCTGTTCTATAGACTGTTTTTAGTCCATATTATATTAATTGATGTTTGTATATTGCATCATCCTTGGAATGAAGCTAACTTGTTTACTATCATTTTAATATGTTGCTGAATTCAGTTTGTCATCATTTTATTGAGAATTTTGACATTCATGCTTATCAGGGACACTTATTTCTAGTTTTTGTGTGTCTTTATTTGGTTTTAATATTAGGGTAAATTTTTATCAAAAAAGATTGGTAGTAGTTCTTCCCTTGATGACTTATGGAACAGTTTGAGAGGCAATGGTATTAATTTTAACTTTAGACATCGTAGAATTTGATATTGAAACTATCTTGTGTAGGGCTTTTCTTTGTTGACAGTACATTTATTTATTTGATATTTTACGTGATGCTTGTAATTAAACCCAGGATTTGTTTGGGTGTTATCTATTATTTTTAGATTTGGCCTTTTCAGAGAGTCCCAGATTTCCTGGATGTTTTATGTCTTGATTTCTTTTTAGGATTTAATTTCTTTTTCAACTAAGGTATTCAATCATTCTATATTGTCTTCAATATCTGAGAGTATCTCTTCCATCTTTTATATTCTGTGGTGTGAGGCTTGCCGCTGAGATTCTTGCTTGAGTTTCTAGTTTTCACTTCCTGCTTTACCTCATTTTGAGTTCTTTATTGGTTCTATACCCTTTTGTCATGAACTGTTTTCTTCATTTTAATCTACTGTTTGTGTTTTCATAGATTTCATTAGTAGATATGTTCATATACTCTATTAAAAAGCCTATTATGAAGTCCTTGTCTTGTTCCTCGGGAATATTGCATTTCTACTGTAGGACGGTTGGTGTGCTTTATTTGAGCCATTTTATCTTAACTGTTCCTGGTTGTGTTTTATTCTGGCACCTAGGAATCTGGGTTTAGTTTGATTGTAATTCTAGGAGCAGATATCTGGTTATGTTTGTTGGGTAGGTTTCTTTTGCCCTTCCTTGGTTTTTAGGAGAATGTGGTAGCTGTGACTTGCTGGTAGGGAATGTTTTTGAGATGCTACCAGGTGTGACCAGGGGAGGTCCTTGGTAGAATGTGTTCCTAGGTATTTGGAGCTGACACTTAGAAACAGGAATGGGCAAAAGGGGGGTTTTTCAGGGTACTCACAGGAGGGAGTAAAGCAGTGTGTACTGCCAGGATCTGCATGGACCCCTGGGAACTGGGGCAGAGGTGCAGAAGTGGCCACAGCAGGTGGTCTGCCACAGAGCTGGGGATGACCTTGGGGGATTAGATTTGGAGGAAAGGAGGGAGAGTGAAATTTGCCTATCTGACTCCTTGGCTATCATGGCTCCCTGAAAATGGAATCAAATGACAGCCTTATCAATTTCTCCCCCCCCTTTGTATAAATTATCACGTTTTCAGTCTTCCTTTCATTTTTCTCATTATATATGAATGCCACACGTTTTAGGTTTTTCTGTAACAGCTAAGTACCCCAAGAGAAATCGCAGGAAAAGTTGGTTAACAAGAACTTAAATCAGTTTGTTGTTTACCTTAATGGTTAAGGAGGTTTTAGACTGGTTGTGAGGTCTTCCTAGAATGTTTTTTTTTCAGCTGTGTGTATTGTCCTTTTTTATTTATAAAATATAGTAAACCATTTGGGCAAGGACAAGAGATGGCTAAAACTGAGAGTTCATACACCATCCTTCATAGATAAGCACTCAAGACTGTCCTTGATAGTTGTGTTGGAGGGTTCTACATCCTGTCTCCTGGGAAGATGCTCCTAGAAGAATGCTAACAAAGATATCCCAAGGTGGTTGACAGAATCACTGCCAGAGGATTGGTAATAGGTGATCCTTCTTGGATATTTTTTTACAGTTTTTATTTAAATTAGAAACAAGCTTGCTTCACATGTCAATAGCAACTCCCTCTCCCTCTCCTCCTCCCCTGCTCCCTCTAACTCCCCCAACCTCCCAACATATCCCCACTTTGCTCCCCAGAGAGGGTGAGGCCCTCTGTGGGGGATTTCCAGAGTCTGTCATTTCATCCTGTGCAAGGCCTAAGCCCTCCTCCATGTGTCCAGGAAGAGAGAGCATCCCTCCATGTGGAATGTGCACCCAAGTCCATTTGTATGCCAGGGATAAATAGTGATCTAGATTGACCATAGATTGCCAAGGCCTCCTCACTGACATCCAAATTTAAGGGGTCTGGATAAGTCCCATGCTGGCCTCTCAGTCAACAGTCTTGTGTCCATGATCTCCCCCTTGTTCATGTCAGCTGTATTTGTGGGTTTCTCCAGCATGGTCTTGACCCCCTTGCACATCATTCCTCCCTCTCTGCAAATGGGTTCCAGGAGTTCAGTTCACTGTTTAGCTGTAGGTGTCTGCCTCTGCTTCCATCAGCCACTTGATGAAGGCTCTAGGATGACATGTAAGGTAGTCTTCAATCTTGTTATTGGGGAATGGCTTTTAAGGGAGCCTCCCCACTATTGCTTAGTTTGCCAGTTGGTGTCATCCTTGTAGATCTCTGGAAATCATACTAGTGACAGATCTCTCCACAAACCTATAATGATTCACTCTTTTATGGTTTCTCTCATCATGTTCTCCACTATTCTTCCCTTGACTCAACCTTCTTGCTCCCCCATGTCCTCCTCACCCCTCCTCTCCTCCACATCTCTTTTTCCCAGCTCCCTCTCCCCTCCCTTCATGCTTCAAATCTGCTCAAGAGATTCTGTCTCATTCCCCTTCTCTGGGAGTACCATGCATATCTCTCTTAGGGACCTCCCTGTTTCCCAGACTATCTGACAATTGGCATTCCACTACTTCATGTCTAAAATCCATATATGAGTGAGTACACACCAGGTTTGTCTTTTTGTGACTGGGTTACCTCACTAAGGATGGTTTCTTCTAGTGCCATCCATTTGCTGGAAAATTTCAAGATTCCATTTTTTTTCCTGTGAGTAGTAACCCATTATGTAAATGTACCACATTTTCCTCTATCCACTCTTCATTTTAGGGGCATCTAGGTTGCTTCCATGTCCTGGCTACTACAAATAATGCTGCTATTAACATAGTGGAATAGACATCCTTGTTGTATGAATGTGCATCTTTATATATATGCCTAAGAGTGGAATTGCTGGATCTTGTGATAGATTGAATGCCATTTTCCTAGGAATTTCTATAATGATTTCCAAAGTAGTTGTATGAGTTGGCCCCATCAGTGGAGGAGTGATCCCCTTTCTCCACATCCTCTTCAGCATAAATTGTCACTGGAGTTTTTGATTATAGTCGGTCTGACAGGAGTAAGATGGTATCTCAGAGTTGCCATTCTGATAGGAGTAAGATGGTATCTCAGAGTTGTTTTGATTTACATTTACCTGATGGCTAAGGATGTTGAGCACTACTTTCTCAAGTGTCTGTACACTCTTCTATTGAGAATTCTCTATTTAGTTCTGTACCCCACTTTTTACTGGATCCTTTGGTGTTTTGGGGACTTGTTTCTTGAGTTCTTTGAAAATTTTGGAGATCAGCCATCTGTCTGATATGGGGTTGGTGAATATCTTTTCCTATTCTGTGGGCTGCCATTTTGTCTTGTTGACTGTGTCCTTTGCCTTACAGAAGCTTTTCCATTTCAGGAGGTCCCATTTATTAATTGTCGATTTCAGTGATTGTGCTACTGGTGCCTACAGTGTTTTTGAGAGGAAATATTAATAAGATCATTTATTGTCAGTGTCTAGTGTTTTGGGTTCCCTGGGTAATGTCTCACAGAGATCAGGACACAGGGGATGCAGAGTAGACATAACTGCATATCAAACTTCATTTTGTAGAACTTTTATACGTAAGCTTATGCAAGCTTTCTCACAATCTTTAAACCCACAATACCACACAAGGCATCAGAAGATGTCTCCCCCTATGTAACAATGTCTCTACTAAAATACTATGTAGCAACAAGCATTTCCCTATAGAACAGTGGAGCACAGTTCACTGACCCTGACAGCTGCTTCATTATTGTCACGTCTGGTGTTCCCACACATTATCTTGAGTAGCAAATTCCAGCAGATCACTTTGTTTATGAGCATTCTTAACCATAACATTTTGACAGCATCTAAATTAGTCCTTAATCAGCATTGATAGATAACCCAATAACAAAATCAGAAGTATAATAATTAAAATAACAGCCATTCCTCCAAGTGTATGTAGAGAACTTTAAAAGATTTCTTTAAGACCTAAGTCAGATAACTTATTAGCAAATGTTTTAGCTATTTTTTGTGTATCTGTCTTAGGGAAAGATTTGGAGAATGTAGATTCTACATTATCTTGTAATTTCTTTTTTAGCCATTTGGATTACCTGATAAGTAACTTTGAATAATAGTCAGTTTTTTATGTGAATGATTATAGGTAAAATCAGTAACACAAAATGTAGTAGAATTCCAATCACATCTCAGCAAAACTTGTTCTTCTAAAGTCAGTTCCCTAACCATCCCACTACCTATTTTTAAATACCAATCTCAATCTGCAAACGAGCATTAATCTGTGTTTACTACAACCATAACTCATGAGAATACTGATGCCATTGTTCTACAAAATGTTTGTTCTGTAATGAAGTCTGTAAGGCAATTCCAGCTACAGATGCAGTGGCTGGCCCTGCAATTAAACTAAGGATAACAGCTACAATTGATCCTATCATGTGTTTAGTTTTTTAAACAGCTTTTTGAAAAATTCCACTATTTTATGATCTGAAGGATCATGTGCCCAGGATCTTCCTAAATTAACTGGTAGCCAAATATGAGTTCTTTGTTGTAAAATCATTAAGGTTTTATAAGAGGATTCAAACATAACTGTGGAATTAATGTAAGTATACAATTTACAATCAATATAAGTATTTCCATTTGAAAAATTAAAACAGCCAATTAAATATACATAAGGCATAGGCATACAAGTAGTAATATTGGTACTCTTAAAGAGGGTAAAATTATATGTGGATGCAGATGATGCAGTCTCAGAAAAAGGTCCATTAAATAAAAGAACAGGCTTCAAAGCAGCAGTTATTTTCCAAATATGGGTCTGAACAATAATAGCAGAAGACAACAATGCCAGGCGGTCATCACTCATTCCTCCATCTCCCCAAACCATCAACCTGCTCCTGGTAACAATGTCATTCTTGACTTGAATCATCCTAGTAATATTAAGGAGATCACACATCTTAATATTCCATTCTGAACAAGTATTTATAAATTGACCATAAGGACCCCAATTTATCCATTTGTTATTTATAACCTTCCCAAACTTTCCAAGACAAGTTTCCCATAGCAAAGGCTTATATTTTATTCTTACATAAGTAAAATCTGGGTATTGAGGGAAAGATAATTCACGATCCTTAATAATATTTTCTCAAGTCTGATTTATGAACCATGCAGAAAGTTGTTGTAGACATGTTCCAGATCTTGTAATTTTTATTCCAGGTAAAATCCAATGATGATACCCTAATAGTAAACAAGGTCAGAATCAAAACATATATGTACCTTATTATCTATAGATAAAATTATATTTCTGCTATCATCCTTATTTAAATAAGGTAATAACTCCAAGAAGGTGATGAAGTGAAAATCAATGCAATGGGGAAACAAGTATTTTTATTAACAGGAGAAAGCACTTACATACAGGCTGGGAAAATAAGAAGCGTGGCTGGCTTCCATGGGAGAGGGAGCTTTTGCTTTTCCTTTCCTTTGTATATCTCACCTGTTCCACATATGCCTGTCCATGCCCCTTGGGGTATGGACAGTATTGTGGGCTCACCCCCACAACTCCCCTTTTAGTCTAAGCAAAATATTTAAACTTGATGCAAACCTCAACCATTTACAACATATATACATAAAAGGTGATAAGCAAGTTATAATCTATTTGTATCCTAAACTAAGCATGTCTATCCAGTCTAAATCCTAAACTTATCTGAAAGAGATGCCCAAGTCTGAACACCTCCTTCCAATCCCAACCCTAAAAAAATTGAAACTAACACTAATGGGTGTAAACTATCCTGCAGTATCAATAGTAGGGAAAGGAGGCATAGTATTCTCAAAATTACTTCCTGCTGAAATGGGATGATGACAATCTTATGGGAACCTGTAGGAAGAAAATGTTAGTGTAACAAGGGTTTTAAATAGAATAAATAGTCTCTGTTCAGCAGGAGATCTTGATTGAAGTTCTTGACTACAGTTCTAATGTTGATTGAAGCTCTTGTCTGAAGTTCTGGCAAGATTGTAGCAGGTATACTGTATCAATTTATTGGTCCAGAGTTGTGTCAAGCGATGTAGTTCCAAACTGGATTCAGGATGGTATTAGTCAGGTGGAGTCAATGGTGTAGGGGCCCCATTTTGTTTCCAAAGTGTTTGAAGATTGCTGTCAGGAAATTCCTTATTCTCTGGAAAGCTCAAACATTAATGTTAACAGAGAAAATTTTAACTTTTATATTTATTAATACTGGGAAAGGCAACAAGAAGGAAGATAGTAAATATGAGGGAAATTAGACTTTCAGAAAAGGAACAAACTATAAAAATATGACAGTCCCTAGTTTTGTTTTCTTCTGTCTTATATCAATGGCTCTTTGATACAATACAGAAATTCTGGATTTTATTTTAACAACATGCTTGCATTTAGCGTAGGAGAGCCAACCCAACTCCAAAGCCAGTTTCAGTTAAATGAATTGGGACTAAAGAATATTAAGAAGCAAGGAGAAATGGATGTTATAAGAACAAGACAGAGAGCCAGGCGGTGGTGGCACATGCCTTTAATTCCAGCACTCACGAGGCAGAGGCAGGTGGATCTTTGTGAGTTCAAGACCAAGCATAGTCTACCGAGTAAGTTCCAGGACAGGCTCCAAAACAATACAAAGAAACCCTGTCTCGAAAAAAAACAAACAAAAAAGAACAAGATAGAGAGATTTAGTCATTGATACCACACAGTGGATTATTGTTTGTTTGATGGTCCTCTGGGTAGCTATCCATTCTTCTTCAGGTATCCATATGTCCAGTATTTTTTGCTGTTTAGAGCTGAGTTTTCCTGTGAACACAAAAACAGAACACTTCTTTTCCTTTTATGAGGTCTCCTTACACATAGTAGAATATGACCTTGTAGATGAGCTGTCATCTTTTCTCCTCCTGAGGTTTCTTCTGGATCAAATCTTGATTAATTTTGATGGAATCCAAAGTTTTTCTTCTCTTGTGGAAGCAAAGGCAAAACCCCTTCACCAACGTAACACATATCCTGGTTTCTAAACTGAGGTCATAACATCCTTGAAATACACTGGTTGGTTTAGTTCAGAATTTTTTTCTGTACTCCAGTGTCTTTCTGCAGTTGTTTGTCCTTTGACATTAGCATTAAGAAAGTTCAACATTAGTAAAGCATTAAGTAATCTGTGTTTGGGGGGGTCATTGTTCCCACTGGCTGTTTATGAAGCATTTCTTTTAATGTGCGGTTAGATCTATCAACCACTGCTTGTCCTGTAGGATTGTGAGGTATACCAGTTACATGTTTTATGTTATAATATTTGAAAAACTGTTCCAGTTTGCTGGAGACATATGCTGGAGCATTGTTGGTTTTTGTTTGTGCTCGTATACCCATAACAGCCATCACCTCTAAGAGGTATGTTATAACAGAATCAGCCTTTTCAGAGATGAGGGCAGTAGTCCATTGGAAGCCTGAGAATGTGTCCATGGTATGGTGTATGTATTTCAAACTTCCAAATTCTGGAAAGTGAAACACATCCATTTTAAAATTTCATTTCTGGAAATTCCTTTGGAACTACTGACTGAAAGTAATGGAGTTTGATTATAAAATGAACAGGTGGGGAAGGTTCTTGTTATTTCCTTGGCTTGTTGCCAAGTGATAGAAAAATCCTTTAAGCCTTTTCTGTTGATGTGGTGTTTCTTATGAAATTCTGAAGCTTCCAACACACTTCCTATTAATAAACAATCAATTTCATCATTTCCTTGTGCTAGAGGACCTGGCAGACTCATATGGGATCTGATGTGTATTATATACATAGGATGAGTTCTATTTCTGATGGTTTACTGTAATTGTAAAAACAATGAGGTTAATTCTGTATCATCTGGAACAAATTCTACAATCTTGATGTGTAAAATGACTCTCTCTGCATACTGAAAATCCGTAACTATGTTGAGAGGCTCTGCAAAGTCTTTAAGTACCATGAGAGTACAACTCTGCCTTTTGTAAAGGCTTTGAACTACTTTACTTATATTTCCTGATTTATAACCCTCCTTACCTGACTTGTTTGCATCAGTGTAGAATGTAAGAACTCCAGAGATAGGCATTTTTCTTACAATACAAGAAAGAATACAAATTGCTTTTTTTTATTAATTTGATTTTGTTTGGGGATAATTGTTACTGATTGTTCCCAAAAAGTCACTGCTAGCCCTTTGCCAATATTCATTATCCTTACATAAGGAGGAAATTTCCTCATTGGTTAAGGGTACAACCATCTCTGCTGGGTCCTTCCCCGTTAGTTGACGAAGCCTTATCTTACCTTTTAATATCAAATCAGAGAATTTTTCTATATATGTCTTCAGTTTTTTATACTATTCATGTAACAGAAATACCCATTCTAGTATTATGTATTTCATCTGCATTAATAGTCCAAATCAGAAGTCTCTAAATGGCAAAATAACCAGAATGTAGTCCAGTTTTGGATCCACAGGGTCCACATGTGCTTCCAATATTCTTTGTTCTACCTATTCTAATTGTTTTTCAGCTTCAGCTGATAATATTCTAGGACTACTTAAGTCCTTGTCTCATTTAAGGGCCATTTTAAGGTGCTGTAAATCATGCTCTTCTACTCCAATAATTTTCTGTAGTTGAGAAATTTCTCCTAGTATTTTTTGAAGAACTTTATGAGTCTGGTAACAATTTCTTCTGATCTATACCTTTCACGGTCTAATATTCTGTAAGTCTATTTTATAGCCTAAATAATTAATAGAATCTCCTCTTTGCATTTTTTTCTGGGGCAATGTGTAATCCCCAGTGAGGCAAAGTTGTCTTTACTGCCTCAAACATCTTTTCCAACACACCTTCTTTCTAACCAGCCAACAATATATCATCCATGTAATAATACATTATGGATTGTGTAAATGTTTGCAAATTATTTCTAAAGTTTTTTACACAAAATACTGGCATAAAGTAGGACATTCCTTGTGGCAACACCTTCTGCTGAAATCTCCCTACTGGTTGACAATTGTTATGTGTAGGCACTGTGAAGGCAAGTTTTTCTCTATCTTTTTCATGTAAAGGTATAGTGAAGAAGCAATCTTTTAAATCAATTACTATAATTGGCCATCCTTTAGGAATGAGAGAAGGTAATGGCACCCCAGGCTGTAGAGAGCCCATAGGCTGAATTACCTCGTTGATAGTTGTTATATCGGTAACCATCCTCCATTTCACAGACTTCTTTTTGATAATAAAGACAGGAGAATTCCACGTACTGGTAGATTCTTCAATATGTCCAGCATTTAGCTGTTTCTGAACTAACTTTTCTAAAGCCTCTAACTTCTCAGAGGTCATAGTCCATTGCCCTAACCAGAGAGGTTCATCTGTTAGCCATTTTAAGGGTAGTGCTGTTGGTTCCTCTATAGGTGTGTCACTAGCATACTGTAACTGCAGAGCCTGAATGCTCTGCGAATGTTTACTATAGTGCCTTACAATATTCTTTCTACCACTAACAGCTTGCTTATGATTCATATCTGACACAGGGGCAATGTTAATCTGGGTTTTCCATTGCTATAATAAACCACGACCCAAGATTTTTAGCTATATCTGTGACATATGGCCTCAATCTTCCTCTTTGTCCTTCTGGTCCAATGTACTCCACCCATCTCATATTTTGTCTCACTTGAGATAGGGTCCTGATCTGTAACAATTAGATGTTTACAACTTGTAGAGGTCATTTTTAGGCCAAGATGGACAGTAACTGGAAAAGCCACCTTAGGAAGGTCTCCTAGGCAACTTGTATGTATACCTCTTTCATTGCCTGGTGGCCTAGTGGCTAGTGCCTCAGAGTCTGATGTTTCAAAGGGTGAATCCTCTAAATATTGCAATCTTGTGACCAAATATCTCTGAGGGCTTGGATTTCCTGCATCAAAAATTGTTCTAATGACCTGATAGAATCTGTATGCTCCTTGGACTTATTTGTCATGTGTGATTCTGAGTATTTTATATTGTTATCAATAGAGGCTCAAGAGGCAAGTAAATTGCCTTCTAGAAATATCATCCTATCTGCTAAATGGCCCTGCTAATTTGGTAACTTCCTCCTGACTTGACTCTATTTTGGTCATAAATGCCATAGATATTGAATTGAATGTGTCCCAAGGTTGTTCTGATTAAATCTATGCTATCCGTTCTGGTGGCGAAGTCCCCTTTTCCCTGAAAATCCTGAATTTTTTGTTCTAATTTTTGAATCATTTGTACAATTTTTCTATTATCTTTCTGTTTACACACTCTCTTCCATGTAATTATATGTACTAGAAAGCTAACCTTGAGCATTGGACACAAATATATTTGAAATATATCATAATTGTCTTCTAATAAATAATCCATAACATTGGCAATGAGATCTCTAACTTCTGAAGTGTTAAATTATCTGCCATGGTATAAGTAGATATTCTTACCACCAATTACAAAGTACTGAGGTGTAAAATTCAGCTTTGATTCTTTCTTTAACCAAATTTAGTGTTTGCTGTGCTTTTCTAGTTAACTTTCTTGGATTGTTTAAATCAGGATCTCCTTGTAAGAGATTAGATAAATGATGTAATTGATACATTGGAATACCAAGAGAAGAATGTAACCAATTAATATTTCCTAATAACTTTTGAAAATCAGTCTATAATTTGCCTATTCTTATAGACATTTTTGAGGTCTAATAGTTTTCTAGAGATTGTATATCCTAAATAATTTATTACATAATTTTTCTGAATCTTCTCAGGTGCAATGACTAACCCAAAGGTAACAAAATATGAAGGCAACTGCTTTAATAATTCTTCTAATTCAGCTATAACTGGACCAGCAAATAAAATATCATCAATATAAAGAAAAATATATAAATGTGACCATCTCTGTCTGTTTTTAAAGCATAATTAACATATAGCTTGTACATAATTGGAGAATTCATCATGCCTTGAAATCTCATCCATTGAAATCTATGATGTGGTCCTCTATTGTTCAATTGAGGTAAGGAAAATGCAAATCATTTTCTATCCTCAGAATGTGCAGGTATAGTGAAAAAACAATCTTGTAAATCTATAACTACGGTAGGTCAGTTAGATGGTTACATAATAGGAGATGGAATCCTAGGTTGTAGTGCTCCCGTAGGATACACAGAGGCATTTTCTCCCTGTAAGTCAGTTAAAAACCTTCATTTGCCTAATTTCTTCTTTATAATGAAAATGGGTGAATTCCAGGGAGATGTTGAAAGCTCAATATGAATTTTCTATAATTGTTCTTGTACTAATTGATGAGCAGCTTCCAGTTTAACAGCTGTCAATGGCCATTGTTCCAGCTATAACAGCTCTTCATTTTTCCATAGAATTTTTAAAGGCTCCATCTATAATGTTAAAATTGTAAGTGAACTCCCCGTTGTTCTAATACATCTCTTCCAATGATATTTACAGGGACATTTAATATATAAGGTTTTAAAACAGCTACCTGACCATCTTCTAATTAAAAAGAAATCTAGTGTACACTTTGTTCAGTAACATTCACTAGTGTGTTACTGACTCCTTTCATATTACAAGGTAAAACAGGAGTTAAATAGGAATTTGGCCAATCTTTTTTCATGATTATTGTAATATCAGAACTAGTAACAACCCAATTATTACTTTCTGGTTCATCATCACCTTAATTTTGGGCTACATTTGAGTAATATTCATAACCCATAAAACATTTCGATAATTAGTACTTCCAAAGCCCCCTTGCCTAATATTAGTTGATGATCCAATGGGAATATAGGGCATTAAAATTACTTGAGCTATGCGATCTCTTGTTTAATATGAAAATCAACCAAAGAGGACATCATAACTTGAAATTCCCCATGATAATCACTATCAATTATTCCTAAATGCACAGCTACACCTTTGTTAGTCAGATTAGATCTTCCTGGAAATTAGATCAGACCAAAAGTGCCTAGAGGTAATGGACCATATACTCAAGTAGGAATTCACACAGGGTTATCCCCTTTTTTGAGAATAAAATCTTTTGTGGCTGGTATGTCCACAGTGGTACTGACGGCTGTGGCTGGTTGGGGGAAAAATAAGGTTGTTTGGAACTGTTCATTATACCTGGGCCACAGGGTTAGCTCACTAACAAGTTTCCCGAATTAATAGCAGCATTAGTTCTTAGTGACTGTCCATCTGCGGTTGTTTTAGATTTACATTCTCTGGCCCAATGTCTACCCTTTTTGCATTTAGGACAATGTCCTGGCCCCTTTGGTCATTTTGCTTTTCCCAATTGCAATTTCTTCTAATGTGTCCTAATTGATCACACCCAAAACATTTTAAAGTATTTCATGTATTTTCCTTTTGTAAGCCATGAAAGGTAGTGACCATAGTTTCCACAAGAAAATATAATGTAATGTACAATCATCATTAGTATTTTCAAATACTAGCATCCTTAGCAATTGTCTTCTGGCTTCTTCCCCCACAATTGTTCTCTTAGTAGTCTGTTTTAATCGAGCCAGGAATTCCACATAAGTTAGGTTTCTACATACCTTTGGTCCATGAGCCATAATGTTCTCCTACAGGGCATTGCTGCTCCCAAGCTTCCATACCAATTTCCCTTAAGTGCTCATGAATTTCCACGGGAGTATTTGCTTGTTGATTAAGATCATCATAAGCTCCCATTCCAATTAACATAGGATAGGTAATAGCTCTTAAGACTGGATTATTGCTAGCTGCATTTGTTCTGGTTCTGTCTGCACTAAGATCAGAAAATCACATTTGCCATTGCTAATATTCTGGTTCTCTTAACAAGGAATGACAAACCACCTTCCAGTCCTCAGGAGCCAGATTGCCATAAGGACGAACCATTCCATTAAGCATTTTTTGAAATAATGAGACTGAGGATGATATAAAGCTACAGCCTTTTTCAACCTGGATATGTCACCTATATTGACTACCTCATATATTGCAGGTTGAGCAACTCCTCCTTGAGAAGGGTGATGAATTACAAGATAGGAAAAATAGGTTCAACAGACTCATATTCAGTATCAGAAATACCAGAAGTTAGTTCTAAATCTGCTAAAGAAATCAGATCAGTAAGTTTCCCTTTCCTTTCTGAAATAGCAGTGACCTGAGTGGAAGGTTTTACTTTCAATTTTGATCAAGAATCAGTATTCAACTTTTCCATATTCTTTTCTAACTTCTTTAATTTTACCATCACCAAGTTCATTCCTGAACCAGAAGATTTAATTCAAACAACTTGGTCTTCTACCAGCTTTTCTTTTATTTCTGTATCTAACTTTAAATATATTACAGATGGAGTAGCTTCCTTTCCTATATCTGTAACCATGTGTTCTTCAGTCATAGCTTTTAGAACTGCAAATATAATTGACCAAATCAACCAAAATCTAATGGGAATTTTTTCTCCTTGCCTAACTGCTTTTTCTACATTGTAATGAATTCTCTGTCAATTTTCAGTATCTAAAGTACCTTCCTCAGGAAACCAAGGATTATACTCCTTAATCACTTCCAAGTAATCTTCCAAGTCAGGGAGGGAAACCTGAACACCGTGAGTTTTTAATAAATGTTTTAACATAAAAGATATGGAGGAGACTTACCTTGTCCCATGACCCTGTAATTGAGAATAATCTTAAGAAAATCAGACCTTCCTGAAGTCTCTCTTTCAGTGTCCCTCTCCCGGTACCAGCTGTCAACGTCTAGTGCATTGGGGTCCTTGGGTAAGGTCTCACAGAGATTAGGACACAGGGGATGCAGAGTAGAAGCAACTGCATGTCAAGCTTCATTTCGTAGAACTTTTATACATAAGCTTATGCAATCTGTCTCACAATCTTTAAACCCACAATACCACAGGAAGCATCAGGAGCTGTGTCCCCCTAAGTAACAATGTCTCTATTATATATAAAATACTATGTAACAACAAGTAATTCTCTATAGCTATAGAACAGTAGAACACAGTTCAGTGACCCTGAAAGCCACTTCATTATCTTGAGTAGCAAAGTCTGGCAGATCATTTGAAACATGTCAGCAGAAGTATGCTTCTCGATATTCTTGGTATGCCAAGTTTCATGCTTCCAACCACCCCTCATTTGACCCAAGAAGAGCCTGCATCTCACTAACCCAGTTCTGAATCTTCACAATTTATAACCACCATGAAACATAGAAAATAGTTTTAGATGTACCATCTTTTTTTCTGTGTGGCTAAATTGATAGTGAATACTTCTACATGCCACATCTATCAAAGGTGCATGTCACTTCCATATTAATTTGATTAGCTTCAATGTAAAATAAAAAGACATACCTAAAAGTGTGGAAATGGTAGAAAACCACAAACTGTTTTGTTTTCTGGGAAAAGAGTCAGACAATGATTTCAGGTTGTGAATAGAATATGATTAAAAATGTATAGAAAAATATAGTAAAGCTTCATATTTTGTGTTCATTCCCGTGTCTTTTGTTAAGCAGTCTTCAATTTATTTTATATCTTTGAGAGGGATGCAATTTTTTTAATTGAGTAATTGAAAGCTTGCTTTACTTGCTTGTTTCTAAGTGCATAAATAAAGGGATTTAACATTGGTGAAATAGATACGACAAGAAGTGAAATCCCTTTATTGATGGCTACATCACCCTTGGATGAAGGTTTGATATAAATGAAGATGCAGCTGCCGTAAGTGATAGAAACAACAATCATGTGGGAAGAACAGGTGGAAAAGGCCTTTTTCCTTTGCTTAGCAGAGGGAAATCTCAGAATGGTCTTGAGGATATAAACGTAGGAAAGGATGACACACACAAAGGTGATGATGAATGTCAACACTGCATCAACTATCACCACCTGTTCTAACAACTGTGTATCTGAACAAGAGATTTTCAGGAGAGGGGCTGCATCACAACAAAAGTGGTCAATGAGATTTGAGTCACAGAACTCCAGGCCCAAGCCTAGACTGACAGGTGGGAGAACGATGGTCAGTGCCGCCACCCAGCAGAAGAAGATGAAGTTCCTGCAGGCTCTGCTATTCATGATGGTCATGTAATGCAGAGGTTTACAGATGGCCACATAGCGGTCATAGGACATGATAGCCAGGAGAAAAAATTCTGCTACTGCAAAGAGGTCTATAGACAGCAGTTGAGTGAGACAAGCAAAATAGGTGATGGACTTGTCCCCAGATGACATACTATATAGAAATCTGGGAATGCAAGCAGTTGTGAGTGAAATTTCTAAGAAGGAGAAATTTTTGAGTAAAATATACATAGGTGTTTTAAGGTGGGGATCAGCCAGAGTAAGGGTGATGATGGTTATGTTTCCAGATAAACTCAACATGTAAGAAAGAAGCAGAAATATAAAAAGCAGAATTTTCAGCCGAATGTCATCTGTCAATCCCAGCAAGATGAAGGTTGTTACTGTTCTGTTTCTCATTCTTGTTTATTGTCTGTTGCCCAGCCTTGCTGAAAAAGAAGAAAGTCTTTATTTATAAAACCTCAGAGTTCAGTTGATAGCTAGCCTCCAGACAACCAAGCTTGAGTGTCATTCTATAGTACCATTGGTTAGTGAAGAAGAAAGCACAAAGCACATGCTGATCTTTGATCTTCTTTTTGTGTCACATAACAGCTCTTAATTGAATCATATATTTCATATTATATTCTCATGTGACTACAATGTAGATGTAATCAATACCAGTTTAACATATAATTTTATAAACATCATTGCACAAAAATTCCCTTTAAGGTAATTGCTTTTGGTCCAAGATTTCTGCCTTCTTCTAACTGCTTTTCCTAGACAAGATTTGAAAAGAGAACTACTAAAAAAATGAAGTGTTCTCTGTAAATTGATTTTAACATTTTGTCCATATTTAATATTAGTTATTAACTAGTAAATAGTTACCACACAGTTGCAGTCTAGTGTCTATGTTTGAAATATTCTTTTATTGTGATTTTTTTACAGATCCATTATTTCATGGGTATGGTGGCACATTCCATCCTGGCATTTGGGAAGCAGAGGCAGGTCGATCTCTGTGAATAGAGGCTAGTCTAGTATACATAGTGAATTCTAGGACAACCAGGACTATGTAGAAAGACCCTGTCTCAACAAAAAAGATTCATTTAGATGTGTCACAGTTCAAATGCTTTTAGATGTTTGCTAGATTGATTTGTATTTTCACACATATTAGTATACATTTTTACATGTGACAATTAGTGTAGATTGTATTTTCCTCTGAATGTCAAAATGGAATGTCTATGTAGTACAGTTTTGTGATTCCTAAGACAGGCTCATACAACTAATTGTTTGCCCAGCTTGCAAGTGAAGTGTGGAACTGAATCACCTGGGCATTGGGTTTTCTTGATGAAAACCCTGGTGCCCTCCAACTAGCTGCAAGTTTCATATTCTCTAAATAGTGAACATTCTGTCACATGATTTCTAACAGAAGGGATTCAATAACAGTATATTTTTAATATAAAATTCTAAAATGAAGTTCTCTGTGTTTACTTTTAAATACATACAATTAGCAATATATTTTCTCTGTGTACGCCTTCTTTTGTGATAATTTTTGGTTTAGTTCACTGCAAGAAAGTCAGGGAATCAGAATATGCTGACATAATTGAATTTATTATTCTGTTTTGGATCAACCTTGCTTTAGTCTGTGGTGGTCTCAATCCTTCATTAGAAATGATAGGGTGATATAGTAATATAACATAAGAGTGTAGGCCATTTCTTAAGTTTAGTTCCACATTCCCTTTCATTTCCCATTCTACCTGCTCAAAATTGTCTCTGTTCGTTGTAAACCTAGCATTTACAACATTTGGCAGTTCATGAACTTTCCTAAATCCCAACTGTAGGCCTCAAGACCTCTAGGTTAATAAACAATGCCTTTGTTGGTAAAAAAAATATTGTCTCTGTTCTTCTACTTTTCCAATTATATACTTGCTCATTTGTTCTTAGTACATTTTTAACTATTTTGGCCTTAGTTAGCACTCTTAACTTAATTAAGCACAACTAAATCTTTATTTAATTCACATTTTCTGCACCATGTAAGGCTGTGAGCTGTTTACCTCATGAAAGACTTTATATCTTAATTCTATAATTTCAAATATTCCTGAATTACTTACCACATTCCTCCTTTCCCTCATGGCTTGCTATGAATGGTGTAAAATAAATCATGTTTCAAGAAATTGCTTCTGATTCTAACTTAGGAAGCTTTTTTTAATGAAGTGACTTGAAAGTAAGGAAATGGTCCTCAGTTTCATACTTGTGGGGGGTATTTATGGTACAGTTTTCCAACTTTACCATTGAACTTATTTAAGGATCTCTAAATAAACTTAGAGGGTCTGAAATCACACTTTAATTTTTGCACCTGAATGCCCCTGAACATTTTGCTTAATTCATTTATCTTGTGCTATGTAGAAGTGAAAAATTCAAATAAAATGTTTTGTATACTGTTTATTCATCTTTTCATAAGAGTCTCCATGAAGGGATATTGTATTTTTAACTTTTATTTTAAATATATTTTAATTTTTGCCCCAACTCCCAACATCCCCCTGCTTTGATCTTCCTGTGCCTGCTCCATGCCTAGTGTGGACCCACCCTGCCAGAAAGGACCACGCTGAGTCTGGCCACACCTCCGTCTTGATTCCTCTCTACCAGCAGCCCTGTGCTTGAGGTGAGTGTGGTCACTTCTTGGGACCCCAACTCCCAAATCCTCCTGGTTTGAACTTGTTGGCCCACCCCTCACCTAGAATGTCTCAGATCCACGTGCACCATCAACAAATCTCTTAAAGAAAGCTAGGAAATCTAAGAAAAAACAATCAAACAGTTGAAGGAAACAATTCAAACAGTTTAAGACCTTAACACTGAAATAGAGATAATAAAACACAAACTGAGGGGATGCTGGAATTAGAAAAGCTGAGTAAACAATCAGGAACTACAGATGCAAGCATAACCAACAAACTACAAGAGATGGCAGACAGAATCTCAGGCACTGAAGATAAACTAGAGGAAATAGATTCACTGACCAAAGAAAATCTTAAATCCAACAAATCCTTAACACAAAATAGCCAGGAAATATGGGACACTATGAAAAGACCAAAACTAAGAATAATAGGTATAGAAGTAGACAAAGAAGTCCAGCTCAAAGGTGCAGAAAATATATTCAACAAAACCATAAAAGAAAACATAGAAGATAACTTTCCCAACCTGAAGTTGAAAGTACAAGAAGTTTGCTGAACACCTGATTTCTCCATGGAAACTCTGAAAGCCAAAAGGTGCTGGATAAATGTTCTACAAACACTAAGAGACCACAGATTCCAGCCCAGATTACAATACCCAGCAAAACTTTCAATCTTCATAGATGAAGAAAACAAGATGTTCCATGACAAAACCAGATTTATACAATCCACAAATCCACCCCTATAGAAGATGCTGGAAGGAAAACTCCAACCCAAGGAAATTAACTACACTCACAAAAACATAGGCAATAGATAATATCACTTTACCAAAAACCAGAAATAGGGGAAAAAACTCACAGAGAATACAACCAATAACGAATCCAAAACAAACAAGAGTCAACAATCAATGGTCATTAATATCCCTCAGAACCAATGGATTAACTCACCTATAAAAAGACACAGGCTAATAGAATGGACACAAAGACAAAATCCATTCTTCTACTGCATACAAGAAACACATCTCATCTTCAAAGACAGTTATTGCCTTAGATTGAAGGGCTGGGAAAAGATCTTCCAGTCAAATGGACCTAAGAAGCGAACAGGTATAGCTATCCTCATATCTAACATATTAGACTTCAAACTAAAATTAATAAAAAGAGATGAAGAAGATCATTTCATATTCATCATAGGAAAAATCCATCAGGATGAAATCTCAATAATAAACTTCTATGCTACAAATATAAAGGCACTCACATTTGTAAAAGAAACATTACTAAAATTCAAATCACACATTAGACACCACACACTTACAGTGACAGACTTCAACACCACACTCTACCTACTGGGCAGGACCACCAGACAGAAACTTAACAAAGAAATAAAGGAACTAACAGAGTAATGACCCAATTGGTTTTAACAGACATCTATAGAACGTTTCATCCAAACACAAAAGAATGTACCTTCTTCTCAGCACCACATGGAACCTTCTCTAAAATCAACCACATGCTTGGCAATAAAACAAACCTCAACAGATACAAAAAATGGAATAACCCCCTGTGTCTTATTGGACTGACATGGCTTAAAATTAGAATTCGACAAATTGCAGAAACCCCACAAACTCATGGAAATTGAACAATGCTAAATTGCATCAATCCTGGGTAAAGAGGAAATAGAGAAATAAATCAAAGACTTCCTAGAATTCAATGAAAATGAAGGCACAATATACCCAAATCTATGGAAAACTCTGATAGAATTTCCAAGAGTTCATAGCACTAATTGCCCACATGAAGAAATGGGAGAAATGCCATATTAGAAAATTAACAGAGCACCTGAAAACTCTAGAACAAAAAGAAGCAAACAAACCTAGTAAGATTATTTATACCAATAAATAATCAAATTGAAGGCTGAAATCAATAATGTAGAAACTAGCCAAACAATATAAAAAAATCAATGAATCAAACAGTTAGTTCTTTGAGAAAATCAATAAGATAGGCAAGCCTTTATCCAAACTAAACAAAAGGTAGAGGAGGACATGCTAATTAACAAAATTAGAAATAAAAGGAGGACATAACAGCAGACACTGGGGAAATCCAGGGAATGATCAGGTCATACTTTGAAAACCTGTATACAGGTTTGAAAATTTAAAGGAAATGGATGATTTTCTGGATAGATAACACTTGCCAAAATTAAATAAAGAACATATAAAAATTTAAATAGACCTGTAAAACCTAAAGAAATAGAAGTAGCCATCACGGTTTCCTAAGTAAAAAAGTCCAGGGCCAGATGATTTCAGTGCAGAATTGTATCAGAAAGTCAAAGAATAGCTAATACCAATACTCTTCAAATTGTTTCACACAATAGAATCAGACAGATCACAGCCAATCTCTTTTTACTAGGTTGCAATCACGTTAGCACCCAAACCACACAAGACACAACTAAGATAGGTAACTACAGACCAATATCCCTCATGAACATTGATGCAATTATACTCAATAAAATATTAGCAAATCGAATGAACACACAACATACCCAAACCTATGGGACACTTTGAAAGCAGTGCTACGGGGGAAGTTCATAGCGCTAAGTGGTCACATGAAGAAACAGGAGAACAGTTATACCAGAGAATTAACATCACACCTGAAAGCTCTAGAACACAAAGAAGCACACTCCCCCAGGAGGAGTAGACGCCAGGAAATAATCAAATTGAGGGCTGAAATCAATAAAGTAGAAACCAGGAAAACAATACAAAGAATCAATGCAACAAAGAGTTGGTTCTTTGAGAAAATCAACAAGATAGACAAACCTTTGTCCAAACTTACCAAACAGCAGAGAGTGAACACGCAAATTAACAAAATCAGAAATGAAAAGGGGGACATAACAACAGACTCTGAGGAAATCCAGAGAATCATTAGGTCATACTTTGAAAACCTGTACTCCACAAAATTCGAAAATTTAAAGGAAATGGATGACGTCCTGGACAGCTATCATTTGCCAAAACTAAATCAAGAACAGATAAGCAATTTAAATAGACCTATAACCCCTATGGAAATAGAAGCTGTCATCAAAAGTCTCCCAACCAAAAAAAGTCCAGGTCCAGATGGCCTCAGTGCAGAATTCTACCAGAAATTCAAAGAACAGCTTATACCAATTCTTCTCAAAGTGTTCCACACAATAGAAGCAGAAGGGTCTTTGCCAAACTCCTTCTATGAGGCTTCAATAACCTTGATCCCCAAGCCACACAAAGATACAACTAAGAAAGAGAACTTCAGACCAATATCCCTCATGAACATTGATGCAAAAATACTCAATAAAATACTGGCAAATCGGATCCAAGAACACATCAAAACAATCATTCACCACGATCAAGTAGGGTTCATCCCAGGGATGCAGGGATGGTTCAACATACAAAAATCCATCAACGTAATCCACCATATAAACAAGGTGAAAAGCAAAAATCACATGATCATCTCACTAGATGCTGAAAAAGCCTTTGACAAAATCCAACACCCCTTCATGAAAAAGGTCTTGGAGAGATCTGGGATAACAGGGACATACTTAAACATAATAAAAGCTATATACAGTAAACCAACAGCCAACATCAAACTAAATGGACAGAAATTCAACGCAATCCCTCTAAAATCAGGAACAAAAGGCTGTCCACTCTCTCCATACGTTTTCAACATGGTACTTGAAGTTCTAAATATTGCCATACGACAACAAAGGGGGATCAAGGGGATACAAATTGGGAAGGAAGAGGTCAAACTTTCACTGTTTGCAGACGATATGATAGTTTACATCAATGACCCAAAGAACTCTACCAGGGAACTCTTACAGCTGATTAACACCTTCAGCAAAGTGGCAGGCTACAAGATCAACTCAAGAAAATCAGTAGCCCTATTACAGATGATAAAAGGGCTGAAAGAGAAATCAGAGAAACATCACCCTTTACAATTGCCACAAACAACATAAAATACCTTGGGGTAACGCTAACCAAACAAGTGAAAGACCTGTATCGTAAGAACTTTGAATCTATAAAGAAAGAAATTAAAGAAGCCCTCAGAAAATGGAAAGATCTCCCATGCTCTTGGATAGTTAGGATCAATGTAGTAAAATGGCAATCCTGCCAAAAGCAATCTACAGATTCAATGCAATCCCCATTAAAATCCCAGCACAATTCTTCACAGACCTTGAAAGAACAATAATCAATTTTGTATGGAAAAACAAAAGACCAGGATAGCCAAAACAACCCTGTTCAACAAGCCAACGTCCGGAGGCATCACCATCCCAGACCTCAAGCTCTATTACAGAGCTATAGTCCTGAAAACAGCTTGGTATTGGCACAAAAATAGAGAGGTAGACCAATGGAATCGAATTGAAAACCCGGGTATTAACCCACACACGTTTGACAAATAAGCTAAAAATATACAATGGAATAAAGAAAGCATCTTCAACAAATAGTGCTGGCATAATTGGAGACTGGCATGTAGAAGAATGTGGATCGATCCATGTTTATCGCCATGCACAAAACTTAAGTCCAAATGGATCAAAGACCTCAACATAAATCCAGCCACTCTGAACCTCTTAGAAGAGAAAGTGGGTGGTACCCTTGAACGAATTGGTACAGGAGACAGCTTCCTGAACATAACACCAGTAGCACAGACAGTGAGATCAACAATTAATAAATCGGACCTCCTGAAACTGAGAAGCTTCTGTAAGGCAAAGGATACAGTCAGCAAGACAAAAGGCAGCCCACAGAATGGGAAAAAATATTCACTAATCCCACATCTGACAGAGGTTGATCTCCAAAATTTACAAAGAACTCAAGAAGCAAGTCTCCAAAACACCAAAGGACCCTATTAAAAAGTGGGCTGCAGAACTAAATAGAGACTTTTCAATAGAGGAGTCTAAAATGGCTGAGAGGCACTTGAGAAAGTGCTCAACATCCTTAGCCATCTGGGAAATGCAAATCAAAACAACTCTGAGATACCATCTCACTCCTGTCAGAATGGCTAAAATCAAAAACACCAATGACAATTTATGCTGGAGAGGCCAGCATAGGAGTGATCCAGACCCCTCTGAACATGGGCGTCAGTAAGGAGGCCTCAGCAATCTATGGGGCCTTGGATAGTAGATCAGTATTTAGCTCTGGTGTACAAATGGACTTTGGGTGCCCATCCCACATGTAGGATGCTCTCTCAGCCTGGACACATGGGGGAGGGGCTCAGCCCTGCACAGGATGATATGACAGACTTTGAAGATTCCCCATCGAGGGCCTCACCCTCCCTGGGTCATGGAGGTGGGTTGGGGTGGTAGGTTGAGGGGGCTAGTGGGAGGTGGGGAAGGAAGGGAGGGTGAGGGGGCTATTTTACTTAAATAAAAAGTAAAAATGAAAGAAATATATTTTAATGTTTAATGTTGTATTTATTATCTATAAATATATACACATATACATAACACTAATTAAAGAAAAAGCCGTAAATTTGAGAGACAGCAAGAGGATTCATAACAGAAGTTGGACTGAGGTAAGGAAAGATGTGTATATATTTATAGATAATAAATACAACCTGCTCAGTCTGTTTAATGTCGTTTGTATGTATATGATTTCAGGGTTGATCATTGGTATTGGATAATCAACTGTGGGGTACATGCTCTGGGGAAGACTTTTTCTCCTACTTTGCCATCCCTTAGTCACCTGTTCAAGGGAAGAAAGTAATCCATCAGCCTACTCAAGTATAACACCTATGAATCATAACAATGACCATGTGATGTGATAAATCTAAGGGTGCATATTTTGGTGGCAACCAACAGCTCTCTGATTGCACTCATGTCTTGGAGAAGAATATACACCTTCCGATTTACTAAACCAGCATATCACTAATTGTATCGTATGTATTTATCCTTATACACGGAGATAAGGGTAGCTCCTACCCCTCATTGAGGAAACTCCTCTTTGCACAGACAAAAACTATTACAGGAAACCACAACCAATAAAAATGCAGAGTTATGGAACCCAGCACTATTGGACACATCTATAACACAACCTCTATACTTAAATTCAAAAATTGATGTCGAAGAGGAGTAGAAAGATTGTGGGAGTCAGAGGAACAGGAAGCTTGCTGTGCACTCATTTCTTCTAGAAATGTCAGAGAAATCTATATACATGAAATCTCACCAACATGGATGTCTAAGCAAGATGCAAACAATAACTACACCAATAAATATGCTAACATTATAGGGAGGAAAATTCATGTGGCCTCAATACCACATAATGTGGTTTTAAATTGCAATTTTGTTATTATTAGAGATGTTGAACAGTAATATACCACTGCATTGGCCACCCCTAACTCTTTTTACATGTATATGTACATACATTTTGCCCTTTTTAAAATTGGAATTTTGCTATTGAATACCTTAAATATTTTAATTATTAATTAGCTCCATTGTGTGATGTTTAGTTGGTAAGTATTCTCCCCCTATCTGTGGATTGTCTTCTTACTCTCCAAGTATTTTCCTTTGGTGTGCAGAAACATTTTCATTTGTTACCATCTCATCTGTCTACTTTTGTTATGTTTTCTTCTGGTTGTTTTGTTGCTTTTAGTCTTACATTTAATACTTTTATTGATACATCAGAAGTCAATGACAACATGTGCTACAAGTATGTGGAGAGAAGGCAACCCTCCATTTAGCTGTCAAGAATGCAGAGTAGTAAAGATACATGAGAAAATGACATAAATGTTATTAAAAATAAAAACAAAATTACAAATGTGGCCTCAAAGTCCCATATCTTGTTATATATAATTATATATATAATATGTATTTTATAATACATGTATATTTATTTTTTCCATCATAATTAGTTTGCAAATTAAATTACCACATTGTGGTCTTCACTTATTAAGTTAGAATTATGTCTTTTTCTTCCATATAGGTTATTACAAATTTCAGAATTTTCTTCCTGCTTAACTTGTACAGTGTTTTATTTGGCTTATGTATCTCACTTTCTTCATTTATTCATCCATTGATAGGCACTTAGTTTTATATACTGGATAGTGTTAATGATGACAAAATGAACATGGAAGTACCAACATATATTCAACATATCATCTTTGATATCAATACAATTCTTTGAATATGTAGTTCCATGCATCTAGAAATCATTATATAAAAGCTTGTGGAAGTAATACTGATGTGAACATAATATTTACTTTACCTACACAAATCAAATAATATAATAACTCCTAAGAATTTTCTTTTTATATGAACCTAATAGTAAAATTTCATTGATGTTTGAGACTATCTTTAATATTATAGTAATTGGTCTGACTCTCTATAATTCCTTCCTACCAACTGATGTCTAACAATAGAGTTTATTTCCTGTGCCTTTACAATCTTCAGAAACCATCTATGAGCTTTCTATTCCTCTTTATTTCTTTGCCTCAGCTTCTTTAACAGTATCTAGTTTATGGGATTATTGTGATAACTGGCTGGATAATTCCCCAGGAATTCTTGGTAGAGAGTAAGTTAGGGTCAGTATCTCAAATTGTTTTGTTCATTTGTGTCTTCATTCTGCCTTTCTTCTTTTTCTCCTTAAATTGCTCTAGCATTTTTGCTAATTTATTTTGTCATTAATTAATGACCATAGTGAATACTATGTTTTTGTTCTTGTATACTTGATAAAACGATGAGAAATTTTGGTGCTTCTGATAATATTTTAAGCTCTCTTAGTAAATTAAGAAAGGAGGAGTGAGGCTTCACCTATTTGGAGAATGGATCAGCAAGATCCTAGATTTATTTCTGAAGACATTGTTGCTTTCAAATTCATTCACTCCTTTATCAATGCAATCAGAATATTCTTCTCAAACCCAGATATGATTAATCTTTCCAAGTGTATTATGAAAATAATTTGGATTTAAGTCTATTTATAAATGAAGAATTCCATTTTTCTCTACTTCAAGCTAGAAAAGGCTTCTTATGAAAACAATAGCTCTAGCACAATGGTCACTGTTATTTCTTATGAATTACACCCTGGAAGAAATCTAGAAGTGTATTTTTTAAAGTCAGTGGATTGAGGCATCTGTGTCTACTAAGAAAATTAAAGTGAAGGCAGTAGATTATCATAATCAGATAAATATATTTTGGTTTATAAGCATCTCTGCAGAACAAGAGGAATAATTCAAGGACAGGAAAGAAATAATTAGTTTGTAATCAGATAGACGTCACTGGGATTGGAATAGTATCCTTCTAGACAAGATCATTTGGAAATTGAGCCTAAATATGAAAACTCTGCCCTTAGGTTTTCAGGTTGAAAATCCTCTTTCTTGTCTGATCATCAATGTCTTTTCCCCTTTGAACTGGAATATGAAATGAATGTTCTGATCAATCAATTCAGTTTAGGTATACTTCAGTGTTGAAGATTCTAAGATCACCTGTGAACTCAGTGGTCACAAGTGACAATACCACACATATTTAGGAGGTTTCATGAGGGATATTACAGTTTCCATTTGTATACAGATTGATGAAAATGTCATTGTGGATCACTTCTGTTTGCCCCTTAAATTACCCTGTATCTGAGAATGCTCATGAATTTATCAGAGCAAATTTCTTGGAAATATATGATGTGATTAGTACAGATTAAATAATTAGGATAGGAGTAAACCAGATATGACTATATTTTTCCTGAGGACACAGATATAAATTATTTCCAATGAATCCAATTATATCATATATTTAATTTTTGTAGAACAGAAAATGACATAATAAATATAGTTCCTTATATAGCAACACCATATTGATTTTTTTTACCTCTGATTTTTGAATTGACAAATGTCACTACTAAAAAGGCTAAGAAAACAGAATGGTGGACAAAGAAAGAAAGGGAAGTAATCAAACTGCAGAACAATCACAGTAAAGCATACTTAGTCTTCTGGAAGCCAGTCATGACTTTAGTTGATCTACAGTCTTGATTTTCCTATAGGTGAAACTGAAAATACAATCGTGAACAAATGTGTGCTCAAATCATATGAAGATGTACACAGACACAGAGAATCTTTTACAAAGATAATGCTCTTTTTGGCCAACAGAGTCACATTAAAATTTGTAATGTATTCAAACTCAGTAACCAATTTATTATGTCTCAAAACTGAAATAAATGCATATAAAATGATTCTCTGAGTATTTTGGTAAACAATTTCCAATTTCTCTGCACCAAAGAATTTCAAATTGTAAACAAAAGGCAGTTATTTTATTATACTAGTCTTTTATGGATATGCAGACGATAAAGAAGAGTTTCCTTTGTGGCCAAGGACAGACACAGTTAATGAATGTAATAGTTGTTAATTGGCAGAATATCAAACAGCAGCAACAGTGGGACTTGTGTCCTTAGAGAGAATAATATGCAACTGTTTTTAACAAGATTTTATTTATTTTAAATCAATATTTTCTAATTTTACATACCAATCCCAGTTCCCACTCCCTCCTTTTCCCAAATTACCCAACTCCCTCCTCAAAGAGTGTAAGGCTTCCAATGGGGAATCAATCAAGTCTGGCACATCTCTTTGAGGCAGGACCAAGGACCTCCCTGCTATCTCTAGGCTAAGCAAGAGAATGGGCTCCAAAAAAGCAGGTTCAAGCACTAGGGATAAATCTATTTCCACTGCCAGTGGCCTCACAGACTAACCAAGCCACCCAACTGTCACCCACTTTTAGAAGGCCCAGTTTGATTCCATGCAGATTCCCCAGCTGCCACCAGTCAGTGAGCTCTCACAAACTCAGGTTTGCTGTCTCTGTGGGTATCCCCAAAATGCTCTTGACCCTTTAATAATACGCAACAGTTGTATTAGACACATTCTAAGTACAAATAAGTAACTGTCTAATTTTCAGAAATCGTAATTTTCAGAAAATTCTGTGTTAATTTAACTCATAGATATCTATGTTTTAAATGAAAAGGTAGAAATATACTCAAAGGAAGTTGGCATCTAAGTGTTAATACTTTTCCATATCAAAAATAAATAATTCTATCTTATTCTATATCAAACTATCCTCCTTATTGGCTGCATCTGCCCTTTCCTCTCATCCTTATCTCTGCAAGATCCAAAAGACATGAACACGGGAAAAGTATTGCTGGCGGCCAGAGATCTGACTGGGGTACAGAAGGTGACAGGAGAGAGGGGAGGACGACAGTAGTCAGAATGCATTATATACACATACAAAATTGTCACAGAATATGCTCAATTGATTAAACGGAGACAACTAAGGTATCCCATTTTCTTGATAAAAATTCAGCTGTCAAAAATGTCACTTTTTTCAACCCAAGGGAACAGATAGGAGGAAGTGTTCAGGATAGATGCTCAAATCAACTGATGAGAAATTTTTGAAATCTTAGAAATAAAGAAGAAATTTAACTTTATAAAACCATTGCTTCACAGGCTCATCTGAAAGATATTGGAAGTTACAGGAAAATGTGAACATGCTTAATGAAGATTTTTTCATAGGGTATGGAATGGATGAACTTTTTAGCTTATAATTTGAAAGATAGTCACCAAAACTGTGCAGGTCATTAACCAGCTTAACATCTGTTAAAAATCACGTGGACAGACATACAATCATATAGCATGTGTTCCTTGAATTATTCTTTGAAATGGCTTTGCCACCTGGTATCACTGATAAATTAATTGGAAAAAAACACTGTATTTCTGTCAACCACATATTCTATTTGTATGACCTATATTAAAAATATTTTGAGAATTATGCTTTAACAGTATGTATATCAGCATAGAAAGAAATGGCTTGAGTAGAGAATGCACATTCCTTAGTAATATTTGCAAGATTATTTTTCTTAAAAAATGGGATTAAATCTGTGGGTACCTTAGCATTTGGCCATTTCTAAAACCTTCCCTGTTGATCTACTCTTTTTAAATGATGATTTACCTGGGTGTGGCATAACAGATAGATAATTTGATATCAAACAACATTCACAGTAATGGAATTCAACAATGTAAAGAAATCTCAAAATAAACAGATATTTTTTCTATTATAGAGGTCTTATTTATTTATTGAGTTTTTTAGAAATAAGTCATAGCAATAAATTATAAAATAAAATGCTGTGCCCCTCTTCATTCTAAATGAAATAAAAATATATCTCCATCCTTCAAAAACACAAATCTATTCATTCTTATTTTTAATTTCTGTGATTATATTTTAAATAAAACATTTTCATTTCCCTTTCTTCCCTTCACACCCTCTCATATACCCTTCTCCTTTCTCCTTCAAGTTCTTTTTCTTCAATTGTTATTACAGGTGTATATGTATTTCATATATATCATATACATTCCCAAATATAACCTGTTGAGTTCATGTAATGTTACTTGTACGTATATTTTCAGTACTGACCTTGTAGCAACCAATTGATGTGTTGGGGAGGGCCACCTTTCCTAGCTTTGTTGAGTTGTCTATAGTTCTTCATGTAGGACTGAGGCCTTGGAGAATTTTTACTGTGCAGTTTGACATGTTCATTGGGGCTGACAGAGATTAAAAAGGCCAACTATAACTAATTGTCTCTGTTTTAGTCATTAGACTGTTTAACAATTTGATTTCTCTATGTTTATTCAGTATTTTGTTCCATGAAGAATTACGACCAGAAGCTAGGGATTTGTTAATGTTAAAATCATCAGTTAGACTTAGTTAAAGTTTTCCCAGTTATATTGGTAGATATTATATTTCCTACAAATTGTGTTTTCTAACCAAAGATTTTTTTGTTGACTAAAAATAAAGTAACTATTTTGAGATAAAGCTGCTTTCCTATGGTTCTGAAACATTTCTATCAGAGAATTATTTTTAAAATATAGTGGCTTATACAACTGATTCATAGTAACTAACATATTTATGGCCTTTAATGAAACATTTCAACTTGGTATATAATATGTGGCATGTCTATCCCTTCAAGGATCATTTCTTTCTCTTATGAACCTTCAAAAGTTTATATGCGTTTTCATGGAATCTCAGGGCATTGGCATCTCTAGAACATTAGAGTTTATTTCCTCTATCTAACTGTTCTGCTGAATCTAGTGACTTCAGAAAGACTTTTTTCTTCCTTTTTTAAAATTTGAGTTAGAAACAAGCTTGCTTCACATGTCAGTCCCAGATGTCTCTCCCTCTCCTCCTCCCCCTCACCAGGCACTCTGGTTCCCCACACAAACTCCACTTTGATCCACAGGGAGAGTGAGGCCCTCCATGGAGTATCTCCAGAGTCTGTCATTTCATTCAGGGCAGGGCCTAGGTATTCCTCAAGAGTCCAGGCTGAGAGAGCATCCCTCATTGTGGGATGGGCAGCCAAAGTACAATTTCATGCCAAGGATAAATGCTCCCCAAGGCCACATAGATTACCTAGGCCTCCTCATTGACACACATATTGAGGGGGTCTGGATCAGTCCCATGCTTTCCACACAGTCATCAATTTGGGGTCCAAGAGCTCCCCCTTGTTCAGGTAAACTGTTTCTGTGTGTTAAACCATCCCTGTCTTAACCCCTTTGCTCATCACTTCTCCCTTTCTGTTACTGGAACCCAGGAGTTCAGTTTAGGGTATAGCTGTGGGTGCCTGCCTCTGCTTCCATCAGTCACTGGATGGAGGTTCTGTTTCCCAGACTCTCTGGCAGTAGGATTGTATCCTGGTACTCCCCTGATCCATGTCTAAAATCCACATATGAGTGAGTACATACCATGTTTCTCCTTTCGTGACTGGCATGCCTCACTCAGGATAGTTTCTTCTAATGCCATCTATTTGCCTGCAAGTTTCAAGATTCTATTGGTTTTTCCACTGAATAGTACTCTGTGGGAACAAGAGATGTTGGCTGGAGGCCCATTTTCCCATCAGCCTGGGACCAGACAGTGCAGAGAAAACATGTTTACTAAAAACAATCCAGTGCCCATAATCGCAAAGAAAAACATGTAGTTCCTAATAAGGGCTCACCGACGGGAACACTCTGACCTTGACCTTTCCAATGACCAACTGCCTCTTCCTGACTCTCTGCCCCCACCTCTGGTGTCAGGGTATATAACCAGCCGGGGTAAGAATAAAGCAAAACCTTCTTTCACCATCGACTTGTCTCTGTATCATCAATCCTGACACCCTCAACAGATTCTCAGTCCCAGGCTGTGTGGGGCATGACAATTGGAGGTCCAACCGAGATCTGGAAGTGAAGTAAGTGGATGAGGTCATCCCTTTTGCCGCCCAGGGATGGATTGGGGAAAATAAAAAAAGAAACGATGGGGAATAGTCACGGATATCTTGAATTACAGTATCAAGTAAAAAAGGTACTTGAAGAACAGGGGACTACAGTCAACCCTGGAAGGCTTTCTAAAATGGATTGAATGAACGAGTCCATGGTTCATTACTGGGGGAGGCTTAAATGTCCTAGATTGGGAGGAGGTTCGCTGTGATCTTCAGATAGCCAGGCATTGGTGGTGCACACTTTTAATCCCAGGAGGCAGAAGTAGGTGGATCTCTGAGAGTTCGAGGCCATCCCGGTCTACAGAGTGAGTTCCAGGACAGCCTCCAAAACAATACAGAGAAGCCCTGTCTTGAAAAACAAAAAACAAAAAAATAAAAATAAAAATAAAAAATCTCCAGGCCTTCTCCTGACACCAAGGTCGGGAAAGACAGGGGAACCTGAGAAAGAGTTGGAGTGTGGATTGAGTAAATCTTAAGGGTTTTGCCAGTGAGATCATCCTTAGTTGGAGGGTGCATCGAAAATGGGTGAATTGAAAATTGGTAACAGTTAGTAAATGGCAATTGGATTAGAAAGAGTACTCACAAACTTCAAATAATTTTCAAATGGTATTTGGGACATAGTATAATTTGCAATCTTTGAGTGATTTTCAGAAGTTTTTGGGAAATACTTAATGGTTGTGTCCTTTTTAAGGGGCATCTACTAGTAATTTAGATAATGATCCCAATTCACCTAGATAGTTAACTAAGGAGGGTAGACAAATTCTTCTACTGTAATAGTCCAGCATCAACAGATGTTAGCAAACTGTTCAAACAAAATTTAAAAAAAATAAAAAAGGGGGAGTAATGTCCCCAGTTCCCACATCATTTATTAAATAATACACTCCTCATTTAAAAATTTTTAAAATGTGTATGCCAGTGAGAAATCTGCTACAGAGAGATTCTGGCATGATGGAACTTGAACAACTTTTGCTCAGGTCAAATGGAGACATCCATGCACTAGACTGTGAAGAAGATCCAATTCTGCCCTAATTTGGGGTCAAGAGAGTGTGTTTTCTTGCAGAAAAAGAATAAAGCTTGACAGCTGTAAGAACATTTGTTGAGATGCATGGAGCAGAGAAAACTGGACCTGCCCAAGCCAGTTTGAGTGAGATCTCCTAAACGTGTTCCTGACCCTTGATGTCATCGAATCTACAGCCCGAGAAAGAAAAGAAACAGTCGGTTCAAGATTTCCAGTTTCTCGACAGGCCTGCTGCATCAACCTCCCAGACCCGTGAGTTTTCATCTCAAAGAAAACAAAAAACTGGAAGATTAGCAGTTTGCCCTTGACACACCTTGACACAACACAATTCATTTTGCCAGTTTTTCCCCTTGGGGAAAAAAGGACCCATTTAAAACAGTTGGACACTGGTATGGACCATGATGAGTGGCAAAATCCCCTTTTCAGTATTTGAGCAGGACACAGCCACTTGAAATATCAGCCTTGGTGGTTCCTGTTTCTGGAATTGCACCTATGCCAGTGTAATTTTCTGAAAAAATGCTACTTGTCCTAATGCATCAAAAAAGAGACTTTGGCATCACGGCCACTGTTGTCACAGCCATTGCCATATCGGCCACTGCAACTGCCATGGCCAGAATTGCTGTTGCTTAATCTTCTGCCAAAGCAGAGACCATTAGCAGCCTTCCTGGTAGAGTTAGCAAAGCACTATCCACCCAGAATGCACTCAGTTCGCATATTCAGCTGGGGCTGCTGACGTTAAATCAACAAACTTCATCACTACAGGAACAAATTGATGCTCTGTAGATAGTGCAACAAGCCTCTTGTTCATATTTTTATCATGCTACACGTGTAACTTCAATGAATGTATCTAACATATCTGTGCAAGTGTGCCTTCTAAATGCTTTCCTGAGTGGATCTTGGAATGATATCTTTGTAAATTTTATCACTGTTTTTGCCCATCAAATTGTAACTGTAAATCATATGCGGGTTACCCTTGTAATAGAGGAAGGCTGGTAGAATGCTATGGCCCAGATCAGGGGATGGGTACAGCAATGGGGAGGTGCTATGTCAATGGGGATCCTGGGAGTGGTGGCAGCAGTGGTAGGCATTCTGGCCTTATGCCGAGTTCATACATGCCTCGTTCCATAGGCAACAGATCCATCACCAAGTACTGTTCATCTTAGCCCATAGCAATCCAGGTAGCCATGAAGTCTGTTTACAGATGATTCAAGGATGAGGTTCTCTAATGACAGACAACCTGTGGGGAAGAGACCTCCCATCTAAGACAGGTGTGCAGGTCCCCCAAAGACGGATAAGAGAAGGTGACCTAAGACAGGAATTTCTCATTAGAAAATAAAAAGGGGGGAATTGTGGGAACAAGAGACCTTGGCCAGAGGCCCACTTACCCATCAGCCTGGAAGCAGGCAGCTGTAACTGACCACAGAGAGACATGTTTACTAAAAACAATCCAGTGCCAATAATCACAAATAAAAACATGTAGTTCCTGATAAGGGCTCACCCACGAGAACACCCTGACCTTGACCTTTCCAATGACCATCTGCCTCTTCCTGACTCCCCGCCCCTGCCTCTGGTGTCAAGGTATATAACCAGCCAGGGTAAGAATAAAGCAAACCCTTCTTTCACCACCGACTGGTCTCTGTGCCATCAATCCCGACACCCTCAACAGATTCTCAGTCCCATGCTGCACTGGGCGTGGCAGTACTCCATTGTGTAAATATACTACATTTTCTCTATCCAGTCTTCAGTTCAGGGGCATCTAGGATGCTTCCAGGTTCTGGCTATTACAAATAGTGTTGCTACGAACATAGTGGAACAGACATCCTTGTTGTATGAATGTGCATCTTTTGAGTATATGCCTAATTGTAGAATTGCTTGGTCTTGTAGTAGACTGTTTCCCATTTTGGGGGGGAATCTCCATATTGATTTTCATACTGGCTGTACGACTTGGCACTCCCATCAGCAGTGGAGGAGTATTCTCCTTTCTCCACATCTTCTTCAGCATAAACAGTCATTGGTGCTTTTGATTTTAGACATTCAGACAGGAGTAAGATGGTATCTCAGAGTTGTTTTGATTTGCATTTACCTGATGGTAAGGAATGCCAAGCACTTTCTCAAGAGTCTCTCAGCCATGTTAGACTCCTCTACTGAGAATTCTCTATTTAGTCCTGTACCCCACTTTTTGATTTGATCTTTGGTGTTTTGGAGACTTGCTTCTTGAGTTATTTCTAAATTTTGGAGATCAGGATTCTGTCAGATGTGGGGTTAGTGAATATCCTTTCCCATCTGTGGGTTGTCTTTTGTTATGCTGACTGTGTCCTTTGCCTTACAGAAGCTTCTCAGTTTGAGGAGGTCCCAATTATTAATTGTCAATCTTAGTTTCTGTGCTATTGGAGGTAGGGTCAGGAAGCAATCTCCTCTACTAATTCATTCTTCTAAGAGATTCACCGTGGCTGGATTTATATTAAGGTCTTTGATCCAGTTGGATTTAAGTTTTGCACATGGAAAGAGACTTGGATCTATTTGAAGTCTTTTACATGTCAGCCTCCAGTTATGCCAGCACCATTTGTTGAAGATGCTTTCCTTTTTCCATTGTGTACTTTTAGCTTCTTCGACAAAGATCAGGTGTTCATACATATATGGGTTATTGTCAGGGTGTTCATTTTGATTCCATTGGGCTATTTGTCTATTTTTGGAACACTACTAAGTTGTTTTCAGGACAATAGCTCTGTAATAGAGCTTGAAGTCAGGGATGGTGATGTCTCTGGATGTTGCCTTGTTGAACAGGCTTGCTTTGGCTATCCTCTGTCTTTTTTTCCATATAAACTTGAGAATTGTTCTTTTAAGGTCTGTGAAGAATTGTGCTTGGATTTTAATAGGGATTGTGTTAAATCTATATATTGCTTTCAGTAAGATATCCAATTTTACTGTGAAGATCCTGCCTGTCCAAGAGCATGGGAGATCTTTCCATTCTCTGGTATCTTCTTTAATTTCATTCTGTAAAGACTCAAAGTTCTTGCTATACAGATCTTTCACTTGCTTGGTTAGAGTTACCCCAAGGTACTAGATGGTATTTGTGGCTATTGAAAAGGGTGATATTTCTCTAATTTCTTTCTCAGCCTCTGTATCGTTTGTATATACAGTAGGACTACTGATTTTCTTGAGTTGATCTTGTATCCTGCCACTTTGCTGAAAATGTTTATCAGCTGTAGGAATTCCCTGGTAGAGTTTTTGTGTCACTTATGCAAACTATCATATCATCTGCAAATAGTGAATGTTTGACCTCTTCCTTTCCAATTTTTGTCCCAGTGATTTCCTTTTGTTTTTGTTTTGCTCTAGCTAGAATTTCAAGGACAATATTGAAAATGTATGGAGACAGTGGAGACCCTTTTCTTGTTCCTGATTTTAGAGGAATTGCATTGAGTTTCTGTCCATTTAGTTTGATGTTGGATGTGGTTTGCTGTATTAGCTTTTATTATGTTAAAGTAAGTTCCTGTTATCCTGGATCTCTCCAAAACCTTTATCATGAAGGGGTGTTGGATTTTGTCAAAGGCTTTTTCAGCATCTAGTGAGATGATCATGTGATTTTTGTTTCTCAGCTTGTTTATATGGTGGATTACATTGGTGGCTTTTCATATGTTGAATCATTCCTGCATTCCTGGAATGAAGCCTACTTGATCATGGTAGATGTGTTTTCTGATGTGTTCTTGGATGCTATTTGCCAGTATTTTATTGAGTATTTTTGTATCAATGTTCATGAGGGAAATTGGTCTAAAGTGCTCTTTCTTAGTTGAGTCTTTGTGTGGCTTGGGTATCAAGTTTATTGAAGTCTCATAAAAAGAGTTTGGCAAAGACCCTTCTGCTTCTATCATGTGGATTATCCTAAGAAGAATTGATATAAACTGTTCTTTGAATTTCTGGTAGAATTCTACACTGAGGCCATCTGGACCTGGGCTTTTTTGGTTGGGAAACTTTTGATGACTGCTTCTATTTCCTTAGGGACTATAGGTCTATTTAAGATGCTTTTCTGTTCTTGATTTGATTTTGGCAAGTGATATCTATCCAGAAAATTGCCCATTTTCTTTAAGTTTTTGAATTTTGTGGAGTAGAGGTTTTCAAAGTATGACCTAGTGATTCTCTGGATTTCCCCATTGTCAGTTGTTATGTTCCCCTTTTCATTTCTGATCTTGTTAATTTGAATGTTCACACTCTGTCATTTGGTAAGTTTAGATAAAGTTTTGTCTATCTTGTTGCTTTTCTCAAAGAACAAACTCTTTGTTACATTGATTCTTTATATTGATTTCCTAGTTTCTACTTTATTGATTTCAGCCCTCAGCTGAATTATTTCCTGGCATCTAGTTCCCCTGGGTAAGTTTGCTTCCCTGTGTTCTAGAGCTTTCAATTTAGCTGTTAATTCTCCAGTTTCTTCATGTGGTCACTTAATGCTATGAACTTCCCTTTTAGCACTGTTTTCAAAGTGTCCCATATGTTTGGGTATGTTGTGTCTTCATTCTCATTGAATTCTAAGAAGTCTTTAATTTCTTTTTTAATCTCTTCTTTTACCCAAGAATGGTGCACTTGTATATTATTCAATATCCATGAATTTGTAGGGTTTCTGCAATTTGAGTTGTTGTTGAATTCTAATTTTAACGAATGGTGGCCTGATAAGATGTTTGGAGTTATTCCAATTTTTTTGTACCTGGTGAAGTTTCATATGTTGCCAAGTGTGTGGTTGATTTTGAGAAAGTTCAATGTGGCACTGAGAAGAAGGTATATTTTTATTGTATGGAATGTTCTATAGATGTCTGTTAATCCCAATTAGGTCATATATTCTATTAGTTCTATTTCTTCTTTGTTAAGTTCCTGTATGGTAATCCTGTTTAGTGGTGAGAGTGGGGTGGTGAAGTCTCCCACTAAATTTGTGTGGGTCTTTCTATGTGATTTGAGTTTTAGTAATTTTTCTTTTATGAATGTGGATGCCTTGGTATTTGGGGCATAGATGTTCAGAATTTAAACTTCATCTTGGTGGTTTTCTCCTGTTATGAATATGAAATGACATCCCTCATCTCTTTTTATTGATTTCATTTTAAAGTCTGATTTGTTAGATATGAGAACCACCTCAAATGGGCAGAAATTTGCTCCAGCTAATGCTGCAGCTTTTCTGATCTGGAGTAGGAAAGCAGGCAGCTAGATCATAGTCCTAATGGGGTCTTTCCATGTCAGATGAACTCACAAATAGCAAAATTATGTCTGATGCTCAACACTGATCTTTTGACAGAAGTCATTTTTATACCCCTAATGAACAAGAGTAACTTGTCCTTGAATATTTTCAGCCTCTAACAAGTGTCACAGGTTGATATTAGTATATGTATATATATGAGAAAGAACAGAACATTCTCCAACAGAAGAACAGAACATTCCCCAACAGAAGGCTCAGAACAACATTAGAACAAAAAGAATAGCCTATTAAATCCATGTACAACAGGATAGGAAAATTAAACAGAATGTTCATAGTGAAGTACACTTGGATCATCTCATTTTATAGGTAGACACAATACAATATTGCAGCATAAACAAATGGACAAGGGATAAGTGTAGACTGCACATAGGCCTGGCTTGTTTTTCCTTATCTTTTAAAATCTACTGTAATTTGTATTGAGAAGTACAGTGTGCTGGCAAGATTTCTCCAATTGTCTAGACATACTATTTTGGATAAATAATAACAGTGTAGAAAGGTTTGAGCTCATATCAGATATGAATGGCATGGGTTAGACAACAGAGGGATGTGAGCAACCTGGGGAACTGAATGTAGTGCCTCTAGGGGAGCCTAGACATAACTTAGTTTGGAAACTTATTATTGCTACAGGACACAAACCAGTCTGAGTGCAGCTCCTCAACTGCTAATCCTCTTAGAAACAGAATTTTTCACAGAAAGCAAATGCACACTGCAAAGAAGCTGGAATCTGCAGAATTCATCCAACATATGGAAGTTACTAAAGGTTTTCCAACCAATTAGTGATATCTAATTTGGAAGAAAGAGGTGCTGCAGGTGCTGTCCCATGAGATATTCCTATATAGCAAAACCTGATTTCTGATGAGGTATGAGGAAAGCTAGTTAGCAGGGAGGACATGTTTATTCCACATGACATCAGCAGCCCCTTCCATAAAATTCCATTGTGCCCTGGAGACAATAGAATCCAGTGATTTCACCTGGTCACCTATGTTATAGCAACACCAACTGCCTTTGGATAGTTATTTAGTGCCCTTAAGTTTCAAAGTTGAACATGTTGGCAAGATTGGGTGATCTCTTTAGGAAAGACTATGGAGAGTGGAGAGAGATCAGAGAGAGGCAGAAGAAGGCTGACCTTCAGCTTCTGTTTAAACGCTCCAAGAAGAAAAGGTTCAAAAGGAAGAACAGTGATTCCTGGGCAGAAGAGGGGAACGCCCAAGAAAAGAGGTAAAGGGAAAGAATAGATAAATAAGGGGAAAAGAAATAAAGGAATAGCCAGAAGAAGGGAAAATCACACAAGATATAATCATACATTAAAATGAGTAGGAGGGACTAGTGGAGGAAGAATAATGGGAATGGAGAATTTCAGGGAAGTAGGAAAAAGAGGTAAAGAATGTCAAATACAGGAGGGATACAAATAAATAAATCACTATTTATTAATGAATACATATAAATAAATGCATACATAAATATAAAAATACACTATTTACAAATAAAATAATAATATACATCAAAAAATGGGCAGAAACATATTCAACAAAATCATAGAAGAAAACTTTCCCAACCTAAAGAAAGACATGCCAATGAAGGTACAAGAAGCTTACAGAACACCAAAAAAATGGACCACAAAAAAGTCCCCTGGCCACATAGTAATCAAGACCCCAAATATTCTGAATGAAGAAAGAATAAAAGAAGCAGCTAGGGAAAATGGTCAAATAATTCATAAAGGCAAACCTATCAGAATTACACCTGATTTCTCCATGGAAACTCTGAAAGCCTGAAGGTCCTGGATAGTTATTCTATCAACACTAAGAGACCACAGATACCAGCTCAGACTACTATACCCAGCAAAGCTTTCAATGAATAGTCATTAATATTCCTCAGTATTAATGGTCTTAACTTGCCCATAAAAAACACAGGCTAACAGAATGGAATCAAAGACAGAACCCATCCTTCTGCTGCATACAAGAAACACACCTCAGCCTCAAAGGCAGGCATTAACTCAGAATTAAGGGTTAGGAAAAGATTTTCCAATCAAATGGACCCAAGAAACAAGTGGGGGTAGCAATTCTAATATGTAACAAATTAGACTTTAAAATGAAATATGTGGGAGGTCATTTCATACTCATAACATGAGAAAACCACCAAGATGAATTTTCAATTGTGAACATCTATGCCACAAATACCAAGACATCCACCTTTGTAAAAAAAAAGAATTACTAGAACTCAAATCACATATAAAGCCCCACACACTTATAGTGGGAGACTTCAACACCCTTCTCTCACCACTAGACAGGATTACCAGACAGGAACTTAACAAAGAAGAAAAGGAACGAATAGAAGTTACGACCTAATTGGGATTAACAGATATCTATAGAACATTATACCCAAATGCAAAAGAATATACCTCTCAGTACCACATGGAACCATTTCAAAATTCGACCACATACTTAGCAACATTGCAAACTTCAACAGATAAAAAACAACTGGAATAACTCCATGCACCTTATCAGACCACCATGCATTAAAATTACAACTAAAAATCAACAAAAATAGCAGGAAACCTACAAAATCATGTAAATTGAATAATGAACAATCGCACCATTCTTGGGTCAAAGAAGAAATTAAAAATTTTCTAGAATTCAATGAAAATGAAGACACAACATACCCAAACTTATGTGACACTTTGAAAGCAGTGCTAAGAGGGAAGTTCATAGGACTGAGTGACCACATAAATAAAATGAAGAATAGGTATACTAGAGAATTAATACCACAGCTGACAGCTCTGGAAAACAAAGAAGGAAACGCAGGAAGAGCAGGCACCAGGAAATAATCAGACAGTGGGCTGAAATCAATAAAGTAGAAACAAGGAAAACAACACAAATCCATCAATGTAACTAACAAAGAGTTGGTTCTTTGAGAAAAGCAACAAGATAGACCAAACTTTATCCAAATTTACCAAATAACAGAGTGTAAATATGAAAATTAACTAAATCAGAAATGAAAAGTGGAACATAACAATGGACTCTGAGGAAATTCAGAGAATCATCAGGTCATACTTTAAAAACCTGTACTCCACAAAATTCAAATACTTAAAGGAAATGGACAATTTTCTGGGTAGGTATCACTTGCCAAAATTAAATCAAGGACAGATAAGCAATTTAAATAGACCCATATGAAAATAGAAACAGTCATCAAAAGTCTCCCAACCAAAAAAGCCCAGGTACAGATGGCCTCAGTGCAGAATTCTACCAGAAATTCAAAGAACAGCTTATATCAATTCTTCTCAAAATATTCCACATAAATGAACCAGAAGGTTCTGTGTCAAGCTATTTTTATGAGGCTTCAGTAACCTTGATCCCCAAGCCACACAAAGATACAACTAAGAGAATTTAATACCAATATCCCTCATGAACATTGATGCAAAGATGTTCAATAAAATACTGACAAATCAGATCCAAGAACACACCAGAAAACTCATACACCATGATCAAGTAGGTTTCATCCCAGAGATGCAGGGATGTCTTTAATTTTTTTCAGTACTGAGATTTACATAGATCTCACAAGTACTTTGCCACTGAAGCATATATCTGGCCCAAGGTTGTTTTCAAAAGGAAAAATATTAGTTGGAACCTTGTAATCCCATCTCTGTAGGCTGTGACAGGAGGACCAATAAGATATTTAAGTCCAGTTTGGGCTATAAAGTAGGATTCTGTCTCTAAAATATTGAAAAAATTTACAGGCTGCTTTTTAATAAAGGTAGCAATTTGTTTGTAATTTGATCAAATGATTTGACATAAAGGAGAAAATGATACTGTGTCAAAGTAATGGAAGAGAGAAAGACTTGTAGGAGGCTTATGTGTTTGTCCTTGTAATTGGTCAAAATAATCTAGTTGTGATCATATGAATTAATTTAAAATCTGTTTGCACACTTTGTTGTTTGAGACTAAACCTCAGGTCTATCCTAGTTGGCCTTCAACTGAAACTCAGCAAGTCTGTGGCAGAGATTGGCCTTGAATATTTTTCAAGCTGCCTGCCTCTGCATCTTGAGTACTGGAACTATAGGCATGTGATACTATACTCATCTTATATATGATTATTATTCATTATCTATTTAAAAACTATGGGGCCTTTCGACAATATCCTCACTAAGAGCTCTATTTTTTCTTTTTGGTTTTTTTTCTTTTTTCTTTTTTAATTTAAATTAGAAACAAGTTTGCTTCACGTGTCATTCACAGGTCCCTTTCTCTTTCCCTCCCCTCCTCCTACACCCTCCCACCAACCCCCCATTTCTCCCTCACCTAGTTCCCCACAGCTTTCCACAGGGACAGTGAGGCTCTACATGTGGGGTGTCCATAGTCTGTCATTTCATCCAGGCAGGGCCTAGGCCCTCCCCCAAGAGTCCAGGCTGAGAGGTTCTATTTTCACTCATGGCTCATGAACCTTATTCAAAGCACTCAGAGTTGCTGTATTCCATGAAGACAAGATCTGCTGAAAATATTCAGGCTGAGCCTGTATGTCAGCATAACTGCCCTCACCAAGAATTTTAACTTGGGAAGCTTCATAACCTTTCTTTAGGGCTTGAAGATCAAGAGCCTTTGCTTCCTCCCTCCATAATGTCCTCCATTGGATTTGAGACAATTTTTCTAGCACATCTGAAATCAATTGACTCCAATCTTTTGGGGTCACCCTATTCACATTTGCCCAAGAATTCAGTACCTCTGTGATATAAGGGGACTGAATACCATAAGAAACAATGGCTTGTTTGATCTCTGTAAGGTCCTTCATCTGTATTGGTTTCCACAGAACCATTATGATGCCTCTTTGTTTCTGGTTTTTCAGTCATAGATACTGGGAAGGCCATAGGAGATGGCATAACAAACTTAGGAAGATCTTCCCGATGTTTGAGAGGTGGAGTAGGTAAATCTCTATCAATATCTATCAGATTAACAATTATGGGGTAATTACTTAAGTCAGAGCTAGCCAGTAAGAAACAAGCAAGGCCAACAGCTTCATAATTAATATAGTCCCCTGTGTGTTTATTTGGGACTGGTGTGGCTCTAGAACCAGGCTGGCAGAAAGGCTTCTCTCAAGGAAAAAGCTTCTCTTTACACCTCCCTTCCTCACATGCCCTCCCACCAACCCCCCCAATATCCCCTAATTTCCCCAGGGAAGGTGAGGCCCTCTATGGGGGTGTCCATAGTCTGTCATTTCATCCAGGGCAGGGCCTAGTCCCTCTCCCAAGAGTTCAGGGTGAGAGTGCATTTCTCATTGTGGGAAGGGTACCTGAAGTCCATTTTGATGCCAGGAATAAATATCAATATCTATCAGATGTTGCTAGTACATCTGAATTTGATGTAACAGATTGTAAGTCATCTAAGACATGCAGTCTAGTGGACACCATTTCTGATTGAATTTCCCGGGTAAAGTCTGTCCATTTCTTGGGTTCATCATTTATACATGATTGCAAGCACATTGGTAGTTAACACTGTCCAAAAGACTCCCTCCTCCCAAAAAAATTTATAAGCTCTAGCTGTTGCTCTGGGTTGCCACCCAAAGATGGATGGTAACCCCCTATGAAGACACCAAGTACTTCAGAGAGGGGCCCCAGGGATTCCTGAGCTAAAACTAACCAAAAGCCTCCTTTCTATGGACTAGTTTTCAAGGTTCAAGAAGGCACCATGTAAGATTCCAGAAGAGAGAGACAACCCTGCTATGATGCCTATGAACTACAATAACTACCATCATGGCATTATAAGCCTAACAGTGCAGTAGTGGCACACATACCTTGATAGTAGCCAACAGCTCTTTCTTTGGACTTTAGGTTGCTCAAAAAGAGGAAACCATCCCCAGTTCTACAAACCTCACTGACTACTTAGAGATAGTAAACCCATGGACCTTGGAGGAGAACCTACAATCATGACTTACAACAATCTACACATTTGTCCTTAAACCCACAGATAAGAGTAGCTCTCAAACATCATCAAGGAAACTTCTCTTTGCAACATATGGAGTTTTTCTTTATTCATATTATTTATATGGTGGATTACATTGATGGATTTTCATATGTTGAACCATCCCTGCATCCCTGGGATGAAGCCTACATCATCATGGTGGATGATTTTTCTAATGACTTCTTTAATTCTACTTGCCAATATTTTATTGAGTATTTTTGAATCAATGTTCAGTATCCAATTAAAAACTGGGCTACATAAGTAAATAGAGAATTCTCAAAAGAGGAGTCTAAAATGCCTGAGAGGCACTTAAGAAAGTGCTCAATATCTGTAGCCATCAAGGAAATGCAAATCAATACAACTCCGAGATACCATCTTACTCCTGTCTGAATGGCTAAAATCACAAACACCAATGGAAGTTTATGCTGGAGGGGATGTGAAGAAAGGGTAACCCTCCTCCACTGCTGGTGGGAGTGCCAAGTCATACAACCACTTTGGAAATCAGTATGGAGATTCCTCAGGAAAATGGGAATCAGTGTACCACAAGACCCAGCAATTCTACTCTTAGGCATATACCAAAAATGCATATTTATACAACAAAATGTCTGTTGTACTATATTCATAGCAGCATTATTTGTAGTAGTGAGAACCTGAAAGCAACCTAGATGCCCATCCTTGGAAGAGTGGATAGAGAAAATATGGTACAATTACACAATGGAGTACTACTTAGTGGAAAAAAATAATGGAATCTTGAAATTTGCAGGCAAATGGATAGCAATATAAGAAACCATCCTGAGTGAGGTACCCAGGTCACAAAAAGACAAATATAGTATGTGCTCACTCATATGTGGATTTTAGACAAGGACAGGCATGTGCCAGGATACAATCCCACTGCCAGAGAGTCTGGGAAACAGAACCTTCAACCAATGACTGATGGAAACAGAGGCAGACACTCACAGCTTAACACTGAGCTGAACTCAAGGAACCCAGCAACAGAGAGGGAGGGCTAATGAGAGCAGGGGTCAAGATTGGTCTTGTTTACCCCACAGAAACAGTTGACCTGAGCAAGGGTGAACTCCTGGAGCCCAGACTGATGGCTGGGAATCCAGCATGGGGCTGATTCAGACACCCTGAATATAGATGTCAGTGAGTTGGCCCAGGCAATTTGGAGCATTGAATAGTAGATCAGTATTTATTCCTGGCATCAAAATGGACTTCAGGTACCCTTCCCACAATGAGAAATGCACTCTCACCCTGAACTCTTGGGAGAGGGACTAGGCCCTGCCCTGGATGAAATGACAGACTATGGACACCCCCATAGAGGGCCTCACCTTCCCTGGGGAAATTAGGGGATATTGGGGGGGTTGGTGGGAGAGCATGTGAGGAAGGGAGGTGTAAAGAGAAGCTTTTTCCTTGAGAGAAGCCTTTCTGCCAGCCTGGTTCTAGAGCCACACCAGTCCCAAATAAACACACAGGGGACTATATTAATTATGAAGCTGTTGGCCTTGCTTGTTTCTTACTGGCTAGCTCTGACTTAAGTAATTACCCCATAATTGTTAATCTAAGTATTTCTCTTACTGGAGAATAGTTCCGGGCTTCCTACCCCATGGCGTTACATCTTGACTCCCCGTGTTTCTCTTTCCCAGAGTACTCCTGGACTCCTAGTCCCACCTATCTAGATTCCTATTGGCCCAACAGTGCTTTATTGAAATAATCACAGGACACACGCCTTTAATCCCAGCACTCAGGAGGCAGAGGCAGGTGGATCTCTGTGAGTTCAAGGCCAAGCTGGACCGACAGCCTCCAAAACAATAAAGAGAAACCCTGTCTCGCAAAAGCGAAAAAAAATTGGTCTTTGACCATTTATAGAAGTCTGCCAATATATTTTTTTTGATTCTTCTATTTGTGATTGGTTCATCGTCAGTAGCTAATCTATTATCTAGAGCACTATTATTCTTTTCAATAAGCAATATATCTTCTAATTATCCTGGAAGAGATTGTCCTCCACAGTAAGTGGGAATGACTGGACCACTTATGACATGGTGACCTTTGAGATGCCCCTCAATGAGTTTCCAAATTGTAAAGGGTTACCTTGATTGTGTGTGGTCGACATACATTCATTGATCAAGTGTCGTCCTTTGCCACATCTCCTACACATTCCAGAAGTTTGACTCATTCTGTTTAACCTATTCCTAGCAGGAGCATTATTTCTAGGAATGCATTGCCTATAATTCCTGCATAGATGTCCTATTCTACCACAGTTAATACATTTGATATTTCGATGACTTTTTACACTTCTGAAGATTGCATCTCCTACTTAAGTTTCTATCTCCTCTCGATTAAGGCATTTGACATCTTGGTGCCTCTTCAAACCTTAAGAAATTGCCTCTCCAACCCAAGATTCTGTATCTTGATCTTTATACTCAATATTAGCTGTATGCATGACACATTCCTCCAATGGAGCTGATCTGATCAGTAATGGACCAAGTAGCTGTTTGCATTGTAGATTTACATTTTCATGAGCTGGAGATTCTATAAGGATTTGCCTAGATTCTGAATCAGTTACCTGTAATCCCATTGCTCTGGATAATCTTTGTAAGAATTCGATGAACCTTTCTCTCATTGTTGGATGGGAATCCAAAGTCCATTTGTATAGCAGGGATAAATACTGATCTACTACCCAAGGCTCAATAGATTACCTAGGCCTCCTCACTGACACCCACATTCAGGGGGTTTGATCAGTGCCATGCTGGATTCCCAGGCATCAGCCTGGGATTCAAGAGCTAAACCTTGTCAGGTCAGCTGTTTCTGGGGGATAAACCAGCCCAGGCTTAATCCCGTTGGTCATCAGTCCTCCCTCTCTGTCACTGGCTTTCTTGAGTTCAGGTCAGTGCTTAGCCATGGGAGTCTTCCTCTTCTTCCATCAGCCACAGAAGGAAGGTTCTCTTTCCCAGACTCTCTGGCCATGGGATTGTAGGCTGGCACACACCAGATGTATGTCTAAAATCCATATATGAGAAAGTACATGCCATGTTTCTCTTTTTGTGACTTGGTTACCTCGCTCAGGATGGTTTCTTCTAGTGTCATCCATTTGCCTGCAAATCTCAGGATTCCATTGGTTTTTTTCTGCAGAATAGTACTCCATTGTGTAAATGTACCATATTTTCTCTATCCACGCTTCAGTTGAAGGGCATGTAGTTTGCTTCCAAGTTCTGGCTATTACAAATAATGCTGCTATGGACATAGTGGAACAGACATCCTTGTTGTATCAATGTGCATCTATTGGATATATGCCTATGAGTGGAGGGCTAGATCTTGTGGTAGGTTTATTCCCATTTTTCTGAGGAATCTCCATACTGATTGCCAAAGTGGCTGAAAAAGTTGGCACTCCCAACAGCGATGAAGGAGTGGTCCCCTTTCACCACATCCTTTCCAGCATAAATTGTCATTAGTGTTTTTGATTGTAGCCATTCTGACAGGAGTGAGATGGTATCTCGGAGTTGTTTTGATTTGCATTTCCTGGATGGCTAAGGATGTTGAACACTTTGTCAACTGCCTCTCAGCCATTTTAGACTCCTCTATTGAAAATTCTCTATTTAGTTCTAGAGCCCACTGTTTAATTGGATCCTTTGGTGTTTTGGAGACTTGCTTCTTGAGTTATTTGTAAATTTTGGAGACCAGCCCTCTGTCAGATGTGGGGTTACTGAATACTTTTTCCCATTCTGGGGGCTGACTTTTTGTCTTGCTGACTGTGTCCTTTGCCTTACAGAAGCTTCTCAGTTTCAGGAGATCCCATTTATTAATTGTTGATCTCACTTGACTGTACTACTGGTGTTATGTTCAGGAAGCTGTTTCCTGTACCAATTCATTCAAGGGTACCACCCACTTTCTCTTCTAAAAGGTTCAGTGTGGCTGGATTTATGTTGAGGTCTTTGATCCATTTGGACTTAAGTTTTGTGCATGGCAATAGACATGGATCAATCCACAAACTTCTACATGCCAGCTTCTAGTTAGGCCACCATCATTTGTTGAAGATGCTTTTTTTTCCATTGTACATTTTTAGCTTCTTTGTCAAAGATCAGATGTTCATACATGTATGGGTTAATATCAGGGTGTTCAATTCAATTCCATTGGTCTACCTATCTATTTTTGTGCCAATACCAAGCTGTTTTCAGGACTATAGCTCTATAATAGAGCTTGAGGTCAGGGATGGTGATCCCTCCGGACGTTGCCTTGTTGAACAGGGTTGTTTTGGCTATCCTGGGTCTTTTGTTTTTCCATACTTGTTCTTTCAAGTTCTGTGAAGAATTGTGCTGGGATGTTAATGGGGATTGCATTGAATCTATAGATTGCTTTTGGCAAGATTTTCATTTTTACTACATTGATCCTACCTATCCAAGAGCATGGGAGATATTTCCATTTTCTGAGAGCTTCTTTAATTTCTTTCTTTAAACACTCAAAGTTCTTGTGATACAGGAGTTTCACTTGTTTGGTTAGATTTACCCCAGGGTATTTTATGTTGTTTGTGGGAATTGTAAAGGATGATGTTTCTCTGATATCTTTCTCAGCCCTTTTATAATCTGTATATAGTAGGGCTACTGATTTTATTGAGTTGATCTTGTAGCCTGACACTTTGCTGAAGGTGTTCATCAGTTGTAAGAGTTCCCTGGTAGAGTTCTTTGGACCATTTATGTAAACTAGCATATCATCTGCAAATAGTGAAAGTTTGACCTCTTCCTTTCCAATTTTTATCCCCTTGATCATTTTTGTTTTCATATGGCTCTGGCTCGAACTTCAAGGACAATGTTAAAAATGTATGGAGAGAGTGGACAGCCTTGTCTTGTTACTGACTTTAGAGGAATGGCATTGAGTTTCTGTCCATTTAGTGTGATGTTGGCTGTTGGTTTGATGTATATAGGTTTTATTATGTTTAGGTATATTCCCTGTTATCCAAAATCTCTCCAAGACCTTTATCATGAAGGGGTGTTGGATTTTGTCAAAGGCTTTTTCAGCATCTAGTGAGATGATCATGTGACTTTTGTTTTTCAGCTTGTTTATATGGTGGATTACATTGATGGATTTTTGTATGTTGAACCATCCCTGCATCCCTGGGATGAAACCGACTTGATCGTGTTGAATTATCATTTTGATGTGTTCTTGGATCCAATTTGCCATTATTTTATTGAGTATTTTTGCATCAACGTTCATGAAGGATATTGGTCTGAAATTCTTCCTTAGTTGTGTCTTTGTGTGGCTTGGGGATCAAGGTTATTGAAGCTTCATATAAAGAGTTTGGCAAAGACCCTTCTAATTCTATTGCATGGAATACTTTGAGAAGAATTGATATAAGCTGTTCTTTGAATTTCTGGTAGAATTCTGCACTGAGGCCATCTGGACCTGGGCTTTTTTTGGTTGGGTGAATTTTGATGCCTGATTCTATTTATTGAAGTGTTATAGGTCTATTTAAATTGCTTATTTGTTATTGATTTAATTTTGGCAAGTGATAGCTATCCAGGAAGTCGTCCATTTCCTTTAAATTTTTTAAATATGTGGAGTACAGGTTTTCAAAGTATGACCTGATAATTCTCTGAATTTCCTCAGAGTCCATTGTTATATCCCCTTTTCATTTCTGATTTTCTTAATTTGTATGTTCATGTTCTTCTGTTTGGTAAGTTTTGACAAAGGTTTGTTTCTTCTCAAAGAACCAACTCATCATTGCATTGATTCTTTGTATTGTTTTCCTAGCTTCTAGTTTATTGATTTCAGCCCTCTATTTGGTTATTTCCTGGTGTCTACTCCTCCTATGGGAGTTCACTTCTAGAGCTTTCAGCTGTGCTGTTAATTCTCTAGTATAACTATTCCCCAATTTCTTCATGTGGGCACATAGTGCTATGAACCTCCCCTGTAGCACTGCTTTCAAAGTGTCCCATAGGTTTGGGTATGTTGTTTCTTCATTCTCATTGAATTCTAGGAAGTCTTTGATTTCTTTTTTCTATTTCTTCTTTGACCCAGGAATGGTGCAGTTGTGCATTATTCAATTTCCATGAGTTTGTAGGGTTTCTGCAATTTGTGTTGTAGTTGAATTCTACCATTAACCCATGGTGGTTTGATAAGATGCATGGAGTTATTCCAATTTTTCTTGCTCCTGAGGCTTGATATGTTGCCAAGTATGTGGTCAATTTTTGAGAAGGTTCCATGTGGTGGTGAGAAGAAGGTATATTCTTTTTTATGTGGATGAAATGTTCTATAGATGTCTGTTAATCCCAGTTGGGTCGTTACTTCTATTAGACCCTTTGCTTCTTTGTTGAGTTTCTGTCTGGTATTACTCTCTAGTGGTGAGAGTGGTGTGTTAAAATTTCCCACTATAAGTGTTTTGGGCTTTATATGTGATATAAGTTTTAGTAATGTTTCTTTTACGAACGTGGATGCCTTTGTATTTGGTGCATATATGTTCATGAAAGACACTTCATACTGGTGGATTTTGCCTGTGATGAGTATGTAATGACCTCCTTCATCTCTTTTGATTGATTTCATTTTAAAGTCTAATTTGTTATATATTAGGATTGCTACCCCTACTTGATTTTTGGGTCCATTTGATTGGAAAATCTTTTCCCAACCTTTCACTCTCAGGAAATGTCTGTCTTTGAGCCTAGTGAGGTGTTTTTCTTGTATGCATCAGAAGGATGGGTTCTGTCTTCGAATCCATTTTACTAGCCTGTGCCTTTTTATGGGTGAGTTAATGCCATTAATGTTGAGCTATATTAAAGACTATTGATTGCTCATTCTTCTTTGATTTGGAATGGTTGTTGGTGGTGGAATTATGTGTGGAATTCCACTCCTTTGTTCTTTTGGCTGTTGGTAGATTGAGATTCTCTAATGCCTATGCTTTTCTGGTTGTAGTTAACTTCCTTGGGTTGGAATTTTCCTTCCAAAACTTTCTGTAGGGCTGGGTTAGTGGTTACGTATTGCTTGTATCTAGTTTTGTCATGGAATATCTTGTTTTCTCCATCTATAGTGATTGAGAGCTTTGCCAGGTATAGTAGTCTGGGTTGGCATCCATGGTCTCTTAATGCTGGGAGAATATCTATCCAGGACCTTCTTGCTTTCAGAGTTTCCATGGAGAAGTCAGGTGTAATTCTGATAGATTTGCCTTTATATGTTACTTGGCCTTTTTCCTTAGCTGCTCTTAATATTCTTTCTTTATTCTGTATATTTGGGGTCTTTATTATTATGTGGCGAGGGGACTTTTGTTTGTGATCCACTCTATCCCGCCAGGATGAGAAGCTTTGAGGCCTTACCCAGTCACTAGAAGGCATGCCAATTTGCGGGGGCCTTCTTTACCTGGATCTCCTGGAGACTGTTTTCATTAGACCAGATTTCTTGATATAAAAGAAGAACTCCTAGGAAATTGCAGGCATATGTAAGACAGTTGGAGCAGATTTGCATCATGGCGTGATAGTAAAAAGACTATGGCTTTAGTTTAAAGTGCATGAATAATTTAGAAGACAACCAGAGGAAATTTAAAACTCTGAACCTCTGAAATTACATCTGAAACCTGTTAATCCCTGACTATGAAGCCTGTAAAAGAGGCACACCTGTCTATACTTTTAGCAGGAAACTTAACTTAATGAACTAATAAGCTATCAGTACTCTGGTCATCAAATGTTATCAGATCTGAGAGGGATAAGTAAATGAGCATAAATGAGACAGCTTTTTCACTTAAAACAGTCCCAGGTTTTACTGAAATGGGAAGAAGGGGTGTCTCATCCCTCTCCTGAAACAAATTGGAGAGGGAACTGTGGGACTCGAGTGAGAGGTCAAAACAGAAAAAGTAGTTCCCCTGTCCAAAAGTCTCCCAAGCAAAACAATCCCAGGGTCACGTGGTTTCAGTGCAGAATTCTACCAGATAGTCAAAGAGCTAATACCAATACTCTACAAATTTTTTTCACACCATCAAAGCAGAAGGTTCATTGCCAAACTCTTTTTATAAGGCAACAATTTCTTTGGTACCCAAGTCACACAAAGACACAACTAAGAAAGAGAACTACAGACCAATATTCCTCATGAGCATTAATGCAAAAAATACTCAATAAAATACTGGGAAATTGAAGCCAAGTACACATCAGAGAAATCATCCACCATGATCAAGTAGGCTTAATCCCAGGGATGCAGGGATGGTTCAACATACGAAAATCCATCAATGTAATCCACCATATGAACAAACTTTAAGATAAAAACCACATAATCATCTCACTAGATGTTGAAAAAGCCTTTAACAATATCCAACATCCCTTCATTATAAAGGTCTTGAGGAGATCCGGGATAACAGGAACTTACATAAATATCATAAAAGCAATATGCAGCAAACCAACAGCCAGTATAAAACTAAATGGAGAGAAACTTAACATTATTCCTCTAAAATCAGGAAGAAGACAAGGCTGTTCACTCTCTACACCTCTTCAATATTGTACTTGAAGTTCTAGCTAGAGCAATAAGACAACAAAAGGAAATCAAGGGGGTACAAATTAGAAAAGAAGTCAAACTTTCCCTGTTTGCAGATGATATGAGAGTTTACATAAGTGACCCCAAAAAATCTACCAGAGAACTCCTACAGCTGACACACACCTACAGCAAATTGGCAGGATACAAGATTAACTCAAAAGAGTCAGTAGTTCTACAATATAAAGACAACACATGGGCTGAGGAAGAAATTAGAGAAATTTCACTTTTTACAATAGCCACAAACATCATAAAATACATTGGGGTAACGCTAACCAAACAAGTGAAAGACCTATATAACAAGAATTTTGAGACTTTCAAAAAAGAAACTAAAGAGGATACTAGATAAAGGAAACATTTCCCATGCTCTTGGATAGGTAGGATCAACATAGTAAAAATAGCAATCTTGCCAAAAGCAATCTACAGATTCAATGCAATCCCCATCAAATCCCAACACAATTCTTCACAGACATTGAAAGAATAATGATCAACATTATATGGAAAAACAAAAACCCAGGATAGCCAAAACAACAATGTACAATAAAGGAAATTCTGAGGCATCACCATCCCTGACTTCAAGCTCTATGATAGAGCTACAGTCCTGAAAACAGCTTGGTATTGGCACAAAAAATAGATGTGTAGACACATGGAATCAAATTGAAAACCCTGATTTTAATCTGCACACCTATTAACACCAGATTTTTGACAAATAAATTGAAATTATACAATGGAAAAAAGAAGGCATCTTCAACAAATGATGCTGGCATAACTTGATGATGGCACGTAGAAGACTGCAGATAGGTCCACATGTATCTCTATGCACAAAACTTAAGTACAAATAGATCAAAGACCTCAACATAAAGCCAGCCATACTGAACCACTTAAAAGAGAAAGTGAGAGGTACCCTTGAACAAATTGGTACAGGAGACTGCTTCCTAAACATAACACCATTAGCACAGACATTGAGATCGATAATTAATAAATGGTACCTCCTGAAACTGAGAATTCTGTAAGGCAAAGAACACAGTCAACAAGACAAAACAGCAGACTGCAGAATAAGAATAGACATTCACCAACCCCAGTGTTTACCTCTGACAAAAACAAATATGCCCCACCCCTTTTTAAATTAAAAAAAAAACCTTTAAACCAAAAACTGGGCTCAGCATTTTGCTAGTTTGACTAAATATCAAGTCAGGCACATTCTGTTCTTACAAAGCTATAAAGTAACAAATATGGTCACACATTTTCAAGAACTACAGTGTTGTTTAAAACTAAAGCATATTTACAGAAATATGGGTGTTTTGCCATAAGTTGCTTGCATATAGTTAACTTGCATTTCTTTAATTGCCCATTAACTTTGACTGCCTCTGATCCCATCAGTACCAATCACAACAGTTCCCAAGGTCTGCAGTGACCGCTGGTATTTCCAGATAGGAATCCTGGGAAGCATCAGTTCCCAAAGAATTTTAGGGGAAAATATTGAAGGTAAAAATGGGGTTTCTGGGAATGATCACATTTTCTCATGACTGACAAAGTCAAACTATAAACTACCAAGAGAATCATCAATATTATGAAGGAGAAGAGAACATGCAGGCCGACATAACCAGCAGTACCTTAGGAGAAATAGATTGATCAACCAAATCAAATCTTTTTTAAGCCATATTTAGTAGATACAATACTCCCAGGTGGCCTTGCAGCCCCCCAGAGAGGAGTGAGGAAAGAGAGACTGGGGAAACCACGACTCTAGTTTCTGGGAGCAGTTTAAATACCCTGTGGGAGCAGTCTTGAGCATCTCTAGAGGTGGGGTCATCATTTGGCAGGCTTTTTGAGATATAGTAAGGTTTGGAGGGAGATGGGGGAGGAGACTTGGGTGGAATTTCCAGCAAAGCCTCCCAGACTCTTATGTATATGGATGCCAGCGACTGGGGTGAAACTTCCACCAGAACATTCCAGACTCTTTGGGTTTGTGTCTGGCTGCTTCCTGCTGACAAGGGACAATGTGTGGAAGGGGGAAGAGTCAGGAATTAGTGGGTTCATGTTTAGCAGGTGGTATGAGTGAAGAAGAATTCCATTAGCTTCCATCCTGTAGACCTCAGGTACCTGTTACTTGAGGAGGCAAATGCAGGTTTCTTGAAGAAAAAATAGATTGTTATCATTGGCCCTACGAATGGGCCAATGGGAAGGGTGGTAACTGTCAGAATGAAAGGAATAGAGATGAGTACCGGTAGTACAGAAGAGGCAAGGGTGAAGGAGTGAGACAGGAGTGCAGATGTGTCCTTCATTGGGGCATCTTGGAAAACCAGATTCCAATTGTTGGGTAGGTTTCCACTTAAGCCTGGAGAGGTGATACCAATGGTGAAGTTTTAGGAGCAAGAGCAGGTCCTGACCTTATCTAGAGAACCCTCTGTGGGTTGGCTTGGCCTAGGCAGGAGGAGTGAACCTGCAAGATAAACTAGAAAAGGATGGGGATAAAAATAGGTTCTGGAGACTGTTTTTTCAGACCAGATTTCTTGATATAGAAGAACTTCTCCCAGAAATTGCAGGCATCTGAAAGACAGCTGGAACAGATTTACATCTTGGTGTCATAGTAAAAGGCTATGGCTTTAGGTTAAACGGCATGAACATTTTTAGAAGACACCCAGAGGAAATTTAAAACTCTGAACCTCTGAAATTACATCTGAATCCTGTTAATCTCTGACTATGAAGCCTGTAAAAGAGGTGCACCTGTCTATACTTTTTAGCAGGAAACTTAACTTAATTAACTAATAAGCTATCAGTAACCTGGTTATCTAAATATTATCCAATATGACAGGGATGAGTAGATTAGCAGAAGTGAGACAGCTTTTTCAGCTAAAACAATCCTAGGTTTTATTGAAATAGGAAGGGGGAGATCCCATCAAATCCTGTAGCAGGAATTGGAGAGGGAACTGTGGGACCCAAGTGAGAGGTCAAAACAGAAAAAGTAGCTCCTGTGTCCAAAAGAAAAGTAATCTGTAGAGTTCGCCTAGGCTCAGAGAGGGCAATGGGAGTCACCAAGTCTGGGCCCCATCAGTCCTCCACCAGACTGAGTAGTTCAAAAGCTGACACAGTCTCACAGCCTGAGTTGGTGAGTCTTGTCCTCCAGGTTTGGCATAGAGGTTGAGCCTGCACAGGGGCATTCTGATTTCCAGGGTCCAGAATGAAGGCAGACAGGCCATGGCTCCTACTGGTGATGCTAGGTGAAGTATAGGGAGGGGCAGTAGGAGGAAGGGTGGGGGATGAAAGTTATGGCAAGGAAGGGCAGGGAGAAGTTTGTTCCACTATATTCACAGTTGCATTATTGTATTAGCAAGAACTTGGAAGCAACCTAAATGCCCCTCAACTGAATACTGGATAGAGAAAATGTGGTACATTTTACACAATGGAGTACTATTCAGTGGGAGAAAAATGGAATCTTGAAATTTGCAGGCAAATAGACAGCACTAGAAGAAACCTTCCTCAGTGAGGTAAACCAGTCACAAAAAGACAAAAGAGGTATGTACTAACTCACAAATGGATTTTTAGACATGGATCAGGGGAGTGGCAGCCTGCAATCCCACTGCCAAAGAGTCCAGGAAACAAAACCTTCATCCAGTGACTAATGGACCCAGAGGCAGATACCCACAGACAAACACTGAACTGAACTCCTGTAATCCAGTCATACTGAGGGAGAAATGGAGTCAATACTGGGCTGGTTTAACCCACAGAAACAGCTGACCTGAAGAAGGGGGAGCTCTTTGGCCCAGACTGATTGCTGGGAGGCCAGCATGGGATTTATCCAGACCCCCTGAATTTGGGTGTCAGTGAGGAGGTCTAGGCAATCTATGGGGCCTTGGGTAGTAGGTCAGTATTTATCCCAGGCATACCAATGGGCTTTGGGTGCCCATTGGAAACAATGAGGGATCCTCTCTCAGCCTGGACTCTTGGGGGAGGGTCTAGGCCTTGCCCTGAATGAAATGACAGACTCTGGAGACCCTCCATGGAGGGCCTCACTCTCCCTGGGGATTGGAGTGGAGATTGGGTGGGGTGCTGGGGAGCTTGGGGGGGCAGGGCAGGAGGGAGGGATAGGGAGCTGGGATTGACATGTGAAGCAAGACTGTGTATAATTTAAATTAAAAAAACAAAAATTAAAAGAAAAACACCTCTGAGATACCATGTTAATACTGTTAGAATGGCTGAAATAAAAAACACCAATGACAGTTTATGCTAGAGATGATGTGGAGAAAGGGGGACACTCCTCCACTGCTGGTGGGAGTGCCAACTCCTACATCTACTTTGGAAAATATCCTCAGGAAATTGGGAATCAGTCTAACACAACAACCAACAATTCCACTCTTAGGCATATACCCAAAAGATGCACATTCATACAAGGACATCTGCTCCACTATGTTTATACAAGCATTATTTGTAATAGCCAGCACCTGGAAGCAACCTAGATGACCCTCAACCAAAGAGAGGATAGAGAAAATGTGGTACATTTACACAATGGAGTAATACTCTGCAGAAAAAAATAATGGAATCTTGAAATTCACAGGCAAATAGAAGGCACTAGAAGAAACCATCCTGATATGTACTCACTCATATATGGATTTTAGACATAGAGCAAAGGATTACCTGCCTATAATCCACACTGTCATAAAAGCTAGGAAACAAGGAGAACCCTAAGAGAGGCATACTGGTCCCCCCAGAGAAGGGAAAAGGAACAAGATCTCCTGAGCAAACTGGGAGTATGGGGCGAGGGGAGAGGGAGTTAGGAAAAAGAGAAAGGGAGAAGAGGAGGGGAGAGGAGTACATGAGAGAGCAGGAAGTTCGAGTCAGGGGAAGAATAGAGGAGAGCAAGAAAAGAAAAACCATAAAAGAGGGAGCCATTAGAGGCTTAAAGAGTAATCTGGCACTAGAGAAATGTCCACAGAACTACAAGGTTGACACCAACTAACAATCTAAACAATAGTCTCTGAGGCTACCTTAAATGTCCTTCCCTGATGATGCTATGCTAGAGCCTTCATCCAGTAGCTGATGGGAGCATATTCAGATACCCACAGATAAACACTGAACTGAACTCCTGGAATCCAGTTGCAGAGAGGGAGGAGTGATGAACAAAGGGATCAAGGCCAGGCTGGAGAAACCCACAGAAACTGCTGACCTGAACAAGAGGGTGCTCATGGACCCCAGACTGATGGCTGGGAAACCAGCATAGGATCAACCCAGAACCCCTGATAATGGTAGTCAGCTAGGAGGCCTGGGCAATCTATGGGGCCTCTGGCACTGGATCAATATTTATCCCTAGTATACGAATGGATTTTGGGAGCCCATTCCACATAGAGGGATATTCTCTCAGCCTAGGCTCTGCCCTAAATTACATGAGAGACTTTGAAGATGCTCCATGGAAGGCCTCACCCTCCCTGTGGAGCATAAAGGGGATGTGATAGGGGGTTGGTGGGGGGCAGGGGAAGAGGGATCTGGGATTGGCATGTAAGACAAGCTTGTTTCTAATTTAAATGTAAAATCTGAAAAGAAAAAACGTGGGGGCCAGAGACACAGCTTAGCAGTTAGTAGCACTGGCTGCTCTTCCAGAAGACCCAGATTTGATTCTCTGGACTGACATGACAGCTCACAACCATCTGTAACTCTAAGTACATGATTTTTGATACCCTCTTCTGGCTCCAAGAACCAGGCCCAAACATGGTGACCAGACATATATTCAAACAAAATATCCAAACATTTAAAATAATAAAAAGTTCTTTTTATTTTTAGTTATAATACAACTACCTCATTTCCCCTGTTTCCCTTTCTTCCCTCCAATCCATCCCATGATCCCACACTCTAATTTTGCCATGTTCAGGTCTTGTTTAGGCAGCCAAATTTTTGAGATGTCATGGCTTCAGATTTCCTGTCATTTCTAAGAGACATAGTCTCACAGTAGACTTCTGTCACTTACAATCTTTCTGTTCCCTCTTTTTCAAGGTTTCCTGGGTGCAGGAGTTGTATTATAAATGTATCCTCTGATGCTGGGTACCTCACAATAGCTTGACCTCTGCAGTTTTGAACAGTTGTAGGTGTCTGTAATGGTCTCCATATGTTGCAAAGAGGAGTTTCCTTGATAAATGGTAAAAGCTACACTTACCTGTGAGTATAGAGAAAGTATATAGGATGAAGTAAGGAATTATGCTGCCTAGTAAAGTGGTGATAGTAAGTTCTCCTCTAAGATCTGTGACCATACTAACGCTTGCTAGTTGGCTAGGTTTCCAGAACCAGGCATGATTTCACTCAAGCTGAGCAGGCCTTAAGTTCAATTAGAGAGATCTTGGTTACAGCCAAGACATAAGTTCCAATACTGCTTGATCCTTTAGGAGTATCTTGCCACATTGGTCATTGTTATGGGTTGTAGGTGCTACATCTGTGGAGAAATATTCAGTGCTGATAAATTTATTGATCATTCATAAAATAAACATTAGATAAAATGTGTAAATTATACTTTGGTATTTTATCCTCATTTTTCTGGTTCTTTCAGAATTTTATATCATAATTTTTTGTAATATCCCCTTCCCCAACTCCTCCATGATTCATATCCTCTTCCCCGCCCATCCAATTTTATGTTCTTTTAAATAAAAATCAACTACAGTTTGTGCTATGCTTATACTCTTGTATATGTGTTCTTCCAGTGGAGTATGGACCACCTCCCAGGGGCTACACTCTTAAAGAAAATGAACTCTCCCTCTCCTAACAAACATAAGTTGTAAATAGCTACTCAGAAAGAGGAGCTACTTCCCATCTCCATGCTGGGATTTATTCTGACTTGACCTTGCACAGATCTTGTACATGCTGTCACAATCATAATCACTATGAATTTATATGTACAGCTGTCTTGTTGTCTTTTAAATACCCTGTTTCCTTTTTCAGATGACCACCTCTTGCTCTTACAAGCTTTTCTTTCCCTTTCCACAATGATACCTCATCCTTGAAAGAGGGGGCTGTTGTTAACCCACCCTGGCCATCAAGGCTAAATCTTTACAGATTGAAGAATATACCAAAACATCTGCATGGAGTAAGCAAGGCCTCCAAGCATTAGCGTTCAAGAATAGTGCAAAGCACTTCTCACTTTTATTATTGAGACAAGCAAAACATGAGGTGACATCTGTAGTTAGTTTAAACAAATACAAGCTTAAAGAGGAAATACACCCAGTGGTACATCTTATCATCTTTCTTTGGTCATGTGAAAAGAGCCAAGAATATTCCTCCCAGGTTTTTACCTTTCCCACAGAGATGAGGTGGACATGCCAGGACATTCTTTTCTTGTCCTTGCTTTCAGATGCACTCACTTATCATTCTTTCTAACAGGCCATCTTGTGAAAAAACCTTTCTGCACTCTGGCCATCCACAGTTGACAGTGAGTCCACAGCCTTTTCACACAGCTCCACACAGGCTGTAATACAGATACCAATTTATAGCTTAACTTTCTGAAGCCGCTTGGACCCTGATACTTGAGCTGACGCCAACTGGTGAGACTGTCCTGATGATGGTTGATTGTTGCATTCATCTATGATTACAGTCAGAAACTCAGTATCATACTACGGCAAGTTAAAAACAGTAATAGTAGTAGATTCTCCCTAAGGAGCTAAACCTGTCTAGCTACAGATGTTTTTGGCCCCTGTATCAGAGGCCAACTATCTAACTGGGTTGAAAACCCACTGAAAAAAATGGAACCCATGCCTAACACTGTCCAGATACCCAAGAAGCTGGGACTAGATGGGCCGTGGACATAGGAAAAGTCAAATACTATTATTCAGCTCAATGGCTGTGCCAATGTAATGACCTATAATGACATTCTGCTATACCCATAGATAAGTGTCTCACTCAGCCAATCATCAAAAAGCTTCCTTACATGGAGGATGGGAACAAATACATAGTCGCACAACTGAACAATGTGCACATATTGAGAGACTTCAAAACACTCGGTTCTAAACAAAATGTCTTCATAAAATCACTTGCTGAGGGCTAGGGAACCCTGCAGAAGAGGAAGCAGAAAGATTGTAAGAGCCTGTGAGGATGCAAGGCACAAAGGAAATGATGCCTTCCGGACACAACAGGCTGACATGTATATTAACTCACACACACTGTGGAACCATTCACAGGGCCTGCAGACAGCTAAGACAGATGTGGGGATCAGCACCAGAACGGGGAAGTGGACATAATTTCCCATCCCTAACAAAGAAGCTATCTCCAAATGACAACTGATCAGAAATGAAAACTAGAGTCTCACAAACCACATTGAAGAATACGGCCCATGCCCTACAGTAAACGGTCAACACAAAATGAACTCAGTGGTATTTTGGAAGACATTTTTCTCATCATTCTTTGTCTCAGCATTGCTTTTACCTCACAGCTTTTTTGTTTAAACATTATAGTTTCCAATTTTGTGTTTTCGTGGGGATGTGTGTGTCTTTGTGTATGTGTATTATATAGGTATGTATGTGTGTATGTAGTTCTGCTATTTCTTAATCTTTTCTTGTTTGTTTGCAAAATAAGGTCTAGAATTATAACAAGAGGAAGCTGGGAGGACCTGGGAGGAGGTAAGAGAGGGATAATCATAATCAGAATATATTACATGGAAAAAATCTATTATCATTACAATATAAATAAATATACAGGCCTTGTAATAGGAACATAAAGAATAAAACCACAAGTAGGCATTAATGAGATTTCTTGTGTTAAGTGAGTCAGTTTCCTTAATCTTCAGTTCCTTTGTTTAAAATGGAATTATAATTCCTAGACAGTTTTAAAAAGCCTAATGGAATTATATCAAAAATTGTTCTTTATAGGTATGATGCATTTGTAACTCAAAAACTAGTTGTAGTAACTGTGTCATTTTTCTTTCAAATGGAATTAATTCTTCTCTTGGAAAAGGATATTCACAATAGCTGTAATTTTAAAAGATAACATTTGTTACAGTCAATGTGAAATTTTACCTTTAACCTAAGTTGGGCTTTTATTATTATTCACAATTCAAGCATTATTTGACTTTGTAAGAGCAGAATGTGCCTGGCTTGATATTTAGCCAAACTACCAAATGCTGAGAATTGTTTTTGTTTTAAAGGGTTTTTATGTTAAAAGTTGGGATGGGGACATATTTGGCATATTTGTTTTTGTCAGAGGTAAACACTGGAGAAGTCAGTAAACACGTTTGTTTTTGAAGTATAAAGTCACCTTCAGCTACTCAGGGCCACCCACTTGTGTGAAACTCATCTGGTGGTCAGGCAATTCTTCTTCCACCGACACCCCTCCCCTGAATGTGGGCTGCATTTCAACCACTGTATTGTCCTTGGTTATCCAACATAATACATAGTAAGACCACAGGTCCCAAAGGCACCGAACATCTTGACTGCAGGAAATAGAAAAATCAGTCTCAAATCACCCAGAGAACTTTCTCCTTGCTATGAGCTTCCATAATGCTGAAAAGTTCAATGCAGGCTGCTGGGGAACAAAGACATCAATGATCTTACCCAGAACTAGACACTGCATGCTGCAATAATTTCCTACTGAATAGGATGTGTCTACTGGTGAAATAGGGGCAAGACTGTTCTGGATAACTTAACCCCTTTCTGACCTGATTTGAAGCCTGATTCACGGGACAAAATTTTATATTTTGTGCTGTAATCCTGCTCAAAAGTCCATGGACTTTTTATTTGAAATGGCGATGTTGTCAAATATTTTCTAAGTGTTTGTGGATATATCCACAAATGTGGGCTGCTCTGAATCTTTGCAAAAGAGCTGCTTTTACAAGCAAGCAGCAGTCAGTGAAAGTGTGCATAACTGGACAGTGTCCGCAGAATGACCGAGTACTTAGCCCAAATGGTACATCTGTTTTATTTGCCCTCCACTAAAGGCTCTGGGAGCATCAAGAAAGAGGAGGTGGAAAGAATGTAAGAAGAAGAATATTTGGAGGATTGCTATGGATACCATCTTCTAGATATGGCATGTCTACTGGACTCATGATGTTACAGCAGCTATGGTTACCTGCACAAAACCTATAAAGATCAAGCCAGTCAAAATCACAGCACAGACAAGGCAGATGATCTCCAGACCCCAGCCCTTACTGGGGAGCTATTGGCAATGTACAGTTGTTGGGAGAGAGAGATTCACTCTTTTTTAAGAATGTAGACAATGGTAGGTTCCCCATGCTCCAGAAGGTGACCTCACTTCCATGAACATATGTGAAGCACTAAGTGGCTTATGAACAAAAGAAAAAAAGCATAAGATTGGGGAGGGCGTGAGTTGGAAGGGAGAAACTAGGGGTAGATATATGCATGTAAACATATATATAATCCTAAAATGTGAAAAAATTTAGCTTAGGTTGTTAGCTAATGCATCAAACCGAAATCAGAATTTTCCATCAACTTCTGTATTTATACAAAGATGTACATTACCACCAATTATAGTGACAATATCCATGTATGACTATGATGTGATTCAGAGAAAAGAGAATTTATAAAAACATTCCCCTTCTCACTAAAATGGTTTGGGGTATTAGTTTTACCATTTTATAGATAGCATATGTACTAATTTGACTGAAGAGATGGAAAAGCAAAACTTTTAAAAGGAAGAGTATTAGGCAGAAGACATTCTTGAATTACTTTGCATACTTTTGTATACATTGTATGTAAAATAACATAATGTAAGATTATATTAAATTATAATAATATACAAGATGATAATATGTAAAGAAAATACAATGTGAGATCTTTTCTCTTCCACCTGCTAAAGGGACTTATTTATTGTAATGAAACTGCAGTAGACTGGGCAAGGAGAGATCACTCAGTGGATAAGAGTGCTTTCTGCACAATTAGGAGGAACAAACTTTGGATATCAGTAGCCACATAAAATCTGAGCACAGTTCCATGCATGCCTGTAATCAAAGAACGGCAGGGAACAGAAACAAGTGGCTTGTTTGTGGTGAGCATAGCTGAACTCCAGGTTCATCAAAAGTTTCTGCCTCAAAAGAACAAGGCAAGAGTGATAGATGAGGACACCCAGTACTGTCCTCTGGCCTCCCAAACACACAGGCATGCATATTCACACACATATAATAAACTCCTACACATGCACATCAGCCAAAATATATTCACAGAAAGGAATACCTACTATAGAATGCAGACACAATCTAAAGGAATATAAAGCACAATACACATTTGCATCAAGGATAGGGAAGGATGATTGAGAAATTGTGCCCAGCGAATTGGGGAAGAAAGTAATAACAAGCAAATAACAACAAGTGTAAATGCATTTTACAATTAGCATCATAATTTTGGAGACAGAGATAGTAACCAAACACATGTTAATATCCCACAATATGATGTCTATCAAATGTTCTATGATGTTTTACGGTGACCCCAATTTCTCCAAACTGGAATGTTTTGATACAGAAGTAATGTTAAACAATACCTACACAGGTTTAAAAGAAAACATAACTTAGTTACTTTAAAATTAAAGAGAATATTGAAGGACTGGAGAGGTGGGCCAGGACTTAAAAGGCCTTGCTGTTCTTTCCAAATACAATGGTGCAATTCCAAGTACCTACATGGTGACTCACAACCGTCTATAACGCTACTTCCATGAGAACAAACACTCTCCTCTGCCAGTGTGAGAACCAAGATTCAGCTTGTTATACAGGTAAACATGCAGACAAAATACCCATATACACAAAATAATTTTTAACAAAGTTCAAAACAATGAGCTGCTAAAGTAAACTTCCATCCCTCCTCCTTTGAAGGGATACAATGACATTCCAGTTGACAAGTACTTTCATTTGTTTCTATGAAACATTATTTTATTAATTAAATCCTGAAAGGCTTGTTTCACTTGTTGATTTCTCAATGTATAAATAAAAGGGTTCAACATGGGAGCTATTGAGGTGTTGAGAACAGCCACCCCTTTGGTCAGTGATGCCCTTTCATTAGCAGAAGGTTTAACATACATAAAGATGCAGCTTCCGTAAGAGATGGAGATGACAATCATGTGAGAGGAACAGGTGGAGAAAGCCTGACTGGCAGATGGAGACCTCAGAATGGTGCTGATGATGCAGATGTATGACAGGATCACTAGTGCCAACGTGAATAGCAGAGTGATTGCAGCAACATAAAGACCAAATGCCTCTAAAAGCCTTGTGTCTGAGCATGACAGTTGTAAAATTGGGAAGTAGTCACAGCAAAAGTGATCAATGACATTTGAAGCACAAAAATCTAAGTTGAGGAATAGCATGATTAATGGGAAGATTAACAGAAATCCTCCCAGCCATGAGGTGAGGACAAGAAGGGTGCAAACTTTCTGATTCATGATGATGGTGTAATGCAGTGGCTTGCAGATGGCAACATAGCGATCATAAGACATTGCAGTTAGAAGAAAGAACTCAGACACCCCCATGGAGATGAAGAAAAATAACTGAGCCAAAGAGTTGTTATAGGAGATGGTCTTGACTTGAGTAATTAGAGACTCCAAAAATCTAGGGACAGAAACACTGGTGAACATAATTTCTAACAATGAGAAATTCTGGAGGAAGAAATACATAGGAGTCTTTAAACGAGAGTCAAGCAAGGTGAGGGTGATGATGCTTAGGTTTCCACACACGCTTAATATGTAAGCAATGAATAGAAAAATGAAAATTGCAGCCTGAAGATCTGGTGTGTCTGATATGCCCAAGAGCACAAACTCAGTAATTATAGAGCGATTTCTCATACTGCTTTATAGTCCATACAATCTATTGATAAGAAAGAAGTTAATGTATAAATCAAATGTAAACGAAACAAAAGTGTAAATATATATATATATATATTTATAAATATATTACTATAGCCAAATAAATCTCTGTTCATTCCTCTTAAACAAACAAAAAAATCTTGTTAAAGGGACATACGTTTTTTAGATGGGAATTTACAGTCTTCTTCAGCAATTATACACAAAAACCCTACAAAGTCCTAATTTCTGTATGTGTAACATACCTTTGTGTAACAATATTTTAATGGTATCTTCATTTCTAATATGTAAAAATATTTTCTTATTTCACATACCATATGATGTCAGGACTGAATATATATAACATTTAATTTCAATTCTAATACCATTTCCAAACTTCGGTAGTTGACAGGTACAAACTGAGTACCCAGTCATATTTACTAAACCTAAAAGCTGTCATGGTTATTGTCAAACTTAATATATCTGTTGTTTAAAAGGGGTGGGAAATAAATGTATTTTCCAAGAGAGAAATAAGGGGAGATTTTCTTTAGTTATAAAAATAAGTAAATTCTTAATTCATGGGAATTAAATCAGTGGCCAGAAAAAATCATTTAAACAGAGCCAGAGGCCACTTTCTATGAATTCTGAGGTACTTATGGCATTTTAATATTTTGTTTTCACCAAGTTTACTTTGTGAATTTATCGCTAAATTTTCTTGAGGACAAATATAACTCATACAGAAGACTTTTTATCTCAAAGTATAATAGTATCTCCCTTCTCGAAGATTCAGCAGAACAAATAAAATTTTCTCTAGGATTTACTTTACCAATCCACAGAGCTCTACACTGTAACCTATACAACTTCTACCAGTCCTAGTCTCTCCTGATAGTTAAAGACAACATAGTCTGTGTATAAGTTATCACCAAATGTGATGTGCTACTGTCTAGGCTTACGCAGTTCAACAAGGGATATGTGATGAAGCTAATAATGGACATTATCCACCGTTTTCTATTTTAGACTTCTGAGTCTCAGTGCCTTTTCTATTTTAGGAATATACATACCTTTTTCATCAATATGTCATCAAAACTGAGATGTAACTGTTTTGCGGTTCATATGATTATTAAAAGTACTAACATATAAAATTAATAATAATAAATGTATTTAAGAGATAAATTAGGGGTTCTTGCATTTTTCCAGTAAAGTAAATCTTACAAAGATAGATATAAATTCATTTCTTCACCAATGTGAAGCTCACTTTGGTATATATGATTACACTAGTCAGATTTAAAAACACGATGGTTTACAGCCATGGCTTAAATTTTGTCACTTAAGACACAAAATTAAACATATTAATAATATTCTCCTGAAGTTTTTCCCATTCAGGTCACTCTTGACTTTGTTTATTACACTGAAACCTGTCACATTAAAAATTCCATGCTTAGTTGCTTGTGAGGTTTGTAACAGCCTCACTTAGAAATGAAAATAAATATATCTTTAGTCTCCTTTATTACTTCCCAGAAACTGTGTGTGCTATAAAATATAATATTGCCATCCCTGCAATTCTTTAAGAAAATGAAGCAACTGATACTGTTTTAAGACACTAGAAGGTGAAGTGTTTTGAGGGTCTCTTGATAAGACAAAGATTGAAATCTACACAAACATAAATACAAGCTTACCTTCTCTGGCAACTGTATAAATCCTGTTACACTCAATTAAAGAGCATAAAGATGCAAACAGAAGTTCAAGACATGTACATAGTTATGTCAGAACTCATCTTTCTTCAAAACCAGACAACACAGAGAAACAGTGGAAAAAGTGTACTAACCAACAGATTAACACTCAAGCTGGCTTCCCTTTGGTCAAGCAATTTCCTTAATGAGACCATGGACTCAGTCTATGCTCAGGAGATAATTCATTCTCAATTCATTTGGGATTAGTTAAACACAGGACTAACCTGCCCTGTAATGGGCTCCTGTTTGACAGTCTTACTGATATTTTACTAGTTAGTAAATTCTGCCAATGCAGAGCAGAATAGGAAACTAAAAGAAAGCATTATTTTAATATCCTCAAAAGTTATTATTAGATCTTGTCTTTGTATTCTATTTTTTAATATCAAGAGTGATATGTGCACCACAATATGAGATCTGGAGCCACAATAGTGTACAGGGATCTATTCTTATCTACCCTTGCATTTCCTTCAATTCTTTTGATTAGGCAAAAGAAGCTGTACTATCTTATATCAAATATTTTTATGTATTACACAACACAATCATGCACTCAGACATAGTATTTTGTTTATATTTTACTGTATTTTCCACATTCTAAAAATACAGACCTTGTGAGATTTTACTGCACAAAATGTTCTACAGGTTTTCTATCTTGGTTTTTTTAAGTTAGCGCTGAGAAATGGGTATCATTCCTTGTTATCTAGAAAAAATTCATCCTTCTGTAATAATTGCATTGGATACCAAGGAGACTTGTATATGTTTTATTAGTTTTGTTGTTGGTTGAGATTAGAGTTAAATCCAAATTTCATTCACTGGTAACTCTGCCAGCACAGAATAGCATAAATAACTTAAAATTACTTAAATATCTTTAAAAATTAAATTTGTACTTGAGATTTGAAAAAGCGTTTTTATGAAATCACAATATCTGTTGTTGACTACTCATGATATAAACAAGATCATGGTTTGGGAGGCCTAACTCTTCCTGAGGAGCTACAGGGTGTTAAAAGTTACTAGAGGATAAGGATTAATTTTCTTCAGTGGTGTAGCCCCTCCTTCCATGGTTATACAATAGCCCTAATTAAACTCAATAGGTTATAAAGGAAATATTAAAGTAGGGGGATTCATATTAAGAAGAAGTTTGTTGAAAGGGTGAGGGGGATAATAAAGAGTTATAGGAAACATATCATGAAAATATATTATATAAATATATTATACTGTTGAAGAATAAATTAAGTAAGTGCACATTCTTTTCTGGTTTTAAATATTCTCACTACTCTATTTTATTGAATAGATGTCTATATCTTTTTTGTTGTTGTTGTTATGAAGCTGTTGGCCATTTGATTGGTTTCTTACTGGCTAGCTCTGACTAAAGTATTTAACCCAATGTTGTTAATCTAAGTATTTCTCTTACTGGAGAAAAGGTTCTGGACCTCTTACTCCTCTGGCGGCCTACATTGTGTCTGCCTTTGTCTCTCTTTCCCAGAATTCTTCTTGACTCCTAGTCCCACCTATTTTGCTTCCCTATTGGCCAACAGTGCTTTATTCAACAACGAATAAAATAAGCACATACACAGGACTTCCCCCATAATGTCCTCTTTTCTGTCTAATTAAAAAGAAAGGTTTTAACTTTAACATAGTCAAATTATATATAATATAACAGTTTTCAAACAAGAACTATAGTTACAATATTTTGTTCATGAACATTTAGTAAGATTTAAAGAAAGTATTTTATTATTTATCCTATCTGTGAGTCTAAAGTCTTATATGAACTTATCTTTTATCATAACTAAGGAAAAATAAAATTATACCTATCTGTCTTCAACTCCATCAAGGACCACAGGAGGATAATATAGAAACACTAGAATTGACAGAGACATCTTGTCACCTGGACAGTCACCTGAAGTTCCTCTCTAACTTTGGGGCATCCATCTTCAGCCCATAGGCCACAATGTGTCTGGAAGACTTCTCATCAAAGCAGGACATTTCAAACTGTCCATCTGCATTGGCAGTCTATCAGTCATTTTCTGTGTCCTGCAGAAAGTCTGGCAGACTCTTCCATGAAGCAGGAACCCTGAGGGACCTGTCCAAATTCAGTAGTCACTTTTCTGTGGGTCCTACATGTCCAGATTATACAGCAACATTCAAGTAGTCTAGGCAAGAGCAGTTTCTTGCCCAAATGGCTAATCTTAGCATGTTAAAAGCAAACTCCATAATGAGTTTCTTCGATGCCCATCTTCCTCTCAGACATAATTGATGTGCCAGGAGCAGACATTTCTCATTGTCAAGAAAAAGCCCAAACCATTTTTTTGTTTCCACTTTATTGTTCAAGCACAGGACTTGAGGTGTGCCTGGACCTTCAGCATGCATTAAGGAGGCTGAGGGGATGGGCCAAGGACAACCTGGGATGAGGGAAACCGGCAGGAGGGGAGACACTGGAAGGCGCTGTCTAGAGCTGATCACTGTAATAACAGAGCATTATCAGGACACCATCTCAGGAAAGCAAGGCAAGAGAGGCAATGGACACAGTGTCTTCCCCATGCCCGTACAGAGACTGCAGGTTTGGAAAACAACCAGAGAGGGAAGACACGAGGAAAATGTCTGCCTGTGAGACAACTTCCCGACCCTGGCTTCTCATCAGACCCCGTCCCTATCACACCCACTTCTCCCACTTGAAACATGGAGCTAACAGAGAGAAATAAATTAACATTCGATGCATATGTGTGGAAGGGTACACTCATGTGTAATGGGGAAGGGAGGAGGGTTGACACCGTCTACAACTATCCCCCATTTCACCCTCAGCCTGCTCTTCTCCCCTCCCCCAAAACCATCATCCAAACAGATAGAAAAATAAAGGTCTAATTCACTCAAAATTCTTCAGATTTTACAAAACTAACAGGGTGGAGTCGGGAAGGGGGAAGGGAGCAGGGAGGCAGGCAGCCGCAGGGGTGGGCAGGTGCAGCGAGGCAGACTATGCTTCTGTCTCCACTTGAGACTGGTTCCCTGCCACACTGTTGGGCTCACCCGTCATCTCAGTGTCAGTGGGATGGTCTCCTGCAGACACCTCTGCTTTGGCCTTCTGCTCCTCCTCAGCCAGCCTCTCAAACATGTTGGCATAGAGCTTCTTCTCCCAGGCAAGCTGCCTGCGGGTCCGCTGCTGGCACACAGCCAGCTGGGCCTTGGCAGCTTTGTTGCTGGGATAGAGCTGCAGGCCTTTGGAAGTCAGCTCGTACCAGGTCAAAGTCATTCACAGCCAGGTGTGCCTCTCCCTGGCGGAACAGGCCCTTCTCATTGTTGCTGTCCAGCTCTGGGGCCTTGTTACAGCTTTCAATGGCAGCTGAGAAGGCCCGCAGTTTCAGGTGACACACAGCCAGATTGAGGTGTGAGGCCAGTCAAAGTGCATGGACCTTTTTCATTTCCTCACCAGAAAAACTGGACTCGTATTCCAGCCAAGACACTATCTTCTTGTACTTGCTTGTACTTGCCTTCCTTGAAGTATACAGTACCTCTCTCTTTCACTATGTTACTCTGCTCCAGTTTCTCCTCGGAGTTCATCTCCCAAGACTCCTTGGCCTTCTCGAAACTCTTCAGGTGCACTTCATACCTCATCAGCATGTGTGGGGATCTGGAACTTTTCCTTCCCAACATTGCCAAAAGCATAGCTAGGTTTGAGGTATACAACGGAACATTCTCCTTTCTGCATTCGCTGAATGGCCGATTCCAGCCCACAGGGCAGATCTAGGCTTTCCCCTTCACCAACTTCAAAGCAGAGCTCCCGCTGGTCAAAGAGCTGGTCCTTATAGTCTTCCAGTGCCCCTTCTACCGTCACACCGTCAGTGGGCCTGGCATAGCCTTCACCACGAGTCTGTATTCTGTGGATGATCGCACCATCTTCATCTTTTTGTAAGATCTTCTCCTTTGAACTCAAACAGCTCGACCTCAAAAACAAGCGTGGCGTTTGGGGGGGGTGCATCTTTGGAGGGCTGCCCGCTGAACCGTGGGCATACTCAGGCTTGCAGGTTATGTGGCATATTTCCCCCACTTTCATGGTTGCCACAGCAAAGTCCCATGCCTTGATGACCTCCCCTTTTCCCAGGTCAAAGGAGAATTTGTCCTTGAGATCCAGACTGGCGTCAAACTTTGTACCGTCTAACAGCCAGCCAGTGAAGTAGACAAAGACCCGGTCCCCAGTCATGGGTGTCTCTGTGCCTGTACCCTCTCTCTTGAAGACCTTGAGCATGCCCTCGTCCTGCTTGGGGCTGATGCCCACGCCTTCCAGAGGCAGGAGCACCAACTGTGCCTGCCTTCATCTCCTTGGCGGTCATGGCCGCTAGGGGCACCATTGGTTTTGGGAGTGGAGCAAGCCGGAGCCAGGCTCTCTGGCCGCCAACCGGGGTGAGCGGGGCCAGTGGCATGCAACAGAAGGAGGCGCTGACCACCCCCTAATTTTAAATGCCATTTTCTGAAGGTCTTTGAAATGTTTGAAGACTATCTATTTATATTAAATACATCACTGTATATCTAGAAAACCTAATTTACCTACCTATAACTGACTTTTATAGGTAAGTATCTATAATCTGTATTTAATTATACATTGCATTCTTTAAATGAATTATACAAACACAATACCTAAACAAGAGGAGAAATGTACATATCACAAAATTGAGCTTAAATTTGTAACAATAAATGAAAAAAAACATACCAATACAAGGTATTCATTTGCATACCATAACCCTTTTTACCTTTTTTTAATTTATTTTTTATTTTTAAATTTAAATTTAAATTAGAAACAAGGTTGGTTCATATGCCAATTCCAGGTCCCTCTCCCTTTCCCTCCCCTCTTCCCGCGCCCTCCCACCAACCCCCCCAATATCCCTTCATTTCCCCAGGGAGGGTGAAGCCCTCCATGGGGGTGTGCATAGTTTTTAATTTCATCCAGGGCAGGGCCTAAACCCTCCCCCAAGAGTTCAGGGTGAGAGTGCATCTCTCATTGTTGCATGGGAGTCCAAAGTCCATTTGTACACACGGGATAAATACTGATCTACTACCCAAGACTCAATAGATTACCTAGACCTCCTCACTGATACCCACATTCAGGGGGTCTTGATCAGTCCCAGGCTGGATTCCCAGGCATCAGTCTGGGATTCAAGAGCTAACCCTTGTCAGGTCAGCTGTTTCTGGGGGTTAAACCAGCCCAGTCTTAATCCCGTTGCTCATCAGTCCTCCCTCTCTGTCAGTGGATTTCTTGAGTTCAGCTCAGTGCTTAGCCATGGGAGTCTGCCTCTGCTTCCATCAGCCACTGAATGAAGGTTCTGTTTCCCAGACTCTCTGGCCATGGGATTGTAGGCTGGCACTCCCCAGATGTATGTCTAAAATCCATATATGAGAGAGTACATGTCATGTTTCTCTTTTTGTGACTGGGTTACCTCACTCAGGATGGCTTCTTCTAGTGTCATCCATTTGCCTGCAAATTTCAGGATTCCATTGTTTTTTTTTTCTGCTGAATAGTACTCCCTTGTGTAAATGTACCACATTTTCTCTATCCACTCTTTGGTTGAGGGGCATCTAGGTTGCTTCCAAGTTCTGGCTATTAAAAATAATGCTGCTATGAACGTAGTGGAACAGATATCCTTATTGTATGAATGGGCATCTTTTGGATATGTCTAAGAGTGGAGTTGCTGGGTCTTGTGGTAGGTTTATTCCCATTTTTCTGAGGAATCTCCATACTGATTTCCAAAGTGGCTGAACAAGTTGGCACTCCCACCAGCAGTGGAGGGGTGTTCCACTGTCACCACAACCTCTCCAGCACAAATTGTTTTTGGTGTTTTTTATTTTAGCCATTCTGACAGGAGTAAGATGGTATCTCAGAGTTGTTTTGACTTGCATTTCCTGGATAGCTAAGGATGTTGAGCACTTTCTCAAGTGTCTCTCAGCCATTTTAGAATTCTCTATTTAGTTCTATAGCCCACTTTTTAATTGGATACTTTGGTGTTTTGGAGACTTGTTTCTTGAGTTCTTTTACCTTTAAAAAGAGATTGTTGTGATCATTAACCAATTATCAGCAATCCCATTTAAATGAAAACAAAAATTTATGAACAATATTTGGGAATTTGGACGTTGTTTATTCCAAACTGCTTCCTGCTGATAGGGGGCTCTGTCCCTAGCATGGGGAGCATGACAGAACTCAGAAACCTGTATAAGTTCTTGTTTTTGCAGTCAGCAAGGCTGCATGATCTCAGTTGTTTCAGATGCTGGACTACCTGGATTGCTTCAGAGGGTCTTGCTTCATAAAACCACAGAAGCCAGGACGGAATCCACAGCTTTCCATTTTCTGTAGAAACAAAAGCAGAAATTCTTTTCCCATGTAACCTCTCCTTATATTTAAATTTAAAAGCCAAAGCATTTTTAAAAGATATAAGTTGAATTAATTCAGCAGCATTTTTAATAAATTATATTTTAGCAGTTTTATTCCTTCTTTATCAATTGAACAATTCAAAGACAACAAAATAGCATACAGTAATTCAGACTCTCTGTGTATTTTCCATCTTTATGTGGCTTTTTTATTTATCTATTTATATTACTACTCTCTTTTAGTTTTATATTTTCCTTTTTTGAGACAGGGCTTGTCTGTATACTTTGGCTGCCCTTGTACTCTCTGCACACCAGGCTGGCCTTGAAATCATAGAGATCTGAGTGCCTCTGTCTCCCGAGTTCTGGGATTAAAGGCGTGTGCCACCACACCCAGCTACTCTCTGTATTTTTTTCAGTATCCTGTGTCTTTTACTCTCCCAAGTCTACCTATATTTTTAAACACAATATAAAACTTTTCAAGGTTTTACTTCATCTGAATCTGACTTTACTGTAACACTTTATGTTTTTTCTGGCCTTATATAGGCTAAAGAACACTGCTAAAATTAAAGCTGAAACAGTCGCTGGCTTTCCAACATGGCAGGCATAAGTTTGACTGCAGTTTACTGCCTCAGTCTAGGCTGACATCCAACATCATGGTGCCAGCTTGGAGATGTGGTCACTGCTACTGCCAGATGCTTGTACACACCATTCAATTGTTAGCAGAGCCTCTTAAAAGAACCTTGCCGGGCTTTTTGCCGTTGTTGTTGTTGCTTATGCTGAGTCAGGAAGACTCCCTTTAGCAAGCAACATGAGACTCTGTTTGTCTCTAGAAAAACAGAGCCCGCCTGAGAAAAATGCTGCTTCTCTCTATTGTTTCTAAAATCCCTTTTAAGCTATTGTCATTCTACGTGGAAATTCATGATCCCACTTCTGACAGCCATATATAACCTGTTGTCTCTGCTGCCAATCGCCTGGGCCCTGCCACAGTTACAGTCCCCAAATAACAAACATTGCTGAGGAGCCACATGGTGTTGCTAGTTACTGGAGAATAAGGAGTAATTTTCTTCAATGGTGTATCCCCTCCATCCATGTTTATATAAGCAGCCCTAATTAAACTCAATATTTACAAAACAAAATAGGAAAGTAGGGGATTTCATATTAAGATGAAGAGTTTGTTGAACGGGTGAGGGAGACAATAATGGGTTATAGGAAGACTATCATCAAAATATCTTATATAAATATATTAAATTGTTGAAGAATAAATTAAGTACACATTCTTTCTCTGGTTTTAAATATTCTCACTACTCCAGTTTATGGAAGAGATGTCTATATCTTATAAAATTTCTCCTTAAAATTTGGTAACATTCAACTGTGACACTGAACTTAGAGTTGTACTTTGTTACAAAGACTTTACACACTGAAAACCTTCAGTAGGTATAGTGATATACAGATAACTGCTTTCATCAGGATCATTGAAAGACAGGATAGGTCTCAGTGGCCTAGGTAGGAAAATAAAGAGAGACCAACCTAGTAATGCAGTAGACCGGGATCCGAGAAAATATGGGTGGAGTCTTGGGTAGAAGAGAGAGAAAAAGGTGAAGACACTACCTGAAATTATGGTTAGCATGGTGTAGTAATTTGAACAAGAAGTTTTCTAGTGATTGGCTATATGAATACTGGGTCTCTAGTTGGTAGCACTGTCTGGAAGGCTTTGGAGGTGTAGCCTTGCTGGAGGAAGGACGTCACTGTGGGCAGCTTTTGAGAGTATATGGCTTTTCCCTACTTCCAGTGTGTACTCTGCATCATGCATATGGTAAAATATGTGAGTTCTCACCTAACTGCTTAGGCCAAGATCTATGTGTGCTGTTGTATCTCCCAGCCATGGTATGCTCTTTACCCTCTGGAATGAAGTTACTTTTTTGGCTGTGGTGGTTTACAACAGCAACAGGAAAATAAATTAATATGCATGCTGTCTGGGGAAAGACATACAAGGAGGCCTGGAAAGAAGAAAGAAGAAAGAAGAAATCCTAAACAGTACTGTGGTCAATATGGAATCCTGTTAGGAGCAACAGGTCTTGGAAGTCTAAGGGGGAGAAAGAAAAGAACTCTAGCTGAAAGGAAGCACAGTAGGTACACAGTCCTAGGAAAGGAAAATGTAATCTTAGGTACACCAGGGAGATTGAGAGTGAGCATCCTATCCAGCAACATTGTATGCACAGGGCTCTGGCGAGGCCAGGTTTAGTCTTGGGCAGCCGGGGGAGCAGAAAGGAAAGTCATTTTGTCACCTCATTGTTTTCTCAGGTAGAGGTAGCTATAATGGCTTCCCTTTAAATATTCTAATTTTAACAACACTCTCTACAGGCCATGAAACAGTGTGGTGATTTCAACCTTTGAGCATATCTACCCCAATTATGCATTGTGGGACATGGAAAATAATCACAAGGGGAACTTGGGAAACCACTGCACTATCTGCATTTTTGTCCTTGGGTAAATATCCAAGGAGAACATCTGAGCTCCTAAGCACTTACTTTAACTGGAAGGCCATCAAGCTGTTTAAGATCTCCTAGAGTCAGTGTCACTCAAGAGACCATAGTGGACCCTGAATAGTCTAAATCTTCCATTTTCTCCAGCATACAATTACTTGGTATACATCCATTCAGAAAAATGGGAAGGAAAATTAATAGGAAGTTTCATGACCTGGACAGTTTGCTATTGACTAGTAGAAGAAGGATAATTAGAATCTCCCAAGGATGCTTCCATATTGGTGGTCCAATACAGAGAAATCAGCCTTGACACATTAACACATAAGCAACAAAAATAGACTCACAATGTTCTTCTTATATATATATTTATACATAAACACACATATATGTCAATATGTGTAACAAATACAATCAAAGAAAAAGACTATAAAACTTAGAAGTCATTGGAGTGGTTGTAGAGAGAGTAACTGGGAGCAAATTAAGGAAGACAGGGAAGGAGAGAAGTAATGTAGTTCTATTTCAGATTTAAAAAATTAGACAAATATCCTAGTTACTGCAAATTTACAATGGAGTGGGCATGGAAAAATGGCTCAGTGGTTAAGATTGCTTGATGCACAATCAGGAAGAAGAGAGGTTGACTATAAATAGTCACATGAAATCTGAAAATAATCCTATAAATGCCTATAACTAATGACTGAAGGGTACATCAAAATGTGGGTCAATTGGGCTGGCTGATGGCAAGCTGAGCTGAACTCCAGGTTCAGTGAGACATTCTTCCTCAAAGGAACAATGCAAGAGAGAGAAGGGGACAACAAGTACTGTCCTCTGTCCTCTATACACACAGGTATACACATTCACATACATGTACACAAACTCCAAAATATTCACACCGCCCCAAATAAATACAGAAAAAGTATTAGCCATAATAGAATGGACACACAATCTAAAGGAATATAAAACATAATACACATTTGCATCAAGGTTAGAAAATGAAAATTGAGAAACTGCACCCAGTGAAATGGAGAAGATAGTAACAAGCAAATAATGATAAGTGTAAATTCATTTTACCATCAGCATAATATTTTAGTTGACAGAGATAGCAACAAAAAAATCAGATTCTTATTCCACAATAATGATGTCTATCAAATGTTCCATAACATTTTACAGTGATCCCCAATTTCTCCAGAGAGAAATGTTTCAATGTAATGAAATGCTAAACAATTTCTAAGCAGATTTAAAGGAAAACATAACATAGTAACTTTGAAATTAAAAAGAAATTTCAGGGGTTGGAGAGATGGCTCAGGGTTTAAAAGTTATTGCTGTCCTTTAAAAGATACTCCTCAAAGTATTCCACACTATAGAAGCAGGAGGCTCACTGCCAAACTCTTTCTATGAGGCTACAATTACCTTGATACCCAAGCCACACAAAGACACAACTAAGAAAGAGAACTATAGACCAATTTCCCTCATGAACATTGATGCAAAAATACTCAATAAAATACTTGCAAACCGGATTCAAGAACACATCAGAAAAATCATCCACCATGATCAAGTAGGCTTCATTCCAGGAATGCAGGGATGGTTCAACATTAGAAAATCTATCAATGTAATCCACCATATTAACAATCTGCGAAAGAAAAACCACATGATTATCTCACTAGATGCTGAAAAAGCCTTTGACAAAATCCAGCACCCCTTCATGATAAAGGTCCTAGAGAGATCAGGGATAACAGGAACGTACCTGAACATAATAAAAGCAATATACAGTAAACCAACAGCTAACATCAAACTAAATGGAGAGAAACTCAAAGCAATTCCTCTAAAATCAGGAACAAGACAAGGCTGTCCACTCTCTCCATATCTCTTCAATATTGTACTTGAAGTTCTAGCTACAGCAATAAGACAACAAAAGGAGATAAAGGGGATACAAATAGGAAAAGAAGAAGTCAAGCTTTCATTATTTGCAGATGATATGATAGTTTACATATGTGACCCAAAAAACTCCGCAAGGTTACTCCTAGAGCTGATAAACAGCTTCAGCAAAGTGGCAGGATACAAGGTAAACTCAAAAAAATCAGTGGCCCTATTATATACAGATGATGAAGTGACTGAGAAAGAAATCAGAGAAACATCACCTTTTACAATAGCCAAAAACAGCATCAAATATCTGGGGATAATGTTAACCAAGGAAGTGAAAGACCTGTATATCAAAAACTTTGTGTCTTTGAAGAAAGAAATCAAAGAAGATACCAGAAAATGGAAAGATCTCCCATGCTCTTGGATTGGTAGGATCAACATAATAAAAATGGCAATCTTGCCAAAAGCAGTCTATAGATTCAATGCAATCCCTATCAAAATTCCATCACAATTCTTCAAGGACCTGGAAAGATCATTAATCAACTTTATATGGAAAAACAAAAGGCCCAGGATAGCCAAAACATCCCTATACAATAAAGGAACTTCAGGAGGCATCACCATACCTGATTTCAAGCTCTATTATAGAGCTATAGTCCTGAAAACAGCTTGGTATTGGCACAAAAATAGGCAGGTAGACCAATGGAACCGAATCGAAAGCCCTAATTTTAACCCACACACCTATGAACACCTGATTTTTGACAAAGAAGCTAAAACTGTACAGTGGAAAAAAGAAAGCATCTTCAACAAATGGTGCTGGCATAACTGGGTAATGGTATGCAGAAGACTGCAAATAGATCCATGTTTATCGCCTTGTACAAAACTTAAGTCCAAATGGATCAAAGATCTCAACATACATCCAGCCACACTGAAACTTTTAGAAGAGAAAGTGGGAGATACTCTTCAACGAGTTGGTACAGGAGACCACTTCCTAAACATAACACCAGTGGCACAGGCACTGAGATCAACAATTAACAAATGGGACCTTCTGAAACTAAAAAGCTTTTGTAAGGCAAAGGACACAATCAAAAAGACAAAAAGGCAGGCCACAGAATGGGAAAAGATATTCACTAACCCTACATCTGACAGAGGGCTAATCTCCAAAATTTACAAAGAACTCAAGAAACAAGTCTCCAAAACACCAAAGGATCCACTTGAAAGGTGGGGTACAGAGCTAAATAGAGAATTCTCAGTAGAGGAGGCTAAAATGGCCAAGAGACACTTAAGAAAGTGCTCAACATCCTTAGCCATCAGGGAAATGCAAATCAAAACAACTCTGAGATACCATCTTACTCCTGTCAGAATGGCTAGAATCAAAAACACCGAAGACAATTTATGCTGGAGAGGATGTGGAGAGAGAGGATCACTCCTCCATTGCTGGTGGGAATGCCGACTCATACAGCCTCTTTGGAAATCAGTATGGAGATTCCTCAGGAAAATGGGAATTAATCTACCACTAGACCCAGCAATTCCACTCTTAGGCATTTATCCAAATGAGGCAGGTTCATACAACAAGGGCATCTGCTCCACTATGTTCATAGCAGCATTGTTTGTAATAGCCAGAACCTGGAAGCAACCTAGATGCCCCTCAACTGAAGAGTGGATAGAGAAAATGTGGTACATTTACACAATGGAGTATTACTCAGCAGAAAAAAACAATGGAATCTTGAAATTCGCAGGGAAATGGATAGCACTGGAAGAAACCATCCTGAGTGAGGTAACCCAGTCGCAAAAAGACAAACATGGTATGTACTCACTCATATATGGATTTTAAATATGGATCAGGATAGTGCCAGTCTGCACTTCCACAGATAGAGAGTCTGGGAAACAGGAAAGAACCTAAAAGATATGCATATATGCATAGTACCCAAGAGAAGAGGATGGAGACAAGATCCTCTGAATGGATGGGGAACAGGGCGAGGGGGGTAGTGGGACCTGGGAAGAGTAGAGGGGGTAAAGAGGAAGGGAGTTGGTCATGGGGGAACAGGAAGTTGAGGGGGTGGGGGTAAAATAGGGGAAGAGGGAATCATAGGATCGAAGACAGATCAGGCACCAGAGTGACCTCGAGTGATCTAAAGGTATAACATCAATTGGCAAGCTAAGCAATAGTGGAAGGACCACCTCGAATGCCCATTCCTGATAATGAACTTGATGTCTATAACTATCCGGGAGCCTTCATCCTGGGACTGATGGAAGCAGAGGCAAACACACAACTAAGCACTGAACTGAACCCAAGGAACCCAGTGACAGAGAGAGAGGAGTGATGAGCAAATTGGCAAGGAATGGGCTGGCAAAACCAGCAGAGACGGCTGATCTGAACAGGGGAGTGCTCTTGGACCCCAGACCGACAGTGGGGAGGCCAGAATGGGACTGATCTGGACCCCCCAAATGTGAGTGTCAGTGAGAAGGCCTGGGCAACCTATGGGGCTCTGAGCTGTGGATCAGTGTCTATCCCTGGTATACAATCTGTCTTCATGTGCCTATGGCACAAAGAGAGATGCTCTCTCAGCCTGGACTCTTAGGGGAGTGCCTTGACCCTACCAAGAGTGAAATGATAGACTCTAGACATCCCCTATGTGGAGGGATTTGGCAATAGGGTGGGAGGGAGGGTGGAAGGGGAGTGCGGGAGGAGGGGAGGGAGAGGGAACTGGGATTGACATGTGAAACAAGCTATTTAAAATTAAAATAAAAAATGATTAAAAAAAAAAAAAAAAGATACTGGTGCAATTCCCAGTGCCCACATGATGGCTCACAACCATCTGTAACTCTACTTCCAAGGGACCCAATGCCCTCTTCTGCACTCTGTGGGAACCGGGCTTGCAATAGGTAGACAGGTAAACATGCAGGCAAAATGCCCAAACACACAAAATACTTTGTCAAAAGGCTGAAACCAACAGGCTCATTAAAGTTTCATTCCTTTAGCTTTGAAGAGCTACTATGGCATTCATGTTAACAAGTGCTTTCATTTGTTTTTGTAAGATATTATTTTATTAATCAAATCTTTGAAAGCTTGTTTTACTTGTTGATTTCTCAATGTGTAAATAAAAGGGTTCAGCATGGGGGCTATTGAAGTATTGAGAAGAGCCACCCCTTTGGTCAGTGATGCCCTTTCATTAGCAGAAGGTTTAACATACATAAAGATGCAGCTTCCATAAGAGATGGAGATGACAATCATGTGAGAGGAACAGGTGGAGAAAGCCTTTTTCCTCTGACTGGCAGATGGGAACCTCAGAATGGTGCTGATGATGCAGATGTATGACAGGATCACTAGTGCCAACGTGAATAGCAGAGTGATAAAGGCAAAATAAAAGCCCATTGTCTCTAAAATCCATGTGTCTGAGCATGACAGTTGTAAAATTGGGAAGTAGTCACAGCAAAAGTGATCAATGACATTCGAAGCACAAAAATCCAACTTGAGGAATAACATGATTAATGGGAAGATGGTCAGAAATCCTCCCAGCCATGAGGTGAGGACAAGAAGGGTGCAAACTTTCTGATTCATGATGGTGGTGTAATGCAGTGGCTTGCAGATGGCGACATAGCGATCATAAGACATTGCAGTTAGAAGAAAGAACTCAGACACCCCCATGGAGATGAAGAAAAATAACTGAGCCAAACAGTTGTTATAGGAGATGGTCTTGACCTGAGTAATTATTGACTCCAAAAATCTAGGGATGGAGACACTGGTAAAAATTATTTCCAAGAAGGAGAAATTCCGGAGGAAGAAATACATAGGAGTCTTTAAACGAGAGTCAAGCAAGGTGAGGGTGATGATACTTAGGTTTCCACACACACTTAATATATAAGCAATGAATAGAAAAATGAAAATTGCAGCCTGAAGATCTGGTGTATCTGATATGCCCAAGAGCACAAACTCAGTAATCAAAGAGTGATTTCTCATACTGATATATAGTCCATAGAATCTATTCATAAGATCAAAGCACAAATTTAATGTGAGAGAATTAAAGTTTTATATTACTATATCCAGTGAAATTAAACAGTATCTTCTCATTCATATTAATCAGAAAACATCTTGTTGAAAAAAAAGTTTTTAAATGGGTTATAAAGTTCCCTTCAAAAAGTATACACAAAACTCTACATGCAGTCATAATTTTTATATGTATACATTTATACAACAATATTTTAATAATGTCTCCATTTTCAATATGAAACATTGTTTTCTGGTTTGACATATCACATGCTTTCAGGACTGTTTCATTTCAATTATAATACTATTTCCATACTTCTATAATTTATTGGTAGAAACTGACTACCCAGTCATATTTACTAAACATAACCCTGTCATGGTTATTCTCAAAGTTAATATTCATTGTTTAAAAATGATCAGAGAAACAAATGTGTTTGCAAACACAGAAATGAGACTAGATTTTCATTTATTATAAACACATATAGTTCTTAATTTGTGAGAATTACCACAGTAGCAAGCAAAAGTAATCTAAACAGAGTCAAGAATCAATAACTACTTTCTATGAATTCTGAGGTACTTATGGCATTTTAACATTTTAGCATTCTTACTAAGTTCATTTTGTGATTTATCATTAAATTTTCTTGAGGACAAAACAGAACTCATACGGAAGACTTTATCTCAATGTATAAAAATGCCTCCCTTCTCAAAGATTCAACAGAATAAATTGAATTTTCTCTAGGATATACTTTATCACCACCGATCTCTACACTGTAACCTATACAAACTGCTACCAGTCCTAGTCTCTCCTGATAGTTAAAGACAACATAGTCTGTGTATAAGTTATCACCAAATGTGATGTACTACTGTCTAGCCTTAGGCAGTTCAGCAAGACATATGTACTGAACCTGATAATGGGCATTATCCACCTTTTTCTATTTAGTCTTCTGAGTCTTGATGTCTTTTCTATCTTAGGAATATACATATCTTTTTCTTCAATATGTCATCAAAATTGAGATGTAACTGTTATGTGGTTTATATGATAGCTAAAATGTACTAAAATATAAAATTAATAGTAATGAATGTATATAAGTAACTATTTGTGGGTCCTTGCATTTTCCCAGAGAAGTAAATCTTTTCAATGATAGATATAAATTCATTTCTATACAAATGTGAAGAACAGTTTGGTGTATATAATAATACCAGCCAGATATAATCACTACAACCTACAGCCATGACTTAATTCTGCCACTTACAACACAAAATTGAACATGTTAATAATATTCTCCTGAATTTTTCCCATTCAGTTCACTCTTGACTCTGTTTATTACACTGAAGCCTGTCATATTAAAAACTCCATGTTGAGTTCTAACAACCTCAATTAAAAATGAAAATAAGTATATCTTTAGCCTCTTTTATTGCTTCCCAGAAACTGTGTGTGCTATAAAACACAATATTGTCTTCCCTGCAATTCTTTAAGAAAATGAAGCAACTGACACTGTTTTAAGACACTAGAAGGTGAAGTTTTTTGAAGGTCTCTGGATAAGATAAAGATTGAAATCTGTTCAAACATGAATACTACCTTACCTTCTCTGGCCACTGTATAAATCCCTGTTACACTCAACTAAATAACAGAAGGATACAAACAGTAGTTCAAGACATGTATGTAGTCATGTTATAACTCATCTTTCTTCAAAACCAAACAATACAGAAAGAGAGAGGAAAAAGTGTACTAACCAACTGATAACACTCAAGCTGGTCTCCCGTTGGTCAAGCAGTTCCCCTAATAAGAACATGGACTCAGTCTATGCTCAGGAGATAATTCATTCTCAATTCATTTGGGATTAGTTAAACACAGGACTAACCTGCCCTATAATGGGCTCCTGTTTGACAGTCTTACTGATATTTTACTAGCTAGTAAATTCTGCCAGTGCAGTGAAGAGTAGAGAAATAAAAGAAACCATTATTTTAATATCCTCAAAAGTTATGATTCTATCTTGCGTTTGTTTTCTATATTTCAATGTCAAGAGTGATATGTGCTCCATATATGAGACCTGCAGCCACAACAGTATGCAAGGATCTAGCCTTACGCTACCCTTGCAATTCCCTCAAACCCAAATTGTTTTTCTGTGTAACACAAATAAGCACACACTCAGATATTATATTGTATTTTGTTTATACTTTATTGTATTTCCCAAATTCTACAAATGCAGACCTTATAAGATTTTACTGCTCAACCTTCATGCTCACCCATGTCTTCCTCTCCCCTCTTTTTCCCATTTCCCTCTCCCTTCCCCTGCACTTCCCCCATACATCCAATAGCATCTGGATATCTCTTCACATTCCCCTTTTCCTGGTTACCATGGATATCTCTTAGGGTCCTCCCTGTTTCCCAGACTCTCTGGCAGTAGGATTGTAGGCTGGCACTCCCCTGCTCCATGTCTAAAATCCACATATGACTGAGTACATACCATGTTTGTCTTTTTGTGACTGGGTTACCTCACTCAGAATGGTTTCATCTAGTACCATCAATTTGCCTGAGAATTACAAGATCCATTGTATTTTTTTCTGCTGAGAAGTACTCCATTGTGTAAATGTACCACATTTTAAATATACATTCTTCAGTTGAGGGGCATATAGGTTGCATCCATGTTCTGACTATTACAAATAATACTGCTAAGAAGATAGTGGAAAAAATGCCCTTGTTGTCCAAATGGAATTACTGGATCTTGTGGTAGACTGATTTTCCTGAGGAACCTCCATATTGAACTCCAAAGTGGCTATATAATTTGGCACTCACACTAGCAGTGGAGAAGTGTACCCCTTTCTCCACATCCTCTCCAGCATAAACTGTCTTTGGTGTTTTTCATTTTAGCCATTCTGACAGGAGCAAGACAGTATCTCAGAGTTGTTTTGATTTGCATTTCCCTGGTGGATAAGGATGTTGAGCACTTTCTTGAGTGTATTTCAGCCATTTTAGACTCCTCTATTGAGAATTCTCTATTTCGTTCTGTAGCCAACTTTTTAATTGGATTATTTGGTGTTTTGAAGACTAACTTCTTGAGTTCTTTGTAGATCAGCCCTCTGTCAGATGTGGGGTTGGTGAATATCTTTTCCCATCCTGTGGGATGCCATTTTGTCTTGTTGACTGTGCCCCTTGCCTTACAGAAGCTTCTCAATTTCAGGAGGTCCCATTTATAAATTGTTGATCTCAGTGTCTGTGCTACTGGTGTTATGTTGAGGAAGCAGTCTCCTGTACCAATTTGTTCAAGGGTACTTCCCACTTTCTCTTCTAAGCGGTTTAAAGTGGCTGGGTTTATGTTGAGGTTTTTTTATCCATTTGGACTAAAGTTATGTTCATGGTGATAGATATGGATCAATCTACAATCTTCTACATGCTGGCATCCAGTTATGCTAGCACCATTTGTTTAATATGCTTTCTTTTTTTGTTGTATAATTTTGCCTTCTTTGTCAACGATCAGGTGTTCAATGGTGTGTGGGTTAATAAAAGGTTCTTTAATTTGATTCCATGGGTCTACCTGTCTGTTCTTGTGCCAATACCAAGATGTTTTCAGGAGTGTAGCTCTATAATAGAGCTTGAAGCCAGGAATGGTGATGCCCCCAGAAGTTCCTTTATTGTAAAGGGGTGTTTTGTTGATCTTGGATCTTTTATTTTTTTTCATATAAAGTTGAGAATTGTCCTTTCAAGGTCTGTAAAGAATTGTGCTGGGATTTGCATTGAATCTGCAGATTGCTTTTGATAAGATTGCCATTTTTACTATGTTGATCCTACCAATCCAGGAGCATGGGAGATCTTTCCATTTTCTGGTATCTTTTTTAATTTCCTTCTTTAAAGACTTAAAGTTCTTGTCATATAAGTTGTTCACCTGCTTTGTTTGAATTATTCCAAGATATTTTATGTTGTTTGTTCCTATTGTAAAGGTTGATATTTCTCTTATTTCTTTCTCAGCACATTTATTGTCCATATGTAATAAGGTTACTGATTTTTTTAGTTAATCTTGTACCCTGCCTCTTTCTGAAGGTGTTTATATCATCTGTAAGAGTTCCCTGATAGAATTCTTCTGGTCTTTTATGTAGACTATCATATCATCTGCAACCAGTGAAAGTTTGACTTCTTTCTTTCCAATTTGTATCTCCTTGATCTCATTTTCTTGTCTTATTATTCTAGCAAGAACTTCAAGCACAACAGTGAAGAGATATGGACACAGTGGATAACCTTGTCTTGTTCCTGATTTTAGAGGAATTGCCTTGAGTTTGTCTCAATTTAGTTTGATGTTGGCTGTCTGTTTGCTGTATATTGCTTTTATTATGTTTAGGTATGTTCCAGTTATGCCTGATCTCACCAAGACTATTATCATGAAGGGGTGTTGGATTTTGTCAAAGGCTTTTTTGGTATCCACTGAGGTAATCATGTGGTTTTTCTTCTGCTGTTTGTTTATATGGAGGAGTATATTGATGGATTTTAGTATGTTGAACCATCACTGCATCCCTGGGATGAAGCATACTTGTTCATGGTGGATGACTTTTCTGATGTGTTCTTGGACTTGATTTGCCAGTATTTTATTGAGTATTTTGGATCAATGTTTATGAAGGATATTGATCTGTACTACTCTTCCTTGGTTGTATCTTTGTGTGACTGACTTGGGTAACAAGGTAAAACATATAAAGAGTTTGTTAATGTCCCTTCTGCTTCTATTGTGTGGAAGAGTTTGAGGAGTACTTGTGTTAGCACTTCTTTGAATTTCTGGTAGAATTCTGAACTGAAGCCATCTGGCCCCGTGTGGGTATTTTTTGGCGGAGAGAATTTTGATGATTGTTTCTATTTCATTGGGGGTTATAGATCTGATTAAATTGCTTATCTGTTCTTGATTTAATTTTGTTAAGTGGTATCTATCCAGAAAGTTGTCCATATCCTTTAAATTGTCAAATTTTGTGGAGTATAGGTTTTCAAATTATGATCTGAAGAATCTATGGATTTTCTCAGTGTCCATTGTTATGTCCCCCTTTGCATTTCTGATATTGTTAATTTGCATGTTCTCTGCTTGCTTTTTGGTTGGTTTGGATAAAAGTTGGTCTATCTTGTTGATTTTCTCAAAGAACCCACACTTTGTTTCATTAATTCTTTGTATTGTATTTCTTTATTCTTATTTCTTTCTACTTTATTGATTTCAGTCCTCAATTTGATTATTTCCTGGCATCTTTTCTGGCATGAGTTTGTGCTTCTTCTTCTAGAACTTTTAGTTGTGCTGTTAATTCTCTAATGTGACTATTCTCCAGTTTCTTCATGTGGGCACTTAGTGCTGTGAACTTTCCAGCTCACTCTCCCTCCCCTCCTCCCCCGCCTACCACCAACCCCCCAACCTCCCACCCAATCCCCACTCTACTCTCCAGGGAGGGTGAGGCCCTCCATGGGGGATCTTCAAAGTCTGTCATATCATCCGGGACAGGGCCTAGGCCCTCCCTCATATGTGCAGGCTGAGAGAGCATCCCTCCATTTAGAATGAGCTCCCAAAGTCCATTTGTATGCCAGGAATAAATACTGATCTAGTGCCCAAGGCCCCAAAGAATGACCAGGCCTTCTAACTGACACCCACATTCAGAGGGTCTGGGTCAGTCCTATGCTGGTTTCCCAGCTATCAATCTGGGGTCTATGAGCTCCCCTTTGTTCAAGTCAGCTTTTTCTGTGGGTTTCTCCAGCATGATCTTGACACCTTTGCTCATCACTCCTCCCTCTCTGCAACTGGTTTCCAGGAGTTCAGCTCAGTGTTTAGCTGTGGATGTCTGCCTCTGCTTTCATCAACCATTGGATGAAGGATCTAGGATGGCATACAAGGTAGTCACCTATCTCATTATCGGGGAAGGTCATTTAAGGTAGCCTCTCCACTATTGCTCAGATTGCCAGTTGGTGTCATCCATGTAGATCTCTGGAAATATCACTAGTGTCAGATCTCTCCTCAAACCTATAATGAGTGTGTTCTTATACTGCTGTCTTCCCCTTCCTTCTTTGAGTGGGTGCAATTGGGTTTCTCCCTCTCCTCTTGTCTCCTGGTGCCTGAAGGTGTGCCAAGACTTCAATGTCAGCAACTCTGAACCATTCCTGGTATTCTCCTCACTCAAGTGGAGGGATTAAGGGTGCCAAGACTCAATTGGAGTGCAAAGGGCAGAAAGCATAAGTGGTGTCAAGAAGGAGGTGTGGCCAGATTCAAGGTGCTTCATCCTGCTGGTGCGGGTGTACTACACATGGAGCCAACACAGGAAGTTCAGGGAGGCGATGGGTGGAGTTGGGCCATAGAAAACCCACACTAAACTCAGGCAATGGGGAGAGGACAAGACTGTGGTGTGGCCAGACTCAGGGTGGTCTCTCCTGCCTGGGCAGATGCACTACACATGGAGGGGACTCAAGGAGTTCCAAGGAAGGGATGAGGGAATTTGGGGCCTAGCGGGAACCACACTTACCTCAAACAAAGGGTGGAGGACTGGGGGGAAGCATAAAAAGCTTTTTTAAAAATGAAATTTTCATTTATTTACAAATTTATATATGTATATAATGTATTTTGGTCATGGTCATTTTGAAATCCCTTTTCTTTTCTGTGTGAACAATTTACTAGTGGCTTAACCCCTGAAGAAAAATGATTCCCCCTCCGTCAATAGTCAGTGACTGTCAATAACTTTGATGATGTGGAGTGGGTCCTCATATGTCACACCCACATCCATGCTGGAATGTTGATGACCCACTGCTGATGTGGGGTCATGAGTGCAACTCCTACACCATGCCCAGAAGACAGTGTTTCACAGCACTTTTCTTCATTCTGACCTTGCCTTTTTTCCTATTAGCTTTTTCTTGATGTTTTCTGAGCCTCATATAGGGATGATAACTGTTTTCTTTAGGGTTGATGACTAAACAGACACTTATTTTCGATTACGAGTCATTGACCCTTCTAAAAGAAGCTATTCTGACCAATTTTGAAAACAGCACTCTTAATGGGGATAAACACAAATATTTAAAAGCCTGTTTGACATGTACACTTAGCATGATAGCAGCAGGTTTCCAACCTAGGGTTCCCTTCAGCCATAATCATACCATAGTTACATTACCAGGCAAAATTTCTTCTAGTAGGGAGGGTGTCAAATTCAATTAGGAAGTGATTGGTTACCCCTGTAGCATACATGCGTCTGTTCCATCAGTCAGTACATCTTGCATGGATATTAACATGGTTTCAACATGGAAAGCTCACCATTGGTTATGAAATTTTCCCCTCTAGCACCCTGCATGGCATCTTGTGGTACATTGAAAGCTAGCCAGCATGGAGAAAGCTTCCAACTCAGTTCCAGGTTGATTTATCCTATGTCTTATAATCAAACTGTATGACGTCTCCAATAATAAGGCTATATCATCTAGTTATGCTGGATAACCAAGAGCAGAGGCAATATCCTGTACTGTTTTGGAAGTGTTTGGGAGTTTCCCTAATAAAAAGACATAGGGAGGCATCCCATACCTGGCACTGGAATTTTAATTTCACAACCTGAAGCTCCTGGGAACAGCATAAACCTACCAGTTAGAGTACATGTGTTCAAAACTCCTTTAAAATACGCTTAATTAGGTTACTAAGTAGTGGGTTTCCATAATGCTTTTTATACATCATTAATTGTTATTAACCCTCCTCTCATGATCTCCTCTTCCCTTACCCCCAGGCCCTATTCTCACTTAAGCTTCCATCACAGTACTCATCCCCTTTATTTTCATATCGTATGTGTTCTGCTATTTGTTTCTCTAAAAGTATTGAGATGGTTCATCCAGACACAGATCCAATCAAGAAGAGACAAACATATACACACTTTAATGGTTTATGCTTAATTAATGTTTTATTTCTGTATTTGATTTTTCCCTTTCTTCACTGAGATCATGGCAATTTTTTGAAGGAATTACTGAAGGCTTGCCTCACTTGCTTATTTCTCAGAGTGTAAATGAATGGGTTCAACATGGGCTCAGTTGATGTCATTAAAACTGCCACACCTTTATTAACAGCCACCGATTTCTTTGCTGATAGGTTGATGTAAATGAAAATACAGCTTCCATAGGTGATCGAAACTACAACCATGTGAGAAAAACAAGTGGAAAAGGCCTTTGTCCTTTGCTGGGCAGAGAGGAATCTTAGAATGGTCTTGATGATGTGGATGTAGGACAGAGCAACACTGCACAGACAATCACCAGCTGCTCTATGAGCCAGGTGTCTGAACACAAAATCTTCAGGATGGGAGATGCATAGGAGAAGAAACAATCAATAATATTTGAGTCACAGAATCTCAAATTTAGGAACAGGGTAAGAGGCAGGAGTATGATCAACAAGCCAGTCATCCAGCAGCAGAGAACTAGCTTCTGACACAGCTTGCTGCTCATGATGGTTGCATAATGCAGGGGTTTGCAGATGGCCACATAGCGATCGTAGGAAATAACAGCCAGGAGAAAAAATTCAGTTACTCCAAAAACATCACTGTAAAACACTTGAAAGACACAAATATTGTAAGTAATTGACCTGTCTCCTGTTGCTATGTTGTACAAATATCTAGGGATACAAGCAGATGTGAATGAAATTTCTAATTTCTGAAGTTGAGGGTCATCTGTTAGTTCCAACAGAATGAAGGTGGTTATTGTGTTGTTTTCATCAATGACTACTGAATTATTCAATATTCATGTAAAAATGAGAGATGTCTTACTTAAAAGTAGCAAGGCCAGGTAGAAGGAAACTGTTATAGTAAACTTACTAATGTGTAGTTTCTTCTGCATGTGGTAGCTGATACTTTTGATATTTTTGTGAGCTTAGCTATTCAAAAATTACTTTAGTCAACTCGTTTGGCATTTGTGATATATTTTTTAAAATGGACTTAAATAACTGCTATGACATTCATAGTCTTCATTTTTGTCTTTGTAACCTATATCCAACTGGATCTTCCTATGGTGTTGCATTTGAATCACAATGTGCTCTGATTCAATAAGATTCTTGTCTTCATATGTCTATTTCTTCTATATTTGAAAGGTGTAGAATCAAATGCAATCGTGCCTTTCCTAGACTATTTGGTCCTTGATAAAATGTAAACATATAACAACTCATCTGGATTCCATGATCAGGCTTTGTTGCTTTAGCTTTAATATATTTTATATTTTGTACACAATTGTGATGAATGTTTTCTGTTTCAAGTTGAAATTTTCACATTGCTCCATAGTATCTCTGATTATTTTTATATTTATCCAGGGTGCATTTCATACTCATTGTTACTGGAAGACACAATTGACTACACATAGAAAATGTTTGAGACAAGCTGAGAAAACAAAACATATGTCCTCTATGCTTTCAGTGTATTGAGTATGGAAAATATTCTAACAACTTATCACTCCCAAATGTTCATCCTCAAGTGTAAAATACTACACATGCATTCTGTATAGTGAGTCTGAATAACTTCTTATTTCTGATGATTAGTTTGAATATCACTTTACTAAAAGTTGCCTAACATGTCATTGTCTGCATTGCTTATGTGTCCTTCATTCTATTTTGGCCCTTTCTCTGAGAAAGTAAGCTTATTAAATCAGGGATGGTTCCATTTTCTTTGAACGAAGATAGCAACCCAAATTAAAACAGTTCTAGGTTGGTAATCAATGTCGAAGAAATACTTTATCAATATATATATATATATATATATGCTGTTGACTTACACACTGACAGGGGCATTGCATTCTTTTTGGGCTTCATCTACAAATAGCTTTGTGACTTACTTAAACTCTTTTTTTTGTGTATGTTACATGCACATGTACATTTGCAGTGTATTTCAGGTGTTCATGTGTTTGTGTGCACATGTATTTTGAGCCCAGAGGTCCACACCAGGTGTCCTCTATTGCTCCCCTATTATTTTCTGAGACAAGGTCTTTTGCAGAGCCTGAGTCTTGGTGATTTGGCAAAGCCAGGTGACCAGTGATCTCCAGAAGTCTGCCTAAGGATCAGAAGCATTCACCACATCACCAGCTTTTCATGAAGTTGCCGGGAATCTGCACACGGGCCCTGATGCTTTCACAGCAAGTCCTTCACAGACGGAGCGGTTAACTCAGGCCCTGCCACTGATTGTAATTTTTAAAATCTTGTTTTTTTCTACATTTGATTTTGAGATTTCCTTTTCATATTTGAAACAAGAGAGTTACTAGTGAAGAACGTCATTGCTATTTGCTATGGTGTTCAAAATGCTATGTTGCATCTCCTTGCTGCATTAGCTGTCATTTTAACTGAGTTACTGGAGATCTTTTAGCTTTCTAGAGCCATCTGTCAGTCATATATTCAAGTCAGAAGTCAAGGAATTCACACACCTTAGTATATAATTTTCACATGCTACTTACATAGTGATATATAACAAATATTTTTGCATCTCCGCAAATGCACATAATTCCATTGAACTTTCCACATTGAATTTGTGTTAAGAACTCTCTCTAGTTTTGTAAACTGTTACCATTTTAAAGTTTCCCTATATTAAAAACAACATGAACATTTGCTAAACTTTAAAGCAGTTTCCTATATGCTATTCTATATGCTATTCTATATCTATTTTTTCTAAGACTGCTAAAATGTCTGAATTTTTTGGCATTTTTGCACAGTTTCATAATGCTTACAGATGTATCCCTCAAGAACAAGGGCTTCATTTATTTAGAACCTCTGTGCACCAGAATGTTCTCTATGAATGAACTTTACACAATTTTTCCTTGTACTAACAGTGAGACATTGTCACAGTAATAACACTCAAATCACCACAGTACAATATGGTGGATATACCTTTTCTCGAGATGAATTTTTCTTGTTCTTTTTTACACAGAGTCTCATTATGTAGGCTTGACTGGCATGGAATTCACTATATATACACTGGGCTGTCCTTGAACTCTAGAAATGGCCTGCTTCTGTCTCTCTAGTGCTGGGATTATGGTGTATATCACCAGGTCTGTTTTTTTTCCTCATTAAGATTTTGGCAGTTTTCTTTGATATAGGTTCTGGCCTATCAGGTTTCCATTCACAATTACATCATGGAATAGCTAGCATTTCAGTTTCCATTTAAGATTTCCACTTCCATTCCCGAAAGATAAAGATTTTTCCCTTATAATTCCCATTTTTGTTTCTTCAATGAATTTTTAATGATATAAAAAATAAGAGTTAATAACTTCCTAATTTTTGATTTATACTAATAGCTGCTTTTTTATTCTCAGATGACAGTTTTTTCGGCAGCACATTTAATGCGGTGTATTTTAAATTTTGAGTGACTTCTCCAGTGTTTGAGTCACTATTAAGTAGAGAAGATAAAACAAGTTTTCTTCCATTTTCCTAATGAAATAGCATGTTATGTGTACAATTGCCATTTTTGCCTTTAAAATAGCCACTGCTTCAAAAAATGAGGGCTACATCTCCTCTTAATTATATGACATGTTTCCTGTCACCATCAATGGGAAGGAGAGCCAGCAATGGTTTTTGAAGATTCATGACATTCCTGAGAACTATAGAGACTGAACGATTTTAATAAAGGGAATATGTCCTTTTCAACCTCCCTTGGGTTTCCAACCTGTGTCTCCTAAGTGTCCATTCTTAGATTTAGTTTGTGGTATCTTACTTATTCCTGTTCTGTTGTGTGATAGCACTGGCTACAAAATAACCATCATTTATTATATTAAAACAACAGTCCTAGCTTTAAAGAAGCAATATTTTAAAAAATAATCCCATCTTCCAATAATGGTTTTTATTAAAAATTTCCAAAGAACCAATATTGCTCACATCAGGATAAATCACCATGCTGGCTGATTTTTAGTGCACACATCTCCATTTAAACAGGAGAGTGAGGCTGTGAATCACAGCACTGGTCATCTATAAATTCACATTGAAAACAGCACCCTTAATACACAACCCAGACCTCTATATGCATTTTTATGTAACAATTTATATGAGCAATTACAGTTGGATTTATGCCAGGTTGAATATGCTTACCAGAGAAAATCGTCACCAAATATGAAGTTGAATGAAGTAGCCACTGTACTTACTCTTCTGAGAGCTAACAGTAGGTTCAGCTGGTTCTTCAGCAAGAGTCCAGAAATCTCTTTTGATGCAGACAACCTAACAGCACAGGCTCATATGGAATTTTGTAGTTTCAGCATTCCTACCCCACTTTCTCTCCCATGCTAAGGGAAGGCCTAGCCCTACAGTCTCTCCAGATATTTTCATTTCCAGCATAATGGACAGATTTTCTAATCAGGACTTTGGTTTCCTTTTATTTTAGGCATACATTCTAGATTTAATTTTTTATTATTTAGGTTAGAAACAATCTTGTTTCACATGTCAATCCCAGCTCCCTCTCCCTCCCCTCCTCCCCTGCCCTCCCCACCAGGTTGCCCAGTCCCCGACCCAATCTCCACTCCCATCACCAAGAGGGTGAGGCCCTCCATGATGGATTTCCAGTAACTGTCATTTCATCCAGAGCAGGGCCTAGGCCCTCCCCCAAGAGTCCCGGCTGAGAGAGCCTCCCATATTGTGGCATGGGCACTCAAAGTCTATTTGTATGCCAGGAGTAAATACTACCCAAAGCCCCATAGATTACCTAGGCCTCCTCACTGACACCCATATTCAGGGGGTCTGGGTCAGTCCCATGCTTTCCACACAGCCATCAATATGGAGTCCAAGAGCTCCCCCTTGTTCAGGTCAACTGTTTCTGTGGGTTAAACCAGCCCACTCTTAACTCTTTGACCATCAGTTCTTTGGTTGAAAATAAAATATAATCGCAAAGGTTGTCCATTTACTTTTTTAAAGCACGGACATGATCATTTCTTTGAATAAGTTTTCACTATTACAAATGGCATATGTTTTATTTTCTAAACCTGAAACTAACTAAATAAATAAATGCCTGCATCCTCAGTGACATATGTTCAGACACCACTAATGAGTCTCTTCAATGAACTTGAACAAAATTTCTGAATTATGTTGCAGTGGTGGCAGTGTCCTTAGAGACCCAAAGATTCAGTTATAACTTCCTTTTTCACCTACTTGCATAATCTATTATCAAAGCAATGACCATGGAGATGTAGTGTAATGAATACTATGTACTTTTTAACATCCATTTATATTTTAAATCACTCTTAGTTTGTCTCTTTTTCATTAGTTCTTTAAGAATTTTGTACAATATATTTCAATCATACTTACCCCTTATCCTCCCTCCCATATCCACCCAACTTTGTGTCTTGTTTTTGAAACCCATCAAGTACAATTTGGGCTGCCCATATACTCTTGGATGTGCGGTTTTCACTGGAGGATGGGAAACCCAGTAAGGGCTAACCCTTAAAGGAAACTTACTTTCCATGTTGGAATTTTATCTGTCTGAGTCTGCATCAGTCTTATGCTGTATCAACAGCTCCTCCTGAGTGTGAGAATGAATGTGTCTCTGATTCTTGTGCCTGCTTTTGGGATCTCTTTTCCTTCCTTTGGGTTGTCTTGTCCAACTTCAATGTACATAACTTATTATGTATTTAAAAGGCAATATTTTTATTTTTAGCTTTTCACATTCCTTTAAGATATTTTCTTAAGTTTTCGGCATCCAGGTATCCATTTTATTTTATTCTTTTGCTTCTTTTTAATTTTTGGAATGTATTTGTTGCAGATGACAAATTATTCGCAATTAGAAAATGTCTCAGGCTACATGGGTGTGGTGGTATACTCTTTTAATTACAGCACTCAGGAGGTAGAGACAGGTGGATCTCTGTAACTTTGAGGTCACCCTCAAGAGAGCCAGGCCTGTGTACAGAGATCCTGTCTCAAAATATCAAATTTTTTTCTTGGGCTGGAAAGATGACTCTGAGGTTAAGAGTACTGGCTATTCTTCCAAAGGTCCTGAGTTTAATTCCCAGCATCCACATGGTGGTTCACAACCATCTGTAATGAGATGTAGTGCCCTCTTCTGGCATGTAGGCATATGTGTGGGTAGAATACTGTATACATAATAAATAAATTAAAATATTTCTCTTTGGAGATCGATATGGAGATTCCTCAGGAAAATGGAAATCAGTCTACCACAAGATTCAGCAATTCCACTCTTAGGCATATACCCAAAATATGCCCATTCATACAACAAGGACATCTGTTCCACTATGTTCCTAGCAGCATTATTTGTAATAGCCAGAACCTGGAAGCAACCTAGATGCCCCTCAACTGAAGAGTTGATAGAGAAAATGTGGTACGCTTACACAGTGCAGTACTACTCAGTGGGGGAAAAATGGAATCTTGAAATTTGCAGGCAAAAGGATAGCACTAGAAAATACCATCCTGAATGAGGTAACCCAGTCACAAAAAGACAAACATCATATGTACTCACTCATATATGGATTTTAGACATGGAGCAGGGGATCGCCAGCCTGCAATCCCACCGCCAGAGAGTCTGGGAAAAAGGGAGGACACTAAGAGAGATATACATGTTAACCCAGAGAATGGGACAGGATCTCCTGAGGCGATTGGGAGCATGGGAGAAGGAGGGTTAGGGAGATGGGAGAAAGAGAGGGGAAGAAGAAGAGGAGAGAGGAGGACATGGGGGAACAGGAAGGTTGAGTTGAGGGAAGAATAGAGGAGAGCAGGATGAGAGATACCATAATAGAGGGAGCCATTATAGGTTCGAGGAGAGATCTGGCACTAGTGAGATTGTCAGAGATCTACAAGGATGACACCATCTGGCACTAAGGCTACCTTAAATGCCCTCTCCTGATGATGAGATTAATGACTACCTTATATGCCATCCTAGAATTCTCATCCAGTGGCTGAAGGAAGCAGAGGCAGACACCCACAGCTAAAAACCGAACTGAACTCCTGGAACCCAGTTGCAAATAGGAGTCATAAGCAAAGGCATGAAGACCTGGCTGGTGAACCCCAGGGAGGCAGCTGACCTGAACAAGGCTATTACCCAGACTGATGACTGAGAGGCCAGCATGGGACCGATCCAGACCCCCGAACCTGGGTGTCATATAGGAGACCTCGGCAATCTATGGAGCCTCGGATAGTAGATCAGTATTTATTCCTGGCATACAAATGGAATTTGCGAGCCCATTCCACATGGAGGGATGCTCTCTCTGCCTGGACACATTGGGGAGGGTATACACCCTGCCTGGGATGATATGACAGACTTTGAAAATCCCCCATGGAAGGCCTTACCCTCCCTGGGGAACACAGGGGCCATGGAGGGGGGGATTGGGGGGGTTGGGGCAGGGGAGGAGGGGAGGGAGAGGGACCTGGGAGTGACATGTGTAAAAAGCTAAATTAATAATAATAACATAAGGGCTGGATAGATGGCTCAGCCGTTAAAGGCTAGGCTCACAACCAAAAAAAAAAACAATAACATAATTTTTTCTCAGAATAACCCTTTTCACTTTATTCTTTTCAACTTAATTTTTTGTAAAAAAAAATATATAACATTTCAGATTTTGGTTGTTGTGAATTTGAATATGAGCATTTTGATAGATTTAAAATATGAGTATTTTTGATAGATTTAATGAAATCAAAAGACTTATATTCTCATTCATGGCAAACATTTATTTCAGCATAAGCCTTTTTTAAAAAGTTATTTTATTACATATTAATTTTAAAACACATATTAAAACATAACAGGTGAGCATATAGTCAGGTATCACATAATTGATACAAGAACACACTAGGTAATAGCCAAATCAGTTACAAATTTAGTTTCTTCAAACATTAATAATTTCTGTCCCATAAAAACATTCAAAATTCACTTTCAAGCTTTCTGAATTTTATTATATGCTACCAGTATACAATATACAATCATTGTATATTCAATAACTCACTGAAGTCTGACATCTACCTCTCCATCATTTAATTAAACTGCCCCCAGAATTCTCTTCCTTCCCTCCCCCCTAAAAACACTATTCTATTCTTAACTTCTGTGAGATCAGCCCTTCTTTAATCCACATATGAGGGAGATACTTGCCTTTCTGTGCCTGATTTATTTTAGCACAATTATCTCTATCCCACCTGTATTACAAATGATAGAATTTAACCTTGTTTTATGGTCGAAAGTATTCCCTGATATGCATGTAAAACATTTTGGTTACCTACTCATTAGCTTGTTTCCATTTCTCCTTTCTATCTCTGATAGTTCATGTGTGGTGGTGTAGATTTTTTTGTTTGTGTCTTCTGCTTTTAGGGTCCAAATAGTACCTGTATTAAAGAAAATATACACTGATATCCATTAAATTAATCAGTGAATAAATCAATTGAAAGTTTTGGAATAGAAGAAACAATTGTGACTTATTTTTTCTGAAATTGTAAAAAATCTTTTGGCAATTACTTCTTTATTGTTTTCTTTTGTTTTATTATTTTGGGGTATTCTTAATTTTCAAGTGAAATGGAGGTTATGATTTCTGAAAGTTATTAACACATTTGGAAGGATGTGATCTTAAGCAAGGTTTGGGGGGGCTGGAATGTCAGTTGACCACAATGAGCAAAAGTGTCCAGAAAATTTAACCTGACCCAAAGTTCAGAAAGTTTACCACCCATGTTTATTACCATGTCTCATTTCTTGGAAAGTATTATGATTCTTTTCATTGAGTCACAGAAGGCTTGCTTGACTTGCCTATTCCTAAGTGTGTAGATGAAAGGGTTTAGCATAGGGGCAATGGAAGTAGTGAGAACTGTCACACCCTTGTTAATGGCCACCTCATCCTTAGCTGAAGGCTTGATATAGATGAAGATGCAGCTGCCATAGGTGATGGAGACCACGATCATGTGGGAAGAACAGGTAGAGAAGGCCTTTTTCCTTTGTTGGGCAGAAGGGAATCTAAGAACTGTTTTGATAATATAAATGTAGGACAGAACAACACACACCAGTGTTATGATGAGCGTCAACACAGCACAGATGAGGACTGTCTGCTCCATGAACCAAGTGTCTGAACAAGAGATTTTTAGGAGAGGGGACGCATCACAGATGAAATGATCAATGATATTAGAATCACAAAACTCCAGATTTAGGCCGAGGCTAAGTGGGGGAATTAGAATAAATAAGCCAGCTACCCAACAACAAAATACAAGTCTCCTGCAGACTGTGGTATTCATGACAGTCACATAGTGCAGTGGCCTGCAGATAGCCACATAGCGGTCGTAGGACATAGCAGCTAGAAGGAAAAATTCAGTTACGCCAAAGAGGTCAGTAAAAAATACTTGGCCGACACAGGCATTATAGGTAATAATTTTGTCACCTGTTGCTATGTTATACAAGTATCTGGGGATGCTTGCAGATGTGAATGAGATCTCCAAGAAAGCAAAGTTTTTAAGGAAATAGTACATGGCTGTTTTAAGGTGGGGGTCTGCTAAGATGAGGGAGATGATGGCAAGATTCCCAGTTATGCTCAATGAGTAGGTAAAGAAGAGAAAGATAAAGATAAGAACCTGTAGTTGTGGGTCATTTGTCAGTCCCAGTAAGATGAAAGTTGTGACAGTGTGGTTCCTCATTACTAATTTCTGGTTTCTCTTAGGTCTGCACAGAACATTCAGAGACATTTTGTTATAGATTCACAGTTTGAAATCTTTTTAATCATGTATGGCTTTAAAAGACATTATCCTTTAAATGCATACTGTGTAAGGACTTCTAACCGTTGTGCTTTTGTTATTTTATGGGAAGCAAAGGTGTCTTTTGGCTCAAGAATTATCAAAATTTCCTAGAAGTTTATTTTGCATTTTCCAATCGTGTTATTACTCAGTGAAGTGTTGACACAAGTCAGACAACTTGGAATCACTATGCACAATAATCACTTCAGATCTCTGTTCCAACCCTATAGTTAAAACTTTTACATTTTGTCTAATGCAGTGTGTGTGTTTCATTCTGAAGTCTTCCAGACTTAGTAATCATAAATGTATAGTGCATGCAGACATCTCAACTCAGCTATGTGTACACACATACATAAACACTATACACACCACACCCACCCACCCACACACACACACACACACACACACACGCACACATGCACACACACACTTCCTTAGTTGTTCCCTTGATACTGCCTCCTTATCGGGTTTCTTAGTCCCTTAGTGATCACTTAACAATTCAGGGTGGTACACAACACAGAAGGCTTTAAAGCATGATATAATTATACAGAGAACACACATATTCTTTCTTTCATGAAATATGCTGATAAATATATTTCCAAGATCCTGCCTGTGATGATTCTCTAACGAATGCCTATCACATTTTAATTTACTTTCCTACATAGACCAGTCTTAACCTCAAGATAAAACATGGAATAAGAGAATAAGGAAAATGACTATTTTGATTTAGGAGAAAATAAGGATTGTGACACAGTTGAGGACATTTACATAAATAAATAGTAGTGGCTAAATTTACATAAACAATAGTAGTAGCTAAACTTCAATAAGCATTTACATATTCAGTAAGAAACAATGATTTTCTACAAATAATGAGGTTGTGAAAGTCAATTTAAATATTTTTGTTTTAGACCATTGACAAAATTAATAATATTGGTGTTTTCTTTATCCTCCTTTACTTAAGAAAATTATAGTACATTCATCAGGTCCTATGTGTTGAAATATGGTACTGGTAACCCCCATCTTTGCAACCCTGTGGGAACATTAACTGGTATTAATGTACAAGGACTGACACTCATTCAGGAACCTTGGAATGTGTCTCCTTTTCACTACACCAGTTGGCACAACTCATACAACCCCATATGCAACTTGTTGTTTGACAAGTGCTTCTAAATGTATTTGTCAACTGCATGTTTTCCAATCAGATGTCTGCAATGATATTTTCCTTTCTATCTGGATTTCTAATGCAAAGGATTTCCATATTGACTCTGCCTATTGCCTATAACATTTTATATGAAATTGAACCAATGGTTCATATTTATTTTTCATTTTAAGAAGTAAGTTTTTCCTCTTCCAGGGTATAAAAACTGAGATCAAACAAAATAAATACAATAAAGATAAGAAAATTTATTGTGCTTACCATTGTGACAATCAATCATAGATTGTATTGGTTGGTTAAATCTGAAGACTTAAAATTTCTAAATTAAAATGATAATTGAGATGAAGATTATGGTAACAACTTACAGCCATTTTTGCTACTGTCAAGTTAATAATGGCTTGAGGCTGCATAGATACCTTGGTAGAATCCATCTTTATCCTGTTTCTTGAATTCCCTATTGTACTATTTTAGCTTCCTTCCTGTAAAAACAAACAAACACGAACCACATGATATGAATGCTGTAGGATGTCATCAATCATCTCCACTTATAATAGTTGTTACTCTGACTTAGAGCCATGAGCATTTGCTGCAACTAGCTTCCTATTTGCTTGGTTGTTAAAAATGTTAACTAACTAAATAAGCACAATCCCTGGTGATATACACTCACTAATGAATCTTCTGAGTAACCTAATTTGAGGTTTAAAAATGTATGCTGAGTTCTGCTTCTTGGAGGTGGTGTCTTTGGAGACAGAAGGATACAGTATTGCATAAAGTCCATTAAGACTGCAGAAGAACCTGATTATTTACTAATCTATAGGTTTAGACATAATACATAAATGCATAAACAAATACACAATGCATACACTGAAATTAAACCTATAGGGACATTTTTAAAAATCTACATTTTAAATTCAAAGCTTACTATAATTATTTCCTATATACAAATTACTATATTTGAGTAATTTTATTAGTTAAGGAAAATGGAGACAATATATAAAACTATGTAATCAATTGCTGCTTTTATTATATTGGTGACAATTTCAGATTTTGTTTTACAATTGTATCAACATGTTTACATGTACTACTTAAAAAACACTGAGAGACTCCTGGGTAAAATGGCATTTAGAAAACAAATCCATTTGACTTGGTGAAAGAAAACAAACAGGATGGTTGATACACATAGCAATTTTTATTCCTGGAAGAAATGATAGTTGTAAGTGAATTTATCAAGCCCACATGAGATTTTGTTGTTGTTGTTGTTGTTGTTGTTGTTGTTGAGAAAACAAATGGGAGGGGCTTCAGACAGTGCCTAGCTGCCACCAGCAGCTTGGTGGACAAGGCTAGGGCAAACTACAGGAAATGTCTCCCTTAATATTTAGCTGAATGACCAAGGACTGGATGTGTAATTTGTGGGGATTTAAATACTTTGGAACAGAACTCACTTCGTTAAGGTCAGAAGGATCTGTCTGACAATGGCTTACATGCTCTCCTCCCTGTCCATGCTGAGAGAAGAGCTAGAGAAGGGTCTGAAGCCCACTGGATCAATGACCCTATGGACAGATAGGAAGGGGATTGACATGAAACATGGAGGAGGTGGCAAACTCTCTTAAGGCTGATGGGTGAGGTTGGCAGGGACACACAAGAAGGTCTCCCATCCTCATCCCCACAACTTGCATATGGAGAGAGGCTCTGCGGAGCCCAAAGCTGGGCAGAATCAATGGCTGTATATACTCGGGGGAGAGTGACAGGGCTGAAATGCCAGTCTGAGGACTGAGACAGCCTTGCCCTCAAAGTTCCCTGACAAAGGTGGAAACTACAGCAAGGATCTAACCCTGTTTTTCCTAATACAGAGCTGCTGAACCAGATAGGCTATCAAAGAGGAAACTGAACCGCACACCTCAACTCAGTGAGTGCAGTTGTGACAGAAACTTACTCCCAAAGGTGGCCTAAACTCCCCTGAAGAAATATACATCCCAGATTTGCTTTTTCACAAATTTGAACTAGAATTGTAAATGGTGTCTTTCCCTACCAATTCTGTCTTCTACATAAAATAACACAAAGAAGAGTTCAAAACCCATCCCACCAAGGAAAAATATCAATTGATGTGATTGAAAAAACTCTCATGTACTTTCATTACATTTTGCATTTTGTTGTTATTTATGTTGTTGGAAATTATTTTTAATAAGATTTTAATTGAAATAGAATTATATAACTTGCCCCTCCAGGCCATCCCAGTTACCCTCATTTGAACCTCTCCCATGTACCTTTTCAAGTTGATAGCCTCTTTTTCTTTGATTATTATTATATATGTATAGATGCATATGTAAATATATATAAATAAATCTTCTGAGCCTGTTTTTGTGTTTATGATTTAAGGACTGATCATTCTACATTGAACAACCAATAACAGGGCTTATCCTTGGGAGAGGCTAACTTTCCTCCCAGTAGTCAGTAGCTGCTGACATTTTGGGATCCCCTGAAATTTTCCTCCCTTCCACATGAACATGTCCATTGCATGACCATTTTCCCAATCTTACATATGCAGACAATTTTAGGAGAGACTGTGTTTTTACAGCTGACATCCTAGTAATTTGACTTTTACACACTTTCTGCTCCACCTTCCATGATGTTCCAGAGATGCAAAAGCTGTGATGTGAATGTATCCATTGGAGATGAGCTGCTTAAATCCGTTATCCTTGCATTGTGTCCTGTTGCAGTTTTCTGTGATGGTCTACATTTGATATAAAGGGAGGCTTCTTTCATGGTCGGTGGTAGCTACACTTATCCATTTTGAATTGGATAGTAGTTAATGAAGAGAATCATAACTGATCAAAATACTGAAATTGAGTGGTTATTGAATTTTAGCCCTAAATAGGATACCTGTCTTACCCCTTCCAAGGTACATGTATCAGACCTACATAAGACTGAGCCCATCAAGATATGTTATATCTGATAGACTTTAAAAAACTACACCAGTGTGAGTCCTTCCAGACCCTACCCAGCTGCAGGTGAGCTTGGGGCCTCCTGGGGATGCTTTCCCTGCCCATAACCCACTCCCTCAGTCTTCAGGGGGCTCCTTCCAGCATCAAGAGGACCTGCCCACACAGGAAAGAAGGGAGTCCTTCAGGACCCCAACCCCGGTCTGCCCACACCTGCTTGACTGTCGTCAGGAAAGAAGGACACCAGTGAAGACAGAGAGACCCCACCTGCACCCACTGGAAGACGGAAAGGGAAGAAGACAGTATAAGAACACACTCAGCAAGAGAAAAACCAATATGACTCCACCAGAATCTAGAGACCCCATGCCAACAAGACCTGGAAAGTAGATGAAGCATAAAAGACAAACCTTAAAATTATTTTATAAAAATATTTTTGTTAAGTTTCTGTATGGAGATCCTCTCTAGTGGTGAGAACAGAGTGTTGAAGTCTCCTACTTTTAGTGTGGGAGATTTTATGTGCGATTTGAGCTTTAGTAATGTTTCTTTTACGAATAAGGGTGCTGTTGTGTTTGGGGCATAGATGTTCAGAACTGAGATTTCATCTTGAAGGACTTTTCCTTTGATGAATATGAAATGTCCTTTTTCATCTCTTTTGATTGGTTTTAATTTGAAGTCCAATTTGTTAGATATTAGGATTGCCACACCATCTTGTTTCTTGAGTCCGTTTGATTGGAAAATCTTTTCCCAACTCATTACTCTGAGGTAACATCTGTGTTTGATGTTGAGATGTGTTTCTTGCATGCAGCAGAAGGATGGGTTCTGTCTTTGTATCTATTCTGTTAGTATTTGTCTTTTTATAGGCGAATTGAGACCGTTGACATTGAGGGATATTAATGACCATTGATTGTTGATTCTTGTTTGTCTTTGAATTATTAGGGGTGGTGTTATTGTGAATATGTTTTCTTACCTTTTTCTTTTGGTATTTGGTAAAGTGGGATTGCCTATGTATTTGTGAGTGCAGTTATCTTCATTGGGTTGAAGTTTTCCTTCCAATAATTTCTGTAGGGCTGGATTCGTGTATATATATATTGTTTATGTCTGCCTCTGTGAATATTTTGTTTTCTCCATCTATGGTAATTGAGAGCTTTGCTGGATATAGTAGTCTGGGCTGGCATCGTGTTCCCTTAGTGTTTGTAGGACAGCTTTCATAGCTTCCATTGAGAATTCAGGTGTAATTTTGATAGGTCCACCTTTATAGGTTACTTGGCCTTTTTCTTTAGCTGCTCTTAATATTTTCTCTTTATACTGTATGTTTGATGTTTTGATTATGATGTGGTGAGGGGACTTCTTTTTCTGGTCCAGTCTATTTGGTGTTCTGTAAGATTCTTGTATTTTCATAGGCATATCCTTCTTTAGGTTAGGGAAGTTTTCTTCTATGATTTTGTTAAATATGTTTTCTGTACCTTTGAGCTGTAGTTCTTCACCTTCTTCTATACCTGTTATTCTCAGGTTTGGCTTCTTCATGGTATCCCATATTTCCTGGATATTTTGTGTTTTGGATTTGTTGGATTTGAGATATTCTTTTTTTTAAACTTTTTTATTTTAAATAGCTTGTTTTACATGTCAATCCCAGTTCCCTCTCCCTCCCCTCCTCCCCCACTCCCTTTTCCCCCACCCTCCCACCCTATTGCCAAATCCTTCCACATAGGGGATATCAGAGTCTGTCATTTTACTCTGGGTAGGGTCCAGGCACTCCCCTAAGAGACCAGGCTGAGAGAGCATCCCTCTTTGTGCTATAGGCACACGAAGACTGTTTGTATATCAGGGATAGACACTGATCCACAGCTCAGGGCCCCATAGGTTGCCCAGGCCTTCTCGCTGACACTCACATTTGGGGGGTCCAGATCAGTCCCATGCTGGCCTCCCCACTGTCAGTCTGGGGTCCAAGAGCTCTCCCCTGTTCAGATCAGCTGTCTCTGCTGGTTTTGCCAGCCCATTCTTTGCCAATTTGCTCATCACTCCTCTCTCTCTGTCACTGGGTTCCTTGGGTTCAGTTCAGTGATTAATTGTGTGTTTGCCTCTGCTTCCATCAGTCACAGGATGAAGGCTCCCGGATGGTTATAGACATCAAGTTCATTATCAGGAATGGGCATTTGAGGTGGTCTCTCCACTATTGCTTAGCTTGCCAATTGGTGTTATCCCTTTAGATCACTCGAGGTCGCTCTGGTGCCTGATCTGTATTCGATCCTATGATTCCCTCTTCCCCCTATTTTACCCCCACCCCCTCAACTTCCTTTTCTCCCATGACCAACTCTCTTCCTTTTCACCCCCTCTCTTCTTCCCAGCTCCCACTCCCCCCCCACTCCTCGCCGTGTTCCCCATCCATTCAGGGGATCTTGTCTCCATCCTCTTCTCTTGGGTTCTATGCATAGATGCATATCTTTTAGGTTCTTTCCTGTTTCCCAGACTCTCTATCAGTGGAAGTACAGAATGGCACTATCCTGATCCATGTCTAAAATCCATATATGAGTGAGTACATACCATGTTTGTCTTTTTGTGACTCACTCAGGATGGTTTCCTCCAGTGCTATCCATTTACCTGCGAATTTCAAGATTCCATTATTTTTTTCTGCTGAGTAATACTCCATTGTGTAAATGTACCACATTTTCTCTATCCACTCTTCAGTTGAGGGGCATCTAGGTTGCTTCCAGGTTCTGGCTATTACAAATAATGCTGCTATGAACATAGTGGAGCAGATGCCCTTGTTGTATGAACTTGCCTCTTTTGAATATATGCCTAAAAGTGGAATTGCTGGGTCTTGTGGTAGATTAATTCCCATTTTCCTGAGGAATCTCCATACTGGTTTCCAAAGAGGCTGTATGAGTCGGCACTCCGACCAGCAGTGGAGGAGTGTCCCTCTCTCTCCACATCCTCTCCAGCATAAATTGTCTTCGGTGTTTTTGATTTTAGCCATTCTGACAGGAGTAAGATGGTATCTCAGAGTTGTTTTGATTTGCATTTCCCTGATGGCTAAGGATGTTGAGCACTTTCTTAAGTGTCTCTTGGCCATTTTAGCCTCCTCTACTGAGAATTCTCTATTTAGTTCTGTACCCCACCTTTTAATTGGATACTTTGGTGTTTTGGAGACTTATTTCTTTTTTTTTATCTCTCCCTCCCATCCTCCTGCACTCCCCTTCACCCCCTCCCTCCCACCCTATTGCCAAATCTTTCCACATAGGGGATATCTAGAGTCTGTCATTTTACTCTTGGTAGGGTCCAGGCACTCCCCTAAGAGTCCAGGCTGAGAGAGCATCTCTCTTTGTGCTATAGGCACATGAAGACAGTTTGTATACCAGGGATAGACACTGATCCACAGCTCAGGGCCCCATAGGTTGCCCAGGCCTTCTCACTGACACTCACATTTGGGGGGTCCAGATCAGTCCCATGCTGGCCTCCCCACTGTCGGTCTGGGGTCCAAGAGCACTCCCCTGTTCAGATCAGCTGTCTCTGCTGGTTTTGCCAGCCCATTCTTTGCCAATTTGCTCATCACTCCTCTCTCTCCGTCACTGGGTTCCTTGGGTTCAGTTCAGTGATTAATTGTGTGTTTGCCTCTGCTTTCATCAGTCACAGGATGAAGGCTCCCGGATGGTTATAGACATCAAGTTCATTATCAGGAATGGGCATTCGAGGTGGTCCCTCCACTATTGCTTAGCTGGCCAATTGGTGTTATACCTTTAGATCACTGGAGGTCACTCTGGTGCCTGATCTGTCTTCGATCCTATGATTCCCTCTTCCCCCTATTCTACCCCCACCCCCTCAACTTCCTGTTCCCCCATGACCAACTCCCTTCCTCTTTACCCCCTCTATTCTTCCCAGGTCCCACTCCCCCACCCCTCAAGACTTATTTCTTGAGTTCTTTGTAAATTTTGGAGATTAGCCCTCTGTCAGATGTAGGGTTAGTGAATATCTTTTCCCATTCTGTGGCCTGCCTTTTTGTCTTTTTGACTTGTCCTCTGCCTTACAGAAGCTTTTTAGTTTCAGGAGGTCCCATTTGTTAATTGTCGATCTCAGTGCCTGTGCCACTGGTGTTATGTTTAGGAAGTGGTCTCCTGTACCAACTCATTGAAGAGTATCTCCCACTTTCTCTTCTAAAAGTTTCAGTGTGGCTGGATTTATGTTGAGATCTTTGATCCATTTGGACTTAAGTTTTGTGCAAGGCGATAAACATGGATCTATCTGCAGTCTTCTGCATACCAGTACCCAGTTATGCCAGCACCATTTGTTGAAGATGCTTTCTTTTTTCCATTGTACAATTTTAGCTTCTTTGTCAAAAATCAAGTGTGACTGTACATCCTCTAATGAGTCTTCGACACCTGAGATTCTCTCTTCCATCTCCTGTATTCTATTGGTGATATTTGCATCTGTAATTCCTGATCGTTTACCCAGATTTTCTATTTCCAGCATTCCCTCATTCTGTGTTTTCTTTATTGCTTCTATTTCATCTTTCAAACTTTCAACTGTTTGAGTTGTTTCTTTCATATGTTTGGTTGTCTTTTCTTGGTTCTCTTTAGATTCTTTAAGAGATTTGTTTATTTGTTGAATTTTTTGGCTCGTCTTTTCCTCCATTTCATGCACTTTTTGTTTGTTTCTTCTATTTCTTTAAGGGATTTTTCTCATCTCTATCATTTTCATAAAATAATTTTTAAGGTCTGTCTCTTCTGCTTCATCTATGTTGTGTTTCTCAGGTCTTGTTGTTGTGGGGTCTCTAGATTCTGGTGGAGTCATGTTGCTCTTTCTATTGCTGAGTGAATTCTTATTCTGTCTTTTTCCCATCTCTTCTTCCAATGGGTGCAGGTGGGGTCTTTCTGTCTCCACTGGTCTCCTTCTTTTCTGAAGCTGAAGCTGGGCAAGCTGGAGGGCGGGGTCTGGAAGAGCTTATATCTTTCCTGTGTGGGTGGGTACTCTTGATACCAGGAGCGGGCCCCCAGAAGATTGAGGGAGTGGATGGTGGGCAAGGGAGGGGTCCCAGGTGAACCCAAGGTCACCTGGGGCTGGGCACGCAGGTGTGGGGAGAACTATTGGTTAGGTCTGTGAGAACTGATGCCTTTCCTGTGTGGGCAGGTTCTCTCAATGCCCAGAGCAGCCTCTGGAAGATTGTGGGTGTGGGTGATGGACGGGGAGGAATCCCAGGAGGACCCAATCTCACTTGAAGCTGGGAATGCCAGAGTGTGGGGTCTGGAAGGACTGATGTCTTTCTTGTGTGGGCGGGTCCTCTGGATGACAGAAGCAGGCCCCCCGGGACACTGAGGGAGTGGGTGATGGGCAAGGGAGGAGTCCCAGGAGGACCCAAGCTCACCTGAAGCTGGGTATGCCGGAGGGTGGGGACTGGCACTAATATATATTTTTATAAGGACTTATCTTTCTGAGGACACCATCCTGAGGCATCCTGTCCTCCTGCGATCACATGGCGACTCTCTACTCATTACTACATTTCCCAGAATCGTAATCGACTCCTAGTCCCACAAATCTTATTTCCCTAATGCCCAACATTGCCATACACAGAAGGACTTCCCCCATCACTACCATATTGATTTCTAACATGGGTGTACAAGTATGTACTTCCACTAGCAATACAAAACTAATTTTAACAGGTGTTTAAAAGCTTAAGATACTTGTGCTGTTATGTGCTGTGAGAGAGTAATTAGTGAGTGAAGTATGGATCCAACACTAATCTTTTGCTGTTGTTGTTGTTTTATGAGAGAGATTTTCTCTCTGTAGCCCTAGCTGTCCTGGAATATATTCTATAGACCAGGCTGGCCTTGAACTGACAGAGATCCACCTGCTTCTGCCTCCCGAGTTCTGGGATTAAAGACATGCACTACCAGCATCTGGCCCCAAACTTAACCTTAATCAACAATCAAGTTGATAAATTATGTACATGTCTCCTTGGGTATCTCATGTAATTGTTATAAAAGAGTGGATTTTTTTAGGAAACTCAACAAAAAATGACATTTAGTACTAACTAAAAAAAAGCAAGATAGAAAAGCTATAGAAGATTTTATACAGTAACATCTCATAAGGTCTCTATTTGTAGAATTTGGGAATAAAGTATAAACAAAATACAATACTATATGCCGGTGTGTGATTACTTGTGTAATACAGAAAAAAATGGGGTTGGAGAGAAATTTAAAATAGGGATAGGCTAGATCCTTGCATACTGTTGTGTCTCAAGATCTCATAATGTGGAGCACATATCAGTCTTGACAATGAAAAATAGAAAACAAAGGCAAGATAGAATCATAAATTTTGAGGATATTAAAATAATGCTTTGTTTTAGTTCCCTATTCTGCTCTGCACTAGCAGATTTTACTAACTGGAAAAATATCAGTAAGACTCAAACAGGAGACCATTATACGGCAGATTAGTCCTGTGTTGAACTAATCCCAAATGAATTGAGAATGAATTATCTCCTGAGCATAGACTGAGTCCATGGGCTTATTAGGGGAACTGCTTGACCAAAGGGAAAGTAGCTTGACTGTTATCAGTTAGTTGGTACAATTTTTCCTCTGTCTTTCTGTACGATATGGTTTTGAAGAAAGATGAATTATGACATCACTACATACATGTCTTGAACTTCTATTTAAATCCTTCTGTTATTTAGTTGAGTGTAACAGGGATTTAAACACTAGTCAGAGAAGGTAAGGTATTTATGTTTGTGTAGATTTCAATCTTTATCTTATCCAGAGACCTTCGAAACATTTCAACTTCTAGAGTCTTAAAACAGTATCAGTTGCTTCATTTACTTAAATAATTGCAGGAATGACAATATTATGTCACACAAAATTTCTGTAAAAAAATAAAAGAATCCAAAGATACAGCTATTTTCATTTCTTTTTTATTTTTTTATTTTTATTTTTTTTATTTTTATTTTTCAGTTTAAATTTAGATAAGAAACAACGTTGCTTCACAAGTCAGTTCCAGGTCCCTCTCCCATTCCCTCCCCTCCTCCTATGACCTCCCCCGAACCCCCCCCCATTATCCCCTCATTTCCCCAGAGAGGGTGAGGTCCTCCATGGGTGTGTCCATAGTTTGTAATTTCATATAGGGCAGGGCCTAGACCCTTCCCCAAGAGTTCAGGGTGAGAGTGCACCTCACATTGTTGGATGGGAGTCCAAAGTCCGTGTGTATACTTGGGATGGGTACTGATCTGCTGCCCAAGGCTCAATAGATTACCTAGGCCTCCTCACTGACACCCACATTCAGGGGGGCTTGATCTGTCCCATGCTGGATTCCCAGGCTGATGACTAGGATTCAAGAGTTAACCTTTATCAGGTCAGCTGTTTCTGGGGGTTAAACCAGCCCAGTCTTAATCCCTTTGGTCATCAATCCTCCCTCTCTGTTACTGGCTTTCTTGAGTTCAGCTCAGTACTTAACCAAGGGAGTCTGCCTCTTCTTCGATCAGCCACTGAATGAAGTTTCTGTTTCCCAGACTCTCTGGCCATGGGATTGTAGGATGGCACTCCCCAGATCTATGTCTAAAATCCATATATGAGAGAGTACATGCCATGTTTCTCTTTTTGTGACTGGGTTACCTCACTCAAGATGGTTTCTTGTAGTGTCATCCATTTGCCTGCGAATCTCAGGATTCCATTGTTTTTTTCTGCTGAAGAGTACTCCATTGTGTAAATGTGCCACATTTTCCCTATCCACTCTTCGGTTGAGGGACATCTAGGCTGCTTCCAAGTTCTGGCTATTACAAATAATGCTGCTATGAACATAGTGGAACAGATATCTTTGTTGTATGAATGGGCATCTTTGGATATATGCCTAAGAGTGGAGTTGCTGGGTCTTGTGGTAGGTTTATTCCCATTTTTCTGAGGAATCTCCATACTGATTTCCAAAGTGGCTGAACCAGTTGGCACTCCCACCAGCAATGGAGGAGTGTCCCCCTTTCACCACATCCTCTCCAGCATAAATTATCATTGGTGTTTTTGATATTAGCCATTCTGACAGGAGTGAGATGGTATCTCAGAGTTGTTTTGATTTGCATTTCCCGGATGGCTAAGGATGTTGAGCACTTTCTCAAGTGCCTCTCAGACATTTAACACTCCTCTATTAAAAATTCTCTATTTAGTTCTGCAGCCCACTTTTTAATTGGGTCCTTTGATGTTTTGGAGACTTGCTGCTTGAGTTTTTTGTAAATTTTGGAGATCAACCCTCTGTCAGATGTGGGATTAGTGAATATCTTTCCCATTCTGTGGGCTGCCTTTTTGTCTTGCTGACCGTGTCCTTTGCCTTACAGAAGCTTCTCAGTTTCAGTAGGTCCCATTTATTAATTGTTGATCTCACTGTCTGTGCTACTGGTGTCATGTTCAGGAAGCTGTCTCCTGTACCAATTCATTCAAGAGTACCAGCCAATTTCTCTTCTAAGAAGTTAGGGGTGGCTGGATTTATGTTGAGGTCTTTGATGCATTTGGACTTAAGTTTTGTTCATAGCGATAAACATGGATCAATCTGCATTCTTCTACATGCCAGCCTCAAGTTATGCCAGCACCATTTGTTGAAGATGCTTTCTTTTATCCATTGTGAATTTTAGCTTCTTTGTCAAAGGTCAGATGTTATACATGTGTGGGTTAATATCAGTGTTTTCAATTCGATTCCATTGGTCTACCTGTCTATTTTTGTGCCAATACCAAGCTGTTTTCAGGACTATAGCTCTATAATAGAGCTTGAAGTCAGGGATGGTGATGCCTCCGGACGTTGCCTTGTTGAACAGGGTTGTTTTGGCTATACTGGGTCTTTTGATTTTCCATACAAAATTGATTATTGTTCTTTCAAGGTCTGTGAAGAATTGTGCTGGGATTTTAATGGGGAACACATTGAATCTGTAGATTGCTTTTGGCACGACTGCCATTTTTACTACATTGATCCTAACTATCCAAGAGCATGGGAGATTTTTCCATTTTCTGAGGGCTTCTTTAATTTTTTTCTTTAAAGATTCAAACTTCTTGAGATGCAGGTCTTTCACTTGTTTGGTTAGCGTTACCCCACTGTATTTTATGTAGTTTGTGGCAATTGTAAAGGGTGATGTTTCTCTGATTTCTTTCTCATCCCTTTTATCATCTGTACATAGTAGGGCTGCTGATTTCTTGAGTTGCTCTTGTAGCCTGCCACTTTGCTGAAGGTGTTAATCAGCTGTAAGAGTTCCCTGTTAGAGTTCTTTGGGTCATTGATGTAAACTATCATATCATCTGCAAATAGTGAATGTTTGACTTCTTCCTTCACAATTTGTATGCCCTTGATGCCCATTTGTTGTTGTATGGCTCTGGCTAGAACTTCAAGAACAATGTTGAAAAGGTATGGAGAGAGTGGACAGCCATGTCTTGTTCCTGATTTTAGAGGAATCGAGTTGAGTTTCGGTCCATTTAGTTTGATGTTATCTGTTGGTTTGCTGTAAATAGCTTTTATTATGTTTAGGTATGTTCCTGTTATCCCAGATCTCTCCAAGAACTTTAACATGAAGGGGTGTTGGAATTTGTCAAAGGCTTTTTCTGTATCTAGTGAGATGACGATGTGATTTTTGTTTCTCAGCTTGTTTATATGATGGATTACATTAATGGATTTTTGTATGTTGAACCATCCCTGCATCCCTGGGATGAAACCTACTTGATCGTGGTGAATGATTGTTTTGAAGTATTCGGGGACCCGATTTGCCAGTATTTCATTCAGTATTTTTGCATCAATGTTCATGAGGGATATTGGAGTGAAGTTCTCTTTCTTAGTTGTGTCTTTGTGTGGTTTGGGAATCAAGGTTATTGAAGCCTCATAGAAAGAGTTTGGCAAAGACCCTACTGCTTCTATTGTGTGGAATACTTTGAGAAGAATTGGTATAAGCTGTTCTTTGAATTTCTGGTAGAATTCTGCACTGAGGCCATCTGGACCTGGACTTTTTTTGGTTGGGAGACTTTTGATGACAGCTTCTATTTCCATAGGGGTTATAGGTCTATTTAAATTGCTTATCTGTTCTTGATTTAGTTTTGGCAAGTGATAGCTATACAGGAAGTCATCCATTTCCTTTAAATTTTCCAATTTTGTGGAGTACAGCTTTTCAAAGTATGACCTAATGATTCTCTGGATTTCCTCAGAGTCTGTTGTTATGTCCCCCTTTTCATTTCTGATTTTGTTAATTTATTTGTGTGTTCACTCTCTGCTGTTTGGTAAGTTTGGACAAAGGTTTGTCTATCTTGGTGATTTTCTCAAAGAACCAACTCTTCGTTGCATTGATTCTTTGTATTGTTTTCCTGGTTTCTACTTTATTGATTTCAGCCCACAATTGGATTATTTCCTGGCGTCTAGTCCTCCTGGGGGAGTTTGCTTCTTTGTGTTCTAGAACTTTCAGCTGTGCTATTAATTCTCTAGTATAACTGTTCTCCAGTTTTTTCATGTGGGCACTTAGTGCTATGAACTTGCCCCGTAGCACTGCTTTCAAAGTGTCCCATAGGTTTAGGTATGTTGTATCTTCATTCTCATTGAATTTGAGGAAGTCTTTAATTTCTTTTATTTATTATTATCATTTTTATTTTAATTTTAAATACCTTGTTTTACATGTCAATCCCAGTTCCCTCTCCCTCCCCTCCTCCAGCACTCCCCTTCCCCCCCACCCTCTCACCCTATTGCGAAATCCTTCCACATAGGGGATATCTAGAGTCTGTCACTTCACTCTGGGTAGGGTCCAGGCACTCCCCTAAGAGTCCAGGCTGAGAGAGCATCCCTCTTTGTGCTATAGGCACACGATGACTGCTTGTATTCCAGGGATAGACACTGATCCACAACTCAGGGCCCCATAGGTTGCCCAGGCCTTCTCGGTGACACTCACATTTGGGGGGTCCAGATCAGTCCCATGCTGGCCTCCCCACTGTCGTTCTGGGGTCCAAGAGCTCTCCCCTGTTCAGATCAGCTGTCTCTGCTGGTTTTGCCAGCCCAATCTTTGCCAATTTGCTCATCACTCCTGTCTCTCTGTCACTGGGTTCCTTGGGTTCAATTCAGTAATTAATTGTGTGTTTGCCTCTGCTTCCATCAGTCACAGGATGAAGGCTCCCGGATGGTTATAGACATCAAGTTCATTATCAGGAATGGGCATTCGAGGTGGTCTATCCACTATTGCTTAGCTTGCCAATTGGTGTTATCTCTTTAGATCACTCGAGGTCGCTCTGGTGCCTGATCTGTATTCGATCCTATGATTCCCTCTTCCCCCTATTCTACCCCCACCCACTCAACTTCCTGGTCCCCCATGACCAACTCTCTTCCTTTTCACCCCTCTCTTCTTCCCAGCTCCCACTCCCCCCCCACCCCTCGCCGTGTTCCCCATCCATTCAGATGATCTTGTCTCCATCCTCTTCTCTTGGGTTCTATGCATATATGCATATTTGTAGGTTCTTTCCTGTTTCCTAGACTCTCTATCAGTGGAAGTGCAGAATGGCACTATCCTGATCCATGGCTAAAATCCATATATGAGTGAGTACATACCATGTTGGTCTTTTTGCAACTGGGTTACCTCACTCAGGATGGTTTCTTCCAGTGCTATCCATTTACCTGCGAATTTCAAGATTCCATTGTTTTTTTTTCTGCTGAGTAATACTCCATTGGGTAAATGTACCACATTTTCTCTATCCACTCTTCAGTTGAAGGGCATCTAGGTTGCTTCCAGGTTCTGGCTATTACAAATAATGCTGCTATGAACATAATGGAGCAGATGCCCTTGTTGTATGAATTTGCCTCATTTGTATATATGCCTAAGAGTGGAATTGCTGGGTCTCATGGTAGATTGATTCCCATTTTCTTGAGGAATCTCCATACTGATTTGCGCAGGGGGTGTACGAGTTGGCACTCCCACCAGCAGTGGAGGAGTGTTTCCCTCTCTCCACATCCTCTCCAGCATAAATTGTCTTCCGTATATTTGATTTTAGCCATTCTGACAGGAGTAAGATGGTATCTCAGAGTTGTTTTGATTTGCATTTCCCTGATGGCTAAGGATGTTGAGCACTTTCTTAAGTGTCTCTTGGCCATTTTAGCCTCCTCTACTGAGAATTCTCTATTTAGTTCTGTACCCCACCTTTTAATCGCATCCTTTGGTGTTTTGGAGACTTGTTTCTCGAGTTCTTTGTAAATTTTGGAGATTAGCCCTCTGTCAGATGTAGGGTTAGTGAATATCTTTTCCCATTCTGTGGCCTGCCTTTTGTCTTTTTGACTGTGTCCTTTGCCTTACAGAAGCTTTTTAGTTTCAGAAGGTCCCATTTGTTACTTGTCGATCTCAGTGCCTGTGCCACTGGTGTTATGTTTAGGAAATGGTCTCCTGTACCAACTCATTGAAGAGTATCTCCCACTTTCTCTCCTAAAAGAAGAAATCAAACTTTCACTATTTGCAGATGATATGATAGTTTACATAAGTGACCCAAAAAACTCCGCAAGGATACTCCTAGAGCTGATAAACACCTTCAGCAATGTGGCAGGATACAAGGTAAACTCAAAAAAATCAGTGGCCCTATTATATACAGATGATGAAGTGACTGAGAAAGAAATCAGAGAAACATCACCCTTTACAATAGCCAAAAACAGCATCAAATATCTGGGGATAATGTTATCCAAGGAAGTTAAAGACCTGTATATCAAGAACTTTGTGTCCTTAAAGAAAGAAATGAAAGAAGATACCAGAAAATGGAAAGATCTCCCATGCTCTTGGATTGGTAGGATCAACATAATAAAAATGGCAATCTTGCCAAAAGCAGTCTACAGATTCAATGCAATCCCTATTAAAATTCCATCACAATTCTTCAAGGACCTGGAAAGAACATTAATCAACTTTATATGGAAAAACAAAAGGCCCAGGATAGCCAAAACATCCCTATACAATAAAGGAACTTCAGGAGGCATCACCATACCTGACTTCAAGCTCTATAGAGCTATAGTCCTGAAAACAGCTTGGTATTGGCACAAAAATAGGCAGGTACCAATGGAACCGAATCGAAAGTCCTAATTTTAACCCACACACCTATGAACACTTGATTTTTGACAAAGAAGCTAAAACTGTACAATGGAAAAAAGAAAGCATCTTTAACAAATGGTGCTGGCATAACTGGGTACTGGTATGCAAAAGACTACAGATAGGTCCACGTTTATCGCCTTGTACAAAACTTAAGTTCAAATGGATCAAAGATCTCAACATAATTCCAGCCATACTGAAACTTTAATTTCTTTTTTTATTTCTTCTTTGACCCAGGTATGGTGCAGTTGAGCATTATTCAATTTCCATGAGTTTGTAGGTTTCCTACAATTTGTGTTGTTGTTGAATTCTAATTTTAAAGCCGGGTGGTCTGATAAGATGCATGGAGTTATTCTAATTTTTTTGTAGCTGCTGAGGTTTGATATGTTGCCAAGTATGTGGTTGATTTTCGAGAAGGTTCCATGTGGTGGTGTGAAGAAGGCATATTCTTTTTTTTTTATTAATATTTTTTATTTTCCATTTTAAATTTAGATAAGAAACAAGGTTGCTTCACAAGTCAGTACAAGGTCCCTCTCCCTTTCCCTCCCCTCCTCCCGTGCCCTCCCCGCATCCCCCCCCCGTTATCCCCTCATTCCCCCAGGGAGGGTGAGGCCCTCCATGGGGGTGTCCATAGTCTGTCATTTCATATAGGGCAGGGCCTAGACCCTTTCCCAAGAGTTCAGGGTGAGAGTGCACCTCACATTGTTCTATGGGAGTCCAAAGTCCGTGTGTATACTTGGTATGGGTACTGATCTGCTGCCCAAGGCTCAATAGATTACCTAGGCCTCCTCACTGACACCCAGATTCAGGGGGTCTTGATAAGTCCCGTTCTTTTTTAGGTGGATTAAATGTTCTATAGATGTCTGTTAATCCAAATTGGGTCATTACTTCTATTAGACCCTTTGCTTCTTTGTTGAGTTTCTGTCTGGTATTACTGTCTAGTGGTGAGAGTGGTGTGTTGAAATCTCCCATATAATTTTGTGGGCTTTACATGTGATTTAAGTTCTAATAATGTTTCTTTTACGAATGTGGATGCCTTTGTATTTGGGGCATAGATGTTCAGGATAGACACTTCATCTTGGTGGGTTTCACCTGTGATGAGTATGTAATGACCTCCTTCATCTCTTTTGATTGTTTTTATTTTAAAGTCTAGTTTGTTAGATATTACGATTGCTACCCCTGCTTGTTTCTTGGGTCCATTTGATTGAAAAAAATTTTCCCAACCTTTAACTCTCAGGTAATGTCTGTCTTTGAGGATGAGGTGTGTTTCTTGTATGCGGCAGAAGGAAGGGTTCTGTCTTCGAATCCATTCTGCTAGGCTGTGTCTTTTTATGGGTGAGTTAAGGCCATTAATGTTAAGGGATATTAATGACCATTGATGGCTCATCCTTCTTTGATTTGCAATGGTTGTTATTGGTGGAATTATGTGTGGAACTTCACCCCTTTGTTCTTTTGGCTGTTGGTAGAGAGGGATTCTCTAATGCCTATGATTTTCTGGTTGTAGTTAGCTTCCTTGGGTTGGAGTTTTCCTTCCAAAATTTTCTATAGGGCTGGGTTAGTGGATATGTATTGCTTAAATCTAGTTTTGTCGTGGAATATCTTGTTTTCTCCGTCTATAGTGATTGAGAGCTTTGCCGGGGATAGTAGTCTGGGCTGGCATCCATGGTCTCTTAGTGTTGGTAGAATATCTATCCAGGACCTTCTGGCTTTTAGAGTTTCCATGGAGAAGTCAGGTGTACTTCTGATAGGTCTGCCTTTATATGTTACTTGACCTTTTTCCTTAGCTGCTCTTAATATTCTTTCTTTATTCTGTATATTTGGGGTCTTGATTATTATGTGGCGAGGGGATTTTTTTGTGGTCCACTCTATTTGGTGTTCTGTAAACTTCTTGTACCTTCATTGGCATGTCTTTCTTAAGGTTGGGGAAGTTTTCTTCTATGATTCTGTTGAATATGCCTTCTGCCACTTTGAGGTGGTTTTCTTCTCCTTCTTCTATACCTATTATTCTTAGGTTTGGTCTTTTCATGGTGTCCCATATTTCCTGGATGTTTTGTGTTAAGGATTTGTTGGACTTAAGGTTTTCTTTGGTTGATGAATCCATTTCTCCTAGTGTATCTTCAACACTTGAGATACTCTCTTCCATCTCTTCTATTCTGTTGGTAATGCTTGTATCAGTAGTACCTGACTTTTTGCCCAGCTTTTCTATTTCCTGCCTTTCTTCAGATTGTGTTTTTTTTATTGTCTCTATTTCAGTTTTCAACCCTTGCAGTGTTTGCATTGTTTCTTGCAATTTTCAGTTTATCTTTTCGTCTATCTGTTGCCTTTTATGAATTTTTTGGTCTGTTCTTTCTTCCATTTCCTGCCTTCTTTGGTTTGTTTCTTCTTCCATTTCTTTCATTTTTTGCTTTGTTTCTTCTTCCATTTCCTGCCTTTTTTTGTATGTTTCTAATTCCAATTCTTGCATTTTTTACTTTTTTTTCTTACATTTCTTACATTTTTTTGCTTCGTTTCTTCTTCCATTTCCTGCCTTTTTTGGTTTGTTTGTTCCTCCAATTCTTGCATTTTTGGTTTGTTTTTTCTTCCATTTCTTGCATTTTTTGGTTTGTTTTTTCTTCCATTTCTTTGAGGGATTTTCCTATATCCGTTTTTAGGGCCTCTATCATTTTCATGAAAGTGGTTTTAAGGTCATTCTCTTCTGCTTCGTTCGCATTGGAATGTTGGAGTCTTGCTGGTGTGGAGTCTCTAGAATCTGGTGGTGTCATATTTGTTTTCTGTTGCTGAGTGTGTTTTTGTGTTGTCTCTTTCCCATATCTTCTTCTAGTTGGTGCAGAAAGAGCCCCTTACTGGTCTGGTGGTTAGAGGACCAGAGTTCCCTTTTGGTAGGTGCTAGCAAGTCCAATAATCTGGTGCTTCTTCTATTCCTTGTCCTCGTTCTGGTCCCGTGGGTGGAGAAGAACAGGAATCTGGGGTGCTTAGCCTTCTACCTGGTCCCCTGGACCCTATGCTGGATCCTGTTGTACCTGATCCTGTGGCCGGAACAGCTGCTCCCCTTGTCTCCCTGGCTCCTCTGGTTTCCTGGTCTCGTTGGTGGAAGGGAAGTCCTGGAGTCTGGGGTGCTTGGATCCTGCCAGGATTGGAAGTTCTGTGCAGTTCCCAGGCGATCCCCAGGCACTGGAACACAGGCCCAGAAGCCGGCCTGTTTACCTGATGCTGCCCCTGGAACAGCTCGCTATTTTCATTTCTAAGTGAGGCTGTTAGAAATGTCACAAACAACTCAGCATGGAGTTTTTAATGTGACAGGTTTCAGTGTAATAAACAGAGTCAAGAGTGACCTGAATGGGAAAAACTTCAGGAAAATATTATTAATATGTTTAATTTTGTGTTTTAAGTGGCAGAGTTTACTTCATGGCTATAGACTGTGGTGTTTTTAATATATGACTAGTATAATCATATACACCAAACAGAGCTTCACATTTGTGAAGAAATGAATTTATATAGATCATGGAAATATTTGCTTTACTGAAAAAATTCAAGAACCCCTAAATTATCGCTTAAATACATTTATTACTATTAATTTTATATTTTAGTACATTTTAACTTTCATGTAAACCACAAAACAGTTACATCTCAGTTTTCATGATGTATTGATGAAAAAGATATGTATATTCCTAAAATAGAAAAGACACTGAGACTCAGAAGACTAAAATACAAAAAGGTGGATAATGCCCATTATCAGCTTCAGTACATATCCCTTGCGAACTGTCCTTCATAGAAAGTAGCACATCACATTTAGTGATAACTAACACACAGACTAGGTTGTCTTTAACTATCAGGAGGGAATAGGACTGGTAGTTGTTGTATAGGTTACAGTGTAGTTCTATGTGGATTGGTAAAATAAGTCCTAAAGAAAATTTAATTTATACTGTTGAATCATTGAGAAGGGAGTTACTATTATTATTTGAGATAAAAAGTCTTCTGTATGGATTCCTTTTTGTCCTCAAGAAAATTTAATGATAAAATCACAAAATGAATTTAGTAAAAATAGTAAAAAGTTAAAATGATATAAGTAACTCAGAATTCATAGAAAGTAGTTATTGACTCTTGACTCTAGATTATTTTTCCTTGATACTGTGATAATTCTCACAAATAAAGAACTAAATGTGTTTATAATAAAAGAAAATCTAGTCTCATTTCTGTGTTTGCAAACACATTTATTTCTCTGGTTATTTTAAAACAATGCATATAAAGCTTAAAAATAACCATGACAGCACTGTGAATAATAAATATGACTGGGAAGGCATTTTTTATCAATAAATTATAGAAGTATGGAAATAGTATTGTAACTGAAATGAAACATTATATATTCAGTCCTGAAAGCATATGATATGTGAAACCAGAAAACAATGTTTAATATTGAAAATGAAGATACTATTGAAATATCAGTGCATAAATCTATAGTTCAAAAGTACCTTACACATATAGAAATTATGACTGTATATAGAGTTTTGTGTATAATTGATGAAGAGGACTTTATAACCCAATTAAAAACATGTTTTCTTTCAACAAGATGTTTTCTGTTTAATAGGAAGGAGCAGATATTATTTCATTTCACTGAATATAGTAATATCACTACTCAAACTTTAATTCCCTCACATTAAATTTGTGCTTTGATTTTAACAATAGATTCTATGGACTATAAATCAGTATGAGAAATCACTCTGTGATTACTGAATTTGTGCTCTTAGGCATATTAGATTCACCAGACCTTCAGGTTGCAATTTTCATTTTTTTATTCATTGCTCACATATTAAGCATCATCACCCTCAACTTGCTTGACACTCAGTTAAAGAGTCCTATGTATTCTTCCTCCGGAATGTCTCCTTCTTAGAAGTAATTTTTACCAGTGATTCCATCCCTAGATTTTTGGAGTCAATAATTACTCAGGTCAAGACCATCTCCTATAACAACTGTTTGGCTCAGTTATTTTTCTTCATCTCCATGGGGGTGTCTGAGTTCTTTCTTCTAACTGCAATGTCTTATGATCACCATCTGCAAGCCACTGCATTATACCACCATCATGAATCAGAAAGTTTGCACCCTTCTTGTCCTCATGCCATGGCTGGGAGGACTTCTGATCACCTTCTGATTAATCATGTTATTCCTCAAGTTGGATTTTTGTGCCTCAAATGGCATTGATCACTTTTGCTGTGACTACTTCCCCATTTTACAACTGTCATGCTCAGACACAAGGCTTTTAGAGGCATTTGGTCTTTATGTTACTGCAATCACTCTGCTATTCACGTTGGCACTAGTGATCCTGTCATACATCTGCATCATCAGCACCATTCTGAGGTTCCCATCTGCCAGTCAGAGGAAAAAGGCTTTCTCCACCTGTTCCTCTCACATGATTGTCATCTCCATCTCTTATGGAAGCTGCATCTTTATGTATGTCAAGCCTTCTGCTAATGACAGGGCATCACTGACTAAAGGGGTGGCTCTTCTCAATACTTCAATAGCTCCCAAGTTGAACCCTTTTATTTACACATTGAGAAATCAACAAGTAAAGCAAGCTTTCAAAGATTTGATTAATAAAGTAATATCTTATAGAAACAAATGAAAGCACTTGTTAACTTGAATGCCATTGTACCTCTTTAAAATTAGAGGAACGAAACTTTAATGAGCTCATTGGCTTCAGCCTTTTGACAAAGTATTTCATGTGTATATGCATTATGCCTGCATGTTTACCAGCATACCTATTGCAAGCCATTCTATTATGGCTAATCCTTTTTCTGTATTTATTTGGGGTGGTGTGAATATTTTGGAGTTTGTGTAAATGTGTGTGAATGTGTATACCTGTATGTATGGAGGACAGAGGACAGTACTGGTTGTCCCCTTCTCTCTCTTGTCTAGTTCCTTTGAGGAGGAATGTCTCACTGAACCTGGATTTCAGCTCAGCTTGCCATCAGCCAGCCCCATTGACCCATATTTTGATGTACCTTTCAGTTCTTGGGTTATAGGCATTTATAGGATTATGCTCAGCTTTTATGTGGCTACTTATATTCAACCACTGTTCTTCCTGATTGTCCATCAAGCAGTCTTAACCACTGAGCCATTTCCCCCATGCCCATTCCATTGTAAATTTGCAGTATCTAGGATATTTGCTTATTTTTTAACTGAAAGAGAAGTACAGTATCCTTTATCGGTCTTCCTCCCAGTTGCTCCTAGTTACTCTCTCTCTCCAACCACTCCAATGACTTCTATGTTTTATATTCATTTTCTTTTATTGTATTAGTTACATATGTAGACATATATGTGTGTTTATGTATAAATATATATATATATATGAAGAACCTGATGAGTCCATTTTTGTTGCTTATGTGTTCATGTGTCAAGTATGAACTGTGTGTATTAGACCTCCAAACCAATATGGCAGCATCCTTAGGAGATTCTAATTATCCTTCTCAATCAGTCAATAGCAAGCTCTCCAGGTCATGACACTTATATTTTCCCATTAATTTCTCTTCACATTCTTCTTCATGGACCTCTACCAGGTAACTGTATTTTGGGGGAAAATGAACAATCAGAGTCTTCAGGGTCCATTGCTGTCTCTGGAGTAACATTGACTCTAGGAGATCTTAGACAGTTTGGTGGCCTTCCAGTTAAAGTAAGTGCTTATGAAGCTCAGGTGATCCTTAGATTTTTATGCAAGGACCAAAATGCAGATAGTGCAGTGGTTGCCTAAACTTGCCTTGTGATTATTTTCCAAGTCCCAGAATGCATAACTGAGGTAGATACACTCAGTTGAAATCACCACCCTGTTCCATGGCCTGTAGAGAGAATGTGTTAAAATCAGAATGAAGTGACAAAATGACCTTCCTTTCTGCTCCCTAGGATGCCCAAGACTAAACCTGTCATCCCCAAAGCCCTGTGCAGACAATGTTGCTAGATAGAACACTCACTCTTAATCTCTCTAATGTACCTAAGATGAAAAAGAAATGTTGTGGAATAGGGTTGGTGAGGAAGTGGAGAGGATCTGAGAAGAATTGGAGGAGGGGAGCCTTGTGTATGAAAAATACCTATCTTTAACAAAAAATTAATAAAATAAGAAGTTAAAGTAGTTTTCAATGTACTAGAAGTTACTATGTACTTTGTTTTAGAGAAGTCATAAAAAGTTTTAAAAAGCTGTAAATCATGTAACCTACAATATTGATCAGTGTTGCAAGATATGATCATGCAATAGTGGCATGAATGGTATGGGGATAAACAAAAACTTTCTTATTGGATTCATGGGCCACTCCACAGGAAGTAAATGCATGTCTGATATATCTAACCAAGAACACATAGATGAAGAGCTCATAGACCCTGTTAGTCTGCTAAATGGACATTAGTATTAAACTGCCTTATAAATGTCTATCTCTCTACCACCAGGTGAGGACTCCCCAAAACTTCATCAGATTAGTTTCTTTGTGGTTAATTCATGAACTCAGACTCGGTTAGGAAAGACTAGACTGAAAAGATGACTTTTTGGGAAGATACAACCATCACATTCCTGAACCCACAGCATCTGAGTTGGCCTGCACTTTATCTGCACAAGATATTTTCAAAATCATTCAGTCAACATGATAGCATGGGGGGTAGGGAAGTTGTCTTAATTACTGTTTTATTGCTGTCAAAAAACACCAAGATAAAGGTAACTAGCTTAAAGAAAAAAATGTTTATTTGGACTTAAGATTCTAGAGGCATGTGAGTTCATCATCGCTATAGTGCAGAAGCATGAAAATTGAAGCACCAAGCAGAGAGCACATGTTTTAAACCAGAAATGAGATGCAGAAAGTGGCCTGGGAATACCTCATGGAATTTGAAATCTCAATACCAGCCTCCAGTAACACACTTCCTTCAGCAAGTCACACTTTCTATACTACCTAAGCAGTGAATCAATAGGGAAGCAACCATTCAAAGGCCCAACAGTATGGGGCATATTCTGCAAACTACCACAGAGCTACAGTATGGGGCATACCATGCAAATTACCATAGTCTTCTCCCTGGTACCTACAAACCTGTGCCTATATTGTGATGCAAAATGCATTTCGTCCAACTTCAAAAGTCACTGTAGTCTCTCAGAGTCTCAACATGATGTAAATGTCCCAAGTCCAAAGTCTGTTCTGAAACTAAAGGGAATTCCCTAACTGTAGCTCATATAAAATAAAAAGTAAGCTATGTTCTTTTAACCCACAGCAGCGCAGAATATATGTCGCCATTCCAAAATGGAGGAATAGGGAATAGTTAAGATATATGTGTCCTTCAGGAGGGCAAGTGTCCTTCAGGAGGGCAAGTGTCAAATCCTGTGACTCAGCATCCAATGCCAAAGGTTTCAGTAGTTCTGTCCTTTCAGCTTGGGAACCTACAACATAACATTTTTCTGTAGGCTGATTGCACTCCCTGTATGCAGCATTCCTTGGCAGATATCTCATGGTTCTGGTCTCTCCAACATCTTCCAATGCAATTCAGGTTTCACTTTAGGGACTCCCCTGCTACACATAGCCTGGCCTCATTGACTGTTTAGCAGGTAGCCTGGTATGGAGCTTGTCCCTCTTGACTTTCATGTACTACTGTTTTTTTTTCCCCCTTTCTAGGATCAGGAAATTCTCAGGAATTTTCCCTACACAAATTGGAAACATGGATGGGTTGGGTATTATTTCAGTGCAGATCAGGCCTCTTCTTAATCTTTTTATCTCTCTCATCATAATCCATGGTGCAATATTGTTTCCTGGTGCTCTTTTTCTCTTTAAACTGTACATTTGTATTTATTTATGGCCCATTTTTCCTTTTCATTGTAGCTCTGTTTAAGTAGTGTTGGAGTCCCTCAACATAAAGAAGATAGGAACATATGATATCTGCCAAGAAATGAGTGATGTCAGTCCACATGAAGTCTATATGGGATCCAGATGGTGATTCTGTAGTGATGGAGCTGTTAAAATCTTTAGGTGTTACACCATGCCATCATATGCTCTCGATACTGAGATATTAATTACAAGATTAAATGTTTGTTCTTTTGAGTTTTAGTGTTCTTTACTATGCTCCTTCTTCAATGTTATTTATTTGTATAGAATATGTATATGTACATTGATGTGAAACACTGCATATTTGAATGAGAGTATTAACTTTGTGCTATTGTATGTTAGTTATAGATAACAAGTAACAGCTAAGGTTTAGCAATAGTGGAGAGACCACCTCGAATGCCCATTCCTGATAATGAACTTGATGTCTATAACCACCCAGGAGCCTTCATCCTGTGACTGATGGAAGCAGAGGCAAACACACAATTAATCACTGAACTGAACCCAAGGAACCCAGTGACAGAGAGAGAGGAGTGATGAGCAAATTGGCAAAGATTGGGCTGGCAAAACCAGCAGAGACAGCTGATCTGAACTGGGGAGAGCTCTTGGACCCCAGACCGACAGTGGGGAGTCCAGCATGGGACTGATCTGGACCCCCCAAATGTGAGTGTCAGCGAGAAGGCCTGGGCAACCTATGGGGCCCTGAGCTGTAGATCAGTGTCTATCCCTGGAATACAAACAGTCATCGTGTGCCTATAGCACAAAGAGGGATGCTCTCTCAGCCTGGACTCTTAGGGGGAGTGCCTGGACCCTACCCAGAGTGAAATGACAGACTCTAGATATCCCCTATGTGGAAGGATTTGGCAATAGGGTGGGAGGGTAGGGGGGAAGTGGAGTGCGGGAGGAGGGGAGGGAGAGGGAACTGGGATTGACATGTAAAACAAGCTATTTAAAATTAAAATAAAAATGATTAAAAAAAGATTTTAAACATTGGTGATTATGATCAGGTTTCTTTGGTATAGCCACCAAAATTCACTGATGAAAGCACTTATCTGTATATCACTACATCTACTGAAGATTTTGAGTGTGTAGACAAGACTTTGTAACAAAGTACAACTCTAAGTTCAATGTCACAGTTGAATGTTACCAAATTTACAGAAATTTTATAAGATATAGACATCTCTTCCATAAAATGGAGTAGTGAGAATATTTAGAACCAGAGAAAGAATGTGAACTTCCTTAATTTATTCTTCAACAATTTAACATATTTATATAATATATTTTGGACATATTCTTCTTGTAACCCATTATTGTCCCCCTAACTCTTTCAACAAATTTCTTCTTTTTAATATGAATCCCCCTACTTTCATATTTTATTTCATAACATATTGAGTTTAGGGCTACTTGTATAAACATGGATGGAGGGGCTACTCTATTGGAGAAAATTACTACTTATCCTCCAGTAACTATTGACACCCTGTGGATCCTCAGGAAGAGCTAGGCCTCCCAAACCATGATCTTGTTTGTGTCTTGAGTAGTCAACAACAGCTACTGTGATTTCATGAATATACTTTTTCAAAGCTCAAGTACAACCATAATTTTTAAAATATTCAAGTCATTTTAATTTATTCACACTATTCTGTGCTGGCACAGTTACCAGTAAATGAAATTTCTATTTAACTCTAATCTCAACCAACAACCAAACTAATAATCATATACACATCTCCTAGGTATCCAATGCAATTATTACAGAAGGATGAATTTTTTCTAGATAACTTGACAAGGAATGATATCCATTTATCAGTACTAACTGAAAAAAAAAAGATAGAAAAGCTGTAGAACATTTTGTGCAGTAACCTTTCATGATGTCTGTATTTTAGAATGGGGAAAATACAACAAAATATAATGTCTGAGTGCATGATTGTGTTTGTGTAATACATAAAAACAATTTTATATAAGATAGTATATCTTCTTTTGACAAATCAAAAGATTTGAAGGAAATGCAAGGGTAGGATAAGAATAGATCCCTGTACACTGTTGTGGCTCCAGATCTCATATTGTGGAGAACATATCAGACTTGACATTAAAAAATAGAAAACAAAGGAAAGATATAATCATAACTATTGAGGATATTAAAACGTTTACTTTTAGTTCCCTATTCTGCTCTGCATTGGCAGAATTTACTAACTAGTAAAATATCGGTAAGACTGTTAAAGAGGAGCCCATTATAGGGCAGTTTAGTCCTGTGTTTAACTAATCCCAAATGAACTGTCTCCTGAGTATAGACTGAGTCCATTGTCTTATTAGGAAAATTGCTTGACCAAAGGGAAACCAGCTTGAGTGTTATCAGTTGCATCGTCCACTTTTTCCTGTCCTTCTTCATTGTTTGGTTTTGAAGAAAGATGAGTTATGGCATCATTACATACATGTTTTGAACTTCTGTTTGTATCCTTCTGTTCTTTAGTTGAGTGTAACAGGGATTTATATACTGGTCAGAGATGGTAAGGATGTTTTTATGTTTGTGTAGATCTCAATGTTTATCTTATTCAGAGACCTTTAAAATACTTCATCTTCTAGTGTCTTAAAACAGTATCAGTTGCTTCATTTTCTTAAAGAATTACAGGGATGACAATATTATGCTTTATAGCAAACAGAGTTTCTGTGAAACAATAAAAGAATCTAAAAATACAGTTATTTTCATTTCTAAGTGAGGCTATTAGAAATCTCACAAACAACTCAGCATGGAGTTTTTAAGGTGACAATCTTCAGTGTAATAAACAGAGTCAAGAGTGACCTGAATGGGAAAAACTTAAGGAGACTATTATTAATATGTTTAATTTTGTGTTTTAATTGGTAGAATTTAAGTCATGGCTGTAGACTGTAGTGTTTTTTAATACCTGACAAGTATAATCATATACACCAAACTGACCTTCACATTTGTGAAGAAATGATTTTATATCTATCATGGAAAGATTTACTTTACTGGAAAAATCAAGGACCCCTAAATTATCACTTCAATACATTTATTACTATTAATTTTATATTTTAGTACATTTTTACTTTCATGTAAACCACAAAACAGTTAAATCTCAGCTTTGATAATGTATTGATGAAAAAGATATGTATATTCTTAAAATAGAAAACATACTGAGACTCAGAAGACTAAAAATAGAAAAAGGTGGATAATGTCCTTTATCAGCTTCAGTACATATCCCTTGCTGAACTGCCTAAGCCTAGAAAGTAGTACATCACATTTAGTGATAACTTATACACAGACTATGTTGTCTTTAACAATCAGGAGAGACTAGGACTGGTAGAAGTTGTATAGGTTGCAGTATAGAGCTCTGTGGATTGGTAAAGTAAATCCTAGAGAAAATTTTATTTGTTCTGCTGAATCTTCGAGAAGGGAGTTACTATTATACTTTGAGATAAAAAGTCTTCTGTATGAGTTATTTTTGTCCTCAAGAAAATTTAGTGATAAAATCACAAAGTGAGCTTGGTAAAAAGAAAATGTTAAAATGCTATAAGTACCTTAGAATTCATAGAGAGTTGTTATTGGCCTCTGGCTCTGTTTAAATGATTTTCTCTGGCCACTGATTTAATTTCCACGAATTAAGAATTTACTAGTTTTTATAACTAAAGAAAATCTCCCCTTTTTTCTCTCTTGGCAAAAGCATTTATATCCTGGAACTCTTTAAGAACACATACATTAAGTTTGAAAATAACTATGACCGTTTTAAAGTCTAAGTAAATATGACTATTAACTATAGAAGTTTGGAAATAGTACTAGAATTGAAATTAAATGGTGTATATTCAGTCCTGAAAGCATATGATATGTGAAATCAGAATATATTTTTACATATTAGAAATGAAGATACTGTTGAAATATTGTTACACAAAGGTATGTTACACATACAGAAATTATGACTGTATGTAGAGTTTTTGTGTATAATTACTGAAGAAGGATTTAATTTCCCATCAAAAAACATTTCCTTTCAACAAGAATTTTTTGTTTGTTTAAGAGGAATGAGCAGAGAATTAGAAAATCTTAGTGGAAAAACTCGTGGTCTTATTTCATTGGATATAGTAATATCAATATTTAAGCTTTTATTTCCTTTACATTGAACTTACAATAATTTCTTTCTTATCAGTAGATTCTACGAAGTATAAATCAGTATGAGAAATCACTCTGTGATTACTGAATTTGTGCTCTTGGGCATATCAGACGCAGCAGAGGTTCAGGTTGTAATTTTCATTTCTTTATTAATTGCTTACATATTAAGCATGTGTGGAAACCTAAGCATCATCACGCTCACCTTGCTTGACTCTCGTTTAAAGACTCCTATGTATTTCTTCCTCCGGAATTTCTCATTGCTAGAAATTATATTCACCAGTGTTTCCATCCCTAGATTTTTGGAGTCAATAATTACTCATGTCAAGACCATCTCCCATAACAACTGTTTGGCTCAGTTATTTTTCTTCATCTCCATGGGGGTGTCTGAATTCTTTCTTCTAACTGCAATGTCTTATGATCGCTATGTTGCCATCTGCAAGCCACTGCATCATGAATCAGAAAGTTTGCACCCTTCTTGTCCTCACCTCATGGCTGGGAGGATTTCTGACCATCTTCCCATTAATCATGTTATTCCTCAAGTTGGATTTTTGTGCTTCGAATGTCATTGATCACTTTTGCTGTGACTACTTCCCAATTTTACAACTGTCATGCTCAGACACAAGGCTTTTAGAGGCATTTGGTCTTTATGTTGCTGCAATCACTCTGCTATTCACGTTGGCACTAGTGATTCTGTCATACATCTGCATCATCAGCACCATTCTGAGGTTCCCATCTGCCAGTCAGAGGAAAAAGGCTTTCTCCACCTGTTCCTCTCACATGATTGTCATCTCCATCTCTTACGGAAGCTGCATCTTTATGTATGTCAAACCTTCTGCTAATGAAAGGGCATCACTGACCAAAGGGGTGGCTGTTCTCAACACCTCAATAGCTCCCATGTTGAACCCTTTTATTTATACATTGACAAATCAACAAGTGAAACAAGCCTTCAGAGATTTAATTAATAAAATAATGTTTCATAGAAACAAATGAAAGTACTTGTTAGTTTGAATGTCATTGTACCCCTTCAATAGAGGAGGGGTGGAAGTTTACTTTATCAGCTCATTAGTTTGAACTGTCTTAAATATTATTTTGTGTATATGGGTGTATATTATTTTGTCTGCATGTTTACCCATGTACCAAGCTGATGCCTGCCTGGTTCTCACAGTGGCCAGAAGAATTTGTTCCCATGGAAGTAGCATTATAGATGGTTGTAAGCCATCATGTAGGTACTGGGAATTGCACCATTGTAATTGGAAATAACAGCAAGGCCTTTTAATACCTGGCCCATCTCTCCAGTGCCGTAATGTTCTCTCTAATTTTAAAGTAACTATGTTATATTTTCCTTTAAATCTGTGTAGGTATTGTTTAACATTTCTTCTGCATTGAAACATTCCACCCTAGAGAAACTGGGATCAGTGTAAAATATTATGGAACATTTGATAGACATCAATATTGTGGATGGTTACTATCTCTGTCTCCAAAAATATGATGCTAATTGTTAAATGCAATTACACTTGTTATTTTCTTGTTATTACTTTCTTCTCCATTTCTCTGGGCACAGTTTCTCAATCTTCGTCCCTAACCTTGATACACATGCGTATTATGTTTTATATTCCTTTAGATTGTGTGTGCATTCTATCATAGCTATTCCTTTTTGTGCATATATTTTGGCTGATGTGCATGTGTAGGAGTTTATTACATGTGTGTTAATATACACACCTGTGTGTATGGGAAGACAGAGGACAGTACTGGATGTCCTCATCTATCACTCTTGCCTTGTTCTTTTGAGGCAGAAACTTTTGATGAACCTGGTGTTCAGCTATGCTCATAACAAACAAGCCACTAGTTTCTCTTCCTTGCTGTCCTCTGATTACAGGCATGCATGGGACTGTGCTCAGATTTTATGTGGCTAGTGATACCCCAACCTTTTTCCTCCTAATTGTGCAGCCAGCACTCTTAATGACTGAGTGATCTCTCCTTGTCCTGTCTACTGCAATTTCATTACAAAAATTAGTCCCTTTAGCTGGTGGCTGAGAAAAGATCTCACATTATATTTTCTTTATATAATGTAATCTTGTATATCATTATAATTTAATATAATCTTACATTATGCTATTTTACATATAGTGTATATAAAGTATGCAAAATGATTCAAGAATATCTTCTACCTGACACTCTTCCTTTTAAAAAGTTTTTCTTTCCATCTCTTCAGTTAAATTAGTACATATATTACTATAAAATGGTGAAACTAATACCCCAAACCATTTTAGTGAGGGTGGAATTTTTTATACATACTTTTTCTCTGAATCAAATTGTAGTCATACACTGAAATTGTCACTATCCCAGCCATTCTGGTTGATATGAAAATTGGTAGTAACATATAACTTTGTATCAATATACAAGTTGGTAGAAAATTCTGATTTTGGAAGCAGCTGTTCCTCCGGCACCATCAGGTAAACAGGCCGGCTTCCCGGCCTGTGTTCCAGTGCCTGCAGATCGCCTGGGAACTGCACAAAGCTCCCAATCACGGGGGGAGCCAAGCACCCCAGACTCCAGGTCTTCCTTCCTACCAACGAGACCAGGAAACCAGAGGAGGCTGAGAGTCCAGGGAAGCAGCAGTTCCTCCAGCAGCATCAGGTAAACAGGCCACCTTCCTGGCCTGTGTTCCAGTGACTACAGATCGCCTGGGAACTGCACAGAGCTCCCAATCCCGGCGGGAGCCAAGCACCCCAGACTCCAGGTCTTCTCTCCCACCAACGAGACCAGGAAACCAGAGGAGACTGGGAGACCAGGGGAGTAGCTGTTCCGGATCAGGTACAACAGGACCCAGCATAGGATCCAGGGGACCAGGTAGGAGGCTAAGCGCCCCAGATTCCTGTTCTCCACCCACGGGACCAGCGTTTGGACAAGGAATAGAAAAACCACCAGATTATTGGACTTGCTAGCACCCACCAAAAGGGAACGCTGGTCCCCAGACCAGGAAGGGGCTCTTTCTGCACCCACAAGAAGAGATGGGAAAGAGACAATACAAAAACAAACCAAAAAATGCAAGAAATGGAAGAAAAAACAAAGCAAAAAATGCAAGAATTGGAAGAAGAAACATACAAAAAAGGCAGGAAATGGAAGAAGGAACAAAGCAAAAAATGCAAGAAATGGTAGAAAAAACAAAGCAAAAAATGAAAAAAATGGAAGCAGAAACAAATCAAAAAAGGCAGGAAATGAAAGAAGAAACAAAGCACAAAATGCGAGAAATGGAACAAAAAGCAAACCAAAAAATGCAAGAAATGGAAGAAAGAACAAACCAAAAAATTCATAAAAGGCAACAAATGGACGAAAAGATAAACAGAAAATTGCAAGAAGCAATGCAAACACTGCAAGGGTTGAAAACTGAAATAGAGACATTTAAAAAATGCAATCTGAAGAAAGGCAGAAAATAGAAAAGCTGGACAAACAGTCAGGCACTACCGATACAAGCATTACCAACAGAATAGAAGAGATGGAAGAGAGAATCTCAAGTGTTGAAGATACACTAGGAGAAATGGATTTATCAACCAAAGAAAACCTTAAATCCAACAAATCCTTAACACAAAACATCCAGGAAATATGGGACACCATGAAAAGACCAAACCTAAAAATAATAGGTATAGAAGAAGGAGAAGAAATCCACCTCAAAGGGGCAGAAGGCATATTCAACAAAACTAAATCAACAACAGATAAGCAATTTAAATAGACCTATAACCCCTATGGAAATAGAAGCTGTCATCAAAAGTCTCCCAACCAATAAAAGTCCAGGTCCAGATGGCCTCAGTGCAGAATTCTACCACAAATTCAAAGAACAGCTTATACCAATTCTTCTCAAAGTGTTCCACACAATAGAAGCAGAAGGGTCTTTGCCAAACTCTTTCTATGAGGCTTCAATAACCTTGATCCCCAAGCCACACAAAGATACAACTAAGGAAGAGAATTTCAGACCAATATCCCTCATGAACATTGATGCAAAAATACTCAATAAAATACTGGCAAATCGGATCCAAGAACACATCAAAACAATCATTCACCACGATCAAGTAGGTGTCATCCCAGGGATGCAGGGATGGTTCAACATACGAAAATCCATCAACGTAATCCACCATATAAACAAGCTGAAAAACAAAAATCACATGATCATCTCACTAGATGCTGAAAAAGCCTTTGACAAAATCCAACACCCCTTCATGATAAAGGTCTTGGAGAGATCTGGGATAACAGGGACATACTTAAACATAATAAAAGCTATATACAGTAAACCAACAGCCAACATCAAACTAAATGGACAGAAACTCAATACAATTCCTCTAAAATCAGGAACAAAACAAGGCTGTCCACTCTCTCCATACCTTTTCAACATGGTACTTGAAGTTCTAGCTATTGCCATACGACAACAAAGGGGGATCAAGGGGATACAAATTGGGAAGGAAGAGGTCAAACTTTCACTGTTTGCAGACGATATGATAGTTTACATCAATGACCCAAAGAACTCTACCAGGGAACTCTTACAGCTGATTAACACCTTCAGCAAAGTGGCAGGCTACAAGAGCAACTCAAGAAAATCAGTAGCCCTACTATATACAGATGATAAAAGGGCTGAAAGAGAAATCAGAGAAACATCACCCTTTACAATTGCCACAAACAACATAAAATACCTTGGGGTAATGCTAACCAAACAAGTGAAAGACCTGTATCGTAAGAACTTTGAATCTTTAAAGAAAGAAATTAAAGAAGCCCTCAGAAAATGGAAAGATCTCCCATGCTCTTGGATAGGTAGGATCAATGTAGTAAAAATGGCAATCCTGCCAAAAGCAATCTACAGATTCAATGCAATCCCCATTAAAATCCTAGCACAATTCTTCACAGACCTTGAAAGAACAATAATCAATTTTGTATGGAAAAACAAAAGACCCAGGATAGCCAAAACAACCCTGTTCAACAAGGCAACGTCCGGAGCCATCACCATGCCTGACCTCAAGCTCTATTATAGAGCTATAGTCCTGAAAACAGCTTGGTATTGGCACAAAAATAGACAGGTAGACCAATGGAATCGAATTGAAAATCCGGGTATTAACCCACACACGTACGAACATCTGATCTTTCACAAAGAAGCTAAAAATATACAATGGAATAAAGAAAGCATCTTCAACAAATGGTGCTGGCATAATTGGAGACTGGCATGTAGAAGAATGCGGATCGATCCATGTTTATCGCCATGCACAAAACTTAAGTCCAAATGGATCAAAGACCTCAACATAAATCCAGCCACACTGAACCTCTTAGAAGAGAAAGTGGGTGGTACCCTTGAACAAATTGGTACAGGAGACAGCTTCCTGAACATAACACCAGTAGCACAGACAGTGAGATCAACAATTAATAAATGGGACCTACTGAAACTGAGAAGCTTCTGTAAGGCAAAGGACACGGTCAGCAAGACAAAAAGGCAGCCCACAGAATGGGAAAAAATATTCACTAATCCCACATCTGACAGAGGGTTGATCTCCAAAATTTACAAAGAACTCAAGAAGCAAGTCTCCAAAACAGCAAAGGACCCTATTAAAAAGTGGGCTGCAGAACTAAATAGAGAGTTTTCAATAGAGGAGTCTAAAATGGCTGAGAGGCACTTGAGAAAGTGCTCAACATCCTTAGCCATCCGGGAAATGCAAATCAAAACAACTCTCAGATACCATCTCACCCCTGTCAGAATGGCTAAAATCAAAAACACCAATGACAATTATTGCTGGAGAGGATGTGGTGAAAGGGGGACACTCCTCCATTGCTGGTGGGAGTGCCAACTGGTTCAGCCACTTTGGAAATCAGTGTGGAGATTCCTCAGAAAAATGGGAATAAACCTACCACAAGACCCAGCAACTCCACTCTTAGGCATATATCCAAAAGATGCCCATTCATACAACAAAGAGGTCTGTTCCACTATGTTCATAGCAGCTTTATTTGTAATTGCCAGAACGTGGAAGCAACCTAGATGTCCCTCACCCGAAGAGTGGATAGAGAAAATGTGGTACATCTACACAATGGAGTACTATTCAGCAGAAAAAAATAATGGAATCATGAGATTTGCAGGCAAATGGATGACACTAGAAGAAACCATCCTGAGTGAGGTAACCCAGTCACAAAAAGAGAAACATGGCATGTACTCTCTCATATATGGATTTTAGACATAGATCTGGGGAGTGCCAGCCTACAATCCTATGGCCAGAGAATCTGGGAAACAGAAACTTCATTTAGTGGCTGGTTAAGTACTGAGCTGAACTCAAGAAAGCCAGTAACAGAGAGAGAGGACTGATGATCAAAGGGATTAAGACTGGGCTGGTTTAACCCCCAGAAACAGCTGACCAGACAAAGGTTATCTCTTGAATCCCAGGCATCAGCCTGGGAATCCAGTATGGGACTGATCAATACCCCCTGAATTTGGGTGTCAGTGAGGAGGCCTAGGGAATCTATTGAGCCTTGGGCAGCAGATCAGTACCCATCCCAAGTATACACACGGACTTTGGACTCCCATCCAACAATGTGAGGTGCACTCTCACCCTGAACTCTTGGGGAAGGGTCTAGGCCCTGCCCTATATGAAATGACAGACTATGGACACCCCCATGGAGGGCCTCACCCTCCCTGGGGGAATGAGGGGATAAGGGGGGGTTGGGGGAAGGGCACGGGAGGAGGGGAGGGAATGGGAGCGGGACCTGGAACTGACTTTTGAAGCAACCCCGTTTCTTATCTAAATTTAAACTGGAAAAAAAAAGAAAGTTATTGGTTGCATGTTAAACATTAATGTAATTTTTGAAAGGTCAAAAAAAACTTAAAAAATAAAATAAAATAAATAAAATAAAGTCAATATGAAAAAAAAGAAAAAAAAGAAATCTGGGAATGCAAGCAGTTGTGAGTGAAATTTCTAAGGAGAAATTTTTGAGTAAAATATACATAGGTGTTTTAAGGTGGGGGTCAGCCAGAGTAAACGTGATGATGGTTATGTTTCCAGATAAACTCAACATGTAAGAAAGGAGCAGAAATATAAAAAGCAGAATTTTCAGCCGAATGTCATCTGTCAGACCTAACAAGATAAAGGTTGTTACTGTTCGGTTTCTCATTCTTGCTTATTGTCTGTTGTGCAGCCTGGCTGAAAAAGAAGAAAGACTTTATTTATAAAACCTCAGAGTTCAGTATGTAGCTAACCTCAAAACAACCAAGCTTGAGTGTCATTCTATAGCACTATTGGTTAGTGAAGAAGAAAGCACAAAGCACATGCTGATGTTTGATCTTCTTTTTGTGTCACATAACAGCTCGTAATTGAATCACATAGTTCATATTGATATTCTCATGTGTCTACAATTTAACACATAATCTTATAAACATCATTCCACAAAAATTGCCTTTAATGTAATTGCTTTTGTTCCAACACTTCTGCCTTCTTCTAACTGCTTTTCCTAGACTAAATTTGAAAAGAGAACTACTAAAATAAATGAAGAGTATTCTCTGTTAAATGATCTTAGCATTATGTACATATTTAATATTAGTTATTAACTGGTAAATGCTTATCACACAGTTGCAGTCTAGTTTCTCTGTTTAAAATATTTTTACTGTGATTTTTTTACAGATTCATTTAGGCCATGGGTGTGATGGCACACATCATCCTGGCACTTGGGAGGCAGAGACAGGTAGATCTCAGGGATAGAGACAAGTCTAGTATACATAGTAAGTTCTAGTAAAGCCAGGGCTATGTAAAAAGACTCTGTCTCAAAAAAAGATTCAAATTAAATTACCATGTTGTGGTCTTCACTTATTGAGTTATAATAATGTCTTCGTGTTCCATATATGTTATAACAAATGGCAGAATTTCCTTCCTACTTAGGTTGTACAGTATTTTATTTGGTTTATATATCTCATTTTCTTTATTTATTCATTTATTGATTGGCACTTAGTTTTATATATTGGATATTGTTTATGATGACATAATGAACATGAGAGTACCGATATATATTCAATATATCATCTTTGATATCAATACAATTCTTTGAATATGTAGTTCCATGCACCTAGAAAGCATTATATAAAAGTTCATGGAAATAATGCTGACGTGAACATAATATTTGCTTTACCTACACAAATCAAGTCATAGAATGACTCCTAAGAATTTTCTTTTTATATGAACCTAATAGTAAAATTTCATTGATGTTTGAGGCTATCTTTAATATTATAGTAATTGGTCTGACTCTCTATAATTCCTACCTACCAACTGATGTCTAACAATAGAGTTTATTGCCTGTGCCTTTACAATCTTCAGAAACCATCTATGAGCTTTCTATTCCTCTTTATTTCTTTGCCTCAGCTTCTTTAACATTATCTAGTTTATGGGATTATTGTGATAACTGGTTGGATAATTCCCCAAGAATTCTTGGTAGAGAGTAAGTTAGGGTCAGTAACTCAAATTCTTTTGTTCATTTATATCTTCATTCTGCCTTTCTTCTTTTTCTCCTTATCTTGCTCTAACATTTTTGCTAATTTATTGTGTCATTAATCATTGTTCATTGTGAATACTATATTCTTCTTCTTGTATTCTTGATAAAAGATGAGAACTTTTGGTGCTTCTGATAACTTTCTATGCTCTCTTAGTAAATTAACAAGAGGAGGAGTGAGTCTAACCAATTTGGAGAGTTCATCAGAAAGATTCTAGATTTATTTCTGAAGACATTATTTTTCAATTTCATTCACTCCTTTATCAATGCAATCAGAGTGTTTTTCTCAAACCCAGATATGATTAATCTTTCCAAGTGTATTATGAAAATAATTTGGTCTACTAAGTCCATTTTGTAAATTAAGTATTCTATTTTCTCTCTACTTCAAGCTAGAAAAGGCTTCTTATGAAAACAATACCTCCAGCACAATAGTCACTGTTATTTCTGATGAATTACACTCTGGAAGAAATCTAGAGGTATATTTTCTTAAAGTTAGTGGATTGAGGCATCTGTGTCTACTAAGAAAGTTAAAGTGAAGGTAGTAGATTATTATAATCAGACAAATACATTTTGGTTTATAAACATCTCTGCAGAACAAGAGATATAATTCAAGGACAGGAAAGAAATAATTAGTTGATAATCAGATAGGATTCATTTGGATTGGGGTATCCCACCAGATAAGATCATTTGGGAATTCAAACTAAATATGAAAATTCTGCCCTTAGGTTTTCATGTTGAAAATCCTCTGTCTTGTCTGATCAGTAATGTCTTTTTCCCTTTGAACCAGAATATGAAATGAATGCTCTGATCAATCAATTCAGTTTAGGTATGCTTTCAATGTTGAGGATCTCAAGGTCACTTGTGAACTCGGTAGTCACAAGAATTTTGGAGGTTTCATGAAGGGTATTACAGTTTTCACTTGTATATAGATTGGTGAAGGTGTCATTGTGTATCACTTCTGTTTGCCTCTAAAATTACCTTGTGTCTGGGAATACTCATGAATTTATTAGAGCAAATTTCTTAGAAATATATGATGTGATTGGTACAGATTAAGTGATTAGGATAGAAGGAGTAAACAAGATGTGACTATATTCTTCCTGAGGACGAATATATAAATTATTTCCAATGAATCCAATTATATTATATATTTAATTTTTGTAGAAGAGAAAATGACATCATAAATATAGTTCCTTGTATAGCAACACCAATACTGATTTTTTGTTACCTCTGATTTTTGAATGGCCAAGTGTGACTATTAAAAAGGCTAAAAAAACAGAATGGTGGACAAAGAAAGAAAGGGAAGTAATCAAACTGCAGAACAATCACAGTAAAGCATACTTACTCTTCTGGAAGCCAGTCATGACTTTAGTTGATCTACAGTCTTGGATGTCCTAAAGGTGAAACTGAAAGTACAACCGTGAACAAATATGTGCACAAATCATATGAAGATGCACACAGACTCAGAGAATCTTTTATAGAAGAAAATGCTCTTTTTGGCTAACAGAGTCACATTAAAGACTGTATTATATTCAAACTCAGTAACCAATTTATAATGTCTCAGAACTGAAATAAAGACATATAAAAAGATTTTTAGAGTATTTTGGTAGATAATTTCCAATTTCTCTGGACAAAAGAATTTCAAATTGTAAAAAAGGTGATTGTTTTATTATGCTAGTCTTTTATGGATATGCAGAGGATAAAGAAGAGGGTCCTTTGTGGCCAAGGACAGACATAGTTAATGAATGTAATAGTTGTCACCTGGTAGAATATAAAACAGGAGCAACAGTGGGACTTGTGTCCTTAGAGATCATAATATGCAAGTTTTTGACATAATTTTTATTTTAAATCAATCTTTTCTCATTTTACATACCAATCCCAGTTCCTACTCCCTCTCTTTCTCCTCATTCCCCACCTCCCCTCCAACCCCATCCACTCCTCAGAGAGAGTAAGTCTTCCTATGGGGAGTCAATGAAGTCTGACACATCATTTTGAGGCAGGACCAAGGACCTCCCCATTATATCTAGACTAAGTAAGGTATCCCTCCAAGGACAATGGGTTCCAAAAAAGCCAGTTCAAGCACTAGGGATACATCCTGTTCCCACTGCCAGTGGCCCCACAGACAAACCAAGCCACCCAACTGTCACCTGCTTTCAGAGGGCACAGTTTGGGGCCCAATTTGGTTCCATGCAGATTCCACAGTTGTCAGTCCAATCAATGAGCTCTCACTAGTGCAGGTCAGCTGTCTCTGTGGGTATCCCCAATATGGTCTTCACCCTTTAATGATATGCAACAGGGTTTATTAGACACATTCTAAGTACAAATCAGTAGCTGTGTGACAAAAGGACAAATCATAATTTTCAGAAAATTCTGTCTTTAACTTAACTCATTGGTAATAAAAGACAAAAAGTTGCTTGATGTCTATGTTTTAAAATAAAAAGTAGAAATATACTCAAAGGAAGTTGGTGTCTAAGTGTAAATACTTTTCCAGGTAAAAACATATAATTCTATATTAAACTATCCTCCTTATTGGCTGCTTCGGGCCTTTCCTCTCACCCTTATCTTTGCACAGATCCAAAAGGCACGAACACAGGAACAGTATTGCTGGAGGCCAGAGATTTGACTGGGGGAACAGAAGGTAATAGGAGAGGGTGGAGGACGACAGTAGTCAGAATGCATTATACACATACAAAATTGTCACAGAATATGCTCAATTGATTAAAAGGAGACACCTAAGTTATCCCATTTTCCTGATAAAACTCAGCTGTCAAAAATGTCACTTTTTCAACCCAAGGGAACAGATAGGAGGAGGTATTCAGGATAGCTGCTCAAATCAATTGGTAAAAAGTTTTTGAAATCTTAGAAATAAAGAAGAAATTCGACTTTATGACTTTATAAAACCATTGCTTCACAGGCTCATCTGAAATTTGCAGGAAAATGTGTACATGCTTAATGATGCTTTTTGCCTAGGGTATAGAATGGATGAACTTACATATAGCTTATAATTGAAAAGATAATCACCAAAACTGTGCAGGTCACTAACCATTTTAATATCTGTTAAAAATTACGTGGACAGACATACAATCATATAGCATGTGTTCCCTGAATTATTCTTTGAAACAACTTTGCCACCTGGTGTCACTGATAAATTAATTGGACAAAACACTGTATTTGTGTCAACCACATTTCTATTTGTACGAACTGTATTTAAAGCTTTTTGAAAATTATACTTTAACAAAATGTATATCAACAAAGAAAGGAATCGCTTCAGTAGAGAATGTGTATTCCTTAGTAATATTTTCCAGAATATTTTTTAAACAAATGGGATTAAATCTGTGGGTATCACAGCACCTGAACATTTCTAAATGCTTTCCTGTTGACCTAATATTTTTCCAATGCTAATTAACCTGGGTGTGGCATAACAGATAATTTGATATCAAACAACATTCACAGTAATGGAATTCAACAATGTAAGGAAATCTCAAATTGAACAGATATTTTTCCTATTATAGAGGTCTAATTCCTTTACAGTTTTTTTTTTTAGAAATAAATCATAGAGCCCGGCACGGTGGCGCACGCCTGTAGTCCCAGCTACTCGGAAGGCTAAGACAGGAGGATCGCTTGAGTCCAGGAGTTCTGGTCTGTAGAGCGCTATGGTGATCAGGTATCCTCACTAAGTTCGGCATCAATAGGGTGACCTCCCAGGAACCGGGGCCACCAGGTTGCCTAAGGAGGGGTGAACCGGCCCAGGTCAGAAATGGAGCAGGTCAAACTCCCGTGCTAATCAGAAATAAGTCACAGTAACAAATTATAAAAGAAACGGCTATGCCCCTCTTCATTCTACATGAAATAAAAATACAGCTCCACCCTTCAAAAACTCAATTCTATTCATTCTTATTTTTAATTTCTGTGATTGGATTTTAAATACAATATTTCTCCTTTCCCTTTCTTCTCTTCACACCCTCCACTCTCCTTCAAATTCTTTTTCTTCAATTGTTATTGCATGTGTATATGTATTTCTTATGTACATATATGCGTACATATATATATTCCCAAATATAACCTGTTGAGTCCTTGTAATGTTACTTGTATGTATATTCTCAGTGCTGATCTTTTGACAACCAATTTACCTTTGTTTCCACAGGAGAAGAAAAACTTTGGATTCCATCAAAACTGACCAAGATTCGATCCAAACAGGAGAAACCTCGGTAGGAGGAAAGATGACAGCTCATTCACAAAGTCATAGTCTACAATGTGTAAGGAGACCACACAAAAGGAAAGGGAAGTGTTTTGTTTTCATCTTCACAAGAAAAACCATCTCCAAACAGTGAGAAGATATTGAACATGTGGATACCTAAAGAGAGGGTGGCTACCCAAAGGACCATCAAACAAAGAAGAATCTAATGTTTGGTATCAATTTCTGATTCCCTTAACTTCATCCTTATATTATCTGTTTCTTTTTACTTCCTAATATTCTTAGGTCCCAAGTCACTTAAACCGAAGCTGGATTTGGAGTTGGATTTGACTCCTCCTCTAAAGCCAAGCATAAAATTCAGAGTTTCTGTATTGTATCAAGGAAGCAATTGATGTAAGACAGAAGAAAACAAAATCTATGTACTGTCATCTATTTATACTCAGTTCTTCTCTGAAAATCTCATTCTATCATAGTTACTGTATTCCTTATTGTTGCCTTTCCTATATGCATACGTATAAAAGTTGAAATTTCTTTGTTGACATTAACATTTGAGTTTTCCACAGAGAACAAGAAATTTCCTAACAGCAATCTTCAAAACCTTTGGAAAGAAAATGGGTTCCCCACTTCATCAAATCCACCTGATCTGACTTGATACATCTGAACTGACAAGTACAACCCTGAAACTGGTTTGGGACTACATTGCTCTATACAACTCCAGACTAATTAACTGATATGGTGCACCTTCTACAACCTAACCAGAGCCTCAGACAAGAGCTTCAATCAACATTGCAACTTCAGTCAAGAACTTCAATCAAGCCAATCAGAGACTGGGTACAAATATTGTACCCAGTCTACTCGAGACTAAACTAACTAAACTAACATTTTCTTCCCAAAGGATCACATAAGTTTATTGTCGTCCCATTTCATCAGGAAGTAATTCTGAGAATACTATGCCCCCTTTCCCTACTCCCTACTGTTGACATTACACCTGTTAGAGTTAGTTTCCAATTAACTCTAATTAATTGGAAGGGATTGGAAGGAGATGTTCAGACTTGGGCATCTTTTTCAGATAAGTTTCCTGTTTAGATGGGATAGATATGCTTAGGATAGAAAATAGGTAGATTATGATTTGTTTATCATCTTCTATGTATATATGCTTTAATAGGTTTGAGACATTTTGTATAATGACTCAATTTAGTTTTAAGTCTAAATCATTTCTTTAGACTAAAAGGGGAATTGTAGGGAGAGATCTATGTACCCATAGCGCTGAACATATCCATTTGGGTGTGGTCACAGGTACATAGATATATGGAGGATAAAAGAGCTGGGGGAGGGGACTCTTTCTCTTGGGGACTGGTTGCAACCTAGAGAACAGTGTGTGAACCTTTGGTTCTCATGTAAGTGATTTCTCCCTCAATAAAATATCATAGCACATCCCTATTTTGTGTAGCTTAATATTTCCACACTACTGTCGATTATGCTTGCATCTGCAGTTCCTGATCATTTACCCAGCTTTTCTATATCCAGCATTCCATCAGTTTGTGTATTCTTTTCATTTATTTATTTTTATTATTAATTTTTTAATTTAAATTAGACACAAGCTTGCTTCACATATCAATCCCAGCTCCCTCCCCCTCCTAAACTGCCCCTACCAACCCCACCCCAGCCCCCCACCCTATTCCCCCTCCACTACACAGGAAGGGTGAGGCCTTCCATGGGGGGGGGGCTTCAAAATCTGTCATATCATCCTGGGCAGGGCCTAGGCCATCCCCAATGTGTTGAGTCTGAGAGAGCATCCTGCCATGTGGAATGGGCTCCCAAAGTCTATTCGTACACCAAGGATAAATACTGATCTACTATCTGAGGCCTCATAGATTGCCGAAGTCTCCTCACTGACACCCACATTAGGGGGATGTGGATCAAACCCATGCTGGCCTCTCAGTTGCCAGTCTGGTGTCCATGAGCTTTCCCTTTGTTCAGGTCAGCTGTATCTGTGGGTTTCACCAGTTGGGTCTTGACTCCTTTGCTCATCACTCCTTCCTCTCTGCAACTGGGTTCCAGGAGTTCAGTTCAGTGTTTAGCTGTTGGTATCTTCCTCTGCTTCCATCAGTCAGTGGATAAAGGCTCTAGAATGTCATATAAGGTAGACATCAATCTCAGTATCAGGCAAAGGCATTTAATGTTACCTCATAGCCAGTTGGTATCATCCTTGTAGATCTCTGAAAATCTCACTAGTGCCAGATCTCTCCTCAATCCTATAATGGCTCTATCTATTATGGTATTTCTCATCCTGCTCTCCTATATTCTTCCCTTGACTCAACCTTATCGCTTCCCCATGTCCTCCTCTCCCCTCTTCAACCACTCTATTTCTGCCAGCTCCCTCTCACCCCTTCCTCCCATGCTTCCAATCCCCTCAGGAGATCTTATCCCATTCCCCTTCTCTGGGTAGCATGCATATCACTCTTGGGTCCTCCCTGTTTCCCAGACATTTTGTCATGGGATTGTAGGATAGCAATCCCCTGCTCCATGTCTAAAATCCATATATGAGTGAGTACACACCATATTTGTCTTTTTGTGATTGGGTTACCTCACTCAGGATGGTTTCTTCTAGTGCCAGACATTTGCCTATGAATTTCTAGATTCCATTGTTTTTTTTCCGCTGAGTAGTACTCCATAGTATAAATGTACCACATTTTCTCTATCCACTCTTCAGTTGAGAGTCATCTAGATTCTGGCTATTACAAATAATGCTGCTAGTGTTTTCTTTATTGTCTCTATTTCAGTTTTCATGTATTGTTTGAATTGTCTTCTTCCCATCCTTTCTTCCAGTAGGTGAAGGAGAAGTCTCTTCCCCTCCTGTTGGGTACAGGTTCAAGGTTCCCTTCCAGCAGGTGCAGGCAGGTCCAATTCTCCAATGGCTCTCCTCTTCCCATGGATAGAGGCAAGACTATTACCAGGACCTTAGCAGTCTCTGAGTAGTCTGGACAACCGGGATGGTTTCCCCAGGACAGTCTCCAGGCCTCAGGCAGCTCTGAGCAGGGCACCAGAAGGTGGTACAGAAACAGGCCCACACTCATAAAAAGCTTTTTGTAAAAATTTAAAATTTTTTCTTTATGTTAATTTTTAAGTGTCTTACCCATTTTAGATTCTTCAATTGAGAATTCTCTAGTTCTGTACCACACTTTTTTTGATTTTTATATTTTATTTTTTAACATTTTTTAAATTTTAAATAGCTTGTTTTACATGTCAATCCCAGTTCCCTCCCCTCCTCCCGCACCCCCCACGATCCCCCCCCAATCCTCCCACCCTATTGCCAATTCCTTCTGCATAGGGGATATCTAGAGTCTATCATTTCATTCAGGGTAGGGTTCAGGCACTTCTCTAAGACTCCAGGCAGAGAGAGCAACCCACTTTGTGTTATGGACACACGATGTCTGTTAGTATTCGAGGGATAAACACTGATCCACTGCTCAGGACCCCATAGGTAACCCAGGCCTCCTCATTGACTCTCACACTCAGGGGGTGTGGATCGGTCCCATGCTGGCCTCCCAGCTGTCGGGTTGGGGTCCAAGAGCTCTCCCCTGTTCAGATTAGCTGTCTCTGCTGGTTTTGCCAGCCCATTCTTTGCCAATTTGCTCTTTGCTCCTCTCTCTCTCTGTCGCTGGGTTCCTTGGGTTCTGTTCAGTATTTAACTGTGGGTGTTTGCCTCTGCTTCCATCAGTCACTGGATGAAGGCTCCAGGATGGTTATAGACACCAAGTTCACTATCAGGAATAGGCATTCGAGGTGGTCTCTACACTATTGCTTAGCTTGCCAATTGGTATCATCCGTTTAGATCACTAGAGGTCACAATGGTGCCTGATCTGTCTTCTAACCTATGATTCCCTCTTCCCCCTATCCTATCCCCCCAGTCGACCTTCCTGTTCCTCCACGTCCTACTCTCTCTTCCACTTCTCCCCCTCTCTATTTCCCAGGTCCCCCTCCCCCCACCCCTCGATGTGTTCCCCATCTGTTCAGAGGATATTGCCTCATTTCTCTTCTCTTGGGTACCATGTATATCTTTTAGGTTCTTTCCTGTTTCCCAGACTCTCTGTCAGTGGAAGTACAGACTGGCACTCTCCTGATCCATGTTTAAAATCCATGTATGAGTGAGTATATACCATGTTTGTCTTTTTGTGACTGGGTTACCTCGCTCAGGATGCTTTCTTCCAGTGCTATCCATTTACCTGCGAATTTCAAGATTCCATTGGTTTTTTCTGCTGAGTAATACTCCATTGTGTAAATATACCACATTTTCTCTATCCACTCTTCAGTTGAGGGGCATCTAGGTTGCTTCCAGGTTCTGACTATTACAAATTACATATTATGCTGCTATGAACATAGTGGAGCAGATGCCCTTGTGGTATGAATTTGCCTCCTTTGGATATATGCCTAAGAGTGGAATTGCTGGGTCTTGTGGGAGATTGATTCCCAATGTCCTAGATAATGATATGGAAACTCCTTTTGTACCTTTTTGGTGCTAATTGTAAGCCAGCCAATCCTAAGGTGGTCTGAAGATCCCCAAATGTGTGACCATCAGCCATTGAGGTCTGTGCATAAACAGCCGGGTCATAAAGAACCTGCTAGCCCAGAGCCACATAGGCTCCCATGTCAGCAAGCACCTCTAGATTCTAACCAGGGAAACCAGGAGCTGTGCCCCACTGTGCCATCTGGCTACACAGTTCCCGGCACTCATCTCTCTAGACCAGACAATCTCCCCCCACAGCGCAGCATGACATAATCGCTGCCAATCACACGTGGCACAAATTAAGGCTCCAAAGGATCCAAAAACGGCCAGATTGAAAAGGGCATGAGGCCCAGACACCACAAGCACCTCCTTCAACAGTCCCATATCCCCAAAGTCAAGAGCGGAATGTTCTCTCCGAACCTGGCCCCGAGAATGAAGGCAGAGAGAATTGGAATGTTTAGGATTACAGGCAGGAGGACGAGGCTTAAGGGAGCATTTGTTAAGTTTATGTTTTAATTTGAGGATGCCCTTCTCAAACTGAGGTTCTTTGTGTTCCTCAGTGTCATCCCCCGAAGAAGAGGGAGAGTACCCAGAAGAATAAGCATTGGAAGCTTGAACTTATCTAACAGGCTCTTGGTCTTGAGCCTCTGCGAAGGCATCTTTAGCTTTTCTGACCTGCTCTTTCACTACCGTATTATCACTAATAAGTATGTCTTTAACAAGATGCCACAAACAAAAGTTAACAATTGGTATGGTATTTGGCCCTTCTTTATGTAAAGTTCTTTGTAGGTCTACTCTAACCTGCTCCCGATGGAGGAAATTAAGATCACCAGAGACCAAAAACCAAAGGCTGACTTTATGTATAGTTTTTAAAAAGTCTTTTGCTGTCTTATGTCTGATATTGGCATCTTGCTTTTTTAGCAATTGGATCAATCAGTCCTCCATAAGAAGGTAAGAACTAGCAGCACCCTTGTTTAATACACGCACTCCTAACCTTAATGAGAATGTTGGCTGGCCTACTGCAAGGGCTCACTCTTAGTAAAAATCCCTGACAATCCCTACCTCAGCAGATAAGGTGAGGGATGGAGCCTAACGTAAAACTGCACTTCTGTGGAGGCTGACTCTCAGGAAAATCCCTGACAATCCCAACCTCAGGGAATCAGTCGAGGGCTAGAGCCTAACTCAGTACCCCTAACTTGGTACCCCTATCCAAATACACCCTCCTACCTTACTTGCTGGCCAGCATTCAAGTGTAATCCTTCAGCAATTTCCCTTCTTTCCCGATCTCAGTGGGACCTCCATTTGTAGCAATGAGCTACAACACTTCTCAATGATCTAGGCAAGAGCCTGAGGATTTAAATGAAGACAAGAGACAGCAGCTCATTATTGCAAGGAGAATGGAATTTATTGTAACAAGAGCAGAGGATTAAATACCAGTAAGAAGGTGGAAAACTACCAAGGTCAGGAGCTCATGTTCCCAGGGCCCTCTGGCAAAGGATGGGTGAATAACAGGAACTTGAATTTAGACAATAAGGACTGGCAGAAAACAGGAACTTGCATTCAGGCTTTACTGGGAGGAGGGGACAAGAGGTGTTTGCTAGAAGCTTCTAGTCACAAGCTGCTCAGCAGACCCCCATGGGGGAAGGGTGCAACAAATCACGGTGTGTTTCCCTCCATTCAGTTTGATGTTGGCTGTTGGTTTGCTATATATTGCTTTCATTATGTTTAGGTGTGTTCCTCGTATCTGTGATCTCTCTAAGACCTTTATCATGAAGGGGTGTTGGATTTTGTCAAAGGATTTTTCAACATGTAGTAAGATGATCATGTGGTTTTTCTTTTTCAGGTTGTTTATATGGATTCTAGTATATTAAACCATCCCTGCATACCTGGGATGATGCTTGTTTCCAATTTAAATAGCAAAACAGGTTAAAAAAAGAGTCCCCACACCTGTGCCCCAGCTTCAGGTGAGCTTGGGTCCTCCTAGGGACACCTTCCCCACCCATTACCTGTTCCCTCCATCTTCCAGGACCACTCCTGGCATCAAGAGGACCTACCCACAGAGGAAAGACCCAGTCCCCATTCCCGGCTCTCCCAACACCTGTGTGCCCAGCTTCAGTGAGACAACTGAAGACAGAGAGACCCCACCTGCACCCACTCAATGAAGGGATGTGAAGACAACAGTATAAGAACACATTCAACAATAGAAAAGTCAATATGACTCCACCAGAATCTAGAGACTCCACACCAGCAAGACCTGAAAAGCACAACATTGATGAAGCAGAAGAGACAGACTTTAAAAATTATTTTATGGAGATGATAGAGACGCTCAAAAACGAAACAAGGAAATCCCTTAAGAAAATAGAAGAAAAAAACAAACCAAAAATTGAAGAAATAAACAAATCTAAAGAGAGTCAAGAAAAAAAAACAAGTGAAGGAAACAACCAAAGCAGACCAAGCCTTGAAAACCTAAATAGAATCAATAAAAAAAAATACAGACTAAGGGGATGGTGGAAATAGAAAAGCTGGGTAAACAATCAGAAACTACAGATGTAAGTATAACCAATAGAACACAAGAGATGGCAGAGAGAATCTCAGGTGTTGAAGACTCATTAGAGGACATACAGTCATAGACCAGGGAAAACCTCAAGTCCAACAAATCCCTAACACAAAACATCCAGGAAATATGGGACACTGTGAAGAGGCCAAACCTGAGAATAATAGGTACAAAAGAAGCTGAAGAAATACAGCTCAAAGGTACAGAAAATATATTCAACAAAATCATAGAAGAAACCATCCCTAACCTAAAGAAGGATATCCCTATGAAAATACAAGAATCTTACAGAACACCAAATAGACTGGACCAGAAAAAGAAGTCCCCTCATCACATATTAATTAAAACATCAAAAGTACAGAATAAAGAGAAAATATGAAGAGCAGCTAAAGAAAAAGGCCAAGTAACATATAAAGGAAGACCTATCCGAATTACACCCGACTTCTCAATGGAAACTATGAAAGCCAAAAGATCCTGGTCAGAGGTCTTACAAATGCTAAGGGAACAAGGATGCCAACCAAGACTACTATACCCAGCAAAGCTTTCAATTACCATAGACGGAGAAAGCAAGATATTCCACAACAAAACCAAATTTAAACAATGCATATCCACAAACCAAGCCCTACAGAAAGTACTGGAAGGAAAACTTCAACCCAATGAAGATAACTACACTCACAAAGACATAGGCAATAGATAATTCCACTTTACCAAACACCAAAAGAAAAAGGCAGTGAAATCCACACACAATAACACCACCACCAATAAATACAAAACAAACAAGAATCAACAACCAATTGTCATTAATATCCCTCAATGTCAATGGTCTCAACCTGCCTATAAAAAGATACAGACTAGCAGAATGGATACAAAGAAAGAACTCATCCTTCTGCTGCATAAAAGAAACACATCTCAACTTCAAAGACAGATGTTACGTCAGAATAAAGGGTTGGGAAAAGATTTGCCAATCAAATGGACTCAAGAAACAAGCTGGTGTAGCAATCCTAGTATCTAACAAATTAGACTTCAAATTAAAATCAATCAAGAGAGATGAAGAAGGATATTTCATATTCATCACAAGAAAAGTCCATAAGATGAAATCTCAATTCTAAATATCTATGCCCCAAATACAAAGGCACCCACATTCGTGAAAGAAACATTACTAAAACTGAAATCACAAATAAAGTCTCACACACTAGTAGTAGCAGACTTCAACACTCCACTCTCACCGCAAGACAGGACCTCCAGACAGAAACTTAACAAAGAAACAAAAGAACTACTAGAAGTTATGACCCAACTGGGTTTAACAGACATCTATAGAACATTCCACCCAAACACAGGGATATACCTTCTTCTCGGCACCACATGGAACCTTCTCCAAAATGGACCACATAATAGGAAACAGCAAATCTCCACAGATACAAAAAAATTGGAATAATCCCCTGTATCTTATCAGACCACCATGCATTAAAATTAGAATTCAACAATAGCACAAATCGCAGAAACCCTACAAACTCATGGAAATTGAACAATGCACAATTGCACCAATCCTGGGTAAAGGAAGAAATAAAAAAAGAAATTAAAGACTTCCTGGAATTCAATGAGAATGAAGACACAACATACGCAAACATATGGTACACTCTGAAGGCAGTGCTGAGAGGAAAGTTCATAGCACTAAGTGCCCACATGAAGAAACTGGAGAACAGTAATACTAACTAGAGAAGTAATAGCACAGCTGAATGCTCTAGAACAAAAAGAAGCAAACTCCCCCAGGAGGAGCAGACACCAGGAAATAATCAAATTGAGAGCTGAAATCAACAAACTAGAAACCAGGAAAACATTGCAAAAATCAATTAAATAAAGAGTTGGTTCTTTGAGAAAATTAACAAGATAGTCAAAACTTTATCGAAACTAACCAAAAGGAAGAAAGAGATCATGCTAACAAAATCAGAAATGAAAAGGGTGACATAACAACAGACACTCAGGAAATCCAGAGAATCATCAGGGCATACTTTGAAAACCTGTACTCCATAAAATTCAAAAATTTAGAGGAAGTAGACAATTTTCTGGATAGATATCACATACCAAAATTAAATCAAGAACAGATAAGCAATCTTAACAGACCTATAACCCCTAATGAAATAGAGGCAGTCGTCAAAAGTCTCCCAACCAAAAGCCCAGGCCCAGATGGCTTCAGTGCAGAATTCTACCATAAATTCAAAGAAGAGCTTATTCCAATATTCCTCAAAGTGTTCCACACAATAGAAGCAGGAGGTTCACTGCCAAATACTTTTAATTAGGCTACAATTACATTGGTACACAAGCCACACAAAGACACAACTAAGAAAGAGAACTTCAGACCAATATCCCTCATGAACATTGACGCAAAAATACTCAATAAAATACTAGCAAATCAAATCCAAAGAAACGTCAGAAAAATCATCCACCATGATCAAGTAGGCTTCATCCCAGGAATGCAGAGATAGTTCAACATGCGAAAATCTATCAATGTAATCCACCATATAAACAAACTGCAAAAAAAAAAAACATGATCATCTCACTAGATGCTGAAACAGCTTTGACAAAATCCAACACCCTGTCATGATAAAGGTCCTAGAGAGACTAGGGATAACAGGAACATCCCTAAACATAATAAAAGCCATTTACAGTAAACCAACAGCTAACATTAAACTAAATGGAGAGAAACTCAACGCAGTTCCTCTAAAATAAGGAAGAAGGCAAGGCTGTCCACCTCTCCATATCTCTTCAATATTGTACTTGAAATTCTAGCTAAAGTGATAAGACAACAAAAAGAGATCAAAGGGATACAAATTGGAAAGGAAGAGGTCAAACTTTCACTATTTGCAGATGATATGATAGTTTACATAAGTGACCAAAAGACTCTACCAGGGAACTCCTATATCTGATAAACACCTTCAACAAAGTGGCAGGATGCAAGACTAACTCAAAAAAATCAGTAGGCTTATTATATACAGATGATAAATAGAATGAGAAAGAAATCAGAAATCAGAGAAATATCATCCTTACAATAGCTCCAAACAACATTAAATATCTGGGGATAAATATAACCAAACAAGTGAAAGACCTGTTAGCAAGAACATTGAGTCTCTAAAGAAAGAAATTAAAAAAGATACCAGAAAATGGAAAGGCATCCCATGCCCTTAGATAGGTAGGATCAACATAATAAAACTGGCAATCTTACCAAAAGCAATCTACAGATTCAATGCAATCCCTATCAACATACCAGCACAATTTTTCACAGACCTTGAAAGGACAATCCCCAACATTATATGGAAAAACAAAAGACCCAGGATAGCCAAACAACACTGTACAATAAAAGAACTTCTGGAGGCATCACCATCCCTGACTTCAGTACTATAGCTCTGAAAAGCTGAGCTTGGTATTGGCACAAAAACAGACAGGTAGACCAATGGAATCAAATAAAAGAGCCTGATATACACCCACACACCTTTGAACACCTGATCTTTGTCCAAAAAAAAGCTAAAAATATACAATGGAAAAAAGAAAGCATCTTCAACAAATGGTGCTGGAGTAACTGGATGCTTGCATGTAAAATACAGCAGATAGATCCAAAACTATCATCATGCACAAAATTTAAGTCCAAATGGATCAAAGACCCCAGCATCAGTCCAGCCACACTGAACCTCCTGGAAGAAAAGATGAGAAGTACCCTTGAATGAACTGGTACAGGAGACCACTTCCTGAACATAACACCAGTAGCACAGACACTGAGATCGACAATAAATACATGGGACCTCCTGAAACTGAGAGGCTTCTGCAAGGCAAAGGACACAGTCAACAAGACAAAATGACAGGCCACAGAATGGTAAAAGTTATTCACTAACCCCACATGTAACAGAGGGCTGATCTCCAAAATTTACAAAGAACTCAAGAAGAAAGACTCCAAAACACCTAAGGATCCAATTAAAAAGTGGGGTATGGGACTAAATAGAGAATTCTCAACAAAGCAGTCTATAATGGCTGTGAGACACTTAAGAAAGTGCTCAACATCCTTAGCCATCAGGGAAATGCAAATCAAAACAACTCTGAGATACCATCTCACTCCTGTCAGAATGGCTAAAATAAAAAACTCCAACGACAGTTTATGCTGGAAAGGATGTGGAGAGAGGGGAACACTCCTCCACTACTGGTGGGAGTGCCAACTTGTACAGCCACTGTGGAAATCAGGAAAATGGAAATTTGCCAACCACAAGATGCAGCAATTCCATTCTTAGGCATATATCCAAATGATGTAAACACATACAATTATTACATGTGCTCAACTATGTTCATAGCAGCTTTATTTGTCATAGCCAGAAACTGAAAGCAACCTAGATGCCCCTCAACTGAACAGCGGATAGAGAAAATGTGGTATATCTACACAATGGAGTACTACTCAGCAAAAAAAAACAATGGAATCGAAATTTGCAGGCATTGGAAGAAATCATCCTAAGTGAGGTAATCCAGTCACAAAAAGAAAAACATGGTATGTACTCACTCATATATGGATTTTAGACATGAAGCAGGGCATTACCAGTCTACATTCCCACCGCCAGAGAGTCTGGGAAGCAGGGAGGACCCTAAGAGAGAAATATAAATGATAACCTGAAGAAGGGTTATGGGACGAGATCTCCTAATTGGATTGGGAGCAGGAAGGGGCAGGGGAAGGCAGAAGGAGATGAAAGAGAGGGGAAAAGAGGAGGGGAGGGGAGGGGAGGACAAGGGAGAGCAGGAAGGTTGTGCCAGGGTAAGAATAGAGGAGAGAAGGATGAGAGATACCATAATAGAGGGAGCCATTATAAGTGGAGGAGAGATCTGGCATAGTTAAATCTTCACAGATCTACAATAATGACACCAACTGGCATTAAGGCTACCTTAAATGTTATCCCATGATAATGAGATTAAGGACTACTTTATATGCCATCCTAGAACCCTTATCCAGTGGCTGACAGAAACAGAGGCAGACACCCACAGCTAAAACCTGAACTGAACCCCTGGAACCCAGTTGCAAAGAGGAATAAAGAGCAAAAGAATCAAGATCAAGATGGCAAAACCGACAGAGGCAGCTGACCTAAACAAGGAGGAACACATGGGCTCCAGACTGATGACTGAGAGGCCAGCATGGGACAGATCCAGACACCCACACCCACCCACCCTCCCAATCATGGGTGTCAGAGACCGTGGAGAATAGAGCAGTATTCATTCCTGGCATACAAATAGACTCTCATGGAGGAATGCTCTCTCAGCCGGGACACATGGGGGAGGACCTAGGCTCTGCCCAGGATGATATAGCAGACTCTGAAAATCCCTTATGGAAGCCCTTACCCTCCTTGGGGAGCAGAGGGAGCATAGAGTGGGGTGAGGGATTGGGAGGATTGGGGGACTGGGGGGAGAAAGGGAGGGAAAGAAAACTGAGAGTAATGTGTAAAAAGATAAATAAAGGAAAAAAGCATTATGTAAACCTACTACTTAGTAAGCTAATTCAGAATATTTTAAAGGCGTTTGAACACATGTACTCTAACTGGGAGGTTTATGCTATTCCCAGGAGCTACAGGTTATGAAACAAAAATTTCAGTGCCAGGTATGGGATGCCTCCCTATGTCTTTTTGTTAGGGAAACCCCCAAACACCCCCAAATCAGTACAGGATATTGCCCCTGCTCTTGGTTATCCAACATAACTAGATGAATTAGCCTTATTGTTGGAGACGCCACACAGTTTGGTTATAAGACATAGGATAAATCAACCTGGAACTGAGTTAGAAGCTTGTCCCTGCTGGCTAGTTTTCATTGTAACAGAGGATGCCATACAGGGTGTTAGAGGGGAAAGATATCAATTTCTTAACCACTCTTTCAGGGTGAAGACAGAGGATCCACAGAGCAAGCTATTGTGGAGACTATCATGTAAGTGAGCTTCTGGCTTTGACGAAGAGATCTAGAATCGATGAATAAGTTACAGGAGCAGAGAGTGATTACTAACACTAGCCTCTGACCTAAACACATAAACATGCATGAACACACACATGAGTACACACGCACACACACAGAAAAGGAAAGAAATTTCAAAATGACCATGACCAAAATACATTATAATACATATACAAACTTGTAAATAAATAAAATGATATTTTTAAAAAAGCTGTTTTTGCCCTTGTTTTCAATCTCACAATTCTTAAACTACAGGTCACTACCACAGTGAACTGTCACCCCTGAATGTAAAAACTGCCAATCTCTCATTTCTTTGAGTATGAATAGTGCCTAAACTATCAATTATCCTGAAAGTATGATTTTTGAAATATTAAGAAAAGTCCAACATTCCATCCAAACAAAAAAGAATATACCTTCTTCTCAGCGCCACATGGGACCTTCCCTAAAATCAACCATATACTTGGCAATGTATCAAACCTCAAAAGGTACAAAAAATGGAATAACCCTCTGTATCTCATTGAACCACAATGCTTTAAAGTTAGAATTCAACAACAACACAAATTGCAGAAGCCCTACAAATTCGTGGAAAATGAACAACACACAATTGCACCATTCCTGGGTCAAGGAAGAAGGAAATCTAAGACTTCCTAAAATTCAATGAAAATGAAGACACAGCATACCCCAACTTATGGGATCTTTGAAGGCAGTACTAAGAGGAAAGTTCATAGCACTAATTGCTCATATGTAGAAACTGGAGAAGAGTCACACTAGAGAATTAACAGCACAACTGAAAGCTCTAGAACAAAAGGAAGCAAACTCACCTAGGAGGAGAAGACACCAGGAAATAATCTAATTGAGGGCTGAAATCAATAAAGTAGAAACAAATAAAACAATACAAAGAATCAATGTAACAAACAGTTGGTTCTTTGAGAAAATCCAAGATAGGCAAACCTCTATCCAAACTAACTAAAAGACAGAGAGAGAACATGCAAATCAACAAAATCAGGAATGAAAAGGGGGACCTAACAACAGACACTCAGGAAATCCAGAGAATCTTTAGGGCATACTTTGAAAACCTGTACTCCATAAAATTCAAAAATTTAGAGGAAATAGACAATTTTCTGGATAGATATCACATACCAAAATTAAATCAAGAACAGATAAGCAATCTAAACAGACATATAAACCCCTAATAAAAAAAGAAACAGTCATCAAAAGCCTCCCAACCCAAAAAAACCCAGGCCCAGATGTATTCATGCAGAATTCTACAAGATATTTAAAGAAGACATAATCCCAATACTCTTCAAAGTGCTCCACATAATAGAAGCAGGAGGTTCATTGTCAAACTCTTAATATGAAACTACAATTACCTTCACAGCCAAGCCACACAAAGACACAACTAACAAAGAGAACTACAGACCAATCACCCTCATGAACATTGATGCAAAACTACTCAATAAAATATTAGCTAAAATTATACAATGGAAAAAGATAGCATCTTCAACAAATGATGCTGGCATAACTTGATATTGGCATGTAGAAGACTGCAGACAGATCCATGTATATCACTATGCACAAAACTTAAGTCTAAATGGATCAAAGACCTCAACATAAATCCAGCCACACTGAACCAGTTAGAAGAGAAAGTGGGAGATACCCTTGAACTAATTGGTACAGGAGACTGCTTCCTGAACATAACACCAGTAGCACAAACACTGAGATGGATAATTAATAAATGGGACCTCCTGAAACTGAGAATCTTCTGTAAGGCAAAGGACACAGTCAACAAGACAAAAAGGCAGCCCAGGGAATGGGAAAAGATATTCACTAACACCACATCTGACTAAGGGCTGATCTCCAAAATTTACAAAGAACTCAAGAAGCTATTCTCCAAAACACCAAAGGATCCAATTGGAAAGTTACAGAACTAAAAAGAATAATTCTCGATAGAGGAGTCCAAAATGGCTGAGAAACACTTGAGAAAGTGCCCAACATCCTTAGCTATCACGAAAATGTAAATCAAAACAACTCTGAGATACCATCTCACTCCTGTCAGAATGGCTAAAATCAAACACATCAATGACAGTTTATGAAGAGAGGGGAATAGTCCTCCACCGCTGGTGAGAGTGCCAACTCATACAGCCACTTTGGAAATCAGTATGGAGATTCCTCAGGAAAATGGAAATCAGTCTACCACAAGACCTAGCAATTCCACTCTTAGGCATATACCCAAAAGATGCACATTCATACAAGGACGTCTGTTCCACTATGTTAATAGCAGCATTATTTGTAATAGCCAGAACCTGGAAGCAACCTATATGCGCCTCAACTGAATAGTTAATAGAGAATATGTGGTACATTTATACAACGGAGTACTACTCAGTGGGAAAAAAACAATGGAATCTTGAAATTTGCAGGCAAATGGATGAAACTAGAAGAAACCATCCTAAGTGAGGTAACCCAGTCACAAAAAGACAAACATACTCACTCATATATGGATTTTTTTGGTTTTTCGAGACAGGGTTTCTCTGTATTGTTTTGGAGGCTGTCCTGTACTCACTCATATATGGATTTTATATATGAAACAAGGGAGTGCCAGCCTACTATCCCACCACCAGAGAGTCTAGGAAACAGGGAGGACACTAAGAGAGACATGCATAGTACCCTAGAGAAGGGGAACAGGACAGGATTCCTGATGAGAGTGGGAGCATGGGGGAGGGGAGAGGGAGCTGGGAGAAAGAGAAGGGTTGAAGAGGAGGGGAGAGGAGGACATGGGGGAGCAAGAAGGTTGAGCCGAGGTAAGAATAGAGGAGAGCAGGGTGAGAGATACTATAATAATGGAGCCACTATAGGTTTGAGGAGAGATTTGGCACTAGTGAGATTTCCAGAGATCTACAAGGATCACACCAGCTGTCAATCTAACCAATAGTGGAGAGGCTACCTTAAATGCCCTTCCCTGATAATGACATTGTTAACTTCCTTATATGCCATCTTAGAGGCTTCAGCCATGGCTGATGGAAGCAGAGACAGACACTCACAGCTAAACACTGAACTGAACTCCTGGAAACCAGTTGCAGAGAGGAAGGAGTGATGAGCAAAGGGGTCAAGACCGGACTGGTGAAACCCACAGAAACAACTGACCTGAACAAGGGGGAGCTCATTGACCCCAGACTGATGGCTGAGAGGCCAGCACAAGACTGACCCAGACCTCCTGAATGTGGGTGTCAGTGAGGAGGTCTCAACATTCTTCAGGGCCTCAGGCAATAGATCAGTATTTATCCCTGGCATCCAAATGGACTTTGGGAGCCCATACCACATGGAGGGATACTCTCCTAGTCTGGAAACTTGGGGGAGGGCCTAACCCCTGCCCAGCGATGATAAGACAGACCTTGGAGATCCTTCATGAAGGGCCTCATCCTCCCTGGAGAGTGGAGTTGGGATTGGGTGGGGGTTTGGGAGAATTGAGGGGTCAGGGGAGGAGGGGAATGAGAGGGAATTGGGATTGATATGTGAAATGAACTTGTTTCTAATTTAAATAAAAAGAACAAGTATAAAAACTCAAATGTATCTGAGTCATTATTTATTACAGAAAATGAAGGGGAAATGCTTCCTACAAAGATGAATGTGTCAGAGTTTGAAATCAATGATGACTGTATTGTGCTTATTTTAATGTGAATGTTTGCTGTACTTTACATTGTCAACTGCTCTAGGTGAAAACTGAGCTCAAATTATCCTCTGTTTCCATGCATCTATTATAATTTCTCTGTATTGTTTTGGAGACTGTACTGGAACTCACTCTGTAGACCAGGCTGGCCTCGAACTTACAGAGATCTGCCTGCCTACCGAGTGCTGTGATTAAAGGAATGTGCCACCAACACTCAGCTTGCATCTATTATGTTATGTGTCATTTTTATTGGTTTTAAAACACATATTTAAAGTAACAACATGATGCTTTTATATACATAATGAAATGGGTAAAACAAACAATTTAACCTGCCTACAATCTTAAAAGAATTCCCTTTTTTCTATCTAATAAAATCACCTATGATCTCATAAATATTTCTGATAAGATACAATAAAATAAACCAAGCAAAGTGGTACAGCCCTGTCACCCTAGCACTCTCAGAAGACTGAAGTAGAAAGATAAAGATTCTGCAGTCACCCTGGGGCCACACAACAAGAGACTGTCTCAAAACTCTGGGAAAAAAACTTTTGTTAAAGCCCAGAACTTGGAAGGCAGAGGCAGGCAGATTTAGTTTGAGGCCAGCCTGGTCTACAGAGAAAGTTCCAAGATGGCCAGGGCTATACAGAGAACCCCTGTCTTTTAAAAAATTATCATTATTATTAATTATAATCTTTGAGTCTGGGGAAGAGAAAGACAGAACATTTATTTTTTTCCTGAAATCTTACTGCTCCCTTCTTTTCTTTTCTTTAATATTTTCCCTTTATTGAAAATACATTCTTCTCTCACACACTATATCCTGATTATAGTTTCCCATTCCCTCTACTCCTCCAAATTCTTCCCCCCTCCCATGCCCTCCAGATCCACTCCCTTTCTATATTTCATTGGGAAAAAAACATGCTTCTAGGAGATAACAGTCAAATATGACAAAATAAAATACAATAAGGCAAAGCAAAAATCATAACATTGAAGTTGGACAAGGCAACCCAAAAGAAGGAAAAGAGATCCCAAAAGCCAAAAGCAGACACAAGAATCAGAGACACACTCATTCTCACACTCAGGAGAAGCTGTTGATATAGAATAAGACTTATGCAGGCTCAGACAGATAGAATTCCAACATGGAAAGTAAGTTACCTTTAAGGGTTAGCCCTTACTGGGTTTCCCATCCTTCAGTGAAAGCCACACATCCAAGAGTATATGGGCAACCCAAATTGTACTTGATGGGTTTCAAAAACAAGACACAAAGTTGGGTGCATGTGGGAGGGAGGGATAAGGGGTGAATATGATTGAAATACATTGTACAAAATTCTCAAAGAACTAATGAAAATGAGACAAACTAAGAGTGTTTTAAAATATAAATGGATGTTGAAAAGTACATAGTATTCATTACACTACATCTCCATAGTCATTGCTTTGATAATAGATTATGCAAGTAGGTGAAAAGGGAAGTTATAACTGTAAATGCTGGAAATAATATTTCTATTTTTTAATTTTCACAGCCAATTACTTCCAAATATTAAAAGGAAACGTGCTTCAATTTTGCCAATGTTTTTGTTTTATCACCTTAATGCCTGAGTAGTTGTGATGGCTTTACAGTCTTTCACATTTCGTTCATAGTAGGGAGAAAAACACAAGAGATGCAGGCTGGATCTTGAACCTCTGAATTTTTCTCTTGTGTCTCGGCCTGTGCCCGTTGCTATGGCTGCATCTTTGGGTCTCTAAGGACACTGCCCCCATTGCAACATATTTCAGGTCTTTTGCTCAAGTTCATTAAAGAGAATCATTAGTGGTGTCTGAACATAGGTCACTCAGGACTCAGACATTTATTTAGTCAGATTTAGGAAATAAATCAAATGCCATTTGCAACAGTGAAAATTTATCCATAGAAATCGTCATGTCCATGCTTTAATAAAATAAACAGACAACATTTGAGGTTATATTTTATTTTCAACCAAAAGAAATCTGGAATGTATACATAAGATAAAAGAGAATCAAAGTCCTGATAAGAAAAAAATTGTCCATTGTGTTGGAGATGGGAAAATCTGGAGGAACTGTAGGGCTAGGCCTTCCCATAGCATGAGAGAGAAAGTGGGGTAGGAATGCTGAAACTACAAAATTCCATATGAGCCTGTGCTGTTAGGTTCTCTGCATCAAAAGAGATTTCTGGACTCTTGCTGAAGAACCAGCTGAACCTACTGTTAGCTCTCAGAAGAGTAAGTACAGTGGCTACTTCATTCAACTTCATATTTGGTGACGATTTTCTCTGGTAAGCATATTCAACCTGGCATAAATCCAGTGTAAATAAAAAACAACTGTAATTACTCATATAAATTGTTACATAAAATGCACAGAGAGTTATGGGTTGTGTTTTAAGGGTGCTGTTTTCAATGTGAATTTATAAATGACCAGTGCTGTGATTCACAGCCTCACTCTCCTGTTTAATTGGAGAAGATGTATGCACTAAAAATCACCCAGCGTGGTGATTTATCCTGATGGGAGCAATGCTGGTTCTCTGGAAATTTTTAATAAAAATGATCTTTGGAAGATGCAATTACTTTTTAAAATGTTGCCTCCTTAAAGCTAGGAATGTTGCTTTAATGGAATAAATGATGGTTATTTTGTAGCCAGTGCTATCACACAGCAGAACAGAAATAAGTTACCACAAACTAAATCTAGGAGTGGACACTTAGGAGACACAGGTTGGAAACCCAAGGGAGGTTTAAAAGGACACACACATTCTTTTTATTAAAATCGTTCAGTCTCTATAGTTCACAGGAATGTCACGAATCTTCAAAAACCACTGCTGGCTCTCCTTCCCATTGATGGTGACAGGAAACATGCCATATAATTAAGAGGGGATGTAGCCCTCATCTCTTGAAGCAGTGGCTATTTTAAAGGCAAAAATGGTAATTGTACACATAACATGCTATTCATTAGGAAAATGGAAGAAAACTTGTTTTCTCTTCTCTACTTAATAGTGACTCAAACACTGGAGAAGTCACTCAAAAATTAAAATACACTGCATTAAATGTGCTGCTGAAAAAACTGTCATCTGAGAATAAAAAAGCAGCTATTAGTATAAATCAAAAAATTAGGAAGTTATTAACTCTGTTTTTATATCATTAAAACATTCGTTGAAAAAAACAAAAAAAGGAAATATAAGGGAAAAATCTTTATCTTTAGGGAATGGGAGCGAAAGTCTTAAAGGGAAACTAAAATGCTAGCTATTCCATGATGTAATTCTGAATGGAAACCTGATAGGCCAGAACCTATATCAAAGAAAACTGCCAAAGTCTTAAAGAGGAAGAAAAACAGACCTGGTGATATACACCATTAATCCCAGCAATAGAGAGACAGAAGCAGGCCATTTCTAGAGTTCAAGGACAGCCCAGTGTATATATAGTGAGATTCAGGCCAGACAAGCCTACATAATGAGACTCTGTGTAAAAAAGAAAAAGAAAAATACATCTCTAAAAAAAAGGTATATTCATCATATTGTACTGTGGGAATTTGAGTGTTATTACTGTGAAAATGCCACACTGTAAGTGCAAGGAAAAATTGGGTGAAGTTCATTCATAGACAACATCCTGGTACACAAAGGTTCTAAATAAATGAAGCCCTTGTTCTTGAGGGATACATCTGTAAGCATTATGAAACTGTGCAAAAATGCAAAAAAAAATTCAGACATTTAGCAGTCTTAGAAAAAATAAAGAGATATACAATAGCATATAGGAAATTGCTTTAAAGTTTAGCCAAAACTCGTATTGTTTTTAATACATGAAAACTTTAAAATGATAACAATTTACAAAACAAGAGAGAGTTCTTAAATTTTAATACAAATTCAGTGTGGAAAGTTCAATGGACTCATGTGCATTTATGGAGATGCAAAAGTACTTGCTATATATCACCATGTAAGTAGCATGTGAAAATTCTATAACAATGTTTTGAATTCCTTGACTTCTGACTTGAATATATGACTGACAAATGTCTAAAGGAAGCTAAAAGATCGCCAGTAACTCAGTTACAGTCACAGCTAATGCAGCAAGGAGATGCAACATAGCATTTTGAATGCTATGGAAAATAGCAATGACGTTCTTCACTAGTAACTCTCTTGTTTCAAATATGAAAAGGAAATCTCAAAATCAAATGTAGAAAAATACAAGATTTTAAAAATTACAATCAATGGCAAGGGATGAGCTAATGGCTTGGTCTGTGAAGGACTTTCTGTAAAAGCATCAGTACAGATTCCCGGCAACTACATGAAAAGCTGGTGCTATGGTGCATGCCTTAAATCCTTAGGCAGAGTACTGGAGTTCACTGGCCACCTGGCTTTGCCTAATCAGCAATCCCCAGGTTCTGTAAAAGACCTTGTTTCAGAAAATAAGATGGGAGCAATAGAGGATACCTGGTGTGGACCTCTGGCCTCAAAATACATGTACACACAAATACATGGACACCTGAAAATCACTGTAAATGAACATGTGTATATACTATACTCACAAAAGAAAGTTTAAGTCAGTCACAAAACTATTTGAAGATGAAGTCCAAAAAGAATGCTATGCCCCTGACAGTGTTTACGTCAATGGCATAGGTATGTATATACTGCTAAAGTATTTCTTCCGCATTGATTACCAACCTAGAACTGTGTTCATTTGGATTGCTATATTCATTCAAAGAAAATGGAACCATCCCTGATTCAATAAGCTTACTATCTCAGAGAAAGGGCCAAAATAGAATAAAGGACACATAAGCATAAGTGAGCAATGCAGACAATGACATGTTAGGCAACTTTTAGTAAAGTGACATTCAAACTAATCATCAGATATAAGAAGTTATTGAGACTTACTACACAGAAAACATGTATAGTATTTTACACTTGATGTTGAACCTTTTGGTAGTGGTAAGTTGTTAGAATATTTTCCATACTCAATACAATGAAAGCATAAAGGATATATGTTTTGTTTTCTCAGCTTGGATCAAACATTTTCTATGTGTAATCAATTGTATGTACCAGTAACAATTAGTATGAAATGCACACTAAGGAAAAAATATAAAAATAATCAGAGATACTATGGAGCAATGTAGAAATTTCAACAGAAAACATACATCACAAATGTGTGCTTATCATCACGGCAAAATATAAAATATATTAAAGCTAAAGCAACAAAGCCTGATCATGGAATCCAGATGAGTTGTTATATGTTTACATTCTATCAGGGACCAAATAGTCTAGGAAAGGCATGATTGCATGTGAATGTGCACCTTTCAAATACAGAAGAAATAGATATATGAAGACAAGAATCTTAGTGAATCAGAGCACATTGTGATTCAAATACAACAACATAGGAAGACCCAGCTGGATATAGGTTACAAACAAAACAGTGAAAACTATGAATGTCATAGCAGTTATTTAAGTTCATCTTTAAAAATATATCACAAACGCCAAACCAGTTGACTAAAGTAATTGTTGAATAGCTAAGCTCCCAAAAATATCAACAGTATCAGATACCACTTGCAAAAGAAACTACACATGAATAAGTTTACTATAACAGTTTCCTTCTACCTGGCCTTCCTACTTTTCAAGTAAGACATCTCTCAATTTTACATAAAGATAGAATAATTAAGTAGTCAGTGATGAAAAACAACACGATAACCACCTTCATTCTGTTGGGACTAACAGATGACCCTCAACTTCAGATTCCAATTTTTGTGCTTCTATTTTTTGCCTACATGTTGAGTATAACTGGGAATCTGATAATCGTATCCCTCACTATGTTGGATTCCCACCTTAAAACACCCATGTACTTTTTTCTACAAAATTTCTCCATATTAGAAATTTCATTCACATCTGCTTGTATCCCTAGATATTTGTACAACATAGCAACAGGAGACAGGTCAATTACTTACAATATGTGTGTCATTCAAGTGTTTTTCACTGATGTTTTTGGAGTAACTGAATTTTTCCTCCTGGCTGTTATGTCCTACGATCGCTATGTGGCCATCTGCAAACCCCTGCATTATGCAACCATCATGAGCAGCAAGCTGTGTCAGAAGCTAGTTCTCTGCTGCTGGATGACTGGTGTGTTGATCATACTCCTGCCGCTTACCCTGTTCCTAAATTTGAGATTCTGTGACTCAAATGTTATTGATTATTTTTTCTGTGATGCATCTCCCATTCTGAAGATTTCGTGTTCAGACACTTGGCTCATAGAGCAGCTGGTGATTGTCTGTGCAGTGCTAACCTTCATTGTGACCCTCGTGTGTGTTGCTCTGTCCTACATCCACATCATCAAGACCATTCTAAGATTCCCCTCTGCCCAGCAAAGGACAAAGGCCTTTTCTACTTGTTCTTCTCACATGATCGTAGTTTCGATCACCTATGGAAGCTGTATTTTCATTTACATCAACCCTTCAGCAAAGGAATCGGTGGCTGTCAGTAAAGGTGTGGCAGTTTTAATGACATCAATTGCGCCCATGTTGAACCCATTCATTTACACTCTGAGAAATAAGCAAGTGAGACAAGCCTTCAGTAATTCCTTCAAAACAATTGCCATGTTCTCAGTGAATAAAGGGAAAAATCAAATATAGAAATAAAATTTTAATTAAGCATAAACCATTAAAGTGTGTATATGTTTGTCTCTTCTTGATTGGATCTGTATCCGGATGAACCATCTCAATAATTTAGGGAAACAAATAGCAGAGCACATATGATATGAAAATAAAGGGGATGAGTACTGTGATGGAAGCTTAAGTGAGAATAGGGCCTGGGGGTAAGGGAAGAGAAGATCATGAGAGGAGGGTTAATAACAATTAATGATGTATAAAAAGCATTATGGAAACCCACTACTTAGTAACCTAATTAAGCATATTTTAAAGGAGTTTTGAACACATGTACTCTAACTGGTAGGTTTATGCTGTTCCCAGGAGCTTCAGGTTGTGAAATTAAAATTCCAGTGCCAGGTATGGGATGCTTCCCTATGTCTTTTTGTTAGGGAAACCCCCAAACACCTCCAAAATAGTACAGGATATTGCCCCTGCTCTTGGTTATCCAACATAACTAGATGATATAGCCTTATTATTGGAGACGTCATACAGTTTGATTGTAAGACATAGGATAAATCAACCTGGAACTGAGTTGGAAGCTTTCTCCATTCTGGCTAGCTTTCATTGTACCACAAGATGCCATGCAGGGTGTTAGAGAGGAAAATTTCATAACCAATGGTGAGCTTTCCATGCTGAAACAATATTGATATCCATGCAAGATGTACTAGCTGATGCAACAGAGGCATTTATGCTACAGGGGTAACCAATCACTTCCTAATTGAATTTGACACCCTCCCTACTAGAAGAAAGTCGTGTCTGGTAATGTAACTATGATATGATTATGGCTGAAGAGATCACAGGGGAACCTGCTACTATCATGCTAAGTGCACATGTCAAACAGGCTTCTAAATATTTGTGTTTATCCCCATTAAGAGTGATATTTTCAAAATTGGTCAGAATAGCTTCTGTTAGACGGGTCAATGACTCGTAATTGAGAATAAGTATCTGTTTAGTGATCAGCCCTAAAGAAAACATTTATCATCACTATATGAGGCTCAGAAAACATCAAGGAAAAGCTAATAGGAAAAAGGTAAGGCTAGAATGAAAGGAAAGTGCTATGAAACACTGTCTTCTGAGCGTGGAGTAGGGATTGCACTCATCAACATTCCAGCATGGATGTGTGCGTGACATATGAGGACCCACCCCACATTATCAAAGTTATTTATTGACAGTCACTGACTATTGACGGAGGGGGAGTCATTTTTCTTCACGGGTTAAGCCATTAGTAAATTGTCCATTACCCAGAAAATAATCCCACATCTCCGCACATGTAAGCTACCCTAATGAACATCAGTGAGTTCAGTGAATTACAAAGAATTAGAAAAAAAGAGGAAGAGAAGAGAAGAAAGAAAAGAAAGGGAGACAAACATGAAAAAAGGAAGGGAACATACTGGGCTTTGACAGAGAGACCTAGAAACGATGAATAAGGTAGAGGAGCAAAGAGCAATTGCTAGCATTAGCCTCTGACCTAACCATACATGCACAGAGAGAGAGAGAGAGAGAGAGAGAGAGAGAGAGAGAGAGAGAGAGAGAGAAGAAAAGAGATTTCAACTTACCATGACCAAAATACATTATATACTTATATGGGACATCATGATATAGCCAAACCTGAGAATAACATGTATAGAAGGAGATGAAGAAATACAGCTTAAGGGTACAAAAAACATATTCAACAAAATCATATAAATAACTTCCCCAAACTAAAGAAGGATATACCTTTGACAGTACAAGAAACTTACACAACACCTAATACACTGACCAAAAAAAAAAAGTTCCCTTGTCACATAATAACCAAAACACCAAACTTAAAAAAATAAAGAAAAAATATTAACAGCAACAAAGGAAAAAGGCCAAGTAGCATACAAAGGCAAACATCAGAATTACATCTGACTTATCAATGAAAACTCTGAAAGTCAGAAGGTCCTGGATAGATGTACTACAAACACTAAGGAAACAGGGATGTCAGCCCAGATTACTATGCCCAGAAAAGCTTTCAATCACTATAGATGGAGAAAACAAGTTATTCCATGACAAAACCAGATTTAGACAATACATATCCACAAATCCAGACCTATAGAAAGTACTGGAAGGAAAACTCCAACCCAAGAAAGTTAACTACACTCACAAAAACATAGGCGACAGACAATCCCACTTTAACAAAAGCCAAAAGAAAAAAAAAGAAGGGGAAATCTACACACAATACCAACAGCAATGAATATAAAATAAGCAAGAATTAACAAACAATGGTTATTAATAAGCCTCAATGTCAATGATCTTAACTTGCCAGAACAGATATGAAGACAGAATCCATCCTTCTGCAGCTTACAAGAAACATATCTCAATGTCAAAGACAGATGTTACCGCACAGCAAAGGATTGGGAAAAGATTTTCCAATCAAATGGACCCAAGAAACAAGCTGGTAGAGCAATCCTAATATGTAACAAATTAAACTTCAAACTAAAATCAATAAAATGAGACAAAGAGGATCATTTCATATTCATCACAGGAAAAGTCCATCAAGACTAAGTCTCAGTTCTGAACATCTGTGTCCCAAATACGGAGGCACCCACATTCATAAACGAAACATTACTAAAGCTCAAATCACAAATAACCTCATACACTTATAGTGGGAGATTTCAACACCCCACTCTCACCACTAGAGAAGACCAACAGACAAAAACTTAACAAAGAAACAAAGGAACTAACAGTTATGAAACAATTGGAATTTACAGACATCTATAGAGCATTCCATCTAAACACAAAAGAGTATACCTTCTTGTCAGCACCATATGAAACCTTCCCTAAAATCAACCATGACCACATATTCAGAAACATAGCAAACCTCAACAGGTTAAAAAAACAACATTGGAATAACCCCTTGTACAAAATTGGATCACCATAGTTTAAAGTTAGAATTCAATAACAACACAAATTGCAGAAACCCTACAAACTCATGGAAATTGAAAAATGCAAAATCGCATCATTCCTGGGTCAAAGAAGAAATTAAAAAAATAAATTAAAGACATCCTAGAATTTAATGAGAATAAAGACACAAAATACCCGAACTTATTGGACACTTGGAAAGTAGTATCAAGAGGAAAGTTCACAGCACTAAGTGCCCACATGAAGAAACTGGAGAATAGTCACAGCAGAGAATTAACAGCACAACTACAAGCTCTAGATAAAAAACACAAACTCACACCAGAAAAGATGCCAGGAAATAATCAAATTGAGGGCTGAAATCAATAAGGTAGAAAGAAATAAGAATAAAGAAATACAATACAAAGAACCAATGAAACAAAGATTGGGTTCTTTGAGAAAATCATCAAGATAGAAAAACTTTATCCAAACTAACCAAAAGGTAAAGAGAGAAAATGCAAATTAACAACTTAAGAAAGAAAAGGGGGACATAACAACAGACACTGAGAAAATCCAGGTTATACTTTGAAAACCTATATTCCACAAAATTGGAAAATTTAAAGGAAATTGACAACTTTCTGGAGAGATGCCTCTTACCAAAATTGAATCAAGAACAGAGAAGCAATTTAATCAGATATGTAATCCCTAATAAAATGGAAGCAGTCATCAAAAGTCTTCACCTTCCCCCCCAAAAAAACACCCAGTGCCAGATGACTACAGTGCAGAATTCTACCAGAAATTCAAACAAGAGCTAACACCAGTACTCCTCAAACTCTTCCACACAATAGTAGGAGAAAGGACATTAACAAACACACTATATGAGGCTAATATTACCTTGGTACCCAAGCCACACAAAGATACAACAAAGAAAGAGTAGTACAGACCAATATCCCTCATGAACATTGATGCAAAAATGCGCAATAAAATACTGGTGAATTGAATCCAAAAACACATCAGAAAAATCATGCATCATGATCAAGTAGGTTTCATCCCAGGGATGCAGGGATGGTTCAACATACAAAACTCTATCAATGTAATCCACCATATGAACAAGCTGAGAAACAAAAATCACATGATCATCTCACTAGATGCTGAAAAAGCCTTTGACAAAATCCAACATCCATTCATGATAAAAGTATTGGAGAGATCCTGGATAACTGGAAAATACATAAACATAATAAAAGCTATATACAGCAAACCAAGAACCAACATCAAACTGAATGGAGAGAAGAAATTCAGGGCAGTTCCTCTAAGATTAGGAACAAGACAAGGCTGTCCACTCTCCCCATACCTCTTCAATATTGTACTCAAAGGTCTAGCTAGAGCAATAATACAACAAGGGGATACAAATTGGAAAGGAAGAGGTCAGACTTTCATGATTTGAAGATGATAGTTTACATAAGTGACCCAAAAAACTCTACCAGGGAACTCTTACAGCTGATAAATACCTTCACCAAAGTGGCAAGATACAAGATCAACCAAGAAAATCAGTAGTCCTACTATATACAGACCATAAAAGGGCTGAGAAAGAAATCAGAGAAACAATTGCCACAAACAACATAAAATACCTTGGAGTAATGCTAACCAAACAAGTGAAAGACCTGTATGGCAAGAACTTTGAGTCTTTAAAGAAAGAAAATAAAGAAGACACCAGAAAATGTAAAGATCTCCCATGCTCATGGATAGGTAGGATAAACATAGTGAAAATGGCAATCCTGCCAAAAGCAATCTACAGACTCAATTCAATCCCCATCAAAATCCCAGCACAATACTTCACAGACCTTGAAAAAACTAATCAACTTTATAGGGAAAAACAAAGGACCCTGCCAGGAGTTGGTGGAACACGCCTTTAATCCCAGCACTTGGGAGGCAGAGGCAGGCGTCTCTTTGAGTTCAAGGCCTACCTGGTCTACAAAGTTAGTTCCAGGACAGCGTCAAAAACAATATAGAGATATCCTGTCTTGAAAAACCAAAAAAGAAAGAAAAGACCCAGGATAGCCAAGACAACCTTGTTCAACAAAGCAACACCTAGAGGCATCACCATCCCTGACTTCAAGCTCTGTTATATAGCTATAGTCCTGAAAACAGCATGGTATTGGCACAAAAACAGACAGGTAGACCAATGGAATTGAACACCTTGATATTAACCCACACACCTACAAAAACCTGGTTTTTGACAAAGAAGTTAAAATTATACAATCAAAAAAAGCATCTTCAACAAATGGTGCTGTCATAAGTGGAGGCTGGCATGTAGAAGACTGAAGATAGATCCATGTCTATACCATGTCTATAGCCATGCACAAACTTAAGTTCAAATGCATCAAAAACCTCAACATCCAGCCACACTGAATCTCTTAGAAGAGAAAGTGGGAAGTACCCTTGAATGAATTGGTACGGGAGACTGCTTCCTGAACATAACACCAGTAGTGCAGACACTGAGATCAACAATCAATAAATGGGACCTCCTGAAACTGAGAAGTTTTTGTAATGCAAAGGACACAGTCAACAACACAAACAGACAGCCCATAGAATGGGAAAAGATATTCACTAACCCCACATCTGACAGAGGGCTAATCTACAAAATTTACAAAGAACTCAAGAAGCAAGTCTCCAAAACACCAAAGGATCCAATTAAAAAGTGGTCTACAGAACTCAATAGAGAATTCTCAATAGAGGATTCTAAAACAGCTGACAGACACTTAAGAAAGTGCTCAACATCCTTAGCCATTAGGGAAATGCAATTCAAAACTACTCTGAGATATCATCTTATTCCTGTCAGAATGGATAAAATCAAAAACACCAATGACAGCTTATTCTGGAGAGGATGTGGAGAAAGAGGAACACTCTTTCATTGTTGGTGGGAGTGCAAACCACTTTGGAAATCAGTATGGAGATTCTTCAGGAAAATAGGACTCAGTCTACCACAAGACCCAGCAATTCCACTCTTAGGCATGTACCCAAAAGATTCCCATTCATACAACATGGCTGTCTGTTCCACTATGTTCATAGCAGCATTATTTGTAATAGCCAGATCCTGGAAGCAACCTAGATGCCCCTCAACTGAAGAGTGGGTAGAGAATATGTGTTACATTTACACAATGGAGTACTAATCAGCAGAAAAAATGGAATCCTGAAATTTGCAGGCAAATGGATGGCACTAGAAGAAACCATCCTGATTGAGGTAACCCAGTCACAAAAAGACAAACATGGTATGTACTCACTCATATATGGATTTTAGACATGGACCAGGGGAGTGTCAGTTTACAATCCCATTACCAGTGAGTCTGGGAGACAAGGAGGTTCCCAGGAGAGATATACATGATACCCCAAAGAAGTGGAATGAGTCAAGATCTCCTGAGCAGATTGGGAACATGGGGTGAGGGGAGAGGGAACTAGGAAAAAGAGAGGGGGAATAGAGGAGGGGAGAGGAAGACATGGGGGAGCAGGAAAGAATAGAGGAGAGCATGATGAGAGATACCATAGTGGAGGGAGTCATTATAGGTTTGAGGAGAGAGCTGACACTAGTGAGGGAGTCATTATAGGTTTAAGGAGAGAGCTGACACTAGTGAGATTTCCAGAGATCTACAAGGATAACACCAACTGGCAAACTAAGCAATAGTGGAGAGACTACCTTAATACCCCCTCCCTGATGATGATATTGAGGACTACCTTATATGCCATCCTAGGACCTTCATCCAGTCACTGATGGATGCAGAGACAGATACCCACAGCTAAACACTAAACTGAACTCCTGGAACCCAGTGACGGAGAGGGAGGAGTGATAAACAAAGAGGTTAAGACCATGCTGGTGAAACCCACAAAGACATATAACCTGACAAGGAGGAACTCTTGGACCCCAGACTGATGACTGAGAGGCCAGCAGAGGACTGATCCAGACCCCCTGAACGTAGTGTCAATGAGGAGGCCTCGGCAATCTCTGAGGTATTGGGTAGTAGATCAGTGTTTACCATGTCAAAGGAATGAACTTTGGGAGCCCATTCCACAATGATGGATGCTCTCTCAGCCTGGACACATGGGGGAGGGCCTAGGGCCTCCCCTGGATGAAATGAAAGACTCTGGAGATCCCCCATGGAGGGCCTCACCCTCCCTCAGGAATGGTGTGGGGATTGGGTGGGGGTCTGGGAGGGCTGGTGGAGGGGCAAGTGAGGAGGGGTGGGTGAGGGAGCTGGGAATGACGTGAAGCAAGTATGTTTCTAATTTAAATTTAAAAATATAATGAAAAATATGAATTATATACATTCAGACATATAAACAAAATAAGGTATACATAATTAGGCTTACTATCTAAAATAATGGAATTCAATATATAACAAGGGAGGTGTAATTTTCAAAAAATGTGTAAATAATGTTTTTGCTTCCAAGAGCTTTTAATGGTGCTGATGCTGTATACAAGATTATGTATACATTATATTCATGGATGTGTGACCTTCCATGAATCTTCCAAGTACGGTAGACATTCATGGGGAAACACTGTAAGAGAAAACAGACTCCTCTTCTCCAAGCACCTACTAGTTGTTTATTGTGGTAGCATTTCATGTTAATCTCCTTTATCCTATGCTAGACTGTGGTCTTGTTTGAGTTACAATGGGATTATATATGCTGCCATCACCTCTGTGAGTCCATAGATGAAGCTTCCTTTTTGTGCAAAAGACACTGTTCCCTTGTATTTAGTAACTGTTTCTGTTTCTTTACCTTTTTCCACCTTTTCCACAATGGTCTTCTTTTAAGGCAAGGATATTTTGTGGGTTCTTATTCTCTATACATTGGCCAATAGTGGACCTCAGTGTTAATCATCATCTAGTACAACTAGAAGCTTTTCTAATGAGGGTTAATAGATGAATTAATCTAAAGGTAACAACAAGCCACTTGGGAATCCATTAGCAGAATAATATTTCAGTAGATTACTCTTTAGGGCCTATGGCTATTCTAGCTATGTGTTCTTAGCCGAGCAATGGTGCAAGGTATGGATTACATCTTGTCAATAGAGAATTAAATCCAATAAGAAAGTTATTGACTACTATCTTTACGTTGTTGCCACTATTATACCAATTGCCACAATTTAGTAAGCTAATCCTCATTGTGTCTTGAAGGCCTTAATCTGATTACATTCTTCTCTTGTATAGTGTTATTGCTCCTTCTAAAATAATGAAAATAATGAAAGCTATGCAATAGGGATGGAGCATCTAGTTGCAAACCAAAAAAATGCAAGAAATGGAAGACAAAACAAACCAAAAAAGGCAGGAAATGGAAGAAAAAACAAACCAAAAAATGCAAGAAATGGAAGAAAAAACCAAACCAAAAAGGCAGGAAATGGGAGAAAAAACAAACCAAAAAATACAAGAAATGGAAGAAAAAGCAAACCAAAAAATTAATAAAATGCAACAAATGGATGAAAAGGTAAGCCAAAAATTGCAAGAAACAATGCAAACAGTGCAAGGGTTGAAAACTGAAATAGAGATGATAAAAAAACACAATCTGAAGAAAGGCTGGGCATACAAGAGCTGGACAAATGGTCAGGTACCAACGATACAAGCATTACCAACAGAATAGAAGAGATGAAAGACAGAATCTCAGGTGTTGAAGATACACTAGGAGAAAGAGATTCATAGACCAAAGAAAATCTTAAGTCCAACAAACAAAACATCCAGGAAATATGGGACACCATGAAAAGACCAAACCTAAGAATAATAGGTATAGAAGGTGAAGAAAACCACCTCAAAGGGGCAGAAAACATATTCAACAAAATCATAGAAGAAAACTTTCCCAACCTAAAGAAAGATGTCAATGAAGGTACAAGAAGCTTACAGAACACACACAAAAAAAGTCCCCTTGCCACATAATAATCAAGACCCCAAATATACAGAATAAAGAAAGAATATTAAGACCAGCTAAGGAAAAAGGCCAAGTAACATAGAAAGGCAAACCTATCAGAATTACACCTGACTTCTCCATGGAAACTCTGAAAGCCAGAAGGTCCTGGATAGATATTCTACCAACACTAAGAGATCATGGATGCCAGCCCAGGCTACTATACCCGACAAAGCTCTCAATCACTATAGATGGAGAAAACAAAATGGGACCTTCTGAAACTGAGAAGCTTCTGTAAGACAAAGACACAGTCAGCAAGACAAAAAGGCAGCCCACAGAATGGGAAAAAAATATTCACTAACCCCACATCTGACAGAGGGCTGAAATCCAAAATTTACAAAGAACTCAAGAAGCAAGTGTCCAAAACACCAAAGGATCCAATTAAAAAGTGGGATACAGAACTAAATAGAGAATTTTCAATAGAGGAGTCTAAAATGGCTGAGAGGCACTTGAGAAAGTGCTCAACATCCTTAGCCATCCGGGAAATGCAAATCAAAACAACTGTGAGATACCATCTCACTCCTGTCAGAATGGCTAAAATCAAAAACACCAACGACAATTTATGCTGGAGAGGATGTAGAGAAAGGACTACACTCCTCCACTGCTGGTGGGAGTGCCAACTCATACAGACACTTTGGAAATCAGTATGGAGATTCCTCAGAAAAATGGGAATAAACCTACCAAAAGACCCAACAACTCCACTCTTGGGCATATATCCAAAAGTTGCCCATTCATACAACAAGGATGTCTGTTCCACTATGTTCATGGCAGCATTATTTGTAATAGCCAGAAGTTGGAAGCAACCTAGATGCCTCTCAACCAAAGAGTGGATAGAGAAAATGTGGTACATTTACACAATGGAGTACTATTCAGCAGACAAAAACAATGGAATCCTGAAACTTGCAGGCAAATGGATGGCACTAGAAGAAACCATCCTGAGTGAGGTAACCCAGTCACAAAAAGAGAAACATGGCATGTACTCTCTCATATATGGATTTTAGACATAAATCTGGGGAGTGCCAGCCTACAATCCCATGGCCAGAGAGTCTGGGAAACAGAACCTTCATTCAGTGGCTGATAGAAGAAGAGGCAGACTCCCACGGGAGCTGAACTCAAGAAAACCAGTAACAGAGAGGGAGGACTGATGAGCAACGGGATTAAGACTGGGCTGGTTTAACCCCCAGAAACAGCTGACCTGACAAGGGTTAGCTCTCGAATCCCAGACTGATGGCTGGGAATCCAGCATGGGACTGATCAAGACCCCCTGAATGTGGGTGTCAGTGAGGAGGCCTAGGTAATCTATTGGGCCTTGTGTAGTAGATCAGTATTTATCCCAGGTATACAAATGGACTTTGGACTCCCATCTAACAATGAGAGATGCATTCTCACCCTGATCTCTTGGGGGAGGGTCTAGGCCCTGTCCTGGATGAAATGACAGACTATGGACACCCACATGGAGGGCCTCACACTCACTGGGGAGATGAGGGGATATTGGGGGGGTTGGTAGGGGGACACGGGAGGAAGGGAAGGAAATGGAGAGGGACCTAGAATTGACATGTGAAGCAACCTTGTTTCTTATTTTAATTTAAATTTTAAAATAATGTTTAAAATATATCCACTAAAAAACTATCAAATCAAATCCAAGAACGCATCAGAAAAATCATACACCATGATCAAGTAGGCTTCATCCCAGGGATGCAGGATGGTTCAACATACGAAAATCCACCAATGTAATCCATCATATAAACAAACTGAAAAAGAAAAACACCATGATCATTTCACTGGATGCTGAAAAATCCTTTGACAAAATACAACACCCTTTCATGATAAAGGTCTTGGGGAGATCAGGGATAACAAGAACTTACCTAAACATAATAAAGGCAATAAACAGCAAACCAACAGCCAGCATAAAACTAAATGGAGAGAAACCCAAGATGATTCCTCTAAAGTCAGGAACAAATCAAGGTTATCCACTGTCTCAATATCTCTTCACTGTTGTGCTTGAAGTTCTTGCTAGAGTAATAAGACAAGAAAAGCAGATCAAGTGGATACAAATTGGAAAGGAAGAAGTCAAACTTTTACTACTTACAGATGATATGATAGTCTATGTAGGAGACCCAAAAAATTCTACCAAGGAACTCCTACAGCTGATGAACAAGTTCAGGAAGTGGCAGTGCACAAGATTGACTCAAAAAAAATCAGCAGCCCTATTGTACAAAGACGATAATTGTGCTGAGAAAGAAATAGGAGAAACATCACCCTTCACAACAGCAACAAACAACATAAAATATTTTGGAATGACTCAAACCAAACAGGTGAAAACCTGACAAGAACTTTAAGTCTTTAAAGGAAAAACTTAAAGAAGAGCAAGAAAATGGAAAGATCTCCCATGCTCTTTGATTGGTAAGATCAACATAGCAAAATGGCACTCTTGTCAAAAGCAATCTACAGATTCAATGCAATCTCCATCAAAATCCCAGCACAATTCTTCACAGACCTTGAAAGGAAGATTCTCAACTTTATATGAAAAAAAACAAAATATCCAGGATAGCCAAAACAACCCTGTACCATAAAGGAACTGCCAGAGGCATCACCATCCTGAACTCAGGCTCTATTATAGAGCTATACTCCTGAAAACAGCTTGGTATTGACACAAAAATAGGCAGGCAGACCAAAGCAATTGAGTTGAACACCCTGATATTAATGCACATCTATGAACACCTGATATTTGACAAAGAGGCTAAAACTATACAATGGAAAAAAGAAAGCATCTTCAACAAATGGTGCTAGCATAACTGGATGCTAGAATGTCTAAGACTGCAGCTAGATCCATGTTTATTGCCATGCACAAAACTTAAGTCCAAATGGTTCAAAGACCTCAACATAAACCCAGCCACATTGAACCACTTAGAACAGAAAGTGGGAAGTACCCTTGAACAAATTGGTACAGCAAACCACTTCCTGAACATACCAACAGTAGCACAGACACTGAGATCAGTAGTTAATAAATGGGACCTCCTGAAACTAAGAAGCTTCTGTAAGGCAAAGGACACAGTCCACAAAACAAAATAGCAGCCCAAAGAATGGGAAAAGATATTCACTAACCCCACATCTGACAGAAGGCTGATCTCCAAAATTTACAAAGAACTCAAGACGCTAGTCTCTAAAACATCAAATAATCCAATTAAAAAGTGGGTACACAACTAAATAAAGAATTCTCAATAGAATCTAAAATGGCTGAAAGACTCTTGAGAAAGTGCTCAACATCCTTAGCCATCGGGGAAATGCAAATCAAAACAACTCTGAGATACCATCTTGTTCATGTCAGAGTGGATAAAATCAAATACACCAATGACAGTTTATGCTGGAGAGGATGAGGAGAAAGGGGAACACTCCTCCACTGCTGGTGGGAGTGCCAACTTGTACAGTCACTTTAGAGATCAGTATGGAGGTTCCTCAGGAAAATGGAAATCAGTCTACCACTAGATCTAGCAATTCCATTCTTAGGCATGTATCCAAAAGATAAACATCCATACAACAAGAACATCTGTTCCACTATGTTCATAGCAGCATTATTTGTAATAGCCAGAACCTGGAAGCATCCTAAATGCCCCTCAACTGAAGAATGGATGGAGAAAACGTGGTACATTTACACAATGGGATACTACTCAGCAGAAAAAAAAACTGAAATCTTGAAATTTGCAGGCAAATGGATGGCACTAGAAGAAACCATCCTGAGTGAAGTAACCCAGTTAAAAAAAAGACAAACATGGTATGTACTCACTCATATTGAATTTTAGACATAGAGCAAAAGTATTCCAGCCTACAATCCATACCACCAAAGAAGCTAGGAAGCTAAGAGAGACATGCATAGTCCCCTGGACATAGGGAAAGGGACAAGATCTCCTGAACTAATTGGGACCATGGGGGGATGGAAGAGGTAGTTAGAAGAAAGATAAGGGGAGAAGAGGAGGGGAGTGTAGCACATGAGGAAGCAGAAAGATTGAGTTAGGGGAAGAATAGAGGAGAGCAAGAAAAGAGATACCATAATAGAGGGAGGTTTAAAGAGAAACCTGGCACTAGTGAAATTTTCAGAGATTTACAAGGTTGACCCCAACTAACATTCTAGCAATAGTCATGAGGATACTTAAATGCCCTTCTCCAATAATGAGATTTATGACTACCTTATATGAAATTCTATAACCTTCATCCAATAGCTCATGGAAGCAGAAGCAAACACCTACAACTAAACACTGAGTAGAACTCTCAAATCCAGTTACAGAAAGGGAGGAGTGATGAGAAAGGGGTCAAGACCAGGCTGGAGAAACCCACAGAGGCAGCTGACCTGAACAAGGGGGGAGATCATGGACTGAGAGCTGGGAAACCAGCTTAGGACTGATCCAGACCCCCTAAACTTGGGTGGCAGTTAGGAGGTCTGGTTAATCTATGGGGCCTCTGATAGTGGATCAGTATTTATTCCTAGCTCACAATGGACTTTGGGAGGCCACTCCACATAGAGGGATACTCTCTCAACCTGGACACAGGGGAGGGTCTAGTTCCTGCTCCAAATGATGTGACAGACTTTGAAGACCCCCCATGGAAGGCCTCACCTTCCCTGAGGTGCATAAAGGGGATGGGATAGGGGATAGGTGGGGGGCAGGGGAGGAGGGGGAGGGAGAGGGAACTGGGATTGACATGTAAAACAAGCTTGTTTCTAATTTAAATTTTAAAAAAGGGAAAAGATAAAAGAGAACAAAGTTTTTTGTTCCCAAATACCTTCTACCACATTAATTTGCTCTTTTAATCCTCCTGAAAACAATTTTCAGAATAAATTCCCAATCAAAATAAATAATATATTTCTAGTTAATGCAGTCATGATTTTATTTCTAATTTAGCAATCAAAGTTTGAAAACAAAGCAAGAAAATAAGACAACTTAAGCCCAATAAGGAAACAAAATACCTTACATTAAATTTCTTGGACTTATGAGAAAGTAAATTGGAACAATCAATTTATCTTCCAGCTCACGTGATTCTCAATAGTTTAATAGTTTAAGTTTAAAATGACAGTCAAACAGAAACAACATTGTAATATCTATGATATCAATACCTAGAATTGCAATCATCCCAAACCCAGATACCTAGATGCCAGCATAAAAATACAATCAATAACAGTCAGGAAAATATGTTGCCACTAGATCCCAGCAACCCTACTACACTATTGCAATATAACTGAAGTACAAGACAAGGGCTTCAAAATAGCTATCATGAATATGTTCAAGGACCTAAAGAGAATACGAACGAATCCACTAACGAAATCTATAAAGACAAACAGTGGAATTAAATTAAGACAACAGATCAAGACACCAAAGCAGAAAAGGCATAACTAAAGAAAACCCAAACTGTATTATTCACTCATATATGGATTTTAGGCAATCTATGGAGCCTTGGGTAGTACTTATCCCTGGCATACAAATGGACTTTGGCTGCCCATCCCACAATGAGGGATGTTATCTCAGCCTGGACTCTTAGGGGAGAGCCTAGGCCCTGCCCTAGATGAAATGATAGACTCTGGATATCCCCTGTGGTGTGCCTCACCCTCTGTGGGATCCGAGTGGGGACTGAGAAGGGGGCTGAGGGACTTGGTGGAGGGGCGGAGGAGGAAGAGGGGGAGGGAGAGGGAGCTGGGATTAACATGTGAAGCAAGCTTGTTTCTAATTTAAATTTAAAAAATAAAAGTCTTATTAAAAGCATTAAAGAACAAAGAAATAAAAGAAAACCCAAACTGAGGTAAAAATGGAAATGAAAAATTTAGAAAGTGAAACAGGAACCTCAGGGGCAAGTCTCACCAACAGAATAGAAGAAATGGAAGAGAGAATCTCGAGTATTGAAGATAAGAAAGAAGAAACAGATACCTCAGTTAAAGAACATGTTAAAACTAAGAAACTCCTTCTTGCTCCCCCATGACCTTCTTTCTCTTCCTCTTCTCCCCCTCTCTTTTTCCCAGAAGGTTGAGTTGGGGGAAGAATAGGGTGAGAACAGGATGAGAAATACCATAATAGAGGGAATCATTATAGGTTTGAAGAGAGATCTGGCACCAGTGAGACCTCTAGCGATCTTCAAGGATAACACCAACTGGTAAACTAAGCCATAGGGGAGAGACTACCTTAACTGTGAATCCCTGATAATGAGTTTGACGACTACCTCAAATGCCATCCTAAAACCTTCATCCAGTGATGGGATGGAAGCAGAGGTTAACACCCACAGCTAAACACTGAACTGAAACCCTGGAAACCCAGTGACAGAGAGGGAGGAGTGAAGAGCAAATGGGTAAAGAATGGGCTGGCTAAATGACAGTTTATGCTGGAGAGGACTGGAAAAAGGGGAACACTCCTCCAATGCTGGTGGGAGTGCAAACTTGTACAGTTACTTTGGAAATCAGTATGGAGATTCCTCAGGAAAATGGGAATCAGTCTACCACAAGACCCAGCAATTCCACTGTTAGGCATATACCCAAAAGATGCACATTCACACAACAAGGATGTATGTCTGTTCCACTACATGCGTAGCAGCATTATATGTAATAGCTAGATCTTGGAAGCAGTCTAGATGTACCACAACTGAAGAGTGTATAGAAAAAAATGTGGTACATTTACACAATGGAGTACTACTCGGCAGAAAAAAACAATGGAATCCTGAAATTTGCAGGCAAATGGATGGCACTAGAAGAAACCATCCTGAGTGAAGTAACCCAGTTACAAAAAGACAAACATGGTATGTACTCACTCATATATGGATTTTAGATAGAGATCAGGGGAGTGTCAGCCTACAATCCCAGTGCCAGTGAGTCTGGGAAACAGGAATGTTCCCAAGAGAGATGCATGACACCCCCAGAGAAGTGTAATGAGCCAAGATCTCCTGAGAAGTTTGGGAACATTAGGAGAGGGAAGAGGGAACCAGGAAAAAGAGAGGGGGATAAGAGAAGGACAGAAGAAGGCATGGGGGAGAAGGGTGGCTGAGATAAGAATAGAGGAGAGCAGGATGAGAGATACCATAATAGATGGAGTCATTATAGGTTTGAGGGGAGAGATAACACTAGTGAGATCTCCAGAGATCTACAAGAATAACAGAAACTGGCAAACTAAGCAATAGTCGAGATAGCCCCTCCTTGATTATAAGGTTGATGACTACCTTTTATGAGGTTATTGAAGCATCGTAAAAAGAGTTTGGCAAAGACCCTTCTGCTTCTATTTCATGGAATACTTTGAGGAGAATTGGTATAACCTGATCATTGAATTTCTGATATCTATCCAGGAGGAGTAGATGCCAGGAAATAATCAAATTGAGGGCTGAAATCAATAAAGCAAAGACTAAGAAAACAATACAAAGAATCAATGTACGAAGAGTTGGTTCTTTAAGAGAATCAACAAGATAGACAAACCTTTATCCAAACTTACCAAACAACAGAGTGTGAACATTCAAATTAACAAAATCAGGAAAAAAGGGGGGACATAACAACAGACACTGAGAATATCCAAAGATTCATCAGGTCATACTTTGAAAACTTGTACTCCACACAATTTGAAAATCAAAAGGAAATGGACAATTTTCTGGCTAGATATCACTTGCCAAAATTAAATCAAAAACAGATAAGCAATTTAAATAGACCTATAACCTCTAAGGAAATAGAAGCAGTCATCAAAAGTCTCCCAACTGAAAAAAGCCCAGGTACAGATGGCCTCAGTGCAGAATTCTACCAGAAATTCAAAGAACAGGTTATACCAGTTCTCCTCAAAGTATTCCACACAATAGAAGCAGAAGGGTTTGCCAAACTCTTTCTATGAGGCTTCATTAACCTTCATACCCAAGCAGCACAAAGACAAAACTAAGAAAGAGAACTTCATACCAGTATCCCTCATGAACATTGATGCAAAAATACTCAATAAAATACTGGTTTAATATGATCCAAGAACACATCCGAAAAAGCATACACCATGATCAAGTAGACTTCATCCCAGGGATGCAGCCATGGTTCAACATATGAAAATCCATCAATGTAATCCACTATACAAACAAGATGAGAAACAAAAATCACATGATCAACTCACTTGATGCTAAAATGGCCTTTGACTAAATCCAACACCCATTCATGATAAAGGTCTTGGAGAGATTTGGGATAATAGGAACTTACCTCAACATAATAAAAAGCTATATACAGCAAACCAACAGCCAACATCAAACTAAATGGACAGAAACGCAAAGCAATTCCTCTAAGATCCGGAACAAGACGAGGCTGTCCACTCTCTCCATACCTCTTCAAAATTGTACTTGAAGTTCTAGCTAGAGCAATACTACAACAAAAGGAGATCAAGGGAATACAAATTGGAAAAGAGGAGGTCAAACTTTCACTATTTGCAGATGATATGATAGTTAACATAAGTGACCAAAAAAACTCCACCAGTGAACTCCTGCAGCTGATGAATACTTTCAGCAAAGTGGCAGGCTACAAGATCAACTCAAGAAAATCAGTAGCCCTACTATATACAGATGATAAAAGGGCTGAGAAAGAAAACAGAGAAACATTGCCCTTTACAATAGCCACTAACACCATAAAATACCTTGGGGTAATGCTAACCAAACAAGTGAAAGCCTTGTATAGCCAGAACTTTGAGTCTTTAAAGAAAGAAATCAAAAAAGACACCAGAAAATGGAAAGATCTCACATGCTCTTGGGTAGGATCAATGTAGTAAAAATGGCAATCTTACCAAAAGCAATATACAGATTTAACGCAATCCCCATTAAAATCCCAGCACAATTATTTACACACCTTGAAAGAACAATCATCAACTTTGTATGCAAAAACAAAAGACCCAGGAGAGCCAAAACAACCTTATTCAACACAGCAACATCTGGAGACATCAGCATCCTTGACTTCAAGCTCTATTTTAGAGCTGTAGTACTGAAAACAGCTTCGTATTGGCACAAAAATAGACAGGTAACCAATGAAGTCAAATTGAACACCCTGATATTAACCAATACATGTATGAACATCTGATTTTCGACAAAGCTAAAAATATACAATGGAAAAAAGAAAGCATCTTCAACAAATGGTGCTGGCATAGCTGGATGCTGGCATGTAGAAGAATGTGGATAGATACATGTCTATCACCATGCACAAAACTTAAGTCCAAATGGATCAAAGACCTCAACATAAATCCAGCCACACTGAACCTGTTAGAAGAGAAAGTTGGAGGCACCCTTGAACGAATTGGTACAGGAGACCATTTCTTGAATGTAACTCCAGTAGCACAGACACTAAGATGGAAAATTAATAAATGGGACCTCCTGAAACTGAAAAGCTTCTGTAAGACAAAGGACACAGTCAGCAAGACAAAAAGACACCCCACATATTAGGAAAAGATATTCACTAACCCCACATCAGACAGAGGGCTCATCTCTAATATTTACAAAGAACTCAAGAAGCAAGTGTCCAAAACACTAAAGGATCCAATCAAAAAGTGGGGTACAGAACTAAATAGGGAATTCTCAAAAGAGGACACTAAAATGGCTGAGAGGCCTTGAGAAAGTGCTCAAAATCCCTAGCCATCCGGGAAAGGCAAATCAAAACAACTCTGAGATACCATCTCACTCCTGTCAGAATGGCTAAAATCAAAAATACCAATAACAGTTCATGCTGGAGAATATGTGGAGAAAGGGGAACACTCCTCCACTGCTGGTGGGAGTGCCAACTCATACAGACACTTTGGAAATCAGTATGGAGATTCCTCAGGAAAATGGGAATCAGTCTAACACAAGACCCAGCAATTCCACTCTTAGGCATATACCCAAAAGATGCACATTTATACAACAAGGATGTCTGTTCCACTGTGTTCATAGCAGCATTATTTGTAATAGCCAGAACCTGGATGCAACCTAGATGCCCCTCAACTGAAGAGTGGATAGAGAAAATGTGGTACGTTTACACAATGGAGTACTATTCAGTGGAAAAAATGGAATCTTGAAATTTTCAGGCAAATGGATGGCACTAGAAGAAACCATCCTGAGTGAGGTAACCCAGTCACAAAATGAGAAACATGGCATGTACTCACTCATTTTTGGATTTTAGACATGAATCAGGGGAGTGCCAGCATACAATCCCTCTGCCAGAGAGTCTAGGAAACAGAACCTTCATCCGGTGACTGATGAAAGCAAAGGCAGATATCCACAAACACTGAACAGAACTCCTGGAATCCAGTGTCAGAAAGGGAGAACTGATGGGCAAAGGAGTGGGCTGGTTTAACACAGAGAAACAGTTGACCTGAACAAGGAAGAGCTCTTGGACTCTAGATTGATGGTTGTGTGGAAAGCATGGTACTGACCCAAACTCCCTGAAGGTGGGTTGTAAAGAGAATCCTTTCCTTGAGAGAAGCCTTCCGATCAGCCTGATTCCAGAGCCACATCAGTCCCAAATAAACACACAGGAGGCTATATTAATTATAAAGCTATTGGCATTGCTTGTTTCTTACTGGCTAGCTCTGACTTAAGTAATTACCCCATAATTGTTAATCTAAGTATTTCTCTTACCGGAGAATAGTTCCGGGCTTCCTACCCCATGGTGTTACATCTTGACTCTCTGTGTTTCTCCTTCCCAGAGTTCTCCTGGACTCCTAGTCCCACCTATCTTGGTTCCCTATTGGCCCAACAGTGCTTTATTGACATATACATAGGACTTCCCCCATCAGTGGGTTTCAGTGAGAAGGCCTAGGATAGTATTTATCCCTGATATGCAAATAGACTTTGAGTGCTCATGCCACAATATGGGAGGCTCTCTCAGCCAGGACTCCTGGGGGAGGGCCTAGGCCCTGCCCTGGATGAAATGACAGTTACTGGAGATCCACCATGGAGTGCCTCACCTTCCTTGGGGATCTGAGTAGAGATTGGGTGGGGGACTGGGGGACCTGGTGGGGAGGAAGGGGGAGGAGAGGAGGGAGAGGGAGCTGGAATTAACCTGTGAAACAAGATTGTTTCTAACCTAAATTAAAAAAAAAGAAAAAAATCACCAATGACAGCTTATGCTGGAGAGGATGTGGAGTAAGGGGAACACTCCTCCATTGCTGGTGGGAATACAAAGGAGGCTGGAAAGAGGGTAAAAGGGGAGAGGGGAGGAGGGAAGGAGAGTTGGAAAATATATAGCTCAATAAAAATGGCAAAAAAAGAAAACAGAAGAAAAAAGAAGAGATAAGCAATTTAAACAGATCTATATCCCCTAAGGAAATAGAAGCAGCCATAAAAAGGCTTCCAACCAAGAAAAGTTCAGGGCCAGATGGTTTCAGTGCAGAATTCTATCAAAAATTTAAGGAAGAGCTAATACCAATTCTCTTCAAATTGTTCCACACAATAGAAGTGAAAAGATTACTGCCAAATTCTTTTTACGGGGCTACAATTGCATTAGTAGCCAAACCACACAAAGACACAACCAAGATAGGGAATTACAGACCAATCTCCCCCATGAACACTGATGCAAAAATACTCAATAAAATATTGGCAAATCGAATCCAAGAACACATCAGAAAAAAGTATATACCATGATCAAGTAGGTTTCATCCTAGGGATTCAGGGATGGTTAAACATACGAAAATCCATCAATGTAATCCACCATATAAACAATCTGAAAAAGAAAAGCCACACGATCATCTCACTAGATGCTGAAAAAGCCTTTGAGAAAATCAAACACCCCTTCATAATAAAGGTCTTGGAGAGATCAGGGATAACAGGAACATACCTAAACATAATAAAAGCTATATACAGCAAACCAACAGCCAGCATCAAACTAAATGGACAGAAAATAAGGAGATTCCTCTAAAATCAGGAACAAGACAAGGATGTCCACTCTCCCCATATCTCTTCAATATTATACTTGAAGTTCTAGCTAGAGCAATAAGACAACAAAAAGAGATAAAGGAGACACAAATTGGAAAGAAAGAAGTCAAACATTCACTATTTGCAGATTATATGATAGTCTACATAACTGACTCAAAGAATTCTAACCAGGGAACTCCTACAGCTGATAAACACCTTCAGCAAACTGGCAGGATACAAAATTAACTCAAAAAAAATCAGTAGCCCTATTATATATAGACAATAAAGGGGATGAAAAAGAAATCAGAGAAACATCACCATTTACCATAGCCACAAACACCATAAAATATATTTGAGTAACTCTAACCAAACAGGTGAAAGACCTGTATAGCAAGAACTTTGTGTCTTTAAAGAAAGAAATTAAAGAAGATACCAGAAAATGTAAAAATCTCCCATGTTCTTGGATAGGTAGGATCAACGTAGTAAAAATGGCAATCTTACCAAAAGCAATCTACAGATTCAATGCAATCTCTATCAAAATATCACACAATTTTTCACTGACACAAAAAGGACAATCCTCAACTTTATATGGAAAAACAAAAGACCCTGGATAGCCAAGCCAGCCCGTGCAATAAAGGAACTTCCGGAGGCAACCCCATCCCTGACTTCAAGCTCTATTATAGAGCTATAGTCCTGAAAACAGCTTGGCATTGGAACAAAGGCAGACAGGTAGACCAATGAAATTGAATCGAAGACCCTGATATCAACCCACATACCTTAGAACACCTGATCTTTGACAAAGAAGCTAAAACTATACAATGGAGAAAAAGAAAACATCTTCAACAAATGGTGCTGGCATAACTGGATGCTGGCATGTAAAAGACAACAGGTAGATCCATATCTATCACAAAACTTAAGTCCAAATGGATCAAAGACTTCAACATCAATCCAACCACACTGAATCTCTTAAAGGAGAAAGTGGGAAGTACCCTTGAATGAATTGGTACAGGCGACCACTTCCTGAACATAACACCAGTAGCATAGACAGTGAGATGGACAATTAATAAATGGGACCTCCTGAAACTGAGGAGCTTCTGCAGGGCAAAGGACACAGTCAACAAGACAAAACAACAGCCCACAGAATGAGAAAAGATATTTGCAAAACCCAAATCTAACAGAGGGCTGATCTCCAAAATTTACAAAGAACTCAAGAAACAAGTCTCCAGTTAAAAAGTGGGTTACAGAACTAAATAGAGAATTCTCAAGAGAGGAGTCCAAAATGGCCAAGAGAAACATGAGAAAGTGCTCAACATCCCTAACCATCCTGGAAATGCAAATCAAAACAACTCTGAGATGCCATCTCACTCCTGTCATAATGGGTAAAATCAAAAACACTAATGACAGTTTATGCTGGAGAGGATATGGAGAAAGGAGTACACTCCTCCACTGCTGGTGGGAGTGCCATCTTGTGCAGCCACTTTGGAGATCAGTATGGAGATTCCTCAGAAAAATGGAAATCAGTCTACCCCTAGATCCAGGAATTTCACTCTTAGGCATATACCAAAAAGATGTACCCTCATACAATAAGGACATCTGCTCAACTATGTTCATAGCAGCATTATTTGTAATAGCCAGAACCTGGAAAGAACCTAGATGCCCCTCAACTGAAGAGTGGATAGAGAAAATGTGGTACATTTACACAATGGCGTACTACTCAGCAGAAAAAGTGGAATATTGAAATTTGCAGGCTAATGGATGGCACTAGAAGAAACCATCCTGAGTGAGGTAACCCAGTCACAAAAACGCAAACATGGAATGTACTCACTCATATATGGATTTTAGACGTGGATCAGGGCATTGCCAGCCCACAACCCCCCTGCAAGAAAGTCTGGAGTGCAGGAAGGACACCAAGAGAGATGGTGCATGGTAACCCTGAGAAGGGTTAGGGGATGTGATCTCCTAATTTGATTGGTGGGGGGAGAAGGGGAGGGCAGAAGGAGATGGGAGAAAGAGAGGGAGAAAAGAGGAGGAGAGGAAGACATGGGAGAGCAGGAAGGTTGAGCCAGGGTAAGAATAGAAGAAAAAAGGATGGGAGATACCATAAAAGAGGGAGCCAGTATAAGTTGAAGGAGAGATCTGACACTAGTGAGATCTTCACAGATCTACAAGAATGACACCAACTGGCATTAAGGCTACCTTAAATGCCCTCCCATGATAATGAGAATGAAGACTACCTTATATGACATCCTTGAACTCTCATCCAATGGCTGATGGAGGCAGAGGCAGACACCCACAGCTGTGAACTGAATTGAACTCCTGGAACCCAGTTGCAAAGAGGAGTGCTGCTGGCAAAACCCACAGAGGCAGCAGACCTAAACAAGGAGGAACACATGGTCCTCAGACTGATGACTGAGGAGCCAGCATGGACTGATCCAGACATCCCTCCCACCGAACCTGGGTGACAGAGAGGAGGCCTCGGCAATCTGTGGGACCTTAGAGAGTAGAGAAGTATTTATTCCTGGCGTACAGAGGGACTCTGGGAACCCATACCACGTGGAGGGATGCTCTCTGAGCCTGGACACATGGGGAAGAACCTAGGCCCTTCCCCGGATGATGTGACAGACATCATGGAAGCCCTTGCCCTCCCTGGAGAGTGGAGGGAGAATGGAGTGGGGGTGAGGGGTTGGTATGATTGGGAGTGGAGGAGGAGGGTAGGGAGAGGGACCTGAAAGTGGCATGTGTAAAAAGCTAAATAAAAAATATGGGAAAAATGTATTTGATAATAAAGTATAAAACCCAATATGAAGTTTTACTCTGACTGCAGAGATGTTCACTGAGATATACAGACTTTAGGTCTGGTTAATTTTGATGCATGGGTTTCTTATTTAAACGCTCTTTTTAATATAGTTTTAACAAATAAATGAAAGAACATAGTGTGTTATACCGATTCCTAATGACTTCTTGTTATACTCATAGATTAGAGTATCAGTCAGTCCTCATTGCAAAAGGATGGAAATTAATACAGAGACCCACAAATGATCCAAGTGTACATGGTAAGAGGCTATGAAATGCTCAGCCCAAAACAAGACACATGTAACATACCCATTTTCCCAAGGTCAGAGATCCATTTGGAAGTAGGGATGGAAGGATTATGAGATTCTTAGATAGTGGATGACTACAAGGAAATGGTATTTCCTGGAGTTATCCTGAGAGGTGCATGTATGAATTCAAAGGAGTTGATACAGCCCAAGTCTTACACAGGCTCAGACAGATAGTATTCCAACATGGAAAGTTAGTTTCCTTTAAGGGTTCAGCTCTTAGTGGGTTTCCCACTCTCCAGTGAAAGCCACATATCCAAGAGTATAGGGGCAGGCCAAATTGTACTTGATGGGTTTCAAAAAAAGACAAAAAGTTGGGTGGATATGGGAGGGGGAGGATAAGGGGTGAATATGATTGAAATACATTGGACAGAATTTTCAAACAGTTAATGAAAATGAGACAAACTAAGAGTTGTTAAAAATATAAACGTATGTTGAAAAGTACATAGTATTCCTTACACTACATCTCCATGGTCATTGTTTTTGATAATAGATTATGCAACTAAGTGATAAAGGAAGTTATAACTGTAAATGTTGGAAATAATATTTCTACTTTTACATTTTCACAGCCAATTACTTCAAAATATTAAAAGGAAACATGCTTCAAGTTTGCCAATGTTTTTGTTTTATCACCTTAATGCCTAAGAGAAAAATTAGTAGTTGCAATAGCTTTAAGTCTTTCATCTTACATTCATGATAAGGAGAAAAACACAGGAGACGCAGGCTGGTTCCTGACGATCTGAATTCTTGATCTTGTGTCTCAGCATGTACCTGTCTCTATGACTGTATCTTAGGGTCCCTAAGGACACTGCCCCCACTGCAACATAATTCAGAACTTTTTGATCAAGTTCATTAGAGAGACTCATTAGAGATGTCTGATCATAGGTCACTGAGGACTCAGGCATTTATTTAATTGGTTTCAGGTTTAGGAAATAAATCAAATGCCAATTGTAACAGTGAAAACCTGTCCAAAGAAATCATCATGTCCATGCTTAAATAATAAAAAAATAAGGCAACATGTGAGGTTATATTTTACTTTCAACCAAAAGAAACCTAGAATGTGTGCCTAAGATAAAAGGAAACCAAAGTTCTGATTATAAAATCAGTTCAGTGTGTTGGAGATGAAAAAATCTGGAGAGACTGTAGGACTAAGGCCTTCCCATAGCATGAGAGAGAAAGTGGGGTAGGAATGCTGAAACTAGAAAGTTCCATATGAACCTTTGCTGTTAGGTTCTCTGCATCAAAATAGACTTCTGGACTCTTGCTAAAGAATCAGCTGAACCTACTGTTAGCTCTCAAAAGAGTAAGTACAGTGGCTACTTCATTCAACTTCATATTTGGTGATGATTTTCTCTGGTAAGCATATTCAACCTGGCATAAATCTACTATAAATTAACAAAAATCAACTGTAATTACTCATATAAATTGTTACATAAAATGCACAGACAGTTCTGGCTTGTGTTTTAAGAGTGCTGTTTTCAATGTGAATTAATAGATGGCCAGTGCTGTGATTCACAGCCTCACTCTCCTGTTTAAATGGAGAATAAAATGGAAGCAAACTTGTTTTTTTCTTTCTTAATAGTAACACAAACACTAGAGATGGTCACTCAAAAATTAAAATACACTGCATTAAATGTGCTGCTGAAATAAAGTGTCACCTTAGAATAGCAATAAAGCAGCGATTACTATAAATAAAAAATTAGGAAGTTACTAACTTATTTTTATAGCATTAAAACATCCATTGAAGAGACAAAATGGAAAATATAAGGGAAAATTCTTTATCTGTAGAAAATTGAAGTGAAAGTCTCAAATGGAAACTAAAATGCTGGCTATTCCATGATGTAATTGTGAATGGAAACCTTATAGGCCAGAACCTATATCAAAGAAAACTAACACAATCTTAAAGAGGGTAAAAATCAGACCTGTGATATACACCTTTAATACCAGCACTAGAGAGATAGAAGCAGGCTATTCCATGAGTTCAGGGCCAACCTAATCTATATATAATGAGCTCCAGGCCAGTAAGGCCCAAAATGAGATTCTGTATAAAAAAGAAAAGTATAAAAATTGATATAAAAAGTATATTTAACATACTGTACTGTGGTGATTTGAGTGCTATTACTCAATGCCACACTGTAACTTCAAGGAAAAAAAATATGTGAAGTTCATTCAAAGACAACATCCTGCTTCAAAGAGGTTCTAAATAAATGAAGCCTTTGTTCTTAAGGGGTACAGTTGAAAGAATTATGGAACTCTGCAAAAACTGCAAACACACTTTGCAGATATTTTAACAGTCTTAGAAAAAAGAGATAGATAACAGCATATAGGAAATTGTTTTAAAGTTTAGCAAACATCCGTGTTGTTTTTAGTATAGGGAAACTTTAAAGTGATAACAGTTTACAAACCTGGAGAGAGTTCTTAAATTTTAACACAAATTCAGTGTAGAAAGCTCAATGGACTTATGTGCATTTATGGGGATGCAAAAATATTTGTTATATATCACTATGTAAGTAGCATGTGAAAATTGTATACTAAGGTATGTGAATTCCTTGACTTCTGACTTGAATATATTGCTGACAAATGGCTCAAGAAAGCTAAAAGATCACCAGTAACTAAGTTAAAATGAGAGGTAATGCAGCAAAGAGATGCAACTTAGTATTTTGAACACCATGGAAAATAGCAATGACTTTCTTCACTAGTAATTCTCTTGTTTCAAATATGAAAAGGAAATCTCAAAATCAAATGTAGAAAAATGCAAGATTTTAAAAATTACTATCAACGGTAGGGGCTGAGTTAATGGCTCGGTCAGTGAAGGACTTGCTATGAAAGCATCAGTGCCAGAGTGCAGATTCCCGGCAACTACATGAAAAGCTGGTGCTGTGGTGAATGCCTGTGATCCTTAGGCAGAGTACTGGAGTTCACTGGCCACCTGGCTTTGCCTAATCAGCAATACCCAGGTTCTGTGAAAGACCTTGTCTCAGAAAATAAGATTGGAGAAATAGTGGATACCTGGTGTGGACCTCTGGCCTCAAAATACATGTGCACACAAACACATGGACACCTGCAAATACACTGCAAATGTACATGTACATATACCGTACACATACAAAAATCACAAAGCTATTTGAAGATGAAACCCGAAAAGAATGCAATGCCCCTTTCAGTATGTACATCAATGGCATAGGTATGTATATGCTGCTAAAGTTATCTTACACATTGATTACCAACCTAGAACTGTGTTCATTCGGGTTGCTACATTGGTTAAAAAATAATGTAGAACCATCCCTGATTCAATGAGCTCACTTTCTCAGGTAAAGGACCAAAATAGAATAAAAGAAGCAAGAGCATAAATGAACAATGAAGACAATGGCATGTTAGGCAACTTTTAGTAAAGTGACATTCAAACTAAACATAAGAAATAAGTAGTTATTCAAAGTCATTACAGAGAAAGCATGTGTAGTATTTTAAACTTGACATTGAACTTGATGGTAGTGATAAGTTGTTAGAATATTCTCCATACTCAATACACTGAAAGCATAAAGGACATGTTTTGTTTTCTCAGTTTGGATCAAATATTTTCTGTGTATTGTCAATTGTGTTTCCCAGTAACAATGAGTATGAAATGCACACTAATGGAAAAATATAAAAATAATCAGCGATACTATGGAGCAATGTGGAAATTTCAACTTAAAACAGAAAACATACATCACAAATGTGTGCTTATCATCACAGCAAAATATAAAATATATTAAAGCTAAAGCAACAAAGCCTGATCATGGAATCCAGATGAGTTATTACATGTTTACATTCTATCAAGGACCAAATAGTCTAGGAAAGGCATGATTGCATTTGAATGTGCACCTTTCAAATACAGAAGAAATAGACATATGAAGACAAGAATCTTATTGTGCACATTGTGATTCAAATACAACAACATAGGAAGATCCAGATGGATATAGATCACAAACAAAAAAGTGAAGACTATGAATATCATGACAATTATTTAAGTTTATTTTTAAAAATATATCACAAATGCCAAACCAGTTGACTAAAGTAATTGATGGATAGCTAAGCTCCCAAAAATATCAACAGTATCAGTTACCACTTGCAGAAGAAACTACACATGAATAAGTTTACTATAACAGATACTTTCTACCTTGCCTTGCTACCTTTCAAGTAAGACATCTCTCAATTTTACACAAAGATAGAATAATTAAGTAGTCAGTGATGAAAAACAACACGATAATCACCTTCATTCTGTTGGGACTAACAGATGACCCTCAACTTCAGATTCCAATTTTTGTGCTTCTATTTTTTGCCTACATGTTGAGTATAACTGGGAATCTGACAATCGTATCCCTCACTATGTTGGATTCCCACCTTAAAACACCCATGTACTTTTTTCTACAAAATTTCTCCATATTAGAAATTTCATTCACATCTGCTTGTATCCCTAGATATTTGTACAACATAGCAACAGGAGACAGGTCAATTACTTACAATATGTGTGTCATTCAAGTGTTTTTCACTGATGTTTTTGGAGTAACTGAATTTTTCCTCCTGGCTGTTATGTCCTACGATCGCTATGTGGCCATCTGCAAACCCCTGCATTATGCAACCATCATGAGCAGCAAGCTGTGTCAGAAGCTAGTTCTCTGCTGCTGGATGACTGGCTTGTTGATCATACTCCCGCCGCTTACCCTGTTCCTAAATTTGAGATTCTGTGACTCAAATGTTATTGATTGTTTCTTCTGCGATGCATCTCCCATCCTGAAGATTTCGTGTTCAGACACTTGGCTCATAGAGCAGCTGGTGATTGTCTGTGCAGTGCTAACCTTCATTGTGACCCTCGTGTGTGTTGCTCTGTCCTACATCCACATCATCAAGACCATTCTAAGATTCCCCTCTGCCCAGCAAAGGACAAAGGCCTTTTCTACTTGTTCTTCTCACATGGTTGTAGTTTCGATCACCTATGGAAGCTGTATTTTCATTTACATCAACCCTTCAGCAAAGGAATCGGTGGCTGTCAATAAAGGTGTGGCAGTTTTAATGACATCAATTGCACCCATGTTGAACCCATTCATTTACACTCTGAGAAATAAGCAAGTGAGACAAGCCTTCAGTAATTCCTTCAAAAAGTTTGTCATGATATCAGTGAAGAAAGGGAAAGATAAAATATAGAAATAAAATATTAATTAAGTATAAACCATTAAAGTCTGTATATGTTTTTTTCTTCTTGACTGGATCTGTAGTTAAATGAACTTTCTCAAGAACTTTTAGAAAGAACAGCAGAACACATATGATATGAAAATAGAGGGGATGAGTACTGTGATAGAGGCGTAACTGAGTGTAGGGACTGGGGGTGAGGGAAGATGAGATCTTGAGAGGAGGGTTAATAGCAGTTAGTGATGTGTAAGAAGCATTATGGAAACCCACTACTTAATAGACTAAAATATTTCAAATGAGTTTGAACACATATACTCTAACTGGAAGGTTTATGCTATTCTAAGAAGCTACTGGTTATAAAATGAAAATTCCAGTGCCATGTATGGAACGCCTCCCTATGTTTTTTTATTAGGGAAACCTCAAATACCTACAAAACAGTATAGGTCATTACCCCTGATCTTGGCTATCCAACATAACTAGACGATAAAACCTTATTGTTGGAGACATCACAAAGTTTGGTTACAAGACAGGATAAATCAACCTGGAATTGAGCTGGAAGCTTTGTCCCTGCTGTCTAGCTTTCATTGTACCAAAAGATGCATGCAGGGTGCTGGGGCAGGAGGATATCAATTTCTTAACCAACAGTTAGCCTTCCATGATGAAATAATATTGATATCTATGCAAGATGTACTGGCTGATACAATATTGGCATATATGCTACAGGGATAATCAATCACTTCCTAATTGAATTTGAGACCCACCCTACTGTAAGAAATCCTGGTAATGTAAACATAGTATGATTATGGCTGAAGAGATCAAGGACCCTAGGTGGGGAACTTACTACTGTTATTTTGCAAAATGGGCATGTCAAACAGACTTCTTTTTTGATGTTTTATTTTTTATTTAAATTAGAAACAAGTTTGTTTTACATGTCAATCCCACTTCCCTTTCCCTCTCTTCCTCCCCTGTGTCCCACTAATCCCCTATACTATCCCCCTTTCTTCTCCTCTGGGACAGTGAGGCCTTCCATGGGGGATCTTCAGAGTCTGTAATATCATTTGAATATGTTTTGGTACCCTTGAGCTTATTTCTTCACATTCTATACCTGTTATTCTTAGGTTTGGCTTTTTCATGGTGTCCCATATTTCCTGTATATTTTGTGTTAGGGATTTGTTGGACTCAAAATTTTCTTTGGTGAATGACTATATTTCCTCTAGTGAGTCTTCAACAGCTGAGATTCTCTCTTCCATCTCTTGTATTCTGTTGGTTACTTACATCTGTAGATCCTGATTGTTTACCCAGCTTTTCTATTTCCAGCATTCCCTCACTTTGTGTTTTCTTTATTTTCTCTATTTCAGTTTTCAGGTCTTCAACTGTTTGAATTGTTTCCTTTATCTGTTTGACTATTTTTTCTTGGCTTTCCTTAAGAGATTTGTTTTCTTGCATTTTTTGGTTTGTTTTCTCTTCCATTTTTTGTTTTGTTTTTTAATTTTTTATTTAATCTAGATACAAGCTTGTTTCACATGTCAATCCCACCTCCCTCTCCCTCCGCTCCTCCCCCACCCTCCTCACCAGGTCCCCCAGTCCCCCACCCAGTCTCCAATCCGATCCCCAGGGAGGATAAGGCTCTCCATGGTGGATCTCCAGTGACTGTCAATTCATCCAGGGCAGGGCCTAGGCCCTCCCCCAAGAGTCCCAGCTGAGAGAGCTTCCCATATTGTGGCATGAGCACTCAAAGTCTATTTGTACTCCAGGGATAAATACTACCCAAAGCCCCACAGATTACTGAGGCCTCCTCACTGACACCCACAGTCAAGGGGTCTGGGTCAGTCCCATGTTTTCCACACAACCATCAATCTGGGGTCCAAGAGCTCTCCCTTGTTCAGATCAACTGTTTCTGTGTGTTAAACCAGCCCACTCTTAACCCCTTGGCCCATCAGTTCTCTCTTTCTGACACTGGATTCCAGGAGTTCTGTTCAGTGTTTGTCTGTGGGTATCTGCCTCTGCTTTCATGAGTCGCTGGATGAAGGTTCTGTTTCCCAGACTCTCTGGCAGTGGGATTGTATGCTGGCACTCCCCTGATTCATGTCTAAAATCCATAAATGAGTGAGTACATACCATGTTTCTCTTTTTGTGACTGGGTTACCTCACTCAGGATGGTTTCTTCTAGTGCCATCCATTTGCCTGAAAATTTCAGGATTCCATTGTTTTTTCCCACTGAATAGTACTCCATTGTGTAAATGTTCCACATTTTCTCTATCCATTCTCTTCCATTTTTAAGGGATTTTTCTCATATCTTCTTTGAGGGCCTCTATCATTTTCATGAAGTTGTTTTTAATGTTATTGTCTTCTGCTTCATCTGCATTGGGATGTTCAGGTCTTGCTGGTGTAGAGTCTAGACTCTGGTGGTATCATATTGGTTTTTCTCTTGTTGAATGTGTTTTTATATTATAGTCTTCCCATCCCTTCTTCCAGTGGGTGCATGTGGGGTCTCTTCCTCTCCTGGTGAGCACCGGTCTAAGGTTCTCTTCCAGTGGGTTCAAGCAGGTCCACTACTCTGATGGGTCTCACAATGGGTGCAGCTAGGTCTGAGACACTCTAGGCAAGGGGCAGGCCCAGGATGATCCAAGGAGGGGGATGTAGGGAGTTGGGGCCCCCAAGCAGAGCCCACACTCACCTGAAGCAGAGGGCAGAGCTCAGACAGATTTCTAAATATTTGTTTATCCCCATAAATAGTACTATCTTCAAAATTGGCCAGAGTAGCTTCTTTCTAAAGGATCAAAGACTCATAATTGGTAAAAGGGTTGAGAATAAGTGTCTGTGTAGTGATCAACCCTAAGGAAGATGTTTATCGGTCATGACTGCTTCCTGTCACCTGCAATTTGTGTGACTCTCAGCTACTTCTCCAGCACCATGTGTGCCTGTACGCTGTCATGTCCTGCCATGATGACAATGGATTGAACCTCTGAAGTAGACTGACTTCAGGATTGGGTCTCCCGCCGGGACTGCCCGCCCATCACCCATCCCCTTGATCTTCCGAGCCGCTCCTGGCATCCAGAAGACCCGCCCACACAGGAAAGACATCAGCCCCTCCAACACCCCAATCCCAGTGAGTCCAGCTTCAGGGCCGTTCCTGGCATCCAGAAGACCCGCCCACACAGGAAAGACATCAGCCCCTCCAAGACCCCAACCCCAGCGAGTCCAGCTTCAGGAAAGACATCAGCTCTTCCAAGACACCAACCCCAGCGAGTCCAGCTTCAGGAAAGATATCAGCCCTTCCAAGACCCCAACCCCAGCGAGTCCAGCTTCAGGAAAGACATCAGGCTTTCCATGACCCCAAACTCCGTGTCAGCATCCCCAGATTCAGCTGCAAGAAGGAAGGAGACCAGTGGAGACGGAAAGACCCCACCAGCACCCACTGGAAAAAGAGATGGGAAGAAGACATAATAAGAGATCACTCAGCAATAGAAACACGAACATGACCCCACCAGAATCCAGGGATCCAACACCAGAAAGACCCGAAAAGCACTACATAGACGAAGAAGAGGAGACAGACCTTAAAAATTATTTCATGAAGATGATGGAGACCCTCAAAGAAGAAACGAGCAAATCCCTTAAAGAAATAGAAGAAAAAACAAACAAAAGAATCCATGAAATGGGGGGAAAATTCAAGAAATAAACAAATCTCTCAAAGAATCTAAAGAGCACCAAGAAAAAACAACCAAAAAAAATAAGGAAACAGAGCCTGCAGATCGCCTGGGAACTGCACAGAGCTCCCAATCCCGGCGGGAGCCAAGCACCCCAGACTCCAGATCTTCTCTCCCACCAACGATTCCAGGAAAGGAGAGGAGGCTGGAAGCACAGGGAAGTAGCTGTCCCTCTGGCATCATCAGGTAAACAGGCCAGCTTCCCGGCCTGTGTTCCAGAGCCTGCAGATCGCCTGGGAACTGCACAGAGCTCCCAATCCCGGCGGGAGCATCAGGTAAACAGGCCAGCTTCCCGGCCTGTGTTCCAGAGCCTGCAGATCGCCTGGTAACTGCACAGAGCTCCCAATCCCGGCGGGAGCCAAGCACCCCAGACTCCAGATCTTCTCTCCCACCAAAGAGACCAGGAAACTACAGGAGCCAGGGAGACCAGGGGAGTAGCTGTTCCGGATCAGGTACAACAGGACCCAGCATAGGGTCCGGGGGACCAGGTAGGAGGCTAAGCGCCCCAGATTCCTGTTCTTCTTCTCTACCCACGGACCAGCATTTGGACAAGGCATAGAAGAACCACCAGATTACTGGACTTACTAGCACCCACCAAAAGGGAACTCTGGTCCCTAGACCAGGAAGGGGCTCTTTCTGCACCCACTAAAAGAAGAGATGGGAAAGAGACAATACAAAAACACAGTCAGCAACAGAAAAACAAATATGACACCGCCAGATTCTAGAGACTCCACACCAGCAAGACCCCAATATTCCAACACGAAGGAAGCAGAAGAGAACGACCTTAAAAGCACTTTCATGAAAATGATAGAGGCCCTAAAAGAGGATATTGGAAAATCCCTCAAAGAAATGGAAGAAAAAACAAACCAAAAAATGCAAGAATTGGAAGAAAAAACAAACCAAAAAGGCAGAAAATGGAAGAAGAAATGAAGCAAAAATGCAAGAAATGGAAGAAAAACAAAGCAAAAATGCAAGAATTGGAAGAAGAATCATACCAAATAAGGCAGGAAATGGAAGAAGAAACAAAGCAAAAAATGCAAGAAATGGTAGAAAAAACAAAGCAAAAAATGAAAAAAATGGAGGAAGAAACAAACCAAAAAAGGCAGGAAATGGAAGAAGAAACAAAGCACAAAATCCAAGAAATGGAACAAAAAGCAAACCAAAAATTGCAAGAAATGGAAGAAAGAACAAACCAAAAAATTCATAAAAGGCAACAAACGGACGAACAGATAAACAGAAAATTGCAAGAAGCAATGCAAACGCTGCAAGGGTTGAAAACTGAAATAGAGACACTAAAAAAAACACAATCCGAAGAAAGGCAGAAAATAGAAAAGCTGGACAAACAGTCAGGCACTACCAATACAAGCATTACCAACAGAATAGAAGAGATGGAAGAGAGAATCTCAAGTGTTGAAGATACATTAGGAGAAATGGATTTATCAACCAAAGAAAACCTTAAATCCAACAAATCCTTAACACAAAACATCCAGGAATTATGGGACACCATGAAAAGACCAAACCTAAGAATAATAGGTATAGAAGAAGGAGAAGAAATCCACCTCAAAGGGGCAGAAGGCATATTCAACAAAATCATAGAAGAAAACTTTCCCAACATTAAGAAAGACATGCCAATGAAGGTACAAGAAGCCTACAGAACACCAAATAGAGTGGACCACAAAAAAAATCGCCTCGCCACATAATAATCAAGACCCCAAACATACAGAATAAAGAAAGAATATTAAGAGCAGCTAAGGAAAAAGGTCAAGTAACATATAAAGGCAGACCTATCAGAATTACACCTGATTTCTCCATGGAAACTCTGAAAGCCAGAAGGTCCTGGATAGATATTCTACCTACACTAAGAGACCATGGATGCCAGCCCAGACTACTATACCCGGCAAAGCTCTCAATCACTATAGACGGAGAAAACAAGATATTCCATGACAAAACTAGATTCAACCAATATGTGTCCACTAACCCAGCCCTACAGAAAATTTTGGAAGGAAAACTCCAACCCAAGGAAGCTAACTACAACCAGAAAAACATAAGCATTAGAGAATCCCTCTCTACCAACAGCCAAAAGAACAAAGGGGCGAAATTCCACCCATAATTCCACCAACAACAACCATCGCAAATCGAAGAAGGATGAGCAATCAATGGTCATTAATATCCCTCAATATTAACGGCCTTAACTCACCCATAAAAAGACACAGACTAGCAGAATGGATTCGAAGACAGAACCCTTCCTTCTGCTGCATACAAGAAACACACCTCACCCTCAAAGACAGACATTACTTGAGAGTTAAAGGTTGGGAAAAAATTTTTCAATCAAATGGACCCAAGAAACAAGCAGGGGTAGCAATCCTAATATCTAACAAACTAGACTTTAAAATAAAATCAATCAAAAGAGATGAAGGAGGTCATTACATACTCATCACAGGTGAAACCCACCAAGACGAAGTGTCTATCCTGAACATCTATGCCCCCAATACAAAGGCATCCACATTCGTTAAAGAAACATTATTAGAACTTAAATCTCATCTAAAGCCCCACACAGTTATAGTGGGAGATTTCAACACACCACTCTCACCACTAGACAAGAATACCAGACAGGAACTCAACAAAGAAGCAAAGGGTCTAATAGAAGTAATGACCCAACTGGGATTAACAGATATCTATAGAACATTTCATCCACATAAAAAAGAATATACCTTCTTCTCACCACCACATGGAACCTTCTCAAAAATCAACCACATACTTGGCAACATATCAAACCTCAGCAGCTACAAAAAAATTGGAATAACTCCATGCATCTTATCAGACCACCATGCCTTAAAATTAGAATTCAACAACAACACAAATTGCAGAAAACCTACAAACTCATGGAAATTGAATAATGCTCAACTGCACCATCCCTGGGTCAAAGAGGAAATAAAAAAAGAAATTAAAGACTTCCTCGAATTCAATGAGAATGAAGACACAACATACCCAAACCTATGGAACACTTTGAAAGCAGTGCTATGGGGGAAGTTCATAGCACTAAAGGCTCACACGAAGAAACAGGAAAACAGTTATACCAGAGAATTAACATCACAGCTAAAAGTTCTAGAACACAAAGAAGCAAACTCCCCCAGGAGGAGTAGACGCCAGGAAATAATCAAATTGAGGGCTGAAATCAACAAAGTAGAAACCAGGAAAACAATACAAAGAATCAATGCAACGAAGAGTTGGTTCTTTGAGAAAATCAACAAGATAGACAAACCGTTGTCCAAACTTACCAAACAGCAGAGAGTGAACACGCAAATTAACAAAATCAGAAATGAAAAGGGGGACATAACAACAGACTCTGAGGAACCCAGAGAATCATTAGGTCATACTTTGAAAACCTGTACTCCACAAAATTCGAAAATTTAAAGGAAATGGATGACTTCCTGGACAGCTATCATTTGCCAAAACTAAATCAAGAACAGATAAGCAATTTAAATAGACCTATAACCCCTATGGAAATAGAAGCTGTCATCAAAAGTCTCCCAACCAAAAAAAGTCCAGGTCCAGATGGCCTCAGTCCAGAATTCTACCACAAATTCAAAGAACAGCTTATACCAATTCTTCTCAAAGTGTTCCACACAATAGAAGCAGAAGGGTCTTTGCCAAACTCTTTCTATGAGGCTTCAATAACCTTGATCCACAAGCCACACAAAGATACAACCAAGAAAGAGAACTTCAGACCAATATCCCTCATGAACATTGATGCAAAAATACTCAATAAAATACTGGCAAATCGGATCCAAGAACACATCAAAACAATCATTCACCACGATCAAGTAGGTTTCATCCCAGGGATGCAGGGATGGTTCAACATACGAAAATCCATCAACGTAATCCACCATATAAACAAGCTGAAAAACAAAAATCACATGATCATCTCACTAGATGCTGAAAAAGCCTTTGACAAAATCCAACACCCCTTCATGATAAAGGTCTTGGAGAGATCTGGGATAACAGGGACATACTTAAACATAATAAAAGCCATATACAGTAAACCAACAGCCAACATCAAACTAAATGGACAGAAACTCAACGCAATTCCTCTAAAATCAGGAACAAAACAAGGCTGTCCACTCTCTCCATACCTTTTCAACATGGTACTTGAAGTTCTAGCTATAGCCATACGACAACAAAGGGGGATCAAGGGGATACAAATTGGGAAGGAAGAAGTCAAACTTTCACTGTTTGCAGACGATATGATAGTTTACATCAATGACCCAAAGAACTCTACCAGGGAACTCTTACAGCTGATTAACACCTTCAGCAAGGTGGCAGGTTACAAGATCAACTCAAGAAAGTCAGTAGCCCTACTATATACAGATGATAAAAGGGCTGAAAGAGAAATCAGAGAAACATCACCCTTTACAATTGCCACAAACAACATAAAATACCTTGGGGTAACGCTAACCAAACAAGTGAAAGACCTGTATCGTAAGAACTTTGAATCTTTAAAGAAAGAAATTAAAGAAGCCCTCAGAAAATGGAAAGATCTCCCATGCTCTTGGATAGGTAGGATCAATGTAGTAAAAATGGCAATCCTGCCAAAAGCAATCTACAGATTCAATGCTATCCCCATTAAAATCCAAGCACAATTCTTCACAGACCTTGAAAGAACAATAATCAATTTTGTATGGAAAAACAAAAAACAAAAGACCCAGGATAGCCAAAACAACCCTGTTCAACAAGGCAACGTCTGGAGGCATCACTATCCCTGACCTCAAGCTCTATTATAGAGCTATAGTCCTGAAAACAGCTTGGTATTGGCACAAAAATAGACAGGCAGACCAATGGAATCGAATTGAAAATCCGGGTATTAACCCACACACATACGAACATCTGATCTTTGACAAAGAAGCTAAAAATATACAATGGAATAAAGAAAGCATCTTCAACAAATGGTGCTGGCATAATTGGAGACTGGCATGTAGAAAAATGCGTATCGATCCATGTTTATCGCCATGCACAAAACTTAAGTCCAAATGGATCAAAGACCTCAACATAAATCCAGCCACACTGAACCTCTTAGAAGAGAAAGTGGGTGGTACCCTTGAAAGAATTGGTACAGGAGACAGCTTCCTGAACATAACACCAGTAGCACAGACAGTGAGATCAACAATTAATAAATGGGACCTACTGAAACTGAGAAGCTTCTTTAAGGCAAAGGACACAGTCAGCAAGACAAAAAGGCAACCCACAGAATGGGAAAAAATATTCACTAATCCCACATCTGACAGAGGGTTGATCTCCAAAATTTACAAAGAACTCAAGAAGCAAGTCTCCAAAACAGCAAAGGACCCAATTAAGAAGTGGGCTGCAGAACTAAATAGAGAGTTTTCAATAGAGGAGTCTAAAATGGCTGAGAGGCACTTGAGAAAGTGCTCAACATCCTTAGCCATTCGGGAAATGCAAATCAAAGCAACTCTGAGATACCATCTCACTCCTGTCAGAATGGCTAAAATCAAAAACACCAATGACAATTTATGCTGGAGAGGATGTGGTGAAAGGGGGACACTCCTCCATTGCTGGTGGGAGTGCCAACTGGTTCAGCCACTTTGGAAATCAGTATGGAGATTCCTCAGAAAAATGGGAATAAACCTACCACAAGACCCAGCAACTGCACTCTTAGGCATATATCCAAAAGATGTCCATTCATATAACAAAGATGTCTATTCCACTATGTTCATAGCAGCTTTATTTGTAATAGCCAGAACTTGGAAGCAACCTAGATGTCCCTCACCCGAAGAATGGATAGAGAAAATGTGGTACATCTACACAATGGAGTACTATTCAGCAGAAAAAAATAATGGAATCATGAGATTCGCAGGCAAATGGATGACACTAGAAGAAACCATCCTGAGTGAGGTAACCCAGTCACAAAAAGAGAAACATGGCATGTACTCTCTCATGTATGGATTTTAGACATAGATCTGGGGAGTGCCAGTCTACAATCCTATTTCCAGAGAGTCTGGGAAACAGAAACTTCATTTACTGGCTGGTTAAGTACTGAGCTGAACTCAAGAAAGCCAGTATCAGAGAGGGAGGACTGATGATCAAAGGGATTAAGACTGGGCTGGTTGAACCCCCAGAAACAGCTGACCAGACAAAGGTTAACTCTTGAATCCCAGGCATCAGCCTGGGAATCCAGCATGGGACTGATCAAGACCCCCTGAATCTGGGTGTCAGTGAGGAGGCCTAGGTAATCTATTGAGCCTTGGACAGCAGATCAGTACCCATCAAGTATACACACGGTCTCTGGACTCCCATAGAACAATGTGAGGTGCACTCTCACCCTGAACTCTTGGGGAAGGGTCTAGGCCCTGCCCTATATGAAATGACAGACTATGGACACTCCCATGGAGGGCCTCACCCTCCCTGGGGGAATGAGGGGATAACGGGGGGATGGGGGGAAGGGCACGGGAGGAGGGGAGGGAAAGGGAGAGGGACCTCGTACTGACTTGTGAAGCAACCTTGTTTCTTATCTAAATTTAAAATGGAAAAAAAGAACCTAAAAAAAAAATAAGGAAACAACTCAAACAATTGAAGGATTGAAAGCTGAAATAGAAACGATAAAGAAAACACAGAATGAAGGGATGCTGGAAATAGAAAAGTTGGGTAAATGATCAAGAACTACAGATGCAAGTATCACCAATAGAATACAAGAGATAGAAGAGAGAATCTCAGGTGTTGAAGTCTCATTAGAGGATATAGAGTCATCAACCAAAGAAAATCTCAAAACCAACAAATCCTTAACACAAAATATCCAGGAAATATGGGACACCGTGAAGAAGCCAAACCTGAGAATAATAGGTATAGAAGAAGGTGAAGAAATTCAACTTAAAGGTACAGAAAACATATTCAACAAAATCATAGAAGAAAACTTCCCTAACCTAAAGAAAGATATGCGTATGAAAGTACAAGAATCTTACAGAACACCAAATAGGCTCGACCAGAAAAAGAAGTCACCTCGCCATATAATAATCAAAACATCAAACCTACAGAGTAAAGAGAACATATTAAGAGCAGCTAAAGAAAAAGGCCAAGTAACATACAAAGGCAGACCTATCCAAATTACACCTGACTTCTCAATGGGAACAATGAAAGCCAGAAGACCCTGGACAGATGTCCTACAAACGCTAAGGGCACAAGGATGCCAGCCCATACTACTATATCCAGCAAAGCTCTCAATTACCATAGATGGAGAAAACAAAATATTCCATGACAAAGCCAGATTTAAACAATACGTATCCATGAATCAAGCTCTACAGAAAATGCTAGAAGGAAAACCTAGATCCAAGGAAGATAACTACATTCACAAAGACACAGGCAATATATAATCACACTTTACAAAACACCAAAAGAAAAAGGGAGGAGAAACTACACAAAATAACTTCACTAACAATAAATCAAGCACAAACAAGGATCACCAATCAATGGTCATTAATATCCCTCAATGTCAACGGCCTCAACTCGCCTATAAAAAGACACAGACTAGCAGAATGGATATGAAGACAGAACTCTTCCTTCTGCTGCATACAAGAAACACATCTCAACATCAAAGACAGACGTTATCTCAGAGTAAAGGGCTGGGGAAAGATATTCCAATCAAACGGTCCCAAGAAACAAGCGGGTGTAGCAATCCTAATATCTAACAAATTAGACTTCAAATTAAAATCAATCAAAAGAGATGAAGAAGGGCACTTCACATTCATCAAAGGAAAAATACATCAAGACGAAGTCTCAATTTTAAACATCTACGCCCCAAATACAAAGGCACCTACATACGGGAAAGAAACATTACTAAAGCTCAAAATGCACATAAAATCTCACACACTAATAGTAGGAGACTTCAACACTCCGCTCTCACCGCTAGACAGGACCTCCAGACAGAAACTCAACAAAGAAACAAAAGAACTAATAGAAGTTATGACCCAACTGGGGTTAACAGACATCTATAGAATATTCCACCCAAATACAAAAGGATATACCTTCTTCTCGGCACCACATGGAACCTTCTCTAAAATTGACCACATAATAGGAAACATAGCAAATCTCCACAGATACAAAAAAATTGGAATAACCCCCTGCATCTTATCAGACCACCTTGCATTAACATTAGAATTCAACAATAACACAAATCGCAGAAACCCTACAAACTCGTGGAGATTGAACAATGCACAATTGCACCATCCCTGGGTGAAGGAAGAAATAAAAAAAGAAATTAAAGACTTCCTCGATTTCAATGAGAATGAAGACACAACATACACAAACTTATGGGACACTTTGAAAGCAGTGCTGAGAGGAAAGTTTATAGCACTAAGTGCCCACATGAAAAAACTGGAGAACAGTCATAGTAGAGAATTAATAGCACAGCTGAATGTTCTAGAACAAAAAGAAGCAAACTCCCCCCAGGAGGAGCAGATGCCAGGAAATAATCAAATTGAGGGCTGATATCAATCAAGTAGAAACCAGAAAAACACTGAGAAGAATCAATGAAACAAAGAGTTGGTTCTTTGAGAAAATAAACAAAATAGATAAACCTCTGTCCAAACTAACCAAAAGACAGAGGGAGAGCATGCTAATTAACAAAATCAGGGATGAAAAAGGGGACATAACAACAGACTCTGAGGAAATCCAGAGAATCATCAGGGCATACTTTGAAAATCTGTACTCCACAAAATTTGAAAATTTAAAGGAAATGGACAATTTCCTGGATAGATATCACTTGCCAAAACTAAATCAAGAACAGATAAACAATCTAAACAGACCTATAACTCCTAATGAAATAGAAGCAGTCATCAAAAGTCTCCCAAACAAAAAAAGCCCAGGCCCAGATGGCTTCAGTGCAGAATTCTACCAGAAATTCAAAGAAGAGCTAATTCCAATACTCCTCAAAGTATTCCACACAATAGAAGCAGGAGGCTCACTGCCAAACTCTTTCTACGAGGCTACAATTACCTTGATACCCAAGCCACACAAAGACACAACTAAGAAAGAGAACTATAGACCAATTTCCCTCATGAACATTGATGCAAAAATACTCAATAAAATACTCGCAAACCGGATTCAAGAACACATCCGAAAAATCATCCACCATGATCAAGTAGGCTTCATCCCAGGAATGCAAGGATGGTTCAACATTAGAAAATCTATCAGTGTAATCCACCATATTAACAATCTGCGAAAGAAAAACCACATGATCATCTCACTAGATGCTGAAAAAGCCTTTGACAAAATCCAGCACCCCTTCATGATAAAGGTCCTAGAGAGATCAGGGATAACAGGAACGTACCTGAATATAATAAAAGCAATATACAGTAAACCAACAGCTAACATCAAACTAAATGGAGAGAAACTCAAAGCAATTCCTCTAAAATCAGGAACAAGACAAGGCTGTCCACTCTCTCCACATCTCTTCAATATTGTACTTGAAGTTCTAGCTACAGCAATAAGACAACAAAAGGAGATCAAAGGGATACAAATAGGAAAAGAAGAAGTCAAACTTTCACTATTTGCAGATGATATGATAGTTTACATAAGTGACCCAAAAAACTCCGCAAGATTACTCCTAGAGCCGATAAACACCTTCAGCAATGTGGCAGGATACAAGGTAAACTCAAAAAAATCAGTGGCCCTATTATATACAGATGATGAAGTGACTGAGAAAGAAATCAGAGAAACATCACCCTTTACAATAGCCAAAAACAGCATCAAATATCTGGGGATAATGTTAACCAAGGAAGTTAAAGACCTGTATATCAAGAACTTTGTGTCTTTAAAGAAAGAAATCAAAGAAGATACCAGAAAATGGAAAGATCTCCCATGCTCTTGGATTGGTAGGATCAACATAATAAAAATGGCAATCTTGCCAAAAGCAGTCTACAGATTCAATGCAATCCCTATCAAAATTCCATCACAATTCTTCAAGGACCTGGAAAGAACATTAATCAACTTTATATGGAAAAACAAAAGGCCCAGGATAGCCAAAACATCCCTATACAATAAAAGAACTTCAGGAGGCATCACCATACCTGACTTCAAGCTCTATTAAAGAGCTATAGTCCTGAAAACAGCTTGGTATTGGCACAAAAATAGGCAGGTAGACCAATGGAACCGAATCGAAAGCCCTAATTTTAACCCACACACCTATGAACACTTGATTTTTGACAAAGAAGCTAAAACTGTACAATGGAAAAAAGAAAGCATCTTCAACAAATGGTGCTGGCATAACTGGGTACTGGTATGCAGAAGACTGCAGATAGATCCAGGTTTATCGCCTTGTACAAAACTTAAGTCCAAATGGATCAAAGATCTCAACATAAATCCAGCCACACTGAAACTTATAGAAGAGAAAGTGGGAGATACTCTTCAACGAGTTGGTACAGGAGACCACTTCCTAAACATAACACCAGTGGCACAGGCACTGAGATCGACAATTAACAAATGGGACCTTCTGAAACTAAAAAGCTTCTGTAAGGCAAAGGACACAGTCAAAAAGACAAAAAGGCAGGCCACAGAATGGGAAAAGATATTCACTAACCCTACATCTGACAGAGGGCTAATCTCCAAAATTTACAAAGAACTCAAGAAACAAGTCTCCAAAACACCAAAGGATCCAATTAAAAGGTGGGGTACAGATCTAAATAGAGAATTCTCAGTAGAGGAGGCTAAAATGGCCAAGAGACACTTAAGAAAGTGCTCAACATTCTTAGCCATCAGGGAAATGCAAATCAAAACAACTCTGAGATACCATCTTACTCCTGTCAGAATGACTAGAATCAAAAACACCGAAGACAATTTATGCTGGAGAGGATGTGGAGAGAGAGGAACACTCCTCCACTGCTGGTGGGAGTGCCGACTCATACAGCCTCTTTGGAAATCAGTACGGAGATTCCTCAGGAAAATGGGAATTAATATACCACTAGACCCAGCAATTCCACTCTTAGGCATATATCCAAATGAGGCAAGTTCATACAACAAGGGCATCTGCTCCACTATGTTCATAGCAGCATTATTTGTAATAGCCAGAACCTGGAAGCAACCTAGATGCCCCTCAACTGAAGAGTGGATAGAGAAAATGTGGTACATTTACACAATGGAGTATTACTCAGCAGAAAAAAACAATGGAATCTTGAAATTCGCAGGGAAATGGATAGCACTGGAAGAAACCATCCTGAGTGAGGTAACCCAGTCGCAAAAAGACAAACATGGTATGTACTCACTCATATATGGATTTTAGACATGGATCAGGATAGTGCCAGTCTGCGCTTTCACTGATAGTCTGGGAAACAGGAAAGAACCTAAAAGATATGCATATATGCATAGTACCCAAGAGAAGAGGATTGAGACAAGATCCTCTGAATGGATGGGGAACACGGCGAGGGTTTGGGGGGGAGTGGGACCTGGGAAGAAGAGAGGGGGTGAAGAGGAAGAGAGTTGGTCATGGGGGAACAGGAAGTTGAGGGGTGGGGGTAGAATAGGGGAAGAGGGAATCATAGGATCGAATACAGATCAGGCACCAGAGTGACCTCGAGTGATCTAAAGGGATAACACCAATTGGCAAGCTAAGCAATAGTGGAGAGACCACCTCGAATGCCCATTCCTGATAATGAACTTGATGTCTATAACCATCTGGGAGCCTTCATCCTGTGACTGATGGAAGCAGAGGCAAACACACAATTAATCACTGAACTGAACCCAAGGAACCCAGTGACAGAGAGAGAGGAGTGATGAGCAAATTGGCAAAGAATGGGCTGGCAAAACCAGCAGAGACAGCTGATCTGAACAGGGGAGAGCTCTTGGACCCCAGACTGACAGTGGGGAGGCCAGCATGGGACTGATCTGGACCCCCCAAATGTGTGTCAGCGAGAAGGCCTGGGCAACCTATGGGGCCCTGAGCTGTGGATCAGTGTCTATCCCTGGTATACAAACAGTCTTCGTGTGCCTATAGCACAAAGAGGGATGCTCTCTCAGCCTGGACTCTTAGGGGAGTGCCTGGACCCTACCCAGAGTAAAATGACAGACTCTAGATATCCCCTATGTGGAAGGATTTGGCAATAGGGTGGGAGGGTGGGGGGGAAAGGGAGTGCGGGAGGAGGGGAGGGAGAAGGAACTGGGATTGACATGTAAAACAAGCTATTTAAAATTAAAATAAAAAATGATAAAAAAGAAGACGTTTATCATCACTATATTGACAATAAAGCTGCAGAATCCAGTCATGAGGTGGAAGTATGAACTAGGGTCCAGGAGCAGGAAACAGTAGTTCAAAGCACGGTCCCAGCAAGACAAACGGGCTCCAGGGACAGTCATGTAGTCCTCTGTTATTTCTTGACCTAGACCTCAGGTATCAGGTGATAGGTTGGTATGAGGTCATGCCATTTCAGTGCTAGGTGTCAGTCACTTTACTGCATCTGGAGTTACGCTATTTCCCCTAGAAAATCTGGTAATGTCTTGGACCTGGTTTCTCTGGTATGATTTTAATACATCAATGCACCCCTAAGGTCTCAATCCACTCCCAATAAACTTCCAGGATGACTCCTTTTCTATTTCCAAGAATAAATCGTTCATCAGTCTGTGCTGGATGGGCGGTACCTGGAAGATGGTACATAAGTGGAGGTAAAAGCTGCTTTTAAATGAGTCTCCTAGCGCAAGGCACAGCATGAAAACCTGCTTCATACACTATGGAGTGCAGAGGAGTGTATAGCCCAATGTCATCATGGTGGCTATACAGTTTTGCCAGCACGGTTTGTTGAAGAGGCTACCTGTTCTCCAATGGATATTCATGGTAGGGTCCCACCAGTCCTTTCCCCTACTTGACTGTGGACAGGGACAGTCACGTGCTGGCCCAGTGAAAGTAAGTACTGGGAGCTCATGATTGCAATGACTTTGTAGTGCCTAGAGGATGACATTTTACAGCCTTTCTCCCTTTCTAATGCATTCTTTTCATTCCCTATCACCACTATATCAGGACTATTTTGGTAGTATTAAATGTTTGCAAATGTACATACATATATTGCATGATCTAAGTTGTACCATTAACTATAAAACTAGAAGAAGTAATTTGCCCCCAAAATTGTGATTATTCTGACATTTTCTTGCCATGATACCTGAATTTTTATTTGTTTCTATTATAATTTTAAGATGAAAGTAAACCACGTCCTGATGATGTGGAGATGTTGTACAGTGTGTCCTTTTGGTCTTCAGAGCTACCTTGGCTTGCACTGGTTGCAACTGTTGCATCTCCCTTTCTCTGAGGACATTGTCCTCACTGCTACATTTTTTGGGATTCTGCCAAGTTCATTTCACAAGGTCCCATGTGGCTATTTTACTTCAACTTTGACAAATAAAGCAAACAATTGCCCTGTTGGCATACAAACCTTCTCACCTGTTCATGAGAATCAAAACATCTTCTCTTTCAAAACCAGAGAAAAGTCTTAATATGAAAAAGAAAAAGAATCCCATATTATGTCGAAACCGAGAGCATTTTAAAGTAGATGAAACCCCTAAAACATGTCCAGGGAATTATGTTGGAGGTGAGAATTCCAGCAGATAAAATCATTGCAGCATCCTAGGGTAAGTGGAAACGTTTGAGGAAAAAGCCAGAAATTCAAACACAAGTCTTTACTAGCAAGATCTGCCCAGAGTCCAGTGCAAGAACACTGTTGCTACTATCCAGTAAGAGCTGCGATTGACTCTCCAAAGAGTGAGTACAACTTCCTAGTTGCCCTTACTTGCCTTTCTTTATGGAAGACTAGAAAAATGTTTCAGAGAAGCACATCTGATATACATTTATCAATATTGTTCATGTATGCACTATTCTGATATATTGTAAATGAACCTTAAATGGGAGTTGCCCCTTTTGTAGAAATCATAAATTCAGTAGCCCACCTTAGTCAGTTGCATAAAATAATGAGCCTTATCTAGATTGTTACTTCAGTAACCTGACATGAACCCACTTTCACTTCAAAGTGAAAATAGCATCTGATCACATGAAAATCATCTCTAACCATGACTGGATAGTTACCTAAAAGGTGATACACTGAATGACCTGCAGTTACATTTTTTAATCTTCCAAGTACATATAGGGAGAATAGCATGGCTTAGTTCCAATAATTTTTTCAAATTTTGTCTCTTAATATTTCATAGAAGAGGAGAGTCTCTAGGACTGTAAGCAAAGATAGGTATTTTAGAGCAAGGGATTCCACTCTGAGCATCAGAACCATGAGTCTACAGACTGGGCTAAATGCTAAAGAACAAGGGTAAGGACTTGGCAGGAGGCTGGGTAAGCTGCAGAGACAATCTTCCAGCACCTCCAGATTTTGTCTACTTTCTCCTGCAATCTCTTGGAATGCCATGGAACACCAGAAGTCACAGGAACCTCCTTCCTCTATGATGTTGGCTATAGATTAGGGTTTTGTTAGTTGTTAGATACACTGGGTAGCTCCTAATTCTGAAAGAAGGAAACTTGAGAGTTCTTTTTTTCATTTTTGTTTTTGGTTGGTTGGCTGTTGGTTGGTTGGTTGGCTGTTGGTTGGTTGGTTGGTTGGTTGGTTGGTTGGTTGGTTGGTTGGTTGGTTGGTTGGTTTGGGTCTTTTGTGCTGTTTTGGGGTTTTGGGGGGGTGTTTTGATTTTGGGGTTTTTTTTGGAAACAGGATCTTTCTTGGCTGTCCTGGAATTCACTATATAGGCCAAGCTGGCCTCAGACTCAGACAGATTTACCTGCCTCTGCCTCCAAAACATTGAGATTAAAGGCATGCATTACCATATTTAGCTGGCAAAATGTTTAAACAAACTGTTCACATTACAGCTTGCTTGAGACCTACAGTGAATGTTCTTTCTACTCATTTATATAAGCAAATCTCAGACATTACACATACTGGCTCATGATTAAACATATTTCAGATTTAATGTAATTGATTGTTGAGATAATGAATATGAACATGAATTTGTCACTGAAAGAATGACTGAAGAAATAAAAATGGCAGTAGTATTATTGGATCATTTAGTTGGGGTGTTATGATTAACCTAGGCAGGTGTCGGATAGACACCAAAAGTATTCATGACACATTTAAAAGCAAATAACATATGACAAGTTACATGGCCAATTGTAACAGTTCTGTGTACAATACTTACATTTCTACATTATTCATAATATCCAGTTATATTTTCAGAAAGAAAATGTAGATGTGGCATAGAATGTTAGCTGCTTTGTTATTTCATTTTATGTTATTTTCCTATACCAGACCAAATTTTCAACTGCACAAATTTTCCATATGATAAGATAAATGGGATATATTATTCTTTCTGGTTACTTTGAAATACATAAAAAACAAAATAGTTGACTGTACTTTAAAATTTTGTCTTAGCAGCCTGTAAGAGAAGACACTGAAGCACCCTCCTCATCTGAGGGCACTGTGTAGCTGATGAGTGTCAGGGTTAAGACGCTCTAATATGTGAGAAAACGTTTGCATGTATGTGGGGGGTTGTAGGCCAGACGACAACCTCAGGTGTCATTCTTACAATTCACCTTTTCTTCTTCTTTTTTTTTAATGGAGACAGGGTCTCTCACTAGTCTAGAACTTGTCCACTCCACCTGACTATCCAGCCAGCAAGTCCCATCAATCTGCCTGCCTCCACCTTCCCAACATTAGGATTACAAGCAGTCACCACCTAGCCTAGAATTTTTAATAATTTATTTAATTTTTATTTTATGTGCACTGGTGTGAGAGTGTCAGATCCCCTGGAACTTGAGTTACACACAGTTGTGAGCTGCCATGTGGATGCTGGCAATGGAACCCAGGCCCTCTGGAAGAGCACCCAGTGCTCTTAATCACTATGCCATCTCTCCAGCCTGCTGAGAATTCTTTTAACATCAGTTCTTAGGATTGAACACAGGCTCCTGTGTTTGCAAGCACGTACTTTACCAACTGTGCCATCTCCTCAGCCTCATACACTTCGGAACCTGTGTTATGAAAGATCTTCTGGTTCTTAAGTATAGGTTTAAAAGTCTCATGGGTAGTACAGCTATGAGAATTACAAACATTAGATTTTCTTATCAAAGAGATTGTTCTTAACATTATACTTCTGGAAATGAAATGATAAAATACAGGAGCACGATGAAGGAAATATCAATCAGATGTATAATAACAGAATAATCTAATGAGGAGACACTTAGTATAGTGACAATAGAAAAACCCTACAAATTCATAGGGCTGCCTATGAAGATGCTTGGGAACATTTACCACAAGACCATCACTCAACTGCACCTTCATGTTCAATTTTGTATCATTACTAGTTTTCTATAGTTACATTGTTAACAGAAACTGTGATTAACTTTGGAAGGCATAAGAGTACTACCACTAGCTCCTTTCCAGTTATTCATAGCAATTATTTAAAGAGGCCATCAATATGTCATTTAATTAACAGCCATACAACAGCATCATTTTTTATACTCTCAAATTAGAGGAATTTGGTTGATATTATGTTATTTGAAATCCCTTATATATACTATAATGTAAAATTCTCAAAGCAATAGAATTTAAAAAAGAATTCTGTCACACTTTGGAGTCATGTGCTGCCAAAAATTGAAGCTAACAGTACAGGAAAAAATGGTTTTCTCATAGAATAATTTAAAATTTAAAATTGCTGTAAAGTTAATATATTCCTAGATTCTAATGTTCTCAAATTGTTCAGGGTTGAGTTGAGCTCCTTGATGAGACATTTGGTGACTGTGAGCTGCCAAGAGTGGGATTCAAAGGAGGTAGGTAGATTCCTGAGGAGGTTGTCACTATATCTTAAAGTGATCTATTGAGATTATTCCCTGTGTAACTCCACTGTCTTTCATACTTCCAGTTCCCATGAAAACCAAGATCCTGGTTAAAGATACTTCTCTGAGACCAGTAACATAAATGTGAGGACTTGACTTAGGAGTAGAGTTGACTTTGTACTTATCTTAGTAATAATGGATTTTTTATTAATTGTATTTATGTTGGGGGACACAAATGTGTCGCAGTGTAATTGTGGGTGTCTGAGCACAACTTGCAGGAGTTGGTTCTGTCCTTTACATCGTGTGATCCTGAGATCAAACTCAGGTCATCAGGCTCACACTAGGGACATTTACCAGTTGAGGCATCTTGCCAGACCAGAAAGGAATATTTTCATCAGTCAGTATGTTAAATTTACCCTTGCTTCTATTTCATTAGAGTCTTCCAGAAAACTCTTTCATTCATTGATGTGTAAGAAAAATAACAAGCCCTAAAAATACTGAGCAAAAATGTTTAAATTATGGATATTATAAGTAAGCTATGGTAAAGGGGAGTAAAACACTGCAAAAGCACTATTGACCCAAATCCAGTATTGCAAAATTCACCTATTAATTTATGATGTATGTGTGATACTTGTGTATATAAGCGTGTATGAGTGTGGATGCTCATGCTCATGTATGCATCTGCATGTAAAGGCCAGAGAGTGGTGTTAGATGGCAATCTTCTCCAAACATTCTCCACCTTATTTTCTGAAACAGTCTGTTACAGAACCTAACGTTCACTGGTCCACCTAGCCTGGCTGGCCAGTGAGCCTCAGGGATCCTCCTGCCTCCATCTCACCATCTCTGGGATTACAGTTAAGGGCCACCATACCCAGCTTTTTTCATATGGATCAAAAGGATTTCTGGAAATAAGCAATGCATAGGCTGAAAATCAATGAGATATTGATATCCTTGGGTTTGATTCAATGACTCTTCAGGAAAGATGTAACAGAAAGGGGGCATGACTGTTGGAGACAGTGCTTCCAATATATGCTTTCTTTAAAGTGATTGTTTGAGACCTGGTATAGCATGCAGGTTCAATGCCTCGCTTTATTAGAGGAAACACATAAGAAGAAAACGGTCTATGGACTGAAATGTATGTGTGTTGAATACGGGGCAATGTGGCTGTATATAATCTGAATTTCTGAAGAGAGATCACTACTAGATATACATAGAAGGATTATCACGTGTAGATTCTATTCAAAAGGCCCTGGGTTGATTCCCAACACTGCAAAAAATAAAAAGTCACAAGTTAATCTACTTAATAATCATAAAACTTGTTGCATATAGTTACCACAGACCACACCACGTATACCCAAAATAACCAAGTAATTTTTATACTGGGTGGGCTTGAAATTATAACTGGTGGTAGATTTTGGAGAGCCTCAGTAAGAAACTCCAAGTCATCTATTATATAGCTGTGTTTTGTGAGAGATAAAGATGCAAACAGGATAGGAAACTTTTAGTGAACTTTAATTTCAACTTCAAAACATGAAAAAGAAGTGCACAGAAGAAAATTAAGTCTTAATGATGAATGTATCATTAATGAAAACCAGTTTAAAAATAGACAAAAATTGTAAAATACATTTGAATAATGGAAGAGAGAGGAAGAGAATCTTAAATTAGTATATTGTAACTGTTAAATTAATCTGTAATATATATCACTTCAAATATTGTAAGATGCATTACAAGCTTGAGAAAATAGTGGAAATATTAATTACCAAAACAAAGAAGACATTTCATGTGAGCCAGTTTTTTGTTTGAGTTTACTTCTCATGGTTAATAACTATGAAACTGTAGCCTCCATGTATTCTGATAAAATACCTAATTTTTTTTCATGAGACTAGATAAAAATCAGGGGTCAGCTATGAGGAACCATACGATAACAACATTCATTCTCCTGGGACTAACAGAGGATCCACACATTCAAAATCTGCTTTTGATTTTCCTGCTGTTTACCTACCTGTTGAATATAACTGGCAACTTGGTAATTATCTTACTTACATTACTGGATCCTCACCTCAAAACCCCGATGTACTTTTTCCTACAAAACTTTTCCCTCTTAGAAATCTTGTTCACATCAGCTTGTATTCCTAGATACTTGTATAACCTATCGACGGGTGACAAGACTATTACCTATGGCGCCTGTGCCAGTCAAGCATTTTTCACCGATCTCTTTGGAGTAACTGAATTTTTTCTCCTGGCCACCATGTCCTATGACCGCTATGTGGCCATCTGCAAACCCCTGCACTACACCACCATCATGAGCAACACTATCTGCAGAAGGCTCCTTCTTTGCTGTTGGATGGCTGGGTTGTTCATCATACTCCCACCCTTTAGCCTGAGCCAAAATCTGCAATTCTGTGATTCTAATGTCATTGATAGCTTTCTTTGTGATGTGTCTCCCTTCCTGAAGATTTCTTGCTCAGACACATGGGTCATTGAGCAGATGGTTATAGGCTGTGCTGTGCTGACCTTCATCACAACCCTTTTTTGTGTAGTTCTTTCCTATGTATATATAATCAGGACCATTATCAGATTCCCTTCTGCCCAGCAGAGGAAAAAGGCTTTTTCTACCTGTTCTTCCCACATGATTGTGGTTTCCATCACTTATGGCAGCTGCATCTTCATCTATGTCAAACCATCAGCAAAGGACTCAGTGGCTACCAACAAGGGAGTAATAGTACTAACCACTTCCATTGCTCCCATGTTGAACCCTTTCATTTACACCTTGAGGAACAAGCAAGTCAAACAGGCCTTCAGTGATTCAATCAAAAAAATTGCCTTTGAATCCCGATATTGATGATTCAAGTTTTTATAAGATATTGATGGCCTAAGCCCTCTCTAGTCATGGAAACATGCTATAGCATACAATGGATACATGCTACTAATGAAAAGTATATACCAAATAAACTTTTTAATTCAGTGACAATAAAATGTGACATTTATAAGAAAAAAGTAATAATAATTTTTATTTTTCTATCCATAACTATCCACAACTAACTCTTGACTCATTAAATATAAATTCATTATCTCTTCCATATTAATCAAAATAAAACACAAAAAAGTCATCTTACATCAAATGGACCTAACACATATCTACAGAATATTCTACACAAACACCAGCAGCACATGGAAGTTTCACTAAAATTGACCACATGTTCATACACAAACCTTAACATGTACATGTATGAATTCAGTAGGTCGTGTGTGTGTTAATATTTATTATTGCTACTTATCTAACAGTAATACATATAGAGTCTCAAGATCAACATCAGGTATCTTCTTCAATCACCCTCCACCTTATTTTTTTGAGACAAATCTCATTGAGCCGAGAACTCACCAGTTGACTAGAATATCTGCACAGTAAGCCCCAGGGCTCCCTCTATTCTCATTTCCCCAACTTGGATAGGCATGTGCCACCACTCCTGGCTTTTTATGTGAGTTCTGGGGATCTAAACAAGGGTCTTCAGGCTTGTACAACAAGCATTTTACTTGCTGAGTCATCACCCCAGCCCAAGAGCTGTGATTGTTAAAACTGATAAAGACACAATAATAAGAGAAAATATGTATAATTGTTGTCAGAAATTTCAACACATTTCTATTACAAATTAATTAAACCAATATCCAAAAATTCAATAAGTAGACAAGAATTAAGCAATACCCTCCATCAACAGGATCCTGAATAATTTATAGAACATTTCAACCAAATGAAAGCAGAACTGTTCTAAAGTCCATAGACTAATACAATGATAGATAATATTTGAAGACCTATAACAAGCTTTGACAAATTTGAAAGAATTAAAATTATATAAGACATGTTTTATGGCCAAATTGAATTAAACAAGTGGAACTCTTTTTTTCTTTATCTTCTTTTTTAACTTCTTTATTGACTCTTTGGCAGTTTCATGTCATGCACCCCAATTCTGCTCATCTCCCAGTCCTCTCATATACTCCCCTCAACCATGCCAACCCTCACACCCACAAAAGGAACCAAATCAAAGTAAGCAAGCAAACAAAAAACAAAAACCACGACAGAAAAATCTCTTTGCTTCTCCTTCTTTTCTGCTTCTCCAACACCTCTTTATTTATTCTGGTGGCAATGGAGGCTTCAGTATGTCATAGAATATACCTCTCTGTCCAAACAAGTGGGACTATTAACAAAGAGGAGACCAGTAGGATGAGGGAGAGAAACAAGATGGAGTGATAAGCAGCAAATACCAGCAAAGCACAATGAAACATATCTATGAAACATGATAAAGAAACTCAGTATTTTATACACTTACTAAAACTACTTAATAAGTTTCTTAGAAAAAATGATTTCTATAAAGTGTATTTAGAAGATCATCAGATTTTGTGGGGGAAAAATATGAAATGCAGCCAAGGTAGCCTTTATAGAGATGTGCATGGCTCTACAATATGGTGATTGAAATAAGTGTACAGAGAAACACTGGAGACCTGAGGACTGTGTACAGTGGATCTGGATCCCAGTTCTATGGGATTCAGCCTGCCCAGAGACTGCCAGCTTCCAAGTACCATTCTCCATCCACAGGACAGGTGAGGTGAGGGTTCAACCTACCCAGAGTTTGCTAAGGTCCCAATACTGGGACCACATCCATCCACGTAAGAGGAAAGCCACCAGGGTATTGGACTTGCCCCCATCCACTGTAAAGGAACCGGGATCACATATGCACCAGGGAAGGAAGAGACTCCTTCTGCACTGAAAGGAAGAAATGATGGGAATGAGACAATACAAAAACACACCCACTAACAGAAAAACCAATATGACACCGCCAGACACTAGAGAATCTACACCCACAAGACCTGAACAGTCCATTGTGGAAGAAGCAGATGAGAAAGACCTTAAAAACAATTTAATGAAAATTATAGAGGTCCTCAAAAAAGATATGAGAAAATCCCTTAAAGACATGGAAGAAAAAACAAACCAAAAATATAAGAAATGGAGGAAAAAAACAATCCAAAAATGCAAGAATTGCAAGAAATGGAGGAAAAAACAATCCAAAAAATGCAAGAAATGGAAGCAAAGACAAGCCAAAAACTTCAACAAATGCAAGAAAGAGAGGAAAAGACAAAGCAAAACTTACAAGATACAATTCAAGCAGTGCAAGGGTTGAAAGCTGAAATAGAGACATTTAAAAAAAACACAGTCTGAAGAAATGCTGGAAATAGAAAGCTGGGCAAACAGTCAGGTACTACAGATGTAAGCATAACCAACAGAATACAAGAGATGGAAGACAGAATCTCAGGTGTTGAAGAAACACTAGGGGAAAGAGATTCACTGACCAAAGAAAATCATAAATCCAACAAATCCCTAACACAAAATATCCAGGAAATATGGGACACCATGAAAAAACAAACCTAAGAATAATAGGTACAGAAGAAGGTGAAGAAATCCACCTCAAAGGGGCAGAAAACATATTCAACAAAACCACAGAAGAAAACTTTCCCAACTTAAAGAAAGGCATGCCAATGAAAGTACAAGAAGACTACAGAACACCAAATAGAGGGGAGCACAAAAGGAAATCCTCTTGCATATAATAGTAAAAACCAAAATATACAGAATAAAGAAAGAATATTAGGAGCAGCAAAGGAAAAAGACCAAGTAACATACAAAGGCAAACCTATCAGAACCACACCTGAATTCTCCATGGAAACTCTGAAAGCCAGAAGGTCTTGGATAGTTATTCAATCAACACTAAGAGACCATGGATGCCAGCCCACACTACTATACCCAGCAAAGATCTCAATCACTATAGATGGAGAAAACAATATATTCCATGACAAAACCAGATTTAAACAATACATATCCACTAACCCATCCCTACAGAAATATCTGGTAGGAAAACTCCAGTCCAAGAAAGTTAACTACAACAAGAAAAACATAGGCAATAGATAATCCCATTTCACCAACACCCAAAAGAGAAAAGGGATGGAAATCCACATACAATTTCACAAGAACAACCATTCCAAAACAAATGAGAACTAGTAATCAAAGGTCATTAATATCCCTCAATATTAATGGTCTTAACTCACCTATAAAAAGGCACAGGCTAACAGAATGAATTCGAAGACAGAACACATCCTTCTGCTGCATAAAAGAAACACACCTCAGCCTCAAAGACAAATGTTACCTCAGAGTTAAGGGTTGGGGAAAGATGTTCCAATCAAATGGTCCCAAAAAATAAGCACAGGGAGCAATCCTAATATCTACAAAACTAGAATTTAAACAAAAATCAATCAAAAGAGATGAAGGAGGTCATTTCATATTCATCACAGGAAAATCCACCAAGATGAAGTCTCAATTCTGAACATCTGTGCCACAAATACAAAGGCACCCACAATCGTTAAAGAAACATTACTAAAACTCAAACCACACATAAAACCTCACACACGTATAGTGGGAGATTTCAACACCCCACTGTCACCACTAGACAGAACGACCACACAGAGACTTAACAAAGAAACAAAGGAACAAATAGAAGTTCTGACACAATTGGGTTTGGCAGACATCTATAGAACATTCCATCCAAACACAAAAGAATATTACTTCTTCTCAGAGCCACATGTAACATTCTCAAAAATTGACCACATACTTGGCAACATAGCAAACCTCAACAGGTACAAAAAATTAAAATAACTCCATGTATCTTATCAGACCACCATGCTTTAAAGTTAGAGTTCAACAACAACACAAATTGCAGAAACCCTACAAACTCATGGAAATTGAATAATGCACAATTACACCAATCCAGAGTCAAAGATGAAATGAAAAGAGAATTTAAAACTTCCAAGAATTCAATGATAATGATGACACAACATAACCAAACTTATGGGACACTTTGAAAGCAGTGCTATGAGGGAAGTTCATAGCACTGAGTGCCCACATAAAGAAACTGGAGAATAGTCACACTAGAGAATTAACAGCACAACTGAAAGCTCTAGAACACAAAGAACCAAACTCCCCCAGGAGGAGCAGACACCAGGAAATAATCAAATTGAGGGCTGAAATCAATAAAGTAGACACTAGGAAAACAATACAAAGAATCAATGTAATGAAGAGTGGGTTCTTTGAGAAAATCAACAAGATAGACAAACCTTTACCCAAACTCACCAAATGGCAGAATGTAAAAATGCAAATTAACAAAATCAGAAATGAAAAGGGGGACATAACAACAGACACTGAGGAAATACAGAGACTCATCAGGACATACTTTGAAAACCTGTACTCCACAAAATTCAAAAATTTAAAGGAAATGGACAATTTCCTGGATATATATCACTTGCTAAAACTAAATCAAGAACAGATAAGCAATTTAAACAGACCTATAACCCTTAATGAAATAGAAGCAGTCATCAAAAGTCTCCTAACCAAAAAAAGCCCAGGTCCAGATGGCCTCAGTGCAGAATTCTCCTGTAAATTCAAACAACAGCTTATACCAATTCTTCTCAAAGTGTTCCATACAATAGAAGCAGAAGGGTCTTTGCCAAACTCTTTCTACAAGTCTTCAATAACCTTGATACCCAAGACACACAAAGACACAACTAAGAAAGAGAACTTTAGACCAATATCACTCGTGAACATTGATGCAAAAATACTCAATAAAATACTGGCAAATCGGATCCAAGAACACATCAAAACAATCATTCACCACAATCAAGGAGGTTTCATGCCAGGTATGCAAGGATGGTTCAACATACAAAAATCCATCAATGTAATCCACTATATAAACAAGATGAGAAACAAAAATCACATGATCATCTCGCTAGATGCAGAAAAATCCTTTGACAAAATCCAACACTCTTTCATGATAAAGGTCTTGGAGAGATCTGGGATAACAGGAACATACCTCAACATAATAAAAGCTACATACAGCAAACCAACAGCAAACATCAAACTAAATGCACAGAAACTCAACATGATTCTGCTAACATCAGGAACAAGACAAGGCTGTCCACTTTATCCATGATTTTTCAATATTGTTCTTGAAGTTCTAGCTAGAGCAATACTACAACAAAAGGAGATCAAGGGGGTACAAATTGGAAAGGAAGAAGTCAAACTTTCACTATTTACAGATGATATGATAGTTTACATAAGTGACCCAAAAATCTCTACCAGGGAACTCCTACAACTGATAAATACTTTCAGCAAAGTGGCAGGATACAACATCAACTCAAGAAAATGAGTAGCCCTACTATATATAGACAATAAAAGGGCTGAGAAAGAAAGCAGAGAAACATGACACTTTACAATTGCCACAAACAAGATAAAATGCCTTGAGATAACGCTAATTAAACAAGTGAAAGAACTGTATAGCAAGAACTTTGAGTCTTTAAAAAAAGAAATTAAAGAAGCCCTCAGAAAATGGAAAGATCTCCCATGCTCTTGGATAGGTAGGATCAATGTAGTAAAAATGGCAATCCTGCCAAAAGCAATCTACAGATTCAATGCAATCCCCATTAAATTACCAACATGATTCTTCACAGACCTTGAAAGAACAATAATCAACTTTGTATGGGAAAACAAAAGACCCAGGATAGTTATTCAACAAAGCAACATCTGGAGGCATCGCCATTCCTGACTTCAAGCTCTATTATAGAGCTGTAGTATTGAAAACAGCTTCATATTGGCACAAAAATAGACAGGTAGACCAATGACATCAAATTGAACACCCTGATATTAACCCATACATGTATGAACATCTGAGTTTCAACAAAGAAGCTAAAAATACACAATGGATAAAAGAAAGCATCTTCAAAAAACGGTGCTGGCATAACTGGATGCTGGCATGCAGAAGAATGCTGATAGATCCATGTCTATCGCCATGCACAAAACTTATGTCCAAATGGATTAAAGACCTCAACATAAATCCAGCCACACTGAACCTGTTAGAAGAGAAAGTGGGAGGCACCTTTGAACAAACTGATACAGGAGAAGGCTTCCTGAACATAACTCCAGTAGCACAGACACTAAAACGGACAATTAAGAAATGGGACCTCCTAAAACTGAGAAGCTTCTGTAAGGCAAAGGACACAGTCAGCAAGACAAAAAGGCAGTCCACAGAATGGAAAAAGATATTCAATAACCCCATATCTGATAGAGGGCTGATCTCCAAAATTTACAAAGAACTCAAGAAGCAAGTCTCTAAAACACCAAAAGATCCAATCAAAAAGTGGGATGCAGTATTAAATAGAGAATTCTCAGTAGAGGAGTCTAAAATGGCTGAAAGGCACTTGAGAAAGTGCTCAACATCCTTAGCCATCAAGGAAATACAAATCAAAACAACTCTAAGATATCATCACACTCATATCAGAATGGCTAAAATCAAAAACTCCAATGACAGTTTATGCTGAAGAGGATATGGAGAGAGGGGAACACTCCTCCACTGCTGGTGGGAGTACCAACTCGTACAACCACTTTGGAAATCAGTATTGAGATTCCTCAGGAAAAAGGGAATCAGTCTACCACAAAATCCAGCAATTCTTCTCTTAGGCATATACCCAAAAGATGCCCATTCATACAAGAAAGATGTCTGTTCCACTATGTTCATTGCAGCTTTATTTGTAATAGCCAGAAGCTTGAAGCAACCTAGATGTCCCTCAGCTGAAGAGTGGATAGAGAAAATGTGGTACATTTACACAATGGAGTACTATTCAGCAGGAAAAAACAATGGAATCTTGAAATTTGCAGGCTAATGGATGGCACTAGAAGAAACCATCCTGAGTGAGGTAACCCAGTCACAAAATGAGAAACATGATATGTACTCACTCATTTTTGGATTTTAGACATGAATCAGGGGAGTGCCAGCACACAATCCCTCTGCCAGACAGTCTGGGAAACAGAACCTTCATCCAGCGACTCATGAAAGCAGAGGCAGATACCCACAGACAAACAACGAACTGAACTCCTGGAATCCAGTGTCAGAAGGAGAGAACTGATGGACAAAGGAGTTAAGACTAGGCTGGTTTAACCCACAGAAACAGTTGACCTGAACAAGGGGAAGCCCTTGGACCCCAGAATGATGGCTGTGAGGAAAACATGGGACTGACCCAGATTCCCTGAATGTGGGTGTCAGTGAGGAGGCCTAGGTTATCTATGGGGCCTTGGGTAGTATTTATCCCTGGCATACAAACAGACTTTGAGTGCTCATGCCACAATATGTGAGGCTCTCTCAGCTGGGACTCTTGAGGGAAGGCCTAGGCCCTGCCCTGAATGAAATGACAGTCACTGGAGATCCACCATGGAGGGTGTCATCCTCCCTGGGGATCAGAGTGGAGATTGGGTTAAGGACTGGGGGACCTGGTGGGAAGGGTAGGGGAAGAGGGAAGGTAAAGAGAGCTGGGATTGACATGTGAAACAAGATTGTTTCTAACTTAAATAAAAAATAATTATTATTTAAAAATAAACAAATGAAGCCGGGCGGTGGTGGCACACGCCTTTAATCCAGCACTCGGGAGGCAGACGCAGGCGGATCTCTGTGAGTTCAAGGCCGGGCTACAGAGAAACCCTGTCTCATAAAACCAAAATAAATAAATAAATAAATAAACAAATGAATATACAGATGTCATTGGTCTTGATCTTTGTCACACATCCATGCCATCTCTAAGGGAGATGGATAGTGTTCTATTAGAACACTTTACCACAATCAATAAAATTAGCATTCAGTAACTTTGGCTCAGACAAAGAATGTGGTTCAGAAAATTATCAGTCTCAGCCATAGCCCATCAAAATATTCTTCAAACTTTTGCTCGATAAAGAAGTATCCCATTTTTGGACTCAGTCTACCACAAGACCCAACAATTACACTCTTAGGCATATACCCAAAAGACACCCATTCATGTTTACAACTAATAATCCCTTCCTTAAGTCTATAAGAGGAGAAGGAGGGTTTGGATCTACAGGACCTATGGCTTGTTGTATATCCACTATGGAGTCCAGACCAATGATGACCCTAACTATTGAGGGACAGACCTTTCAGGGACTCGTAGATTCTGGTATGGACACATCCATCATTTCTCTTAACCATTGGCCCCAGGCTTGTCCCCTACAAGAATCAGATAGCAGCTTACAGGGCATAGGCAAAGCAAAGTTACCTAGTAAAAGTTCCCATCTATTAACTTGGAAAGATGATGAGGGACACTCTGGTATATTTCAGCACTTTATCTTGCCTCACATCCTGATCAATCTCTGGGGCAGAGATATCCTAAAGGCCATGGGGGACGTACTGACCACATCCCCTGTATGACATACACTTAGGGAGAAAGGCTATTGCCCAGGCAAAGATACTGGAAAGAGTCTTTCCAGTATCCCCTGCCTGTGTCTGAAACCCCCAGTGCAGAAATCTCCTTGAGACCAGAGAGGATTGGGACATTTTTAGTGGGGGCCATTGTTCCACAGCCTCAAATACCTCCAATTTCTATCACTTGGAGACAAGATCTGAGACCAGTTAAAAAGACCATGATGCTCATGGGTGCCAGTCAGTCAGGGCTGCCAATCCCTGTGGTCATCCCTAAAGACTGGCACCTGCCTGTGATAGATTTAAAGGATTGTTTTTTAATATTCCTTTACACCCTGCTGATTGTCAGTGTTTTGCTTTCAGTGTTCCATCTTTGAACTTAAGAGAGTCTTATAATAGATATCAGTGGGTAGTTTTGCTACAAGGCATGGCTAACAGCCCTACCATGTGTCAAATTTATATGAATGATTTACTGTTGGCTGTGCCAAAAGAAAAGCTATTACTATCTGCCTTTGGGAATCTTCAGACCACCTTGGGATTGGCTGACTTGCGAGTGACACTGGAGAAGGCACAAACTACTCATGATCCTACGGGAGATTTTGGCAAGAGAGTCCCAATCTTTGGGTTAATTCTCCAGCCTCCCCTTCTAAATCTGTGGTGTCCTACTCCCAGTCTATAGTTGCACTCCTGTTTGGAGCACGGAGTACTGCCTAGCGAGCCTATGGTGGGGAGCTAGATAAGGTTGTTGCGCCTTTGTCCTGTCAACAAATAAAATGGCTACAAAATAATAATTATAACTGGGCCATTTTTCTCTCTGCTACCCAGAGTTATTTTGTTAATCACTACCCATCCAATAATTTGATTTCCTTTTTTAAAACACAACCTTTAGTTTTCCCAAAAATTGTAGTCTCTCAGCCTATTTCCAAGGGGCAAGTGATTTTCACAGATAGTTCCTCTAAAGGTACAACTGTAGTCGTGTCTTATCCGATCATTAAGACAGCCAGAATTCCTGCAACTTCTGCCCAAATGGCCGAAGTTTCAGCCTTGGCCTTAGCTCTACAACTCTTCCCCATGGATATCACTCCCATCTCTAGGATACAAAAAATTTTATTACAGGTGAAAGGTCTGCTATGGCAACACAGTGAACCTATATCTGTGGGACATCTTAAGGCCCACACCCCTTTGCCAGGGCCCCTCATCAAAGGAAATCGCATGGCTGACAGGTATGCTCAAATTGATGTGGTTTTACAAAAACTCACTAAAGCATTATCCTTGTACAAGCGCTTCATCTTAGTGCAGGGTCTTTTCGCTTTCATACTGGGATTACCAAAGAACAGGCTGTTCAAATAGTTAAGGATTGCCCTCTTTGTGTAGAATTTCTTCCCGTACCTCACCTGGGGGTCAATCCTCGAGGACTTTTGCCTAACCACATTTGGCAAATAGATGTAACACATGTGCCATCCTTTGGCAAATTACAATTTGTTCATGTTTCTGTAGATAATTTTTCCTCACCTGATATTCACCTCTACCCACTCTGGTGAAAAAGTAAAAGATGTTAAGAGCCACTGTTTACAGGCTTTTGCTTACATGGGGGTCCCAAAACAAATTAAGACCGATAATGGCCCCACCTATGTCAGCAAAGGTTTCAATCACTTTTGTCTAGATTTTGATATCTCCTCCAAAACTGTAATTCCTTACAATCCCCAAGGACAGGCTATTGTGAAACACGCTCATCACACTCTAAAAGCCTCTTTGGCTAAAATAAAGGGAGATCTTGGGGCCACCTTGGCTCCCCTCACTCTACTCTATCATTTATCCTCTATATCTTAAGTTTTTTAATTGTGGATGCTTCTGGCAACTCCGCAGCAGATCGTCATTAGTGGTTTGCTGTACAGCAAAAACCTAATTAAATGGAAAGACCTGACCTCGGGTCTTTGGAAAGGACCAGATCTGGTTTTGGTATGGGCCTGGGGATCTGTTTGTGTCTTCCCACAGCATGGTGAGTCCCCAATTTGGGTTCCAGAGCTTTGTGTGCTCTGTTCCTGCTGACACTCATCAGCCACCAATAGACTCATTAGGCTTTAATGAGGAACCCGCCTCTCCTGATGCTGGCAGGTCTTCAGTGTCAGGTTTATCCAGCTATAACCAGCATCAACCATAGCCTAGGAAAGCTCTCAGGATGGATTTGCCTGCTTGGACATTTGCTATATTCAATAACACTCCCTCAAGAGAAATGTTTAATTATTTCCTCCAGGAATGCCGCTTGAGAAGTTGTTGATCAGCCTTGGTGGTCCATGTCCCAGGTGTCATGCCTTTTCCAGTGGAACACTCAGGAGAGAACCGACTCATCCTCACTCAACATGGGAGTGGCTTTGACATCACAGCAGCTGCAGTTTTTGGATTCCCTATCTCTTAGCCAGTTGCCACACAGGCATGCTGGATAAACCCCCAGGGGAGGATGCCTCTATCTTAAGTTCCCAACTTTATACTAATTACAGTTGGGCACTTTAAATCTTAATTAACAAATGGACTTAATTGGCTATTCTAACTGAGATCAGGGTGTCTCCCTTTTGGGAAATCCCCCTCTTAACGGGACTGCAACAGACTTGAGAAACGGAGTGGGTCACTAGCCCTCAAGATTATGACCCTGGACAACACAATCTTTAGCCCTAGTTTGCCTTTGCCACATGGAAAGGCCACAAGCCCAGTGCCATTTTCTTACAAAGCAGATCATGCTTTCCTTGTCAACAGACAACCCCTCAGTGCAGGCCTGGTTGAGCCAGCAAGACAAATGAGTTATCAATGACATCTATCAACCTAAGACAGAGGGTTTGTGAGGCCTGGACAGACTTCTCATTGACAGGTAAGATAGATGTTAACGTCCCAGGCAAACTAAGCCAGATGCTAATTTTTAAATTATATATAAAAGGGGGATTTGTTGCACCTTCCCCCATGGGGGTCTGTTGACCGTTTGTTACTAGGAGCTTTTAGCAAAAAACTTCTCATCCCTTCCTCCCAGTAAGGCCTGCATGCAAGTTCCTGTTTATTGTCTAAATGCTAATTCCTGGTTTTAGCCCACCCTTTGCTGGAGGGCCCTGGGAACATAGGCTTCTGATCTTGGTGTTTTTCCACCATACCTGACTTTGGTATATAAGGCTCTACCCTTGTAATAATAAATGCCATTCTCCTTGTAAGAATAAAAAAAGGCACCCATTCACACAACAAGGATTTCTGTTCCACTATGTTCATTGCAACATTATATGCAATAGCTAGATCCTGGAAGCAACCTAGATGCCCCACAACTGAAGAGTGGATAGACAAAATGTGGTACATTTACACAATGGAGTATTACTCAACAGAAAAAAAAACAATGGAATCTTGAAATTTGCAGGCAAATGGATGCCACTAGAGGAAGCCATCCTGAGTGAGGTAACCAGACACAAAAAGAGAAACATGGTATGTACTCACTTATATATGGATTTTAGACATGGATCAGGGGAGTGTCAACCTACAATCCAATGCCAATGAATCTGGGAAACAGGAAGGTTCCCAAGAGAGATGCATGATACCCCAGAGAAGTGGAATGAGGCAAGATCTCCTGAGCAGATTGGGAACATCAGGGGAGGGGAGAGGGAACCAGGAAAAAGAGAGGGGAATAAGAGGACATGAGAAGAAGGTATGGGGGAGCAGGAAGGTTGAGTCGAGGTAAGAATAGAGGAGAGCAGGATGAGAGATTGAGTCAATATAGGCTTGAGGAGAGAGCTGACACTAGTGAGATCTCCAGAGATCTACAAGGATAACACCAACTGGCAAACTAAGCGATAGTGGAGAGACTACATTAATTGCCCCTCCTTGATGGTAAGGTTGATGACTACCTTATATGCCATCCTAGACCCTTCATCCAGTGACTGATGGAAGCAGAGACAGATACCCACAGCTAAACACTGAACTGCACTCCTGGAACCTAGTGACAGAGATGGAGGAGTGATGAGCAAAGGGGTCAAGACCATGATGGTGAAACCCACAAAGACAGCTGACCGGATAAGGGGGAGCTCTTGAATCCCAAATTGATGCCTGAGAGGAACAGGGGACTGATCCAGTCTCCATGAATGTAGTCTCAGTGAAGAGGTCACAGAAACCAATGGGGCCTTGGGGAGTAGATCAGTGTTTACCATGGTGTATGACTAATCTTTGGGAGCCCATTCCAAATAGAGGGATACTCTCTCAGCCTGGACACATGGGAATGGGCCTAGGTCCTGCCATAGATGAAATGACAGACTTTGGAGATCCCCCCAAGGAGAGCCTCACCCTCCCTGGGGAATGATGTGGGGATTGGGTGGGTGGGGGGCTGGGGAGACTGATGGAGGGACTAGGGAGGAGGGGTGGGAGAGAGAGTTGGGACTGACATGTGAAGCATTCATGTTTCTAATTTAAATTAAAAAATTTTTTAAAAAGAAGTATCCCATTTTTCTTTTTACAGCCTATGCCTTTCACCAGAGGAAATAAATTTAAATCAACATCTTCCAAACGCAGGAAATCAGGAGCGATGTGACATAGTTGGGTCATGTGAGAACCGTCAGTAGAGCAGTACTGAGTAAATGGAGGGGGACAGGGGAGATGTCTCCTTCATTGAGGGCAGCAGAAGCATGCCTACAGGCAGATGCTCCACTCCTTAGCACAGGACCAATGTGAGAAGCAGAGAGACAGTCAAATAAAATAAACTTTATTCTCCTTCATTGTATAGTAATGCATCCAAGCCAAGCAATTTTAATCTCAGGGCTTGAAGAGAAAATCTCTCTGTGGCTTCAAATAACCAAAGCAGTTTGTTGCTTATCTAAAAAATACAAACAGGAAGGGATATAATGAGAATTCAGTCCTGGTAGCATGAAGGAACCACCAAGTTTGAAAAATAAATGTTGATAAGCCTCTTAAGTATTGGGGGAAAGCCATAGTGTGATTTGCCAAGGAAATGGAAATCTTTGAATTAAAATAAACTGTCATCCTTCATCAGAGTATAAGGCATTCTGACTGGTTAGTTCTCTGCTTTTCGATATTTACATCTATAAAACATGGATTTTTTAAATTTGAGAGTAAATATTTAATTTTGTGTTGTATTTGTGTCAAATATAAGCCGGGCATGGCAGGGTATGCCTCTAATCCCAGGCACTCAGAGATGGAGGCAGAATCAGAAGTTTGAAGTCATACTTAGCTACACAGTAGGAAGATAATCCTAAGAAAAATATGTACTCAACAAAGAAATCTAAACAGAATTCAGATGACATTGAGCCACTCTCAGGGTCTCAGAGGACATTGTCCCTCTGCTCTACAAATTTTCACAATGTTGATTATGCCACCCTCAACTTGCTGGTAACTTCTGAAATTGGGTCACTGAGGACTGTTTTGTTATTCATGCAGTCATTCTGTGCGTGCTGGTAGCAACATAAAACAAGCGCTGCTGTTACAGAAATTACAGGGAAGCCTGCCTCTGCTCCCTCCTCATCCCCCCCACACACACACAACAGTCCTAGAATGAGCATCTAGGGTTGCTAGAGCATTGGACGAGCATCTCTGACAGGCTAAAAATTTCCCTGTTCCTTAAGACCACTCCTCATTCCTGGAACAGAGAGTGCTATGAAATCTAGTGTAAGATGTAATTTTACATGTGACTAAGATTGATCTCACTAGAGAAGGAGCAATGAAAATCCAACTTACAATTGTTCGGTGTCGGAAGAAAGAGTTGCATGCTTATGTGAAGACTGAGGTGAGTGGTGAAATGGTGAAATGTGATTAAGGACAGAGCAGGGCAACCCTCCTCACCAGCTACTGCTCCACAAATAGTGCTCCTCTCAAGGACTTCCAATAAATAGCCATCAAAAAGCAAGTATGAATTGTTGTGATACATTTCCCATATTCTCAGAAATGCAGGCAGAGAGTAAACATTTTTAAAATTTGGGGCTCGTTTCATTTCCGCTGATGCTTCAGAAAAGGGAGGAAAGCAATTGGCAATCATTTCTGATAAATCGTTAGGCTGAGGGAAGACAAAGCTGGAATCTTCCTGCAATGGCCATTCTTTCCTTCTCCTAACTACAATAGACCAGTTGATAAGGCAGTTATTACTTAATAGAAACATAAAAAGTATGGAAAATACACTCACTATCTCCCCAAAAAATGACTACTGTCAAAGAATCCAAACAGTATCCATGTGAGACATAACATTCAAAGTCTCCCATTCCCAGCAGGTACCAAAACCATTTCAACACTTTTGGGGGGAGAGGCAACAGCCAAACTCTTCTATAGCCTAAACAATCATTCCCATATGTTTCTAAGTAAGATAAAAATACCTTAAAAATATTTTAAAACTCAGTAAGTAGAGAATCTGTGAAAGAAAAAAACTGAATCTTAAACATTCTCAGAACTCCCAAACTGGATATGTGGTTTTGGGAGATGTCTGTTAATGTTAATTGAAAAGACATTTACATGGGAGAGGCATAGGTCATTATTCACTGAATGAAATTGTTTCAGGATATATTTGATCTAAACTTCAAAAATAAATAACTCTCCATCTCTCAGGAAATTTTTTCTAGCCTAACATAGACCACAGTGTGTTTGCTAAAGTGAGGTCAAAGGATCCTCTACCACAGGCTTAACAGCACTGTCAGAAGTTATCAGTTTAACGAGCATCATGCATTAAAACACAGTCGTGAAATCTGACACATTACTATGCCAAACATTTTAAATGTTAAACCAGTAAGAATCAAATACCTCTGTGCTCATGATCCATTCCTAGCAAATAGAAAAATATGTTCTGATAGGAAGGAAGGAATGCTGTAGGAGAGGGAGTTGGAATGAGAATGCCAAAGGATGCTATAACATTTTTAAACATTCTACAGTTAAATGGAGGAAGGCAAGGAAGAAGGAAAAGAGACAGAGGAGAAAATTAGGAAAAAACTGTCTAGCACTATGTTCAATCTGTCAGTCTCTCTCTAGCAAATATGTAGCAAGATACGCTCTCTTTCCCTTAGTCAAGGAGAGGGGCACTTTTCCCTGTCCCAGTGCCTCTAAACACTGAGCACTGGGCCTTGCTAACTTGGATTTTGGTAACAGTGTTGATTGCCAGCTTTGACAGAAAATCAGTCTGAATGAATGGGAGAAACTATGAATAGCTACCAGGATAGCTAAGAAGTGTCAAGAAAAAAGCATGAAGTATTTATTATCCTAAATCCAAAGGTTTTTGATGCAGTCTTGTATTGCTATATCACAGAAAATGAATTATCGTCTGCTATTGTTGTAGTCTGCAAGATCCTTTTGGGAATAACTTGTTTCTAATATCAATGTTATGCTCTGTAAATAATGGGTACTTGTTAAGTATTTATATGAGTGAATAGATGTATAGATGTTGGACATTTATTTGAACAATAAGAAAGATAAGAAATCTACAATATCTTTGATGCTCAACTGGGAAGGCACACATTTGATACAACTGAGAAACTATTTTTCTCTAATATAGAAGTTTATAGGGCTTATTCATAATTGAATTAACCTAAAAGTGCTCATTGAATAATTAATTCCTACCAATAATACAAAAAAACTATAAACTAATGTTTATTATGAACTACTGTTATCCTTATGAGAATAAATTCATCACATTTTCTTGTTATGGAATAGAATATTTGTTTAACTATGTAAAGATATGCTGCATTTGTTTGTGTTGCAGAATAATTGTTTAACTATGTAAAGGTGTGTTGCTTTTGTTTATGCTGAATTTGTTTAACTATATAAAGATGTATTGCAGTTTAACCTTGCCTGCCTAAGGCACCTGATTGATCTAATAAAAAGCTGATAATAAAAAGCTGCCAGTAGCTAAGCACAGGAGGAATAGGTGGGGCAAAGAGAAAATGGGAGCCAACCAGCCAGCCAGCAGGGGGCCAGGCAGACAGACACAGAGGAAGCAGGAAAGCAGGATGGAGAGTACATAGATGAGATAAATGAACCTCAGAGCAGCACATAGATTAATAGAAACAAGTTAATTTAAGTTAAAGAAAAAAAGCTAGCTAGAAACAAGCCTGAAGCTAAGGCTGGGCATTCATAATTAATAATAAGTCTCCGTGTCATGATCTGGGGGCTGGCAGTCCAAGAAAGACTACTATGTTTTCTTTTACAGATTGGACATCTGAGAAAAGCTTCTTGAAAACAAATTTCAATGAAGGTTAAATCTTGACATAAAAAAAGGAGACATGACTAAACCAAAATCATACTGACATTCCTAAAAATATAAATTTGAGTAGAGAAACACTTGGACTTCTTGGAGGTGCTAAAATGGACAGTGATGAATGCCAAAGAGAAAGGTATGGTGTTTTTGTAATTTGTTTACAAAGACTGGTTTATACAAACCCAGGGTTCCTATATGTTTTGTTGAATAAGGTAGGTAGGTAGGTAGGTAGGTAGGTAGGTAGGTAGGTAGGTAGATAGGCAGGCAGAAAGATGGATAGGAGATAGATTAGACAAATAGATAGATAGATAGATAGATAGATAGATAGATAGATAGATAGATGATAGATAGATAGATAGATAGATAGATAGATAGATAGATAGATAGATAGATGATAAGAGAGGGAGAGAGAGAGACTGAACATAGCAAAAAGATTAGGATACAGTTGAAGAATGATCTAAGGAGGGAAACAGATAAATAGTTGTGACTAAGAGGGCAGGGTTATCAGGTGGGAAGTACTGCAGGTCACCCTCTTAGCTCTATCCTTTACCTAAAACATAGAGTAGGACTACATCAGGTTTATGTTCAAATTCTAGGACTTTCCTTACACCACCACTTTAGAGGTCTCCAAAAACATTCTACTTAAAAAGTCCCGAAACTTACTAGAGAAAAGCTTTTCATTGCCAAATACCAGAATGATAAACCAAAGGCCACAATGTGTATTTCACACTTTTAATCACCTTATTTAGGGCTAATCTGAAATTCAAATAACAAAGCTGTCACTTTAAAATGATATGCTACTTCTAAACTTAATGATGATCACATGAGATGATCAACATCAAATCCTAATTAGCAGATGTTTCTTGGTTTGTGAAATAGAGCATTACAGAATGGTGGGAATGAAAAAAGATTTAAAAAGATGAAAGGGGAATAAAGAACTCCAGAGTTGCCAAGATTTCTTTTAGGTAGAGTAAGGTACAATTTATACCTTGAGACAACAGAGCTGAGAAATTGTATGTTATACATACACATGATTTGTGTTTTGTTTGGTTTTTATCTGTCATCTGTAGAAATGTAGAGAGTTTAGAAATGTCAGAGAATTATACACATAAAACCAGTACAGATATTTCCATAGAAGCCACCAAGTAGGACACTTGTGGTATAGCTGTATTAACAAATTGGTTGTCAAGTGAAAGAAAATTGTGTGCATAAGGGCTCCCTGGCTGGCATATCTTCACTTGTGTTACAATACCAGATTCTTCTAACACTTCTCTCTTCAGATCCAAATACTTGTGACTTGGCACAAGATAGGGATGAGAAATCATACGACAATAACAACATTCATCCTGCTGGGGTTGACAGATGATCCAAAACTACAAGTTATAATTTTTCTATTTTTGTTTCTCACCTACATGTTGAGTGTAGCTGGGAACCTCACCATTATCACTCTCACACTTTTGGATGCCCATCTTAAAACGCCCATGTACTTTTTTCTCCGAAATTTTTCTTTCTTAGAAGTCTCCTTCACAACTGTATGTATCCCCAGATTCCTGTACATGATGGCTACAGGAGATAATACTGTTACTTACAACGCTTGTGCTACTCAGTTGTTTTTTGTTGTCCTCTTTGGAGCAACAGAATTTTTCCTCCTTGCTGCCATGTCCTATGACCGCTATGTTGCCATCTGCAAGCCCCTGCATTACACCACCATCATGAACAACCGAGTGTGCACCATTCTCGTCCTCTTCTGTTGGTTTGCTGGCCTGTTGATCATCCTCCCGCCTCTTGGCATAGGCCTCCAGCTGGAGTTCTGTGACTCCAATGTGATTGATCATTTTGGATGTGATGCGTCTCCCATTCTACAGATAACCTGCTCAGACACAGTGTTTATAGAGAAAATTGTCTTGGCTTTTGCCATACTGACACTCATTATTACTCTAGTGTGTGTTGTTCTGTCCTACACATATATCATCAAGACTATTTTAAAGTTTCCTTCTGCCCAACAAAGGAAAAAAGCCTTTTCCACTTGCTCTTCCCATATGATTGTGGTTTCTATCACCTACGGCAGCTGCATTTTCATCTACATCAAACCTTCAGCAAAGGAAGGAGTGGCCATCAATAAGGTTGTGTCTGTGCTCACAACATCAGTCGCCCCTTTGCTTAACCCATTCATTTACACACTTCGAAACAAGCAAGTGAAAGAAGCTTTCAAAGACACAGTAAAACAAATTATCTTTCTCACAAAGAAATAAGTTTTTAGGCTAACCTAAACTTAAGTCTAAGTAACCATAAGCAGCATTCATGAACCTAACAATGTGTGTTTCCTTCCCATCACATAAATTCCTCAAGATAATTTTTCCCCAAGAGCAGTTTTCTCTTATAATCCAAATGAAAATCAAGTAAATTATTTCACCTTCTTTTAAGTTTATTTTACTTAGTTTATTTTACATAGGAGTTTATTTTTCTTCAATTATTGTACTTTTCAAACATCAGATTACACAAATTCCCAGTGTCATACAAAAGGCATACAAATAATAAGAGTTGTGTCTCTGGTCATATGTCCTTCTCAAGATGTGGGATCTAAATACCCACGTCTCACTCACTAAATCATGTCTCACTTCTTGGGAGTACTTTGATCTCCATCCTTGACTCATAAAGAGTAATTAAAGACTCTCTTTTAAAAACATGTACCATGTTTCAATATGATCAAAGTTCCAACACTAAGAGTTAACAACTTTCAGCTGTTGATATTTCATTGGTTTGTCTCATAACACTCATGAAGGGAGTGCTGACAAACCTACACTTGGAGTGTACCTGCGTTATCCATTCTCTGAAGACTAAACACCTTTCCCTCTTGCCCTGCTACCTCATCTTCTCTAACAAGCTGGCCACATCAATGAACTGAAGTTCAGCTCATCTTTCAGCTGCTGACTCAAGCATCTTAGGGAAGGCTTATCGGGTGCTATCAGAGTATCAGTATCTGAGAAGTTCATGTGTATCTGTGATATGCTCCTCTGAAGAGTCTCCCTATGCAAGGTGGTGATCTCAATCTAAATACCTTATTTAAAAGCAAAAGTAAATGAGACTAGTTTTGTTGAAAATCTGTAAGGGAAGACAAAGTGGGGAACTGAACATTTCTTTGAGACAGACCTGATATTTGAGCTTTCTTGGTGACAAAGACAGGTGTTGTTGAATATGTGAGAAGGAAGATGAAAGATCAGGGTAATGGCTTAGATATGTGTGAAGACTGTATTCATTAGTGATTAACTCTGGGTTACCAATAATACACTGGTGTCACATTAAGGAAAGGAATAAAAGCACTTTCCTTTGTTGTCATATAACCAAGAACAAGCCCAAATTTGAGCTCTCTCCATCACACTCCCTGTATCTTGTCTGTCAGTTATATTAGCCTGCGTCTGTGTCTTCATCAGTATCTGTGTCTGTCCCTGTGTGTGTATCTGTCTGTGTTGTTGTACCCGTCTGTCACGTCTCTGTATCTGTGTGATTCTCTCTCTCTCTCTCTCTCTCTCTCTCTCTCTCTCTCTCTCTCTCTCTCTCTCTCTCTCTGTGTGTGTGTGTCTGTGTGTCTGTGTGTCTGTGTGTCTGTGTGTGAGAGAGAGATGAGTTATGTGTTCCTGTACATGTCATGTGTGTCTGTTATGCAACTATCTGTGTATCTATCTGTCTGTCTATCTGTCTGTCTCTAACAGAGGGCTTCACTCTGACTTTATTGAACAGCACAGAAACATCACATGGGAAAGGAATGGGATACTTTACAGAAAACTTTGACAGAGTTTTAAAGGGATTAAGTCACTGGCTCCGTTTGATCCCAACCAACCCAGATAACAAACATTGCTTATCAACCAATATCCATAAATGGTTGCCTTCAGCCTTTATGGCAGAAAAGTTGTTTACAACTTGTGTTTTCCATCAGCCTGGGAATCCAGCATGGGACTGATCAAGACCCCCTGAATCTGGGTGTCAGTGAGGAGGCCTAGGGAATCTATTGAGCCTTGGGCAGCAGATCAGTACCCATCCCAAGTATACACACGGACTTTGGACTCCCATAGAACAATGTGAGGTGCACTCTCACCCTGAACTCTTGGGGAAGGGTCTAGGCCCTGCCCTATATGAAATGACACACTATGGACACCCCCATGGAGGGCCTCACCCTCCCTGGGGGAATGAGGGGATAGCGGGGGGTGGGGGAGCTGGGGGGAGGGCACGGGAGGAGGGGAGGGAATGGGAGCGGGACCTGGAACTGACTTGTGAAGCAACCTCGTTTCTTATCTAAATTTAAACTGGAAAATAAAATATAAAAAAAACAACTTGTGTTTTCTGCTTTCAGCAAATGATACACATGCATTGTCTGGGTCAGGGGCATGGGAGAGTACATTAGCTTAAGACTGCAGCTATGCATTAGTTTAGGTTGTAAAAGTCAATTACGTGGGAAGTCCATAGCAAGTAAGGTCAGTTCTTACATTGTTCTCTTAAAAGTAGTCAAACAGTTCGAGTACATGGTAGGATAATAGGCTTAAGTCTTAAATTGCTTCAAGGTATATTATTAACTCTAGCTTTGAAGTAGAGTCTCTTAGGATGTAAGAGTTATTTTTAGAATATTGTATCATCACAGATATATGCACAATGGTCTATGAAGGGAACAGCATGTTATATTCCTGTTCTGTAATTATGAAAATAAAGTTCTGTGCCTTCATGGTGTACACACAGCTATTATTTACTCCTACCAAACGTCGTCTAATTGCTCGGGTATATTCTAAATAAGATCATGCATGTATTAAAGGTACAATCCCCCTTTATACTACAAAAATATTCAGAGAAAGAAGGATTATTCAAAGAATTTCTTCTTTTCATTTTAAATTTTCTAAAACAACAACAAAACATAATAATGTCCTCAGGCTTCCTTTCTGATAATTAAGTACACATCTGCAAGATCAGCATATTTACTAAGCAAGTATGTTAATGATGACACCTGAAGTGTGAACCCTTAGCAAGCAGTGTTTACAGTGGTTAATCTCCTTACTTGCTTTGGACAATGGTGTAAGCTAAGAATATTTCAAAGAATCTTCTAGCCAGGCAGGGTGGCACACTTGTAATATCAGCACTGAGAAAGCAGAGGCAGGAAGGTCAAGAGTTCAAGGCTAGGCTAGTTAGCAAGTTCATCCTAGGCTACACAGCAAGTTCAAGACCATCCTGAGCACAGAGAGCTTCTCTCAAATCACAAAAAGAATAATTTTAAGATTTCTTTTTAATCCTATCCAACTTACCATCCAAGAACCAACTATATTTGGATAGGATAAATAATAGAAAGTAATTAAGTTCAGAAAAGGCAACCATCTACCTGTGTTCTAGAAAATGGGATATTCTCTTCTTGGTCACCCACTTGATATGAGGAAATGCAAATCAGGCCACATTGTGCACAGAACAGGGGTAGATATAGAACATCAATACCATGGTCACTCTTACACCAAATCCAGTGACTACTGAAACTTACCATACCAAGTTTGATCAACCAAAATATTCAGAACTTTGTAGCATATACTTTTACATAAAGATTAAAATTTCACATGGAAATAGCTAATTTTTCCACACGTGTCTCCAAAGGTATGTGTCTATGCCACCCTGATCTCAAGTCTTCCTTCTGTACACCTCAGCATTGCAGTTTCTTCCATTAAAAAGTTTTTCTGCTACCGGCAACTAAGGAATGCTGAGAGTGGGAGAAGTAGTCTCCCCCAGGGAAGAGCACACCGAAGGGTTATCGATATGCAATGATCATCCCTGAAAACATACATACAAGTTGCACTGTACAAACTGGGCATATTATATTTAGGAACATATGTACAAACATATGTGCATGTAACAGCAATTAATGAAAAAAGAGACCATGAATTTGAAAGAGGGAGAAAACAAAAGGAGAATGATGTAATTATAGGATAACCTCAAAAATAAAAGAAAAAATGAAATTGTTTAAACAATAGTTCTTTCTTGAAGGGGAAGATCCATGAAGAGAAAAAACCTTCATACCCATGTCTCAGATTCCTGTCAAGGCTGTTAAACTACAAACCTAAAATCTGAGTCTCTCAGAATTCTATTGAAAACTCCCTAAGGATATCCAGTTTCTACTTTTTTTCTCAGTATTAGTCATCCTGATGCATGGGGTTTATCACTCGTAAATACTATTTTCTAAAATTCTTCCAGAACCTTCTAGCTTCCAAATTTGATAGTTCACTAACTGATCAGAAGTTGACCTTTAGATTTCCTGCCACAATATATTTAAATTCCACTTTGCTTGTGTGGCCTTTTTCCTCAGAACCTGAGACAAATTACAGGTGTGGATCACCCTATAAAATATCTGATCAAGACTCCTCAAAGCTAGCAAGATCATTGACAGCAAGGAAAATTTGAGATTATCACAGCCAAGAGGAGCCTTAAAGTACATCTCAATTCAGTATGCTCATTCTAGATAAGATTCTGGAATAGAGAAGGCTACTAGGTAAACGCTTTTAAAAATGTGAATAACTGTGATGTAATATAAAATGAAATCAAAAAATGAAAAAAATAAAAATAAATAAATAAAATCGGAATAAGTGGGACCAGCTGTTCTGGCGGGACCAGGTACAACAGGCCCTGAATCCGGGCCTGTGTTCCAGTGCCTGGGAATCGCCTGGTAACTGCACAGAGATTCCAATACCAGTGGGAGCCAAGCACCCCATACTCCAGGTCTTCTCTCCCATCAACGAGGCCAGGAAACCAGTGGATCCAAGGAGACCAGGGGACCAGCTGTTCCTGCTGGACCAGGTAAAACATGCCCTGCATCCGGGTCTGTGTCCCAGTGCCTGAGGATTGCCTGGGAACTGCAAGGAGATTCCAATCCCAGCAGGAGCCAATCACCCCAGATTCCAGGTCTTCTTTCCCACCAAGACCAGGAAACCAGAGGATCCAGTGAACCCAGAAAGACCAGCTGGCCAGATGTTCCTGTGGGACCAGGTAAAACAGGCCCTGTATCCAGGCCTGTGTCCCAGTGGCTGGGGATTGCCTGGGAACTGCACGGAGCTTCCAATCCCGACTGGAGCCAAGCACCCCAAATTCCAAGTCTTTTCTCCCACCAACGAGACCAGGAAACCAGCAGATCCAGCAAAGGGACCAGGTGACCAGGTGGGAGGCTAAACACCCCCCAGATTCCTGGTCTTCTTCCCCACCCACAGGACCAGAACGAGGACGAGGAATAGAAGAACTACCAGATTATTGGACTTGCTAGCACCCACCAAAAGGGAACTCTGGTCCCCTAACCACCAGACCAGTAAGGAGCTCTTTCTGCACCCACTAGAAGAAGAGATAGGAAAGAGACAATACAAAAACACATCCAGCAATAGAAAAACAAATAAGACACCACCAGATGCTAGAGACTCCACACCAGCAAGACTCCAACATTCCAATGCAAATGAAGCAGAAGAGAATGACTTTAAAAACAACTTCATGAAAATGATAGAGGCCCTAAAAGAGGATATAGGAAAATCCCTCAAAGAAATGGATGAATAAACAAACCAAAAAATGCAAGAAATGGAAGAAAAAGCAAACCAAAAAATGCAAGAAATGGAAGAAAGAACAAACCAAAAAATTCATAAAGAAGCAAACTCCCTCAGGAGGAGTAGATGCCAGGAAATAATCAAATTGAGGGCTGAAATCAATAAAGTAGAAACTAGGAAAACAATACAAAGAATCAATGCAACAAAGAGTTGGTTTTTGAGAAAATCAACAAGATAGACAAACCTTTGTCCAAACTTACCAAACAGCAGAGTGTGAACATGCAAATTAACAAAATCAGAAATGAAAAGGGGGACATAACAACGGACTCTGAGGAAATTCAGAGAATCATCAGGTCATACTTTGAAAACCTGTACTCCACAAAATTCGAAAATTTAAAGGAAAGGGGCGACTTCCTGCATAGCTATCACTTGCCAAAATTAAATCAAGAAGAGATAAGCAATTTAAATAGACCTATAACCCCTATGTAAATAGAAGCAGTCATCAAAAGTCTCCCAACCAAAAAAAAAGCCCAGGTCCAGATGGCCTCAGTGCAGAATTCTACCAGAAATTCAAAGTACAGCTTATATCAATTCTTCTCAAAGTATTCCACGCAATAGAAGCAGAAGAGTCTTTGCCAAACTCTTTCTACGAGACTTCAATAACCTTGATCCCCAAGCCACACAAAGACACAACTAAGAAAGAGAACTTCAGACCAATATCCCTCATGAACATTGATGCAAAAATACTCAATAAAATACTGGCAAATCAGATCCAAGAACACATCAAAACAATCATTCACCACGATCAAGTAGGTTTCATCCCAGGGATGCAGGGATGGTTCAACATATGAAAATCCATCAACGTAAACCACCATATAAACAAGCTGAAAAACAAAATCACATGATCATCTCACTAGATGCTGAAAAAGCCTTTGACAAAATCCAACACCCCTTCATGATAAAGGTCTTGGAGAGATCTGGGATAACAGGGACATACTTAAACATAATAAAAGCTATATACAGTAAACCAACAGCCAACATCGATCTAAATGGACAGAAACTCAACACAATTCCTCTAAAATCAGGAACAAGACAAGGCTGTCCACTCTCCATACCTTTTCAACACTGGTACTTGAAGTTCTAGCCATTGCCATACGACAACAAAAGGGGACCAAGGGGATACAAATTGGGAAGGAAGAGGTCAAACTTTCACTGTTTGCAGACGATATGATAGTTTACATCAATGACCCAAAGAACTCTAACAGGGAACACTTACAGCTGATTAACACCTTCAGCAAAGTGGCAGGCTACAAGAGCAACTCAAGGAAATCAGTAGCCCTACTATATACACATGATAAAAGGGCTGAGAAAGAAATCAGAGAAACATCACCCTTTACAATTGCCACAAACAACATAAAATACCTTGGGGTAATGCTAAACAAACAAGTGAAAGACCTGTATCGCAAGAACTTTGAATCTTTAAAGAAAGAAATTAAAGAAGCCCTCAGAAAATGGAAAGATCTTCCATGCTCTTGGATAGGTAGGATCAATGTATGAAAAATGGCAATCCTGCCAAAAGCAATCAATCTACAGATTCAATGCAATCCCCATTAAAATACCAGCAAAATTATTCACAGACCTTGAAAGAACAATAATCAATTTTGTATGGAAAAACAAAAGACCCAGGATAGCCAAAACAACCCTGTTCAACAAGGCAACGTCCAGAGGCATCACCATCCCTGACTTCAAGCTCTATTATAGAGCTATAGTCCTGAAAACAGCTTGGTATTGGCACAAAAATAGACAGGTAGACCCATGTAATCAAATTGAAACCCCTGATATTAACCCACACATGTATGAACATCTCATCTTTGACAAAGAAGCTAAAAATATACAATGGAATAAAGAAAGCATCTTCAACAAATGGTGCTGGCATGTAGAAGAATGCAGATCGATCCATGTTTATCGCCATGCACAAAACTTAAGTCCAAATGGATCAAAGACCTCAACATAAATCCAGCCACACTGAACCTCTTAGAAGAGAAAGTGGGTGGTACCCTTGAACGAATTGGTACAGGAGACAGCTTCCTGAACATAACACCAGTAGCACAGACAGTGAGATCAACAATTAAGAAATGGGACCTCCTGAAACTGAGAAGCTTCTGTAAGGCAAAGGACACAGTCAACAAGACAAAAAGGCAGCCCACAGAATGGGAAAACCTATTCACTAACCCCACATCTGACAGAGGGTTGATCTCCAAAATTTACAAAGAACTCAAGAAGCAAGTCTCCAAAACACCAAAGGATCCAATTAAAAAGTGGGCTGCAGAACTAAATAGGGAATTCTCATTAAATGAGTCTAAAATGGCTGAGAAATGGAAATAAATGTGATATGGGGGGTTGGGGGTTGGGCAAGGGCACGGGAGGAGGGGAGGGAAACGGAAAGGGACCTGGAACTGACTCGTGAAGCAACCTTGTTTCTAATCTAAATTTAAATTTAAAAAGAAAAAAAATAAATACAAAAAAAAGAATTTGAGGACAAAACACAATGATTGAATTTTAAGTAATCTATAATTTACTATAATGAATTAAATTCTGAATTCAGGATAGACATTTCACAACTTCTATTGGGAGTCAGTGATCACTGTATAATGCTTCAGATGGTTTACTTTAATAAAAAAAACTATGCTTTAAAAACTATTCTTTAGAGAATAAAATCTAGAAATGAAAAAAATCGGAATAAGTGATGGTATTTGTTTAGCAATAACTTGTCATTACTAGTTGACTAGTTATAAAAATGCATCAGAATAATGTAAGGTTTATTAATAAGAGAAATTGAACATGTGCCATGTAAAAGACTCTTCTGTATGGCAGAAGGAGTGGATGGGGAATGGGGGTGGGGGAAGGAACAGGAAGAGAAGAGGGAGGGGAAACTGTGGTTGGTATGTAAAATAAATGAAAAACTTTAATTTTTAAAAGGCTCCTCTGTACAGTTGTCTCAATTGCTCTGTAATTTAAAACTTCTTCTTAAGTTTTTTATTGAAAATAAATAGATTTTTCCATACAATATACTCTGATCACAGTTTCCCCTCCCAAAACCTCCCCACCTCCCTTCCCATTCAAATTACATCCTTCATTTCTCTTTTTCATTAGAAAATAGGCATTTACATTCTGAGAAAATGAGTTATTAGTTGAACTGAGCATTGTGGGAACACTACCATGTAGGTGTTCAAAGCTAGATGGTTTTGCCCACTGTACACCTTGTCTTATGGTATATATAACCTGACACATGGTCTGTTATTAAAACATCATGTGGGATGTGACTAAATAGGAGACCTCTTTGTAATGCTTCACACATACAAGTTTAAAATGATACATTTGTTTATGTACCATGGATGTGTGTGGGAATGCATACACCACTGTGTGCATGTGTGTGGGAATGCATACACCACTGTGTGCATGTGTGTGGGAATGCATACACCACTGTGTGTATGTGTAGGTGAGAAGACAATTTGTTGTTTAAAATGATACATTTGTTTGTGTACCATAGATGTGTGTGGGAATACATACACCACTGTGTGCATGTGTGTGGGAATGCATACACCACTGTGTACATGTGTGTGGGAATACATACACCACTGTGTGCATGTGTGTGGGAATGCATACACCACTGTGTGCATGTGGAGGTCAGAAGACAATTTGTTGGTATTGCTTTTCTCCTTTGCTATACAAGTTCCAACTTATTTCATTGAGCATCATAAAAAAGAAAATAGGCATTTAAAAATAATAACATAAAATAAAAACAAACAAGCCAAAGAAAAAATACAAGAAACATATATAGATGCAGAGGCCTTTGCACACACAGAAATCCCATAAAAACACAAAAACCAGAAACCATAGTATATTTGCAAAATTTTAAAGGGATCTTCTCAAGAGAAAGACAGTTCATAGGTTGCATAACTACTCTCTCTACCTAGTAAAGACCTGTGGCTTTCTAAACGATTTGAGGGCAATGTAAAGATACCTCCGGCACTACAGTATAAGCATTCTGATATGCCAAATAAGGATTATCACTTTGTATTATTGATACATGCTAGTAAAGAAACAAACTCTTTTGAAGGCCACTCAATGCAAGGATGAAATCGAACCCCATCGTTCCATCTCTGCTGCTCTTCTCTCGAGCCTGCTGGTGACCTATGCTCAATGCTCCCCTTGCAACTTCCTCGCTAGTCTCTCTGGGATGCCTTCTCTTAAATATCTATTTAACCTTTGTTCTTTAAGATCGAAACAAAGGGTTGTTACTAACCCCCAGTACCAAGACCCCTAGGGAACATATTGTTTATTAGCACAATTGGTCCCATAGTGCCTATTCTGAAGACAAGGAAAAAAATGTTACTTTGAATATTTAAAACTCTCCAAAAATCTAATACTCACTCTGTTCCAATAATCACCTCCCCCCCAAGGACAGAGAGAGCCCTAAAAGTTCTCTGGTATGTCATTCACAAATTAGTGAATATTTAGGAATGTGTTTGGCACTTTGCTCTACAGCATAGAAAACGTAAAAGACGGAAAGTTCCCCAAGGCAATGAGACAGTCACTGAGATGCACAGCTGTGAAAGGTTGGCAGCAGCACAGGTGACACACTGAAGTGCCAACCTCATGAGTATTTTCCATGCAGAAGGGAAATTCAGAGGGCATTGGTGTTATCCACTGCGTGCCAGGCATTTCCTAAGAAATGTGAGTGTAAATAGTAGCATGGCCACAATATAGCATGATTGTTGACCAAGTGGACTGATGAGACCGCAGCAACAGACAGAGACGCAATCATAAGCTGATGGCCAATATGCCTCTCATAATAACAGACATACTGTAGCAGAAGTATTGCATGTCTTTGCTCTCACAGTGTGATATAAACTTTATTGTGACCATGTGTCTTGGTACCTAGCATCCACTATATCCTACTGACTTGGTTATGTTCATCGGGTTCATGGTTACACACTTGACCAGATTAGCAAGAAGGTTTATCCATAAAAGAGAACAAAGCCATATACTGGTCCTTTTTCAGAGAGATACACAATTCATTTTTGTTCCTCAATTCTTGAAATTGTAAGTCCAGAATAACACTTTAGAAGTACCATATGTGTTTTTATGTGCACATTATATACGCAAATAATGCTGTCTTTTAATTCTGTGGAGAGAGGATTTTTTATTTCATAAAATAAAGTTTAAATCAAGATGTTACTTCAGAGCCAGAGAGATGACTCAGAGTGCAAATTGCTGCCTTTCCTAGCAAACTGAATTCAATCCTTGGGACCCATACTGCACAAAGACAGAACTGACTACCCAAGAGGTCCTCTAAATTCCACGTTCTCTTCTTTCTCTTTTTAACATTCATTAATTCATTCAGTTAGTTGGTTGCGTGTTAATTATCTGTTTTATCTATTTATTTATATGTGTGAGTGTAGGCTCACGTGTGCCATAGCATGCATGTGGAGACACATCATGCCTATTACATGCTCTTCAGACATTCCAGACAATCAGGAAGCAATTGAAAGTGCCTCCCTGATAACTGAGCCAAGCTTGTCTAGTGCTAACTGCCCACATTGGTCTCTTAAATACTACTGCCAGTCTATCAGAAGGCTCAGTGGGAATAAAGTAATATTCACTGCTTCCTGACCTCCTTATATGTCTCACAGGTTTCTCTTCATTTTTGTTGTTAGCAGAGAGGGTGTGGTGGTATCCTCATGGCCTTTCTCCCATGTATATACTATTTCCACACTTTAGTTCAATAAATCAGAGTTGTTCTTTGATATACTGAATGAAATACCCATGCTCCTCCTCCAACTGTGAAACAGCCCTCATCTCTACTCACAAAGATATTGTTCCAATAACCAACACCTTCCAGTCCCGAATACTCTCATTTCTCTAACAACTGATGCCATGTCCTCATGTGTATATAGTTTATTTCATTTTAGAGAGTGGGGAGATGACTTGGTGGTTAAAGTGCTTACCATGTAGGCATAATGTCAGAGTTCAGATCCTCAGAAGCCAGATAAGTGCCAAATGGGCCTGCAGGACTACCTGGAATTCCAGCCTTGGATAACAGAAACAAAGGATACCCAGAACAAGCTGACTAGCAATTCTAGCCATATAGATAAGCTCTGATTTTAAATGAGAGACTTTGCCTCAGTGAATAGGGTTGAAATGCATTAGAAGATGATTGAATCTCAGACCTTAACATGTGTGCACACCCATACTTGTATATGCATATACACATGTGCCCACATGTGTAAACATAGTACCCATTCATCTTACATGCACAGAAAATCGGGGGGAAATTAATACCAGTGTTCTGGAGGCTGAGGCATGAGAATTGAGACTTCAAGACCAGTCTAGGCTATATAGCCAGACAAGGGGTGAGGGGCTGCAAAATAATTCAAGTCAAAATATCAGTACTAGAATTTTAAATAAAATATAGCAAGTTGTTAACAATTTACTGTACTCCAACTTGAGTGACTTTGATTTAAAACATGACATTGGGTTTTTAAAAATAACTTGGAGTGTTAAAGTACTAAAAATTCAAAGACAGGGACTTGATCTTACAGTGATTTATTATGATGTGAAGTTGTCAATATGAAATTTATGGGAAGAACAAGAGAGAAAACGTTAAGGTTTATGGTTTAATTGAAAAATGTTTGTGTTTCATTTTTTTAGAAAATAGCTAAAAGGATAATTGTTAAATTATCCTTTTTTCTATTAAAAGAATGATAACCAACCTTGGATTTGAATCAATGATACAAAGGTAGGTTAATATATTAGTAACTCTACTAGTACCTATGTTATCAACACATTTAGAAAGGGGGAAGCTATGTATTTGTTAACTATAATAAATGTATTTATCAGGTTTGATACCTTATTCGGTACAAAATTTTAATAAAACTAGCATTAATAGTAACTTTTCACAAACTGTGAACAAGTTAATCTTGAACCATCATGTCAACCCAAATAGCTTGTCTCTTTTCAACCCCAGCTGTAGGTTAGGAAGTAAATCAATTTGACAATTGTTAAGGATTCAGGCATTATGCCGGTCTGTCCCTGTCACCTGGCAGAATACACTCAGGCGGTACCCTGGTCAGCCCAGGGTTCTATGGCTACATAGTCTGCAGGCGGGTGCAAAGGACCCTTTTAAAAGACAGACCCCACCCACTTATGCTCTCTTTCCCTCTGCTCCCCTGGGGCAGGCAGGACTTTTCCTGTCTTCCTCTTCTCTCTGTCCTGTCTCTGTCTCTGTGTCACTTTGCCTCTTTTCTCTTTTCTCCCCCTTCTTTCCCTTTCTAACAAAACTTCTCACTAAGCTCTGTCTGCCTGGCGTGTTTGTCCCCTGCCTCGGTCACCCTCGCCTGCCATGGAATCCGCCATGGTTCCCCTCGTGCTTCATCGTAACAGCAGTGGTTTATCTCAGACGGTGGAAGAGCGAGCGTTCAGTCTCTAAGAACTTCTAATAATGAGTCGAATGAATAGCCCAATATGCCTCAGGTTGAAGAGGGCCCAGAAATGAGGAAAAACAGTTAAGTGTGATAGCTTTTTTGAATGACTTCTCACAAGTCCAGCATCTATGAGGGACTCTCTAAGACGCTTCTTTGAACTCCACTGAAGAATCCCTCAAGCAATAAGAAGAAAAGTGAATAAAAACTCCATACATGCTTTTCATCTGACACATTGTGTTGCACGTGACCTATCTCTAATTCTATTGTTGCCTCTTTCTCCAAGGACTCTGTTAACAAATGATAGCTGTTTAATTTTTTTCCTCCTAAACTTCCTTTTACTATATTGTTAATTAGTGACTTTTTAAAATCATGGATCCCAGGGGCCTTTTGTTTAACCAGATGATCCCTAAACTCCCTTGGAAGACCAGCAGATAAAACTTATACCACACCTGTTAGTATGGAATTTACAGGGAACACTATTGTCCTGTGTAAAGGTCAATACATTGATTTTGCCCAAAACCAAAGTGGGTTTCTCACCATAAAGGGCTTAAATTCTTTAAACTCTACAGAAATGAGCATTTTTCCAGGACCAAAGTCAGAAAACACCCTTTACCCGGTGACTTTTTAAGATTTATTGAAAGCAAAGGACATGTGAGAAGACCTGGCAAATTGTGAGAACTGAAGAGCTCTCTACCTATTCGCGGACTGGCTAGTGAGCGATGCATTGCTAGTGAGTGAGGTTCCTGGGTGCATTAAAAGCACTATGGTAATGTAGCAGCTAACAAATGCCTGCTCCACAGAAGCCATGAACAGAGATCTGAACAGTGAGTATAGTTTCCTTAGACAGCTTCATTGTTTAACATCTAGAACCCAAGTAGTTCAAAGTTGTGTTCCTTAGACAGCTTCATTGTTTAACATCTAGAACCCAAGTAGTTCAAAGTTGTGGAACGAAAATCAGTGGGCTCAGCTACACTCCTTCAGAGAAAAAAAAGAGAGATAAACACAGCTGGGTTCCTCACACCTAGGCCACTTCCTCAGCCATGTCACTCAAACTCAAATAACGTTTTATTATTATTATTATTATTACAAGTGTCTGAATATTTGTCCTGCATAGATGTATGTCTGGTGCCCACGGAAGCTAGGAGAAAGTGTTGGATCCCCTGGATCTGAATCTGAACTTAGAGGCAGTAGGAAGCTGCCCTGTGGATACAGAGGATCGAACATAGGTCCTCTGGAAGAGCAGCCATTGCTCTTAACTGCAGAGCCATCTCTCCAGCCATTTGAATAACTTTGAAAATGATTAATTTTATTATTCTTACATAGAGATAAAATTCTATTCTTACTTATAAAGTAATCTAGTACAATTTGGAGGGATTGTGACTAAAAATGGTTATCTTTCTGACTCCTAACAATTATCTCAATATACTGAGATCCTTCATGAAAATTTTAAATCTTAAATGTCAAGGAACTGGTAATATAACGTCTTTGCACTTTGCATGTAATCAACTGACTTTGAAGGACAAAACATCTGGTCTCATTCACTCGACCATGTCCTAGGTGTCTGTTGTGCTCAAGGCAATGATCCTGTCCTGGATTTTCAACTGTTCATAAAACAGCTGTGATCTATGTTCTCACAGACTTCACTGTAGAGTATGGAAAGAAAAGGTAAATAGGTACATAACTAAAACTACAGTAAGTATCCTAGCATAAATAAGCAAAGCAGTGTTTCAATAACACTACAAGTAGGTAGAACATAGATGTTTCTCCAGGGAGATATTTTGACAAGGTCTTATTTAAACTGAAACCTTCAAAATAAGATTTATTCATGACAGAATACAAGCATGGCATTTTGGAGAGAAGGGGGAAAATCTGTAAAGATCCTTCAGTGAAGAGAGTCTTAATGTCTTCAAAGAACTTAAGACGTAGCACAGCCACACATACAAACGATGAACTGCAAGCTGTACACAGTGATGTGGTCATTAGGACCAGAGAACCAAGGAGAGATTCTTGAATTCCATTCCATGGGAAAGAGAATTCCACTGAGCAGTGCTATGAAGTTAGTTTATACTTTTTAGCTAACCCTGGCCAGTCAGGAAATCCTATCCCATGGAGTCTGAATCAAAGGCCATGAAACTGAGGTTAGAAATCAGTGCAAAGAGTTAATTATTGTCCTGGTACTACAACTAGGTTTCTTTGTACTATTTACCCTGGCTCAACAGACATACAGCTGGCTACAAGTCCTAGTGAATAAGATTGTATTCTTTTTTTTTAGTTTAAATTTAGATTAGAAACAAGGTTGCTTCACAAGTCAGTTCCAGGTCCCTCTCCATTTCCCTCCCCTCCTCCCGTGCCCTCCCACCAACCCTCCCCATTATCCCCTCCTTTCCCCAGGGAGGGTGAGGCCCTCCATGGGGGTGTCCATAGTCTGTCACCCCCAAGAGTTCAGGGTGGGAGTGCATCTCACATTGTTGAGTCCAAAGTCCGTGTGTATACTCGGGATGAGTACTGATCTACTGCCCAAGGCTCAATAAATTACCTAGGCCTCCTCACTGACACCCACATTCAGGGGGTCTTGATCAGTCCCATGCTGGATTCCCAGGGTGATGCCTGGGATTCAAAAGTTAACCTTTGTCAGGTCAGCTGTTTCTGGGGGTTAAACCAGCCCAATCTTAATCCCTTTGGTCACCAGTCCTCCCTCTCTGTTACTGGCTTTCTTGAGTTCAGCTCAGTGCTTAGCCATGGGACTGTTTCTGTTTCCCAGACTCTCTGGCCATGGATTATAGGCTGGCACTCCCCAGAAGATTGTATTCTTTTGGAAATAGCTTAATCTTAAAATCTAATTAGCAAAGCACTTGGTCTGATCTAAAAGGTACTTTAGAGTTTTATATCAGTTGCTAGTGTACAACTATTTGACAGCTGGGGAAGTTACAGCTGTTTATTTTTAAGCTGTGCTCTAAGGTGGCTCATAATGGAAACTTACAACTCCTAACTTGGGCAGCATCTCTGTGATTATTTTATTCATCAAGGCTCTGTATAGGCTAACATTATTAATATTAGTTGCACAAAGCCACCTTCCAGACAACCCACAGATAAAAATGCCCAGTAGATCGGGATGTGTATTTATGAGATACTCACACACTAGGGAAAGAATGCAGTTAGCACATTTAAAATTACAGATGGAAGCAGCAAATATTCTAGAGTCTGTGTTTCTCAAAAATTCTGCAAATATGAGTTTTTCCTCCAACAGAAGTTAATTCTGGTGGGTTGACACCTTGAATATCAATTGTTAAGTCCTGTAATAAATGATAAAGGCCCTCAGCACTGTCTTTCAAATAGAATGGCATGCGTGGTTTTGTGTACTTTAAAAAGGGGAGAACGGCATAAGGTAATTAGTAGACAACGTGGATTATAATAGGAAATGAGAAACAGAGGCTGATAGGACAGTGTTAACATCACCACCCTAACATGAAACCAGGATAATGACCACACTGAAAGCTATTAGTTTCATGCCATCACAAGCAATGCATATCAAATATTGTGTTTTTCTATTCATTAACCTGGAAATTTCCAGGCTGTTAGTCAAAGAGTGCCCCAGCTATTTAATAGTAAAAAAATAAATTATGTCAGTACAGTAGTAGGAAACTATAAGAGCTATCTGGCTGGTTTTCAGTAAAATCATCAGCAGTATTACTCTAATCAGCATTAACTCATAGTAACCATGGTAACACTTCACTAACAAGTAATAGGAGAGGTGGAGAGGGGATGGAGGATTGGAAGGGGGAAGCTATGTTCAGGATGTACTGTGAGAGAAGAATAAATTAATTTTGGGGGGGTTTGAGACAGGGTTTCTCTGTATTGTTTTGGAGGCTGTCCTGGACTCGCTCTGTAGACCAGGCTAGCCTGGAACTCACAGAGATCTGCCTGCCTCTGCCTCCCAAGTGTTAGGATTAAAGGCATGAGCTACCAACACCCAGATAAATTAATTTTTAATTACATCTTGCCTTCAGCTAACATTTGTGTTCCCCTCATGCTCCATTATGTTGGCAGTCCTTATCCTTAGTCTAATTTCTCTTATTTTTACAAACAGACCAGGCCATATTTAGGAATCAATGATGAAAAATTATACATCAGTAACTACATTCATCCTGGTAGGACTAACTGATGATAGAAATCTTCAGATTCTGCTTTTCATCTTTTTGCTTTTAACCTATTTACTGAGTGTGGCTGGGAACCTGACCATCATCACTCTCACACTGGTGGATTGCCACCTTAAAACGCCCATGTACTTTTTCCTCCGAAATTTCTCCATTTTGGAAGTCTCATTTACAACTGTCTGTATTCCCAGGTTCCTCTACACAATGGCATCTGGGGACAATACTGTTACCTATAATGCATGTGCCACTCAATTATTTTTTGTTATTGTCCTGGGTGTGACTGAGTTTTTCCTGCTGACAGCCATGTCCTATGACCGATATGTGGCCATCTGCAAACCTCTGCATTACACAACCATTATGAACAGCCAGGTCTGCATCAAGTTCCTTATTGGCTGTTATTTAATTGCTCTAATCATCGTCATCCCACCTTTTGGCATGGGCTTTGAGCTTGAGTTCTGCAACTCCAATGTCATAGATCACTTTGGCTGTGATGCTGCTCCCATCCTGAAGATTACCTGCTCCAACACAGAGGTAATAGAGCGGTTTGTCTTGATCTTGGCTGTGTTGACACTCCTTTTCACATTAATGTGTGTGGTATTGTCTTACACATACATCATCAGGACCATCCTCAGATTCCCATCCGCCCAGCAAAGGAAAAAGGCTTTCTCTACATGTTCTTCTCATATAATTGTGGTTTCCATCACTTACGGCAGCTGCATTTTCATCTATATTAAACCATCTGCGAAAGAAGGGGTGGCTGTAAATAAGGTTGTGTCCGTGCTCACGACTTCAGTTGCTCCAGTCATGAATCCCTTCATCTACACTCTGAGGAATAAACAAGTGGTCCAAGCTTTTAAAGACATGATCAAAAGGGCAGCCTCTATCACAAAGAGCTAAAAGACCCCTGTGATGGTCAATACTGTTAACTCGCCAGATACTAGAAACAAGCCTCTGGTGTGCCTATGAGGAATTACAGACTAGGTTAATGATGGTGAGAAGGCAGACTTAAGCTCTGAGCAGCACTACTCCCTGAACTGGGCTCCTGGACTGAATACAAAAAAAGAAAGAGAACTGAAGACTAGCATTCATCGCTCATTGCTTTCTGACATAGGGTACAATGTGAATGTCAACCTCAAGCTCCTGCCGCTGCCCATGTCATAATGGACCATACTCTCAGAGAGTAAGTGAAAATCAACCCTTCCTTTCTTTAGTTTGTCAGATAGTTTGTCACAGCAATAAGAAAAATAACTGATCTGGAGATTTTGAACTAAGAATCAAAGCCATTACTGTGATTAACTCAACTATGTAGTTGTTAGACCTTTTTTTTTTCAGGATGAATGGGCTAAAAAAGGTTTCAAAAGCTGTAAGTAGAGCATAGTGAGATGTTGCAGTTATAGTTTGAAAGACCAGAAGGCTAAGGGAAGTGTGGTCAGTGGTGGCTCAGCCCATTAGGTTTTCGAAGGGAATAATGACTCCATCCAGGACTTTGTAAGGGCCTATTCATATGACATGCTGGCAAAGAACATATGTTCTTCCCACGTGCCAGGAAGCTTAGTAGAGTTGAACTGAAAGATAATAGACTAATTTGGTTGGTGGAAGACATTTAAAGAAAAGAGAGCACTCAGCATGTGTTACTGCTTGCTGAATTTATCCAAATCTACAGTGAGAAATAGCAATCTGACAATTTTTTAAGTCTTTTAGTTGCCCAACAGAATCAGATAGTAAGACATTACTTCTGAAGACATCACACTCTTTGGATGCATGATACAGAGAAATGAATCTGGAGGCATCATACGTGCTGGCTAGCTTTCACAATGTTGGAAGGTACTTTGCAAGGCCATTGGGGAGGGGAAAAAGACATCATTCTGTTAACTTGTATAATACAGCATCAACCTGCCAGATAAGATGTGTCTGTAGTGAAATAATGCTATTACTGTTCCTGGGGCAAACAACTGAGCACTAATTGGATTTAAGGCATATTCTGAAGGAGGGAGTTCATACCTAGTACTGTGAACCTAGTTATATGTCCATGGCTGGAGAGGTCATAAACCCGAGAGAGAACCTACTGCTTCTGGACATGTGGGCAATCTGTCTTCTAAATATTTATGATTATACCAGTGTACTCATCTTACCTTCAGCCTTGGTCAGAGATTCTTCTTTCTACTGTGACTAGCAGTGAATGTGGAAACTCAACAGCTAGTCAAGACACTAAGAATAAGTGACTGCCCGGGGCTCAGCCTTCAATGGAATATCCATATCACCTCTTCCAAGCCTCATGGGACATCATGGAAGAGCAGTCAGGAAGAAGTAAGAGCCAAATAACAGGGGTAGGGCATGAAATGCTTTTAGGCATAACATGGCCCCTGCACATAGGAATTTGCAGAAGCTTCAGTTATGGGCAAAGGGCCTATACAGAACAGGGCCCATCATCATTCAGTCGTAGATAGGAGAAGGGCTCATAGGTCAAATTCCTCCTTGGTGATCTCTTGGCAGTTGATCTGCTAGGGGAAGTGAGCCATTGTCTTCAAAAGTGTAGACAGCAATAATACAGCCATGCTCTGGTAGATAGCTCCATACCCATCACCATGTAAGTGGACCTGGTTAAGCTCAAAGAGTCAGAAAACAAAAACTCATGAAAATGAGAAGGGGACATGTTCAGAGAAAGAGGTTAAATAAGACAGGTGGGGTGGTGAGTGGGGCCAGACTGCTTTATACACAAGTATGGAACTGTCAAAGAACAAACTAGCATTTTGCGTGAGGAAAAGAGCTCAAGGTGCTGAAACAAAGATAAAGAAAAAGAGTCTATCAACTTGAAAGGTGGAGGCGGCATATGGGAGGGGCTTGGAGGAGGGGCTGGGAGGGATGGGAGCAGGGTAAGGAAGGAGGGAGGGTGATGTAATTCTATCTCAACTAAAAACATATTAAAATAAAAATATTTGTTTAAAAAGGGGCTCAACTCAGTGGATCAGTGTCTGTCCCTGGAATACAAACAGTCATCGTGTGCCCATAGAACAAAGAGGATGCTCTCTCAGCCTGGACTCTTAGGGGAATGCCTGGACCCTACCCAGAGTGAAGTGACAGACTCTAGATATCCCCTATGTGGAAGGAATTGGCAATAGGGTGGGAGGCTGAGGGGGGAAGGGGAGTGCGGGAGGAGGGGAGGGAGAGGGAACTGGGATTGACATGTAAAACAAGCTATTTAAAATTAAAATAAAAATGATAAAAATAAAAAATAAAAAAGGGGGCTCAACTGTTAGAGAGAAACTTTCTCCACTGAAACAGTAGGAAAGATTCCCTGAGAATAAAACCTTACCCACCAAAGGTTTCAATTTGTGAAAATATAATTTATTTGAAATGAGAACCTGACCTGAGAATACATCTGAAGGAGTTCCCTGTTTCAAAACTGTCACCTAGGGAAGTATTATGCTATAGTGAGCTTGAAAGGCACAGAGGTCTTGGTCCAAGGGGAACAGGCTCCGTCTGGAAATAGCAGCATAATTTGACAGTGTCACCCATGTGATACTGGTTCTGCAAGTACAAAAGATGCAAACTTTAGGGGCTCACAGCATCTTGTCTCATGGTTCTAGACAGCTCCAAAGGTTAGGCAGTGTGAATCAGGGATATGGTATGTGCAAGGAGGCCAAAAGGCCATTTCATGAAACTGTGAAAGTGAAACCTAGTTTTCAATGGAGACCTCAGAATTCTGGAGATTGCAAGACCATGGGACATTGACCAAGGAAAGCTACCAGCATGCTACCAGTAGAACAGGCCTAAAAAAAGAGGCTGTGTGTGCTTTGGAGACAGAACTGGAGATATGGAGCTCAGATGACCATTACAAGTCTCAGAAGTCCAACCTGGAACTAAGCAATTTGGTGTTTGCCCTGCAAATTTTAATTCTTGCCTGATCTTTCCTTGCTCTGAGCCTATTCCTTACTTTGGAATGAGAATGTTTATTCTGTGCCATTGTATATAGTACCTATAGGACTTGTTTTTATTTTATAGGAGCTTACAGTTAAGATATGGCCTCGACCTAGGTAATCTATTTAGCCTTGGGCAGTAGATCAGTACTCATCCCGAGTATACACATGGACTTTGGACTCCCATCCAACAATGTGACATGTACTCTCACCCTGAACTCTTGGGGAAGAGTCTAGGCCCTGCCCTGGATGAAGTAACAGACTGTGGACGCCCCCATGGAGGGCCTCACCCTCCCTGGGGAAATGAGGGGATGGTGGGGAGGTTAGGGGGAAGTACAGGAGGGGGGAGGGAAAGGGAGAGGGACCTGGAGCTGACTTGTGGGGCAACCTTGTTTCTAATCTAAATTTAAGCTTAAAAATAAATAATAATAATAAAGATATGGCCTCGAGTAACAAGGGGACATGTTCAGAGAAACTTGGGCTTTTCTACTTTAAACAGTGATAGAACTATTAAAGAACATGAGGTATTTTTAAATTGGAGTGAATGCATTTTTATTATGAAATGGCCATGTCCCTATAGAGGAAAGGAGGAAATGATTATGGCTTAAAAGTGAAACATTAGTGTTTCAAGTTTACAAGGGCTTGTTGTGATTTTGTAGATACTGTCAATTTCACATCATATAGAATTGCCCAGGAGACAAGCTTCTAGTCATGCCTGTGAGAGGTTATATATATCAGGTTAATGATGGTGGGAAGACTCACCTTAACTATGAGCAGCACTACTCCCTGGTCTCTAGTCCTGGGCTGAATAAAAATGAAAAAGCCACTCTGACACAAGTATTTATTACTCTCTGCTTCTTGACTGCAAATGCAATGTGACTAGTTGTCACATCTTGCTGCCATGTAATCCCTGACATGATGGGCTATACTCTTGATCTGTGAGCCAAAATAACCCCTTCCTTCCATAACTCTCCTTTATTGTCTGATAATTTCATGCATGCAAATAATGTGTTTTGATGAAATCTGTGCCCAAACTCTTCCTTCTAAATCTTCCGCTACCTCCCCGCCACCACTTTACTCTCCCAGCTTCATGTGTTCTCTCTTTTTAAACATACTGAAAATGTTTAGTCCACCTTTATGGGAAAAGGGTGTAAGACCATCTCCTAGAGCATGTGTAGCCTCTGAGAGGTCACCTCTGAAGAAAATTAGCTCTTCCTACCCCTGCAGCAATCAGTTGCCAATAGCTCCTCAGTCAGAAGTGGGGCCTCATGAGTCCTTCTCCCATCCAAGCTAGGATTTGGAATGGCTTGGTCTTGTACAGGTCTTGTATATGCAGTCACAGCTGCTCTGAGTTCCTGTATGCTGATAGCATTGTCGTGTCCAGCAAATGTTCTTTTGCTGGTGGTAAGTACTCTTTCTGGGTCTTACAATCTTTCTTCTCTGCCCCTTTTATGAGGATCCCAGAGCCTTGGGGGTAGGGAATATGATACAGATGTCTCATTTATATCTGAACAGTCTGCAGTCTTATTCTCTGGCCAGTGAGTTCTAGGTCTTTGTGTTAACTGCCATCCGTTGCCAAAAGAAGCTTCTCTGGTGAGAGTTGAGAGATGTACAATTTATGTGAGTATAAAGATAAGAACTTAAAAGCCAGGTGTTGGTTGTGCATGCCTTTAATCCCAGCACTCGGGAAGCAGAGACAGGCAGATCTCTGTGAGTTCGAGGCCAGCCTGATCTACAGAGCAAGTTCCAGGACAGCCTCCAAAACAATACAGATAAGCCCTGTCCCAAAAAAAAAGATAAGAACTTAAGGGGCAGGTTATTATGTTTGTTTAGCAGATACGAGGACCAATGACCTAACCAGCCACAGGGTTTTGGCCCAATTTACGGCATAAGTTCAATAGGCCTGAAATCCAATCAAAAAGTGATTCATTATTCTCATAACATTCATACTACTATTGCACCAATGGGAATATCTTGCCATAACAGGCATTGCTGTAGCTTACATTGTTCCCAGATGGATAAAACTATTGAATTTTCTTCCATGGTAGCATGCATAGAACCATCCAACACTGTGAAAGCTTACCAGAAGGGATGAAGCTTCTAGGTCAGTACTGGTTTGGTGTCTCCATGTCCTACTATTTAAGAAGATGGTATCCTCAACAACAGAGTCTTACCATCAAGTTTTAGAAAGTAATCAAGGGTAATAGCAACAGCCAGTAATGTTTCATGGATTCTGTGGGAACCCACTGACTCAGAATATGTAACCATATCTGGCACTAGACTTTTTATTTCATAGCCTGTAGTGCGGATGAGGCGCTGTCCACCTAATACATGGTAACTCCACCTAAATACCTTCTTATATATGTATTCATATGTAGGAAACTTTTGTAGTAGAAAAGTATGGTATTTTCTAGAGTCTTTAGTGTTAATTAGTTATCCCATTCCATAAACGTTCTTGTTGAAATCTAAGTTCAGTAGATAGTTCAGGATGTTGGAAATAGGCACATCATGGAACATTCACTAAGAAAAACTGCAAGCATATATTGGATCAGGCCTGAGAGAAAGGCTATATGTGTCTCTCTGGTAGTAAGACGCTAGAAGAACAAAATAGGTATTAGCTCTCCTAGCTCCCACCCTATTAAATACGTTTTTGTTTGCTTGCTTGTTTGCTTGTGTTTGGTTGGTCGGTTGGTTGGTTGGTCGGTCAGTTGGCTTTTCAAGACAGAGTTTCTCTGTGTAGCCCTGACGATCCTGGAACTCACTCTGTAGACCAGGATGGCCTTGAACTCACAGAGACCTGACTTCCTCTGCCTCCTAAGTGCTGGGATTAAAGGTGTGTGTCACCACCACCTGGCTTTTATTAAATCCTTTCTGTTTCATTGTTTTCTTCTTTCCTCTGCATAGTTTCTTCATTTTTATCCCCCTTCCCCTAAAACCTCTCCACAAGGTCCCTTACTGGTTTCCTGTCTTCTATGGATACTTCACTGTATTCTACATCTTGATTGGATCTCAGATTATCCAAGAACATTCACAATGATTATTTATACCTGTAGAAATGATCCTGTAAGGACTCTTTATAATGAAACATTATTCTATATCTCCCACTTTTCAGGGCTGTTTAAATATAGGCTGAAACTTTCCTCTAATTTAAAATTTGGGGAACCCAAAACTCTTTTTCACAAGGGAGGCTTTAATTACCTTGGTACCCAAGCCAGACAAAGACACAACTAAGAAAGAGAACTACAGACCAATATCCTTCATAAATATTGATGCAAAAATACTCAATAAAATACTGGCAAATCAAACCCAAGAACACATCAGAGAAATCATCCACCATGATCAAGTAGGCTTCATCCCAGGGATGCAGGGATGGTTCAACATATGAAAATCCATCAATTTAATCCACCATATAAGCAAACTGAAACAGAAAAACCATATGATCATTTAGCTAGATATTGAAAAAGCCTTTGACAAAATCCAACATCCCTTCATGATAAAGGGCTTGAAGAGATCAGAAATAACAGGAACATACCTAAACACAATAAAAGCAATATACAGCAAACCAACAGCTAACATCAAACTAAATGGAGAAAAACTCAACATAATTCCTCTAAATTTAGGAACAAGATAAGGATGTCCACTCTCTCCATATCTCTTCAATATTGAACTTGAAGTTCTTGCTAGAGCAATAAGACAACAAAAAGAGATCACGGGGATAAAGATTGGAAAGGAAGAAGTCAAACTTTCACTATTTGCAGATGATATGATAGTTTACATAAGCAACCTGAAAATTTCGATGAAGAAAATTCTACAGTTAATAAACACCTTCAGCAAAGTGGCAGGATACAAGATTAACTCAAAAAATTCAGTATCCCTACTATATACAGACGATAAATGGGCTGAGAAAGAAAGCAGAGAAATACCACCCTTTACAATTGCCACAAACAACATAAAATACTCTGGGGTAATGCTAACTAAACAAGTGAAAGACCTGTATTGCAAGAACTTTGAGTCTTTAAAGAAAGAAATTAAAGAAGAGCCAGAAAATGGAAAGATCTCCCATGCTCTTAGGTGGATCAGCATAGTAAAACTGGCAATCTTGCCAAAAAACAGTCTACAAATTCAATGCAATCCCCATCAAAATCCCAGCACAATTCTTTGCAGACCTTGAAAGAATAATAGTTAACTTTATATGGAAAAACAAAAAAAACTCAGGATAATCAAAACAACCCGGTATAATATGGGAACTTAAGGAGGCATCACCATCCCTGACTTTAAGCTCTATTATAGAGCTATAGTCCTGAAAACAGTTTGGTATTGGCACAAACATAGACAGGTAGACCAATGGAATCGAATTGAAAACCCTGATATGGACTCACACACATATGAACACCTGATTTTTGACAAGGAAACTAAAATTATATGATGGAAAAAAGAAAGCATCTTCAACAAATGGTGCTGGAGTAACTGGATGCTGGCATGTAGAAGACAGCAGACAGATCCATGCACAAAACGTAAGTCCAAATAGATTAAAGACCTCAACATAAATCCAGCCACACTTAACCTCTTAGAAGAGAAAGTAGATGGTACCCCCGAACAAATGAGTACAGGAGACTGCTTGCTGAACATAACACCAGTAGCACAGACACTGAGATCAACAATTAATAAATGGAACCTCCTGAAACTAAGAAGCTTCTGTAAGGCAGCGGAAAGAGTCAACTAGACAAAATGGCAGCCCACAGAATAGGAAAAGATCTTCACCAACCACACATCGTACAGCCACTTTGGAAATCAGTATAGCAGTTCCTCAGGAAAATGGGAATCAGTCTACCATAAGATCAGCAATTCCACTCTTAGACATATACCCAAAAAATGCACATTCATACAACTAGGATATATGTTCAGCTGTGTTCATAGCAGCATTATTTGTAATAACCAGAAACTGGAAGCAAACTAGATGCTGACCTTAATAAGTGGGAACTCAATGAACCCCAAACTGATACCTGGGAAATCAGCACAGGACTGTTTCAGACCTCCTGAAGAAAGATGTTAGTTTGGAGGTCTGGTTGATCTATGGGGCTTCTGGTAGTGGATCAGTACTTATTCCTAGTACATGAATGTACTTTGGGAGCCCAATCTTCATAGAGGGATAATCTTTCAGCCTAGACACATAGGGGAGGGCATAGGCCCTGTTCCATGATATGATAGACTTTGAAATCTCCCATGGAAGACCTCACCATCCTTAGGGAGCAGGAAGGGGATGGGATAGGGGATCAGTGGGGGGCAGGGGAGGAGGGGAAGGAGAGAGAACTAGGATTGACATGTAAAACAAGCTTGTTTCTTTTTTCCTTAAAATATGTTTTTATTTAAATTAGAAACATGAATACTTCACATATCAATCCCAGCTCCCTCTCCCACCCCTCCTCCAACAACCCCTCCAGCCCCCCACCAATCCCCACATCATTCCCCAGGGAGGGTGAGGCCCTCCTTGGGAGGATCTCCAAAGTCTGTCATTTCATCCAGGGCAGGACCTAGGCCCTTCCCCATGTGTCCAGGCTGAGAGAGCTTTCCTCTATTTGGAATGGGCTCCCAAAGATCATTCATACACCATGGTAAACACTGATCTACTACCCAAGGCCCCAGTGATTTCTGTGGCCTCCTCACTGGCATTACATTAATGGAGTCTGGATCAGTCCCCTGTAGGCCTCTCAGCATCAGTCTGGGATTCAAGAGCTCCCCCTTATCCAGTCAGCTGTCTTTGTGGGTTTCACCATCATGGTCCTGACCCCTTTGCTCATCACTCCTCTATCTCTGTCACTGGGTTCCAGGAGTAAAATAAGCTAGTTTCTAATTTAAATTAAAAGAATTGGGCAATCTGGGCAGTAGTGGTGCACGCCTTTAATCCCAGCACTCAGCAAGCAGAGGCAGGCGGATCTCTGTGAGTTCGAGACCAGCCGGGCCTACAAGAGCTAGTTCCAGGACAGCCTCCAAAGCCACAGAGAAACCCTGTCTTTAAAAACCAAAAAAAATGGACAATCTTTTTACAAAAGGCCTTGTATTTCTTTTTTAGTAATTTATTTAACTTTATTTTATGTGCATTGGTATGAAAGTGTCAGATCCTCTGGAACCAAAGTTACAGATCATTGTGAGCTCCCATGCAGGAGGTGGGAATTGAATTCAGGTCCTCTGGAAGAGCAGCCAGTGCTCTTAACTGCTAAGCCATCTCTCCAGCCCCAAGACCCCATATTTTTATCATCTGTGTATCTGTCTATATCTCTGTGCATCTGTTGCCTCTTTTGGAATGTCAGGAAGTAGAAATGACAGTTTATATTAGCATCGTATTTCTTTTATCCAAATTACTCACTGAAATGATTTTGAAGTCATTTCCTGTTTATAAATATTTGCAAACACCTGTTCTGAAAAACTCATTCTTATTCACAAGATTCACCATCAAATAAGCAATCCCAGTTGGTGCTGTTTCGCCTGCTTACCTTCACCTCTTTTTTTAATCGCTGTCTCTCTCACCCCTCATGTCTTCAGAAAGCCGAGGTTATATCCTGGCTCTTATCAACACCAACTCAGAAAAAGGTTTTCGTTATCTGTTCCCACCTGGATTTCAGACGTTGAACTTCTGAACAAGGTGAAGTAAGAGAACATTCATTAGCCTCTTCCAAACCAGGATCCCCAGGGTGGCATGAACCTCTTCAGTCAATTGAACCCCCAGGGCATGCTCTCAGTTAAGCAAATAGAGTCTGGGCCACCATGAATAAAGCACCATCTGGGGCTAAGAATGAGTTCATATTCTACCTTCTGATGTCGTCAGATCCGTGTCCTCTGGACTAGGAAAATCCAGGACTACTTTTCTCCTCAGAGTCCTTCTAATTACTGGCCCTGATTTTAAAAGCTAGGGTGTCCAGACAGTTTGATTCTGCTTCAATCTGAATGAGTTGGGGAGCAGAGATCATCAAGTCCCTACTCTACTAAGAAGAAATGGAAAAGCAGAAGGCGCCTTCTTTTGAGGAGCCTAAAAGACCACAGATTTCTGTAACACAAAGTGATGGCAGGTAGCAAATGGAGAAAATTCAACACAACTTATATTATTGTCTAATTATATAGTCTATACATTTTATCTGCCTTTAAGGACTTCTAGGGTTAAATTCCTGCTGTAACCATTTAAATGATCAGCATTTAGATGATCAGGTAAGAAAATGTGATTCATTTTTACACTTAAGTGACTGCTTCCTGTGGCTGCAATGCCTAAAACAGAGGCAGGCATGAATGGTCAGCCTCTTCCTCAAGATTTCAGGTTGTTAACTAAAATAGCAAGAGTATTCACTGCGTATCTTTTTAGTCTCTCTCTGTGTGTGTGTGTGTGTGTGTGTGTGTGTGTGTGTGTGTGTGTGTGTGTGTGTGTGTGTGTGTGTTTCCTGCGTGCCTGGTGGTTCTGGAGGAGAGATCATCAGATCCCCTGGAACTAGAGGTACAGCTGGTTAAGAGCCTCTTTGCAGGTACCAGCAATCAAACGCAGATCCTCTGGAAAAACAGTCAGTGCTTTTAATCACTGAGCCATCTCTCCAATATGTATAGCAAAAGTGTCCTTTAAAACTTTTTTATTCACATTTCTATACAAAACATAAAAATAATTCTGTTCAAATATGCTTGAAAGCTGCTACCTTATGAATATTTATAAAAAACCATAACTAGAAAATGTCCTGAATAAGGCAAAAAGAACATTCCCAGATAATGTGATTCTTTAACCATATGTGCTCACAAATAAGGAGATTTTAAACGTATGTGAAGTGTGACATATAGATTCTCTTTAAAGACCTGATATCAGCTAGCAGTGGTGGCACATACTATACCTGAAGTGTGGAGGCAGAGCAACCCCAAGTTCAAGACCATCCTTGTCTATACTTGATATCAGCCTAGGCTACATGAGATCTTACCTCAATAAAAGAAAGGAAGAGAGAGAAAGAAACTTAGGTCTGTGGCTTCATATGATTTCCTGTAAAAGTTCACACATTTACATATCCAAAATGTTTTATATGTGATGTAGTGTATCATCAGAGAAAGAAAATCTCATCTGGAAATTAATAAGTCCCCACTGTGAAATACCTACTTTAAAGTTAAGTTCCTAAAATCCCTTCAAAGGTTAATAGAATCTCCTCATCCTTGCAGGAAAGTAAAGATCAAAGATTGCAAATGCATTTGAATGATGCACATGGTCTGCTGCTCTAAAACTAATACCTTATTAACCATTGACCCCCAGCAGGCATGCAAAACCTTTCAAATTACAGAGTGGCATATTGCTAATTCACTGATCCATGACTACTAATGGACAGACACATTCAAGGAAGATTTGAGGCATTTTGAGTAGAAATGAAAAGCTGTAAATTTTTTTACATCAAGGAAATCAAGAGAGTTAAATAGAGGAAACATGAGAGATTACTATAAACAATGAAAGATTACATGAAAATGGTGAACAGAAAGAGGAGTCTAGACTAGAGCCTGTCAATCAAAACAGGAAGAAAGGCAATGACACTGGGTCAACCACATTGGAGAGCAGTACCCACATTTAGGAGTAAGATGGTCAACACAAATTCTCTCTCTCTCTCTCTCTCTCTCTCTCTCTCTCTCTCTCTCTCTCTCTCTCTGTGTGTGTGTGTGTGTGTGTGTGTGTGTGTGTGTGTGTGTGTGTGTGTGTGTGTGTGAAGATCTAGGAAGGTTTGAGGTAGGAGACAGACTATGATCAAAATATATTGCATGAAATTCTCAAAAAAACAGAAACTTTTGAAAAGTAAGAAAAGCAATGCTAAGGAGAATAAATTGTGGCTGTTCTTAAAGAATACTAATCAGCTGATGGTATACAGCCGTTTCCTGCTGGAAGAAAGAAGAGGGCTTATGAGGGTCTGTGGGCTCAGGGAATTACAAAACTCGAAAGGCCCCACTCTCGGTTTGTTAAGCAGTAGTCAATTGCTGAAGGAGAAAAGATCCCAGCAGAGCTACTTGTGAACTGCTGGGGTATCTCCAAGGACAAAGCTAGATCCAGATGGGCTTTTCTGTGATGTGGCTGACTCTGAGTCATCAATGCTCCCATAAGTGATGCGTTCCTTCTCCAGGCTAGACTTGAGTGGAGCAACTTCTTTTCTGTTATCAATTTCCCTCTAAGATGAAGACATTTGGTCACATCTCCTCAAGAAAAGTCACTCCACAACTGATCACACAGACTTATTGGCCATTGTTTGTGAAGCAGATACTTCTTTTATGCAGGCTATGAAGAGAGAGCTCCAAGTGAGAAAATACAAGAATTTTCCTACATAGGATATAAATGGAAGTAGGGAGGACTCTACCCCAAGCAAATGGGCCATTGGTCTGGGAAAGCTTATGGGCCATTTCATTTTGTTTCCTGCAGGAACCTCTTGTCCACATCAGAACTCCTCTGACTTACTCACTCTCATTACTTTTTTCACCTTGACACTAAAGTTTTTTTAAACAATGAAAAATAAAACTACATTGACTGAGTTCATCCTCCTAGGTCTCTCGGATGTCCCTGAACTTCAGGTGGCAATTTTCACTTTTCTTCTCCTTGCCTATTTATTCAGCATCATTGGAAACCTGGCTATCCTCATTCTCACCTTGCTGGACTCCCAACTTCACACTCCCATGTATTTCTTTCTCCGGAACTTCTCCTTCTTAGAAATTTCTTTCACAAACATCTTCATTCCCAGGGTCCTTATCAGCATTACAACGGGGAACAAGACGATTAGTTTTGCTGGATGTTTCACTCAGTATTTCTTTGCCATCTTCCTTGGAGCAACAGAGTTTTATCTTCTGGCTGCCATGTCCTATGACCGCTATGTGGCCATCTGCAAACCCCTGCATTACATGACCATCATGAGTAACATGGTGTGCACCATGCTGGTCCTTTGCTCTTGGCTGGCTGGGCTAATGGTCATTATACCTCCAATCATATTGATGAGTCAGCAGGACTTTTGCGCCTCCAACAGGTTAAATCATTATTTCTGTGACTTTGAGCCTCTTCGAGAACTCTCCTGCTCTGACACCAGCCTTGTGGAGAAGGTTGTCTTTCTTGTGGCATCTGTGACCTTGGTGGTGACTCTGGTGCTGGTAACTCTCTCCTATACACTCATCATCAGGACCATTTTAAATCTCCCTTCAGTCCAGCAAAGAGCAAAGGCCTTTTCCACATGTTCTTCCCACGTGATTGTCATCTCCATCTCTTATGGGAGCTGCTTCTTCATGTATGTTAAGCCTTCAATGAGAGAAGGGGGCACATTCAATAAAGGAGTAGCCCTGCTCATTACTTCTGTTGCTCCTTTATTGAACCCCTTCATTTACACCCTAAGGAACCAACAGGTGAAACAAGCATTCAAGGATACCATCAAAAAGCTTGTGAATCTTTAAAATAAATACAAGAATTGAACTCTTAATGAATGAGTTCCTACTGTGTACCAAGCTCTCTCACACTTACTAGGTACCCAATTAAGAGATCAAATCCACTTCTGTGAAAAGTCAAAAATACATTTCAAACTGTTAGGCATTGATATAAAGATCTAAATAAGATTTTAAAACTGAAAAGCCATTGAGTTACTCAGTTGAGCAACTTAGTCTAAATTAGAATCAATAAATGCAATTACGAGGGATGCCATTTAAGCTGAGTCCCAACAAGTAGGAATAAGACAAGAACAAATAGAAAAGAGAAATTAAGAGCAAATGAATATTGTGAATAGGCACACAAAATTTCAACCCAAGGAACTGAAAAAATATCATTAATTTCACCCAAAGCAAATGCTTTAAGAAAAAATAATAATCATGATTTTAGTTTTGAAATAAATTAATAAATTAAATCCTCATTTAAAATAAATTAGATGTCCATAGTGTTCAGGCATCTGAACTTGGATCAGATTTATGAACTTAGCAAATACTATTGTATAGAATCTATATTGTAGATAACTGAATAATAGAATAGAGGAGATTGTAAAGAAAAATACTCTTTGCTAGAAGAACTCAAACATTAAATGCTAAGGATCCTCCCAAATTTAAAGAGGCGAAGAGGCAAAGGGAATAATTAGAGAAGCAATAGAAATTCATGGGGAAAGTAGGGGGTGTGGTGGTGAACACCTTTAGTCCCAGCTCTAGGAAGCACAGGTAGATTGATCTCTGTGAGTTCAAAGCCAACCTGGTCTACATAGTGAGTTCCAAGTCAGTCAAAGCTAAAAAGTGAGATGCTGTCTCAATAAATAAATAAAGACTGACTAACATGCAGAAATTACTGGGAAGAGGTCTCAAGAAACAGGTTGTGCTCGGTAGTGGTGGCATGCACCTTTAATACCAGCATTTGGGAGGCAGAGGCAGGCAGATCTCTGAGTCTGAGGCCAGTCTGGGCTACAGAGCAAGTTCCAAAACAGCCAGTGCTACACAGAAAAACCCTGACTTGGGAGGGGGGTAAAAAGATAGAAAAGAAACATAGGTTGCTGACAAGGTGAAATGCTACAGAGAATGACTAACATGAAGAAGTACAGAAATCAGGAGTCATGATTTTATTGTTGATCTTAGCCATCTTCAAATGTGGAAATTGGAAGTAGAGTAAGAAGTCAGACTGCAATGGGTCACTGATGAGTGGGAACTACAAAGTAAGAGAAGGATTAAACTGGACTTAAAATAGATGGATAAGGTTCCTGTGCCTGGGGATAGCCTGGGAACTGCACAGAGCTTCCAACCACAGCTGGAGCCAAGCACCCCAAATTCCAGGTCTTCTCTCGCACTAATGAGACCAGGAAACCAGCAGATCCAGGAGACCAGGTAACCAGGTGGGAGGCTAAGCATCCCAGATTCCTGGTCTTCTTCTCCACCCATGGGACCAGAACGAGGACAAGGAATAGAAGAACTACCAGATTATTGGACTTGCTAGCACCCACCAAAAGGGAACTCTGGTCCCCTAACCACCAGACCAGTAAGGGGCTCTTTCTGCACCCACTAGAAGAAGAGATAGGAAACAGACAATACAAAAACACACTCAGCAACAGAAAAATAAATATGACACCACCAGATTCTAGAGACTCCACACCAGCAAGACTCCAACATTCCAATGCAAACGAAGCAAAAGAGAACGACCTTAAAACCACCTTCATGAAAATGATAGAGGCCCTAAAAGAGGATATAGGAAAATACCTCAAAGAAATGGATGAAAAAACAAACCAAAACTTCAAGAAATGGAAGAAAAAACAAACCAAAAAATGGAAGAAAAAGCAAACCAAAAAATGCAGGAAATGGGCGGGACCAGGTACAAGAGGCCCTGCATACGGGCCTGTGTTCCAGTGCCTGGGGATCGCCTGGGAACTGCACAGAGCTTCCAATAGCAGCATGAGCCAAGCACCCCAGATTCCAGGTTTTCTCTCCCCCCAACGAGACCAGGAAACCAGAGGTGCCAGGGAGACTAGGGGACCAGCAGAAGGATCTTTGCCAAACTCTTTCTAGGAGGCGTCAATAACCTTGATCCTCAAGCCACACAAAGACACAACTAAGAAAGAGAACTTCAGACCAATATCCCTCATGAACATTGATGCAAAAATACTCAATAAAATACTGGCAAATCAGATCCAAGAACACATCAAAATAATCATTCATCACGATCAAGTAGGTTCCATCCCAGGGATGCAGGGATGGTTCAACATGTGAAAATCCATCAACGTAATCCACCATATAAACAAGCTGAAAAACAAAATCACATGATCATCTCACTAGACGCTGAAAAAGCCTTTGACAAAATCCAACACCCCTTCATGATAAAGGTCTTGGAGAGATCTGGGATAACAGGGACATACTTAAACATAATAAAAGCTATATAGAGTAAACCAACAGCCAACATCAAACTAAATGGACAGAAACTCAACGCAATTCCTCTAAAATCAGGAACAAGACAAGGCTGTCCACTCTCTCCATACCTTTTCAACATTGTACTTGACGTTCTAGCCATTGCCATACGACAACAAAAGGGGATCAAGGGGATACAAATTAGGAAGGAAGAGGTCAAACTTTCACTGTTTGCAGACGATATGATAGTTTACATCAGTGACCCAAAGAACTCTACCAGGGAACTCTCACAGCTGACTAACACCTTCAGCAAAGTGGCAGGCTACAAGATCAACTCAAGAAAATCAGTAGCCCTATTATATACAGATGATAAAAGGACTGAGAAAGAAATGAGAGGAACATGGGGTAACGCTAACCAAACAAGTGAAAGACCTGTATCACAAGAACTCTGAATCTTTAAAGAAATAAATTAAAGAAGCCCTCAGAAAATGGAAAGATCTCCAATACTCTTGGATAGGTAGGATCAATGTATTAAAAAATGGCAATCCTGCCAAAAGCAATCTACAGATTCAATGCAATCCCCATTAAAATCCCAGCACAATTCTTCACAGACCTTGAAAGAACAATAATCAATTTTGTATGGAAAAACAAAAGACCCAGGATAAAAGGCCTGTTCAACAAGGCAAAGTCCGGAGGCATCACCATCCCTGACTTCAAGCTCTATTATAGCGCTATAGACCTGAAAACAGCTTGGTATTGGCACAAAAATAGACAGGTAGACCAATGGAATTCAACTGAAAGCCCTGATGTTAACCCACACACGTATGAATATCTGATCTTTGCCAAAGAAGCTAAAAATATACAATGGAATAAAGACAGCATCTTCAACAAATGGTGCTGGCATAACTGGAGGATGGCATGTAAAAGAATGCGGATCGATCCATGTTTATCGCCATGCACAAAACTTAAGTCCAAATGAATCAAAGACCTCAACATAAATCCAGCCACACTGAACCTCTTAGAAGAGAAAATGGGTGGTACCATTGAACGAATTGGTACAGGAGACAGCTTCCTGAACATAACACCAGTAGCACAAACAGTAAGAACAACAATTAATAAATGGGACCTCCTGAAACTGAGAAGCTTCTATAAGGCAAAGGACACAGTCAGCAAGACAAAAAGGCAGCCCACAGAATGGGAAAAGATATTCACTAACCCCACATCTGACAGACAGCTGATCTCCAAAATTTACAAAGAACTCAAGAATCAACTCTCCAAAACACCAAAGGATCCAATTAAAAAATGGGCTGCAGAACTAAATAGAGAATACTCAATAGAGGAGGCTAAAATGGCCAAGAGACACTTAAGAAAGTGTTCAACATCCTTAGCCATCAGGGAAATGCAAATCAAAACAACTCTCAGATACCATCTTACTCCTATCAGAATGGCTAAAATCAAAAACACCGAAGACAATTTATGCTGGAGAGGATGTGGAGAGAGGGGAACACTCCTCCACTGCTGGTGGGAATGCCAACTCATACAGCCACTTTGGAAATCAGTATGGAAATTCCTCAGGAAAATGGGAATCAATCTACCTCAAGACCCAGCAATTCCACTCTTAGGTATATATCCAAAAGATGCAAATTCATACAACAAGGACATCTGATCCACTATGTTCATAGCAGCATTATTTGTAATAGCCAGAACCTTAAAACAACCTAGATGCCCCTCAACTAAGAGTGGATAGAGAAAATGTGGTACATTTACACAATGGAGTATTACTCAGCAGAAAAAAAAAACAATGGAATCTTGAAATTCGCACTAGAAGAAACCTTCCTGAGTGAGGTAACCCAGTCACAAAAAGACAAACATGGTATGTACTCATTCATATGGATTTTAGACATGGATCAGGATAGTGCCAGTCTGCACTTCCACTGACACAGAGTCTGGGAAACAGGAAAGAACCTAAGAGAGATATGAAGATCTTCTGAACAGATTGGTAACACGGCAAGGCTTGAGGTGGGGAGTGGGAGCTGGGAAGAAGAGAGGGGGAGAAGAGGAAGAGAGAGTAGGTCATGGGGGAACAAGAAGGTTGAGTGGGGGGTAAAATGGGGAGAAGAAGGAATCATAGGTTACAAGACAGATCTGGCACCAGTGAAACCTCTAGTGATCTAAAGGGATGACACCAACTGGAAAGCTAAGCAATAGTGGAGAGACCACCTCGAATGCCCATTCCTGATAATCAACTTGATGTCTATATCCATCTGGGAGCCTTCATCCAGTGATTGATGGAAGCAGAGGCAAACACAAAATTAAGCACTGAACTGAACCCAAGGAACCCAGTGACAGAGAGAGAGGAGTGATGAGAAAATTGGCAAAGAATGGGCTGGCAAAACCAGCAGAGACAGCTGATCCGTACAAGGGGGAGCTCTTGGACTCCAGACCGACAGCTGGAAGGCCAGCATGGGACTGATTCAAACCCCCTTAGTGTGAGAGTCAGTGAGGAGGCCTGGGCAACCTATGGGGACCTGGGCAGTAGATCAGTGTTTATCCCTGGAATACACACAGACATCGTGTGTCCATAACACAAAGAGGGATGCTCTCTCAGCCTGGACTCTTAGGGGAGTTCCTGGACCCTGCCCTGAGTGAAATGACAGACTCTAGATATCCCCTATGTGGAAGGAAGTGGTGATAGGGTGGGAGGCTGGGGGTATGGTGGGGGTGTGTGGGAGGAGGGGAGGGAGAGGGAGCTGGGATTGACATGTGAAGCAAGCTATTTAAAATTAAAATAATAAAATAAAATAAAAAATTCCATCCCCGATGTCAAGCAATGATAGAGACCCAATGAAAAGCTGTTTAAGTCATAGACAGTGTATTATCAGATGGATTATGAATGAATAAATGAATTATGGAAATCAAAATAGAAAATAGGTAAAGAGCTTGATCATTTAAGGTTTTGTATTCTGGAAGTAATGAAATAACAAGGAGTGCTTTATATGGACTACTTAGGTCTGTCTAAAAATTCCTTCCTGTTCTACAAATGGAGAAAGTGAAGCTCAGATAGTGAAATAGCTCGTACATGATCACAAAGTCAAATCTTCTTGATGCCAAAGCCCACCTGGTAAGTACTACACCACCCAGCCATTCTAACTATTTAATAATCATCCTTCTCAATGTTTCTAAGTATTGTATTACTGGCTTTTGGTCTGTCTAGCTCCCTCTTCTCTGGATGCTCAGAGAATTTAGTCAGAAAGTAAACTTTACAGTGTGTGATGGTTTGAAAGAAAATGGCCACCATAGTTCCATAATAGTGGCACTACTAGGAGGTGTGGCCTTGTGGGAGTAGGTGTGGCCTTGTTGGAGTAAGTGTGGCCTTGTTGGATTAGGTGTGGCCTTGTTGGAGGAAGTGGTCCCTGGAAGTGGCTTTGAGGTCTCAGACAATCAACCCAGGCCCAGCATGGCATTCTCTTCCTGTTGCCTGTGGATCCAGCTGTAGAACTCTCAGCTCCTTCTCCACCATGTCTGCCTGAACATTGCCGTGACAATAACAGACTTTACCTCTGAACAGCCCCAAAGAAATGTTTTTCTATATAAGAGTTGTCATGGTCATGGTATCTCTTCACAGCAATAAAACTCAAACTAAGACACAGTGTAAAACTCCCTAGAAAATTGGAAGCACACAAAAATCTGTATTACTTCACCCTTTGGTTCTTGATTTCTTTCAAGATATTTCTTCCATATTGGCCCATTCCTGCAATCCTAGAATTCAGGAAGTGGTTGCAGAAAGATTCCAACTCCCAGATGAGCCTGAGCTACATAGTGGTATAGTGGTCCTTTATTTCATTTTCTTTGCTAAAAGTTTCAAGAATAAAGGGTCAGCTCCTCTAAGGCCATACTTCATTTTGAGAAAACCAGATAATAATGAACTAGACCAGAGGAGCACATACTAGGCATAGACTGGGGACAAACTTGATGAGTTATGACTTCTTTCTCAGGAATTTAGAGTTAGATATGAACTTTGGATTGGAAAATTGTGTGTGGTCAAGTTACCTACCATCTCAGGGTAAAGGGGTGGAATATAATATTCCAAACAAATGAAACTAAAAACCAAACATTAGTAGATATTCTAACACCTACAAAGTAGACTTCAAACCAAAAAAAAAATAGTCAGAAGACACAAGGAATGTCACTTTATACTCATTAATAGAACAATATACCAATATTACAATTTAAGTATATGCACTCCAAATACAGGCACACCCACTTCTCATGCTATAAACACTATTAGATGTTAATCCATAAATTAACCACAAACACAGTGATTGTGGATGATTTCAATACCCTATTTTACCAATAGACTTGCCATCTGGACAAAAAAATAAACAGAAACTTTAGGCTTAAATGTCCTTATAATTTGAATGTATCTAACATATTTTTTTTTGGTTTTACGAGACAGGGTTTCTCTGTTTTGGAGGCTGTCGGTCCAGCCTGGCCTCGAACTCACAGAGATCCACCTGCCTCTGCCTCCCGAGTGCTGGGATTAAAGGTGTGCGCCACCAACACCCGGCTGAATGTATCTAACAGATATTTATAGAACATTCCACCAACTATAGAATGGAAATAAGCAGCCCGAGGGACTTTCTCAAAATTTACTCAACTATTAGTACACAAAATAAGTCTCAACAAATATGAAAGACTTAAAGTTCCACCCTATATTCTTTCTATCTGAAATAAAGGGAGATATTAATAGCAATAAAAAGTGCACAAGATCATAGAGGGAAAAAATGCACAATGAAGACGTGATGGGACACAATAAAGACAAAGAGTTCTGACTTCCATGGATACCAGACACTCATGTGGTGTACATACATACATGCAGTAAAATACTTATAAAATCAGATAGGTAAATCTAATAAGCATCAGGAGGTTAACATAATGGTAAATATGGCACTAGGTTTTTCAGCTGGATGATAATACTGGTCTGAGAGAAAAAAATCATATTCAGAACGAGTCAATTCCAGTAAAGACAATTCCTGACTCTGTGTTCAGTGGCAGTGGCACAGCTCCACACTGCAATCTACAGAAGCCTTAGGGGTTCCCTTAATATTTGGGGGACCTTGATTCAGGTAAAATTGGATCCTCATCCTTAACACAGAAAAAAATGTCATGGCTAGCCAGTGTGCAGCAGAGTTGGGCTTTATTAAAAGATACTTATATATAGATTTTAAACACAGGGGTTAATAAAAAACGAGGTGACCAGGAAGAAGGAAGACACCCCTGAGGGCATGCATGGCTTCTGTCCAAGGCTCTGTTCAGAAATAATGAGATGGTTTTCAGGTGTGGATCAGCAACAGTATTGTGTTAAACGTCCATAGTATTCACCAAATGGGCACAGTTTTGGTCCATTTGGTTTCTGATTATGCTACATAGTGAATACGTATGCATTTGGAAAGGAATTAGGTCCATGATACCAGAGACTCCATAGATGGGAGGTCAGAAAAATTACAACACATATCTATGTAGAAAGAATAATGTTATGTGAACATATGGAAAAACTCTAGAATTTCTTTGCATCTCTACCTTGCATAAAATTCTTCACTAATAGTTCAATTCAATAAATATTTCAACTGAGTCAGTCACAATTGATACCAACTCTTCCTACATGTTATTTAACACATAAATCCTTTATTCTTGAGAGTTTTAGCAAAGAAAATAAAAGCCAATCGGGGCTTCTTGCATGAACATAGGTAAAGTATTATTTGCAGGAACATGAGCATCTTGTCAGTGGCTACACTACTAAAGAAAATGACACATCTTCTCCCCCTTTGCTGATGTCTTCTTGTAAGATTCCTCAGAGCCTCTTGGAACTTCTTCCCCACTCTCCTATTAAAAGTTTCATTTAAAGATTCTTGATTAATAGAATTCATTAGCACAGTCTAGATGTGGGTCTCGTGAGATTTTTACTTCTTTCCTCAACTGACATGACTGAGGTCTCCTCTGAATTGCGTAGTTTAAATACACTTTAGAGATGAGTTCTAATGAAATGCCCCTACAATATGTTATTCAGAGAGCTGAGACAACATCACTTGAGTTCAAGGAAACCAGCCTGGGCAAAATAGCAAGACTCTGTTTCAAACAAACAAGCAAAACAATAATAAGACTACTGCACTACAATGATCACGTCTACTAATCAGAGAGGAAGCATATAGCCAGACTCAGACCAATTAGAACAGAGAAAAACAAGGCTTTGAAGACATGCTGCTTATTCAGAGAACCGTTTGATGAGCAGGTGCCAGCAAATTAATACATTTAAATTAGCCTGGAAAGAAGCAGACAAATGAATGCTAAATGATCTACAGAAAGATGAGTAGGCATATCCTTTTAACTTTTCTTAAATTTGTGAATTGTTGTGGACAGTTGCTACACTAGCAGGTGGTGATAGAGCAGCAGGCAGGTTCAGCTTTGTCGCAGTTTCTGTCCATTCCTGGCTCCTGAGTCAGTGTTTCTCATGGACATGGATGGCTAGAATCATACAGAATTTGCCCTGAAAGCCAAAGGTTATGTATAGTCTCAGTTTATAGTTATATTAACACTACTTTTGTGATGGTAAAACATGAAGTCATGTCCCTTTTATTAAAACACATGTTTGTTTTACAACATTGAAGCAACAATGACAGGCACAAAACAAAACTGACCCCTGCTGATGATTTCTGCATTCAGAACCACATGACTGTCCACAGCAGCGCATCACATACGTCTTTCCACGTGAGTTCACATAAATCCTTTCTATTCCTTTTTATTTGATTGGCCTATTGCATTTTGTAATTCTGATATGACAAAAGTGTTATATTGTTGGAAGCTCAAATTGTTCCCAACTGTTAGCCAGGCATAATGATGCATGTATACCTGTAAGTCCAGTACTTAGATACTCAGGAGGCTGGTATAGGTTGTGGGGGGTCAGTTAAGGCTAGCCTGGGCTACACAGCAAGACTCTGACTTTTTCCACCTTTTATCATTTACAAAGCTAAAAAATGTATTTGTAAAATTACTGGCACATAACTGTCACAGAACTATATGGAATGTGCACATGGGGCTTCAAATGCTAACATGGAACTGTTTGCTAAAATAATAATAGTAATTATGAGGCGATGCCAGAGCCTGGAACTTCAGAGCCTGGAACTTGTTCCATGTATCTTATTAATTATACATTCTTGGTGACAACAAAAAAGATGGGTCCCTGAGATTTCAGGAATGGGTCATAGGGTTTTCTTATTACAGAGATATTAAAGTCAAAACAACATAAAATACAAAAGATTTTTGATGTCCGAGGCTCCTGAGTAGAACACTAACCTTTCTGTAAAAGTGTAACATGACCAGTGACCTGGAGAACCTTTCCCAAGTCTGTGCCAAGCCCATGTTCTATATGAAAAGGAAGGGGACAACAGCCAGCCAAGAGGGTTGGTGAATATGAGATGAAGTCCCCGACACTGAAAGCACTTTCCCCTGTCAGTGAGGAAAAGGTAAAGTCCTTCTGAAGTCATCTGACCTCTTTCCTTCACTACCAGCTCATTCGGAGTCCTGAAAACTGAACACCGGGGATGATCCTGTAACAAAATCAGCTTTATACAGTCTTGCCAGTCAATCTCTAATGCTGTGTTGGACAGAACTGGCTTTTTCCCATGTCTCCTCTGTTCCTCTCACATAACTGTGTTTTCATAAGTGAACTTGTCCTTGCTCCAAGTGAAATATATGCAGTTGACTGTCTTGGTTTCCGTGAATTGCTTTAATTTGCGTTTGTCTTGAAATACCCTTGCTTTCCCATCAATTTTTAGAGAGAATCTTTTCTGAGTGTAGCAATATTAGTTAATAAATATTTACTTTCAGGGCTTGAGATACATTCTATGTTTTCCAGACTTCTAGAAGAAGATCTGATGCTACTCTATTTCTGCCTTTGTATGTGAGTTGGACTTTTGTCCATTGCAGTTTGTGGCATTTGTTCTTTGCTTTTTACTGTTGACATCTTCACTATAATATGCTGTGGAAAGGTTCTTCTCTGGTCACGTCTCTTTAAGGTCCTAAATGTTCTCTGTGTTTAGATATCTAATTTTTTCTCTAGGTTTGGAAATTTTCTGCTATAAGGGTCAAGATAATAGTATTGAACTCCTAGTTGGGAAAAATGTCACATACATATTTTTAGAGCTAAGCATACCAATATTCAGGTGACAAAATTAAGGTATATGAGAAAAAGAAGCATGGAGGAAGGGATGAGTGATAAAGAGAGCATATGGATTAGACATACAATAGGCAGTAGAGAAAGTATTGTAGAAATATGACTTTGCATGTGCAGGAAAAGCAGTGATAACCATGAAATTTTTTCAAGTGAAATGGAAGTCAAAACACAGTAGCTTAACAATTAAAGTACAAAATTGTAAGTAGTGATAAAAATAAGAGGTATTTTGCCCTTACCATCCCCTTTAATTGGGATGATACAGTTTCTCCCTCCCCTTGGACTGCCACTTGTGTCTTCTCGGCAGATGATGAGGAAAACTCCCAGCCTCTAGTTCCCCAGATGAGCAAGCAAGTCACAGTCTTGCCCCTGGTGAATTAGAGATGGGAAATTGGCAGGGCTTTCTGTGCCTCAGACTCTGAGGATATAGAAGACACATTTGAGAAGCCCCACGTGTCCCAAGTTTCACAGCACACTTCAAGGGAGAATGTGGAGGTCACCCAGGCAATGGTAGAGGACAGAGAGTAATTTTCTCTGACCAGTCACTTTTTGCTATGTACTATTATGCTTACCCTGCTCCAATCTACTCTCATGTTTACTTCAAAATAATAGGTGTGTGTGTGTGTTCAGTGCTATGCATATTGTACATCTGAACATTTCATTGATTGGCAGTAACAGTTAGCACTGATCAGCAGGGTAGTTGTGGTAGCCACAATGGCAACACCAGGGTCTACCACAGCATAACCACCTATCAGGCAACCAGGCCTATTCATGCGGTAAGTTCACTGGCATATGAAGCTAATGCTGGTCAGCCAGTCAAAGCATTCATCATTTTAGCCAGTAAACACTTGAAATCTTCATCCAGCACTTGGGCTATCTCAGTAACTCTGAATTCCATATTGAGGAGTCACACTCTTCTGGGGGAATCATGTGGTCTTCCTTTCTCGTAATCTTGGTATTTCTGTGTTTCAGTTTGCACACCTCTTAGCTTAGATATTATTTGGTTAGATTGTTATTATAGCAGACTTTCTTTTTCTTTTAGGCCACCAAACAGCTCCCAAATCATGACACCAAGACTTATTATCAGTTTTGAATGTTTGTCCTAGCTTGGGCATGTTTCTGGCTAGCTCTTTTAACTTAAATTAACTTGCTTCGCGTTATCTACCTTTTGCCTTGGGGTTTATTACCTTTCTTAAAACTGTATATCTTACTTTCACTGCTTCTCTGTGTCTAGAAGGCTAGTATCTGCCTGGCTTCTACCCTGGGTGTCTCCCTCATTCCCTCCTCCTCCTCTCGAGCCTAGATTTCTCCTCCTATTTATTCTCTCTCCCAGCCAGTCCCACCTATCCTTTCTCCCGCCCAGGCACTGACCACATGTTCAGCTCTTTATTAGACCAATCAGGTACCTCAGGCAGGCAGGGTGAAACAGATGCGACACATCTTTACGTAATTAAACAAATACAGCATTAACAAAAGTAACGCCCCATTACCCAGTTAAAGTAATATTGTGCAGCACATCTTTGCCCAGCTAAAATAACATTCCAGAACACAATCCCTTACATCACTAAATGATAACACTGTCGTAAGAGCGACATCAAACCCAATATATATCGATGGCCAAAAAACATCAATATACAATATTGTTATTATTATTTTAAAATATTGTTAGGTCAAAATTATGTAGAGTAGGGCCAGTGAGACAGCTCAGAGGATAAAGGTGATTTCTATGTAATCCCAGGAACCCACATAAAGGAGAGACCAACTCCAATCTTCTGACCTCTACATATGCACAATGATATACACACCCATGGACACATATCATTCATGCACACAATAATAAATAAATAATTTGCAATTTTTAACTATTTGGGATAAATGTGAAAATAATAAATTACTAAGATAAGGAACAGGGTCAAAGAAAGGGCTAAAATAAAGGGGAAACAATGAAATAAATGGAAGTAAAAGGAGTGGAGAAAAATGCTGTGAGGGAAAGAGAAAATGAACATGAGATTGGAAAAAAAATTTAAAGAAAATAAAAATCAAAATGAGATTACTCCATAATTCAAAAATAATTCATAAACCAAATTAGACAATTGTAAGAAGGGAATTTGCTTTAAAATATAATGGGTTTTGGTTTTTTTAAGTAATAAGTACTACTAAAAGCATAATATAAAGTGAGAAAAAGAGTAAACACAGAACAAAAAAAAAAAGACTGCCCAGCAAAAAAAAAGCATGTGAACAAAAGTAAGTCAATATTTGAAGGGAAATAAGATATAAAAAACATATAAACATATTTTTAAATACAATGATGCAAAGATACTGCAAAAACTGTAATAAAGAGAAAAGGGAGCAATCCCAACAGTCAAAACAATAAAGAAAAATTGAAGTGTTGAATACTTTCTTTCTGTGTCCTCAAAAGCGGGAGGCCGTCAGGTCTAAGCACAGGAGAACCACTCGAACTGTAGCGTTTTGTCTTTCCTGTGCGTTGAGCTGCTAATGTGATGTCCACCAGAGCTGTCTTTGCTTTCATGTGTTTCCTTCTTTGACATCTGGAGTCTCTGCTAGTCATGCTCAGTTTTGCAGTCCGTGGGCTGAGCAGAATCTTTCACCCTCTCAAGACTCTCCCGATTATGCCTCCCGGGATGCCTAATGTTCTAGCCCAGGTGCCTTTAAATGTGTTGTGACTGTGAAACGCAGCCTGTGTACAGAGATCTGCACCAGTGAAGAGCCTTCCTTCGTGCGGTTGTCACGTGCTCCTCTGGAACTTCAGGGTTTGGAGCTTCTATAGCAGTGAAGACAGCTCCAGAAGTTGATCCACCTTCTGACCTTAGACCCTGAAGCTGCCAAACTCCAGGCTGTCAAACTGCTCCCTCCCTGAGGGTGGGGTTATTCGCATCGCTGTCTGAGTAAAGCCTCTTGCAATCTGTAGGCACCTGGCCCTCACGCTCTCTATTTCTGCCTCATCAGGCGGTGTCTCACTTCGAGACTGTAGCAGTTTCAATTCATGTTCTCTGCTTTCTCGTGTTCTCCTGTCTATGGTAACTCAGTTCTGAGTAATAGGTGTCCTCCAAAAACGACAGACTTTGAGGTTCCCCCATGGAAGGCCTCACTATCCTTGGGGAGTGGGTCAGGGTGGGTTGTAGAGGGGTCGGTGGGAGGATGGGAAGGAGAGGGAAGAGGGGGATTGGTAATGTAAACTAAGATTGTTTCTAAGTTTTTTAAAAAATGCATCCTTCCTCTAGCCTCTAAAGTCATATGGAATGGCCAAATGGGATCCCTCCCCATTGATGACCCATATGCCCCAGTGATCATCATCTCATCAAAATGTACAGCTGGGTCCCAGGCTGTTGAGGGCTGGGGGGGCTAATCCTAGGATCAGAACTGTGGAGTATTTTCATCAGGGCCTATCTGACTTACCTTCTGGATAAGAATCTGCTCACCCGCCCCTGCCCAGCATCATGGAGCCTGCAGGATGGAGCTTCATCAATCCGCTGGGGTCTTCCCCATGCACTGGCAGTCTTTTTCTCTGCACATTTTAGGAACACTGTCACTACTGTGGCCAATTTCCAAAGCTCCTCCTCTTCCTACTGAAGAGTACGCTGTTGTTCTTACTCTAACTCTTCTCTTTCAGTGGACACATGGAGACAGCTTCTAGCCCGTTATCTTGTCCAGCGGTCCTCTGGCAAAAACATCTTAAAGCAAAACTGGCAAATGAGAAGAACTGTGTCTGTCTGTCTGTCTGTCTGTATGTATGTATGTATGCATGTATGCATGTATATCATTGATAAAATTTGTATGTGTGTTATCAGATGGAGATATCTTTGATAAGGAATTGAGAATTTCAGAGCTATGAAAAAGACTCTTATAATAGTTCCATAAATATTCAGAGACCTACTTCTCATCTATGCAACAGGTAATTATTCAAATTCCCAAGGTAGGATATAAACAGCCTCCATCTAGCTAAGTTCTTCATCAGAAACTCTCAAATGAGATTTGCAACTTTTGTCATAAATTTCCTGTGTTAGCCACAATAAAATCACATGTTTGCCAATAAATATAAGTACAGAAGAAGTGTCAGAACCATAATAAACAAGAGATGAATCATCTGTCCCTCTGCTGATTCTGTGTAAGATGGAAAAATGGGACCTGACAGACAGAAGACCTCAGAGGTCAATAAGCAGAAAGGATGGTGATTTCTTTAACGATGGACCAAATCACAAAACTCAGATGGAAGGTGGGGACTATTCAGTTATCGTTATCTTAATGAAATTGTTACAATTGTTTGCCTCCTAAAGGTTCTTAGACTGTGAGTGAGCCTCATTTCCTCTCCCACTGAAGCCAAGTGAGTCATGTAGACAAGGCATCATTGCAGAAGGGACTGACATGATAAAAGATCAAAAGGCACAAAGATGCTTCAGCTGGGTGCTCCCTGTTGCCCTCACCAGGCTATGATGAAGAGTACCAATCCAACACCGCACAAATGACGCAGCCACAGGACAAAGCCAAAAGTCAGGGAAAGTAACAGGTCAGGAGGAAGGGTGGTTGATAAGGGTGGAACGGATATGAAGAAGTGTAAGGGAGAGACAGTAACACATTATAAATATGAGTGAAATTGCCAAAAAGCTAACTTGTTTTTTCAGCAGAGGCTGCTCAAATGAAAATTTAAAACAGACAATAATTTAGGTATTTGTTTACAAGAAAAGCATACAGAAATTATACAAAGGCACCATATAATTTATAAATGTATACCAGGCAAAAAATAACTCGGGGGGAACTAACGGGAGGCAATCTTGCCACAATTCTACAGAATAGGATATTTATCTATCTTAAACATTCTATAATTCTGTCTTATCACTAATTTATCTCCTCTGTTCACTCACAAGCAGCCAATGTTGGCAATTAAAAATCAGACTTTGACTGAATTCATTCTGCTGGGACTCACAGACACCCCTGAGCTTCAAATATGTGTCTTCCTGTTCCTCGTCCTCACATACATTCTCAGCATTGTGGGGAATCTGACCATCATCGTCCTCACACTGATGGATTCCCACCTCCAGACACCCATGTACTTCTTCCTCAGGAACTTCTCCTTCCTCGAAATCTCCTTCACATCCACGTTTACTCCTCGAATGCTCTTCAGCATCTCTACAGGAATTAAGACCATCAGCTTTGCCGGCTGCTTCACTCAGTACTTCTTTGCCATCTTCTTCGGAGCCACTGAGTTTTACCTTCTGACCGCCATGTCCTATGACCGCTATGTGGCCATCTGCAAACCCCTGCACTACACCACCATCATGAGCAACAGGGTGTGCACCATGCTGGTCCTCTGCTCTTGGCTGAGTGGGTTCCTAATCATCTTAGTCCCAATCATCTTGACCAGTCAGTTGGATTTCTGTGCATCCAATGTACTCAATCATTATTACTGTGACTACGGGCCCCTCATAGAAATAGCTTGTTCAGACACAAGGCTGCTGGAACTCTTTGACTTTGTCTTAGCAGCCATGACCTTGATAGTCACCCTGCTGCTGGTGACTCTCTCCTACACTCGCATCATCAGGACCATTCTGAAGATCCCTTCTGCACAGCAGAGGAAGAAGGCCTTTTCCACATGTTCTTCCCACATGGTTGTCATCTCCCTCTCCTATGGAAGCTGCATCTTCATGTACATAAAGCCTTCAGCAACAGAAGGGGTTGCCTTCAATAAGGGTGTTGCTGTCCTCAATACCTCAGTTGCCCCTTTACTGAACCCATTCATTTACACACTAAGGAATAAGCAGGTCAAGCAGAGCTTCAAGGACATCACCAGGAAGATTGTCAGCCTTCAGTGAGTTGGATGACCTCAGAATAAAGGGGAATTCTGGGATACTGTCATCAAGGCCTCCCAACGAAAACTCAAGGCCAGTCTCTCCTTCTTGTAAAAGAATCATCTTAGACACATTTACCGTGAAGACATTTCAACATCACCCCAGAGACTCAGTGACTAAAGGCACTTGCCACCAAGCCTGAAAACCTGAGTTCCACACCTGGCACTAACATCATAGAAGAATTGATTCCAGCCAAGTGTTCTGACACTTCCAGTCACAAGCTGTTACACATGAGCATACGTACACACAAATAAAACACAAATACCCATATACACCACATATACACACACTCCCTCACATACAAACACACATATACTCATAAACAACACAAATACTTATGTTCAACTATGAAGAGTATTTCCAATAAAATAGAAAATTCTTATGTAATAGCTTCAAATTTTAGATAGTTGTTTACTTTTAAAAGTTTTATTCTATTGCCTGTTATTTATTGACTCTCTCTTTATCCCCCATCTGCAGGTGTGTGTGTGTGTGTGTGTGTGTGTGTGTGTGTGTGTGTGTGTGTGTGTGTGTGTTGATAGGTAGGACCATACATAACAGAGCACATGTGAACATCAAAGACAAATTACAGGTGGTGTAATTTATGAAAAGCATTGTTCAAGAGAAAGATACTATACAACAGGGTTCAAACAGAAGGTTTTTTTTAACTAGGGAAAGGGATCATAAAAGAGAGAGTGGGAAGAGGAGAAGACCAACCTCTGGAGACAGAAACAGCAGGAGAGAAGAGAAAGGAAACGAGGAGAGGGAGGAAAGGAAGAGGAAGAGAGGGAACAAACAAAGAGGAAGAGAAAGAGAGAGAAAGATGGGAGAGAGGCAGGGCCCTTTTAAAAGGGAATATAGTGAATGTGAACAGGGGGTGCTCTTAGAGGCTGCAGCTGAGGGCCGGCTTAGCCTGTCAGAACCCCAAAGACAGGCCAGTACAGATGCCAGAATACTAACAACAGGACTCAGTTCTCTTCTTCCATAAAGTGGGTCACAGGGACAGGAAAGAAGTCATCAGGCTTGGAATAAATTGTCTGTGGTGGTTCAAAAGAAAATGCGGATCCAGAAGACCAGCCCACACAGGAAAGACATCAGCCCTTCCAGGCCCCAAACACTGGCAAGCCAAGCTTCAGGTGAGATTGGGTCTCCGGCAGGGACACCCCCCATCCCCTGCCCAACACACATCCCCTCAATCTTCCAGGGCTGCTCCTGGCATCCAGAAGACCGGCCCACACAGGAAATCCCTTCCAGGCCCCAAACTCCAGTAAGCCCAGCTTCAGCTTAAGCTTCAGTGTCAGCATCCTGAGCTACAGCTTCAGGAAGGAAGGAGACCAGTGGAGATGGAAAGACCCCTACCAGCACCCACCGGAAGAAGAGATGGGAAGAAGACAGAATAAGAGCTCACTCAACAATAGAAAGACCAACATGACTCCACCAGAATCTAGGGAACTAACACCAGCAAGACCTGTAAAGCACTGCATAGACAAGGCAGAGGAGACAATCCTTAAAAATTATTTTTGAAGATGATAGAGACCCTCAAAGAAGAAACAATGAAATCCCTTAAAGAAATAGAAGAAAAAACAAACAAAAAAATCCATGAAATGGGGGAAAAATTCAAGAAATAAACAAATGTCTCAAGGAATCTAAAGAGCACCATGAAAAAACAACCAAACAAATGAAGGAAACAACACAAACAGTTGAAGGATTGAAAGCTGAAATAGAAACGATAAAGAAAACACAGAAGGAGGGGAAGCTGGAAATAGAAAAGCTGGGTAAACAATCAGGAACTACAAGTTGCAAGTATCACCAATAGAATACAAGAGATAGAAGAGAGAATCTCAGGTGTTGAAGATTCATTAGAGGATATACAGTCGTCAACCAAAGAAAATCTCAAAACCAACAAATCCTTAACACAAAATATCCAGGAAAGCAGGAAACGAGAGGAGGCTGGGAGTACAGGGAAGTAGCTGTCCCTCCAGCAGCATCAGGTAAACAGGCCGGCTTCCCGGCCTGTTCCAGAGCCTGCAGATCACATGGGAACTGCACAGAGCTCCCAATCCCGGCTGGAGCCAAGCACCCCAGACTCCAGATCTTCTCTTCCACCAACGAGACCAGGAAACTAGAGGAGGCTGGGAGTACAGGGAAGTAGCTGTCCCTCCGGCAGCATCAGGTAAACAGGCCGGCTTCCCGGCCTGTGTTCCAGAGCCTGCAGATCGCCTGGGAACTGCACAGAGCTCCCAATCCCGGCAGGAGCCAAGCACCCCAGACTCCAGGTCTTCTCTCCAACCAACGAGTCCAGGAAAGGAGAGGAGGCTGGGAGTACAGGGAAGTAGCTGTCCCTCCGGCAGCATCAGGTAAACAGGCCGGCTTCCCGGCCTGTGTTCCAGTGCCTGCAGATCGCCTGGGAACTACGCAGAGCTCCCAATCCCGGCGGGAGCCAAGCAACCCAGACTCCAGATCTTCTCTCCCACCAACGAGACCAGGAAAATAGAGGAGCCAGGGAGACCAGGGGAGTAGGTGTTCCGGATCAGGTACAACAGGACCCAGCATAGGGTCCAGGGGACCAGGTAGGAGGCTAAGCGCCCCAGATTCCTGTTCTTCTTCTCCACCCACGGACCACCATTTAGACAAGGTATAGAAGAACCAACAGATTATTGGACTTGCTAGCACCCATCAAAAGGGAACTCTGGTCCCCAGACCAGTAAGGGGCTCTTTCTGCACCCACTAGAAGAAGAGATGGGAAAGAGACAATACAAAAACACAGTCAGCAACAGAAAAACAAATATGACACCGCCAGATTCTAGAGACTCCACACCAGCAAGACCCCAACATTCCAATCCGAAGGAAGCAGAAGAGAACGACCTTAAAAGCACTTGCATGAAAATGATAGAGGCCCTAAAAGAGGATATTGGAAAATCCCTCAAAGAAATGGAAGAAAAAACAAACCAAAAAATGCAAGAAATGGAAGAAAAAACAAACCAAAAAATGCAAGAATTGGAAGAAAAAACAAACCAAAAAAGGCACGAAATGGAAGAAGAAATGAAGCAAAAAATTCAAGAAATGGAAGAAAAAACAAAGCAAAAAATGCAAGAATTAGAAGAAGAAACATACCAAAATAGGCAGGAAATGGAAGAAGAAACAAAGCAAAAAATGCAAGAAATGGTAGAAAAAACAAAGCAAAAAATGAAAAAAATGGAAGAAGAAACAAACCAAAAAAGGCAGGAAATGGAAGAAGAAACAAAGCACAAAATCCAAGAAATGGAACATAAAGCAAACCAAAAAATGCAAGAAATGGAAGAAAGAACAAACCAAAAAGTTCATAAAAGGCAACAAACGGACGAACAGATAAACAGAAAATTGCAAGAAGCAATGCAAACGCTGCAAGGGTTGAAAACTGAAATAGAGACATTAAAAAAAACACAATCTGAAGAAAGGCAGAAAATAGAAAAGCTGGACAAACAGTCAGGCACTACCAATACAAGCATTACCAACAGAATAGAAGAGATAGCAGAGAGAATCTCAAGTGTTGAAGATACACTAGGAGAAATGGATTTATCAACCAAAGAAAACCTTAAATCCAACAAATCCTTAACACAAAACATCCAGGAATTATGGGACACCATGAAAAGACCAAACCTAAGAATAATAGGTATAGAAGAAGGAGAAGAAATCCACCTCAAAGGGGCAGAAGGCATATTCAACAAAATCATAGAAGAAAACTTTCCCAACCTTAAGAAAGACATGCCAATGAAGGTACAAGAAGCCTACAGAACACCAAATAGAGTGGACCACAAAAAAAAATCCCCTCGCCACATAATAATCAAGACCCCAAACATACAGAATAAAGAAAGAATATTAAGAGCAGCTAAGGAAAAAGGTCAAGTAACATATAAAGGCAGACCTATCAGAATTACACCTGATTTCTCCATGGAAACTCTGAAAGCCAGAAGGTCCTGGATAGATATTCTACCTACACTAAGAGACCATGGGTGCCAGCCCAGACTACTATACCCGGCAAAGCTCTCAATCACTATAGACGGAGAAAACAAGATATGCCATGACAAAACTAGATTCAAGCAATATGTGTCCACTAACCCAGCCCTACAGAAAATTTTGGAAGGAAAACTCCAACCCAAGGAAGCTAACTACAACCAGAAAAACATAAGCATTAGAGAACCCCTCTCTACCAACAGCCAAAAGAACAAAGGGGTGAAATTCCACCCATAATTCCACCAACAACAACCATCGCAAATCGAAGAAGGATGAGCAATCAATGGTCATTAATGTCCCTCAATATTAATGGCCTTAACTCACCCATAAAAAGACACAGACTAGCAGAATGGATTCGAAGACAGAACCCTTCCTTCTGCTGCATACAAGAAACACACCTCACCCTCAAAGACAGACATTACCTGAGAGTTAAAGGTTGGGAAAAAATTTTTCAATCAAATGGACCCAAGAAACAAGCTGGGGTAGCAATCCTAATATCTAACAAACTAGACTTTAAAATAAAATCAATCAAAAGAGATAAAGGAGGTCATTACATACTCATCACAGGTGAAACTCACCAAGATGAAGTGTCTATCCTGAACATCTATGCCCCCAATACAAAGGCATCCACATTCGTTAAAGAAACATTATTAGAACTTAAATCTCATCTAAAGCCCCACACAGTTATAGTAGGAGATTTCAACACACCACTCTCACCACTAGACAAGAATACCAGACAGAAACTCAACAAAGAAGCAAAGGGTCTAATAGAAGTAATGACCCAACTGGGATTAACAGATATCTATAGAACATTTCATCCACATAAAAAAGAATATACCTTCTTCTCACCACCACATGGAACCTTCTCAAAAATCGACCACATACTTGGCAACATATCAAACCTCAGCAGCTACAAAAAAATTGGAATAATTCCATGCATCTTATCAGACAACCATGCCTTAAAATTAGAATTCAACAACAACACAAATTGCAGAAAACCTACAAACTCATGGAAATTGAATAATGCTCAACTACACCATCCCTGGGTCAAAGAGGAAATAAAAAAAGAAATTAAAGACTTCCTCGAATTCAATGAGAATGAAGACACAACATACCCAAACCTATGGGACACCTTGAAAGCAGTACTACGGGGGAAGTTCATAGCACTAAGTGCTCACATGAAGAAACAGGAAAACAGTTATACCAGAGAATTAACATCACAGCTAAAAGCTCTAGAACACAAAGAAGCAAACTCCCCCAGGAGGAGTAGACGCCAGGAAATAATCAAATTGAGGGCTGAAATCAACAAAGTAGAAACCAGGAAAACAATACAAAGAATCAATGCAACGAAGAGTTGGTTCTTTGAGAAAATCAACAAGATAGACAAACCTTTGTCCAAACTTACCAAACAGCAGAGAGTGAACACGCAAATTAACAAAATCAGAAATGAAAAGGGGGACATAGCAACAGACTCTGAGGAAATCCAGAGAATCATTAGATCATACTTTGAAAACCGGTACTCCACAAAATTCGAAAATTTAAAGGAAATGGATGACTTCCTGGACAGCTATCATTTGCCAAAACTAAATCAAGAACAGATAAGCAATTTAAATAGACCTATAACCCCTATGGAAATAGAAGCTGTCATCAAAAGTCTCCCAACCAAAAAAAGTCCAGGTCCAGATGGCCTCAGTGCAGAATTCTACCACAAATTCAAAGAACAGCTTATACCAATTCTTCTCAAAGTGTTCCACACAATAGAAGCAGAAGGGTCTTTGCCAAACTCTTTCTATGAGGCTTCAATAACCTTGATCCCCAAGCCACACAAAGATACAACCAAGAAAGAGAACTTCAGACCAATATCCCTCATGAACACTGATGCAAAAATACTCAATAAAATACTGGCAAATCAGATCCAAGAACACATCAAAACAATCATTCACCAAGATCAAGTAGGTTTCATCCCAGGGATGCAGGGATGGTTCAACATACGAAAATCCATCAACGTAATCCAACATGTAAACAAGCTGAAAAACAAAAATCACATGATCATCTCACTAGATGCTGAAAGCCTTTGACAAAATCCAACACCCCTTCATGATAAAGGTCTTGGAGAGATCTGGGATAACAGGGACATACTTAAACATATTAAAAGCCATATACAGTAAACCAACAGCCAACATCAAACTAAATGGACAGAAACTCAACGCAATTCCTCTAAAATCAGGAACAAAACAAGGCTGTCCACTCTCTCCATACCTTTTCAACATGGTACTTGAAGTTCTAGCTATTGCCACACGACAACAAAGGGGGCTCAAGGGGATACAAATTGGGAAGGAAGAGGTCAAACTTTCACTGTTTGCAGACGATATGATAGTTTACATCAATGACCCAAAGAACTCTACCAGGGAACTCTTACAGCTGATTAACACCTTCAGCAAAGTGGCAGGCTACAAGATCAACTCAAGAAAGTCAGTAGCCCTATTATATACAGATGATAAAAGGGCTGAAAGAGAAATCAGAGAAACATCACCCTTTACAATTGCCACAAACAACATAAAATACCTTGGGGTAACGCTAACCAAACAAGTGAAAGACCTGTATCGTAATAACTTTGAATCTTTAAAGAAAGAAATTAAAGAAGCCCTCAGAAAATGGAAAGATCTCCCATGCTCTTGGATAGGTAGGATCAATGTAGTAAAAATGGCAATCCTGCCAAAAGCAATCTACAGATTCAATGCTATCCCCATTAAAATCCCAGCACAATTATTCACAGACCTTGAAAAAACAATAATCAATTTTGTATGGAAAAACAAAAGACCCAGGATAGCCAAAACAACCCTGTTCAACAAGGCAACGTCCGGAGGCATCACCATCCCTGACCTCAAGCTCTATTATAGAGCTATAGTCCTGAAAACAGCTTGGTATTGGCACAAAAATAGACAGGTAGACCAATGGAATCGAATTGAAAATCCGGGTATTAACCCACACACGTACAAACATCTGATCTTTCACAAAGAAGCTAAAAATATACAATGGAATAAAGAAAGCATCTTCAACAAATGGTGCTGGCATAATTGGAGACTGGCATGTAGAAGAATGCGGATCGATCCATGTTTATCGCCATGCACAACACTTAAGTCCAAATGGATCAAAGACCTCAACATAAATCCAGCCACACTGAACCTCATAGAAGAGAAAGTGGGTGGTACCCTTGAACGAATTGGTACAGGAGACAGCTTCCTGAACATAACACCAGTAGCACAGACAGTGAGATCAACAATTAATAAATGGGACCTACTGAAACTGAGAAGCTTCTGTAAGGCAAAGGACATAGTCAGCAAGACAAAAAGGCAGCCCACAGAATGGGAAAAAATATTCACTAATCCCAAATCTGACAGAGGGTTGATCTCCAAAATTTACAAAGAACTCAAGAAGCAAGTCTCCAAAACAGCAAAGGACCCAATTAAAAAGTGGGCTGAAGAGCTAAATAGAGAGTTTTCAATAGAGGAGTCTAAAATGGCTGAGAGGCACTTGAGAAAGTGCTCAACATCCTTAGCCATCCGGGAAATGCAAATCAAAACAACTCTGAGATACCACCTCACTCCTGTCAGAATGGCTAAAATCAAAAACACAAATGACAATTTATGCTGGAGAGGATGTGGTGAAAGGGGGACACTCCTCCATTGCTGGTGGGAGTGCCAACTGGTTCAGCCACTTTGGAAAGCAGTATGGAGATTCCTCAGAAAAATGGGAATAAACCTACCACAAGACCCAGCAACTCCACTCTTAGGCATATATACAAAAGATGCCCATTCATACAACAAAGATGTCTGTTCCACTATGTTCATAGCAGCTTTATTTGTAATAGCCAGAACTTGGAAGCAACCTAGATGTCCCTCACCCGAAGAGTGGATAGAGAAAATGTGGTACATCTACACAATGGAGTACTATTCAGCAGAAAAAAATAATGGAATCATGAGATTCGCAGGCAAATGGATGACACTAGAAGAAACCATCCTGAGTGAGGTAACGCAGTCACAAAAAGAGAAACATGGCATGTACTCTCTCATATATGGATTTTAGACATAGATCTGGGGAGTGCCAGCCTACAATCCTATGGCCAGAGAGTCTGGGAAACAGAAACTACATTTAGTGGCTGGTTAAGTACTGAGCTGAACTCAAGAAAGCCAGTATCAGAGAGGGAGGACTGATGATCAAAGGGATTAAGACTGGGCTGGTTTAAACCCCAGAAACAGCTGACCAGACAAAGGTTAACTCTTGAATCCCAGGCATCAGCCTGGGAATCCAGCATGGGACTGATCAAGACCCCCTGAATCTGGGTGACAGTGAGGAGGCCTAGGTAATCTATTGAGCCTTGGGCAGCAGATCAGTACCCATACCAAGTATACACACAGACTTTGGACTCCCATAGAAAAATGTGAGGTGCACTCTCACCCCGAACTCTTGGGGAAGGGTATAGGCCCTGCCCTATATGAAATGACAGACTATGGACACCCCCATGGAGGGCCTCACCCTCCCTGGGGGAATGAGGGGATAACGGGGGGGGGGATGAGGGGAGGGCACGGGAGGAGGGGAGGGAAAAGGAGAGGGACCTGGAACTGACTTGTGAAGCAACCTTGTTTCTTATCTAAATTTTAAAAAAAAGAATAAAAAAAATATCCAGGAAATATGGGACACCGTGAAGAAGCCAAACCTGAGAATAATAGGTATAGAAGAAGGTGAAGATATAAAACTCAAAGGTACAGAAAACATATTCAACAAAATCATAGAAGAAAACTTCCATAACCTAAAGAAAGATATGCCTATGAAAATACAAGAATCTTGCAGAACACCAAATAGGCTAGACCAGAAAAAGAAGTCACCTCACCATATAATAATCAAAACATCAAACCTACAGAATAAAGAGAAAATATTAAGAGCATCTAAAGAAAAAGGTCAAGTAACATACAAAGGCAGACCTATCCGAATTATACCTGACTTCTCAATGGAAACGATGAAAGACAGAATATCCTGGATACATGTCCTACAAACACTAAGGGAACTAGGATGCCAGCCCAGACTACTATATCCAGCAAAGCTTTCAATTACCATAGATGGAGAAGACAAAATATTCCATGACAAAGCCAGATTTAAACAATATGTATCCATGAATCCAGCTCTACAGAAAGTGCTGGAAGGAAATCCTATATCCAAGGAAGATAACTACACTCACAAAGACACAGGCAATATATAATCCCACTTTACAAAACACCAAAAGAATAAGGGAGGAGAAACTACACAAAATAACTTCACTAACAATAAATCAAGCACAAACAAGAATCATCAATCAATGGTCATTAATATCACTCAATGTCAACGGCTTCAACTTGCCTATAAAAAGACACAGACTAACAGAATGGATACAAAGACAGAATCCTTCCTTCTGCTGCATACAAGAAACACATTTCAATATCAAAGACAGATGTTATATCAGACTAAAGGGTTGCAAAAAGATCTTCCAATCAAACGGTCCCAAATAACAAGCGGGTGTAGCAATCCTAATATCTAACAAACTAGACTTAAAATTAAAATCAATCAAAAGAGATGAAGAAGGACACTTGATATTCATCAAAGGAAAAGTACATCAAGATGAAGTCTCAATTTTTAACATCTACGCCGAAATACAAAAGCACCTACATTCATGAAAGAAACATTACTAAAGCTCAAAATGCACATAAAATCTCACACACTAAGCCGGGTGGTTGTGGCGCACGCCTTTAATCCCAGCACTCGAGAGGCAGAAGCAGGTGGATCTCTGTGAGTTCGAGGCTGGGCTGGACCGATAGCCTCCAAAACAATACAGAGAAACCCTGTCTGGAAAAACCAAAAAAAAAAATCTCGCACACTAATAGTAGGAGACTTCAACACTCCACTCTCACCGCTAGACAGGACCTCCAGACAGAAATTAACAAAAGAACTAATAGAAGTTATGAACCAACTGGGTTTAACAGACATCTATAGAACATTCCACCCAAACACAAAGGGATACACCTTCTTCTCGGCGCCACATGGAACCTTCTCTAAAATTGACCACATAATAGGAAACATAGCAAATCTCCACAGATACAAAAAAAATTGAATAACCCCTGTATCTTTTTTTATCATTTTTTATTTTAATTTTAAATAGCTTGTTTTACATGTCAATCCCAGTTCCCTCTCCCTCCCCTCCTCCCGCACTCCCCTTCCCCCCTCCCTCCCACCCTATTGCCAAATCCTTCCACATAGGGGATATCTAGAGTCTGTCATTTTACTCTTGGTAGGGTCAAGGCACTCCCCTAAGAGTCCAGGCTGAGAGAGCATCTCTCTTTGTGCTATAGGCACATGAAGACAGTTTGTATACCAGGGATAGACACTGATCCACAGCTCAGGGCCCCATAGGTTGCCCAGGCCTTCTCACTGACACTCACATTTGGGGGGTCCAGATCAGTCCCATGCTGGACTCCCCACTGTCGGTCTGGGGTCCAAGAGCACTCCGCTGTTCAGATCAGCTGTCTCTGCTGGTTTTGCTAGCCCATTCTTTGCCAATTTGCTCATCACTCCTCTCTCTCTGTCACTGGGTTCCTTGGGTTCAGATCAGTGCTTAGTTGTGTGTTTGCCTCTGCTTCCATCAGTCACAGGATGAAGGCTCCCAGATGGTTATAGACATCAAGTTCATTATCAGGGATGGGCATTCGAGGTGATCCCTCCACTATTGCTTAGCTTGCCAATTGGAGTTATCCCTTTAGATCACTCGAGGTCGCTCTGGTGCCTGATCTGTATTCGATCCTATGATTCCCTCTTCCCCCTATTATACCCCCACCCCCTCAACTTCCTGTGCCCCCATGACCTACTCCCTTCCTCTTTACCCCCTCTATTCTTCCCAGGTGCCACTCCCCCCCACCCCTCGCGGTGTTCCCCATCGGAGGACCTTGTCTCCATCCTCTTCTCTTGGGAACTATGCATATATGCATATCTTTTAGGTTCTTTCCTGTTTCCCAGACTCTCTATCTGTGGAAGTGCAGACTGGCACTATCCTGATCCATATCTAGAATCCATATATGAGTGAGTACATACCGTGTTTGTCTTTTTGCGACTGGGTTACCTCACTCAGGATGATTGCTTCCAGTGCTATCCATTTCCCTGCGAATTTCAAGATTCCATTGTCTTTTTCTGCTGAGTAATACTCCATTGTGTAAATGTACCACATTTTCTCTATCCACTCTTCAGTTGAGGGGCATCTAGGTTGCTTCCAGGTTCTGGATATTACAAACAATGCTGCTATGAACATAGTGGAGCAGATGCCCTTGTTGTATGAACCTGCCTCATTTGGATAAATGCCTAAGAGTGGAATTGCTGGGTCTAGTGGTAGATTAATTCCCATTTTCCTGAGGAATCTCCATACTGATTTCCAAAGAGGCTGTATGAGTCGGCACTCCCACCAGCAGTGGAGGAGTGTTCCTCTCTCTCCACATCCTCTCCAGCATAAATTGTCTTCGGTGTTTTTGATTCTAGCCATTCTGACAGGAGTAAGATGGTATCTCAGAGTTGTTTTGGCTTGCATTTCCCTGATGGCTAAGGATGTTGAGCACTTTCTTAAGTGTCTCTTGGCCATTTTAGCCTCCTCTACTGAGAATTGTCTATTTAGCTCTGTACCCCACCTTTCAAGTGGATCCTTTGGTGTTTTGGAGACTTGTTTCTTGAGTTCTTTGTAAATTTTGGAGATTAGCCCTCTGTCAGATGTAGGGTTAGTGAATGTCTTTTCCCATTCTGTGGCCTGCCTTTTTGTCTTTTTGACTGTGTCCTTTGCCTTACAGAAGCTTTTTAGTTTCAGAAGGTCCCATTTGTTAATTGTCGATCTCAGTGCCTGTGCCACTGGTGTTATGTTTAGGAAGTGGTCTCCTGTACCAACTCGTTGAAGAGTATCTCCCACTTTCTCTTCTAAAAGTTTCAGTGTGGCTGGATGTATGTTGAGATCTTTGATCCATTTGGACTTAAGTTTTGTACAAGGCGATAAACATGGATCTATCTTCAGTCTTCTGCATACCAGTACCCAGTTATGCCAGCACCATTTGTTGAAGATGCTTTCTTTTTTTCCACTGTACAGTTTTAGCTTCTTTGTCAAAAAGCAGGTGTTCATAGGTGTGTGGGTTAAAATTAGGGCTTTCGATTCGGTTCCATTGGTCTACCTGCCTATTTTTGTGCCAATACCAAGCTGTTTTCAGGACTATAGCTCTATAATAGAGCTTGAAGTCAGGTATGGTGATGCCTCCTGAAGTTCCTTTATTGTATAGGGATGTTTTGGCTATCCTGGGCCTTTTGTTTTTCCATATAAAGTTGATTAATGTTCTTTCCAGGTCCTTGAAGAATTGTGATGGAATTTTGATAGGGATTGCATTGAATCTATAGACTGCTTTTGGCAAGATTGCCATTTTTATTATGTTGATCCTACCAATCCAAGAGCATGGGAGATCTTTCCATTTTCTGGTATCTTCTTTGATTTCTTTCTTCAAAGACACAAAGTTCTTGATATACAGGTCTTTCACTTCCTTGGTTAACATTATCCCCAGATATTTGATGCTGCTTTTGGCTATTGTAAAAGGTGATGTTTCTCTGATTTCTTTCTCAGTCACATCATCATCTGTATATACTAGGGCCACTGATTTTTTTGAGTTTACCTTGTATCCTGCCACATTGCTGAAGGTGTTTATCAGCTCTAGGAGTGACCTTGAAGAGTTTTTTGGATCACTTATGTAAACTATCATATCATCTGCAAATAAAGAAAGTTTGACTTCTTCTTTACCTATTTGTATCCCCTTTATCTCCTTTTGTTGTCTTATTGCTGTAGCTAGAACTTCAAGTACAATATTGAAGAGATATGGAGAGAGTGGACAGCCTTGTCTTGTTCCTGATTTTAGAGGAATTGCTTTGAGTTTCTCTCCATTTAGTTTGATGTTAGCTGTTGGTTTACTGTATATTGCTTTTATTATATTCAGGTACGTTCCTGTTATCCCTGATCTCTCTAGGACCTTTATCATGAAGGGGTGCTGGATTTTGTCAAAGGCTTTTTCAGCATCTAGTGAGATGATCATGTGGTTTTTCTTTCACAGTTTGTTTATATGGTGAATTACATTGATAGATTTTCTGATGTTGAAGAATCCCTGCATTCCTGGGATGACGCCTACTTGATCATGTTGGATGATTTTTCTGATGTGTTCTTGAATCCGGTTTGTGAGTATTTTATTGAGTATTTTTGCATCAATGTTCATGAGGGAAATTGGTCTATAGTTCTCTTTCCTAGTTGTGTCTTTGTGTGGCTTGGGTATCAAGGTAATTGTAGCCTCGTAGAAAGAGTTTGGCAGTGAGCCTCCTGCTTCTATTGTGTGGAATACTTTGAGGAGTATTGGAATGAGCTCTTCTTTGAATTTATGGTAGAATTCTGCACTGAAGCCATCTGGTCCTGGGCTTTTTTTTTTTGTTTGGGAGACTTTTGATGACTGCTTCTATTTCATTAGGGGTTATAGGTCTGTTTAGATTGTTTATCTGTCCTTGATTTAGTTTTGGCAAGTGATGTCTATCCAGGAAATTGTCCATTTCCTTTAAATTTTCGAATTTTGTGTAGTACAGATTTTCAAAGTATGCCCTGATGATTCTCTGGTTTTCCTCAGAGTCCGTTGTTATGTCCCCTTTTTCATCCCTGATTTTGTTAATTAGCATGTTCTCTCTCTGTCTTTTGGTTAGTTTGGACAGAGGTTTGTCTATTTTGTTGATTTTCTCAAAGAACCAACTCTTTGTTTCATTGATTCTTCTCAGTGTTTTTCTGGTTTCTACTTGATTGATTTTTGCCCTCAATTTGATTATTTCCTGGTGTCTGCTCCTCCTGGGGGAGTTTGCTTCTTTTTGTTCTAGAACATTCAGCTGTGCTATTAATTCTCTAGTATGACTGTTCTCCAGTTTTTTCATGTGGGCACTTAGTGCTATAAACTTTCCTCTCAGCACTGCTTTTAAAGTGTCCCATAAGTTTGTATATGTTGTGTCTTCATTCTCATTGAAATCGAGGAAGTCTTTAATTTCTTTTTTTATTTGTTCCTTTACCCAGGGATGGTGCAATTGTGCATTGTTCAATCTCCATGAGTTTGTAGGGTTTCTGCGATTTGTGTTATTGTTGAATTCTAATGTTAATGCATGGTGGTCTGATAAGATGCAGGGAGTTATTCCAATTTTTTTGTATCTGTGGAGATTTGCTATGTTTCCTATTATGTGGTCAATTTTAGAGAAGGTTCCATGTGGTGCCGAGAAGAAGGTATATCCCTTTGTATTTGGATGGAATGTCCTATAGATGTCTGTTAAACCCAGTTGGGTCATAACTTCTATTAATTCTTTTGTTTCTTTGTTAAGTTTCTGTCTGGAGGTCCTGTCTAGTGGTGAGAGCGGAGTGTTGAAGTCTCCTACTATTAGTGTGTGTGATTTTATGTGCATTTTGAGCTTTAGTAATGTTTCTTTCACGAATGTAGGTGCCTTTGTATTTGGGACGTAGATGTTTAAAATCGAGACTTCGTCTTGATGTATTTTTCCTTTGATGAATATGAAGTGCCCTTCTTCATCTCTTTTGATTGATTTTAATTTGAAGTCTAATTTGTTAGATATTAGGATTGCTACGCCTGCTTGTTTCTTGGGGCCGTTTGATTGGAAGATCTTTTCCCAGCCCTTTACTCTGAGATAACGTCTGTCTTTGTTGTTGAGATGTGTTTCTTGTATGCAGCAGAAGGAAGGGTTCTGTCTTCGTATCCATTCTGCTAGTCTGTGTCTTTTTTTAGGCAAGTTGAGGCCGTTGACATTGAGGGATATTAATGACCATTGATTGGTGATCCTTGTTTGCGCTTGATTTATTGTTAGTGAAGTTATTTTGTGTTGTTTCTCCTCCCTTTTTCTTTTAGTGTTTTGTAAAGTATGATTATATATTGCCTGTGTCTTTGTGAATGTAGTTATCTTCCTTGGATCTAGGTTTTCCTTCTAGCATTTTCTGTAGATCTGGATTCATGGATACGTATTGTTTAAATCTGGCTTTGTCATGGAATATTTTGTTTTCTCCATCTATGGTAATTGAGAGCTTTGCTGGATATAGTACTCTGGGCTGGCATCCTTGTGCCCTTAGTGTTTGTAGGACATCTGACCAGGATCTTCTGGCTTTCATCGTTTCCATTGAGAAGTCAGGTGTAATTCGGATAGGTCTGCCTTTGTATGTTACTTGGCCTTTTTCTTTAGCTGCTCTTAATATTTTCTCTTTGCTCTGTAGGTTTGATGTTTTGATTATTATATGGCGAGGTGACTTCTTTTTCTGGTCAAGCCTATTTGGTGTTCTGTAAGATTCTTGTACTTTCATAGGCATATCTTTCTTTAGGTTAGGGAAGTTTTCTTCTATGATTTTGTTGAATATGTTTTCTGTACCTTTAAGTTGAAGTTCTTCACCTTCTTCTATACCTATTATTCTCAGGTTTGGCTTCTTCATGGTGTCCCATATTTCCTGGATATTTTGTGTTAAGGATTTGTTGGTTTTGAGATTTTCTTTGGTTGACGACTCTATATCCTCTAATGAGTCTTCAACACCTGAGATTCTCTCTTCTATCTCTTGTATTCTATTGGTGATACTTGCATCTGTAGTTCCAGACCATTTACCGAGCTTTTCTATTTCCAGCATCCCTTCATTCTGTGTTTTCTTTATCGTTTCTATTTCAGCTTTCAATCCTTCAACTGTTTGAGCTGTTTCCTTAATTTTCTTGGTTGTTTTTTCTTGGTGCTCTTTAGATTCTTTGAGAGATTTGTTTATTTCTTGAATTTTTCCCCCATTTCATGGATTTTTTTGTTTGTTTTTTCTTCTATTTCTTTAAGGGATTTCCTCGTTTCTTCTTTGAGGCTCTCCATCATCTTCATGAAATAATTTTTAAGGTCTGTCTCCTCTTCTTCATCTATGTAGTGCTTTTCGGGACTTGCTGGTGTTGGATCCCTGGATTCTGGTGGGGTCATGTTGGTGTTTCTATTGCTGAGTGATCTCTTATTCTGTCTTCTTCCCATCTCTTCTTCCAGGGGGTGCTGGTGGGGTCTTTCTGTCTCCACTGGTCTCCTTCCTTACTGCGGGCTGAAGCTGGGCTCCCTGGAGTTGGGGTCTTGGAGGGGCTGATCTCTTTCCTGTGTGGGCGGCTCTTCTGGCAGCCGGGGGCGTCCCCGAAGATGGAGGGGGATGGGTGATGGGCGGGCGGTCCCAGCCGGAGACCCAATCTCACCTGAAGCTGGGCTCACTGGGTTGGGGTCTTGGAGGGGCTGATCTCTTTCCTGTGTGGGCGGCTCTTCTGGATGCCGGGAGCAGCCCAGAAGATCGTGGGGGGATGGGTGATGGGCAGGCGGTCCCCGCTGGAGACCCAATCTCACCTGAAGCTGGGCTCCCTGGGGTTGGGGTCTTGGAGGGGCTGATCTCTTTCCTGTGTGGGTGGGTCTTCTGGATGCCGGGAGTAGCCAAGAAGATCGCGGGGGGATGGGTGATGGGTGGGCAGTCCCCACTGGAGACCCAATCTCACCTGAAGCTGGGCTCCCTGGGGTTGGGGTCTTGGAGGGGCTGATCTCTTTCCTGTGTGGGCGGCTCTTCTGGCAGCCTGGGGCGGCCCCGAAGATGGAGGGGGATGGGTGATGGGCTGGCGTTCCCAGCAGGAGACCCAATCTCACCTGAAGCTGGGCTCCCTGGGTTGAACCCCTGTATCTTATCAGATGACCACGCATTAAAATTAGAACTCAACAATAACACAAATAACAGAAATCCTACAAACTCATGGAAATTGAACAATAAACAATTGCACCATACCTGGGTAAAGGAAGAAATAAAAAAAGAAATTAAAGACTTCCTGAAATTCAATGAGAATGAACACACAACATACACAAACTTTTGGGACACTTTGAAAGCAGTGCTGAGAGGAAAGTTTATAGCACTAAGTGCCCACATGAAGAAACAGGAGAACAGTCATACAAGAGAATTAATAGCACAGCTGAATGTTCTAGAACAAAAAGAAGCAAACTCCCCCAGGAGGAGCAGACACCAGGAAATAATCAAATTGAGGGCAAAAATCAATCAAGTAGAAACCAGAAAAACACTGAGAAGAATCAATGAAACAAAGAGTTGGTTCTTTGAGAAAATCAACAAAATAGACAAACCTCCGTCCAAACTAACCAAAAGACAGAGAGAGCATGCTAATTAACAAAATCAGAAATGAAAAAGGGGACATAACAACGGACTCTGAGGAAAACCAGAGAATCATCAGGGCATACTTTGAAAATCTGTACTACACAAAATTCGAAAATTTAAAGGAAATGGACAATTTCCTGGATAGACATCACTTGCCAAAACTAAATCAAGGACAGATAAACAATCTAAACAGACCTATAACCCCTAATGAAATAGAAGCAGTCATCAAAAGTCTCCCAAACAAAAAAAAAAGCCCAGGACCAGATGGCTTCAGTGCAGAATTCTACCATAAATTCAAAGAAGAGCTAATTCCAATACTTCTCAAAGAACTGCACACAATACAAGCAGGAGGCTCACTGCCAAACTCTTTTTATGAGGCTACAATTACCTTGATACCCAAGCCACACAAAGACACAACTAAGAAAGAGAACTATAGACCAATTTCCCTCATGAACATTGATGCAAAAATACTCAATAAAATACTCGCAAACTGGATTCAAGAACACATCAGAAAAATCATCCACCATGATCAATTAGGCTTCATTCCAGGAATGCAGGGATGGTTCAACATTAGAAAATCTATCAATTTAATCCACCATATTAACAATCTGCGAAAGAAAAACAACACGATCATCTCACTAGATGCTGAAAAAGCCTTTGACAAAATCCAGCACCCCTTCATGATAAAAGTCCTAGAGAGATCAGGGATAACAGGAATGTACCTGAATATAATAAAAGCAATATACAGTAAACCAACAGCTAACATCAAACTAAATGGAGAGAAACTCAAAGCAATTCCTCTAAAATCAGGAACAAGACATGGCTGTCCACTCTCTCCATATCTCTTCAATATTGTACTTGAAGTTCTAGCTACAGCAATAAGACAACAAAAGGAGATAAAGGGGATACAAATAGGAAAAGAAGTCAAACTTTCACTATTTGCAGATGATATGATAGTTTACATAAGTGACCCAAAAAACTCTTCAAGGTTACTCCTAGAGCTGATAAACACCTTCAGCAATGTGGCAGGATACAAGGTAAACTCAAAAAAATCAGTGGCCCTAGTATATACAGATGATGAAGTGACTGAGAAAGAAATCAGAGAAACATCACCTTTTACAATAGCCAAAAGCAGCATCAAATATCTGGGGATAGTGTTAACCAAGGAAATTAAAGACCTGTATATCAAGAACTTTGTGTCTTTAAAGAAAGAAATCAAAGAAGATACCAGAAAATGGAAAGATCTCCCATGCTCTTGGATTGGTAGGATCAACATAATAAAAATGGCAATCTTGCCAAAAGCAGTCTATAGATTCAATGCAATCCCTATCAAAATTCCATCACAATTCTTCAAGGACCTGGAAAGAACATTAATCAACTTTATATGGAAAAACAAAAGGCCCAGGATAGCTAAAACATCCCTATACAATAAAGGAACTTCAGGAGGCATCACCATACCTGACTTCAAGCTCTATTATAGAGCTATAGTCCTGAAAACAGCTTGGTATTGGCACAAAAATAGGCAGGTAGACCAATGGAACCCAATCGAAAGCTCTAATTTTAACCCACACACCTATAAACACTTGATTTTTGACAAAGAAGCTAAAACTGTACAATGGAAAAAAGAAAGCATCTTCAACAAATGGTGCTGGCATAACTGGGTACTGGTATGCAGAAGACTGAAGATAGATCCATGTTTATCGCCTTGTACAAAACTTAAGTCCAAATGGATCAAAGATCTCAACATACATCCAGCCACACTGAAACTTTTAGAAGAGAAAGTGGGAGATACTCTTCAACGAGTTGGTACAGGAGACCACTTCCTAAACATAACACCAGTGGCACAAATGGGACCTTCTGAAACTAAAAAGCTTCTGTAAGGCAAAGGACACAGTCAAAAAGACAAAAAGGCAGGCCACAGAATGGGAAAAGATATTCACTAACCCTACATGTGACAGAGGGCTAATCTCCAAAATTTACAAAGAACTCAAGAAACAAGTCTCCAAAACACCAAAGGATCCACTTGAAAGGTGGGGTACAGAGCTAAATAGACAATTCTCAGTAGAGGAGGCTAAAATGGCCAAGAGACACTTAAGAAAGTGCTCAACATCCTTAGCCATCAGGGAAATGCAAGCCAAAACAACTCTAAGATACCATCTTACTCCTGTCAGAATGGCTAAAATCAAAAACACCGAAGACAATTTATGCTGGAGAGGATGTGGAGAGAGAGGAACACTCCTCCACTGCTGGTGGGAGTGCCGACTCATACAGCCTCTTTGGAAATCAGTATGGAGATTCCTCAGGAAAATGGGAATTAATCTACCACTAGACCCAGCAATTCCACTCTTAGGCATATATCCAAATGAGGCAAGTTCATACAACAAGGGCATCTGCTCCACTATGTTCATAGCAGCATTATCTGTAATAGCCAGAACCTGGAAGCAACCTAGATGGCCCTCAACTGAAGAGTGGATAGAGAAAATGTGGTACATTTACACAATGGAGTATTACTCAGCAGAAAAAAACAATGGAATCTTGAAATTCGCAGGGAAATGGATAGCACTGGAAGAAACCATCCTGAGTGAGGTAACCCAGTCGCAAAAAGACAAACATGGTATGTACTCACTCATATATGGATTTTAGACATGGATCAGGATAGTGCCAGTTTGCACTTCCACTGATAGAGAGTCTGGGAAACAGGAAAGAACCTAAAAGATATGCATATATGCATAGTACCCAAGAGAAGAGGATGGAGACAAGATCCCCTGAATGGATGTGGAACACGGCGAGGGGTGGGGGGGAGTGGGACCTGGGAAGAAGAGAGGGGGTGAAGAGGAAGAGAGTTGGTCATGGGGGAAAAGGAAGTTGAGGGGGTGGAGGTAGAATAGGGGGAAGAGGGAATCATAGGATCGAATACAGATCAGGCACCAGAGCGACCTCGAGTGATCTAAAGGGATAACACCAATTGGCAAGCTAAGCAATAGTGGAGAGACCACCTCGAATGCCCATTCCTGATAATCAACTTGATGTCTATAACCATCTGGGAGCCTTCATCCTGTGACTGATGGAAGCAGAGGCAAACACACAATTAATCACTGAACTGAACCCAAGGAACCCAGTGACAGAGAGAGAGGAGTGATGAGCAAATTGGCAAAGAATGGGCTAGCAAAACCAGCAGAGACAGCTGATCTGAACAGGGGAGAGCTCTTGGACCCCAGACTGACAGTGGGGAGTCCAGCATGGGACTGATCTGGACCCCCCAAATGTGAGTGTCAGCGAAAAGGCCTGGGCAACCTATGGGGCCCTGAGCTGTAGATAAGTGTTTATCCCTGGAATACAAACAGACATTGTGTGCCCATAGCACAAAGAGGGATGCTCTCTCAGCCTGGACTCTTAGGGGAGTGCCTGGACCCAACCCTGAGTGAAATGACAGACTCTAGATATCCCCTATGTGGAAGGAATTGGCAATAGGTTTGGAGGCTGAGGGAATATAGAAGGGTGCGGGAAAAGGGGAGGGAGAGGGAACTGGGATTCAAATGTAAAACAAGCTATTTAAGATTAAAATAAAAAATGTTTAAAAAGAGAAAATGGTTTAGGTGTAAAACTTCAAATTCATCGAGATATAATAGATAATGAGCATTTTCTCCAAATAAGCCAAATAAAATGAACTGGATATTGGGAATGTAAAAAAAATTCCCCCCAAAGGGATTGGCACTATTAATAGGTATGACTTTGTTGGAGTGGGTTTGGCCTTGATGGAGGACATATGTCACTGTAGGGATGGCTTTGAGGTATCCTTTGCTCAGGGGCTTTGGTATAAGGAAATTGTTTTACCAAAAAAAACAACTTCATGTAAAAATCAATAAATATGCATTTGTACACTGTTTAAGTTCAGTTCCTGGAAGCCAACACTCCCAGCTGCCAGAAACTAAATTACATCTTGGAATGACCCTCTTTCTTCAAGTGACCAACATGGAACACCTGACAAATGACACCTAATTCTATCCCATTCTACTCACAGATAAACATCAGGCATTTTCAGAGAGGCTTACTCCTGGAGCAGATGGGAACAAATACAGCCAAACATTACACAGAGAGAAAGCGACCTTAGAACACCGAGCTCTAATGAGATGTCTCCATCCAATCCCTCCGCTCAGAGCTCAGGGAATCCCATGGAAGAGGATCCAGGAAATGAGGGGACAGAGGACACCGGAAGAACAAGGCCCTAAAACACGTGAGCAAAGGCCATATGAACTCAGAAACACTGCAGAAACAATTAGGGCCCACGTGGGTCTGCACCAGGTCCTCTGCATATATACTGTAGCTCTTGGTCTAATGCTTTTATGGGACTCCTGACTGTGTGAACAAATGGGTCTCTGATGCTTGTGCCTTCTCTTCAGGCTCTTTTAATTTTCTGTTGACTTGTCTAGTCCAACTTCAGTAACAGTTTTATCTTATCTTTTGCTTGGTTATGATTTGTTGTTATCTCTTAAAAGCCTGTTTTCTAATGAGACAGAATGGAAGTAGGTTCTGAAGAGAGAGGGGATGGGTAGGAATAGAGGGAGGAAAACTGTGTTGAGATTATATTGTATGAGAAAATGAGACAAGAATCTGTGTTTAATAAGAAGAAAAATTGGGAAAAAGAAAAAAGAACCTACTTCTTCAAGATTCTAACATAGAATGACAGTCAGCTGAGACATCCATCCTCATGGACTGAACAACTACTGGGTTCTTGGCTTTCTGTTGGGAGAAGGCCACTGTTAGAACAATCAGCCTACAGCCTTTAAACCAGTCTAATATATCCACTTGTGTGTCTGTTGCTCACACACACACACACACACACACACACACACACAACACACACAACACACAAAACACTTCCCGTTCTCCCACTGCCATGGTTTTTGCTTCAGTTCCCACAAGGCTATTACTCTGACTCATACACAGAGGTAGCTTTCTCCTGGGTCTGTTTGGAGCATCTTCCCTAGTTACCTGTTAGACTTAATTCCCAGTACTATTTTTTGAGAGAAGTTAATTAACATTTCCTGAGCCTGAGTCTCAAGGTGATCACTTATCATCCTCCGAGGGTCTCCACTGTGTAAACAGAAAGTGTGTTACTGGATCTGATATAAAGTTGGAAAGAAGCCCATGACCGCCCTTCAGACCAAATACAAGCAGGCACTCTTAAGAGTTGATGGTTCCTGCATCTTGTTGCTTTACATAAGGCAGCATCCTCAGGAACTACAGGTCCAGTCTATGTGACCCAATGATAGGGGCAGAATGTGACTGGTTTCAGTCAAGAAAACTAGAAACGATCAGACAACCTCCCCGGAAGCCTGCATCTGTGCTTTGTCAGAAAGGAGGGCACATGTTAGTATTCGGGAAGGAATGTTCTACTGTGTTCCAAATTCCATCCACACCTGACCTCTCCATTCTGATTCACAACACCAAGAATCCAGAAGCTTGCATCTGTGCTTTGTGAGAAATCAGGGTAAAGGTTAGTATTAAAAACTTTCAGTTTTAGTATTAGTTGCTACTCCAACTTCCATCCATGCCCAACCTCTCATTTCTGACTCACCCCACCTAACATCCAGAGGCAAATCCCTGTGTCACAAAGTGAGTAGGTCCACCCTCCCTCAGGACTGAGGCCATCTGAACAAGACTGGCTACTGCCCTGTCTGCAACTTTTGGTATTAAAAACCACACTTTGGCTTGTTTTGAACGTTTTTAACAGTCAAGGTAACCATGAAGTAAAAATGAAAGTCTTACATCCTTTACACAGAACCATCCCGGCCACTGGGATTCTTCCAAACGCTAGTCTGCGCACACAAAGATAGAATCACACTGTGGAGGGGAAGGGACAGCTTGTCTATTTTAATGATGTAGTCATATCTAAGTCATGAATTCCCCGTGTTATTCCACAATAGAAACAATTACAATTTTGTCATTTGCCTGCTTGTATAATTTTATTGTTTTCAATATTTTATTACTGTAATGAGGAAATGAAAATATTTGCACAATGAATCATGTGTGCTTGTGTTGGGTTAGATAGGAACATGAAGTTTTGAAAGATAAAGCAGTGAAATTCTTCAGAAGCTGAAAGCTAATGAATAGAAAGTGTTCAAGAAACCCAGATACCGCAAGAAAACCTTTCCAGAGTCTCCTCCAACGGAGTAACAAACACAAAAGGAGCATGATGGGGAGCCCAGGAAATCCTTACAAAAAATACTGACAATCTGGGGTAACAACCCCATTATGATAAAAATAAAACAAAACAAAGGAAATTCATACAGAATTCAATATTTAAAGGTTTCTGTGATCTCTGTCTTAGGCACAAAACCTAAAGCGTGCATGCACGCACACAAGCGCACACACACACACACACACACACACACAACACACACATACACACACACACACGAGGGAGAGAGACAGACAGACAGACAGACAGACAGACAGACTTCATCCTGCACTCCACGGGGGGTTGTTAGCAAATGGAGAAACAAAATAAAACAGGTGGAGAATGTGTTGGAGACCGCAACAACAGAGTAAATCATCAAGACAGTAAGGATGGGGGAAGTTGGTGGGGTCTACTACATCTTCTGAGATTTGATGTAAGAATAAGGTATAAAAATTGAAATTGAAAAAGATGCACCCAAGAAAGTGCAGGAGTCCATAGCATTGCCCTCAGCAATGCCTTACGGCACACATTCTAAGACAGCCTTTGTGAAGGGCAAGATTGAAACGAGCAGACATTATGTTTGGATCATGCCAAACAGATGGATTTCCTAAAAACAATTTTTAGTGGAAATCTGAGACCTCCTCTCTGTAATGCTAAACTCTGTTTGCCTTCATCATCCATTTCTCTGTTTCTCAAATTCACAAGGTAAAAAAGTTGGTGATGAAAAATCAAACTTTCACTGAGTTCATTCTGCTGGGACTCACAGACACCCCTGAGCTTCAAATATGTGTCTTCCTGTTCCTCCTCCTCACATACATTCTCAGCATTGTGGGGAATCTGACCATCATCGTCCTCACACTGATGGATTCCCACCTCCAGACACCCATGTACTTCTTCCTCAGGAACTTCTCCTTCCTCGAAATCTCCTTCACATCCACGTTTACTCCTCGAATGCTCTTCAGCATCTCTACAGGAATTAAGACCATCAGCTTTGCCGGCTGCTTCACTCAGTACTTCTTTGCCATCTTCTTCGGAGCCACTGAGTTTTACCTTCTGACCGCCATGTCCTATGACCGCTATGTGGCCATCTGCAAACCCCTGCACTACACCACCATCATGAGCAACAGGGTGTGCACCATGCTGGTCCTCTGCTCTTGGCTGAGTGGGTTCCTAATCATCTTAGTCCCAATCATCTTGACCAGTCAGTTGGATTTCTGTGCATCCAATGTACTCAATCATTATTGCTGTGACTACGGGCCCCTCATAGAAATAGCTTGTTCAGACACAAGGCTGCTGGAACTCTTTGACTTTGTCTTAGCAGCCATGACCTTGATAGTCACCCTGCTGCTGGTGATTCTCTCCTACACTCGCATCATCAGGACGATTCTGAAGATCCCTTCTGCACAGCAGAGGAAGAAGGCCTTTTCCACATGTTCTTCCCACATGGTTGTCATCTCCCTCTCCTATGGAAGCTGCATCTTCATGTACATAAAGCCTTCAGCAACAGAAGGGGTTGCCTTCAATAAGGGTGTTGCTGTCCTCAATACCTCAGTTGCCCCTTTACTGAACCCATTCATTTACACACTAAGGAATAAACAGGTCAAGCAGAGCTTCAAGGACATCACCAGGAAGATTGTCAGCCTTCAGTGAGTTGGATGACCTCAGAATAAAGGAAGAGTCTGGGATATTGTCATCAAGGCCTCCCAACAAAAACTCAAGGCCAGTCTCTCCTTCTTGTAATAGAATCAACTCAGACACATTTACCATGAAGACATTTCAACATCACCCCAGAGACTCAGTGACTAAAGGCACTTGCCACCAAGCCTGAAAACCTGAGTTCCACACCTGGCACTAACATCATAGAAGAATTGATTCCAGCCAAGTGTTCTGACACTTCCAGTCACAAGCTGTTACACATGAGCATATGTGCACACTCACACAAATACAAACACAAATACATATATACACCACATATACACACACTCCCTCACATACAAACACACATATACTCATAAACAACACAAATACTTATGTTCAACTATGAACAGTATTTCTAATAAAATAGAAAATTCTTATGTAATAGCTTCAAATTTTAGATATTTGTTTACTTTAAAATTTTTATTCTATTACCTGTTATTTATTTACTCTCTCTTTATCCCACATCTGCACATATGTATGTGTGTGTGTGTGTGTGTGTGTGTGTGTGTGTGTGTGTGTGTGTGTGTGTTGATAGGTAGGACCATATATAACGGAGCACATGTGAACACCAAAGAGAAATTACAGGTGGTGTAATTTATGAAAAGCATTGTTCAAGAGAAAGATACTATGCGACAGGGTTCAAGCAGAAGGTTTTCTTTTAACTAGGGAAAGGGATCATAAAACAGAGAGTAGGAAGAGGGGAAGACCAACCTCTGGAGACAGAAACAGCAGGAGAGAAGAGATAGGAAACGGCGAGAGGGAGGAAAGGGTGATAAAGAGAGGGAACAGACAGAGAGGGAGAGAAAGAGAGAGAGAAAGATGGGAGAGAGGTAGGGCCCTTTTAAAAGGGAATATAGTGAATTGCACGGGTGGTGCTCTTAGATGCTGTAGCTGAGAGCCGGCTTATCCTGTCAGAACCCCAAGGACAGGCCAGTACAGACTCCACAATACTAACAACAGGACTCAGTTCTCTTCTTCCATAAAGTGGGTCACAGGGACAGGAAAGACGTCATCAGGCTTGGAATAAATTGTCTGTGGTGGTTCAAAAGAAAATGCCTCCCAAAGTGATTGGCACTATTAATAGGTATGACTTTGTTGGAGTGGGTTTGGCCTTGATGGAGGACATATGTCACTGTAGGGATGGCTTTGAGGTATCCTTTGCTCAGGGGTTTTGGTATAAGGAAATTGTTTTACCAAAAAAAAACAACTACATATAAAAATCAATAAATATGCATGTGTACACTGTTTAAGTTCAGTTCCTGGAAATCAACACTGCCAGCTGCCAGAAACTAAATTACATCTTGGAATGACCCTCTTTCTTCAAGTGACCATCATGGAACACCTGACAAATGACACCTAATTCTATCCCATTCTGCTCACAGATAAACATCAGGCATTTTCAGAGAGGCTTACTCCTGGAGCAGATGGGAACAAATACAGCCAAACATTACACAGAGAGAAAGCGACCTTAGAACACCGAGCTCTAATGAGATGTCTCCATCCAATCCCTCCGCTCAGAGCTCAGGGAATCCCATGGAAGAGGATCCAGGAAATGAGGGGACAGAGGACACCGGAAGAACAAGGCCCTAAAACACGTGAGCAAAGGCCATATGAACTCAGAAACACTGCAGAAACAATTAGGGCCCACGTGGGTCTGCACCAGGTCCTCTGCATATATACTGTAGCTCTTGGTCTAATGCTTTTATGGGACTCCTGACTGTGTGAACAAATGGGTCTCTGATGCTTGTGCCTTCTCTTCAGGCTCTTTTAATTTTCTGTTGACTTGTCTAGTCCAACTTCAGTAACAGTTTTATCTTATCTTTTGCTTGGTTATGATTTGTTGTTATCTCTTAAAAGCCTGTTTTCTAATGAGACAGAATGGAAGTAGGTTCTGAAGAGAGAGGGGATGGGTAGGAATAGAGGGAGGAAAACTGTGTTGAGATTATATTGTATGAGAAAATGAGACAAGAATCTGTGTTTAATAAGAAGAAAAATTGGGAAAAAGAAAAAAGAACCTACTTCTTCAAGATTCTAACATAGAATGACAGTCAGCTGAGACATCCATCCTCATGGACTGAACAACTACTGGGTTCTTGGCTTTCTGTTGGGAGAAGGCCACTGTTAGAACAATCAGCCTACAGCCTTTAAACCAGTCTAATATATCCACTTGTGTGTCTGTTGCTCACACACACACACACACACACACACACACACACACACAACACACACAACACACACAACACACAAAACACTTCCCGTTCTCCCACTGCCATGGTTTTTGCTTCAGTTCCCACAAGGCTATTACTCTGACTCATACACAGAGGTAGCTTTCTCCTGGGTCTGTTTGGAGCATCTTCCCTAGTTACCTGTTAGACTTAATTCCCAGTACTATTTTTTGAGAGAAGTTAATTAACATTTCCTGAGCCTGAGTCTCAAGGTGATCACTTATCATCCTCCGAGGGTCTCCACTGTGTAAACAGAAAGTGTGTTACTGGATCTGATATAAAGTTGGAAAGAAGCCCATGACCGCCCTTCAGACCAAATACAAGCAGGCACTCTTAAGAGTTGATGGTTCCTGCATCTTGTTGCTTTACATAAGGCAGCATCCTCAGGAACTACAGGTCCAGTCTATGTGACCCAATGATAGGGGCAGAATGTGACTGGTTTCAGTCAAGAAAACTAGAAACGATCAGACAACCTCCCCGGAAGCCTGCATCTGTGCTTTGTCAGAAAGGAGGGCACATGTTAGTATTCGGGAAGGAATGTTCTACTGTGTTCCAAATTCCATCCACACCTGACCTCTCCATTCTGATTCACAACACCAAGAATCCAGAAGCTTGCATCTGTGCTTTGTGAGAAATCAGGGTAAAGGTTAGTATTAAAAACTTTCAGTTTTAGTATTAGTTGCTACTCCAACTTCCATCCATGCCCAACCTCTCATTTCTGACTCACCCCACCTAACATCCAGAGGCAAATCCCTGTGTCACAAAGTGAGTAGGTCCACCCTCCCTCAGGACTGAGGCCATCTGAACAAGACTGGCTACTGCCCTGTCTGCAACTTTTGGTATTAAAAACCACACTTTGGCTTGTTTTGAACGTTTTTAACAGTCAAGGTAACCATGAAGTAAAAATGAAAGTCTTACATCCTTTACACAGAACCATCCCGGCCACTGGGATTCTTCCAAACGCTAGTCTGCGCACACAAAGATAGAATCACACTGTGGAGGGGAAGGGACAGCTTGTCTATTTTAATGATGTAGTCATATCTAAGTCATGAATTCCCCGTGTTATTCCACAATAGAAACAATTACAATTTTGTCATTTGCCTGCTTGTATAATTTTATTGTTTTCAATATTTTATTACTGTAATGAGGAAATGAAAATATTTGCACAATGAATCATGTGTGCTTGTGTTGGGTTAGATAGGAACATGAAGTTTTGAAAGATAAAGCAGTGAAATTCTTCAGAAGCTGAAAGCTAATGAATAGAAAGTGTTCAAGAAACCCAGATACCGCAAGAAAACCTTTCCAGAGTCTCCTCCAACGGAGTAACAAACACAAAAGGAGCATGATGGGGAGCCCAGGAAATCCTTACAAAAAATACTGACAATCTGGGGTAACAACCCCATTATGATAAAAAATAAAACAAAACAAAGGAAATTCATACAGAATTCAATATTTAAAGGTTTCTGTGATCTCTGTCCTAGGCACAAAACCTAAAGCGTTCACCCATGCACGGGTGCACACACACACACACACACACACACACACACACACAACACACACGAGAGAGAGAGAGAGAGAGAGAGAGAGAGAGAGAGAGAGAGAGACTTAGAGTGAGACAGACAGACAGACTTCATCCTGCACTCCACGGGGGGTTGTTAGCAAATGGAGAAACAAAATAAAACAGGTGGAGAATGTGTTGGAGACCGCAACAACAGAGTAAATCATCAAGACAGTAAGGATGGGGAAAGTTGGTGGGGTCTACTACATCTTCTGAGATTTGATGTAAGAATAAGGTATAAAAATTGAAATTGAAAAAGATGCACCCAAGAAAGTGCAGGAGTCCATAGCATTGCCCTCAGCAATACCTTAGGGCACACATTCTAAGACAGCCTTTGTGAAGGGCAAGATTGAAACGAGCAGACATTATGTTTGGATCATGCCAAACAGATGGATTTCCTTAAAACAATTTTTAGTGGAAATCTGAGACCTCCTCTCTGTAATGCTAAACTCTGTTTGCCTTCATCATCCATTTCTCTGTTTCTCAAATTCACAAGGTAAAAAAGTTGGTGATGAAAAATCAGACTTTGACTGAATTCATTCTGCTGGGACTCACAGACACCCCTGAGCTTCAAATATGTGTCTTCCTGTTCCTCCTCCTCACATACATTCTCAGCATTGTGGGGAATCTGACCATCATCGTCCTCACACTGATAGATTCCCACCTCCAGACACCCATGTACGTCTTCCTCAGGAACTTCTCCTTCCTCGAAATCTCCTTCACATCCACGTTTACTCCTCGAATGCTCTTCAGCATCTCTACAGGAATTAAGACCATCAGCTTTGCCGGCTGCTTCACTCAGTACTTCTTTGCCATCTTCTTCGGAGCCACTGAGTTTTACCTTCTGACCGCCATGTCCTATGACCGCTATGTGGCCATCTGCAAACCCCTGCACTACACCACCATCATGAGCAACAGGGTGTGCACCATGCTGGTCCTCTGCTCTTGGCTGAGTGGGTTCCTAATCATCTTAGTCCCAATCATCTTGACCAGTCAGTTGGATTTCTGTGCATCCAATGTACTCAATCATTATTACTGTGACTACGGGCCCCTCATAGAAATAGCTTGTTCAGACACAAGGCTGCTGGAACTCTTTGACTTTGTCTTAGCAGTCGTGACCTTGATTGTCACCCTGCTGCTGGTGATTCTCTCCTACACTCGCATCATCAGGACGATTCTGAAGATCCCTTCTGCACAGCAGAGGAAGAAGGCCTTTTCCACATGTTCTTCCCACATGGTTGTCATCTCCCTCTCCTATGGAAGCTGCATCTTCATGTACATAAAGCCTTCAGCAACAGAAGGGGTTGCCTTCAATAAGGGTGTTGCTGTCCTCAATAACTCAGTTGCCCCTTTACTGAACCCATTCATTTACACACTAAGGAATAAACAGGTCAAGCAGAGCTTCAAGGACATCACCAGGAAGATTGTCAGCCTTCAGTGAGTTGGATGACCTCAGAATAAAGGGAGAGTCTGGGATACTGTCATCAAGGTCTCCCAACAAAAACTCAAGGCTAGTCTCTCCTTCTTGTAAAAGAATCATCTTAGACACATGTACCTTGAAGACATTTCAACATCACCCCAGAGACTCAGTGACTAAAGGGAGGGCTTTGAGGTCTCCTTGTTCAAGTTTCACTCAGTGTGGTGAACAATTCACTTCCTGTTGCCTGAAGATCAAGATGTACAACTCTCAGCTACCTTTTCCAGCACTGTGTCTGCCTGCATGCTACCATGTCCCACAATGGTGGTAATGGACTAAACCTCTGAAACTGTAAGCTAGCCCAATTAAATGTTTTCCTTTATAAGAGTTGCCATGCTCATTATGTTTCTTCACAGCATTAGAAACAGTAATTATGACGGTGTCTTTATCCTCTAAGCCATCTCTCTAGGCCTGTGTCTTTTTTAAATGTACCTGGAAAGGTAAAAGATGTACATTCTCTGTGTTGCATTAGCCCTGGGGTTGCCTACATCTAAAATGGAAAACTAGCTGACACACTCTCCAAAATGAAGGAAGCAGTGGCAGGTGGATCTCTGTAAGTTCAAGACCAGCCTAGTCTATAAAGTGAATTCCAAGCCAGCCAAGGCTACATAGTTGGGGGAAAAAATACAAATGATATGGATAACCATAGATGTAAATTTCCTGATAATTTCCAACACAGTATATGGTTCTCTTTTTTTCACTTTACTCCTATAAACCTGAACCTGTCAGTCAAATGTGTAAATATAAGCCATCGTCACGACATCTAAACTTTTAAACTTCTGTCAGTGTCATAAGCACAAACCATGACATTCAATAACTGAGAACCAGAGCCACTGAGTGTGCCAGGCACATTGCTATGCTACCTATCACAGATCCTCACACAACCATTATCCAAAGCAGTGACAAGAAACTAGGAGTCCAAGGGAAAGGTCAAAGAGCAGATATATATGACTGTCAAGCACTTTCTAAAGTTTTCCAGGTTCTATGCCAAAAATATTCACATTGCCAGAGGGGCTTCCTGGAGCCAGATACTAGGAATCAGGAGAAAAGGCCAAAGTCCAGGCATCCACAGGTCATGGTTCCATAGACATATGTTTGCAATTTTCTACAACCCAGAGATGAATGTGAGAGTAAAGCCTCCCAGGCACCACAAGTCAAGCCTCTCCTTATGCCATCTCCAGACTTGTCCTTTTATGGAATGTGAGTGTTCAATTATGGATTTGCGGGTCAGTCAATAGAGTGAAAACCAAATTACAGTGAGTGAGGTGACTCAGACCCAGAAGAAGAAGCTCTGAATGTTTTCTCTTTTACCTTCAAATCCTTAGATGTCGGCATTTAACCAAGCACCTCTGTGGAACTCATATTACTAGAGACTGGGCGTTAGATGGGAATGAGACATCTTTTTTGGTTGTTAGCCATAATTCTTATTTGAACTTTTTTATTACATTAATTTTAAATAGCTTGCTTCACATGTCAATCCCAGTTCCCTCTCCCTCCCCTCTTCCCACACCCCTCATATAATCCCCCCCAGCCTCCTACCAAATCCCCACTTCCTTCCACTAGGGGATATCTAGAATCTGTCATTTCACTCAGGGCAGGGTCCAGGCACGCCCCTAAGAGTCCAGGCTGAGAGAGCATCCCTCTTTGTGTTATGGAAACATGAAGTCCATTTGTATGCCAGGGATAAACACTGATCCACTCACTGCCCGGGGCCCCATAGGTTGTCCAGGCCTCCTCACTGACTCTCACACTCAGGGAATCTGGATCAGTCCCATGCTGACCTCCAGCTGTTGGTCTGGAGTCCAAGAGCTTCCCTTGTTCAGATCAGCTGTCTCTGCTGGTTTTGCCAGCCCATTCTTTGCCAATTTTCTCATCGCTCCTCTCTGTCACTGGGTTCCATGGTTTCAGTTCAGTGTTTAACTGTGGGTGTTTGCCTCTGCTTCCACCAGTCACTGAATGAAGGTTCCAGGATGGCATTGTAGACATCAAGTTCATTATCAGGAATGTGCATTGAAGATGGTCTCTCCACTATTGCTTAGCTTGCCAGTTGGTGTCATCCCTTTAGATCACTAGAGGTCTCATTGGTGCCAGATCCCTCTTCTCCCTATTTTATCCCCCACTCAACCTTCCTGTTCCCCCATGACCTACTCTCTCTTCCTCTTCTCCCCCTCTCTTCTTCCCAGATCCCACTCTGCCCCCAAACCCGCACCGTGTTCCAAATCTGTTCAGAAGATCTTGCCTCATTCCTCTTCTCTGGGGTACCATGAATATCTCTCTTAGGTTCTTTCCTGTTTCCCAGACTCTCTGTCTTTGGAAGTGCAGACTGGCACTATCCTGATCCATGTCTAAATCCATATATAAGTGAGTACATACCATGTTTGTCTTTTTGTGACTGGGTTACCTTACTCAGGATGGTTTCTTCTAGTGCCATCCATTTACCTGCGAATTTCAAGATTCCATTGTTTTTTTCTGGTGAGGAATACTCCATTATGTACCATATTTTCTCTATCCACTCTTCAGTTGAGGGGCATCTAGGTTGCTTCCAGGTTCTGGCTATTACAAATAATGTTGCTATGAACATAGTGGAACAGACATCCTTGTTGTATGTATGGGCATCTATTGGGTATATGCCTAAGAGTGGAATTGCTGGGTCTTGTGGTACATTGATCCCCATTTTCCTGAGGAATCTCCATACTGATTTCCAAAGTGGCTATACGAGTTGGCACTCCCAGCAGCAGTGGAGGAGTGTTCCCCTCTATCCATATCCTCTCCAGCATAAATTGCCTTCAGGGTTTTTTATTTTAGCCATTCTGACAGGAGTAAGATGGTATCTCAAAGTTGTTTTGATTTGCATTTCCCTGATGGCTAAGGATGTTGAACACTTTCTCAAGTGTCTCTCAGCCATTTTAGACTCCCCTATTGAGAATTCTCTATTTAGTTCTGTACCCCACCTTTTAATTGGATCCTTTGGTGTTTTGGAGACTTGCTTCTTGAGTCCTTTGTAAATTTTGGAGATTAGCCCTCTGCTAGATGTGGAGTTAGTGAATATCTTTTCCCATTCTGTGGGCTGCCTTTTTGTCTTGTTGACTGTGTTCTTTGCCTTACAGAAGCTTCTTAGTTTCAGGAAGTCCCATTTGTTCATTGTCGATCTCAGTGTCTGTGCTAGTGGTGTTATGTTCAGGACGCGGTCTCCTGGACCAACTCGTTGAAGAGTATCTCCCACTTTCTCTTTTAAGAGTTTCAGTGTGATTGAATTTATGCTGAGAACTTTGATCCATTTGGATTTAAGTTTGTGCAAGGCGATAAACATGGATCTATCTGTAGTTTTCTGCATGCCAACACCATTACGCCAGCACCATTTGTTGAAGATGCTTTCTTTTTTCCATTGTATAGTTTTAGCTTCTTTGTCAAAAATCAAGTGTTCATAGGTGTGTGGGTTAAAATCAGGGTTTTCAATTTGGTTCCATTAGTCTACCTGCCTATTTTTGTGCCAATACCAAGCTTTTTCAGGACTATAGCTCTATAATAGACCTTGAAGTCAGGTATGGTGATGCCTCCTGAAGTTCCTTTATTGTATAGGGTTTTTTGGCTATCCTGGGCCTTTTGTTTTTCAATATAAAGTTGATTATTGTTCTTTCAAGGTCTGTGAAGAATTGTGCTGGTATTTTGATAGGGATTGCCTTGAATCTATAGACTGCTTTTGGCAAGATTGCCACTTTTATTATGTTGATTCTACCAATCCAAGAGCATGGGAGATCTTTCCATTTTCTGGTATCTTCTTTGATTTCTTTCTTCAAAGACACAAAGTTCTTGATATACAGGTCTTTCACTTCCTTGGTTAACATTATCCCCAGATATTTGATGCTGTTTATGGCTATTGTAAAGGTAATGTTTCTCTAATTTCTTTCTCAGCCACTTTATCATTTGTATATAATAGGGCTAGTGATTTTTTGAGGTAACCTTGTATCCTGCCACTTTGCTGAAGGTGTTTGTCAGCTCTAGGAGTTCCCTTGCAGAGTTTTTCGGGTCACTTATGTAAACTATCATATCATCTGTAAATAGTGAAAGCTTGACTTCTTCTTTTCCTATTTGTATCCCTTTGATCTCCTTTTGTTGTCTTATTGCTCTAGCTAGAACTTCAAGTACAATATTGAAGAGATATGGAGAGAGTGGACAGCCTTGTCTTGTTCCTAATTTTAGAGGAATTGCGTTGAGTTTCTCTCCATTTAGTTTGATGTTACCTATTGGTTTACTGTATATTGCTTTTATTGTGTTAGGTATGTTCCTGTTATCCCTCATCTCTCTAGAACCTTTATCATGAAGGGGTACTGGATTTTGTCAAAGGCTTTTTCAGCATCTAATAAGATGATCATGTGATTTTTCTTTTGCAGTTTGTTTATATTGTGGATTACATTGATAGATTTTCTAATGTTGAACCATCCCTGCATTCCTGGGATGAAGTCTACTTGATCATGGTGGATTATTTTTCTGATGTGTTCTGGAATCCGATTTGTTAGTATTTTATTGAGTATTTTTGCATCAATGTTCATGATGGATATTAGTCTATAGTTCTCTTTCTTAGTTGTGTCTTTGTGTGGCTTGGATACAAAGGTAATTGTAGCCTGGTAAAAAGAGTTTGGCAGTGAGCCTCACGCTTCTATTGTGTGGAATACTTTGAGGAGTATTGGAATTAGCTCTTCTTTGAATTTCTGATAGAATTCTGCACTGAATCTCTCTGGGCCTGGACTTTTTTTGATTGGGAGACTTTTGATGACTGCTTCTATTTCATTAAGGGTTATAGATCTGTTTAGATTGTTTATCTGTTCTTGATTTAGTTCTGGCAGGTGATATCTATCCAAGAAATTGTCCATTTCCTTTAAATTTTCGAATTTTGTGGAGTACAGATTTTCAAAGTATGCCCTGATGATTCTCTGGATTTCCTCAGTGTCCATTGTTATGCCCCCCTTTTCATTTCTGATTTTGTTAAATAGCATGCTTGCTCTCTGTCTTTTGGTTAGTTTGAACAGAGGTTTGTCTATTTTGTTGATTTTCTCAAAGAACCAACTCTTTGTTTCATTGATTCTTCTCAATGTTTTCCTGGTTTCTACTTGATTGATTTCAGCCCTCAATTTGATTATTTCCCGGGGTCTGCTCCTCCTGGGTGAGTTTGCTTCTTTTCGTTTTAGAGCATTCAGCTGTGCTATGAATTCTCTTGTGTAACTATTCTCCAGTTTCTTCATGTGGGCACTTAGTGCTATGAAGTTTCCTCTCAGCACTGCTCTCAGAGTGTCCCATAAGTTTGGATATGTTGTGTCTTCATTATCATTGAATTCCAGGAAGTCTTTAATTTCTTTTTTTATTTCTTCCTTACCCCGGATGGTGCAATTGTGCATTGTTCAAGTTCCATGAATTTGTAGGGTTTCTTCAATTTGTGTTATTGTTGAATTCTATTTTTAATGCATGGTGGTCTGATAAGATACAGGGGGTTATTCCAATTTTTTTGTATCTGTGGAGATTTGTTATGTTTCCTATTATGTGGTCAATTTTAGAGAAGGTTCCACGTGGCGACTAGAAGAAGGTGTATCCCTTTGTGTTTAGGTGGAATGTTCTATAGATGTCTGTTAAACTCAGTTGGGTCATAACTTCTATTAGTTCTTCTGTTTCTTTGTTAAGTTTCTGTCTGAAGGTCCTGTCTAGCGGTGAGAGTGGAGTGTTGAAGTCTCCTACTACTAGTGTGTGAGATTTTATGTGCAATTTGAGCTTTAATAATGATTCTTTCATGAATGTGGGTGCCTTTGTATTTGGGGCATAGATGTTCAAAATTGAGACTTCATCTTGATGGACTTTTCCTTTGATGAATATGAAATATCCTTCATCTCTTTTGATTGATTTTAATTTGAAGTCTAGTTTGTTAGATATTAGGGTTGCTACACCTGCTTCTTTCTTGGGTACGTTTGATTGGAAGATCTTTTTCCAACCCTTTACTCTGAGGTCACGTCTGTCTTTGATGTTGAGATGTGTTTCTTGTATGCAGCAGAAGGATGGGTTCTGTGTTCATATCCATTCTGCTAGTCTGTGTCTTTTTAAGGCAAGTTGAGACCGTTGACATTTAGGGATATTAATTGATGATTCTTGTTTGTGCTTGATTTATTGGTAGGTTCTCCTCCCTTGTTCTTTTCGTGTTTGGTAAAGTGGGATTATCTACTGCCTGTGTCTTTGTGAGTGTAGTTATCTTCCTTGGATCTAGATTTTCCTTCCAGCACTTTCTGTAGAGCTGGATTCATGGATACATATTGTTTAAATCTGGCTTTGTCGTGGAATATTTTGCTTTCTCCATCTATGGTAATTGAAAGCTTTGCTGGATATAGTAGTCTGTGTTTGGCATCTTTGTTCCCTAAGTGTTTGTAGGACATCTGTCCAGGATCTTCTGGCTTTCATCGTTTCCATTGAGAAGTCAGGTGTTATTCGGATAAGTCTGCCTTTATATGTTACTTGGCCTTGTTCTTTAGCTGCTCTTAATATTTTCTCTTTATTCTGTAGGTTTGATGCTTTGATTATTATATGGCAAGGTGACTTCTTTTTCTGGTCCAGCCTATTTGGTATTTTCTCGTAAGATTCTTGTATTTTCATAGGCATATCCTTCTTTAGGTTAGGGAAGTTTTCTTCTATGATTTTGTTGAATATGTTTTCTGCACCTTTGAGCTGTATTTCTTCACCTTCTTCTATACCTATTATTCTCAGGTTTGGCTTCTTCACGGTGTCCCATATTTCCTGGATATTTTGTGTTAGGGATTTGTTGGTTTTGAGATTTTCTTTGGTTGATGACTGTATATCCTCTAATGAGTCTTCAACACCTGAGATTCTCTATTCTATCTCTTATAGTCTATTGGTGATACTTAGATCTGTAGTTCCTGATCATTTATCCAGCTTATCTATTTCCAGCATCCCCTCGTTCTGTGTTTTCTTTGTTGTTTCTATTTCAGCTTTCAATCCTTCAACTGTTTGAGTTGTTTCCTTCATTTGTTTGGTTGTTTTTTCTTGGTACTCTTTAGATTCTTTAAGAGATTTGTTTATTTCTTGAATTTTTTTGGTTTGCCTTTTCCCCCATTTCATGTACCTTTTTGTTTGTTTTTTCTTCTATTTCTTTAAGGGATTTCCTTGTTTCTTCTTTGAGGGTCTCTATCATCTTCATAAAATAATTTTTAAGGATTGTCTCCTCTGCTTTGTCTATGTAGTGCTTTTCAGGTCTTGCTGGTGCTGGATCTCTAGATTCTGGTGGAGTCATGTTGGTCTTTCTATTGCTGAGTGATATATATATATATATATATATATATATATATAGAGAGAGAGAGAGAGAGAGAGAGAGAGAGAGAGAGCTGTTGTTGGCTGTTGGAAGGGAAACAATTTTCTTCAGCATTGTTGTACCTGGTAGGATGACCATGACTCATTGGATGGCTTCAAACTCATATTCGTATAGCCAGCTGACTGGACTCAGTGCATTATAAAAAAAAACAAAGAAAGAAATGAGGACATGGAGTTGGGAGGGGAGTGTGGAAGGATGGAGTCCAGGAGGACTTAGAAAAGAAAAGTGTGGGGTGAATATGATTGAACTGCTAGGTTCAAATGGTCCTCCAAAATGGCAATGCTAGCAACAATGTTCTAAACAGAAGGACTTTGGCTAGGTAAACAAAAGGATTATTATTGATTCTGAATTGATGCTAATTCCAACTGATGCTATGTAATTCATGGAGTTTCAGCATAAGTCCATCTTACAGAAAGTCCAATATGTCCCTAAACTTACCCTATAGTCATTTCCCTAGTTCCAGGATGTACAATTGGGAAAGATATACTCAGAAGTTGTTAGAATTCCCACATTGACTCCCTGACCTGTGGAATGGGGCTATTGTGGTTGAAAAGGCCAAATGGTAGGTATTGGAGTTGCCACTACCAGGGATAATAGTTAATCAAAAAAGCAAGATACTTAGAAGTACTTAGTCCTTGAATAAATCATTGTAGAAAACAGTGATTGTTTTCTTTATGTATAGAGTTGTTTTTCTGAAGGAACTTTACACCCTTGGCACAACTTTGGTCACAAGATGGTCCTCGCATGCCTGGGGTATCTTGCATTATTGGGTACTGCAAAGAAAACATAATAAGGACTAAAGTTACAGGGATGTGATACTTTCCTTCAGAAATCACATAGATTAGATCAGGGGCTTTGGTATGAGGAACTTGTTTTACGCAAAAAAAAAAAAACTTTGTGTGAAAATCAAAGATATGCCTTTGTCATGACCTTGATAGTCACCCTGCTGCTGGTGATTCTCTCCTACAGCATGGGACTGATCCAGACGCCCCCCCAATGTGAGTGTCAGTGAGAAGGCCTGGGAAACCTATGGGGCCCTGAGCAGTGGATCAGTATCTATCCCTGGAATACAGTCTTCGTGTGCCCATAGCACAAAGAGGGATGCTCTCTCAACCTGGACTCTTCGGGGAGTGACTTGAACCTACCCGGAGGGAAATGACAGACTCTAGATATCCCCTATGTAGAAGGAATTGGCAATAGGGTGGGAGGTTGAGGGGGAAGGGGGGTACGGGAGGAGGGGAGGGAGAGGGAACTGGGATTGACATGTAAAACAAGCTATTTAAAATTAAAATAAAATAAAAAACCACTCTAATATAACCACTGTGTGTGTGAGAGCACACACACAAACACACACACACACACACACACACACACAAAAAACACTTCCCTTTCTCCCACTGCCATGGTTTTTGCTTCAGTTCCCACAAGGCTATTACTCTGACTCATACATAGAGGTAGCTTTCTCCTGGGTCTGTTTGGAGCATCTTCCCTAGTTACCTGTTAGACTTAATTCCCAGTACTATTTTTTGAGAGAAGTTAATTAACATTTCCTGAGCCTGAGTCTCAAGGTGATCACTTATCATCCTCCGAGGGTCTCCACTGTGTAAACAGAAAGTGTGTTACTGGATCTGATATAAAGTTGGAAAGAAGCCCATGACCGCCCTTCAGACCAAATACAAGCAGGCACTCTTAAGAGTTGATGGTTCCTGCATCTTGTTGCTTTACATAAGGCAGCATCCTCAGGAACTACAGGTCCAGTCTATGTGACCCAATGATAGGGGCAGAATGTGACTGGTTTCAGTCAAGAAAACTAGAAACGATCAGACAACCTCCCCGGAAGCCTGCACCTGCGCTTTGTCAGAAAGGAGGGCACATGTTAGTATTCGGGAAGGAATGTTCTACTGTGTTCCCAATTTCATCCACACCTGACTCTATTCTGACTCACAACACCAAGAATCCAGAAGCTTACATCTGTGCTTGTGAGAAATCAGGGTAAAGGTTAGTATTAAAAACTAAGTTTTAGTATTAGTTGTTACTCCAACTTCCATCCATGCCCAACCTCTCATTTCTGACTCACCCCACCTAACATCCAGAGGCAAATCCCTGTGTCACAAAGTGAGTATGTCCAACCTCACTCAGGACTGGGGCCATCTGAACAAGACTGGCTACTGCCCTGTCTGCAACTTTTGGTATTAAAAGTTGGAAATATGAGACCTCCTCTCTGTTTGTGGTGTGAAGCTCTGTTTGCCTTCATCATCCATTTCTCTGTTTCTCAGCTTCACAAGAAAAGTTGGTGATGAAAAATCAGACTTTGACTGAATTCATTCTGCTGGGACTCACAGACACCCCTGAGCTTCAAATCTATGTCTTCCTTTTGCTCCTCCTCACATACATTCTCAGCATTGTGGGGAATCTGACCATCATCATCCTCACACTGATAGATTCCCACCTCCAGACACCCATGTACTTCTTCCTCAGGAACTTCTCCTTCCTCGAAATCTCCTTCACATCCACGTTTACTCCTCGAATGCTCTTCAGCATCTCTACAGGAATTAAGACCATCAGCTTTGCCGGCTGCTTCACTCAGTACTTCTTTGCCATCTTCTTCGGAGCCACTGAGTTTTACCTTCTGACCGCCATGTCCTATGACCGCTATGTGGCCATCTGCAAACCCCTGCACTACACCACCATCATGAGCAACAGGGTGTGCACCATGCTGGTCCTCTGCTCTTGGCTGAGTGGGTTCCTAATCATCTTAGTCCCAATCATCTTGACCAGTCAGTTGGATTTCTGTGCATCCAATGTACTCAATCATTATTGCTGTGACTACGGGCCCCTCATAGAAATAGCTTGTTCAGACACAAGGCTGCTGGAACTCTTTGACTTTGTCTTAGCAGCCATGACCTTGATAGTCACCCTGCTGCTGGTGACTCTCTCCTACACTCGCATCATCAGGACGATTCTGAAGATCCCTTCTGCACAGCAGAGGAAGAAGGCCTTTTCCACATGTTCTTCTCACATGGTTGTCATCTCCCTCTCCTATGGAAGCTGCATCTTCATGTACATAAAGCCTTCAGCAACAGAAGGGGTTGCCTTCAATAAGGGTGTTGCTGTCCTCAATACCTCAGTTGCCCCTTTACTGAACCCATTCATTTACACGCTAAGGAATAAGCAGGTCAAACAAGCTTTCAATGATGTGGTCAGAAAAATCGTGCATCTTCATTCATTTTAGTGGCCTCAAAATAAAAAGAAATGTTGGTGATATTCGGAATATGCCTCCTCTTTGTTGAAGTGATTCCTCATGTAAGCTGGGTGTGAGATGGTGTCAGCTAGTCTGTTTCAAACTAGTTCAAGAATTTTCTGATATCTACCTTTAAAGAATGAAAAAGGCAGAAAAGTATACTGGTAGAACATATACAGAATACAAGTTAAAACTATTTTGTTTGTCATAAATTGGAGGATCAGCCTAATGACTGTATTATTCCCATCATCATCTCTTAACTTCTCAGTTATCAAAATTGCAAATACACTGTGTCAGAAACTGTGACCTCTTTCTCAGAAGAGAATATTACACCATGTAGAGAATTCTTTTCTAGAGTACTATTGTTTGAGTTTTAAACAATTCCATTTCTACTCTTCTTACTCTGATAATTCTTAATTTCGCTTCTCTGGTTGAGGGGATGGTTCAACAGTTAAAGTGCTTGCTTTGAAAACATGAGGACCTGGGTTTAGATTCCCAGCACGTATGTACTAACTGGACATGTGGCTTAACCATAACATACAAAAAGGGGTCAAAGACAAGCTGTTTCCAGATATTCACTGGTCATTGACCTAAAATGTAAGCAATAGCTTCAGTGAGAAATCCTGTCTCAGATAATAAGGTGGCAAACAATTGAGGAAAGATACCAGATATCAACATCTGGCCTCCACACTACCGTAGATTGGCAAGTGCACCCTCTCTCTCACACACACCACATGTACACACGCATGCCCACGAGCGTGCACACACACACACACACCACAGATACAACACACATATAACACACATGCACAAACATACAACACACACAATTTTTAAGATATCTCTTTAAAGATACATAGATACCTTGGAAAGTCATTTCCTATTATACAGCATTGGGTTTCACGAGTACTCCCAAGAACATTTCTGGCTATTCTCTGAGAACAAAATGAAAACTGCTGTGATGGAATTATCTGGACTCTTTTTAAAGGAAGACACAGAAAAAGAAGAATCTTGGACAATATTGACAGTAATTGAAATCTGCTAAGACACAGATTTAGATGAGACATTTAAAGATTATTTCTGGAGAGATTGGGATAAGAATGTAGGATGTTTTGCCATGTTCTACTATCTCCACAATAATAAGCATTCAAGGACCCTTGGGTGCGCTTTGACCCTGACAATCATTGTAATCATAGCAGCCTGAGTTCCTGTATAAGCAAAGCCATCTGGCATGTAATACTTCAGGTCCTGTTACCTCCATGGCCACTCCCCTCACCATTATCCTGTGTGAATGAAAGCCATCCCTGAACCTTGGTGGTTCTGGAACCTTCTCAAAAGCATCAACCTCCTGGGTAAAGGTAGGACCTAACAAGGGCCAAACATTTTAGTGCTCTTATATATCCATTGTGTCACTCTTTACTCAGCCTCTTTGTTCATCTCTTTATCGTTATTCATTGAAATTAAGGTATTACCATATCACTAAACATTCAGAATCAGTTTTTCTAAATTCTAAGTGCAACCTCAGTCCTTTCTCAAGTGTTAGACCCATATTTTGAGAAAATGCTCCTGAATAAATGCTAGCCTAACTAGTGTTCCATGGTGAACTCCTAATTAAAACCTAATCGCAAGATCATACCTCTGACTCCTGCTGGTAAAAATCAGAATACAGGCTCATTCTTCATTTACTAAAGCCTATGTCTCTAACTAGATTATAAAGGTTTTGACCCTAATGTAGCATTCCCACATACACAAGACATTTTGTATTCATTGATAACTGTTTTTAAAATGATTGCTTTTGAAGTGACAGCACACTGGAGGAGGCCAGAGAGAAAAGAAGGGGGACTCAGACACAAATTTCCATGGGAATACAATCTTAATATTATTCCTGCATTCCTGCAGAATTACCTCCCCATTTGCTGCAAGTGTGGATCCTTTTCTTGAAAATATATAGGTCATTATTGCTTTGAACTCTTTGTTGCCTTTTAGGAGGTTGTCAGACACTTGAGCACTGATGTCTCTGGGCTGGTGAATCTCACAGATAGCAAATCATTATACAGAAAGGAAAGGCTTGCATACCAGAGCTTCTCTAAACAGGTGACCCAAAACCATAGTTCCTAAATCACTGGGCGAATACCATACTCTTTCTTGTTCATTGTGAGGAAATAATAACTCAAAACCCCTTTTTTAACATATTCACTTTATATGTCAATAGGCTTCATAAAAATGTTTTCATATTCATGCACCCATATTGACTCAGGGTTTCTATGACTGTGAAGAGACACTATGAGCACAGAAACTCCTATAAAGGAAAACATTTAATTAAGATAGTGGCTTACTGTCTTCACAGTAGTAAAAACTCAAACTAAGACAGTCCCCATAGTTTAGCACAGACTCAACAATGTTTAAAAGTTCAAAGTCTCTTCTGAGATTCCTGTGTTCTCTTAACTGTAATCCCCTATAAAATTAAAATCAGAAAACAGATCACATACTTCCAACATATAATGGCACAGGAATTGCCATTCCAAAACACAGGGAAGGGAGCACAGCAAAGAAATACTGGACCAAAGCAAAACTGAAAACCAGCTAGGCAAACTCCAAACTCTGCATCTCCATGTCTGGCACCAAAACTCTCTTCAGGTCTCCATCTCCTTTCATCTTTGTTGACTGCAACACACTTTTTTCTGTTGGACTGGTTCTACTCCTTGTTAGAAGCTTTCTTCTACAGGTATCTCACAGCTCAAGCATCTTCAACATCTTGGGGTCTCCAAGGCAGTCCAGGCTTCACCTTCAAAACTTCACACAATGGGCTCTCTAGGCATCTATCCAAGGACACCCCTGATATATGCCCGGACTCAGCAGCTTTCAGGAGCCAAAGAGAAAAACTCCATAACTCCCTTTCTTCTATCCTTAAAGCCAGAACCATGTGGCTGAACCTGCCAAATTCTGCTGCTTACCAGGGCTGGAACATGGTGCCATTGTTCAATTACACCTTCATCAATTTTCTGTTTTCAGTGGTTTCCTTCACTGCCTAAGCTTGCCTGGCCTAAAACTGGATCTGTAGACCAGGCTGACCTTGAACTCAGAGATCTTTCAATTATATCTTCACCAACTTTCTGTTTTTGATGCTTACCTTCACTCCTAAACTTGGCTGTCCTGGAACTTGCTCTGTAGACCAGAGATCAACCAGTTTCTGGCTCTGAACTGCTGGGATTAAAGGTGTCCACCACCACATCCTTTAATTCCTTTTCACAAATTGGAAATTTAACAGTGTGGGATCTCGTCCTGACGTCACCACTCCCTTTATTCAATCTCTTATTCTGCATTTCCTGTGAGAAATAAAACAAAATTTCCAGTCCTCTGAAGGGAATTCCTGGACACCCTTCACTGGGAATATAGAACCTTAAAATGAAGGAGATGCTCCACAGAAGAGGTGCCCGGAGCTGCCCGGGCTGCCTCTGTGTCACTCCCTTTCTCGATCACCATCTCTCTGTCTGGATCTCATTCCCACTCCCTTTTCAACATGTTTTCCTTTCCCGAAGGCAAAGTTGTGTTCCTAGGTTAAGCAAGCGCGGTTTGTGCCACAGTATAGTTTCAGTTTGGACAGGGACAGTAGTAGTAGCTAGCAAATTCATTGCACCGTCCATTCAAAAACTCTTTTTTTATCATTTTTTATTTTAATTTTAAATAGCTTGTTTTACATGTCACTCCCAGTTCCCTCTCCCTCCCCTCCTCCCGCACTCCCCTTCCCCCCCCCACCCTATTGCCAAATCCTTCCCCATAGGGGATATCTAGAGTCTGTCATTTTACTCTTGGTAGGGTCCAGGCACTCCCCTAAGAGTCCAGGCTGAGAGAGCATCCCTCTTTGTGCTATAGGCACACGAAGACAGTTTGTATACCAGGGATAGACACTGATCCACAGCTCAGGGCCCCATAGGTTGCCCAGGCCTTCTCGCTGACACTCACATTTGGGGGGTCCAGATCAGTCCCATGCTGGCCTCCCCACTGTCGGTCTGGGGTCCAAGAGCACTCCCCTGTTCAGATCAGCTGTCTCTGCTGGTTTTGCCAGCCCATTCTTTGCCAATTTGCTCATCACTCCTCTCTCCGTCACTGGGTTCCTTGGGTTCAGTTCAGTGATTGTGTGTTTGCCTCTGCTTCCATCAGTCACAGGATGAACGCTCCCGGATGGTTATAGGCATCAAGTTCATTATCAGGGATGGGCATTCGAGGTGGTCCCTCCACTATTGCTTAGCTAGCCAATTGGTGTTATCCCTTTAGATCACTCGAGGTCACTCTGGTGCCTGATCTGTCTTCGAACCTATGATTCCCTCTTCCCCCTATTCTACCCCCACCCCTCAACTTCCTTTCCCCCATGACCAACTCTCTTCCTCTTCACCCCCTCTCTTTTTCCCAGGTCCCACTCCCCCCCCACCCCTCAGCGTGTTCCCCATCCATTCAGAGGATCTTGTCTCCATCCTCTTCTCTTGGGTACTATGCATATATGCATATCTTTTAGGTTCTTTCCTGTTTCCCAGACTCTCTATTTGTGGAAGTGCAGACTGGCACTATCCTGATCCATGTCTAAAATCCATATATGAGTGAGTACATACCATGTTTGTCTTTTTGCGACTGGGTTACCTCACTCAGGATGGTTTCTTCCAGTGCTATCCATTTCCCTGCGAATTTCAAGATTCCATTGTTTTTTTCTGCTGAGTAATACTCCATTGTGTAAATGTACCACATTTTCTCTATCCACTCTTCAGTTGAGGGGCATCTAGGTTGCTTCCAGGTTCTGGCTATTACAAACAATGCTAGTATGAACATAGTGGAGCAGATGCCCTTGTTGTATGAACCTGACTCATTTGGATAAATGCCTAAGAGTGGAATTGCTGGGTCTAGTGGTAGATTAATTCCCATTTTCCTGAGGAATCTCCATACTGATTTCCAAAGAGGCTGTATGAGTCGGCACTCCCACCAGCAGTGGAGGAGTGTTCCTCTCTCTCCACATACTCTCCAGCATAAATTGTCTTCGGTGTTTTTGATTCTAGCCATTCTGACAGGAGTAAGATGGTATCTCAGAGTTGTTTTGATTTGCATTTCCCTGATGGCTAAGGATGTTGAGCACTTTCTTAAGTGTCTCTTGGCCATTTTAGCCTCCTCTACTGAGAATTGTCTATTTAGCTCTGTACCCCACCTTTCAAGTGGATCCTTTGGTGTTTTGGAGACTTGTTTCTTGAGTTCTTTGTAAATTTTGGAGATTAGCCCTCTGTCAGATGTAGGGTTAGTGAATCTCTTTTCCCATTCTGTGGCCTGCCTTTTTGTCTTTTTGACTGTGTCCTTTGCCTTACAGAAGCTTTTTAGTTTCAGAAGGTCCCATTTGTTAATTGTCGATCTCAGTGCCTGTGCCACTGGTGTTATGTTTAGGAAGTGGTCTCCTGTACCAACTCGCTGAAGAGTATCTCCCACTTTCTCTTCTAAAAGTTTCAGTGTGGCTGGATGTATGTTGAGATCTTTGATCCATTTGGACTTAAGTTTTGTACAAGGCGATAAACCTGGATCTATCTGCAGTCTTCTGCATACCAGTACCCAGTTATTCCAGCACCATTTGTTGAAGGTGCTTTCTTTTTTCCATTGTACAGTTTTAGCTTCTTTGTCGAAAATCAAGTGCTCATAGGTGTGTGGGTTAAAATTAGGGCTTTCGATTCGGTTCCATTGGTCTACCTGCCTATTTTTGTGCCAATACCAAGCTGTTTTCAGGACTATAGCTCTGTAATAGAGCTTGAAGTCAGGTATGGTGATGCCTCCTGAAGTTCCTTTATTGTATAGGGATGTTTTGGCTATCCTGGGCCTTTTGTTTTTCCATATAAATTTGAATAATGTTCTTTCCAGGTCCTTGAAGAATTGTGATGGAATTTTGATAGGGATTGCATTGAATCTATAGACTGCTTTTGGCAAGATTGCCATTTTTATTATGTTGATCCTACCATTATGTTGATCCTACCAATCCAAGAGCATGGGAGACCTTTCCATTTTCTGGTATCTTCTTTGATTTCTTTCTTTAAAGACACAAAGTTCTTGATATACAGGTCTTTCACTTCCTTGGTTAACATTATCACCAGATATTTGATGCTGTTTTTGGCTATTGTAAAAGGTGATGTTTCTCTGATTTCTTTCTCAGTCACTTCATCATCTGTATATAATAGGGCCACTGATTTTTTTGAGTTTACCTTGTATCCTGCCACATTGCTGAAGGTGTTTATCAGCTCTAGGAGTGACCTTGCGGAGTTTTTGGGTCATTTATGTAAACTATCATATCATCTGCAAATAGTGAAAGTTTGACTTCTTCTTTTCCTATTTGTATCCCCTTTATCTCCTTTTGTTGTCTTATTGCTGTAGCTAGAACTTCAAGTACAATATTGAAGAGATATGGAGAGAGTGGACAGCCTTGTCTTGTTCCTGATTTTAGAGGAATTGCTTTGAGTTTCTCTCCATTTAGTTTGATGTTAGCTGTTGGTTTACTGTATATTGCTTTTATTATATTCAGGTACATTCCTGTTATCCCTGATCTCTCTAGGACCTTTATCATGAAGGGGTGCTGGATTTTGTCAAAAGCTTTTTCAGCATCTAGTGAGATGATCATGTGGTTTTTCTTTCGCAGATTGTTAATATGGTGGATTACATTGATAGATTTTCTAATGTTGAACCATGCCTGCATTCCTGGAATGAAGCCTAATTGATCATGGTGGATGATTTTTCGGATGTGTTCTTGAATCCAGTTTGCGAGTATTTTATTGAGTATTTTTGCATCGATGTTCATGAGGAAAATTGGTCTATAGTTTTCTTTCTTAGTTGTGTATTTGTGTGGCTTGGGTATCAAGGTAATTGTAGCCTCGTAGAAAGAGTTTGGCAGTCAGCCTCCTGCTTCTATTGTGTGGAATACTTTGAGGAGTATTGGAATTAGCTCTTCTTTGAATTTCTGGTAGAATTCTGCACTGAAGCCATCTGGGCCTGGACTTTTTTTGTTTGGGAGACTTTTGATGACTGCTTCTATTTCATTAGGGGTTATAGGTCTGTTTAGATTGTTTATCTGTTCTTGATTTAGTTTTGGCAAGTGATATCTATCCAGGAAATTGTCCATTTCCTTTAAATTTTCAAATTTTGTGGAGTACAGATTTTCAAAGTATGCCCTGATGATTCTCTGGATTTCTTCAGAGTCCGTTGTTATGTCCCCTTTTTCATCCCTGATTTTGTTAATTAGCATGCTCTCTCTCTGTCTTTTGGTTAGTTTGGACAGAGGTTTGTCTATTTTGTTGATTTTCTCAAAGAACCAACTCTTTGTTTCATTGATTCTTCTCAGTGTTTTCCTGGTTTCTACTTGGTTGATTTCAGCCCTCAATTTGATTATTTCCTGGTGTCTGCTCCTCCTGGGGGAGTTTGCTTCTTTTTGTTCTAGAACATTCAGCTGTGCTATTAATTCTCTAGTATGACTGTTCTCCAGTTTTTTCATGTGGGCACTTAGTGCTATAAACTTTCCTCCCAGCACTGCTTTCAAAGTGTCCCATAAGTTTGTGTATGTTGTGTCTTCATTCTCATTGAAATCGAGGAAGTCTTTAATTTCTTTTTTTATTTGTTCCTTTACCCAGGGATGGTGCAATTGTACATTGTTCAATCTCCATGAGTTTGTAGGGTTTCTGCGATTTGTGTTATTGTTGAATTCTAATGTTAATGCATGGTGGTCTGATAAGATGCAGGGGGTTATTCCAATTTTTTTGTATCTGTGGAGATTTGCTATGTTTCCTATTATGTGGTCAATTTTAGAGAAAGTTCCATGTGGTGCCGAGAAGAAGGTATATCCCTTTGTATTTGGGTGGAATGTTCTATAGATGTCTGTTAAACCCAGTTGGGTCATAACTTCTATTAGTTCTTTTGTTTCTTTGTTAAGTTTCTGTCTGGAGGTCCTGTCTAGCGGTGAGAGCAGAGTGTTGAAGTCTCCTACTATTAGTGTGTGAGATTTTATGTGCATTTTGAGCTTTAGTAATGTTTCTTTCACGAATGTAGGTGCCTTTGTATTTGGGGCGTAGATGTTTAAAATTGAGACTTCGTCTTGATGTATTTTTCCTTTGATGGATATGAAGTGCCCTTCTTCATCTCTTTTGATTGATTTTAATTTGAAGTCTAATTTGTTAGATATTAGGATTGCTACGCCCGCTTGTTTCTTGGGGCCATTTGATTGGAAGATCTTTTCCCAGCCCTTTACTCTGAGATAATGTCTGTCTCTGATGTTGAGATGTGTTTCTTGTATGCAGCAGAAGGAAGAGTTCTGTCTTCATATCCATTCTGCTAGTCTGTGTCTTTTTATAGGCGAGTTGAGGCCGTTGACATTGAGGGATATTAATGACCATTGATTGGTGATCCTTGTTTGTGCTTGATTTATTGTTAGTGAAGTTATTTTGTGTAGTTTCTCCTCCCTTTTTCTTTTGGTGTTTTGTAAAGTGTGATTATATATTGCCTGTGTCTTTGTGAATGTAGTTATCTTCCTTGGCTCTAGGTTTTCCTTCTAGCATTTTCTGTAGAGCTGGATTCATGGATACGTATTGTTTAAATCTGGCTTTGTCATGGAATATTTTGTTTTCTCCATCTATGGTAATTGAGAGCTTTGCTGGATATAGTAGTCTGGGCTGGCATCCTTGTTCCCTTAGCGTTTGTAGGACATCTGACCAGGATCTTCTGGCTTTCATCGTTTCCATTGAGAAGTCAAGTGTAATTTGGATAGGTCTGCCTTTGTATGTTACTTGGCCTTTTTCTTTAGCTGCTCTTAATATTGTCTCTTTGCTCTGTAGGTTTGATGTTTTGATTATTATATGGCGAGGTGACTTCTTTTTCTGGTCAAGCCTATTTGGTGTTCTGTAAGATTCTTGTACTTTCATAGGCATATCTTTCTTTAGGTTAGGGAAGTTTTCTTCTATGATTTTGTTGAATATGTTTTCTGTACCTTTAAGTTGAAGTTCTTCACCTTCTTCTATACCTATTATTCTCAGGTTTGGCTTCTTCACGGTGTCCCATATTTCCTGGATATTTTGTGTTAAGGATTTGTTGGTTTTGAGATTTTCTTTGGTTGACGACTCTATATCCTCTAATGAGTCTTCAACACCTGAGATTCTCTCTTCTATCTCTTGTATTCTATTGGTGATACTTGCATCTGTAGTTCCAGACTGTTTACCGAGCTTTTCTATTTCCAGCATCCCTTCATTCTGTGTTTTCTTTATCGTTTCTATTTCAGCTTTCAATCCTTCAACTGTTTGAGCTGTTTCCTTAATTTTTTTGGTTGTTTTTTTCTTGGTGCTCTTTAGATTCTTTGAGAGATTTGTTTATTTCTTGAATTTTTCCCCCATTTCATGGGTTTTTTTGTTTGTTTTTTCTTCTATTTCTTTAAGGGATTTCCTCGTTTCTTCTTTGAGGGTCTCCATCATCTTCATGAAATAATTTTTAAGGTCTGTCTCCTCTTCTTCGTCTATGTAGTGCTTTTCGGGTCTTGCTGGTGTTGGATCCCTGGATTCTGGTGGGGTCATGTTGGTGTTTCTATTGCTGAGTGATCTCTTATTCTGTCTTCTTCCCATCTCTTCTTCCAGTGGGTGCTGGTGGGGTCTTTCCGTCTCCACTGGTCTCCTTCCTTCCTGCAGCTGAAGCTGGGGATGCTGAAGCTGGACTCGCTGGGGTTGGGGTCTTGGAGGGGCTGATGTCTTTCCTGAAGCTGGACTCGCTGGGGTTGGGGTCTTGGAGGGGCTGATGTCTTTCCTGAAGCTGGACTCACTGGGGTTGGGGTCTTGGAGGGGCTGATCTCTTTCCTGAAGCTGGACTAGCTGTGGTTGGGGTCTTGGAAGGGCTGATGTCTTTCCTGTGTGGGCGGGTCTTCTGGATGCTGGGAGCGGCCCCGAAGATCGAGGGGGATGGGTGATGGGCGGGCGGTCCCCGCCGGAGACCCAATCTCACCTGAAGCTGGACTCGCTGGGGTTGGGGTCTTGGAGGGGCTGATGTCTTTCCTGTGTGGGCGGGTCTTCTCTCAAAAACTCTTATACTGTGACAGGAATTCCAGTGCAACTTCCAAAGAGGAACTACAAAGAAAGGGCGAGGGGCTGAAGGCTTACAAGTGTGTATAAGGAAGAATCTGAATTCTCCAGGTGTGGCCTCAATAGTCTAGACACAAGTAAGTGGGTGAGTGGCTCCCTCTAGTGGGGCATAACATGCTTGCAATATTACACCATGAAATACAGTTTTTAAAAATAATAAATATAAAATCTTTTATTTTTACTTAAATTAGAAACAAGCTTGCAAATCAAAACAACTCTGAGATACCATCTCACTCCTGTCAGAATGGCTAAAATCAAAAACTCCAATTACAGTGTATGTTGGAGAGGATGTGGTAAAAGGGGAACACTCCTCCAAAGCTGGTGGGAGTACTGACTTGTACAGCCACTTTGGAAATCAGTATGGAGATTCTTCAGGAAAATGGAAATCAGTCTATCACAAGATCCATAAATTCCACTCTTAGGCATATACCCAAAAGATGCCCATTCATACAACAAGGATGTCTGTTCCACTGTGTTTATAGCAGCATTATTTGTAATAGCCAGAACTTGGAAGCAACCTAGATGCCCCTTGACTGAAGAGTGGATAAAGAAATTGTGGTATATTTACACAATGGGGTACTATTCAGCAGAAAAAAAAACAATGGAATCTTGAAATTTGCAGGCAAATGGGTGGCACTAGAAGAAACCATCTGGAGTGAGGTAACCCAGTCACAAAATGAGAAACATGGCATGTACTCTCTCATATATGGATTTTAGACATAGATCTGATAGTGCCAGCCTACAATCCCATGGCCAGAGAGTCTGGGAAACAGAAACTTCATCCAGTGACTGATGAAAGCAGAGGCAGATACCCACAGACAAACACTGAACTGAACTGGACTCCAGTGTCAGAAAGAGAGAATTGATGGGAAAAGGGGTTAAGACTGGGCTGATTTAACCCACATAAACAGCTGACCTGAACAAGGGGAAGCTCTTGGACTCCAGATTGATGGCTGTGTGGAAAGCATGGGACTACCCAGACCCCCTGAATGTGGGTGTCAGTCAGGAGGCCTAAGTAATCTATGGGGCTTTGGGTAGTACAAATAGACTTTGAGTGCCCATGCCACAATATGGGAGGCTCTCTCAGCCGGGACTCTTGAGGGAGGGCCTAGGCCCTGCCCTGAATGAAATGTCAGTTACTGAAGATCCACCATAGAATGCCTCACCCTCCTTGGTGATTGGAGTGGATATTGGGTGGGGAACTGGGGGACCTGGTGCGGAGGGCGGGCGAGGAGGGGAGGGAGAAGGAGCTGGGATTGACATGTGAAACAAAATTGTTTCTAACCTAAATAATAATAATAATAAAAGAATAATTTGAAAAAAAGAAATAAGTTCGCCAACCCCCCCTCAGATCCCCATTACAATCACCTCTTAACTTTCCAGGGAGGTTGAGGCTTCCATCTCCAAATTCAGTCATGTCATCCCAAGCAGGGCCTAGGCCCTCCCCGTGGGAACATGACCCTAATGAAAAAGCCTATTTCCCTGTGGCAAGAAGCCATCTGGCAGCAGTAACTGCAGAGAAAAACATGTTTACTAAGAACGGGCCGTTCCTTCCATTCCCGGAACAAGGGAAGGGCCCCCAGAACAGCCTGACCGCTCCCTGAGGCAGGATGCCATCCCTGCTTCCCCCCTTTTTCCTGGATCTGGTACTGTGGTATAAAAGCCTGTTTTGGAGTTCAATAAAGAGTCTTCTTGCTAGCCTACTTAAGGATGGTGCAGTTAATCCCGACATCCTCCGCAGGAATCTTGGGCCATTGTTGTGCGGGTGCAGCAGTTGGAGGTCCCACCAAGATCCCAAAAGTGAGTAAGCGGACGGGGTCATCCCTAGTGCCAGCCGGGACGTATTGGGGAAACCAAATAGAAATAAAAAATGGGGAATTCACCAGGAAACGCTGAGTTGCGATATCAATTGAAGAAACTTTTAGAAGAACAGGGCACCGTGATTAAGACAAAGACCCTAAAAGGCTTCTTAACATCTATAGAGAGGGCTAGTCCATGGTTTGTGATAGGAGGAGGACTCAACATCCCGGACTAGGAGGAGGTCCGAAGGGACCTGCAACAGTTTCTGGAAAGAGAGGGCCCAGATTCATTGCCCCCTCCACCTATTCTCTTTGGAGATTCATTAAAGGTGCCCTCTTGAGTGATAAGGTCTGCCTGTGCCAAGTCATCCAGGCAACTAAAGAGGTTCTCTCTGGTATCCAAGAAACTGAAACTAAAGCGTCAATTTTCTCAGATACTGGTGATGAACAATCCACTGATAAATCCAAAGATGGTCAGGACATGGATGGAAAGGACAGAAAGCCCCCGAAAGATTTGGGGCACGTCCCAAAGATGGGGCTGTCATCTCTATCTGTCCCTGTCCGATTTTGAAAATGATAGCACTCGTGATTCGGACTCTTCAGAATCCGAGGAGGAACAACTACTCGCAGAAATCACAGCCCTTAAGAAGGAGCTGTGTAAAGCTAAATTGAGAGACAAAAGCAAAAAGTCCGAGGGCCCCCGTATCTAGGGAAACGGAAGGCCTCCAATTTCACATGCTGGCCTGAGCAATGGCCAATGGATGGCCCAAAAGGAGGGGTTCAATGCTGCCCCATGGTGGCTCCTGTCTTGGAGATTCTGGATCCTAACAATTCTGGCCAGGTGATTTGGCGCCATGACCCCCTGGCCTTCAAGGACTTAAAACAGTTGAAGGAGGCTATGCTGAATTATGGGTCTCAGGCCCCCTTTACCCTCTCTCTGGTGGAATCCTTCATGTCTTAATTTGACCCCCAGCGACTGGCAACAGCTCTGTCACGTGGCCCTCTTGGGAGGAGATTTTCTAATTTAGAGTGGGGAGTTTCAGGATAGGTGTGCTCAGACAGCACAAAGAAATGCCCAGGCAGGACAGCCACAAAGAAATGTGGAAATACTCACTGGAAGTGGCCAATACAGCACTCTCCAACAATAGGAACAGCCTTAAGATTTTCTCAATCCACCCTCCAACTGAGGGCGATCTCTCAGGTTCCCCTTTCTTTCTCCACCTTGGTGTCAGGCAGAGGCCTGGAGATTTAATCCAGAAGATATTAAATATTTTTAATAAAGCAGAGATTCCCCTTTAGGAGGGGAAAACTCAGAATGTTTAGTTTCTGATTTTTTTAAACTCTCATTGGCAGCAGCCACTCCCAAAGTATTATTGGTGCTATAAAAAGTGATGAACGAAGCAGCTGTTGCAGCAGCAGCATCAAGTACAACAGGCCAGCTTCTGGGCCTGTGTTCCAGTACCTGGGGATCGCCTGGGAACTGCACAGAGCTTCCAATACCGGCAGGAGCCAAGCACCCGAGACTCCGGGTCTTCTCTCCCACCAACGAGAACAGGAAACCAGAGGAGCCAGGGAGTCCAGGGAAGCAGCTGTTCCAGCAACAGCATCAGGTACAACAAGCTGGCTTCTGGGCCTATGTTCCAGTGCCTGCGGATCGCCTGGGGACTGCACAGAACTTCCAATCCGAACGGGAGCCAAACACCACAGACTCCAGGACTTCTCTCCCACCAACAAGACCAGGAAACCAGAGGAGCCAGGGAGAGCAGGGGAGTACCTGTTCCTGCCGCAGGATCAGGTACAACAGGATCCATCAAAGGGTCCAGGGGACCAGGTGGGAGGCTAAGCACCCCATATTCCTGTTCTTCTCCACCCACAGGACCAGAATGAGGACAAGGAATAGAAGAACCACCAGATTATTGGACTTGCTAGCACCCACCAAAAGGGAACTCTGGTCCCCTAACCACCAGAGCAATAAGGGGCTCTTTATGCACCCACTAGAAGAGAGATGGGAAAGAGACAATACAAAAACACACTCAGCAACAGAAAAACAAATATGATACCACCAGATTCTAGAGACTCCACACTAGCAAGACTCCAACATTCCAATGCAAACGAAGCAGAAGAGAATGACCTTAAAACCACTTTCATGAAAATAATAGAGGCCCTAAAAGAGGATATAGGAAAATTCCTCAAAGAAATGGAAGAAAAACCAAACCAAAAAAATGCAAGAAATGGAAGAAAAAACAAATCAAAAAGGCAGGAAATGGAAGAAGAAATGAAGCAAAAAATGCAAGAAATGCAAGAAAAAACAAAGCAAAAAATGAAAGAAATGGAAGAAGAAACAAACCAAAAAAGGCAGGAAATGGAAGAAGAAACAAAGCAAAAAAATGCAAGAAATGGAAGAAAAAGCAACCAAAAAATAAAAGAAATGGAAGAAAGAACAAACCAAAAAATTCATAAAAGGCAACAAATGGACGAAAAGATAAACAGAAAATTGCAAGAAGCAATGCAAACACTGCAAGGGTTGAAAACTGAAATAGAGACAATAAAAAAACATAATCTGAAGAAAGGCAGGAAATAGAAAAGCTGAGCAAACAGTCAGGTATTACCGATACAAGCATTACCAACAGAATAGAAGAGATGGAAGAGAGAATCTCAGGTGTTGAAGATACACTAGGAGAAATGGATTCACCAACCTAAGAAAATCTTAAGTCCAACAAATCCTTAACACAAAACATCCAGGAAATATGGGACACCATGAAAAGACCAAACCTAAGTATAATAGGTATAGAAGAAGGTGAAGAAAACCACCTCAAAGGGGCAGAAAACATATTCAACAAAATCATAGAAGAAAACTTTCCCAACCTTAAGAAAGACATGCTAATGAAGGTACAAGAAGCTTACAGAACACCAAATAGAGTGGACCACAAAAAAATCCCCTCACCACATAATAATCAGGACCCCAAATATACAGAATAAAGAAAGAATATTAAGAGCAGCTAAGGAAAAAGGCCAAGTAACATATAAAGGCAGACCTATCAGAATTACACCTGGCTTCTCCATGGAAACTCTGAAAGCCAGAAGATCCTGGATAGATATTCTACCAACACTAAGAGACCATGGATGACAGCCCAGGCTACTATACCCGGCAAAGCTCTCAATCACTATAGATGGAGAAAAAAAGATACTCCATGACAAAACTAGATTCAAGCAATATGTATCCACTAACCCAGCCCTACAGAAAGTTTTGGAAGGAAAACTCCAACCCAAGGAAGCTAACTACAACCAGAAAAACAGAGGCATTAGAGACTCCCACTCTACCAACAGCCAAAAGAACACAGGGATGAAATTCCACGCATAATTCCACCAACAACAACCATTGCAAAACGAAGAAGGATGAGCAATCAATGGTCATTAATATCCCTCAACATTAATGGCCTTAACTCACCCATAAAAAGACACAGGCTAGCAGAATGGATTCGAAGACAGAACCCTTCCTTCTGCTGCATACAAGAAACACACCTCTCACCCTCAAAGACAGACATTACCTGAGAGTTAAAGGTTGGGAAAAAATTTTTCAATCAAATGAACCCAAGAAACAAGCAGGGGTAGCAATCCTAATATCTAACAAACTAGACTTTAAAATAAAATCAATCAAAAGAGATGGAGGAGGTCATTACATACTCATCACAGGTGAAACCCACCAAGATGAAGTGTCTATCCTGAACATCTATTCCCCAAATACAAAGGCAACCACATTCATAAAAGAAATATTATTAGAATTTAAATCACATCTAAAGCGCCATACAGTTATAGTGGGAGATTTCAACACACCACTCTCACCACTAGACAGGAATACCAGACAGAAACTCAACAAAGAAGCAAAGGGTCTAATAGAAGTAATGACCCAACTGGGATTAACAGATATCTATAGAACATTTCATCCACATAAAAAAGAATATACATTCTTCTCACCACCACATGGAACCTTCCCAAAAATCGACCATATACTTGGCACCATATCACACCTCAGTAGCTACAAAAAAATTGGAATAACTCCATGCATCTTAACAGACCACCATGCTTTAAAATTAGATTTCAACAACAACACAAATTGCAGAAAACCTACAAATTCATGGAAATTGAATAATGCTTAACCGCACAATTCCTGGGTCAAAGAAGAAATAAAAAAAGAAATTAAAGACTTCCTCGAATTCAATGAGAATGAAGACACAACATACCCAAACCTATGGGACACTTTGAAAGCAGTGCTACAGGGGAAGTTCATACAACTAAGTACCCACAGGAAGAAACTGGAGAACAGTTATACTAGAGAATTAACAGCACAGCTGAAAGCTCTAGAACACAAAGAAGCAAACTCCCCCAGGAGGAGTAGATGCCAGGAGATAATCAAATTGAGGGCTGAAATCAATAAAGTAGAAACTAGGAAAACAATACAAAGAATCAATTCAAGGAAGAGTTGCTTCTTTGAGAAAATCAACAAGATAGATAAACCTTTGTCCAAACTTACCAAACAGCAGAGAGTGATCATGCAAATTAACAAAATCAGAAATGAAAAGGGGGACATAACAACGGACACTGAGGAAATCCAGAGAATTATCAGGTCAAACTTTGAAAACCTGTACTCCACAAAATTCAAAAATTTAAAGGAAATGGACAATTTTCTGGATAGATATCACTTGCCAAAACTAAATCAAGACCAGATAAACAATCTAAACAGACACATAACCCCTATGGAAATAGAAGCAGTCATCAAAAGTCTCCCAACCAAAAAAAGTCCAGGTCCAGATGGCCTCAGTGCAGAATTCTACCAGAAATTCAAAGAACAGCTTATACCAATTCTTCTCAAAGTATTCCATGCAATAGAAACAGAAGGGTCTTTGCCAAACTCTTTCTAAGAGGCTTCAATAACCTTGATCCCCAAGGCACACAAAGACACAACTAAGAAAGAGAACTTCAGACCAATATCCCTCATGAATATTCATGCAAAAATACTCAATAAAATACTGGCAAATTGGATCCAAGAACACATCAAAACAATCATTCACCACGATCAAGTAGGTTTCATCCCAGGGATGCAGGGAGGGTTCAACATATGAAAATCCATCAACGTAAACCACCATATAAACAAGCTAAAAAACAAAATCACATGATCATCTCACTAGATGCTGAAAAAGCCTTTGAGAAAATCCAACACCCCTTCATGATTAAGGTCTTGGAGAGATCTGGGATAACAGGGACATACTTAAACATAATAAAAGCTATATAGAGTAAACCAACAGCCGACATCAAACTAAATGGACAGAAACTCAACGCAATTCCTCTAAAATCAGGAACAAAACAAGGCTGTCCACACTCTCCATACTTTTTCAACATGGTCCTTGAAGTTCTAGCCATTGCCATATGACAACAAAGGGGGACCAAGGGGATACAAATTGGGAAGGAAGAGGTCAAACTTTCACTGTTTGCAGACGATATGATAGTTTACATCAATTACCCAAAGAACTCTACCAGGGAACTCTTACAGCTGATTAACACCTTCAGCAAAGTGGCAGGCTACAAGATCAACTCAAGAAAATCAGTAGCCCTACTATATACAGATGATAAAAGGACTGAAAAAGAAATGAGAGAAACATCACCCTTTACAATTGCCACAAACAACATAAAATAACTTGGGGTAACACTAACCAAACAAGTGAAATACCTGAATCCCAAGAATTTTGAATCTTTAAAGAAAGAAATTAAAGAAGCCCTCAGAAAATGGAAAGATCTCCCACACTCTTGGATAGGTAGGATCAATGTAGTAAAAATGGCAATCCTGCCGAAAGCAATCTACAGATTCAATCAATCGCCATTAAAATACCAGCACAATCCTTCACAGACCTTCAAAGAACAATAATCAATTTTGTATGGAAAAACAAAAGACCCAGGATATCGAAAACAACCCTGTTCAACAAGGCAACGTCCAGAGGCATCACCATGCCTGACCTCAAGCTCTATTATAGAGCTATAGTCCTGAAAACAGCTTGGTATTGGCACAAAAATAGACAGGTAGACCAATGGAATCGAATTGAAAACCCGGATATTAACCCACACATGTATGAACATCTGATCTTTGACAAAGAAGCTAAAAATATACAATGGAATAAAGAAAGCATCTTCAACTAATGGTGCTGGCATAACTGGAGGCTGGCATGTAGAAGAATGCGGATCGATCCATGCCTATAGCCATGCACAAACCTTAAGTCCGAATGGATCAAAGACCTCAACATAAATCCAGCCACACTGAACCTCTTAGAAGAGAAAGTGGGTGGTACCCTTGAACGAATTGGTACAGGAGACAGCTTCCTGAACATAACACCAGTAGCACAGACAGTGAGATCAACAATTAATAAATGGGACCTACTGAAACTGAGAAGCTTCTGTAAGGCAAAGGACACAGTCAGCAAGACAAAAAGGCAGCCCACAGAATGGGAAAAAATATTCACTAATCCCACATCTGACAGAGGGTTGATCTCCAAAATTTACAAAGAACTCAAGAAGCAAGTCTCCAAAACAGCAAAGGATCCAATTAAAAAGTGGGCTGCAGAACTAAATAGAGAGTTTTCAATAGAGGAGTCTAAAATGGCTGAGAGGCACTTGAGAAAGTGCTCAACATCCTTAGCCATCCGGGAAATGCAAATCAAAACAACTCTGAGTTACGAGCCCACTCCTGTCATAATGGCTAAAATCAAAAACACCAATGACAATTTATGCTGGAGAGGATGTGGTGAAAGGGGAACACTCCTCCATTGCTGGTGGGAGTGCCAACTGGTTCAGCCACTTTGGAAATCAGTATGGAGATTCCTTAGAAAAATGGGTAAAAACCTACCACAAGACCCAGCAACTCCACTCTTAGGCATATATCCAAAAGATGCCCATTCATACAGCAAAGATGTCTGTCCCACTATGTTCATAGCAGCATGATTTGTAATTGCCAGAACTTGGAAGCAACCTAGATGCCCCTCAACCGAAGAGTGGATAGAGAAAATGTGGTACATTACACAATGGAGTACTATTCAGCAGAAAAAAACAATGGAATCCTGAGATTTGCAGGCAAATGGATGACACTACAAGAAACCATCCTGAGTGAGGTAACGCAGTCACAAAAAGAGAAACATGGCATGTACTCCCTCATACATGGATTTTAGACATAGATCTGGGGAGTGACAGCCTACAATCCCATGGCCAGAGAGTCTGGGAAACAGAAACTTCATTCAGTGGCTGATGGAAGAAGAGGCAGACTCCCTCAGTTAAGTACTGAGCTTAACTCAAGAAAGCCAGTAACAGAGAGGGAGGACTGATGACCAAAGGGATTAAGACTGGGCTGGTTTAACCCCCAGAAACAGCTGACCTGACAAGGGTTAACTCTTGAATCCTAGGCATCAGTCTGGGAATCCAGCATGGGACTGATCAAGACCCCCTGTATGTGGGTGTCAGTGAGGAGGCCTAGGTAATCTATTGAGCCTTGGGCAGTAGATCAGTATTCATCCCGAGTATGCACACGGCCTTTGAACTCCCATCCAACAATGTGAGGTGCACTCTCCCCCTGAACTCTTGGTGGAGGGTCTAGGCCCTGCCCTGTATGAAATGACAGACTATGGACACCCCCATGGAGGGCCTCACCCTCCCTGGGGGAATGAGGGGATAATGGGGGAGGTTGGAGGGAGGGCACGGGAGGAGGGGAGGGAAAGGGGAGGGACCTGGTACTGACTTGTGAAGCAACCTTGTTTCTTATCTAAATTTAAACTGAAAAACAAAATTTAAAAAAGTGATGAACAGGAAACTAGAATGACTAACTGGCGTCAAAATGGGGGGGATCCTCACCAGCGCCCATACTTCCCTTACCTGAGTGTTCAGCGATGGTTGGACCATCTTTATCATGGTGAGCATTCCCAGGATCGGGAGTAGTATCGGGGTCAACATGCCTGATGCACCATTCGTGGACCCAAATGGGCTTCTCACTTCGTGGAGGGAAAACGCAAACAGCCCCTCGGATCCTAGCTAGTAGTGGAATGTGTGGCTGCCATTTTCCTGTAATCAAGTCCTTCCATCTGACCCATCGCAAAGACTGGGAGGGACAAATTATTACTGTCTATGGTCAAATATTTTAAAATGTAAAGTATGGTAGATAACTGGATATTGGTGGAGGTAACATAGTCCCTCTCTTTTATTTTCTTAAAATATTGTTTGAGAGTGGCATGGGTGTGCTCCACAATGGCCTGTCCCGTGGGGTTGTGAGGAATACCAAAAGAATGGACAATGTGATGTTCCCTGAAAAAGGCAGCAAAGCAATTGCTGACATAAGCAGAGCCATTGTCTGTTTTTAGGGCATCGGGAACACCCATGTAAGCAAATAACATCTTTAATCTTCTCTCCTGAGTGGAGAGAGGCGAAAATCAGTTTAGAATACGTATCCACAAAGACATGCATATATTTTAATTTCCATGCCTGCGGCAGGTGAGTGGCATCCATTTGCCAAAGATGGTTGGCCCTGAGGCCCCAAGGATTTACCCCCTCATTGGGAGAATTATGAAAAAGGGCACAATCAGGGCACTGAGAGGTAATCTGCGTAGCCATGGATAAGGGGCACCCAGTGTGAAATTTAATGGAGCGGGCATTTAGATGATACCACTCATGGAGCTGGTGGGCAAGCTGCTCCTGAGTGAGTAAGACCCTAGGGATGGGTCAAGGAGTCAGCAAATTGATTGCCCTGGGCAAGAAGTCCTGGAAGGTTAGTATGTGCATGAACAAATCCCACATAAGCAGGGTAGATGCGCTGCCCAATAAGATGTTGCAGCTGAAATAATAAAGAACGAACCTGAGAGGTTGGAAGAACATATGGAGAAGTTTCTAAAGGTCTAACAATGTTGGCAACATAAACATTATCAGTATATAAATTAAATGGCTCACCCTCAAACATTTAGAAGGCCATCAAGCAGGCAAACAACTCAGAGCCTTGTGCTGACACCTGCCCTATGGGTATCCTCTTCTGCACCTGAGAAGAAACTACCACCGCGAAACCCTTGGAGGAGCCGTCTGTAAAGACTGAGCGAGCTCCAAATATAGGGTTCTCCTTTAAAATCTTGGGAAAAAAATTACAGGGTGTTGTTCAAAAAAAGACATCAAGGGGCTATTGGGATAATGGTTATCAAACTTGGCACCTGTAGATGTAATAAACAGGGTCCACCCATCATCGAAGGTCTGTAGATGTTCCACCTCCCCCTTATCATAAGGAAGGATAATTTTATCAGGACTCTTTCCAAAGGTTTGGATGCTAAACTTGTGCGCTTTCAGATCATAGTAGGGGGCCACTACCTTCTTAGGGGAGGCTGACAAATGTATCCAGTAAATAGGACCAGTCTGCCAAAACACAGCAGTGGGCAAAAAGCTAGATGAAAGTACAACCAGAACAAGGGGCTTGCTCTATACTTTTTAACAACAATTGTAGGGCATCTCGGCCTCTGGGGTAATCTGTCTAGGGGAATTCAGAGCAGGATCTCCAGGAAGAATATCATAAAGGGGTTTAAGGGCTGCAGTTTTAATAGAAAGAGAAGGGCTAATCCACTGCACGTCTCCCAAAAATCTCTGCCAATCATGAAGCGTTTTTAAATTTGAACAATCAATTTGGAGTCTTTGGGGCTGGAGGCCAGTTTGTTGAATTTGATGACACAAATAAGTATAAGGGGTCTCTTTAGGATCTTTTCTGGAGCCAAAATAAATCTGTGGGCCTCCAGGAGCTCTTGTAGCTCTGCAAAGCCTATGTAACATTGCCTTCCTTCAGCTGCAGCCAAAAGAATTTCATCCATGTAGTGGATAATGTAAAGATCAGGGAACTTACATCTGAGGAGATCTAAACAGGCAGCTACATAAATTTGGCATATAGTTGAACAGTTAGCCATCCCTTGGGGGAGCACCGCCCATTGGAAGCAAAGGGCAGGCTCCCTAAAATTAATCGCAGGAAGGTTAAACGTAAACTAAGGACTATCTTGAGAATGCAGGGGAATGGAAAAGAAGCAATCCTTCAAATCAATGACAATCAAATGCCAGTCTCTAGGAATGGCCATAGGCATGGGCAAGCCAGGCTGGAGCGCCCCCATAGGCTGCATGGTCGCATTCATGGCCCTCGGGTCTTGTAGTAACCTCCATTTCCCTGAAGATTTTTTAATTACAAATATCAGGGTACTCCACAGGGATGTGGAGGGGACCAAATGACCCACCTCAAAATTGTTCTTGAACTAGCTGATGAGCCGCCTGAAGTTTCTCTGCTGGTAAGGGTCACTGTTCCACACATACCAGATCATCCGATAGCCATGTGATGGGTATGGGGGCTGGCGGCGCAACAGTGACCCTCATCAAAAATGACCAAAACCCTTCCTATTCCCTGGAGCCCTGGTCTCCAAAGGGAGGGTTGCCACTGGGCAAACCTCTCCCTGTTCTAGTTTACCTAGTCCCCTCTCTGGACTCCAGCCCATCCCTTGCATCATCTGGGGGGCCCTGCTTTTGGACTTGGGTGCCTGGGTGGTGAGGACCACTCCCATTAAGCATCTCCACATTTCTCTGGGGCTGTCCAGCCTGTGCATTTCTTTGAGCTGTCTGGCTGCATTTTTCTTGAAACTCACCTCTCCAAATCAAATAATGTCCCCCAGAGAGAGCCTCTCGACAAAGCTTCTGCCAATCACTAGGTGTCAAGTTAAGAGACACAAAAGATTCCATTAAGGAAAGTGTAAAGGGAGCTTGCACTCCATAATTTAGAGTTGCCTATTTAAGTTGTTTTATGTCTTTGAAACTTAAAGGGTCATGATGCCAAATGGCCTGCCCGGAATTGTTCAGGTCTGGAGCTTCCATTACCGGGGCCACCACCGGGCAGTATTGGACCCCTCCTTTAGGTCTTCCCTCAAGGTCCAAGAAGGATTGGGTCTTATCATAGGAGGAGTCCCTTTTTTCAGAGTATGGAGGAGGGTTTCTCTCCCTGTCCTGTCTTTTCTTAATTCGAGTCTTTTTTAGTGCTTTTTTAAGGGCCGAGATCTCAGCAAATAACCATTCCTTCTCAGACTGTGACAAGTCAAAGTCTGAGCTACTTTCATTTTCTAGGTCTGACAGAGAAGGATATAACCAATTCTGACCGGAGTCCTTCTTTTTGGGTTGTGCCCCGAGATCTCTACCCATTTTGTTGTTGTTGTTGCTGCTAAAAGACTCCTCATCCTCATTAACAATGGAGCCTCTAGTTTCAGGCAGGGTCTCTTCAGATGATTCATCCTTACTCTCTGCCCCTTAACTCAGGGAGGCTTGAGTCTCAGTCTCTTGTAACTCTAAAAAACCTCTTTTGTGGCCTGAACTACCTGGCAGTGGCGAACCTTATCTGTCAAAAGTGCACCCCTCACTAATCTCCATAAGGAGAATGTGGATGGGGGCAAGGACTCAGATCCCTCTTTTCATAAAAGTCTATGAAGATCACGGTGAACCTCCTCCCAATCTGGGATATTTAAGCTTCCCCCAGTAATGAACCATGGACTCGCTTGTTCAATCGATTTTAGAAAGCCTTCTAGGGTTTTAGCCTTGACTGTAATCCCCTGTCCTTCAAGTAACCTTTTTACTTGATATTGTAATTCAAGCTTCCCGGAACTATTCTTTTCTTATCCTCCCCAATCCGTCCCTAGCTGGCAAAAGGGACAACCCTGTCCACTTACCTCGCTTTCATGATCTCAGTGGGACCTCCAATTGCTGTGACCGCTATGCAGCCTGTATCCAAGAATGTGCAGAGGGTGTCGGGATTGATGACACAGAGACCAGTCGGCGGTGCAAGGAAAACTTTAAGCAGGCCCCAAGAAGGCTCAAGAAAACTTCCCAAGAAAGTCTTCCCTCAAGAAAAGCTTCCACTCCCTTCCTTACCCCTGGTGGTTTCGCTCTGACCCCAGAGGCGTTGGTGGGTGGGTCAGGAAGAGATGGTTAGTCTTTGGAAAAGGTCAAGGGCAGGGTGTTCCCATGGATGAGCCCTTTTCAGGAACTTATTGCTCCGGTAAACATTTCTTATGGACACCGGATTCTTTTCAGTAAACATGTTTTTAGTTTACTGCTCCCAGGATGATGGGGAAGTGGGCCTCCGGCCAAAGTCTTTTGCTCCCACAATTGGAGACTTCTCCATATGTTCTTCCCACCTCTCAGGTTCGCCCCCTCTTAGTTAGGTTTCAGCACTTCCTTTGGCAATGAAGAGATCCTGCTTTTGTGGGATGCATACGTACCCATACTGGACTTCCGGGACCCCTTGCCCAAGGAAATCAGGTTGCAGATTCTTTAACTAGATCCCCAATGGTTATGTTTACAGAAGAACAGCATGCTCTCCACCTTCACGAGCAGTATCATTTAAATGCTCGTTCTCCTAAGTTTCATACTAATTGTCCATTTCCTGTTGCCTCCCAATGTCCAGACTGTGCCCCTTATTAAAATAATTCCCCTAATGAGGGAGTGAATCCCCGAGGACTAAAGGCTAATAATCTCTGACAGATGGAAGTCACCCATCTCCCTCAGAGAGAAAAACTGAAATATATGCATGTTTCAGTGGATACATATTCCAAGGTAGTTTTTGCATCCCTACATTCGGGAGAAAGAATTAAGGATGTTATTTCCCATTGCCTGCAGGCTTTTGCCTATATGGGTGTTCCTGACATTTTAAAAACAGACAATGGACCTGCGTATGCTAGTTATCACTTTGCGGCCTTTTATAAAGAGTATCAAATTAATCATTCCATTGGCATCCCACATAATCCTACGGGACAAGCCATTGTGGAACGAATTTATGCTACCCTTAAACAATATTTTTATAAAATAAAAAAGGGGGAATATAGGCCCTCCCCGAATGCCCAATAATCCACCATATTATATATTTTAAAATTTTTGATTATAGATAAAAATAATTTGTCAGTCATGGAAAGGCGTTGGAATAAACCTTCCCAAATGTTGGGATGGGTCAGATGAAAGGATTTAATTACAGGATTATGGCAGCCCCCTACTCCTCTGTTAGCTAGGGTTCAAGGGGCTGTTTGTGTTTTCCCTCCAGGGAAAGAGAAACCCATTTGGGTACCGGATCAATATGTTCATCCGTGGACACTGATCCTGATATCCCTTCTCCAACTGTGATCCAAGGAGGGATGAACGGTATAGGCACTGGTGAGGAATCCCCCAATATTGATGCCAAAATTGTTCCCTGTCCAACTGCTGGCTCCCGACGGATTCCAGCACGATGGTGGTCAGAATTCCAGCTCTCGTGCCCCTAGTGGCTGAGGATCATCATGAGGGACAGGAACTTATCCTCTACAGACAGCAGAGGGACTTCGGCATTACTGCAGTGGTTGTTGCTGCTATTGTTATCTCAACGACCGCTGCCACCATTGCCAGAATTGCTGTTGCTCAATCTGCCGCCAATGTAGATACCATCAATTTCCTCGCTGGCAGAGTCAGCGAGGCCCTGGCCATGCAAAATACTCTGAACTCTCACATTCAATTTGGAATTCTTAATCTAAATCAACAGACTGCCCTACTCCAAGAACAGATTAATGTTATGGTTGGTTCAGCAAGCCTCCTGTTCTCATTTTTATCATTCTGCTTATGTTACCTTGCTTGAGGTTCATGATGTTTCTGCTGAAGTGTCCCGCCTAAATAAGTTCTTGGCGGGACCTTGGAATGACACTTTTGTAAATGTCACCAATACTTTGGCTCACCAAATTGTAATGATAAATCAGACTAGGGTAAACCCTGTTTCTGTTGAAGGCTGGTGGAATGCTATGGCCCAGATCGGGGGTTGGGTACAGCATTTGGGGTGGCACATTGTCTCTGGGGATCTTGGGGCTGGTTGTGGCCAGGATCAGAGTCCTCGCATTGTGCATGCTCCAGCAAGTCTTCTCCCGCAGGGAGCAAATCGATCGGCAAGTTACTCAGTTTGGCTCATCGTGCTCTCAGAAGCCATGAGGTCTGGTTACAGATGCTCCAGAAGTGAAGGGTGCCAATGACGGGCAACTCATGGAGACATCTCCTGCCTAAGACAGGGGTTTCAGGGTGCCTCCATGATGGATAAGGGAAGGCGTTCTTTACCCGACCTAAGACAGGGCCCCTCATATAAAATAAAAAAGGGGGAATTTTGAGAACATGACCCTGATGAAAAAGCCTATTTCCCCGTGGCAAGAAACCATCTGGCAGCAGTAACCGCAGAGAAAAACATGTTTACTAAGAGCGGGCCATTCCTTCTGTTCCCGGAACAGGGGAAGGGTCCCCGGAACAGCCTGACCACTCCCTGAGGCAGGATGCACCCCCACTTCTCCCCTTTTTCCTGCACCTGGTGCTGTGGTATATAAGCCTGTTTTGGAGATCAATAAAGAGTCTAATTGCTAGCCTACTTAAGTGTGGTGCAGTTAATGCCGACGTACTCCACAGGAATCTTGGGTCATTGCTGCATGGGCATAGCACTCCCCCATTTGTCCAGGCTGAGAGAGCATCCCTCCATGTGGAGTGGGCTGCCAAGTCCATTCTTATGCCAGGAATAATGACCTGAAAACCCATAGATTGCGAGGCCTCCTCACTGACACTTAAATTAGGGGATTTGGATCAGTCCCATGATGGCCTCTCAGCCATCAGTCTGAGGTCTATGAGCTCCCCCTTGTTCAGGTCAGCTGTTTCTGTCGGTTTCACCAGCCAGGTCTTGACCCCTTTGCCCATCACTCCTCCCTCTCTGCAACTAGTTTCCAAGAGTTCAGTTCAGTGTTTAGCTGTGGGTGTCTGCCTCTGCTTCCATCAGTCACTGGATGAAGGTTCTAGGATGGCATATAAGGAAATCATCAAGCTCATTATCAGGGAGGGGCATTTAAGTTAGCCTCTCCACTATTGCTTAAATTGCCAGTTGCACCCTTGTAGATCTCTGGAAATCTCACTAGTACCAGATCTCCCCTCAAACCTATAATGACTCCTTCTATTATGGTATCTCATCCTGCTCTCCTCTATTCTTATCCTGACTCAACCTTCCTGCTCTCCCACATCCTCCTCTCCCCTCATCTTCTCCACCAGTCTTTCTCCCAGCTCCCTCTCCCCACCACCCATGTTCCCCATAAGCTCAAGACATCCTATCCAATGCCCCTTCTCCAACGTACAATGCATATCTCTCTTAGGGTCCTCCCTGTTTCCTAGACTCTCTGGCAGTGAGACTGTATGCTGACACTCCCATGATTCATGTCTAAAATCCATATATGAGTGAGTATATACCATATCTGTCTTTTTGTGACTGTGTTATCTTACTCAGTGTGGTTTCTTCTAGTGCCATCCATTTGCCTGAAATTGTCAAGATTGCATTTTTTCCGCTGATTAATACTCCACTGTGTAAATGTACCACATTTTCTCTATCCACTCTTCAGTTGAGGGGCATCTAGGTTGCTTCCAGGTTCTGGCTATTACAAATAATGTTGCTATGAACATAGTGGAACAGAGTCCTTGTTGTATGAATGCACGTCTTTTGGATATAAGCCCAAGAGAGGAATTTCTGGGTCTTGTGGTAGATTGAGTCCCACTTTCCTGAGGAATCTCCATACTGAATTCCATAGTAGCTGTATGAGTTGGCACTCCCATCAGCAGTGGAGGAGTGTTCCCCTTTCACCACATCCTCTCCAGCATGAATTGTCTTCGGTGTTTTTGATTTTAGCCATTCTGACAGGAGTAAGATGGTATCTGAGAGTTGTTTTGATTTGCATTTTCCTGATGGCTAAGGATGTTGAGCACTTTCTCAAGTGCCTCTCAGCCATTTTAGACTCCCCCATTGAGAATTCTCTATTTAGTTCTGTACCCCAGCTTTTAATTGAATCCTTTGGTGTTTTGGAGACTTGCTTCTTGAGTTCTTTTTAAATTTTGGAGATCTGCCCTGTCAGATGTGGGGTTAGTGAATACCTTTTCCCTGTCAAGTCTGCTGCGCGGCCTGTGTCCGAGAACGTGCGGAGGGTGTTGGGGATTGACAACACAGAGACTCGTTCAAGGATATAAAGAAAACTTTAAGCAGGCCCCAAAAAGGTTCAAGAAAACTTCCTAAGAAAGGCTCCCACCAGAGAAGCTTCTGCTCTCTCCTCTCCCCTGGCTGGTTCTGCTCTGACCCCAGAGGTGGATGTGGGTGGGTCTGAAGGTGCGGTTAGTCTTTGGACAAGGTCGAGGTCAGGGCGGTTTCCGTGGGCAGGCCTTTTCCAGGGACTTATTGCCCCGGACACTGTATTGTTCTTAGTAAATATGTTTTTAGTAAACATTGTCTTACAGCTGCCTACTCCCAGGCAGAAGAGGAAATGGGTCTCTGCTCAAGGTCTGGTGTCCCCACATTTCCCAATCTGTGGGCTGCCATTTTTGTCTTGTTGACTGTGTCCTTTGCCTTACAGAAGCTTCTCAGTTTCAGGAGGTCCATTTATTAATTGTCAATCTCAGTGTCTGTCCTACTGGTGTTATGTTCAGGAAGCTGTCTCCTGTACTAATTCATTCAAGGGTACCACCCACTTTCTCTTCTAAGAGGTTCAGTGTGTCTGGATTTATATTGAGGTCTTTGATCCATTTGGACTGAAGTTTTGTGCATGGAGATAGACATGGATCTATCTGCTGTCTTCTACATGCCCACATCCAGTTATCTTAGCATCATTTGTTGAAGATGCTTTCTTTTTCCATTGTACAATTTTAGTTTCTTTGTCAAAGATCAAGTATTTATAGGTGTATGGGTTAATATCAGAGTTTTCCATTTGATTCCATTGGTCTACCTGTCTATTTTGGTGCCAATACCAAGCTGTTTTCAGGACTATAGCTCCAGAAGAATGCTGGACGTCAGGTATGGTGATGCCTCTTGAAGTTCCTTTATTGTACAGGGTTGTTTTGGCTATCCTGTATCTTGTTTTTCCATAAAAAGTTGAGTATTATTCAAGGTCTGTGAAGAAATGTTCGGGGATTCTGATGGGGATTGCATTGAATCTGTAGATTGCTTTTGGCAAGATTGCCATTTTTTCTATGTTGATCCTACCTATCCAAGAGCATGGGAGATCTTTCCATTTTCTGCTATCTTCTTTATTTTCTTTCTTTATTGACTCAAAGTTCTTGTCATACAGGTCTTTCACCTGTTTGGTTAAAGTTACCCCAAGATATTTTATGTTGTCTGGGGCTATTGTAAAGGGTGATGTTTCTCTGATTTCATTCTCAGCCCTTTTATCGTCTGTATATTGTAGGGCTACTGATTTTGTTTTGTTTACAGTGGTCAGGAAGCCTCCCCTTGAATGTCTGGGCCAGAACCAAACATTACCTTCCCAGGAAGGACCAGGAAGGTTTGAACAACCTGAAGACTCTAGTGAGGTGCAGGATTTTTTCCACCCTGGTATTTGGTCTTGTCTTTGCCCACAGTCACTGATCTACCAGTGTTTGAGTGAAGGGCTGGTCACTTGGTCTAAGGATATTTTTCTTTCAGTTAATCTTGTATCCTGTCACTTTGCTAAAGGTATTTACCAGCTGTAGAAGTTCCCTGGCAGGGTTTTCAAGTCACTTATATTAACTATCATATCATCTGTAAATAGTGAAAGTTTGACTTCTTCTTTTCCAATTTGTATCCCCTTGATCTCCTTTTGTTGTCTTGTTGCTCTAGCTAGAACTTCAAGTACAATATTGAAGAGTTATGGAGAGAGTGGACAGCCTTATCTTGTTCCTAATTTTAGAGGAACCACGTTGAGTTCCTCTCCATTTAGTTTGATGTTGGCTGTTGGTTTAGTTTTTATTATGTTCAGGTATGTTCCCATTATCCCTGATCTCTCCAGAACCTTTATCATGAAGGGGTGTTGGATTCTGTCAAAGGCTTTTTCAGCATCTAGTGAGATGATCATGTGGTTTTTCTTTTGTGGTTTGTTAATATGGTGGATTACATTGATAGATTTTCATATGATGAACCATTCCTGCATCCCTGGGATGAAGCCTACTTGATCATGGTGGATTATTTTTCTGGTGTGTTCTTGCATTTGATTTGCCAGTATTTTATTGAGTATTTTCGCATCAATGTTCATGAGCAATATTGGTCTATAGTTCTCTTTCTTAGTTGTGTCTTTGTGTGGCTTGGGTATCAAGGCAATTGTAGCCTCATAAAAAGAACTTGGCAGTGAAACTTCTGTACTATTTTGTGAAATAATTTGAGGAGTATTGGTATTATCTGTTCTTTGAATTTCTGGTAGAATTCTGCACTGAAGCCATCTGGGCTTGGCTTTTTTTTTGGTTGGGAGACTTTTGATTACTGTTTTTATTTCATTAGGGGTTATGGGTTTGATTAAATTGCTTATCTCTTCTTGATTTTATTTTGGTGAGTTATATCTATCCAGGAAATTGTCCATTTCATTTAAATTTTCAAATTTTCTGGAGTACAGGTTTTCAAACTATGACCTGAAGATTCCCTGGATTTGCTCAGTGTCTGTTGTTATGTCCCCCTTTTTATTCCTGATTTTGTTAATTTGCATGTTTTCTCTGTCTTTTAGTCAGTTTGGATAAAGATTGGTCTATCTTGTTGATTTTCTCAAAGAACCAACTCTTTGTTTCATGGATTCTTTGTATTGTTTTGTTTGTTTCTACTTTATTGATTTCAGCCTCAGTTTGATTATTTCCTGGTGTCTACTCCTCTGGGGTGAGTTTGTTTCTTTTTCTTCTAGAGTTTTCAGTTGTACTGTTAATTCTATAATGTGACTATTCTCCAGTTTCTTCATGTGATCTCTTAGTGCTATGAACTTTCCTCTTAGCATTGCTTTCAAAGTGTCCCATAAGTTTGGGTATGTTGTGCCTTCATTTTCATTGAATTCTAGAAAGTCTTTAATTTCTTTCTTTATTTCTTCCTTTACCCAGGAATGGTGCAATTGCATGTTACTCAATTTCCATGAGTTTGTAGGTTTTCTGCTATTTGTGTTGTTGTTGAATTCTAACTTTAAAGGATTACTCCAATTTTTTGTACCTGTTGAGGTTTGCTATGTTCCCAAGCATGTGGTCAATTTTAGAGAAGGTCACATGTGACACTGAGAAGAAGGTATATTCTTTTGTATTTGGATGGAATGTTCTATAGATGTCTGTTAAGCCCAGTTGGGTCATAACTTCTGTTAGTTCCTTTATTTCTTTGTTAATTTTCTGTCTGATGATCCTGTCTAGTGGTCACAGTGGGGTGTTGAAGTCTCCCACTGTAACTGTGTGAGGTTTTATGTGTGATTTGAGTTTTAGTAATGTTTCTTTTACAAACATGGGTGCCTTTGTATTTGGGTCATAGATATTCAGAATTGAGACTTCTTCCTGATGGATTTTTCCTGTGATGAATATGAAATGACCTTCTTCATCTTTTTTGATTGATTTTAGTTTGAAGTCTAATTTGTTAGATACTAGGATAGTTACACCAGCTTATTTCTTGGGTCCATTTGATTGGAAAATCTTATCCTAACCCTTTACTCTGAGTTAATGTCTGCCTTTGAAGTTGAGGTGTTAAGAGAAGCTTTCCTTGAGAGGAGCCTTCCCGCCCGCCTGGTTCCAGATCCGCTTCAGTCCCAAATAAACATACAGGAGGCTATATTAATTATGAAGCTGTTGGCCTTGCTTGTTTCTTACTAGCTAGCTCTGACTTAAGTAATTACCCCATAATTGTTAATCTAAGTATGTCTCTTACCGGCGAGGTTTCCGGGCTTCCTACCCCAATGGCATTACATCTCGACTCTCTTGTGTTTCTCCTTCCCAGAATCCTCCTGGACTCCTAGCCCCACCTATCTAGATTCCTATAGGCTCAACAGTACTTTATTGACAAATAACAGGACTTCCCCCAACATTGAGGTATGTATCTTGTATGCAGCAGAAGGGTGAATTCTGTCTTCATATCCATTTTGTTAGTATGTGTCTTTTTATAGGCAAATTAAGACCATTAATATTGAGGGAAATTAAGGACTATCGAGTGCTAATTTTTGCTTGCTTTTGATTTGTTATTGGTGGTGTTATTGTTTGTGGATTTACTCTGCTTTTTCTTTTGGCTTTTGGTAAAGTGGGATTATCTATTGCCTATGTTTTTGTGAGTGTAGTTATCCTCCTTGGGTTAGAGTTTTCCTTCCAGTACTTTCTGTAGGGCTGGATTAGTGGATATGTATTGTTTAAATCTGGTTTTGTCATGGAACATCTTGTTTTATCTATCTATAGTGATTGAAAACTTTGCTGGGTATAGTAGTCTGGGCTGACATCCATGGTCTCTTAGTGTTTGTAGACTATCTATCCAGGACCTTCTGGCTTTAAGAGTTTCCATGGATAAGTAAGAGTGATTTTGATAGGCTTGCCTTTATATGTTACTTGGCCTTTTTCCTTAGCTGCTCTTAATATTCTTTCTTTATTCTGTATGCTTGGTGTTTTAATTATTATGTGCCAAGGGGACTTTTTTGTGGTCCACTCTATTTGGTGTTCTGTAGGCTTTTGTACTTTCATTGGCATGTCTTTCTTTGGGGTAGGAAAGTTTTCTTCTATGACTTTGTTGAATATGTTTTCTGCCCCTTTGAGGTGGGTTTCTTCACCTTCTTCTATACCTATTATTCTTAGGTTTGGCCTTTTCACAGTGTCCCATATTTCCTGGATATTTTGTGTTAGGGATTTGTTGGACTTAAGATTTTCTTTGATCGATGAATATATTTCTCCTAGTGTATCTTCAATGCCTGAGATTCTCTCTTCCAACTCTTGTATTCTGTTGGTTATGCTTGCATCTGTAGTTCCTGATCATTTACCCATCTTTTCTAATTCCAACATTCCTTCAGACTCTTTTTTTAATTGTCTCTATCTCAGCTTTCAAACCTTAAAGTGTTTGAATTGTTTCTTGCAATTTTTGGTTTGTCTTTTCTTCCATTTCTTTAAAGGGTTTTCACATTTCCTCTTTTAGGGTCTTTATCATCTTCATGAAGTTGTTTTTAAGTTCATTCTCTTCTGCTTTATCTGTGTTGGGATGTTCAGGTCTAGACTCTGGTGGCATCATATTGGCTATTCTATTATTGAATGTGTTCTTATATTGTCATCCTCCCATCCCTTCTTCCAGTGAGTACAGGTGTGGTCTTTTCCTCTCCTGGTGGGTACGTGGCTGAGGTTCTCTTCTGGTGGGTGCAAGCAGGTCCAATATTCTGATGGGTCTCACAGTGGCCAGAGTGAGTTATCCTGCTTGCAGTCCCCTGACCAGGAGATCCCAGAGTATGCAACTGGAAGTCTTAATTATAAAATATTTTAAATAAACACGTAAAACAGCTTAAAGTTCTTTTGCAATAGAATCACTGCTTGGGGAATGATCTAAGCATGCATTGCCTTCAAATACAGACTGAATTATATTTTAGAAAATGTCAAACACTGTCTTATCTCTTACCCTGCACAAAAATCATCCAAATGGTACACTCCTCAGGTTATACTCCCTCACTGAGGGAAGACAGAGCAGGAACTCAAACAGGAACCTGGGAGCAGCAACTGAAGCAGAGGCCATAGGGAAATGCTGTCAGTGGCTTATTCCCCATGGCTTGCTCAGCCTGCTTCCTTACCCAACCCAGGACCACCTCCCCAGGTGTGGCAGCATCCAGAGTGGGCTGGGCCCTCCACAATCAATTACTAATTAGGAAAACTTCCCCCATATTTGCATAGAGACCAATTTCATGAAGTCATTTTCACAATTATTGTCAAGATATTGAATAAAATTTTCACAATTATTGTCAAGATATTAAATAAAATGAAGACTAAAAATTGATCTTTGTGTGTCACAACATGGTAATATTACTATTTGTGGATTGAGAGGGACAAATAGATAAAACTACAAGAGACAGAGATACCACCTAGGCAGGACCCCATTCATATAATTCTAGCACTTTGGAGACTAAAGCAGAATGATCAATACAAGCGCAAGACCATATGAGCCACACAGTAATACCCATGGGAGGGGTAAACAAAGTGGACAAAGCAAGATCCAACAACACTACAATGCCCAACTACAGGGCATCAAAGATTAAGGAACCGATTAACCCACATCAGATGGCACCTCTCTTGATCACAGGGTCAGGGGCTGTGGTTGCTTATGTCTCCTGTCAGAAAGGAACTGGTAAGGTCCCTGTGCTCTTGGGATTCAGTGCAGGGTGGGGAGGAGGACTGGAGAGAAGAGGAAACAAACCAACAGAAACACAGAATGTGAGCAATTATAAACATGAATGTGTATTCAGGGTTGATGGTTGATGAGTATGGTGTTCCTCAGATGCTTCTACGGAGAAGAAGCTGAAGGCAGGGCCTCCAATCTTCCTGATACAATGAGTAACATTTATATTGCAAATACGGGTTTTAAAAAAAAGTGAATTTGTGTGTCGCACTCCAACAAAACTGAACTCTCCACACTGTTTCAAAGCACTTCCCCATTTCCTCGCCACCAGGTGTTTATTCCAAAAAAGATTATCACATCCGCTACTTTCTTCAGAAAAGTACAATAAGCAAATACCTACCCCGCAAAAAAAGTGAATTTGGGGGAGCATGAAAAATGATCCACATAGAAAAATCATTGCATTTTTTAATATAAAATTATAAGGAGCGCTGTTCCAACGGGACCAGGTAAAACAGGCCCTACATCCGGGCCTGCATTCCAGTGCCTGGGGATTGCCTGGGAACTGCACAGAGCTTCCAATTCTGGTGGGAGGCAGGTGCCCCAGATTCCAGGTCTTCTCTCAACCAGCGAAACTGGGGAACCAGCAGATCCAGCAAAGGGACCAGGGGACCAAGTGAGAGGCTAAGCACCCCAGATTCCTGGTCTTCTTGTCCACCCACGGGACAAGAACGAGGATGAGGAATAGAAGAACTACCAGATTATTAGACTTTCTAGCACCCACCAAAAGGGAACTCTGGTCCCCTAACCACCAGACCAGTAAGGGGCTCTTTCTGCACCCACTAGAAGAGATGGGAAAGAGAAAATACAAAAACACACTCAGCAACAGAAAAACAAATATGACACCACCAGATTCTAGAGACTCCACACCAGCAAGACTCCAACATTCCAATGCAAATAAAGCAGAAGAGAATGACCTTAAAACCACCTTCATGAAAATGACAGAGGCCCTGAAAGAGGACATAGGAAAATACCTCAAAGAAATGGTTGAAAAAAAACCAAAAAATGCAAGAAATGGAAGAAAAAACAAACCAAAAAATGCAAGAAATGGAAGAAAAAACAAACCAAAAATGCAAGAAATGGAAGAAAAAACCAAAAAAGGCAAGAAATGGAAGAAGAAACAAAGCAAAATGCAAGAAATGTAAGAAGAAACAAACCAAAAAAGGCAGGAAATGGAAGAAAAAACCCAAAAAATGCAAGAACTGAAAGAAAAAGCAAACCAAAAATGCAAGAAATGGAAGAAAGAGCAAACCAAAAAATGCAAGAAATGGAAGAACAAACCAAAAAATTCATAAAATGCAACAAATGGATGAAAAGATAAACCAAAAATTGCAAGAAACAATGCAAACAGTGCAAGGGTTGAAAACTAAAATAGAGACAATAAAAAACACAATCTGAAGAAAAGCGGAAATAGAAAAGCTGGGCAAATGGTCAGGTACTACCGGTACAAGCATTATCAACAGAATAGAAGAGATGGAAGAGAGAATCTCAGGTGTTGAAGATACACTAGGAGAAATGGATTCATCAACCAAAGAAAATCTTAAGCCCAACAAATCCTTAACACAAAACATCTAGGAAATATGGGACACCATGAAAAGACCAAACCTAAGTATAATAGGTATAGAAGAAGGTGAAGAAAACCACCTCAAAGGGGCAGAAAACATATTCAACAAAATCATAGAAGAAAACTTTCCCAACCTTAAGAAAGACATGCCAATGAAGGTACAAGAAGCTTACAGAACACCAAATAGAGTGGATCAGAAAAAAAGGCCCCTCGCCACATAATAATCAGGACCCCAAATATACAGAATAAAGAAAGAATATTAAGAGCAGCTAAGGAAAAAGGCCAAGTAACATATAAAGGCAAACATATCAGAATTACACCTGACTTCTCCATGGAAACTCTGAAAGCCAGAAGATCCTGGATAGATATTCTGCCAACACTAAGAGACCATGGATGACAGCCCAGGCTACTATACCCGGCAAAGCTCTCAATCACTATAGATGGAGAAAACAAGATATTCCATGACAAAACTAGATTCAAGCAATAAATATCCACTAACCCAGCCCTACAGAAAGTTTTGGAAGGAAAACTCCAACCCAAGGAAGTTAACTACAACCAGAAGAACATAGGCATTAGAGAATCCCACTCTACCAACAGCCAAAAGAACAAAGGGGTGAAAATCCACACATAATTCCAACAACAACAACCATTCCAAATCAAAGAAGAATGAGTAATCAATGGTCATTAATATCCCTCAACATTAATGGTCTTAACTCACCCATAAAAAGACACAGGCTAGCAGAATGGATTCAAAGACAGAACCCATCCTTCTGCTGCATACAAGAAACACACCTCAGCTGGGCGTTGGTGGCCCACGTCTTTAATCCCAGCACTTGGGAGGCAGAGGCAGGCGGATCTCTGTGAGTTTAAGACCAGCCTGGACTACCAAGCGAGTTCAAGGACAGCCTCCAAAGCCACAGAGAAACCCTGTCTCAAAAAACAAAAAACAAAAAAAAAGAAAAAGAAACACACCTCACCCTCAAAGACAGACATTACTTGAGACTTAAAGGTTGGGAAAATTGTTCCAATCAAATGGACCCAAGAAACAAGCAGGGGTAGCAATCCTAATATCTAACAAATTAGACTTTAAAATAAAATCATTCAAAAGAGATGGAGGAAGTCATTACATACTCACCACAGGTGAAATCCACCAAGATGAAGTGTCTATCCTGAACATCTATGCCCCAAATACAAAGGCATCCACATTCGTAAAGGAAACATTACTAAAACTTAAATCACATATAAAGCCCCACACACTTTTTTTTTCCAACATTTTTTAAATTTTATTTTCCAGTTTAAATTTAGATAAGAATCAAGGTTGCTTCACAAGTCAGTTCCAGGTCCCTCTCCCATTCCCTCCCTTCCTCCCGTGCCCTCCCCCCCCCGTTATCCTCTCATTTCTCCAGGGAGGGTGAGGCCCTCCATGGGGGTGTCCATAGTGTGTCATTTCATATAGGGCAGGGCCTAGACCCTTTCCCAAGAGTTCTGGGTGAGAGTGCACCTCACATTGTTCTATTGGAGTCCAAAGTCCGTGTGTATACTTGGGATGGGTACTGATCTGCTGCCCAAGGCTCAATAGATTCCCTAGGCCTCTTCACTGACACCCAGATTCAGGGGGTCTTGATCAGTCCCATGCTGGCTTCCCAGGCTAATGCCTGGGATTCAAGAGTTAACCTTTGTCTGGTCAGCTGTTTCTGGGGATTAAACCAGCCCAGTCTTAATCCCTTTGATCATCAGTCCTCCCTCTCTGTTACTGGCTTTCTTGAGTTCAGCTCAGTACTTAACCAAGGGAGTCTGCCTCTTCTTCGATCAGCCACTAAATAAAGTTTCTGTTTCCTAGACTCTCTGGCCATAGGATTGTAGGCTGGCACTCCCCAGATCTATATCTAAAATCCATATATGAGAGAGTACATGCCATGTTTCTCTTTTTGTGACTGGGTTACCTCACTCAGGATGGTTTCTTCTAGTGTCATCCATTTGCCTGCGAATCTCATGATTCCATTATTTTTTTCTGCTGAATAGTACTCCATTGTGTAGATGTACCACATTTTCTCTATCCACTCTTCAGGTGAGGGACATCTAGGTTGCTTCCACGTTCTGGCAATTACAAATAAAGCTGCTATGAACGTAGTGGAACAGACCTCTTTGTTGTATGAATGGGCATCTTTTGGATATATGCCTAAGAGTGGAGTTGCTGGGTCTTGTGGTAGGTTTATTCCCATTTTTCTGAGGAATCTCCACACTGATTTCCAAAGTGGCTGAACCAGTTGGCACTCCCACCAGCAATGGAGGAGTGTCCCCCTTTCACCACATCCTCTCCAGCATAAATTGTCATTGGTGTTTTTGATTTTAGCCATTCTGACAGGGGTGAGATGGTATCTGAGAGTTGTTTTGATTTGCATTTCCCGGATGGCTAAGGATGTTGAGCACTTTCTCAAGTGCCTCTCAGCCATTTTAGACTCCTCTATTGAAAACTCTCTATTTAGTTCTGCAGCCCACTTTTTAATAGGGTCCTTTGGTGTTTTGGAGACTTGCTTCTTGAGTTCTTTGTAAATTTTGGAGATCAACCCTCTGTCAGATGTGGGATTAGTGAATATTTTTCCCATTCTGGCCCCACACACTTATAATGGGAGATTTCAACACACCACTCTCATCACTAGACAGGAATACTAGACAGAAGCAAAGGGTCTAATAGAAGTAATGACACAACTGGGATTAACAGACATCTATAGAACATTTCATTCACATAATAAGGAATATACCTTCTTCTCACCACCACATAGAACCTTCTCAAAAATCGACCACATACTTGGCAACATATCAAACCTCAGCAGCTTCAAAAAATTGGAATAACTCCATGCATCTTATCAGACCACCATGCTTTAAAATTAGAATTCAACAACAACACAAATAGCAGAAAACCTACAAACTCATGGAAATTGAATAATGCACAACTGCACCATTGCTGGGTCAAAGAAGAAATAAAAAAAGAAATTAAAGACTTCCTAGAATTCAATGAGAATGAAGACACAACATACCGAAACTTATGGGACACTTTGAAAGCAATGCTATGAGGGAAGTTCATAGCACTAAGTGCCCACATGAAGAAACTGGAGAATAGTTATACTAGAGAATTAACAGCACAACTGAAAGCTCTAGAACACAAAGAAGTAAACTACCCCAGGAGGAGTAGATGCCTGGAAATAATCAACTTGAGGGCTGAAATCAATAAAGTAGAAACTAGGAAAACAATAGAAAGAATCAATGCGACGAAGGGTTGGTTCTTTGAGAAAATCAACAAGATAGACAAAACTTTGTCTAAACTTACCAAACAGCAGAGTGTAAACATGCAAATTAAAAATCAGAAATGAAAGGGGGGGACATAACAACGGACTCTGAGGAAATTCAGAGAATCATCAGGTCATACTTTGAAAACCTGTACTCCACAAAATTTGAAAATTTAAAGGAAATGGACAATTTCCTGGATAGATATCACTTGCCAAAACTAAATCAAGACCAGATAAACAATCTAAACAGACACATAACCCCTATGGAAATAGAAGCAGTCATCAAAAGTCTCCCAACCAAAAAAAGTCCAGGTCCAGATGGCCTCAGTGCAGAATTCTACCACAAATTCAAAGAACAGCTTATACCAATTCTTCTCAAAGTATTCCACATAATAGAAGCAGAAGGGTCTTTGCCAAACTCTTTCTATGAGGCTTCAATAACCTTGATCCCCAAGCCACAAAAAGACACAACTAAGAAAGAGAACTTCAGACCAATATCCCTCATGAACATTGATGCAAAAATACTCAATAAAATACTGGCAAATCGGATCCAAGAACACATCAAAACAATCATTCACCACGATCAAGTAGGTTTCATCCCAGGGATGCAGGGATGGTTCAACATACGAAAATCCATCAATGTAATCCACCATATAAACAAGCTAAAAACAAAAATCACATGATCATCTAACTAAATGCTGAAAAAGCTTTTGACAAAATCCAACATCCCTTCATGACAAAGGTCATGGAGAGATCTGGGATAACAGAGACATACCTAAACATAATAAAAGCTATATACAGCAAACCAACAGCCAACATCAAACTAAATGGACAGAAACTCAACGCAATTCCTCTAAAATCAGGAACAAGACAAGGCTGTCCACTCTTTCCATACCTTTTCAAAATTTTACTTGAAGTTCTACCCATTGCCATACGACAACAAAAGGGGATCATGGGGATACAAATTGGAAAGGAAGAGGTCAAACTTTCACTATTTGCAGATGATATGATAGTTTACATAAATGACCCAAAGAACTCTACCAGGGAACTCTTACAGCTGATTAACACCTTCAGCAAAGTGGCAGGCTACAAGATCAACTCAAGAAAATCAGTAGCCCTACTATATACAGATGATAAAAGGGCTGAGAAAGAAATCAGAGAAACATCACCCTTTACAATTGCCACAAACAACATAAAATAACTTGGGGTAATGCTAACCAAACAAGTGAAAGACCTGTATATAAAGAATTTTGAATCTGTAAAGAAATAAATTAAAGAAGCCCTCAGAAAATGGAAAGATCTCCCACGCTCTTGGATAGGTAGGATCAATGTAGTAAAAATGGCAATCCTGCCAAAAGCAATCTACAGATTCAATGCAATCCCTATTAAAATACCAGCACAATTCTTCACAGACCTTGAAAGAACGATAATCAATTTTGTATGGAAAAACAAAAGACCCAGGATAGCCAAAACAACCCTGTTCAACAAGGCAACGTCCAGAGGCATCACCATCCCTGACTTCAAGCTCTATTATAGAGCTATAGTCCTGAAAACAGCTTGGTATTGGCACAAAAATAGACAGGTAGACCAATGGAATCGAATTGAAAACCCGGGTATTAACCCACACACGTATGAACATCTGATCTTTGACAAAGAAGCTAAAAATATACAATGGAATAAAGAAAGCATCTTCAACAAATGGTGCTGGCATAACTGGAGGCTGGCATGTAGAAGAATGCGGATCGATCCATGTTTATCGCCATGCACAAAATAAGTCCAAATGGATCAAAGACCTCAACATAAATCCAGCCACACTGAAACTCTTAGAAGGGAAAGTAGGTGGTACCCTTGAACGAATTGGTACAGGAGACAGCTTCATGAAAATAACACCACTAGCACAGACAGTGAGATCAACAATTAATAAATGGGACCTCCTGAAACTGAGAAGCTTCTGTAAGGCAAAGGACACAGTCAGCAAGACAAAAAGGCCGCTAATCCCACATCTGACAGAGGGTTGATCTCCAAAATTTACAAAGAACTCAAGAAGCAAGTCTCCAAAACACCAAAGGATCCAATTAAAAAGTGGGCTTCAGACTAAATAGAGAATTTTCAATAGAGGAGTCCAAAATGGCTGAGAGGCACTTGAGAAAGTGCTCAACATCCTTAGCCATCCGGGAAATGCAAATCAAAACAACTCTGAGATACCATCACACTCCTGTCAGAATGGCTAAAATCAAAAACACCAACGACAATTTATGCTGGAGAGGATTGCTGAAAGGGGAACACTCCTCCATTGCTGATGGGAGTGCCAACTTTTTCAGCCACTTTGTAATCAGTATGGAGATTCCTCAGAAAAATGGAAATAAACCTACCACAAGAACCAGCAACTCCACTCTTAGGCATATATCCAAAAGATGCCCATCCATACAACAAAGATGTCTGTTCCACTATGTTCATAGCAGCATTACTTGTAATAGCCAGAACCTGGAAGCAACCTAGATGTCCCTCAACCGAAGAGTAGATAGAGAAAATGTGGTACATTTACACAATGGAGTACTATTCAGCAGAAAAAAAAAACAATGGAATCCTGAGATTTGCAGGCAAATGGATGACACTAGAAGAAACCATCCTGAGTGAGGTAACGCAGTCATAAAAAGAGAAACATGGCATGTACTCCCTCATACATGGATTTTAGACATAGATCTGGGGAGTGACAGCCTACAATCCCATGGCCAGAGAGTCTGGGAAACAGAACCTTCATTCAGTGGCTGATGGAAGAAGAGGCAGACTCCCACGGCTAAGCACTGAGCTTAACTCAAGAAAGCCAGTAACAGAGAAGGAGGACTGACGACCAAAGGGATTAAGACTGGGCTGGTTTAACCCCCAGAAACAGCTGACCTGACAAAGGTTGACTCTTGAATCCCAGGCATCAGCCTAGGAATCCAGCATGGGACTGATCAAGACCCCCTGAATGTGGGTGTCAGTGAGGAGGCCTAGGTAATCTATTGAGCCTTGGGCAGTAGATCAGTATTCATCCCGAGTATAGACATGGACTTTGGACTCCCATCCAACAATGTGAGATGCACTCTCACACTGAACTCTTGGGGGAGGGTCTAGGCCCTGTCCTGGATGAAATGACAGACTATGGACACCCCCAAGGAGGGTCTCACCCTCCCTGGGGAAATGAGGGGATAATGGGGGGTTGGAGGGAGGGCACGGGAGGAGGGGAGGGAAAGGGGAGGGACCTGGAACTGACTTGTGAAGCAACCTTATTTCTAATTTAAATTTAAATTTAAAAATAAATAAGAAAAAAAGAAACATTAGCACCACTAGGTAAGACAAAAAAGGTTATTGAGATTAGAAATATATGTTCCAGCCCCCATGATGAATATGCAAAATAAATTATAAGGAAAATAAAACATATACCACTAGAGAAGTGTTTAAATACTGGTTCATGCAATAGTTCCCAAACACTTCTTGCATCAATGAAGACAATAGTTTCATTACGTATTGGGCCTGGGAAGTAGCTAACGGTCAAGACATGTAAGATACACTTTCCTGCCAGCATTTGAGAGGCAGAGGCAGGTGAATCCCTGTGACTTCACAGCCAACATGATCTCCATAGCAAATTTCAGGCCAGCCAAGGCTACATAGTGGGACTTTGTCTCAAAACAACAGCAAAGAATGGTAATGCTGAAAATTCTTGTATGAAAGATGAAAAGTTTTCCATGTCCAATTACCCAGTCTTAATATCAACTATTTCAGAATAAGAGATACTGGAAAGTCTAGGAAGGGCATGCATGGATCACTTTGTGGTCAGCTTACATTCCTGAATGGCAGATAGCAGAGAGAAGTGTGTCTATGAAGAAAGGAATAGAAGCCAACCATCACCACAGAGAGGAAAACGAGCCCTCAGGAAGTTCAGGGGCTCACCACCTCCAACATCTGAAAACCTCACCTTACACTTGCATTCTTACTGTTCAGACACTGACTCTGTCTGGAAGTAGTTCTCTTGGTTACATTTTGATGCATCTGGGTGTATTTCTAATCTACTGTCTCACCCCGTCCTTGGTCATCTAAGGAAAAGGCTCTTGAGGGCCAGACATTGGTGGTGCACATCTTTAATCTCAGCACTCGGGAGGCAGAGGCAGGCAGATTTCTGTGAGTACGAGACCAGTCTGGTCTGACAGTGAATGCCAGTATAGGCTCCATATATAAAGTTGATTATTGTTCTTTTAAGGTTTGTGAAGAATTGTGCTGAGATTTTAATGGGGGTTGCGTTAAGTCTATATATTGCTTTCGGTAAGATTGCCATTTTTACTAGGTTGATCCTACCTATACAAGAGCATGGGAGATCTTTCCACCTTCTGGTGTGTTCTTTAATTTCTTTAAAGACTCAAAGTTCTTGCTATACAGGTCTTTCACTTGTTTGGTTAGAGTTACCCCAAGGTATTTTATGTTGTTTGTGGCTATTATGAAGGGCAATGTTTCTCTGATTTCTTTAAGCCCTTTTATTATCTGTATATAGTAGGGCTAATAATTTTCTTGAGTTGATCTTGTATCCTGCCACATTGCTGAAGGTATTTATCAGCTGCAGGAGTTCCATGGTAGAGTTTGTTGGGTCACTTATGTAAACTATCATATCATCTGAAAATAATGAAGGTTTGACCTCTTCCTTTCCAATTTGTATCCCCTTGGACTCCTTTTGTTATCATATTGCTCTAACTAGAACTTCAAGTACAATATTGAAGAGGTATGGAAAGAGTGGACAGCCTTGTCTTGTTCCTGATCTTAGAAGAATCGCCTTGAGTTTCTCTCCATTTAGTTTGATGTTGGCTGTTGGTTTACTGTTTATAACTGAGTGTCAAGACATATAAGGCACACCTTACTCCTAGCACTTGAGAGGCAGAGTCAGGTGAATCCCTGTGAGTTCACAGCCAGAATGATCTCCATAGCAAGTTGCAGGCCAGCCAAGCCTACTAGTAAAACCTTGTCTGAAAAAAACAACAAAGACTGATAATGCTGAAAATTCTTGTATGAAAGATGAAAACTGTTTCATGTCCAATTATACCAGCTTAGTATCAATTATTTCAGACTAATAGATGATGGAAAGTCTAGAAATGACATGCATGGATCACTGGGTGGCCAGCTTAGATACTTGAATGGCAGATAAAAGACAGAAGTGTGTCTATGAAGAAAGGAATAGAAGCCAACCATCACCACAGAGAGGAAAGCGAGCCCTCAGGAATCCCAGGGGCTCACCACATCCAACATCTGAAAACCTCAACTTACACTTGCATTCTTACTGTTCAGACACTAACTCTGTCTGAAAGTAGTTCCCTGGGTTACATTTTGATGCATCTGGGTGTATTTTTAATCTACCTGTCTCACCCCGTCCTTGGTCATCTAAGGAAACAGGACTAGCATCTATCTTACTCTTTCCATTTCAAGACTTTTTCTAAATATCTAGCTATACTTTCTTCACCCTTCCTTTCCCTGGGTAATCTAACCTCAACTCCTTCCTGACCCTTAGACAACATTCCTGAACTGAATTTGTACTGAAAGGCAGTCAATTGGGCTATAAACCACAATAAAAATTCTTGTGGAGATAATTTGGCAAAGTATTGCAAAATCATTTTTACTCAGCAATTCTGGTTCAGGAGTGGTGGGAGTACAACTAGAAAAAAGTGTAGAGAAATATGCAGATAATATGTGCGTAAGTTTATCTCAATGTCCATGACAAAAGTTAACTGCAATGACAGGACATTTCTCAAGATTATAGAATATCCATACTGTATGGTACCACAGAGACATTGAAGGTATTTTCTAGAAGTAATGGCACACTGTTCAAATGTCTGCAATAGTGGAGACTGTTAAAACACAGTTTAGACAATATAAACTTATTTTTAATTTTTATGAATATACATGTGCACAAAAGCAGGGCAAAAGCAATTTCCCAAAGACATTATTATCATTTGTTGATAGGTATATTTTCTTCTTTTAGGAAATTTCTTGCAACTAACAGGGCTACTTCTTGTAAACTGGGAACAAAAGTCAACACTGTTTCCAGGCCTTCGTTTATGCCTTGGGCACACTTTCCCTGCCTCTGCTTCTCCATCTAAGACTAAGAGCTGAAGGAGGACTCATGAACAATCAAAAGAGGGGGAGACATACCAAACCCCTGCAAACAACCAAAGTGGACACCAGATGAAAATAGTGAGCATTTTGTTGCAAGAAACAAGTATCAAGTGTCGTTTCAAGAATGGAAGATCATCAAACTTCTGACCTGAGGAGGTGGGCAGTCTAAGATGTGTGCTCTAGCTGAGACCAAAGAAGGAAACACTCCACTCTCACTGCTAGACAGGACCCCCAGACAGAAACTTAACAAAGAAACAAAAGAACTAATAGAAGTTATGACCCAACTGCGTTTAACAGACATCTATAGAACATTCCACACAAACACAAAGGGATATACCTTCTTCTCGGTGCCACATGGAACCTTCTCTAAAATTGATCACATAAGAGGAAACGTAGCAAATTTCCACAGATAAAAAAAATTGGAATAACCCCCTGTATCTTATCAGACGACCACGCATTAAAATTAGAACTCAACAATAACACAAATAACAGAAATCCTACAAACTCATGGAAATTGAACAATGCACAATTGCACCATCCCTGGGTAAAGGAAGAAATAAAAAAAATTAAAGACTTCCTGGAATTCAATCAGAATTAAGATACAACATAACCAAACTTATGGGACACTCTGAAAGCAGTGCTGAGAGGAAAGTTCATAGCACTAAGTGCCCACATGAAGAAACTGGAGAAGAGTCATACTAGAGAATTAATAGCACAGCTGAATGCTCTAAAACGAAAAGAAGCAAACTCACCCAGGAGGAGCAGATGCCAGGAAATAATCAAATTGAGGGCTGAAATCAATCAAGTAGAAACCAGGAAAACATTGAGAAGAATCAATGAAACAAAGAGCTGGTTCTTTGAGAAAATCAACAAAATAGACAAACCTCTGTCCCAACCAACCAAAAGACATAGAGAGAGCATGCTAATTAACAAAATCAGAAATGTAAAGGGGCACATAACAACAGACACTGAGGAAATCTAGAGAATCATCAGGGCATACTTTGAAAATCTGTACTCCAGCTGGGCGATGGTGGCGCATGCCTTTAATTCCAGCACTCGGAAGGCAGAGGCAGGCGGATCTCTGTGAGTTCGAGACCAGGCTGAACCGACAGCCTCCAAAACAATACAGAGAAACCCTGTCTCATAAATACCAAAAAAAATGGAAAAGAAAATCTGTACTCCACCAAAATTCGAAAATTTAAAGGAAATGGAGAATTTCCTGGATAGATATCACTTGCCAAAACTAAATCAAGAACAGATAAACAATCTAAACAGACCTATAACCCTTAATGAAATAGAAGCAGTCATCAAAAGTCTCCCAACCAAAACAAGTCCAGGCCCAGATGGCTTCAGTACAGAATTCTACCAGAAATTCAAAGAAGAGCTAATTCCAATACTCCTCAACGTATTCCACACAATATAAGCAGGAGGCTCACTGCCAAACTCTTTTATGAGGCTACAATTACCTTGATAACCAAGCCACACAAAAACACAACTAAGAAAGAAAACTATAGACCAATATTCCTCATGAACATCGATGCAAAAATACTCAATAAAATACTAGCAAACCGGATTCAAGAACACATCAGAAAAATAATCCACCATGATCAAGTAGGCTTCATCTCAGGAATGCAGGGATAGTTCAACATTATAAAATCTATCCATGTAATCTACCACATAAACAAACTGCGAAAGAAAAACCACATGATCATCTCACTAGATGCTGAAAAAGCCTTTGACAAAATCCAGCACCCCTTCATGATAAAGGTCCTAGAGAGATAAGGGATAACAGGAACATACCTGAACATAATAAAATCAATACAGTAAACCAACAGCCAACATCAAACTAAATGGAGAGAAACTCAATGCAATTCCTCTAAAATCAGGAACAAGGCAAGGCTGTCCACTCTCTCCATATCTCTCCAATATTGTACTTGAAGTTCTAGCTAGAGCAATAAGACAACAAAAAAAGATAAAGGGGATACAAATAGGAAAAGAAGAAGTCAAGCTTTCACTATTTGCAGATGATATAATAGTTTATATAAGTGACCCGAAAAACTCTGCAAGGGAACTCCTAGAGCTGATAAATACCTTCAGCAAAGTGGCAGGATACAAGGTTAACTCATAAAAATCAGTGGCCTTATTATATACAGATAATGAAGTGGCTGAGAAAGAAATCAGAGAAACATCACCCTTTACAATAGCCATAAACAGCATCAACTATCTGGGGATAATGTTAACCAAGGACGTGAAAGACCTGTATATCAAGAACTTTGAGACTTTAAAGAAAGAAATCAAAGAGGATACTAGAAAATGGAAAGGTCTCCCATGCTCTTGGATTGGTAGGATCAACATAATAAAAATGGCAATCTCGACAAAAGCAGTCTACAGATTAAATGCAATCCCAATCAAAATTCTGGCAAAATTCTTCACAGACCTTGAAAGAACAATAACCAACTTTATATGGAAAAACAAAAGGCCCAGGGTAGCCAAAACAACCCTATACAGTACAGGAATTTCAGGAGGCATCGCCATACCTGGCTTTAAGCTCTATTATAGAGCTATAGTCCTGAAAACAGCTTGGTATTTGCACAAAAATAGACAGGTAGACCAATTTGAAAACCTTAATTATAACCCACACACCTATGAACACTTGATTTTTGACAAAGAAGCTAAAACTATACAATGGAAAAAAGAAAGCATCTTCAACAAATGGTGCTGGCATAACTGGGTATTGGCATGCAGAAGACTGCAGATAGATCCATGTCTATCACCTTGTACAAAACTTAAATCCAAATGGATCAAAGACCTCAACATAAATCCAGCCACACTGAAACTCTTAGAAGAGAAAGTAGGTGGTACCCTTGAACGAATTGGTACAGGCGACAGCTTCCTGAACATAACACCACTAGCACAGACAGTGAGATCAACAATTAATAAATGGGACCTCCTGAAACTGAGAAGCTTCTGTAAAGCAAAGGACACAGTCAGCAAGACAAAAAGGCCGCCCACAGAATGGGAAAAAATATTCACTAATCCCACATCTGACAAAGGGTTGATCTCCAAAATTTACAAAGAACTCAAGAAGCAAGTCTCCAAAACACCAAAGGACCGAATTAAAAAGTGGGCTGCTGTGGGGACACCAGACCTTGAGCAGAAACCCACTTCCCCTTCGGCCTGGGAGCAGGCAGCTGTGAGATAATGTTTACTGAAAACAATTCAGTGCTATAAAGCTCTTGATAGGGCTCAGATAAGGGCTCGCTCACTGAGATACCATGACTTTCACACCCCCTACGGCTAGATGCCTCTTCCTGTTCCCCTGCTGTGTCTCCCTGATTCTGGGGCCTGAGATAAAACCACCAGCCAAGAGGGTGAGAAGTCTGGAAAGAATTGTATGTAGATGGATGGCAGAAGTCCTTAAAAAGGGAAGCTCTTTTTTCTTGGAGAGACTTCTCCTGAGAGACTTCCTTCTCTCCTAAGCGGACTTGAGTTCTCCTCCTAAGCTGACTGGGGAAGCATAAAGTTTTTCTTAAAACAACCGACCGGTCTCTGTGTCATCTATCCCGACCACCTCGCTACATTCTCGGATACAGGCCGCACAGCAGGTGTGACAGGCTGCAGAACTAAATAGAGAATTTTCAATAGAGGAGTCTAAAATGGCTGAGAGACACTTGAGAAAGTGCTCAACATTCTTAGCCATCCGGGAAATGCAAATCAAAACAACTCTGAGATACCATCTCACTCCTGTCAGAATGGCTAAAATCAAAAACACCAATGACAATTTATGCTGGAGAGGATGTGGTGAAAGGGGAACACTCCTCCATTGCTGGTGGGAGTGCCAACTGGTTCAGCCACTTTGGAAATCAATATGGAGATTCCTCAGAAAAATGGGAATAAACCTACTACAAGACCCAGCAACTCCATTCTTAGGCATACATCCAAAAGATGCCCATCCATACAACAAAGATGTCTGTTCCACTATGTTCATAGCAGCATTATTTGTAATAGCCAGAAATTGGAAGCAACCTAGATGCCCCTCAACCGAAGAGTGGATAGAGAAAATGTGGTACATTTACACAATGGAGTACTATTCAGCAGAAAAAAACAATGGAATCCTGAGATTTGCAGGCAAATGGAGGACACTAGAAGAAACCATCCTGAGTGAGGTAACCCAGTCACAAAAAGAGAAACATGGCATGTACTCTCTCATATATGGATTTTAGACATGGATCAGGATAGTGCCTGTCTGCACTTCCACTGCACAGAGTCTGGGAAACAGGAAAGACCCTAAGAGAGATATGCATGGTACCCCAGAGATGAGGAATGAGGCAAGATCTTCTAAACAGATTGGGAACACGGCCAGGGGTGGGGTTGGAGTGGAAGCTGGGAAGAAGAGAGGGGGAGAAGAGGAGGAGAGAGCAGTTCATGGGGGAACAGGAAGGTTGAGTGGGGGGTAGAATAGGAGAAAGAGGGAATCATAGGTTAGAAGACAGATCTGGCACCAGTGAGACCTGTAGTGATCTAAAGGGATGACACCAACTGGCAAGCTAAGCGATAGTGGAGACCACCTTGAATGTCCATTCCTGATAATGAACTTGATGTCCATAACCATCTTGGAGCCTTCATCCAGTGACTGATGGAAGCAGAGGCAAACACCCACAGTTAAACACTGAACTGAACCCATGGAACCCAGTGACAGCAAGAGAGGAGCGATGAGCAAATTGGCAAAGAATAGGCTGGCAAAACCAGCAGAGACAGCTGATTTGAATAGGAGAGAGCTCTTGGACCCCAGACCAACAGCTGGGAGACCAGCATAGGACTGATCCAGACCCCCTGAGTGTGAGAGTCAGTGAGGAGGCCTGGGCAACTTATGGGGCCCTGGGAAGTGGATCAGTGTTTATCCCTGGCATACAAACGGACTTCATGTGTCCATAACACAAAGAGGGATGCTCTCTCAGCCTAGACTCTTAGGGGAGTGCCTGGACCCTGCCCTGAGTGAAATGACAGACTCTAGATATCCCCTATGTGGAAGAAAGTGGGGATAGGGTGGGAGGCTGGGGGGATGGTGAGGGGTGCGGCAGGAGGGAAGGGAGAGGGAACTGGGATTGACATGTGAAGCAAGCTATTTAAAATTAAAATAAAAAAATAAAATAAATAGAAGTCCCAAATATGAGTACTCATAAAAAAGATTATAAAATATCCATATGGGCTCTCTCAGCCTGGACACATGGGGGAGGGTCTAGGCCCTGACCTGGATGATATAACAGACTCTGAAAATCCCCCATGGAAGGCCTTATCCTCCATGGGAAACGGAGGGGGAATGTAGGGAGGGGGTGAAGGGGAGAGAGAGGGAGCTGGGAATAACATGTGTAACATTAAATTTAAAAAATTATTATGAATAAAATATCCATATGTATGGAACCACAGAGACATTGCAGGTACTCTCTAGGAGTAACAGCACAATGCTCAACTGTCTGCAATAGATTAGAGACTGGTAAGACACAGTTTAGACAATATAACCTTATTTTTAAATTTTAAGAAAATACATGTACACAGATGCAGAGCAAAATCAGGCAGCAGCAATTTCCCAAACACAGTATTAACATTTATTGATAGATATATTTTCTTCTGTACGCAAATTTCTTCCAACTGGGCAATTGCAAACTGGGAAAGAAAATGAACACTGTTTCAAGGCCTTCATTTACACCTTGCTCTCACTTTCCCTTCCTCTGCTTCTCCCACCTGCCAGTAATAGCTGAAGCAGGATTCATGAACGACCAAGAACTGGCTTCCCAGCGGCAGTGGTGGCGCACACCTTTAATCCCAGCACTCGGGAGGCAGAGGCAGGTGGATCTCTGTGAGTTCAAGACCAGCCTGGTCTACAAGACCTAGCCCCAGACAGCCTACAAAGCCACAGAGAAACCCTGTCTTGAAAAACAAAAACCAAACAAACAAACAGAACTGTCTTTCCAAGAAAAGGGAGATGTGACAAATCCCTACAAACAACAACCAAGGTGGAAACCAGGTGAAAATAGTGAGTGTTTTGTTGCAACAAACGTCATTTCAAGAATTGAAGGCCATATGTGTGTGGGAGTGTGTGGTCTGAGATATGAGTTCTACCTGAGACCAAAGGAGGAAATGAAAATTATTTCTTTCAAGACAGTTGGAGAGGAAGTTAAGTAGGGAACACCAACATCTTGGGAGAGTCCATGGAGATGAGATTAGTCAGGAGACAAGTATTTGGATAGAACAAGCATACAACAACACAAGCAAGACTAAGCACCTGAACTTTAAAGGCAAACCAGCCACTCCCTTTCCCTGTCCCTTCCCTGTATATGTGAATGATGTTAGGGAGAAAGGCTTACAACAAGAACTCAAGGGGAGCAGCAGGAAGATGGATGTCTCAAGAGCATAACCCCAGGAAGACACTGGAGCCTTAGCCATGACCTGAAATCACATCATCACACAAGGTTTTCTGCTCCCTTCCCCTTGACCTCTGTCCCAGTGTGTGTTTGTTCAGTTCTGCTCTTACAGTGAAGCCCAGTCAAGGTCTTCAGATCAGGTCCTGGAAGCAGAGCTCTGAACAACACACCTGTGTATTGGATGTCCACACTGGGTGAAACACACAACGTACAACAGACTTCACACTGTAGACTACCACTCTCAGCTTCTCTTTCTTCCTTGACAGTGTCCAGGGATCAGGCCCTTAGTTCCAAGATCTTGAGAGGAAGGTGATGCAAGGTCAAGAACCACAAAGGTATCTCTTCATGAGCCGCCTCATGGCACCCGTGACCTCCTTATTCCTCAGAGTGTAAACAAAAGGGTTGAACATGGGGGTGACTACTGTGTAGAAGATGGAAAGAATCTGGTCGGTGTCCCCAAAAGAATCTGACTGAGGTCTCATATAGGCAGCAGTCGCAGTGCCATAAAAGAGTATGACCACAAACAAGTGGGAGGAGCAGGTGGAAAAGATCTTTTGACGTCCCTGGGATGTTGCAACACCAAGGATAGCAGCAAGAATACAGGCATAAGAGGCCACAATCAACAAGAAGGGCATGAAGATAAAAGCTGTTGTGACGAACAGATTCCCCACTTCCCCCCACAAAGTGCTTGCACTAGCCAGGCTCAGCACAGGCAGGATGTCACATAGGAAGTGATGGATCATGTTGGCACCACGGAAAGGCAAAGTGAAGATGAAGACGGAGTGAGTGGTGCCAGAGATGATGCCCGCAAGATAAGAGGCTCCCACCATGCCAGCACATGTTCTCTGGTTCATCAGGGTGGTATAATGCAGTGGACAGCAGATGGCAGCATATCGGTCATAAGCCATGGCAGTGAGCAGACAGCATTCGGCAATGCCAAAAAGGGCAAAGAAATAGAGCTGAGTGAAGCAGCTGGCACGGGAGATGGTGGGGCAGGAAGAACGGAGGTCGGCCAACATCCTGGGCACGATGGTAGTGGTGTAGAGGATCTCCACCAGGGAGAAGTGACGCAGGAAGAAGTACATGGGGGAGTGGAGGGCTGAGTCGGCCAGCGTCAGGAGGATGATCAGAGAGTTGCCCAGCAAGGTAACCACATACATGCACAGCACACCCCAAAACAGATGGCCCTGAACAAAAACAAAACCCGAGAATCCCAATAAAATGAACTCAGCTAATTCTGTACCATTGTCACCTCCCATTTCCCCTAAGCCAGATTAGGAAAAAGGGAGCCAGATAGCGACAGCCAGACAGAAACAAAAACTTCAGCAGTAAGGATGAAGACTTGTCCATTAGAGCAGCCTTGCTTGCTGTGGAGGATGCTGAGGAGGATGCAAGGAAGATGTTGAAGATGGTGCTGAGGAAGATGCTGAGGAGTTTCCTGAGGAGGATGTTGAGGAAGAATCTGAGGGGTTTCCTGAGGGGGATGTTGAGGAAGAATCTGAGGAGTTTCCTGAGGAGGATGTTGAGGAAGAATCTGAGGGGTTTCCTGAGGAGGATGCTGAGGAAGATACAGAGGTGGATGCAGAGGGTACTGAGGAAAATGCTGAGGAGGATGCTGGGGAATATGCTGAGGAGGTTTCTGAGGAGGACAGTGGGTCCACCTGGAAGCAAATGTGAGTGGGAATATGCAAGGGCAGGAGACAGGAACCCAGAACTGAGGACAACAAAGAGCTGTGGAGCTTTTACCTGCAGATGGATCCCCACAGCCTCAGAGTGCCCCGCCCTGGAGCACATCACAGCAGTTCAATCCCCTGAAGAGCTAATTCTCAACAGAGGGAGGAAAGTGGAGGGAGATGGAAAATAAGGAGAGGCAGGGAGGAGGTGACTTCTTCCTCATTGTGCCTAACCCTAAGCTCCCTGCTGTTGGGCCTGGGTATGGGGGTCCTCCTCCTCACACAAAGGAGGAATGCAAGCACAAAGAGGAAACACATGATGAGGAGGAACCACGTGTGAAGGAGGAAGGTGTGCAGAGTCCTTCAGCTGAGCACGAAGAGACCTGGGTTCTCAAACCCGGTGCTCTGACTCTTTGGAGGGTTCCTCTGGATGGTGTTGCCAGCCATAGCCCCAAGGGCTGCAGAAGCCTTTCCCACCCTCAGAATCGGTCCTTAGCATTCTTTCCACCCCAATGCCGCATTGTGACACCACAGGGTCCCAAGGTCATCTCTGTGCCTCATGGTCTGCTCATAGTGTGACCGCGCAATGCTCCCCGCAGCATCACAGCGATGGGCTTTATGTTTACAAAGCTACATTTAGACATCCTTAGTGTCAACAGAATCGATGCCAGTTTCTGGCCTCCAAAGTACCTGAGCTCACATACAAACACCTCACACAAACACAGACACATGATTAAAAATGAAAAGAAAGAACGACTTTTTAAACATTATTTTTAACAGTATCTCATTATGCCATACTAGCTGGCCTAGAATTCAATATGTGGACTAGACAGGCCTTGAATTCACAGATATCTGCCTACCTCTACCTTCCAAATGCTTGGAGTAAGTTGTGTGCTGTAAAGAGTCTTACAATATTTTTAGAATTTGAGAGATGTCTTAGTGGGTAAAAGCACTTGCTCATTCAAAGGACCCAAGTTCAGTTCCCAGCACCGATGCCAGCAGCTCCCAACCACCTGTTGTGTCAGCTCCAGGGGACTAGTGCCCTTTTCTGGCTTACACACACACACACACACACACACACACACACACACACACACAGAGTGAGAGAGAGAGAGAGAGACAGAGAGAGTGGTCAACCATAATTTTTCTATCACACCTAATATTTTGCATAAGTTAACTCACAAAAAAACTGGACCTTAAAACTTCAGTGAGTCTTAATTTGGAGTAGTCACCTTGCTTTTCAGTTTAGTTTTTATAATACTTTTTCTAAGAGTCTTGGTTAATGTTGACATTCTAGGAACAAAAGGTTACACTGTGTTTAGCGCATTTTCAAATTACAAGAGAGAATATAAAAAAGAGAGAAAACACAAGTTGGTGAAATCAAAATAGTGTTTAAATGTTTGTGGTACAACTTTAATATTTTTCCAAATTTGAAATAAACATTTTGACAAAAATATAATATTAAACACTTTTGAATATTTAAGAATTGTTACCTGAACATTGTTGCTCACACCTATAGTTCTAGTACTGGGAGACTGAACTAGTCCTTTGCCCTCTGTCTTAATAGGCTTTCTATTATTGTGATAAAACATGACCAAAGCAACTTAGGAAGAAAGGGTTTATTTCTTCTTACAACTCTCAGGTCACTGAGGGAAGACAGAGCAGGAACTCAAACAGGAGCCTTGAGGCAGCAACTGAAGCAGAGGCCATAGGGAAATGCTGTTACTGGCTGACAACCCATGGCCTGCTCAGCCTGCTTCCTTACACAACCCAGGACCACCTCCCCAGGTGCGGCAGCATCCATAGCAAGGTGGACCCTCCCCAATCAACCCCTACTTAAGTAAATGCTCCCCATATTTGCATAGAGGCCAAATTTCATGTAGTCATTTTCTCAGTTATTGTCAAGATATTGAATGAAATGAAGACCAAAAATTTTGATCATTGTGTGTCACAACATGGTAACATTAATGTTTGTGGATCTAGTGGGACAAATACATAAAACTGGAAGTAAGAAACAGAAATACCACCTACAAAATACTCCATTCCTATAATTCTAGCACTTGTGATGCTCAGGCAGGAGGATTGACACAAGTTCAAGACCACCATGAGTCCCACAGCCACATAGCAAGACCTGTGTGGGGAAAGCAAAGTGGACTCAGTGAGTGTCCACTACACTACGATGCCCAACTACAGGGCATCACACCTGTCTTCACCACAGGGTCAGAGGGTGGGATTGCTTAAGCTTCTAGTGTCAGAAAGGAACTGGTCAGGTCCCTGTGCTCTTGGGATTCAGTGCAGGGTGGGGAGGAGGACTGGAGAGAAGAGGAAACAAACCCGCAGAAACACAGAATGTGAGCAATTATGTGTTCAGGGCTGATGGTTGATGAGTGAGGTGTTCCTCAAACGCTTCCTGGGAGAAGCAGCTGAAGACAGGGCCTCCAGTCTTCCTAACACTATGGATAACATCTGGATTGTAAATCCTGGTTTTTAAAAATAAGTGAATTTGGGGGTAACTTGGAAAACTATCCACATAGAAAAATCATTACATTTTTACTACAAAATTATAACAAAAATAAGGTATATGCCACTAGAGAAGTGTTTAAATACTGATTTATGTAATAGTTCCCAAAAATGCTAGCATCTATGAAAATAATAGTTACTGTAGGTATGATGCCTGAAAAATAGCTAACTGTCAAGACATATAAGGCACATCTTACTCCCAGCACTTGAGAGGCAGAGGCAGGTGAATCCCTGTGAGTTCCCAACCAGCCTGATCTCATAGCAAGTTCCAAGCCAGCCAAGTATGCAGAGTGGACCTAGTCTGAAAACAACATCAAAGACTGGTAATATTGAAAATTCTTATACTAATGATGAAAGGTATTTCATGTACAATTATACCTTCTTAGTGTCAACTATTTCAGAATAATAGACGCTAGAAAGTCTAGAAAGGGCATGCATGAATCGCTGTGTGGTCAGCTTAGATTCTTGAATCGCAGATGACAGAAGTGTGTCTATGAAGAAGCAGACCAAAGCCGACAATCACCACAGAGAGGAAAGCGAGCCCTCAGGAAGTCCGGGGACTCACCACCTCCAACATGCGAAAACCTCACCTTACACTTGCATTCTTACTGTTCAGACACTGACTCTGTCTGGAAGTAGTTCTCTTGGTTACATTTTGATGCATCTGGGTGTGTGTTCAATGCACATGTTCACCCCATCGTTGGTCATCTAAGAAAAAATGACTCACACTTATCTTACTCTTTCCATCTCAAGACATTTTCTAAATATCAATACTTTCTTCACCCTTCCTAACCCTGGGTCGTCTAACCTCAACTCCTTCTTGACCCTTAGGCAACATCTCTGACCTGAAATTTGTAGGGAGAGGCACTCAATTGGGCTGTAGAATACAATTAAAAATTCTTGGGGAGGGTAATTTGGCAAAGCACTTGAAAAGCATTGTTACTCAGCAATACTGTTTCAGGGAATTATACTAGAAAAATATAGGTAAAATAAAGATAAGTGTGAGTACATTCATCTCAATGCTCATAACAAAAGTTAACTGCAATAACAGGACATTACTTATGATTATAAAATACTCATACTGTAGAATACAACAGAGACATTGCAGTTACTCTCTAGGAGTAACGGCACACTGTTCAAACGTCTGCAATGAAGTGGAGACTGTTAAAACACAGTTTAGACAATATAACCTTATTTTTAATTTTTATGAACATGCATGTACACAAGTGCAAAGACACTATTAACATTTGTTGATAAATACATTTTCTTCTATACGCAAATTTCTTACACTGACAGAGTTACTTTTTGCAAACTGGGAAAGAAATTCAAGCTGTAACAACCCTTCATTTGCACCTTGGGCACACTTCCTCTGCCACTGCTTCTCTGACCGGAGACTAAGAGCTGAAGGAGGATTCATGAACAATCAAGAAGTAGCTTTCCAGGAAAAGAGACAAGTGCTAAACTCCTGCAAACAAAACCAAAGTGGACACAAAGTAAAAATAATGAAACAAGTGGCATTCCAAGAACGGAAGGCCACTTCAAACTTCAGACCAGAATCAGGGAGGCAGAATATATCCTGCACCTAAGACCAAAAGGGAGAATGAAAAGCATTCTATAAAGACAGGTGGGTTAGAAGTTAAGCAGAGAACACCAACATCTTGGGAGAGTCCGAGGAGATGGGGATCAGTCAGGAGACAAGCAACTGAAATATAGACCAAGCCTACAACAACACTAAGCAGCTGAGCTTGCAGGCCAAATCAACCACTCCCTGTCCCTGTCCCTGTTCCTTCACTGAATATGTGAATGATGACAGGGAGATAGGCTTACAAGGACTCACTGGGAGCAGCAGGAAGATGGACATCTCATGAGCATATCTCCAGGAAGACATTGGAATTACATCATCACACAAAGGTGGCGCGGGAACCTTCCCCTTGACCTCTGTCCCAGTGTGTGTTTGTTCAGTTCTGCTCTTACAGTGAAGCCCAGTCAAGGTCTTCAGACCAGGTCCTGGAAGCAGAGCTCTGAACAACACACCTGTGTATTGGATGTCCACACTGGGTGAAACACACAACGTACAACAGACTTCACACTGTAGACTACCACTCTCAGCTTCTCTTTCTTCCTTGACAGTGTCCAGGGATCAGGCCATTAGTTCCAAGATCTTGAGAGGAAGGTGATGCAAGGTCAAGAACCACAAAGGTATCTCTTCATGAGCCGCCTCATGGCACCCGTGACCTCCTTATTCCTCAGAGTGTAAACAAAAGGGTTGAACATGGGGGTGACTACTGTGTAGAAGATGGAAAGAATCTGGTCGGTGTCCCCAAAAGAATCTGACTGAGGCCTCATATAAGCAGCAGTTCCAGTCCCAAAAAAGAGTATGACCACAAACAAGTGGGAGGAGCAGGTGGAAAAGATCTTTTGACGTCCCTGGGATGTTGCAACACCAAGGATAGCAGCAAGAATACAGGCATAAGAGGCCACAATCAACAAGAAGGGCATGAAGATAAAAGCTGTTGTGACGAACAGATTCCCCACTTCCCCCCACAAAGTGCTTGCACTAGCCAGGCTCAGCACAGGCAGGATGTCACATAGGAAGTGATGGATCATGTTGGCACCACGGAAAGGCAAAGTGAAGATGAAGACGGAGTGAGTGGTGCCAGAGATGATGCCCGCAAGATAAGAGGCTCCCACCATGCCAGCACATGTTCTCTGGTTCATCAGGGTGGTATAATGCAGTGGACAGCAGATGGCAGCATATCGGTCATAAGCCATGGCAGTGAGCAGACAGCATTCGGCAATGCCAAAAAGGGCAAAGAAATAGAGCTGAGTGAAGCAGCTGGCACGGGAGATGGTGGGGCAGGAAGAATGGAGGTCGGCCAACATCCTGGGCACGATGGTAGTGGTGTAGAGGATCTCCACCAGGGAGAAGTGACGCAGGAAGAAGTACATGGGGGAGTGGAGGGCTGAGTCGGCCAGCGTCAGGAGGATGATCAGAGAGTTGCCCAGCAAGGTAACCACATACATGCACAGCACACCCCAAAACAGATGGCCCTGAACAAAAACAAAACCCGAGAATCCCAATAAAATGAACTCGGCTAATTCTGTACCATTGTCACCTCCCATTTCCCCTAAGCCAGATTAGGAAAAAGGGAGCCAGATAGCGACAGCCAGACAGAAACAAAAACTTCAGCAGTAAGGATGAAGACTTGTCCATTAGAGCAGTCCTGCTTGCTGGGGAGGATGCTGAGGAGGATGCAAGGAAGATGTTGAAGATGGTGCTGAGGAAGATGCTGAGGAGTTTCCTGAGGAGGATGTTGAGGAAGAATCTGAGGGGTTTCCTGAGGGGGATGTTGAGGAAGAATCTGAGGGGTTTCCTGAGGAGGATGCTGAGGAAGATGCTGAGGAGTTTCCTGAGGAGGATGTTGAGGAAGAATCTGAGGGGTTTCCTGAGGGGGATGTTGAGGAAGAATCTGAGGAGTTTCCTGAGGAGGATGTTGAGGAAGAATCTGAGGGGTTTCCTGGGGATACTGAGGAAGATGCTGGGGAAGAATCTGAGGAGTTTCCTGAGGATGCTGAGGAAGATACAGAGGTGGATGCAGAGGGTACTGAGGAAAATGCTGAGGAGGATGCTGGGGAATATGCTGAGGAGGTTTCTGAGGAGGACAGTGGGTCCACCTGGAAGCAAATGTGAGTGGGAATAGGCAAGGGCAGGAGACAGGAACCCAGAACTGAGGACAACAAAGAGCTGTGGAGCTTTTACCTGCAGATGGATCCCCACAGCCTCAGAGTGCCCCGCCCTGGAGCACATCACAGCAGTTCAATCCCCTGAAGAGCTAATTCTCAACAGAGGGAGGAAAGTGGAGGGAGATGGAAAATAAGGAGAGGCAGGGAGGAGGTGACTTCTTCCTCATTGTGCCTAACCCTAAGCTCCCTGCTGTTGGGCCTGGGTATGACGGGTCCTCCTCCTCACACAAAGGAGGAATGCAAGCACAAAGGAGGAAACACATAATGAGGAGGAACCACGTGTGAAGGAGGAAGGTGTGCAGAGTCCTTCAGCTAAGCGCAAAATGAGCTGGGTTCTCAAACCTGGTGTTCTAACACTTTGGAGGGTTTTTCTAGGTGGTGTTGCCAGCCATAGCCCCAAGGGCTGCAGAAGCCTTTCCCCACTCTCAGAATCAGTCCTTGGCATTCTTTCCATCCCTGGAAAACGCCTTTCCTCCCAGTGACGGAGAAGGAGCATAGGGTCTTGCAGATGCTGCCTTGCTTCTTCCACTGGACTGTACCCTCAACACTCCCAATTCTGGAAGCATTTGTAAGCCCTTTCATAAAACAGTGTTGATCCCCAACGAAAATGACAATTGCAATAATAACCACGGGCTGATTCTGGAAGAACACCCAACCCAACCAATGTAGAGCTTTGACTCACCCTCCAGCCACAGTGGGAAGGTGTAACCTCCTGTCAGTGTCAGAATTGGGAAGTACTCTTTAGGTCTCAGCTGGAAGAGCTGGCATTCACCAGAGCAGATGACAGAGGCAACCTGAGAGGGTATCCAATGGCTAAAGACGAGAGAACATGACAGCTCCTTTCAATTATGTTACCTAATTGAGAAGGGGTGTTTTCCATTTCTGTAGCTTGGAGCCCAGTAAGATGCAAGCTGCTAGTCTGGCTTGTGTTCTTCTTTATGGTATGAAGATGTGAGAAAGAGTCCAAGTGGGGGTGGCTAGCTAGGGAGATGGCTCTGCAGTTAAGAGTACTTGTTTCTGCAGAGGACTGAAGTTCAATTCTCAGTACCCATATGGCAACTCATGGTCAGTCTGTTCCTGGAAATCCAACACACCCTCCTTGTCTCCTCAGGTACTGCATAAACACTGTGCACAGCCATGCATGCATTCAAAACACACATACACATAAAATAAAAAATTTTCTGTAAAAGAATTTCAAATGAGCCTTGATAAGCGCACTCTAGCAGGCACACAGGTGCTAATGTGTTTGCATATGTGATAAATTTTAAATAAATTTCGTTTTTTAAAGTGTGGGAACTAGAAAGATGCATCAGAAACTAATAATATAAACTGCTCTTGCAAAGGACCCATTACATTCCTGCCACCCATGAGAGATGGCTCACTACCGCCTGTTGCCGTAGCTCTAGGGGATTCAGCACCCTCTTCTGTTTCCACAGGTAACTCACTCATGCTGGAAGATGGCTCAGCAGTTATAAGCTCTGGCTTCCCTTCCAGAGAACCCAAGTTCAGTTCCCAATACCTACACACAGACACATAATTTTAAAAAAAATGAAGCTTTTAAAAACCACTTATTTTATGTGATAATGTTCAGCAGCACACATATTACGTGTCACCTGGATTGTAATGTCATAATGTTTGCTTGTGCCATATCAATGCCACACTGTGCCACCACAGGGTCCCAATGTCATCTCTGTGCCTCATGGTCTGCTCATAGTGTGACCACACAGTGTTCCCTGTGGTGTCACAGTGATCAGCTGTATGTTTACAAAGCTACGTTTTGACACCATTTGCTCCAGAAGAACCAATGCCTGTTTCTGACCTCTAAGGGTACCTGAGCTCACATACAAAAACCCCATACAAAGACAGACACACAATAAAAAATAAAACGAAGTTGCCAGGCAGTGGTGGTACATTCCTTTAATACCAGCACTCGTGAGGGAAACGGCAGGCTCATATACAAAGCTACATAGAGAAACCCTGTCTCAAAAAAAAGTTGACTTTTTTTAAATTTTATTTACTTTTTTAAACAGTAACTCACTATACCGCCTTCCTTAGCTGGTCTAGAATTCAATATGTGGACTAGACAGACCTTGAATCCACAGAGATCTGCCAACCTCTACCTTCCAAATGCTTGAAGTAAGTTGTGTGCTGTGAAGAGCCTTTCAATGTGTTTAGAAGTAGAGAAGTGTCAATGGATAAAAGCACTTGCTCATTCAAAGGACCCACGTTCAGTTCCCAGCACTGATGCCAGCAGCTCCCAACCACCTGTTCCCTCTTCTGACTTACACACACACACACACACACACACACACACACACACAGTATGAAAAATAGCATGGCTAAAAGAACCATAATTATCCTATCACATCTCATATTTTGTGTAACTTAACTCACAGGTAAAACAAGACTTTAAACTTCAGTGAATCTTAATTTAGAGTAGTCAACTTGCTTTTCAGTTTTAGGTTTTATGATAATACCTTTTCTAAGAGTCAGGGTTAATGTTGACATTCTAGGAACAAAAGGTTATACTTTCTTCAACACATTTTCAAATAATGTAGAAAGAATATGACTAAGAGAAAACACAAATAGGTGAGCTCAAAATGGTGTTTGATTATAATATTAATTTATTATTTTTCAAAATTTGAAATAAAAGTTCAAACAACAGTATAATAATAATAAACACTTTGAATATTTAAGAATTCCAAGCTGGACAGGTGGCTCCCACCTATAATTCTAGTATTGGGAGACTGAGAGAGGAAGATTGCTCTGAGCTTGAGGCCAGCCTGGGCTACAGAGTAAGAGTCTGTCTCTTTAAAAAAAAAGTCCAAATAACTTAGGTATTATTTGCCCTCTATCATAGATAAGCTTTCTATTATTGTGATAAAAACACATGACCAAAAGCATCTTAAGGAAGAAAGGGTTTATTTCTTCTTACAACTCTCAGGTCATGCTCCCTCACTGAGGGAAGTCAGACAAGAAACTCAAACAGGAGCCTTGAGGCAGCAACTGAAGCAGAGGCCATAGGGAAATGCTGTTACTGGCTGACTCCCCATGGCTTGCACAGCCTGCTTCCTTACACAACCCAGGACCACCTCCCCAGGAGCGGCAGCATCCATAGTGAGCTGGGCCCTCCCCCGTCAATCAATAATTAAGAAAAAGCACCCAAAGATTTGAGTACAGGACACATTCATGAGGTCATTTTCTCAATTAATGTTAAGATATGGAATAAAATTAATACTGAAAATTGATCAGTGTCTCACAACATGATAACATTGCTATTTGTGGATTGATAGGGACAAGTAGAGGAGACCGCAGGTAAGAGAGAAAACTGCCAGCTGATCTATTACCTCTTTCCTATAATTATAGCACTTGGGAAGCTAAGGCAGGAGGACCAACACAAATTCAAGGTCATCCTAGGCCACAGAGTCACATAGCAAGACCTATGGTGGGGAGAGTGGACACAGCAAGCATCCAACTACACTACGATGCCCAACTACGGGACATCGAAGATTAAGCGGAATGTCTCTAACCTACTTCAAATAATACCTCTCTTCATCACAGAGTCAGGGAATAGGGTTGCTTACACTTCTAGTGTCAGAAAGGAACTGGTAAGGTCCCTGTGCTCTTAGGATTCACTGCGGGATGGTGTGGAGGGATGAAAGGAAGAGGAAACAAACCAGCAGAAACACATTTCTAAGCAATTATAAAGATGTGAATATGTGTTCAGGGTTGATGGTTGATGAGAGAGGTGTTCCTGGAATGCTTCATGGGAGAAGCAGCTAAAGGCAGGGCCTCCAGTCTCCCTAACACCATGGGTAACATTTAGATTGTGCATCCTAGTAAAACAAAGCGATTTTGGAGGGAACTTGGAAAAATGATCCACATAGAAAAATGCATTGTAATTTTTACTACAAAATTATACTGAAAACAAGATATGCTTCACTAGAGAAGTGTTTAAATACTGATTTATGTAATAGTTCCCAAACACTTCTTGCATAGATGAAGACAGTAGTTACATTACATATTGTGCCTGAGAAGTAGCTAACTGTCAAGACATGTAAGGCACACCTTACTCCCAGCACCTGAGAGGCAGAGGCAGGTGAATCCCTGTGAGTTCACAGCCAGCATGATCTCCAAAGCAAGTTCCAGGCCAGCCAAGGCTACATAGTGGGACCCTGTCTCAAAACAACAGCAAAGAATGGTAATATTGAAAATTCTTGTATGAAAGATAAAAAGTGTTTCATGTGCAATTACACAGTCTTAATATCAACTATTTCAGATTAACAGATAACTGGAAAGTCTAGAAAGGGTATGCATGGATCACTGTGTGGCCATCTTAGATTCTTGAATGGCAAATAAAAGACAGAAGTGTGTCTATGAAGAAGGGAACAGGAACCGGCCATCACCACAGAGAGGAAAGCGAGCCCTCAGGAAGTCCAGGGGCTCACCACATCCAACATCTGAAAACCTCACCTTACACTTGCATTCTTACTGTGCAGACACTAACTCTGTCTGGAAGTAGTTCCCTGGGTTACATTTTGATGCATTTGAGTGTATTTTTAATCTACCTGTCTCATCCCGTCCTTGGTCATCTAAGGAAACAGGACTAGCATTTATCTTACTCTTTCCATTTCAAGACATTTTCTAAATATCTAGCTATACTTTCTTCACCCTTCCTTTCCCTGGGTAATCTAACCTCAACTCCTTCCTGACCCTTAGACAACATTCCTGAACTGAATTTGTACTGAAAGGCAGTCAATTGGGCTATAAACCACAATAAAAATTCTTGTGGAGATAATTTGGCAAAGTATTGCAAAATCATTTTTACTCAGCAATTCTGGTTCAGGAGTGGTGGGAGTACAACTAGAAAAAGTGTAGAGAAATATGCAGATAATATGTGCATAAGTTTATCTCGATGTCCATGACAAAAGTTAACTGCAATGACAGGACATTTCTCAAGATTATAGAATATCCATACTGTATGGTACCACAGAGACATTGAAGGTATTTTCTAGTAGTAATGGCACACTGTTCAAATGTCTGCAATAGAGTGGAGACTGTTAAAACACAATTTAGACAATATAAACTTATTTTTAATTTTTATGAATATACATGTGCACAAAAGCAGGGCAAAAGCAATTTCCCAAAGACATTGTTAGCATTTGTTGATAGGTATATTTTCTTCTTTTTGCAAATTTCTTACAACTAACAGAGCTACTTCTTGTAAACTGGGAGCAAAAGTCAACACTGTTTCCAGGCCTTTGTTTATGCCTTGGGCACACTTTCCCTGACTCTGCTTCTCCATCTAAGACTAATAGCTGAAGGAGGACTCATGAACAATCAAAAGGGGGAGATGTACCAAACCCCTGCAAACAACCAAAGTGGACACCAGATGAAAATAGTGAGCATTTTGTTGCAAGAAACAAGTATCAAGTGTCATCTCAAGAATGGAAGGTCATCAAACTTCTGACCTGAGGAGGTGGGCAGTCTGAGATGTGTGCTCTACCTGAGACCAAAGGAGGGAATGAAAATTATTTCTTTCAAGACATGTCAGGAGGAAGTTAAGTAGAGAACACCAACATCTTGGGATAGTCCAAGGAGATGGAGATCAGTCAGGAGACAAGCAATTGAAATGTAGACCAAGCCTACAACAATACAAGCAAGTCAAACTAGTCTCTCCTTGTCCCTGTCCCTTCCCTGTATATATGAATGATGTCAGGGAGATAGGACTCAATAGACAAGCAGGGAGATGGATGTCTCAAGAGCATAACCCCAGGAAGACATTGGAGCCTCAGCCATGATCAGGAACTACATCATCACACAAAGGAGTCACAGTGACCTTCCCCTTGACCTCTGTTCCAGTGTGTGTTTATTCAGTTCTGCTCTTACAGTGAAGCCCAGTCAAGGTCTTCAGACCAGGTCCTAGAAGCAGAGCTCTGAACAACACACCTGTGTATTGGATGTCCACACTGGGTAAAACACACAACGTACAACAGACTTCACACTGTAGGCTACCACTCTCAGCTTCTCTTTCTTCCTTGACAGTGTCCAGGGATCAGGCCCTTAGTTCCAAGATCTTGAGAGGAAGGTGATGCAAGGTCAAGAACCACAAAGGTATCTCTTCATGAGCCGCCTCATGGCACCCGTGACCTCCTTATTCCTCAGAGTGTAAACAAAAGGGTTGCACATAGGGGTGACTACTGTGTAGAAGATGGTAAGAATCTGGTCGGTGTCCCCAAAAGAATCTGACTGAGGCCTCATATAGGCAGCAGTCGCAGTGCCATAAAAGAGTATGACCACAAACAAGTGGGAGGAGCAGGTGGAAAAGATCTTTTGACGTCCCTGGGATGTTGCAACACCAAGGATAGCAGCAAGAATACAGGCATAAGAGGCCACAATCAACAAGAAGGGCACGAAGATAAAAGCTGTTGTAATGATAAGTTCTGCCACTTCGGCCCAGAAAGTGCTTGCACTAGCCAGGCTCAGCACAGGCAGGATGTCACATAGGAAGTGATGGATGGTGTTGGCACCACGGAAAGGCAAAGTGAAGATGAAGATGGAATGAGAGGTGCCAGTGACTATACCTGCAAGATAAGAGGCCCCCACCATGCCAGCACATGTTCTCTGGTTCATCAGGGTGGTATAATGCAGTGGACAGCAGATGGCAGCATATCGGTCATAAGCCATGGCAGTGAGCAGACAGCATTCAGCAATGCCAAAAAGGGCAAAGAAATAGAGCTGAGTGAAGCAGCTGGCACGGGAGATGGTGGGGCAGGAAGAATGGAGGTCGGCCAACATCCTGGGCACGATGGTAGTGGTGTAGAGGATCTCCACCAGGGAGAAGTGACGCAGGAAGAAGTACATGGGGGAGTGGAGGGCTGAGTCGGCCAGTGTCAGGAGGATGATCAGAGAGTTGCCCAGCAAGGTAACCACATACATGCACAGCACACCCCAAAACAGATGGCCCTGAACAAAAACAAAACCCGAGAATCCCAATAAAATGAACTCAGCTAATTCTGTACCATTGTCACCTCCCATTTCCCCTAAGCCAGAATGAAAAAGAAAAGAGGGGAGCAAGATAGGTACAGACAGACAGAAACAAAGCTGTGGTAGTAAGGACAAAGACTTGTCCATTAGAGCAGTCCTGCTTGCTGTCGAGGATGCTGAGGATGCTGAGGACTATTCTGAGGAAAATAATGAGGACAATGCTGAGGAAGATCGTGAGGAGGATGCTGAGGACAGTGCTGAGGAAGACTGAGAGGAGGATGTTGTGTGAAGGATGCTGTCGTGGATGCTGAGGAGGATGCTGAGGACAATGCTGAGGAGGATGCTGAGGAGGATGCTGAGGAGGATGCTGAGGAGGATGCTGAGGAGGATGCTGAGAACTTCAAGTGCTGTTGACTCCAACCCAAAAGAACACACCTATGGAAGAGCAAGAACAACCAGAAATGGTTGTTCCACTCACACAGGCAGGAGCTAGGAGCAAAAAGCTTCCTTCATGAAGTGGGTTGAGGAATTGGACAGAAAAGTGTGTGAGCAGACAAAAAACAAAAGAAGAAAAGGAAACAGAAGAAAAGCGGGTTCACCCCGAGGCAGAAAGTGAGTGGGAATAGGCAAGGGCAGGAGACAGGAACCCAGAACTGAGGACAACAAAGAGCTGTGGAGCTTTTACCTGCAGATGGATCCCCACAGCCTCAGAGTGCCCCGCCCTGGAGCACATCACAGCAGTTCAATCCCCTGAAGAGCTAATTCTCAACAGAGGGAGGAAAGTGGAGGGAGATGGAAAATAAGGAGAGGCAGGGAGGAGGTGACTTCTTCCTCATTGTGCCTAACCCTAAGCTCCCTGCTGTTGGGCCTGGGTATGGCGGGTCCTCCTCCTCACACAAAGGAGGAATGCAAGCACAAAGAGGAAACACATGATGAGGAGGAACCACGTGTGAAGGAGGAAGGTGTGCAGAGTCCTTCAGCTGAGCACGAAGAGACCTGGGTTCTCAAACCCGGTGCTCTGACTCTTTGGAGGGTTCCTCTGGATGGTGTTGCCAGCCATAGCCCCAAGGGCTGCAGAAGCCTTTCCCACCCTCAGAATCGGTCCTTAGCATTCTTTCCACCCCAATGCCGCATTGTGACACCACAGGGTCCCAAGGTCATCTCTGTGCCTCATGGTCTGCTCATAGTGTGACCGCGCAATGCTCCCAGCGGCGTCACAGTAATCAGCTTTATGCTTACAAAGTCACATTTTGACATCATTAGCTTCAGAAGAACCAATGCCAGTTTCTGGCCTCCAAGAGTACTTGAGCTTACACACAAAAACCCCACACAGCTCTCGCCTTAGAGCCACCTTCCTTGGGACTCCTGCGCCATTAGAGCGAAGGGGAGGAAGAGGCTGAAGCACAAGAGAAGAAAGATCTGGCAGAGATCCAAGTAAACCGGGGGGTCCACCCAGCCAAGCCGAGGAGCGCAAGTGAGGATGCGGGAGGCCAGGACGGGTGCTGGTACGAGCTGTTGGACAGTGTGCATAAGTCTCCATGGACCTGGAGTCTCACCTTCTGCTCCCAGAGACACCACCTCCGAGACTTGCAACCTACAACCCAGACAGTCCCGCTGGCCCTCGGCCCCGGACCTGCAGAGTTCTAGACTCGCTCTGTTCTCACTTTGTGACCAAATGTAACCCATGTACAATAAACCGTCTTTCTCGCTGTCTCAGCTAAAGAATCAAAAAAAAAACCCACACAAAGACAGACACATAATTAAGAATAAAAACATAAACTTTTTTTAAATGTCCCAGAATTCAATATATAGACTAGACAGGCCTTGACTTCACAGATATCTGCCTCTCTACTTTCCAAATGCTTGGAGTAAAGTTGTGTGCTCTAAAGAGTCTTTCAATATGTTTAGAATTGGAGAGATGTCTCAGTGGGTAAAAGCACTCCCTCCTCCAGAGGACCCAAGTTCAGTTCCCAACCCCTATGCCAGCAGCTCCCAACCACCTGTTATGTCAGCTCCAGGGAACCCAGTGCCCTCTTGTGGATTCCACATATGTGTACACACACACACACACACACACACACACACACACACACACACTATGATCTAAGTAACTTGGCACAGATTAATAGATCATGAAATTGTGGTTACAAAGAAAGAATCAATCACTTCATTCACTATTTTGAGAGAAAATCTTACAAGGGATTTTAAAGTAATCACAAACCTAAACTGTAGGCTCCAAGGGACGCTGTAACAATAAGCGACACATAATTACTGAAAGTAAGTTTTGACGAACCAAGACCCCCCCCCCCGAAAGCAGTGAACCAGGTGTTCCAACAACAGAAACAGCTAAGATGATGCAGCTTTACAGACCACGAAAATAAGGACTTATACAGGTTTCTGAGTTTTGTCATGATCCCCATGGTATGAACAGCGCCCCCTTCCAGCACGAAGCAGTTTGGAATGAGCAACGTCCTAATTCCCATCTTGTTTATAAATCTTTGTTCTCATTTAAATGGGGTTATTTATAATTGGCTAGTGATCACAGCCAGTCTTTTTTAATGGTAAAAAAGGGAATTATGGTATGGGTATTGTTTTTCATTTATTGATACAAATTCAAGGTCAATTTTATGATGTGTATATTTCTCCTCTTGATTAAGTATTGTGCTTATACTGATCTTTTAAAACATAATGCATAATTAAATACAGACTATAGATATTTACTTATAATAGTCAAAACTTATAGTTAGGTAAGTTAGGTTTTCTAGATATACAGAGATATATTTGAGATAGATAAACAGTCTTCAAACCTCTCAAAGACCTTCAGAAAATGGCATTTAAAATGGTTTAGGGTTTTTCTTGACAATGAGAAATGTCTGCTCCTGGCAGCACCAATTATGTCTGAGAGGAAGATGGGCATCGAAGAAACTCGTTATGGAGTTTGCTTTCAACATGGCAAGATTAGCCATTTGGGCAAGAAACTGCTCTTGCCTAGACTGACTGTTGTTGTATAAACTGGACATGCAGGACCCACAGAAAAGTGACTGCTGAACTCAGTCTTACAGGATTCCTGCTTCATGGAAGAGTCTACCAGACTTTCTACAGGACACAGAAATGACTGACAGACTGCCAATGCAGATGGACAGTTTGAAATTTCCTGCTTTGCTGAGAAATCTTCTGGACACATTGTAGCCTATGGGCTGAAGATGGATGCCCCAACGTTACAGAGGAACTTCGGGTGACTGTCCAGGCAGTAAGATGTCTCTGTAAATCCTAGTGTTTATATATTATCCTTCTGTGGTCTTTGATGGAGTTGAAGACAGATAGTTATAATTATAGTTTTCCTTAGTTATGATAAAAGATAAGCTACATAGAGAACTTTAGACTCACAAGGATGGGATGGATGATATTTTCTTTAAATCTTGCTAAATGTTGATAGACAAAATATTGTAACTGTATTCTTACTTGATAACTGTTCTGTTATATATGATTTGACTATGTTAAAGTTAAGACCTTTCTTTTTGTTTAAACAGAAAAGAGGAGATGTTGGGGAAGTCCTGTGCATTTGTCAATAAAGTACTGTCTGGCCAATGGGGAATCTAGATAGGAGGGACTAGGAGTCCAGGAGGACTCTGGGTAAGAGAAACACAGAGAGTTCGAGATGTAACCGCCATGGGGTAGGAAGCCAGGAACTATTCTCCGGTAAGAGAAATACTTAGATGAACAATTATGGGGAAATTACTTAAGTCAGAGCTAGCCAGTAAGAAACAAGCAAGGCCAACAGCTTCATAATTAATACAGTGTCTTGTGTGTTATTTGGGGACTACAACTCGGCAGAGCCCAGGCAACTGGCGGGTGATAAACCAAAGCGGCTAGCAAAGAAAAAGCTTCTCTTAACACTAAACCTTTATACATAAAAAACAGTCAACTGAACTTTGAATCTTTAGGGTGCATGTCCATTCATCAATAGTTCCTTATACCAGAAAATTGAGGTCAGGAATGGGTGTAAGGAGTTGATCATCCATCAGCTAGTGGCAATCAGGATGTTTTGTATTTTCTACCCTAGCCTAATGAATCAGACAGGTCAGGTATGTGTCCTTGTGAGCTTTAGATTATTTTCTGGGGTTAATTATCTTAAAACTATTAGCAAGGCATCTGAAGTTACTTTAAAGCTTCGTTTCAGCTAATGGTGCACACCAAAACCTTTGACTGCATCTTTTCAGTTCTAAGAGAATCAGAGGCAGCCTGGCTCCTGGGCATTCAATTGTTTTCCTTAATATTTAACCTGAGCTGTGATCCAAATCAGTTCCTTAGGTGAACTCATAGGCCTTGACTGTGAAATATATCCTTGTTTGTTTTTATTCACCAAAGCTCTGTATAAGATAACATTATTATTACCAATGAGACAGTACAACTTAGGGAAAAATCATCTTCTTGATGATCTACAGATAGAAATGCCCAGTAGAACAGAATGTTTCCATGAGATAAACATACTAAGTTACAGGCAGTGGGGGTCTCCCCACATCCACTCACACGGTGCCAGGTACCAGAAAAAGATGGCAGCAGCAAACACGTAAAGGCACAGCAGAAGTAAAAGACATTCTGGGGTCTGTAGTCCCATGACCTGGCCTGAATGAGACTCACCACCTGAGAGTGAGACTCACCACCTGAGAGTGAGACTCACCACCTGAGAGTGACACTCACCATCTGAGAGTGAGACTCACCATCTGAGAGTGAGACTCACCACCTGAGAGTGACACTCACCCATCTGAGAGTGAGACTCACCATCTGAGAGTGAGACTCACCATCTGAGAGTGAGACTCACCACCTGAGAGTGAGACTCACCACCTGAGAGTGACACTCACCCATCTGAGAGTGAGACTCACCACCTGAGAGTGAGATTCACCACCTGAGAGTGAGACTCACCACCTGAGAGTGACACTCACCCATCTGAGAGTGAGATTCACCACCTGAGAGTGAGATTCACCACCTGAGAGTGAGACTCACCACCTGAGAGTGAGACTCACCATCTGAGAGTGAGATTCACCACCTGAGAGTGAGATTCACCACCTGAGAGTGAGACTCACCATCTGAGAGTGACACTCACCATCTGAGAGTGACACTCACCATCTGAGAGTGAGACTCACCCATCTGAGAGTGACACTCACTCATCTGAGAGTGAGACTCACCACCTGAGAGTGAGACTCACCACCTGAGAGTGAGACTCACCACCTGAGAGTGAGACTCACCATCTGAGAGTGAGACTCACCCATCTGAGAGTGAGATTCACCACCTGAGAGTGAGATTCACCACCTGAGAGTGAGACTCACCCATCTGAGAGTGAGACTCACCCATCTGAGAGTGAGACTCAGCACCTGAGAGTGAGACTCACCCATCTGAGAGTTTCCTCCCGGTGGGCTGCCAACTTGAACTTCAGTTGCCACCTGCCAATCTTCTAACATGGCCACTGGCAATCAATGGCTAAAATAACCAAAAATAATTATCCTATCATATCTCATATTTTGCATAACTTAACTCACAGGCAAAACAAGACTTTAAACTTCAGTGAATCTTAATTTACAGTAGTCACCTTGCTTTTCAGTTTTAGTTCTTATTATAATACTTTTTCTAAGAGTCTGGGTTAATGTATAGTATAACAAAAGGTTATACTATCTTCAACACATTTTCAACTAATGTAGAAAGAATATAAAAAAGAGAGAAAGCACAAATAGCTAAACTCAAAATGGTGTTTGAATATTTGGGGTATTGATTTATTATTTTTCCAAATTTGAAATAAAAGTTTGAACAAAAGTCCAATGATAATAAACACTTTTGAATATTTAAGAATTCCAAGCTGGACAGGTGGCTCCCACCTATAATTCTAGTATTGGGAGACTGAAAGAGGAAGATTGCTCTGAGCTTGAGGCCAGCCTGAGCTACAGAGTAAGAATCTGCCTCTTTAAAAAAAATCCAAATAACTTACGTATTATTTGCCCTGATAAAACACATGACCAAAAGCATTTTAAGGAAAAAAGGGTTTATTCTTCTTACAACTCTCAGGTCACGCTCCCTCACTGAGGGAAGTCAGACAAGAAACTCAAACAGGAGCCTTGAGGCAGCAACTGAAGCAGAGGCCATAGGGAAATGCTGTTACTGGCTGACTCCCCATGGCTTGTTCAGCCTGCTTCCTTACACAACCCAGGACCACCTCCCCAGGTGCGACAGCATCCATAGTGAGCTGGGCTCTCTCCCATCAATTACTAATTAAGAAAATGTCCTTCAGATTTGCATAGAGGCCAATTTCAAGGAGTCACTTTCTCAACTATTGTTTTCTCTTCTCAGACAACTCTAGTTTGTGTCGTGGGAAAAAAACAAAAAACAAAAAAACCCTAGTTAGCAACTAAGAAAAATATCCATTGACTTCTGGCCTCTTCCTCAAAGTAGGAGGACACAAGTCTGTAATCTTTAAATGTGGGATTTGTACCAAATTCCTAGTAGAAGTGAGGGAGGAGTATAAACCATAGACCAACTTGGTCAGCACTACCTCCATCAAGTGACCAAGGTCAACATCCAGACTGGAAAAGTCAGAAGTTCCTATCTTTAACAGGATATAAGGGGCGTCATCTCTGTGCTTGTCTTCTCATAGCTTCATGAGGAAAATATCAGAGACTCCAGTGGAAGTTCTTATGGCACCTGACCAGTATTCCTCAAGGCTGTCAAGGTCACCAAAATAAGACAGTGTGGGGGAGAGCCCAGCTTCAGGTGAGATTGGGTCTCCAGCAGGGACACCCCGGATCCCCTGCCCAACACCCATCCCCTCGATCTTCCGGGGCCGCTCCTGGCATCCAGAAGACCCGCCCACACAGGAAAGACATCAGCCCTTCCAGACCCCAACCTCCGGCAACCCCAGCTTCAGCTTAAGTTTCAGTGTCAGCATCCCCAGCTTCAGCTTCAGGAAGGAAGGAGACCAGTGGAGACGGAAAGACCCCACCAGCACCCACTGGAAGAAGAGATGGGAAGAAGACAGAATAAGAGCTCACTCAGCAATAGAAAGACCAACATGACTCCACCAGAATCTAGGGGACCAACACCAGCAAGACCTGAAAAGCACTACATAGACAAAGCAGAGGAAACAGACCTTAAAAATTATTTTATGAAGATGATAGAGACCCTCAAAGAAGAAACGAGGAAATCCCTTAAAGAAATAGAAGAAAAAAAAACAAACAAAAATCCATGAAATGGGGGGAAATTTTCAAGAAATAAGCAAATCTCTCAAAGAATCTAAAGAGCACCAAGAAAAAACAACCAAAAAAATGAAGGAAACAACTCAAACAGTTGAAAGATTGAAAGCTGAAATAGAAACGATAAAGAAAACACAGAACGAGGGGATGCTGGAACTAGAAAAGCTGGGTAAACGATCAGGAACTACAGATGAGATGCAAGTATCACCAATAGAATACAAGAGACAGAAGAGAGAATCTCAGGTGTTGAAGACTCATTAGAGGATATAGAGTCGTCAACCAAAGAAAATCTCAAAACCAACAAATCCTTAACATAAAATATCCAGGAAATTTGGGACACCGTGAAGAAGCCAAACCTGAGAATAATAGTATAGAAGAAGGCGAACAAATACAGAAAACATATTCAACAAAATCATAGAAGAAAACTTCCCTAACCTAAAGAAAGATATGCCTATGAAAATACAAGAAGCTTACAGAACACCAAATAGGCTGGACCAGAAAAAGAAGTCACCTCGCCATATAATAATCAAAACATCAAAACTACAGAGTAAAGAGAAAATATTAAGTGCAGCTAAAAAAAAAGGCCAAGTAACATACAAAGGCAGACCTATCCGAATTACACCTGACTTCTCAATGGAAACGATGAAAGCCAGAAGATCCTGGATAGATGTCCTACAAACGCTAAGGGAACAAGGATGCCAGCCCAGACTACTATATCCAGCAAAGCTTTCAATTACCATAGATGGAGAAAACAAAATATTCCATGACAAAGCCAGATTTAAACAATATGTATCCATGAATCCAGCTCTACAGAAAGTGCTAGAAGGAAAACCTAGATCCAAGGAAGATAACTACACTCACAAAGACACAGGCAATATATAATCCCACTTTACAAAACACCAAAAGAAAAAGGGAGGAGAAACTACACAAAATAACTTCACTAACAATAAATCAAGCACAAACAAGAATCATCAATCAATGGTCATTAATATCCCTCAATGTCAACTGCCTCAACTTGCCTATAAAAAGACACAGACTAGCAAGAATGGATACGAAGACAGAACCCTTCCTTCTGCTGCATACAAGAAACACATCTCAACATCAAAGACAGACGTTATCTCAGAGTAAAGTGTTGGGAAAAGATCTTCCAATCAAACGGTCCCAAGAAACAAGCGGGTGTAGCAATCCTAATATCTAACAAACTAGACTTCAAATTAAAATCAATCAAAAGAGATGAAGAAGGACACTTCATATTCATCAAAGGAAAAGTACATGAAGATGAAGTCTCAAATTTAAACATCTATGCCCCAAATACAAAGGCACCTACATTCATGAAAGAAACATTACTAAATCTCAAAATGCACATAAAATCTCACACACTAATAGTAGGAGAACACTCTGCTCTCACCGCTAGACAGGACCTCCAGACAGAAACTAAACAAAGAAACAAAAGAACTAATAGAAGTTATGACCCAACTGGGTTTAACAGACATCTATAGAACATTCCACCCAAACACAAAGGGAAATACATTCTTCTCGGCGCCACATGGAACCTTCTCTAAAATTGACCACATAATAGGAAACATAGCAAATCTCCACAGATACAAAAAATTGGAATAACCCCTGTATCTTATCAGACCACCATGCATTAAAATTAGAATTCAACAATAACACAAATCGCAGAAACCCTACAAACTCATGGAAATTTAACAATGCACAATTGCACCATCCCTGGGTAAAGAAAGAAATAAAAAAGAAATTAAAGACTTCCTCGAATTCAATGAGAATGAAGACACAACATACACAAACTTATGGGACACTTTGAAAGCAGTGCTGAGAGGAAAGTTTATAGCACTAAGTGCCCACATGAAGAAACTGGAGAACAGTCATACTAGAGAATTAATAGCACAGCTGAATGTTCTAGAACAAAAAGAAGCAAACTCACCCAGGAGGAGCAGATGCCAGGAAATAATCAAATTGAGGGCTGAAATCAATCAAGTAGAAACCAGGAAAACACTGAGAAGAATCAATGAAACAAAGAGTTGGTTCTTTGAGAAAATCAACAAAATAGACAAACCTCTGTCCAAACTAACCAAAAGACAGAGAGAGAGCATGCTAATTAACAAAATCAGAAATGAAAAAGGGGACATAACAAAGGACTCTGAGGAAATCCAGAGAATCATCAGGGCATACTTTGAAAATCTGTACTACACAAAATTCGAAAATTTAAAGATAATGGACAATTTCCTGGATAGATATCACTTGCCAAAACTAAACCAAGAGCAGATAAACAATCTAAACAGACCTATAACCCCTAATGAAATAGAAGCAGTCATCAAAAGTCTCCCAAACAAAAAAAAAGCCCAGGCCCAAATGGCTTCAGTGCAGAATTCTAACAGAAATTCAAAGAAGAGCTAATTCCAATACTCCTCAACATATTCCACAAAATAGAAGCAGGAGGCTCACTGCCAAACTCTTTTTACAAGGCTACAATTACCTTGATACCCAAGCCACACAAAGACACAACTAAGAAAGAGAACTATAGACCAATTTCCCTCATGAACATTGATGCAAAAATACTCAATAAAATACTAGCAAACCGGATTCAAGAACACATCAGAAAAATCATCCACCATGATCAAGTGGGCGTCATCCCAGGAATGCAGGGATACTTCAACATCAGAAAATCTATCAATGTAATTCACCATATAAACAAACTGTGAAAGAAAAACCACATGATCATCTCACTAGATGCTGAAAAAGCCTTTGACAAAATCCAGCACCCCTTCATGATAAAGGTCCTAGAGAGATCAGGGATAACAGGAACATACCTGAATATAATAAAAGCAATATACAGTAAACTAACAGCTAACATCAAACTAAATGGAGAGAAACTCAAAGCAATTCTTCTAAAATCAGGAACAAGACAAGGCTGTCCACTCGCTCCATATCTCTTCAATATTGTACTTGAAGTTCTAGCTACAGAAATAAGACAACAAAAGGAGATAAAGGAGATACAAATAGGAAAAGAAGAAGTCAAACTTTCACTATTTGCAGATGATATGATAGTTTACATAAATGACCCAAAAAACTCCGCAAGGTTACTCCTAGAGCTGATAAACACCTTCAGCAATGTGGCAGGATACAAGGTAAACTCAAAAAAATCAGTGGCCCTATTATATACAGATGATGAAGTGACTGAGAAAGAAATCAGAGAAACATCACCCTTTACAATAGCCATAAACAGCATCAAATATCTAGGGATAATGTTAACCAAGGAAGTGAAAGACTTGTATATCAAGAACTTTGAGTCTTTAAAGAAAGAAATCAAAGAGGATACCAGAAAATGGAAAGATCTCCCATGCTCTTGGATTATAGGATCAACATAATAAAAATGGCAATCTTGCCAAAAGCAGTCTACAGATTCAATGCAATCCCTATCAAAATTCCATCACAATTCTTCAAGGACCTGGAAAGAACATTAATCAACTTTATATGGAAAAACAAAAGGCCCAGGATACCCAAAACAACCCTATACAATAAAGGACCTTCAGGAGGCATCACCATCCCTGACTTCAAGCTCTATTATAGAGCTATAGTCCTGAAAACAGCTTGGTATTGGCACAAAAATAGGCAGGTAGACCAATGGAGCCGAATTGAAAACCCTGATTTTAACCCACACACCTATGAACACTTGATTTTTGACAAAGTAGCTAAAACTATACAATGGAAAAAAGAAAGCATCTTCAACAAATGGTGCTGGCATAACTGGGTACTGGTATGCAGAAGACTGCAGATAGATCCATGTTTATGGCCTTGTACAAAACTTAAGTACAAATGGATCAAAGATCTCAACATAAATCCAGCTACACTGAAACTTTTAGAAGAGAAAGTGGGAGATACTCTTCAACAAGTTGGTACAGGAGACCACTTCCTAAACATAACACCAGTGGCACAAACACTGAGATCGACAATTAACAAATGGGACCTCCTGAAACTAAAAAGCTTCTGTAAGGCAAAGGACACAGTCAACAAGACAAAAAGGCAGGCCACAGAATGGGAAAAGATATTCACTCCTCCACTGCTGGTGGGAGTGCCAACTCGTACAGCCACTTTGGAAATCAGTATGGAGATTCCTCAGGAAAATGGGAATCAATCTACCACAAGACCCAGCAATTCCACTCTTAGGCATATATCCAAATGAGGCAAATTCACACAAGGGCATCTGCTCCACTATGTTCATAACAGCATTATTTGTAATAGCCAGAACCTGGAAGCAACCTAGATGCCCCTCAACTGAAGAGTGGATAGAGAAAATGTGGTACATTTACACAATGGAGTATTACTCAGCAGAAAAAAACAATGGAATCTTGAAATTCGCAGGTAAATGGGTAGCAGTGGAAGAAACCATCCTGAGTGAGGTAACCCAGTCGCAAAAAGACAAACATGGTATGTACTCACTCATATGTGGATTTTAGACATGGATCAGGATAGTGCCAGTCTGCACTTCCACTGATAGAGAGTCTGGGAAACAGGAAAGAACCTAAAAGATATGCATAGTACCCAAGAGAAACGATTGAGACAAGATCCTCTGAATGGATGGGGAACACAGCGTGGGGGCAAGGGGGGGGAGTGGGAGCCGGGAAGAAGAGAGGGGGAGAAGAGGAAGAGAGAGTAGGTCATGGGGGAACAGGAAGGTTGAGTGGGGGGGTAGAATAGGGGGAAGAGGGAATCATAGGTTAGAAGACAGATCAGGCACCAGAGTGACCTCTAGTGATCTAAAGGGATGACACCAATTGGCAAGCTAAGCAGTAGTGGAGAGACCACCTCGAATGCCCATTCCTGACAATGAACTTGATGTCTATAACCATCCAGGAGCCTTCATCCAGTGACTGATGGAAGCAGAGGCAAACACCCACAATTAAGCACTGAACTGAACCCAAGGAACCCAGTGACAGAGAAGGAGGAGTGATGAGCAAATTGGCGAAGAATAGGCTGGCAAAACCAGCAGAGACAGCTGATCTGAACAGGGGAGAGCTCTTGGACCCCAGACTGACAGCGGGGAGGCCAGCATGGGACTGATCTGGACCCCCCAAATGTGAGTGTCAGCGAGAAGGTCTGGGCAACCTATGGGGCCCTGGAATACAAACAGTCATCGTGTGCCCATAGCACAAAGAGGGATGCTCTCTCAGCCTGGATTCTTAGGGGAGTGCTTGGACCCTACCCAGAGTAAAATGACAGACTCTAGATATCCCCTATGGGGAAGGAATTGGCAATAGGGTGGGAGACTGGGGGGGATGGGGGAGTGCGGGAGGAGGGGAGGGAGAGGGAACTGGGAGTGACATGTAAAACAAGCTATTTAAAATTAAAATTAAAAAATTAAAAAGTGTTCCACACAATAGAAGCAGAAGGGTCTTTGCCAAACTCTTTCTATGAGGCTTCAATAACCTTGATCCCCAAGCCACAAAAAGACACAACTAAGAAAGAGAACTTCAGACCAATATCCCTCATGAACATTGATGCAAAAATACTCAATAAAATACTGGCAAATCGGATCCAAGAACACATCAAAACAATCATTCACCACGATCAAGTAGGTTTCATCCCAGGGATGCAGGGATGGTTCAACATACGAAAATCCATCAACGTAATCCACCATATAAACAAGCTGAAAAACAAAAATCACATGATCATCTCACTAGATGCTGAAAAAGCCTTTGACAAAATCCAACACCCCTTCATGATAAAGGTCTTGGAGAGATCTGGGATAACAGGGACATACTTAAACATAATAAAAGCCATATACAGTAAACCAACAGCCAACATCAAACTAAATGGACAGAAACTCAACGCAATTCCTCTAAAATCAGGAACAAAACAAGGCTGTCCACTCTCTCCATACCTTTTCAACATGGTACTTGAAGTTCTAGCTATTGCCATACGACAACAAAGGGGGATCAAGGGGATACAAATTGGGAAGGAAGAGGTCAAACTTTCACTGTTTGCAGACGATATGATAGTTTACATCAATGACCCAAAGAACTCTACCAGGGAACTCTTACAGCTGATTAACACCTTCAGCAAAGTGGCAGGCTACAAGATCAACTCAAGAAAGTCAGTAGCCCTATTATATACAGATGATAAAAGGGCTGAAAGAGAAATCAGAGAAACATCACCCTTTACAATTGCCACAAACAACATAAAATACCTTGGGGTAACGCTAACCAAACAAGTGAAAGACCTGTATCGTAAGAACTTTGAATCTCTAAAGAAAGAAATTAAAGAAGCCCTCAGAAAATGGAAAGATCTCCCATGCTCTTGGATAGGTAGGATCAATGTAGTAAAAATGGCAATCCTGCCAAAAGCAATCTACAGATTCAATGCTATCCCCATTAAAATCCCAGCACAATTCTTCACAGACCTTGAAAGAACAATAATCAATTTTGTATGGAAAAACAAAAGACCCAGGATAGCCAAAACAACCCTGTTCAACAAGGCAACGTCCGGAGGCATCACCATCCCTGACCTCAAGCTCTATTATAGAGCTATAGTCCTGAAAACAGCTTGGTATTGGCACAAAAATAGACAGGTAGACCAATGGAATCGAATTGAAAATCCGGGTATTAACCCACACACGTACGAACATCTGATCTTTGACAAAGAAGCTAAAAATATACAATGGAATAAAGAAAGCATCTTCAACAAATGGTGCTGGCATAATTGGAGACTGGCATGTAGAAGAATGCGGATCGATCCATGTTTATCGCCATGCACAAAACTTAAGTCCAAATGGATCAAAGACCTCAACATAAATCCAGCCACACTGAACCTCATAGAAGAGAAAGTGGGTGGTACCCTTGAACGAATTGGTACAGGAGACAGCTTCCTGAACATAACACCAGTAGCACAGACAGTGAGATCAACAATTAATAAATGGGACCTACTGAAACTGAGAAGCTTCTGTAAGGCAAAGGACACAGTCAGCAAGACAAAAAGGCAGCCCACAGAATGGGAAAAAATATTCACTAATCCCACATCTGACAGAGGGTTGATCTCCAAAATTTACAAAGAACTCAAGAAGCAAGTCTCCAAAACAGCAAAGGACCCAATTAAAAAGTGGGCTGCAGAACTAAATAGAGAGTTTTCAATAGAGGAGTCTAAAATGGCTGAGAGGCACTTGAGAAAGTGCTCAACATCCTTAGCCATCCGGGAAATGCAAATCAAAACAACTCTGAGATACCATCTCACTCCTGTCAGAATGGCTAAAATCAAAAACACCAATGACAATTTATGCTGGAGAGGATGTGGTGAAAGGGGGACACTCCTCCATTGCTGGTGGGAGTGCCAACTGGTTCAGCCACTTTGGAAAGCAGTATGGAGATTCCTCAGAAAAATGGGAATAAACCTACCACAAGACCCAGCAACTCCACTCTTAGGCATATACCCAAAAGATGCCCATTCATACAACAAAGATGTCTGTTCCACTATGTTCATAGCAGCTTTATTTGTAATAGCCAGAACTTGGAAGCAACCTAGATGTCCCTCACCTGAAGAGTGGATAGAGAAAATGTGGTACATCTACACAATGGAGTACTATTCAGCAGAAAAAAATAATGGAATCATGAGATTCGCAGGCAAATGGATGACACTAGAAGAAACCATCCTGAGTGAGGTAACCCAGTCACAAAAAGAGAAACATGGCATGTACTCTCTCATATATGGATTTTAGACATAGATCTGGGGAGTGCCAGCCTACAATCCTATGGCCAGACAGTCTGGGAAACAGAAACTACATTTAGTGGCTGGTTAAGTACTGAGCTGAACTCAAGAAAGCCAGTATCAGAGAGGGAGGACTGATGATCAAAGGGATTAAGACTGGGCTGGTTTAACCCCCAGAAACAGCTGACCAGACAAAGGTTAACTCTTGAATCCCAGGCATCAGCCTGGGAATCCAGCATGGGACTGATCAAGACCCCCTGAATCTGGGTGTCAGTGAGGAGGCCTAGGTAATCTATTGAGCCTTGGGCAGCAGATCAGTACCCATCCCAAGTATACACACGGACTTTGGACTCCCATAGAACAATGTGAGGTGCACTCTCACCCTGAACTCTTGGGGAAGGGTCTAGGCCCTGCCCTATATGAAATGACAGACTATGGACACCCCCATGGAGGGCCTCACCCTCCCTGGGGGAACGAGGGGATAACAGGGGGGATGGGGGGAGGGCACGGGAGGAGGGGAGGGAAAGGGAGAGGGACCTGGAACTGACTTGTGAAGCAACCTTGTTTCTTATCTAAATTAAAAAAAAAAGAATAAAAAAAAATTAAAAAAATAAAAATAAAAAATAAGACAGTCTGTGAAACTATGGAAACATGACAGCTAATGGAATACGCTATCTTGGGTGGAGTCTTGGACATTAAGTAAGAACTAAGGAAATCTTGGGGAGAGATGGCTCGGTGGTTAGCTCTTCCAAAGGACTGGGTTTGATTCCCAGCACCCACATGGCGGTCTCACAAGTGTCTGTAGCCGCAGTCCCAGGGGATCTGATACCCTCTTCTGACTTCTGAGTGAACCAGGCATAGATATGGCGCACAGATACACAAGAAAGCAAACCACCCATACACACAAAACAATAAAATAAAAGTTTTTAACAAAGGAAATCTGAATAACCTGCAGACTCTAATTAGTCATTATGCATTAGTTTGTTCATAGTGATAACAATGCCACATTAATGTCAAGTGGTATTCATAGGGTAAACAAGGGAATTCTATATGCTACCAGCAATTTTCCAATGGGTTAAAAAACCATTCTAAATTGAAATGTTACTCTTTAAAAGGGTTCTGGGGGGATAGAGATGGTGTAAGGAATGAATGACAGGGAGAATTTGGAGATGAGCTTTGTGCTTGCCTTGCAAGCTAAATTCAGATCCTCAGCACCCATATAAAAAAGAGAAGGAAAAAAAGACAAAGTGGTACACCTATAATTCCAGTGTTGAGAAGGTGAATTCCAGGAGCCTGCTGGCCATCCAGTAGAGACAAATCATGTGCCCCAGGTTCAGTGAGAGAATCTGTTCCAAAAAAAAAAAAAAGCTAAAAAAACAACTGAGAAAAACATCCAATGCTGAGTTCTGGTCTCCAAATCCTTGAGTGTGGACACACACACACACACACTTTGTTAAGGATTTATGTTTGAGTTTTTCTTTTTAAGAGAGAACCTTGGGGACCAGGTTATTTTGTTTCTTGCTAGAGGTAGCCCAGACTGGCCTTTAACTCATGCTCCTCCTACCTGAGCATCTGGAGTGCTGGGATTATAGTCAAGTCACATGGCTTGAAAGTTTATTCGCTGCATAAGAAGTTTGGAATACATTGCTAAATGACAAAAACATCACATTTTTAATATAAAATTTCTTCTGGTAAAAAGATACATAGATACCAGAGTATTAACAATGAAGACTCTTATTGGAGTGAATTTGAAGAATTACTTAGGTTTTTGTGGGTCTTTTGTGGCTCAGAGGTTAAGAGCACTGGCTGCTCTTCCAGAGGTCCTGAGTTTAATTCCCAGCAAACACACGGTGGCTCACAACCATCTGTAATGAGATCTGGTGCTCCTTTCTGACATGCAGATGTATTTGCAGCTAGAGCTCCCATATATTACATGAATGAATAATTTTTAATATATATGTGATACATTGAGCATGCAGTAGTGAAAACAGTACATAAAATATTACCACAAAAAGAGGTTTACACAACTATGCAGTCCTGGTCAAGGTGTGGTCCCTCCAACACCACCGTCTCAGCTCCAGCCTCTCTCACAAGGTGGCCCTAACAAGTGTCAGAGCTGCTCTAAAATTCTGGGAGGCAAATTCCCCCTCTGCCAGGCCCCAAGCCCCCTTTTCCATCTTTCATCATCAGATTCCGGGGAAAATACCAATTTGAGGGGAGCCGTTGTTTTAATGGTCTGATAGCCTAAAGGACAGGACACAGGGCTCCTCTTAGAATACCTTGGCTCCAGCTAGAATGATTACACTACAACAGTTAGTCAGCACATCCCTCATGTCCCCAAGGCAAGGATTCCCTGAGTGCCAGACAGCAAAGGACAAGGTATGCAGAAGCCCAGGACACAGCCCCGCTGTGTGGCAATGTCCGCTCACTCACAGGACAGTCACTCTCGCCTCAAGCGTGATGGGTCCCCACATGTACCCTGTAGGTGAGTGAGGCAGTGTCGGAGATGTGCACTGCTGGAGGGACATGGCGGAAGTCACGGACAGGGAACTGATGAGCAACACTGAATCAGAAGGGACCGGCGGCAGCTATTACCCAACACCACGAGGTTGGAAATGGGCGTGATGTCAGCCCCAGCTCATCCCTGGTGCGGTGGGGTTGTGTCTAAGGCGCTGATGAAGACAAGATTGGTGCCTGAAAACAATCGGTATCACTTTCGAGGAACCAGGGGTATGCAACTGCATACAGAATCGCGGCCGCGGATGTCCTTGTTCTTTCTGTAGCAGCAGTGGGTGGGTTTTAAGGCAGTCCCGGTTGCATATATAAAAACATCTATGGGAATCCTGTGCCTCTGCCTTGTAACTGAGTTGGTCCCTTAGAGAAGTTCTGTAGAATTCAGACCCGTTATTTACGGGATTCAGTTCCAGTATTTAAGGTTTCCTGTGAGCCAGACCTAGCCCACAGCTTGCCTTAATATTAATACCCAAGGCCCTCTTTCTTGTCTCATATGCTCTATGAAGTGACCAAGATCTAGTTCAAGGTCAGTTTTAAAACAATTTGCTCTACCTAAACTAGCTATTTTTCTTTTATTTTATGTGCATTGGTGTTTTGCCTGCATGTATGTCTGTGTGAGGGTGTCAGACCTTGGAGTCGCAGAGAATTGTGAGCTGTCATGTGGGTGCTGGGAAGTGAACCCAGGTCTTCTGGAAGAGCAGACAGATTTTGCATCTGTGTTAAGACAACTTTATGAGTAAGCTGCTTCGATTTACAAAAGTCGTGTAAGGTGTCCTTCTGTGATTATTCTACAGCAGGGGTTCTCAGCCTTGCTAATGCTGTGACCCTTTAATACAGTTCCTCATATGTAGTGACCCCAACCTTAAAATTACTCCATTGCTACTTCATAACCGTAGTTTTCCACGGTTATGAATCATAATGCAAATGCTTTTGGAGACAGAGGTTTGCCAGAGGGGTGATAAACCAAATGTTCTAGAGAAGTGTGTGTGTGTGTGTGTGTGTGTGTGTGTGTGTGTGTGTTCCTTTACAACATGGCTTATATACTGCCATTGAGGCATATATACAACTTAAAGCAGGCTTCTTTCGTTGGCATACTAAAGAAAATTTAAAAGTATGGCACATCTACAAACTTGCTTAGCAGTTATTTTATATTCACCCACATTTTCTTAGGAGAGACCATTTAGTGATGGGATGTGACCCTTTTGAAAGAAAGCAGATCTGAGACTTTAACAGATCAGGGAAGGGTTGGCTGCAAAGCGTCATGAGGAACTGTGGAGGCTACGTGTTAATTAGGGTGGCATGACTATGTGCTTGTCAATTTTTATACCTAGCAGTGCCGATTTTACTGCACATAATTTCATACTTCAGCAAACAAGATTCAAAAACTGAAACCATTAAGATGGCTTCCAGAGTCTAACATTGTGCTATTGTGCTAGACTTTAGCCAAGAGATCATTAAACACACACACACACACACACACACACACACACACACACACACACACACACTGGAAAAACCACTGGCCCAGGGTCCCTAGTTGCCTCTCCTGGGCTAAGGTTCATTTGTTGTTGTTTGTTTGTTTTGTTTTTATGGAAAACAGTGAGTGAAGCTCTTACGGGCGATGAGAGAGAGCTCCCGAGAGAACTTTGGCCAACACCAGCCTCTCCACCCCCACTCCACCCCAGATCATATTTACTCCTAACTTGCCTCCATCCAGATGCAACCTAATGATTAACAAATACTTTCTCCCAAAAGCGGTTAAGTTTTAATTAATTCCCTTAGGTCACCCTCAGTTTCCTGTCTCCTTCAGGTCTGCTCCCCAGCTCCATAGCCCCAGGGACTCCGAAGCAGTAATTACCTGCTATAAATGAGGGCATCTCCACACAGCACAGCAGTAATTACCACTCCAGTAACTTCATAATTATTTTTGTCCCTCAACACTTAAAAAAGGGGGGGTGAGTTTGCTGTTCGGCAATGAACACAGCATTTGAGTAATATCCGGTTTTGTCCTCACATCCGCCCTAGTGTGGTGGGCCTCAAAGGTGTTTATGACTGCCTTGTTTCCGTGAAAGGAACGCTAAGCGCCAAGTGGTATAGGTGGAAGCGAGACTTGGAATCCAGAGACCAAATGTCTAGCTCCCTAGCAACACCCCTGTTCTGCTCCCATCCAGGCTCTCTTCTCCTGACTAGGTCTATGCCCACATTTGCTGCTTGTTCTCTGAACACCCAGACCCTTCCAGCATCAGGAGGCCGCTGTCCTGCACAGCCGCCAGACACCTCCCTTACTCCCTCACATAGGCCTTGCAGCCCCCAGCCAGGCTCCCGGAGCTGGGGAGAATGCAGCCTGTAGAGACGTCATTAATCCCAGGCACGGTCCTCACTGCCCTGTCTCATCACCCTAAACCCTGCCAGACTCCTCCACCTCCATCCCTTAGCTATCTATGATTCTCGCTATTTATATTTACGGACTCAGTCCAGATGTGCAACAACCGTAGCTTATCAGACCGGATAAAACGCAGCACTCTAACCAAGATTTAAAGCAGGAAACAGAGAAGGAGGTTTTCTTTTTAAAGGCAGTGATACAAAATGAAGTCAGCAGAAGACTAGAAAAACATCCAAAGGTCTATGCCCTCTGTGTGGACGGGCCCCAAGTTCTTCTCAAAATTGTTTAATAGCCAGCTCCAAAAGGACAGTCTAGTCCATTCCAGAGTTAACGGTGCCGTGAGATAAAGAGAACAGCTATCCTTGGAACTGAGACCAGACAGATTTTCTCCCAAGGACAGTCCTAGAAAGAAGATTGTAACAGTGAATTTTCTGGGCCCCGGTCTAACAACTGCGCTCGGCAGAGTGGGTGCCACTGCAGCCTCCCCTCGGGGCTGTGGGGGTCACCGGATGCTCCCTACGCTTGCTCCTTCCTTCCTGACGGAGCTTGACAAAAGGCAGAATTTCTCAGAATTTCTCAATAACTTTTGGAGCCAGAGGGTTGTCCCATGCATTTTAGAATGTTTGTTCTGTATCCACTAGATGTCAGTAGCAACCTTCCCACCAACTGTGATACCAAACTGGAGATGTTGCCCAGTGTCTCCTGGGGAGAACCAGAATGCAGAGGCAGCAGAAGAGGCAACAGGACTCTTACCTTTAACATATTCAATTCAGTGGGTTTTTTTAGAAGATTCAAAGGGTCATATGACCATCACCACTAACCAATTTTGGAAAATTTTCATAATGCCAAAGGAAACTATGTAACCATAGCAGCCCCTCCCTTTCCTCTCCCTTCCCAAGTCATTATGATTTGGGGTGTGAGGCTAGAGAGATGACTCAGCAGGTAAGCGCACTGGCTGATCTTCCGGGGGACCTGGGTTCGAGTCCCAGAACCCATATAAACACTCACAACCATGTGTAACTACAGTTCCAGAGGATCCAATGCCCTCTTCTGGCCTCCACAGCTACCAGTTATGCAAGTGGTACAGACACACTTTCAGGCAAAATATCCAAACGCATGAAATAATTTTTCTTAAAAGTTTTATTCACTTTCAATTAAAACATGAATTCATCATTTCCCCCTTCCCTTTTCTTCCTCCCAGGTACCCTCCTCCCAACGCCTCCCATGCCCCCCTGTCATATTGATAGGGTCTTCACTAGTGTTTCGTGTGTGTGTGTGTGTGTGTGTGTGTGTGTGTGTGTGTGTGTGTGTGTGTGTGTAGCTAATTCTCCCTCTCGGGCAGTCATTAATGCCTTCAGTTCTTTGTGTGGGGTGATTCCTCATAAAATTCTCTCCTTTCTGAGTTAACATGTCCATCTGTATTACCACTGCTGTGTCTTGTTCATGCAGCCATTTCTAGGACAGACTTTTCACAACAGACTTCCTGCTATTCTGGCATGAGCATCTTTCTGTCCCCTCTCTCACCATGTTTCCTAGGTCACAGATGCAGGAACTGAGGTGTAGACTTGTCTTTTGGGCCTGGACTCTCCACAAGGTGTTGATCTCTGCACAGTATTCGGTTGTGGGGTTTTGTGGTGGTCTCTGAGTGCTGTAGAGAGGAGCTTTTTGATGAGGGGTGGTAACTCATGGAAAGTATATATCCAAAAGTATAAGGATGAGCTTTATGGTGTAGAAAGGACTCACACTGATCTAGTAAAATGACAGTGGTAAACCCTTTTCTAAGTTTCGTGATCTCACTCGCTGGGAAAACTGGCTAGGATTTTAGTACCAAGGATGACCTCCCCCCTAGAGTGTCACGTCTCACATCTGCAGGGACCCTCACGTTGCTGGTGTGCTGATCCTTGTTGTGGTTCACCGGTGTTGCAGCGGGTAGCACTATAATTTGCTTCCTCCTTGGCAGATCACACGGTATTTTCCTGTACCATGGAGGTGAAACCACAGGAAACAGGCTATCAGGGTAGATCCTGTAAGTTATATGGCTTTCTCTTTTTATGTTACGTTTACTTCTCTCTTTAAAGATTTTTTCTTTCTTTCTTTTTTCTTTCTTTTTTCTCTTTCTTTCTTTTTCTTTATTTTGTTTTTTTGTTTTGTTTTTCAACACAGGGTTTCTTTGTGTAGCTTTGGAACCTGTCCTGGAACTAGCTCTTGTAGACCAGGTTGGCCCCAAACTCACAGAGTTCCACCTGCCTCTGCCTCCCAAGTACTTAAAGACATGTGCCACCACCGATCAAGTAAGACTTTTATTATTTTTAAGCTATTTATTTCTTTCTATGACTCCCTATACCCATGTTTCATTTCTTTCTTAAGCCTGTGCCATTGTTAACATGTTTAGAGGGGTTTTTTTTACATATGAATTTGTCTTTACTGTGTATCTCTAGTCTTCTTTGACCATGTGAACAAACTTTGTTTTTTATTTTAAATTTTTTATTCATTTTACATACCAACCACAGTTCCCCCTTCTCTCCTCCCTCTCCCCCTCCACCTCCCCCTCCACGCTACCCCATCCACTCCTCAGAAAGGGTAAGGCCTCCTGTGGGAAGTTAACAAAACCTGGCACATGAAGTTGAGGCAGGGCAAATCCCTCACCCCTGCATCAAGGCTGAGCAAGGGAATGGGCTCCAAAACGCCAGCTCATGTACCAGGGATAGATCCTGGTCCCACTGCCAAGCGTCCCACAAACAGACCAAGCCACACAACTGTCACCCACATGCAGAGGGCCTCATTGGGTCCCATGCAGGCTCCCCAGCTGTCGGTCCAGGGTCCATGAGCTTCCCACAAGCTCAGACCAGCTGTCTCTGTGGGTTTCGCCATTGTGATCTTGACCACCACCATCCCCCACCCCCTCCATCCTGCCTGGCACATATAATCCCTCCCTGACTTTGATTGGAATGGAGCTCAGCCCAGTGCTTGGCTGTGGTTCTATGATGACAATTAGGCTTGTCACCAATCTGATTACACAAGAAAGCCAGCTCAGGCACCCTCTCCACTATTGCTAGGAGTCTTAGCTGGGGTCATCCTTGTAGATTCCTGGGAATTTCCCTAGCACCAGGTTTCTCCCTGACCCCATAATGGCTCCCTCTATCAAGTTATCTTTCCTTGGTCTCCCACTCCATCCTCCCCACAACTTGGCCATCCCCTTCGCTCACGTTCTCATATCCCATCCCCTCCCCTCCGTCTCCCTCCCCAGCCCCAGTTTATCCAGGAGATCTCATCTATTCCCCTTCCTAGCTGTGGTAAGCAAACTTTAAACTGCTTTGCTACAGCTGGCTCCTCCCACTTCTTGGGCTGTGAAAACCAAACCTAAACCTGCAGGCCCATTGGAGGGGGGAGGGGGAGGGGAGAGGGAGGGAGACCTGCAACTGCATCCACCCCCCAACTCTGGAGTGCCAATACCCTGCACTGTGGCAGGAGTTTTTCACTTAGTTGTTTGCTTCTATTTAAATTGGAAAAGCTGTTTAAGTGCTCTGCAGTAAGACAGAATTTCTTTTTTGTTTGTTTGTTTGTTTGTTTTTTGTTTTTTTGTTTTTTCGAGACAGGGTTTCTCTGTGGCTTTGGATGCTGTCCTGGAACTCACTTTGTAGACCAGGCTGGCCTCGAACTCACAGAAATCCGCCTGCCTCTGCCTCCCGAGTGCTGGGATTAAAGGCGTGCGCCACCACCGCCCGGCAAGACAGAATTTCTTAAAGACTATCCTTTTTTCTTCAGCTTTCTTGGGGTCCTAAGGATAGTCAAGAGCCCCACATTGGGTGCCCAAATGTAGTTGGTGTTTTTGTTCTCTACCCATTGCTCACTGGGGGCCTAGCACCTAGCTCCCAAATAAATACACAGAGATTTATTCTTTCTTATGTATGCCCAGCCTTAGCTTGGCTTGTTTCTAGTCAGATTTTCTTAAATAATCCCATCTATCTTACGCTTTTGGGCTTTTACCTTTCTATATACCTTTCTTTCCTTCTTACTCCATGGCTTGCCATATAGCTGGATGACTGGCCCCTGAAGTTCTGTCTCCTCCTCCTCCTCCTCTTCCTCTTCCTCCTCCTCCTTCTCCTCAATCTTTGACCTTTCCAGATTTCTATTCCTATTTATTCTTTCTTCCCAACAGCCCTGCCTCTCTCCTGCCTTGCTATTGACCATTCATCTCTTTATTAGACCAATTAGGTATTTTAGACAGAAAAAAGTAACACAGATTCACAGAGTTAAACAAATGCAACATAAAAGAATGCAGTGCATCTTTGCATCAATAAACAAATATTCCACAGCAAAAATGAATGTAACACATCTTAAAATAATATTCTACTGCTTCAATGAAACACCATGACCAAAGGCAACTTAGAAAAAAGGTGGTGTTTTGTTTTGTTTTGTTTTGTTTTGTCTTGTCTTATACTTCCATATTACAGTTCTTCATTAAAGGAAGTCAGGACAGGAACTCACACAGGGCAGAATCCTGGAGGCAGGATCTGATGCAGGGGCCATGGAAGGGAGCTGCTTACTGGCTTGCTCTTCATGGCCTGCTCAGTCTGCTTTCTTATAGAACCCAGGATCACCACCCCAGGGATGACACCACCCACTATGGGCTGGACCCTCCCTCATCAGTCACTAATTTAAATAATGGCCTACAAGCTTGCCTACCACCCAGTCTTATGGAGGTATTTTGTAACTGATGTTCCCTCCTAAAGACGACTTTAGTTTATGTCAAGTTGACATAAACTATCCAGCACAATACAGAAATCTTACTCAGCGTTTCATTGCTGTGAAGAGACACCATGAGCATGGCAACTCTTAATAAAGGAAAACATTTAATTGGGGCTGGCTTACAGTTTCAGAGGTTTAGTTCACTGTCACCATGGTGAGGCACAGAGCAGCTTGTAGGCAGACAGGGTGCTGGAGAAGTAGCTCAGAGTTCTACGTCTGGATCCATGGGCGGCAGAGACAGTCAGAGCTTCTGGGCCTGGCTTAGGCTCTTGAAGCCTCAAAGTCTACCCCTAGTGACTCACTTCCTCCAAGACAACACCTCCTAATCCTTTCCAATGGTGTGAATCCCTGGTAACCAAGCACTCAAATCTACCAGCCCACTGGGGTCGTTCTCATTCAAACCACCACAGAAAACATCTCAAAATCTCCTTCTGCTCTCGATTGCTTTTATTAGTTATTTCAGGTGGTCAGAGAACCTATTTTTTATAAGTCTAATCGTTTTAAGTCTTTGGGCCTTATCTTATCATATAACATGCGATCTGTCCTGAAGGATATTTCATATTTGAAAACAGGCTGTGTAGGACCAGGGATGTAGCTCAGCTGTTGCCCAGTGTAATGTCCCTGGGTTGTTGGGTTGTTCCTGGTACAGAAAAGAATAGGTACATCCTGCAGTTGTGTCTATGATTCCATTCAGGTCTTCTACTTCCCAGTTGATCTTCTGCCTCCCTGTTCTAACCTTTATTAAAGTGGTATTACGGTAGGAATATAGCATGGTCAAAAGAGTACTTCTCTAACATAGGCAAAGCACTGGCATTGATTCCCATCACCACATAAAGCCTGTGACGAATGTTAGCATCCCCAGAACCAGGGCCATAAAGGCAGGAGGATTAGAAGTTCATGGATATCCCTGGACACATGGCAAGTTTGATGCCGATCTTGGCTACATAAGATACTGTCTTAAAAAAATAGGATGTAAAAGTTCCCAACTAAGCCGGGCGTTGGTGGTGCACGCCTTTAATCCCAGCACTCAGGAGGCAGAGGCAGGTGGATCTCTGTAAGTTCGAGGCCAGCCTGGTCTACAGAGTGAGTTCCAGGACAGCCTCCAAAACAATACAGAGAAACCCTGTCTCGAAAAACAAAACAAAAAAAAAGCAAAAAAAAAAAAAAAAGTTCCCAACTAGAGTCAGGTGTAGTTATGCACACCTTTAATCCTAGCACTCCAGAAACAGGTGGCTCTCTGTGAGTTTGATGTCAGTCTGGTCTACAAAGTGAGTTCCACAACAAAGAAAAAAACAAAAAAAGAAAAAGAAAAAGAAACCCTGTCTCAAAAAAAATTTACTGGCTTGCCTATTTGTCTCTTAACTCTATTGGATTTTGCTTAGTATATTTAGGGGTCTATTGTTAAGTGACTACTAAGCAAAAACAATAATATGAATGTAACATGAATAATAAAAACCCAGAGACAGATACTAGGTTCAAGATGAAGATCAGAAAAGCAAAACACCCAAGCCACCAGAGAGCTCTGTCCTCAACATGACTGGAGACTAATTGCTAGCTCTGAGTCCCTGCTCCTGTTTTATATGCCTGTCTTATATGCCTGTCTTATATGCTGGGATTAAAGGCATGTACCACCACCACCCAGCTCTACAGCTAACTAATGTGACTACTGGGATTAAAGATGTGTCCCACCACTGCTTGACCTCTATGGCTGTGGCTAGCTTTGCATTCTGATCTCCAGACAAACTTTATTAGATCATAAACAATATATCACCACCACAAAGAAACTATTGGGTTTTTTTCTTTTTTAGTGTTTTGTGACAAAGCCTCACTATGTAGCTCTGGCTGGTGAGGAACTCACTATATGCCCAAGCTGGCCTTGAACTTGTAGCCATCCTCCTGCCTCTGCCTCCTGAGTATTGGGATGATGGGCATGTAATACCACCACACCTAGTTTAAGAAGAAAACTTTTTAATGATAAGAGGTAGAGGTTTAGTCTATTCTGAAAGAAAGAAATAAAGATTAAAACTTTAAGAAAACAATAAAAGCAGAAAATAAAAAAACAAAAAAGCTTCTTTGAAAAGATCAATAAAATTAACTAAGTCATTGCTAAATTGACTAAAACTAGATAGATAGATAGATAGATAGATAGATAGATAGATAGATAGATAGAGGAACAAGGAAAATAGTCAAATTACTAAAATCAGGAAAGAAAGAGGGGACATCCAATTTACCTTACAAAAATGAGAATTTTGAGGTATTAGTATCTTCCCAGTAGCTCCGCCTTCTGGGTTTCTGCAAGGAAGCATCCCTCCTGCCCTGCTTCCTGTAGGGTCTACACTATTCTGTTTCTTTGTATCTCTTTAAACTTCTCATTGGAAACTGGGCATATTAAACAATGCAACTGACAGTTCTAGAAACCAGGTTTTGTTGCTGCTTTTTGATTTTTGCAAACGTTTATATGTCTTTCTCGACTGATTTTTGAAGTATCTATCCTTTGCCATGTACGACCACTAGAGTCTCTGGCTAGTTTTGCAGTCAAATAACCAAACAGATCTCCTTAGGTTTCCCTATCTTCCTGGTAGATGCCCCTCCCAGCCAAGGGTGCTGTACCTGTTGCCTTCAGTGCACTAGCAAGCAGGCTAGACCTCTAACCTAGAATTCACTTCCTGCTTGAGCAACGCCTCCAGGTGAACCAAGAGATTCCCAGGACTGAGTAAGAGCTGCTGAAAGAGCCCTCTGGACAGCGCTAGATTTCTTCATACAGTTTGGCCAGTCAGTGTTTTGCTTCCGTGAATAGCACCACAAGGAAATGGCAAGTTTAAAATGGCCACTGACTGTATGAGGTGAACAATCAACACAAGCCCTTTGAATGAGGCTGCTCCAGCCATTGCTGGACCCTTCTCTGGGGATGTGCTCTTTAAGAATCTGGAAGCTGCTGGGTTTTGGTGGCACATGCCTTTAATCCCAGCACTCAGGAGGCAGAGGTAGGCAGATCTCTGTGAGTTCGAGGCCAGCCTGGTCTAGAGAGCAAGTTCCAGGACAGCCTCCAAAGCCACAGAGAAACCCTGTCATTGAAAAAAAAGAAAGAAAGAAAGAAAAGAAAAGAAGAATCTGGAAGCTGGCTTACTGCCTGCAGGAGTTGCTAGTTTTATAGTAGGACTGCGGTTTCAAGGCTGGAAGGGGGAAATGATGAGAATGAGAATCCTTAAATAGCACTACACTGGCTGCTCTTACAGACACTCAGCCATTTCTCTAAGAGACGGCCAGGGGAATCACTTTGTGGACTGATACATCTTGGGTTCATTTCTAGAGCTCTGAGAAAGTTTGGTTTTTGACCATTTTTGCTAATGATTTCTTGTTTTACTCCATCATCCAGGAAGCGCTTCCTCCTTCTCTGATGCTTTAATCGAAATTTCTTTACTAGTCCCCTGGGACTTTGGGAGAGAAACAACCCAACATGAGAATGCACATTGGAGCAGCCACTGCAGAACATGGCATCGCCTAAAGAAATTAAAAATTGAACGACATACAAAAGGGCCCAGCAATCTAACTTCTGGGTAATACCTAAAGGGAAGATGGTTCCACATGAAGACACTTGCACTCCCATCTTCACGGCAGCAATTTTCATGGAATGAAAACAAGTTTCCATTAGCCAGCAAACGGATAATGAAACTGCAGTACATATATACAATACAGTAAGATATTACCCACCGCCATTTGATACAGCATGGATAAAAGATCAGAAGGCATCATGCAAGTGAAATATATTACATAAAGATTAAAATACTAGCTGGGCATGATGGTGGCACACATCTTTAATCCCAGAACCTGGGAGGCAGAGGCAGGTACATCTCTGTGAGTTTGAGACTGATCTACATGGTGAGTTCCAGGACAGCCAGAGCTGTGTAGAGAGATCCTATCTCAAAAATTAAAAAAAAGATAAGAATACTGCATGGCCTCCCTTCTGTGTGTAATCAGAAACTAAAGAGAGAGGAGAAAATGAAAACCAGCACCCATGTAAAAGCTGGATGTATGCCCCTGTAACTCCTTACAAGAGAGGGAGAGAATAGACAAATTCCTAGAGATCAATAGCCAGTCACCCTAACAGTAAGAGACACCATCACCATCTCAAAAAATAACATGGAGAATGAGTGATAGAGAACAATACGCAATACCAAGCTGTCCTCGATGCAGAAATACACACATACATACACCCAAAAACATTTGGGGTCTTGTTGGTTTGTTTGTTTGTTTGTCTGTTTGTTGAAACGGGGTCTTACTATGTATCCCAAAAGGCCTAGAACTTACTATATAAACCAAATGTGGCTGTTTGAATGTAATTGACCCCCATAATCTCATAGAGAGTGGTACTATTGGGAGGTGTGGCTTTGTTGGAGTGGGTATGGCCTTGATGGAGGAAGTGTGTCACTGTGGGGGTGGGCTTTGAGGTCTCCTATGCTCAGGGTACCACCCAGTGAGTCAGTTAAACTTCCTCTTGCCTGAAAGATGTAGCACTCTCTGCCCCAGCACCACATCTGCCTGCACACTGCCATGCTCCCCTTCATAATGGACTGACCCTGTGAAAATGTAAGCAAGCCACCCAAATTAAATGTTTCCTTTATAAGAGTTGCCATTGTCAAAGTGTCTCTCCACAGCGATAAAAACCCTAAGAAAGAAGTTGGGAGCTGGGTATGTGTTTGTTTGGAGGAATTTGGACTCCGGAGTTTGGGTTATGAAAGCAGTGTGATGCTTTAAACATTGCTAAATGGGCCATACTAGTAGGAGCATGGAAGACAGCAGTGCTAAGAGCTGTTTGAATTGTCAGGGCCTCAGTCAAGAGGTTTCAGAGGAGAACTTTAGTATGTTGCCTAGAGATCATTCTTGTGATATTTTGGTGAAGAACGTAGTTGCCTTTTGCTCTTGTCTAAAGAGTCTGTCTGAGGCTAAAATGAAGAGTTTGGAATTAATTCCATTGGCAGGAAAAAAATCTCAAAACAACCTAGTATAGATTTTGTTGATTATTCTTAGTAATTCTAATGAAGATTTATGATGAAAAGGAGCAAGCTGATCAGGGTAAATTTTGAGGAGAAAAGGAGCATCAGAAAGTGGAATGGAACTAAAGCCTGTGTTCAAGAAGATAAATAATTGAGAAATGAAATACAGGAAGTGGTAACTTCAGTGCAAGATCCCACCCTGCTAAGTTTCCAACTTGTGAAAAGGAACTAAAGAAAATCTTAAAGCCAGGTGTGGTGGGGCACCCATTCAGTCCTAGCACTGGGGAGACAGAGGCTGGCAGATCTCTGACCTTGAGGACAACCTGGTATACAGAGCAAGTTTCAGGACAGCCAGGCTTAGGCAGTAAAAGACAGAAAGCTGGTGAAGAGGTAATTGAATGAAGGAGCCATGTTCCAGCCCCAGTAAGCAACAGAACTTAAAGTCTTCAGTCACATGGTTCTGGCTTTAGAGTTATGGATAGAAGGGAAAGGAGTTACAGAATAAAGCCGGTGACAGCAGGCATGTGTCAGGGGTGTCCCTGAATGGAGGCCTAGTAGAAAGGCCAGTGTGTGAAGCTGTGAAGGTGAAGCCTGGATTGCCTTGGAGAATCCAAGGCGTTAGAGATGCCAGAGTAGTGGGACACCTTCAAGGAGAGCTGCTAACAGGGACCCAGCCCAAGAGAAAGAAGAGTGCTGCAGTCAACAAAGCTGAACAGAGTTGGAGATGTGGAGAGTTTTTTGACTTCAGACATGGAGGTGCAGAGTTTGGAGTTTGCCCAGCTGATTTTTGTCTTCTTTGGTCCAGTATTTCCTTGCTATTCTCCCTACCCTATGTTTTTAAATGGTAATGTATATCCTGTCCCATTGCATGTTGGAAGTATGTGATCTGCTTTTTTATTTTGATTTTTACAGGGGATTACAGTTAAGAGAGTACAAGAATCTCAGAGGAGACTTTGAATTTTGGACTTTTAAACATTTCTTGTCCAGCTTACAGAGCACAGCAAAATGGGACTAGAAGCTGCGGCCTTCTCTACACAACTCATTCTCTACATCACAAAAGCAAAGGAGCCCTTCCGCATCTGGGTGTTTTAAAGAAATGGAGTTTCACATAGGCCTTCTCTTTCTCTCAATCCATGTTCAGGCTACACGTTTTGGCCAAATCATACCAGAACTTTCTCTTGTCCAGATTCCATCCTATCCTAATGGGGGAAAAGCTATCTCCAGTTCCACATTTGATGCAGGCAGATGCTGTGAGTTGTGGCCAAGCCACCTAAGAAGCAAACACTGCATCATAGTGTGGATTAATTTTTCACCCAGGTCAATAATACTTGTTTTATATTATGAAATCATGTATCAAGAGGGCTTGAGAGATGGGTCAATGGTTAAGAGCACCTGATTGCTCTTCCAGAGGTCCTGACTTCAATTCCCAGCAACCTCACTCATGCTGGCTCACAACCATTTCTAATGGGAATGGACTCCTTTTTCTGATTCGAATGAAGACAGAGCACTTATATATTTAAAAAATACATTGATAAGAAATCATGTATCATTGCCCTTTTTTGTTTTTGTTTCTGAAGATAGGGCTTCTCTGTGTAGGCTTGGCTATCCTTGATCTTACTTTGTAAACCAGGCTGGCCTCAAACTCAGAGCTCCGCCTGTCTCTGCCTCGTGAGTGCTGGGATTAAAGGTGTGAGCCATCACGACCCAGCTCTAGAAATCTTGTATCATTTCTGGAGGACTGATGATCAAAGGGATTAAGACTGGGCTGGTTTAACCCCCAGAAACAGCTGACCAGACAAAGGTTAACTCTTGAATCCCAGGCATCAGCCTGGAATCCAGCATGGGACTGATCAAGACCCCCTGAATCTGGGTGTCAGTGAAGAGGCCTAGGGAATCTATTGAGCCTTGGGCAGCAGATCAGTACCCATCCCAAGTATACACACGGACTTTGGACTCCCATAGAACAATGTGAGGTGCACTCTCACCCTGAACTCTTGGGGAAGGGTCTAGGCCCTGCCCTATATGAAATGACAGACTATGGACACCCCCATGGAGGGCCTCACCCTCCCTGGGGGAATGAGGGGATAACGGGGGGGGTGTTGGGGGAGGGCATGGGAGGAGGGGAGGGAAAGGGAGAGGGACCTGGAACTGACTTGTGAAGCAACCTTGTCTCTTATCTAAATTTAAACTGGAAAATAAAATAAAAAAAAGAATTAAAAAAACCAAAACAAAACAAAACAAAACAAAACAAAAAAAAAGAATTGTACCCTATTCCCTGCAGGATAATAACTCTAATGTCATTGCATTGAGGAATTTTTGGCTGAGCTTGGATAGGGACTGTAGGTCTCCTGGGGCTTCCAGGACATAGGTGCACAATCCATACTCCTCTCTCTCTCTCTCTCTCTCTCTCTCTCTCTCTCTCTCTCTCTCTCTCTCTCTCTCTACACACACACACACACACACACACTCACTCACAAGATAAAATGGGGTTTTAGCATATTCTAACACACACATCATGCTGTAACTCATACCTGGTGACTTCAATTATTTTTGTTGGGAATAATAAAGCATCAATCATCTCATAACACAAAAGATCAGCAGGCAGGAGTCACACACTGCACACAAATGTATTTAACACAAGAAACGCACATCTCTTCAGTCACTATTCCTCATGGTCCTTGTGAGTGTCCCTGTGACTAGAGGAAACTTAAAATCTAATGCAGGGCAGTTTAACATCCACCCTTTCGAAATATGCAAGTATTGCCTTGGATTACAAGAATGATATTTGCTCTAGCTGTTTACAAACGCTAACCTTTACCCTGGTCCTAAGCCTTGCCCCATTCCTAATGCTCACTGATCCCTGACCCTCCAAACTGAGAGCCCTGCCCCAGTCCCCGCCCCAAGTCCACCCCTGGCTTATGAGATGTGTGGCCTGACCTGTGCTGGATGACCCGGCCTCTCCTACCATTCCATCTAGGAGGTCCAGATCTTAGCCTGCCTAATCTTGGCTAGACTTCACTTGAACCCCAAAGCTACAAGGAGTGAGAATGTGAAGAACTGCGGAATGTTTCCATCTGACTGTTGACGAGCAGTAGCAGGAGACGTGGGCAGAGGCCGTCACAAGCATGACCATATGAGCAGCGGCAAGGAGTTCGGGCTTTGTGCTAAAGTCAGTGAACCCACTCTCTAGAAGAGGGTGTGGAAGTGAGGGAGAGGTTGGTCATGAGGCAATACAGTATGCCAGCCAGGGGAGGGCCGTGATCTGGTAAGGTCTTGCCAATAGAGATGACAGAAGTGTGGGACACTACCAGATCAGGAAAGAGAGCTGACAGGACTTAGGAATCACCCGCACATGTGGAACTTGGGGGTGGAGGGGATATGAGTCCTATGACCACCTCCTGAGTATGTGCGTGCTGTTCTATACACAGTTTAAGAGGGACTGGAGTTAAATTCAGGGTTCTGTGCATTCTAACTAAGCAAACACTCTACAGCTGAGCTACATCCTCAGACCAGTACTGCATGTGAGTTTTATTCGATTTAATTTATCTTATTTAATTACACATGCTTTAAAAAGCCAAAGCAGGCTGGTGAGATGACTCAGCCAGGAAAAGTTCCTGCCACCAAAACTGACAACCTGGATTTGACACCCAGAACCACATGTTAGAAGAAAAGACTGACCCCTCCCCCCAGCAACAAGTTGTCCTCTGACCTCCACATGTGAACTTTGGCATGTGCATGTGCACTCAAATGCACACACACAAAATGTGACGTTATTTTTTTATTTTACAAATGTAATTAAAAAGTAAAGTTAGAGAAAGAGAAAGAGACATACAGGTGAAATGATGTGGTGTTTGGGATGGAGTTTTGAAGTGTTGACCCTCTAGACACGATGCAGACATTAAGCTCTTGGTAGAGCAATGTATGTGGGGCAAATGCAAACAGGAAAATTCTATCTCTCTTGATTTTTCTGTTATTGTAAGACTCTCTTCAAAAATAGTTTATGTAGCCCAGGGTAGTGGTGCACACCTTTAATCCCAGCATTCAGGAGGCAGAGACAGGTGAATTTCTGAGTTCAAGCCTAGCCTGGTCTACAGAAGGAGTTTCAGGACAGCCAGGACTACACAGAGAAACCCTGAATCAGAGAGAGAGAGAGAGAGAGAGAGAGAGAGAGAGAGAGAGAGAGAGAGAGAATTTAGTAAGAGGACTACATAAAAAATAGGTATATAAAATCAATAGTGATGATAAATGAAGCAACAGTCAATTATACGAAGCAAATAACAGAAGATGATAAATCCGGACATGGTGGCACAACCCTTTAATCCCAGTACTCAGGAGGTAGAGGCAGGCAGATCACTGAGTTCAAGCCCAGCCTGATCTGTAGAGCCAGTTCCAGGACATCCAGGCCTACACAGAGAAACAGTGTGTGCACAGGTCTGCAGAAGGTGCTCTGTGTATGTGCTGTGCCTGTTAGCTTGGTGTTTTGTGCGTCTCCTGACTTTGGGAGTGGGTGTGTTTCTGACTCTTTTGCCTGTCTTTGGGACTCTTTTCCTCCTGTTGGGTTGCCTTGTCCAACTTTGGTGTCTTGTCTTATTGTATTTTATTTTGTTTGTATTTGGTTGTCTCTTTGAGGCCTTCTCTTTTCTGACAGAAAGGGAGTGGACCCAGGGAAGAGGGAAGAGGGGTGATGGGAGGAGTTAAGGGAGGAGAAACTGTGGTTGGGATGTGCTATATGAGAGAAGAATCTGATTCAATAATATATATAATAAAATTAAAAGACAATAAAATAAGAATAAACTTGCAAGATGTGGCAGTTTGAATGTAATTGGCCCCCATAAACTCATAAGGAGTGGCACTATTAGGAGGTGTGGCTTTGTTGGAGTAGGTGTGGCCTTGTTGAAGAAAGTATGTCACTGTGGTGGTGGGTTTTGAGGTCTCATATATGTTCAAGCCACACCTAGTATCTCAGACCACTTCCTGTTGCCTGTGGGTCAAGATGTAGGGACTCTCAGGTCCTGCTCCAGCATCATGTGACACCATGAAGATAATGGACTAACCCTCTGAAAATATAAGTCACCCCAATTAAATTAAATGGTTTCCTTTTGTAAGAATGTTGTCTCATCACAACATTAGAAACCCTAAGACACAAGATAGCCAATATTTATTGAGCATTTGTGTGTGTGTGTGTGTGTGTGTGAGAGAGAGAGAGAGGAGGAGGAGGAGGAGGAGGAGGAGGAGGAGGAGGAGGAGGAGGAGGAGGAGAGAGAGACAGAGACAGAGACAGAGACAGAGACAGAGCGTGCTTCATGTAACTTAGGCTGGACTAGAACTCATTATATGGCTAAGGCTGACTTTGAACTCCTGATCCTTCTGCCTCCTTCCCAAGTACTGGGATGAGAGGCATGTACCACCTGGTTTCTTCAGTTCTAGGGACAGAGCCTCCCACATACCAAGTGAACCCTCTACCCACTGAGCCCCACCCACCTCCAATATTTATAAGAACATATTAAACCACTTTCTTTGGGATGGAGGATATAACTCATTGGTGGAGCCCTTGCCTAGCAACCCCCACCACAGCCCAACACAACAACAACAAAGATAAAGAAAAAGAAATTGGCCATGGTACCATTGCTGTATAGCCCTTGAGACTGTCCACAAGGCGTCACCAGCTTCCAAGACACTACAGGAGGCTGCAGGCAAAAAGAGGAAAAAGAAGTCAGTGCTGTAACAACTGGGGTTTGTGCTAAGATGCCTTGGCCTGAAAGCCCAGCCTCTGAGAGCCTCCTGCATCAGCGCCAGTCCTGACCCTGTCCTGAGGCCTCGCTGCACGGAGCTGTCCAGATTTCCAAGGACTCTTAGGGCAGCCTCCTGAGTCTTAGCCCACCCTCCACAGACCACACAAGCACAGGACCAGGGACTGGCAGTCGGGAGATGTCCTCGAGCTTCTTCTTTCTCCTTTTTGACGAAGGAGAGGTTGGGGCCCGGAAAGAAAAGGCCGTTCCCAACAGATCACAGAGCTCACAGCCAAACCAGGACTACACCTCGGGTCTCCAGGCTCTTCTGCTCCTGCCTGCCTTTCTTCTTCTTCCTTCCCTCCTTGTCTCCTCTTTTTCTCTGTCTGGGATCTTGAAACCTTGAATTTGATAGTGGCAGTCAGCTCAAAAAGTGTCTTCTTAGGGCCAGTGAGATGGTTTAATGGCAAAATGCTTTCTGTGCATGTCTGAGGACCTGAGTTTGATCCCCAGAGCCCATGTGAAGGCTCAAGGAAAAAATCAACTCCACAGAGTTGTCCTCTGACCTCCACATGCTCACCTGGGTACATATTCACAAACACACATACATACACACATGCACATACACACATGTATATACACACATTCCCACACACATACACATGTACATACACACATATATACAGTCACATACACACATATTCACATACACACACTTGCACATACACACACAAACACACACATTCACATAGACACACACTCATAACACTGAAAAGAAAATCAGAGTCTGTTGAGTTGAATCACCAGGTAAAAGCATTTGCTGCCAAATCTGACAATCCCTGGGACTTAAACACTAGGAAGAGAAAACAAACTCCCACAAGCTGTCATCTGACCTCCACAACTGCACCACAGCATGCACACACACACACATTGAAGAGGGAGGTCAATGGAATATGGAATATAATATATTTATTTACCAGAGAAAGAACTTACACACAAGCTGAAAGGTCAGAAGCGTGGCAGGCTTTCAAAGATAGCAAGAAAGTACTTTTCTTTTCCTTCAATAGCCCACCTGTGCTAATCTCCCTATCCCCGCCCTTGTGGGTGGGTAGTTTTGTGGGCTCACCCCTAAAACACTATATACATATAGTGTTGTGTGTGTATATATATGTGTGTGTACATATATACATATATTTGTGTGTGTACATATATACATACATAATTTTGTTTATTTTAAGTACCCTCCTTCAGTGCAGGGCCTCGTGCCCAGCAGGCCAGCACTCTCCTACTTGAGGCATATGACCAAACACAGAGCCTTTCTCCTGACCAGTAACCTCCCTCCTTCGCATGACCTAACAATGTTAGAGCTCTGAGGGAAAAGGCTTCCCCAGTGGAAGAGTTACAGCTCTGCCCCTGCTGGGGTTGGGTGGCAGCTTCCCCAAAGGGTTACAGCTCTGAAGGGAAAGGTATCCTGGCAGTCAGGAGCCAAGGAACACTGCAAAGTCACACAAGAGATGTATTGAGAGGAAAGAACCCAGGGGGTGGCTGCCTCAGCAGCAGAGAACTGGGAAGAAGACAGGGTTTACATAGTTTCTTGGGGGTGAAGCTTCCCAGGGTAGGGATCGGTGGGATTTCAAATCTTGATCTTTGGGTGAGCCCAAGGAATGATGGGATTTCAAGTTCAGGGATTGATGGGGTTTTCAAACCCAAAGCTTGGCTGCCTGTGTCTTTAGGGGCTGGGTTCAGCCATTATAGCAGTTGACTGTCTTGTTGGCAGAGTCTGGAAGTTGGAGGTCCTCAGGGGAGGGGGCCTGGTCACTCACTAGAGTGCCTCGAGGGGCTTACACGTATGCTACTTGGCCACTATTTAGGGCAAAGGCATGCTGCTGGCTATAAAACCCCAGGGAATGTGGTAGGGAAATCCAACCAGAATTTCTAGCTTGCACAACCTGGACAGACCTGAAGAAAGTAAGTCTGCCCACAGCCTTTGATCTGCATGAGGCTGTGATCTGAAACATGTCCCCTGGCCTCCCTCCTACTTGCCTCTGAGTTAAGACAGCATACTCAAGCATAATCTCTGTCCAAAACACAGTAACATAGGCACTGCCATGGTCCTTCACCCACAAAAAACTTTTGAAGAGACTGTGGGGCTGTGTGACCCATGCTACTGCGGAAATTTTATACGCATGCTCCACCCAGTACAGAGGCAAGAGGCAAGGAGCAAAGTCCTGGAGGAGGGGAGACTAGGCAGAGGCAAAAAGCCAGACACCTGGGACACACACCATCTAGAGCCGGTATCATGGAGGTCCTCGTTCCGTTTCTGCAACTGCTGGTGCTGATCCTGACTCTTCCGCTGCACCTGCTGGCTCTGCTGGGCTACTGGCAGCCCGTGTGCAAAACCTACTTCCCCTACTTGATGGCCACGTTAACAGAAAGGGCCAACAAGAAGATGGAAAGCAAGAAACGGGAGCTATTTAGCCAGATAAAAGATCTTAAGGGGACCTCCGGGAAAGTGGCCCTGCTGGAGCTGGGCTGTGGCACTGGTGCCAACTTCCAGTTCTACCCACCTAACTGCAAGGTCACCTGCGTGGACCCAAACCCCAACTTTGAGAAGTTCCTGACGAAGAGCATGGCTGAGAACAGGCACCTCCAGTACGAGCGCTTCGTCGTGGCGTACGGAGAGGACATGAGACAGCTGGCGAGCAGCTCCATGGACGTGGTGGTCTGCACCCTGGTGCTGTGTTCTGTGCGGAGCCCGAAAAAGGTCCTGCAGGAAATCCAGAGAGTCCTGAAGCCGGTGAGCACAGCAGGAAGGGTGTGAGCCTGGGGCAGCCGAACACAGCAACGGCAGCTCCAGAGTTCAGGAACCCAGATGGGGAAGCTGATGTAGCCCACCCTCTGGCGGCAGACTGTGCCATCCGAGTGGTCCATCGCCTATGACACCAGGCCTATTCTTGTAGATAGGAGATCTGCGTGGGGCACACTAGGATGCTATGGAAACACAGGGAAGTATTGCTTAGTACAACGGTGCGGGGAGCTGGGAAGATGCTGCAGACAGTGAGGTTTAAACATCTGGTATGGAGGAGGTTGGGGGAATAAAAGTGTCCAAGTAGGGGGAACAGAAGGCTTCGAGTAGAAGTGTTAGGGGGAGCAGAGTCTCTGAGACCTTGAGCTGTGTGGGGAAAAAAAGGAATTTAGGATAATTTCCAAAGTTTCTGGCTTGCACAACCGAAGGGAGAGAGTGGATGAAATGGCCACCTCCTGGGATGGGAAAACTCTGTTCTGGATGTGTTGGGTCTCCAGATCTGCAAAGCTATCTGTGCAGAAAAGCCACACGGGTCATTTAGAAGTTCATGTCTGGAAGTCAGGACAAGATGTGGCCTGGAGAAAGAGCTATGACCCCCTAGTGGTAATTCAGTGTGGGAATTAATGAATCCCCTGGGAAGAGGATCTTGAGGGAGTCCTGCTGTAGTCAGAACCCTGGGTGGGGTGTCTTGGTTGTGCTGGACACCAGAGTCTCAGGAGAGGCTGGGTCCACGTCTCTGTCTATCAGGTTTGTCTAACCCACAGCTCCTGGTTAGCTGTGAAAGTGGCCCAGCACAAACCTGTAAATTTATTTAAAATACGATGAGACTTTCTTGTGTGACTTTTTACAACCTAGTCACAAAGCTCTTGACCATGAACATGGTAGACAAGAGTCGTGTCACCACGCTGGAAGGTTACAGGCCTGGAAGAACCCTCAGCTGCCCCTGCTCCCTACTGTCCTGTCGTTCTACAGAGACCTCTCACCAGCCATGGCCGCCCAGTTACCAAAAGTCCTTATGCGCCCTGTGGGGAGGTCAGGAGCTGGACGTACAATGTCAGGGGCAGGGGTCCCATGAACTCTCAGGTCAGAAGCCCTGACTTCAGAGAGATCTGGCAAGCTGGGTCTGAGAGAAGGAAGGGGGCATGAGACAAAAACAGAGTAAGTGACCTTAACTCCCTCCTTCCTCCCTCCCAGGGAGGACTGCTGTTCTTCTGGGAGCACGTGACTGAGCCTCCCGGAAGCTGGGCTTTCCTGTGGCAGCAAGTTTTCGAGCCTACGTGGAAACACATTGGGGATGGCTGCCACCTCACCAGAGAGACCTGGAAGGACCTAGAGAAGGCACAGTTCTCTGACATCCAAATGGAATGGCAGCCCCCTCTCTTCAAGTGGTTACCTGTTGGGCCCCACATCATGGGGAAAGCTGTGAAATAGCCCTCCACAAGGAGGTTACCTCCCTGCCTGTAGTCAGAAGCCGCCCCCAGTCAGGTAAAGAATGAGAGAACATCCTGGGCACCACTGCTGCCTCCAGGGTGACCGTTAACCTCAGTTCCTCAACACAGTTAGGCTGTCTTCCTGCCTTGGTTTTGTTTTGTTTTGTTTTGTTTTGTTTTGTTTTTTCAAGACAGGGCTTCTCTGTATTGTTTTGGAGGCTGTCCTGGAACTTGCTCTGTAGACCAGGCTGGCCTCGAACTCAGAGATCTGCCTGCCTCTGCCTTCCGAGTGCTGGGATTAAAGGTGTGTGCCAACACCCAGCCTTTCTTCCTGCTTTCTCCAGAGGCATAAAACTATACAGTGCCGTACTGTCAACTGCAGAGCCCTGGACTTTGCCCACCGTCCTGGACCTCTACCCTCCCTTTCCCTTGTCCCTGGGGTAAAGTTCTCCCTGCTGTTTCTTCTGATACTACCCACATGTACCTTGTCCCTGTGGTAAAGTTCTCCCTGCTGTTTCTTCTGCCGCTACCCACGTGTACCTTGGAACTAGTCACGTGTCAGTGCCAGGCCACCTTGGCCTCCCTCTGAAGGCCAGGGTGTAATGATTTACTAGACCCAAGATAAATGATAAACGGGTGTTTACTGGGGAACACTTACACAGATAATAAAGAACCACAACCATGGGAGCATTTCTCTGCCCTTCCCATCGGATCCACTCACTGACCCAAGAGAAAGAGCCTGAGAGAGGCCACGCCTCACACTTTCCTCTTCCATCCACCTGAAGCCACGCCCAAAGGGGGTGTGGCCACTGTTACAGGTTCACAGGCAAGACAAGCTACAGTTCCCCCTTTAGTCTAAAGAAGGTTCTAAGACTGATGCAAAAACTATATACAATGCTAACAAATGTCAAGTATATTCGAGGAAAAGGAAAGGTAAACATACACAAATTAAAGCCTACTACCAGCAAGAGCAACACTGAGCAACAGGTACATGCCACAGCCCTCACTACTACCCACTCTGTCCTGAGCTTCAGAGGACAGAAAGAAGCCAAACCTTCAAGATGAAAGAGCAGCACTCAATAAAGCCACCAGAGTTTTTATCGTCAAATACTTTTTAATAAATAGACAAAAACCACTAGGCTGGAACAGCACACTAAGGTCAGAGGACAGGGAGGACTAGAGAGGGAAGAGCCCCTGAGACAGTGACACGATCTCCTCCCTGGCCCTCTGTCTAAGGCACTTTGGGGAAGACATGTTACACAGGGCGGGTGAGAGGAGATCAGAACCCCTACTCCCGATCCTGCATCAGGACGTGCCTGCCCTCCCGGCCGCGCCCCACAGCCCATCCCTGATATGCCCCCTCGTCTCACAGCATTCTAAGGGGAAGTAGGAGAGGGGGTTCTCACAGTGGGAGAGGTCTGTGCCCCTGAGGAAGTAGAGCCTGCCATATCTCAATGTGACACCAAAAACCTCCTCCACTATCTCCATCCCAAGGAGCCATCTTGGCAAAGGGTGGAAGGGACACACAAGCCTGGAACAAGGGAAGTTAGGCAGTGACTGGCACGGGAGTTCCATCAGGACCCAGATCAGGGTGCCAGTCAGCATCCAGGATGGGGTGCGCATCAGAGCCCTCCCACTGGGAGCTGCCCCAGTTACTCCTCTGGATGGTGCCTGTCTTCTCCTCCTTGAACTGCTGTCGGTCTTCCCGGAGGATCTTTACCGCGTGGTACTGGGGCACAGCAGCCTCGGGGTGCTTGGTGCGCTTGAAGAATCCCAGCTGTAAGGACACCAAGACAGGCTGTGAGCAGCCTGCAGGGCTGAGGCCCTTTCAAACGCCTCACCATCCCTGAGCTGGAAAGAACCGGCTGAAACAACAGATACCCTGGCCGGATTCCAGCACAGTGGGCAGCCAGCTCCCAGCTTGCTGCCATCAGTACCAGGGTCCCGGGTTCTCATTCACAGCCAGAGGAAGGCCAAATGGAAACCCCAGGTGCAAAGCCCAGGAAATCGCCCTTGGTCCCTGGAAGAGAGGCTTGAAGCTGCACATCAGGACCTCCCACCCAAGCTTCTTAAAAGCCTCAGATGTCCCAGATCTCCCGAATATCCAGAATGATGACCCATAGACATACACCTGTGTGCTTGTACGACAAACAGCAACCCCTTAGGCCAGAGCCCTTGCATCCATGAACATCAAGGTGGTGTTGGGCCCCTTGCATACTGAAACTCAGAACAGCCAAGACTCCTGCATGCTCAGACAGCACAGGACCCCTAGCACAATCATCTCCACACAGAAAAGACATGCATGGGACCCCGCATGCTGACAGTCCTAGCCTACTCACTACCTGTGCATGCTGGGCTATGTATGTTCACAATTATAATCCCACCCTTGGAGTTACTCCTTACCTCAAATATTCAGACCCTCCTCACCCTTGTACCCAATTCCTCTCTTTACCCTGCACACTCCTGACCACCTCCCTTTCCAATGCTGGATCTGCACTTACACACACATACACACACACGTTTGCATACACACATGCACACAAAGCAGTTACCCCACAGTCCCTGGACCCCCAACTTCCATGGCCGAGGGCTGCACGGCCAGGTGGGCTCGGTGATAGTTGGTTGGAACTGATGAGCTTGGACTGTTCCGATGGAAGAAGCCACACTGGGATGTTGGGGGAGAAGGGGAAAGAGGCAGAGGATGGGGAGGCTGAGGAAGGAGGGGGCCTTTATATCTGCCTGTCTCCCTTCTATGGGAGTAGTGGATGGGACAGGCAGGCATCCTGAGGCCAATCCTGAAGGTATTAATCATCCCCAGGACAGGGCAAGTTCTCTGTGGCATTGATGACACACCAGAGCTGGTTCACTGATGAGGCACACTTGTCAAATAGCAGGTGGGCATGGCAGTCTACAGAGTCCCAAGGATGTGTTTGGTTCTGCGCAAGCCCCATGAGTAGCATGTGGCTCAGGGATGGACCCTGGTGGAACATGTGATCCCCTGCACTGACATATGCATGTGTGTGCTTTTATGTTGAGTCAATAGGAGTCTGTTACAGCTCTGCAGAACAAGAACAATTCGTATGTGGCAGCTCCCAGCAGTTCCTTGGATCTAGTCTCCAACGTTGCCAGCCTTGATCATAGCTCCCTTCCCAACCTTGGCTGCCGTACTCTGGCTGAAGCGGACAACCTTTATCCGCCTTGGTTATTCTGGAAGTCTCACATCCACTCATGCCATCTACCCGCATTCCTATCCTGCCACTTCACCATCTAAGGCCCAGCTCCAGGAAACCACCCTCCAAAGACTTCCTTCCTCTGTGTTCCAAACTCAACCCCTCTGCCTTGTCCTTAACTACAAGACTCCACTAGACTACACAGTCCTTGAGGACAAGATCTGCACTGGAGTCAGCTCTGAAACATCCAGATGGAGTTCCCGGGGCATACACGGTAAGTGCTTAATAGAGTTGCTACATAAATGCATGTGTGGGTGAGCGGCTAGCCACCTTACTCTAATCCGGGTTCACACTGGTTCCATCCCTCCCCAAGCCTCACCTTCCACAATAGCAACACCAGCAGGGCCAGCACCAGCAGCCCAGCCAGAACTGCCAGGAGGATGACCCACCAGGGGACACCTTCGGCAACCACAGCCACAGGGTCCAAGTACACCATTACTGGGATCTGAGAAACAAGAAGTTAACCGGGCAAGAGCTGGAGAGAGTGGGAGGGGGAGAGCCCCTACCCACCCCATCCTCCAGCCTGACATCTCACCGTTGTGGATGCATCTCTAAGCAGCAAGTTCTTGATAGAGGACTTCACTGTGATGTTGGCTCGGACAATCACTTCCAGGGACTTCACAGCTATGTACTCCTAATGGATCGGGAAAGAGGCCTCTAAACGCCCATGTTCCTTCCCCTCAACCCTCCCCGGCCACTGAGATTACAAACAGAACGGTGCCAGTGCAGAAGGCGTCTCTGCCTGGCTTTGCTTTAAAAGGTGCTGCATTTGGACAGAAGGGGTTAAAATAAGCTGAGGGGGGGGGTTGCAGAAGTCACCTGGCCTGGAAGCCCAGCAGTGCCCTCACCTCCAGGAAGGTACTGTTCCAGAGGCGGCCCCAGACATGCAGCACGGCCACACGGTCAAAGCTGTAGAGTGGGCAGCTGAACACCACACACTTGGCTGTGCCCTGGGCGCAGTCCTAGGGACAAGGATATTCAGGACCCTGAGCCAACAGGCCCATGAGTCTGCCGTCTCTCCCATGCCCCTCATCTGACCTTGAACTCCTCTCCTCCAGGAAGTCTTCCCAACCTAACCCTCTGGCCCAGATAGCTACCTACCTCAAATCTGGACTACTTGGCTTTGAAACACACTGGGAGGGGTCTTTCACATCCTAGCGACAGGAAGAGTAGCTTCCTGAGTTGATACCTACTCAACTTATTGTCTCAATTATTAAGCACCCAGTGCCCACCTCAGTTAAGCTCCAAATCTCCGGCCAGGTGCTTCTTTTTGAGCCAGAGTCTCGCTGTGTAACCCAAACTAGCCTGAAATTTATTTTATTCTTCTACCTAGACTTCTAAGTGCTGGGATTGATCTGATGTGGGCCGCTGTGCCTGGCATCAGTGTTTTTCAGAAGAAGAAACTGAGTCTTAAGGGAAGCCACCAACCTGCTTCAGGTCACAGAGCTAGCAAAGCTATCCAGTGGTGCCAGACACGGTGGCGCACGCCTTTAATCCCAACCCTCAGGAGGCAGAGACAGATGGATCTCTGAGTTCGAGGCCATCAGGGACTACAGAGTGAGTTCCAGGACAGTTGGGGCTACACAGAGAAACCCTGACTTGAAAACCCACATATATACATATATAATATATGAGATATTATATGAGGTGAAATGAGCCAGGTACAGATAGAAAAATGTCACATGATCACCCAAACGTGGACTCTAAAGAAGGCGCTGCACACATGTGGTTTACATACATGTATGCAGGCAAAACAGTCATGCACATAAAAAAATTTTAAATAATAAAATTGTTTAAAAGACAAATAAAGACATTAAAAAGTAAATAATGAATACAAGCACAGGGACATACGCCTGTGATTCCAGCATCTAAGAAATAAGAAGATTCCAATTTGGAGGGACACCCAGGCTGCATAGCACGACATCCCTTCATCTCTCAAAAGAACGAAGAGCTGGCCGGGCGTTGGTGGCGCACGCCTTTAATCCCAGCACTCGGGAGGCAGAGGCAGGCGGATCTCTGTGAGTTCGAGGCCAGCCTGGTCTACAAAGCGAGTTCCAGGACAGCCTCCAAAGCCACAGAGAAACCCTGTCCCGAAAAACCAAAAAAAAAAAAAAAAAGAACGAAGAGCTGGGCAGTAGTTCAGTAGTAGAGTGTTTGTCTGGCATAGGCCCTAGTTTGGTCTCCAACCCTGCTAAGTAAAGAGAGAACACACTGTATTTTATGGAATGGTGCTCTGCTTGATTCTAAAATAAAAATAAGCACAATTAATAAGTAACCAGATATGGAGGCATATGTTTGTAATCCTAGCCCTGTGAAGGCTGAGATGGCATTGCGATGAGTTCAAAACTGTTTTAAACTGGGAATGGTGGCACATGCCTTTAATGCCAGTACTCAGGAGGCGAGAGGGTCTCTGTAAATTCAAGGTCAGCGTGGTCTACATAGCAAGTTCTGGGCCAGCCAGAGAGACCCTGTCTCCAAATAAAAGAAAAAAGGGGGGGAAAAAACTATGTTACTAAATAAAAACTATTTCAAAGTTCTTGTTAAACAGGGAGTCTCTCGGAGCTGTCAGTCCCGTGGAGAAGGCGGGACTGGGTGTATAACACAGCAGTAGCTAGTTCCAGATGCACAGCCTGCCTACGGGTTGGGTATCAGAGGGGCACGGGGAGGCTTCCGTTCAGAAAAAGGATGAGGTGTGACAGAGTTCACCAACTGCTTCCAGTCACTGGCCAAGATCTCCGGGGCTGTCCTGATCATGCTGTCTAGGCTCAGCTCCACCCACAGTGTCTCTAATGACATCTGTACCACATTCTCACTGTAAGCACACCCCCCCAGGAGGAACAAGCACAGAGCGTTCAACAAATCCAGCTAAACACCAAAACTATGTGGGAAAGTGGGAGGCAAAACCGTTCCAAGCGGATAGACAGCTTAACCAATCTTGTGTATATACTTAATTATGAGAACATGGAATCATAATCTTAACTGTGAGAACAGGAAATGCTGAACCTGGTGCCTCATGTCTGAAATCCCAGCACTTAGAAGGTGGCGCACACCTCTGATTCCAGCACTCGGGAGGCAGAGGCAGGCAGATCTCTGTGGCACTGTCATTGGCCAGCCTGGTCTACAGAGTGAGCTCCAGGACAGTCAAAGATACACAGAGAAACCCGGATTCCGGGGGGGAAAAAAGGTGGCAGCAAGAGGCTGAGTCCACCCCGGCCCTTATAAAATGTGTTTTATATAAATGAGCAGGATTGGTTGCTTGGCTACCGAGCTGGCCCTGGTGTAGACACTGGGAGTTGCAGGGTCTGAGGTGTCAGGAGCTGCCTCACAGATACCATCTGGCTCCAGCTGGGTTGCAGACTGAATGACTGTTTGTCCCTGGTGTTTGAGCACCGTGTGCCTTGTCAGTCTGATCTTCACAGACACCCAGCTCCGACATCCTGTGCACCTGTGATGGCCTCCTCTACCGCACATGAACCCCCACTGTGGCTGGGCTGTGGTCGCCCTGCCCTCACCAGGGTGACGTTTCTCTTCCTCTCAGCAGAGGACACTGGCCACCAGGATGTGCTGCTGGGCTCCAGCTTCTCTGGAGGCTCCTGCGGCTCCCGCTGCTCCTGCTCCAGCTCTCGCCGTCTCCTATCCCTGCTGTCCACATCCTGGACAGGGAAGAGGAAGGAGCAATGAGAGTCACCCCAAATACCACAGCCCTACCACCCACACACAACACACACGCACGCACGCACGCACGCACACACACGCACACACGCACGCATGCACACACGCGCGCGCACACACGCGCACGGGCACACACGCACACACGTATGCATGCACACACACGCGCGCACACACGCACACACACGCTTCGTGACACCGCTCCCATGTTCCACCGGGCCCGCCCTGCCTGAGTCTCACCAGGCGAAGGATGTTGGGTCTTGGAGAGCAGATCCCTTTCTTCCCAGGGCCCTGTCCGCCCTCCAGCTCCACCCGCATGGGGTACAGCAGCCACTTCCCATTGGCAATCTCGTGAGGCCACATGATGTTGAGGAAGGCAGAGCCCAGGGTGTTGAGCGACTGGCCTTGATTGGAGACCTGCGGGCCCAAAGCAATGAAGTTCAGATTCTGAGTGGACCCTGCTTCACAGAGAGAGAGGCAAGGCTGATGTGGAGGACACCTCGGGGAGCGCAGCCGCATCCAACGCTGCACAGTCTAGAGCAGACTGCGCATTGTTCTCTCCTTATACCCAACCAGGAAAATCTGGGCAAGCATGAGGGGATTGAGAACAAGCCAGGGCAAAGTGTTTTTTTAAAGATTTACTTATTTATTATGTATACTGTGGTCTGTCTGCATACATGCCTGCTGGCCAGCAGAGGGCACCAGATCTCATTATGGATGGTTGTGAGCCACCATGTGGTTGCTGGGAATTGAACTCAGATTCTCTGGAAGACCAGTCAGTGCTCTTAACCCCTGAGCCATCTCTCCAGCCCCAGGGCAAAATATTAATGAAAGCTATAGACACTGCTCAAGATCCCATTCCAGCTAAGGCCCCACCGGAGCCATCCCTCTGAGTTCTCAATGCCTGTCGGACCTGCAGGGGAGATGATGGCCTGTTCAGATGAGTCACTGAGACCCCAGCACCAGCATGTGCTTAGAGCTATGTCTGCCCTGTGCAGGGGCCTGGAAGCCCTGGAGCCTCTGCTTCTCTCTAACAAACAGACCACCCGAGAAAATGCTGATACCAAGAAGCCATGCTTGTCTCTGTTCTTTTGTTTCTAAAATCCTTTTTTAAGCTTTTGTCAGGTTCTATGTGGAAATTTGTTCAAGCCACATCTGGGCACCATTTTGTTGTAGAGGTTCTTTCTCACCAGCCCGCCGCCCCTGAACCCCAAATAAACTCACAGAGGCTATATTAGTTATAAAACTGTTGGCCGGTGGCTTGGGCTTCTTATTCACTAGCTCTGTCTTAATTATTAACCCATTTCTACCAATCAATGTATTTCCACGTAGTCTTGGCTTACCAGAGAAGGGTTCAGACCTGCTACTCCTTTGGCGGGTTACATGGCAACTGACTCAGGTGGGCTGTCCTGCCTACCTTTCCCAGACTTCTCCTCCTCTCCTACTTTCCTGCCTCATTGGCTATTGGCCCAACAGTGTTTTATTCATCAACCAATAAGAGAAACATATACAGAAGGACATCCCCCATCATTAGAGCCATGTCTGCCCAGGTCAGAGGCCTGGAACCCCTGGGCCACCACGCTGCCAGGTGGCAAAAGAACCCATACCTGGAGACATGTCTCAACGACCTCTTCTCTGGAGCCCGAGACAGGATGCTTACCGTGATCTCGTACTTGACTTTGCTGCCCACGTCTCTCTCAGATCTCATGGCACTCTCGCCCTTCACCACGCCAGAGAAGAAGAGTTGTTGGGGCGTGGCCACCCTGGTTCAGGGAGACGAGAAGAGGGCTGAGGAGGCCTGGGGTCCGGCCAAATGGAGCCATCCCAGAGGGTAAGGTAAGGCAGAGCCCAAGCCAGGGATTGGGAGTGGCAGACGGACCCACGCAAACCAACCCCTACCCTGAAATGGACAGCGGCAACTCAATGAAGACTTGAGCTCGAACAGAAACCGGATGCAGCTCCTGCTCACTGATCCTGGCGTGCAAACGTGGGAACGTGTGGGCACAGCGGGCACAGGAACCTCCACGAGGCACCTGAAGCCGTTCTAAGTAACCCAGCCTGCCCCCTCCCCCCTCCCCGAGTCTTACGTGGCCAACAGCAACTCCACCTCCAACTCTGTGGTCTCAATTGTAATTCCAGAGGTGCTGAGGAGGAGGTAGAAAGTGACCTGCCAATTGTGGGGCGACAGGTGAGTCAGGGGGGAGCCGGGTCGTAAGGATGGGCCACTTAGAGAAAAAGCTAGATATGCCAACCTGGGCACCTCTTTTCATAGGGTTCCCCAGCTCACATTCGACATGAGAGGCATTCTCGTTGGACACGCAGAGTGGCTTCTCCTGGATCAGGGAGGGAAGGACGGGTCAGTTTGGGTTGCTGAAGCCCGTAAGATCACACCCCATGCGAATACACACTAGAGGCTTACTCAGGCATTAGGAAGAGCAAATGCGTGTTGTATGCAGGAGAATGGATGGAATCGGAGATTGCCACAGGGAGCAAAACAAGCCAGACTCAGAAAGGCAAACATCACATTCTCTCTCATATAAGAAATCTAGCTGGGTGGTGGTGGTGGTGGCGCATGCCTTTAATCCCAGTACTCGGGAGGCAGAGGCAGGCGGATCTCTGTGAGTCTGAGGCCAGCCTGGTCTACAAGAGCTAAGTTCCAGGACAGCCTCCAAAGCCACAGAGAAACCCTGTCTCGAAAACCAAGAAAGAAGATGGAAGAGAAGAAATCTAGTTTTAATATATATGTGACACAGAAGTGGAAGGGGAACCGTATGGGGAGAGGAGGGCTCTAAACTAGGGATGAGTGGGGGGAGTGCAAGAAAGTAGGAGGGAAAATTAATACTGCATATTTTGTGGAATGTATTTGAAGCCAAGTGTGGTGGCACATGCCTGCAACCCTGACCCCAGGAAGGTGAAACAGGAGGATTCACAAGTTCAAAGACAGCTTGGGCTACAGAGAGATTGGTCTCAAATATATGCAAGGACCAAGCTTGGTACTTAGTGGTGTATTTCGTTAATCCTGACACTCTGGAGGCAGAGGCAGGTGGATCTCTGGGAGTTTGTGGCCAGCCTGGTCTACATAGCAGGCTCTAGGCCAGCCAAGGTCACATAGTAAGAACTCGTCTCAAACACATTCTCTCTCTCTCTCTCTCTCAAACACATTCTCTCTCTCTCTCTATCTCTCTATATATCTTTATCTATATATCTTTATCTCTCTCTATCTCTTTATCTCTCTCTATCTCTTTATCTCTCTCTATCTCTTTATCTCTCTCTATCTCTTTATCTCTCTCTATCTCTTTATCTCTCTCTATCTCTTTATCTCTCTCTTTATCTCTTTATCTCTCTCTTTATCTCTTTATCTCTCTCTTTATCTCTCTATCTCTTTATCTCTCTATCTCTTTATCTCTCTATCTCTTTATCTCTCTATCTCTTTATCTCTATCTCTTTATCTCTCTCTTTACCTTTCTCTATCTCTTTATCTCTCTCTATCTCTTTATCTCTCTCTATCTCTTTATCTCTCTCTATCTCTTTATCTCTCTCTATCTCTTTATCTCTCTCTATCTCTTTATCTCTCTCTATCTCTCTCTATCTCTTTATCTCTCTCTATCTCTTTATCTCTCTCTATCTCTTTATCTCTCTCTATCTCTTTATCTATCTCTTTATCTCTCTATCTCTTTATCTCTATCTCTTTATCTCTCTATCTCTATCTCTCTGTCTCTCACACACACACACACATGCACATGCATACACACACACACACACATGCAGAAGAGAGACTATGTTGGGAGGGAGAAATGATCTAAAGAGGAAATGGATAACAAGACAGGTTAATAGTGGAGGCAGAAAGAAATATCATGTTTTCTCCAAGAGTACACATAAGCTGCCTGGCGGTAGTGGTGCATGCCTTTAATCCCAGCACTCTGAGACAGAGGGAGAGTAATGGGAGTGACAATAATGAGCTAAGGACAGTGATATACAGGTTTGAAAATATCATAAGACCTATAACTACTAAAAAAAAAGTTCAGAAAGAAAAAAAATTAGAGGACCCACTGTGCCCTGCCCCAGGTTCTTACCACAGAGTCTGGGGCCCGGACGCCTGAGTAGTGCAACGAGGCTGGCAGGGTGACCAGGAGCTGGGCTTCATGGGCATCATCCCCATCTACCTGAGGGTGGGCCGGGTCCGAGGGCAGGTTGGTGACCGTCAGCTCCAGGCCTATGAATGGCTGCCCACTCAGTGCAAACAGGGCCGTTGTTCCGTCCGCATCACTGGAGGATGGGACCCAACTCACTGTGGGATCTAAACCTTGCACCTCCTCTCAGGCCCCAATCAGGTCCACGCTGTCTCCCCTCCCACCCCTCGTCCCTCAAACCACACAGCGCACAAATGAGTAAGGGGAACCTCCATCCTTACGCTAACTCCACCTCTGGGCTCTAACTCTCCATCCATAACATGGAGCCAATCATCCCCACCTCGCAGAGGACTGAGCGCGTGATGAAGTGCCCATAAAACACATGGTATTCATTACGCACACTGGGAGCGCTATTCTCTGGCCAGGACCCTGTGGTCCCATCCCTGACCCTCATCTCGGTCTTCTGAGTCAGAGCCCTTGTCTGACCCCTCTGGAGAGGCTCCCCCACCTGCTGAGGCCTGGCCCCTCCTCCCCGACACATGTACTCGTCCCCTGCTCACATGGGCAGAGGCTGGAACTCCGTGTCACTGATCCGGGAGCAGAATCGGGCCTGCACCAGCTGCAGGTTGCTCTGACAGATCTTATCTTCGCCACAGCCTTGCTTCAGGAAGTGAATCTGTGGAGAGTGTCAGGAGACGATCACGTCTATGGCGGAGATCAAATGTGTCTCCAAGGCACATGGAACGTTAGAGAAGCACGGATTAAACAGCTCCAGGCTGGTCCAGAGGCAGAGCAAGACCACATTTCCCAGTGCAGACCGTACCTACTAGATTCCACACAGAGATTGTGGAAACAGTGAAGGGAACCACCACTGGGCTGCTGAGAAAACCGCCCAATGAGCTGCAATTGCTGCCCCTTCCAGCCAAAAGGGAGCGTGGTGATTTCAGAGCCTTGGTGTCCATCTCAGAAGACAACAGGCCTTAATACCCCAGGGCCCTAATTGATGACCTCAGGGAGTGAGGGAGCAGGAGCACTATCCTCTTAGGAAGGAGCCATTTTTCCTTTGAGGTATTACATCACCTATATATACAGGGTTGTACTGGGGCTACATGAGTGGAAGAGCTTTGCAAGTCGCAAGTGGGCATCACAGTAGACGCTCCAGGACCATTGTCCCTCCCACCTCCCTTTCCCCCACGCTCACCTCTGTCCTCTGGGTGCTAGGCTGGTGGGCACTGAGGATGGGGGCCACAGGGGGGAGCCCCTGGCCAGGAGCTTGTCGCTGCCACCGTAACCGAGGAGTTTGGAGACTGTAATTCAGGGTCACCACGATGGCCCGAAGCTTGTCTTTGACATTTTCCTGGGAGGGAGAGATTGTTACTACACTGGAACAACCCCAAGCCCCCAGCCCTGGCCAAGGACCCCACCAGGACGCTGAAGACTCTTAAGCTCGGGAGGAAATTTGAGGGAGACAGTGATGTGAGTGAGGAAGTAGAGACGGTGAGAAAGAGAGAGCTCTCCCTCGGGATGAGGACCAGACACCCATCTCTGGGAAGAGTAGATTCACTTCACACATTGTGAGTGCTGGCTGGCCATGGCGGCTTGTGCCGACCACTCAAAAAACTAAGGAAGACGGATCTCATTTAGGCCAGTTTGGTGTTCGTGTGTGTGTGTGTGTGTGTGTGTGTGTGTGTGTGTGTGTGTGTGTGTGTTTCCAGACCAGCCTGAGCTACATACAGCACTCCATCTCATTTAAAATAAAAATCAGGCAGAGAGGCAAAAGTGGGTAAAAAGAACTCAAAACTGTTTGATGCCTAAATTATATATATGGAATTCTTCACAAATTTGTGTGTCATCCTCAAACAAAAGCCATGCTCTCTGTTATTCTAATTTTAGTATATATGCTTCCAAGTACAAAAAAAAATTTAGGTACTGGAGAGATGGGACCTGACACCCTCACACAGACATACATGCTGGCAAAACACTAACGCACATGAAAAAATTTTAAAGATTTTATTTTTTAATTATGTACGTGTGTGTGTATCTGTGTGTGAGTAGAAGCCAGAAAAGTGTCAGGTCTCCTGGAGATGGAGTTGCAGGGTATTTCTGCCACCCAAGGTAAATACTGGGACCCAAACCTGGGTCCCCAGCAAGAGCAGCACAATCTCTTAATTGCTGAGTATCTTTCTAGCTGCTTGGAGCCCGGGGCTTACAACAAGATACGAGTGTGCTAGAGAAGAGGCAAGGAAAAAAACTGCAACAATGATGTCACTTGGAGACCAGAAGGCTGTGTCCACCTGCAGCTGGAACATGGCGTCTCCACACACTCGGTCCTGTTGGCGCTTCAGCCACACGGTGCCTGAGGATTGGTGCTTGAGGTCATCCAGGCCTCGGCTCAGGAAAGTCACTCGTGGAACCTGGCCCCGGAGCCTCCGGTCCGTGTCCCCGTCTAGCGTGTAATCCAGAGCTGTGGCATGGAGAAGAGGGAAGTCAGTGCGCTGAGGACCCGGTCCTGGGGTGCCCTCCTCTCTACCCTGAAAGCCGATCCAAAGAGCAGCGGCTGAGGACCCCACTCACCCACAACAGGGCTGTAGCTGCTGGGCACCGCAGTGTAACTGAAACAGACCCTGATGTCCACGCTGTGGGGCAAAAGGGAGGCTCCTGAGTAAACAGGACCCCAATCCCGCCTCTGCCACAGCCCAGACCCAAGCTAGGGGAGCCAGGCAGGGGAAGCCAGCGAGCGCTGGCACCTCCTCCTCGGCACAGCACTCCCTTCTAGCCTCGCCTCACCAGACCAAACGTCCGCCGGCACAGTTGGGCTGTTCTAGGTCGATGGCTCTCGGAGCAATGAAGATCTCTTGGGAGACATGAAGAACAGGTCTGGCCCTGGGTATGGAGAGTAGATTGGGTAGAAAGGAGAGAACATGAGGCTAGTACCAGGTGTGAGACTGGAAAGAGGCCATAGCTGCGGGGGGTGGGGGGCTCACCTGAATAGCGTAGCTGTATCAGCCAGGGAGCCCACGAGCAGGTCTGGGTAGTAGTTTCCATCCACATCCAAGCCACCAGACAGGGAGTAGCCAAAGCTCTTGATGCCCACAGCCTCGCCCTCCAGCACCTGGAGACCAGCAGTCAGCCTCCTTGAGTCCCACTTTCCCAACCCCCCCCTACCCTGCCCTCTGCAGCCCTTACTCCACCCAGGACTGTCCCCTCACATCACCTGTGAAGGTTTGGCAACCATCCCCATGCTGCTTCCATGGTAGATAAAGACTTTCCCATCTCCATCAAAGGGAGCGCCCACGGCAATATCTGGGGGCATAAGGAGAGGTGTTGTGAAACTGTGGAGGGAGATGGACATACCCAATTTCCCTTGTTCAGTCCTGCAGTGTACATTTCTAGCTTCATTGAGGAGCTATATGCATCACTTTAAATCCTCTCGGCCACTCTCTCCAGAGATCACTAGCTCAACTTGGCTGAGTTATACAATCCCCTCATCTCGAATCTACCCCCGTCTCAGCCCCTCTCCCCACACTGAGCTTTCCCAATCCCAGTCACCTGGGAAGCCATCCTGGTTGAGGTCTCCCAAGACAGCCAAGCTGATCCCAAACATGGAGTCAGGGGAGCCACAGATCCGGAGAGAAGGGATGTCTGCCCAGTGGCCACCCTGGTTCATGTAGACATACACAGCACCTCCCAGCTCTTTTTGGCGCTCAAAGAAATAAGGGGCTCCCACAATCAGGTCTGGCCAGCTGTGGAAGAGGGGGACAGTATGGGCCCTCTAGACCAAGGGAGTCAGGACAGAGTACAGAAGCCATTCCTGGACCCAGGGGCACATTCCTCCTGTCCCCTCTCTCACCCATCACTGTTGAGATCAGCCACAGCCAGTGAGTAGCCAAAGCCAGAGGTCAAGCGCTCCCCAGACAACACAACCTCGGGGATCAGGCGGCTGGCGCTATCCTTGCGCAGAATGACCACAGCCCCCTTGTGGTTGGCACGGGGGGCCCCTGCCACAAAACTCAGCTCTTTGGCACGCAAGAGACCCTTTGCAGAGTCGATGGAGAAACCTGGGTGAGGAGATCGCTTACTGTGAGTGCTTCTCCAAGAGACAGAAGCCAGAGAATTCCCCTGGAGCCACAAGGAAGAGTTGTTTCCCGGTCACCACCACTACGTCTGGACTATCCCACCATTGCCTCCACCAGAGCCTAGAAACCCTTATGACCCTCTTGGTCAGAGACACAATGCATGACATGGAGGTGTCATGCATCAGAGAGAGGCATCGACAGAGAAGCCTTGGTGATTGGTAAGAGGGGCTGGGCACAGCAACGGGAGTTATGGGAGTTACGCCAGAGCCACCTCCATTCATGTCCAACCTGGGGAAGCAGAGGAGAGGGATGCGCCTGCCATTCCTGCACACCCAGGAGGTCCACTGACACCCAATGCGCATTCTCTACCCCCATCTTCCCTACCCTGCCAGGGGAGGAAACCTTTACGGGGGACAAGGGAGAGCTTGCTTCACCCAGATGTTTCCTGGGCCTCGTTTCCTCCTTGTTGATATGCCGAAGAGGATATAAACCTCTATGAGGGGCTCACCCCCAGGCTAGAGCTTTCTCCAACATAAACCCTCCATCTGCCCCCAGAGGAAGTTCCCTAGAGGTCAAACTCTCCTTCCAAGCAGGGTTAACACTGGCCCCCTTGCTCCACCTAGGTCTTCCTCCATGAAGACCCTTGTCTTGTCACCACCTTCAAGACCTCTTCTTCTCGGGCCTGTCAATGTACCTAATTCTCCTCTGCAGTTTGGGCCCAATATGTATTTCCCTGGGCGTATGTTGGGGAGGGCAGGAAGAAAAGGATACTCCCTAGGAGGGCAGTGGGAAGGCCGGGGCCAAACCCCAGGGCCCAGGACATAGGAGCTTACAAACCTAAATAGCTATTCAAGGTCAAGTCTCCGGCTGGTCCTGTGAGCCGGTCTGCAGGGTCCAAAGTTTTATACACCAACTGGTCAGGGTCTGAGCTATCAATGCTGGTCACAAAAAGCAACCCTGTGGGGGGGGGCAGGGAGAGACACCAGGGAAAGGCCAGCAAGAGACGGGAACACAGAGCAGGAAGAAAGAAACAGAGAGAAAGGCCAGAGGAAGGTAAAAAGGGCAGAAGGAGAGGAAGAAAGTGAGAGACACCAAGAAGCCAGACACAAAACAGCAGAGAGACAGAAACAGGAGGATGGGAGCGTGGAGAAAGAGGAGAAGAGAATTAGAGTGGTTCTGGACCAGGGAAGGGTCCCTACCAAAGTAGCTGTTGGCAGGGACCGGAATGAGGCGGGGGTCTTGCTCCTTCTCGCCCCCTGCCTCGTAGGGCCCGTCGTCCAGGTGTTCCAGGTCCGACGAGCCCTGTGCACAGAGCTCCACCCTGGCTGTGCCTGCAAGAACAGTCCTGTCAGTACTCAAGGCCGGAGAAAGGCGCCCCCTCACACAAAGCATTCTATTGAACAAGCACACGGGAAGCCCCCTCCCCTCCTCTTCAACCCAACCCCCACCATCTCCCTAGCCCAAGCTTCTAGTATCCCCCGGACATGGCATCATCACACTCACCGAGTGGCAGCTCAGCCAGTGGCAGCGTGCAGAGACGGGAATGGCGATGAGGTATGAGCTGCTGTGTTGGTGCATGCAGGCCCTGGCCCAGCCGTGCATGTGGGAGCCCATGCCAACATATAAACACATGGCCATGCGGTGGAGGGTAGGGACCCCCATTGGTTTATGGGCCAGCAGGATGGGAGTGGTGGAAGGCATGGCAGTGCCCAGGTCAGTACACCAACGAACTCATGGACATGCGGCCGTGTGCTGCTGACAGTCCCATCTCGGAGGCAAGAGGAGATTTTGGTCTCCTCCTCCACCCTCCCCAGTGAATGACTCACCCTTCCAGTTATAGGTTCCTGGAGCCCCAAAGACGAGATAGTGGCTGTCGGGGGAGAAGGTGGCAGCCGTGCCCTGCTGGCAGAACCCAAATTGTTCATGGCCCTGGGGGCGCCCCTCGCAGAACTTCCACTCCCCACCATCCAACTCATCACGGATGGCCAGGTCCTCGCTTAGCACAAAGCAGCGACCAATCACATCCCGGGTCTCCAGGATCTGGTCCACTCTCTGTCGAGACTCATATCGGTGTGCACAGGTCTGTGAGAGGAGTGGGGGGAGGGGTCAGATCATTTCCCCGTGTTTACCAGGGACCTACATGCTGCTGCCCGTATGTAGGTAGACTTTTGGTAGACACACACTCGAACACACACACACACACACACACCCGTGGCATGCTCGCACAACCCTATGCCAGCAACACTTGAGCACCATTGCCCAACCAGTGTAAGGTCCTTATCCAGTATCCCATCTGTAGCCACTTGAAGAAAGATGGCTTTGTCTATACTCAACCTGACTACTCACAGACACGTAAGTAACAGCACATAGAACATGTGCTTCCCTGATCGTGTGGCAATCTTGAAGTGCGTGCGTGCGTGCATGTGTGCGTGCGTGCGTTCCTGTGTGTGTGTGTGTGTGTGTGTGTGTGTGTGTGTGTGTGTGTGTGTGTGTACACGCGTTCATGCAGATGTGTGCAGGTGAACTGCAATGCAGTCAGGTGCGTGTGAAATTAGAGGACAACCTTGGGTGTTATTCTTTTAGGAGTTGTTTGCTTCTTTTAAGACAGAGTCTCTCACTGGGGCCAGTGCCCTTCCAACTGGGCTAGACTGGCTGTCCTATAAGCCCCAGGGGTCCTTCCGTCTCTGCCTCCCTATTGCAGGGGTTATAAGTACAACCTCCAAATGTTGCTTTTTTAATGTTGATTCTAGGAATCCAATTCAGATGCTCGTGCGTGCAGAGCGAGCACTTTGCTGAGTCACCTTCTAGACCTTCGTAAGTGTCATCACCTCCAGTAAGAGCATCCCCTGACATCTGTTCTCTGAGTATTAGCTACTCTCAGAAGCGGCTCAGCACACCATGTTTTCAGAGGTCCTTTCTCTCTACTCTTCCTTTGGACGATGGACTAGAAACTAGACCACTTAGTTAGCATTGGTCGTATTCAACCTCATGGTGGCTTCTACTGATAATTGTATTTCGGCATATGTTAGTGAAAGACAAGGAAGAGAAAGAAAGAACTGTCATAACTAAAAGGCATGGTGCCATATAATTTACATCACAGCACTCAGGAAGCAGAGGGAGGAGAATCTTTGAGTGTCAGGCCAGTCAGGGCTACACAGTGAGACTCTATCTTTAAAAGGCAAGAATTTCCATAGCTATTTGGCGGTGCCAAAGTCTCCCTTATCTTCTCATGTTCTTCTCTCAGAAACTAGCATAACGCCTGAAACTAAGAAAAGGTAAGAATCTGACAATTCATGGATGAACAGGTAGATGAATGTTTAAAACTGATAAGGAAAGGGATTGTCTCATACACCTTTGTGTGTCACCCAATGGCTCTAGGAATCATTCCATGTGCCCAGCTTGTATTCTGTAGGTGCGCCTATATGCACACAATGTGCACACGTCACCATAACCTCTGCATTGTCACAAGAAGCAGTACTCACCACAATCTTGCCCCCGGGTCCCTGGCTCCGAACACTGACTCCCAACCACTGGTTCTCCTTGCTCTCCTTTTGCACGTTAGCTGAAGCAAGACACTGGGTATCAGGGGAGGGGACAGGAGACAAAGTCCTGCCCACCCCTGTTCACATGCTGCCCCAACTCCACAGTCCCAAGACCACACCTCCCTGGTCGATGTCCACTCTGTAGCAGTCTGTCTCCTCTAGGCTCAGGGGACAAGCGAAGAGACCTCCAGTGCGATTTGCTTGCTGCCCAGGAAGAGCCAGGGCCTGGGGAGCACCCACCAGCAGCCTGTAGGACAGGACAAGGGTTAGATTCAGAGGCCAGAGTGCTCCAGCTACCCCAGAGCTTCCCTGGCCCCGACTCCTCAGTGCCAAGCAGAGTGTTCAAGCACTAAAGAGGAAAAAGTCATTTTCCTCGAATTCTGGCAAGACCTGGGCCTACAATCATATCATATGTGTACTTATTCTCTACATAAAGGACCAACAGAAAGAGTGTACGTACACACATAAATACACATGCCAGCCAGCCAGTCAGAGCAGGCTGCCAGCTTAAGAGAACTGCCTGTCCCTAGCACCTGTTCCCGACAAGCTTCTCCACCCCTGCTTGGCTGCAGCCTCAGACTCCCCCCCTCCTCCCTAACCCTGGTCCAGTTGAAACCCTGCCAGAGATGGCAGGAATGTGTGGGGCAAGAGCCGCAGGCACACAGGCCGCAGGCACACAGGCCGGCGCTGCGGCTCAGGGACAGCGTCAGAGGCCAGGCGGGAGGCTAGAAATGGGCCTGCTTCCCCTCCACCATGTGTCCAGCAGAGGCCCTGCCCGCTGGTAGCTCTGCAAGCCCCAAACTCAGTCATGCCCACTGGCATGGAAGCAGGGAAAGGTTTCTCAGAGCCCCTAACCCCACCATTCCCTGCCCACACCCGGAACCCCCTAACCCCACCATTCCCGGCCCACACCCGGAACCCCCCTAACCCCACCATTCCCGGCCCACACCCGGAACCCCCCCTTCCCGGTCCTACCTTCGCCTCCCATATCCACAGCTTTCTCTTTTCCTCTCCCTTCACCCCTACCCAGGCTTCTCCCTTACTGCCCCCTGAGCCTTTTTCTTAGTTACAACTTTCTTGGCAGAACAATTTTCCATGGCTACAGCCAAAGCGTCTTCCCCAGAGGGGGACTGTGCTGGGAATGGAGGCTTCCTGAGTCCCCCAGGACTGGACCCAGAAGCCAGGAGTGGCTGGGCAGTGAGGCAAAGGAATGGTGACAACTGAGACCCTCTCTCTCCAGGAAAGGCTCAAGTATGGCCGGCAACAGGACAAGCCCGAGTCCTCTCTCCCCCACTCTTCCATGTCCCATCCTGGGGATATATCACAGATGCCGGACGGTATTCCAGACAGGCATCTGTGGGGCACTGAGCCTAACCTCGTAGGTTGGGGGAAAGATTCCCACAACTCCTGCTGTCTCTTACTTAGCAGCTGTCATCTCCCATCAGAGCCAGTGTCAAGCAGGGTCGGGGAAACACGCAGCTGGAAAGACAGCTCTGCAGTCAGGATAAGTTACTGCTCTTGCAGAGGACCTGGGTTCCATTCCCAGCACCCACACCAGGTGGCTGTAATTCCCACTCCAGGAGATCCAGTGACCTCTGTGGGCACCCATACTCACATGACGCACATCAATTTATATGGGCACAGGGAACACACACAAACACATGAATTTAAAAAAATTAAAATTCATCTTTTAAGAGGTAGGATGTGGGCGGTGGTGGCACACGCCTTTAATCCCAGCACTTGGGAGGCAGAGGCAGGCGGATCTCTGTGAGTTCGAGGCCAGGCTGGACCGACAGCCTCGAAAACAATACAGAGAAACCCTGTCTCGTAAAAACCAAAAAAAAAAAAAAAAGAGGTAGGATGGGCGATCTGGAGGGTGGCTTAACAGGTGTACTTGTTGCTCCTGCAGAGGACCTGGGTTTTGTTCTCAGCACCCACAAGGTGGCTCACATCATCTTCTGACCTCCAGGGACACCAGGCACTCAAGCAGTACACACATACAGAGGGGGGGAGAATATGCATATATATGTATATATATATATGTATATATCTCAAAAAATCTTTTAAAAATGGGGGAAGCAAGAAGAGAAAAGACAAATATTCATCATTCATTTCACCACTGTTTACTGATATCCCATTATATCCCAAGCCCTGGGTCGTGCACTGATTGATAAGACAACATAGCACCTTCTATAGGTCAAGCCCCAGGCTGGACAAGGAAGTTGGAAAAAATTAACTTTTACCACTCTCCACTTGGATTCCTAGCAGACGAGCCACAAGCGTTATCCCTCTGGATGTCACAGTCCTATAAGATAAGGGTTCCTATCTTCCAGATGAGCACACTCATTCAAATGCTTCAAGCAAGCAGCCTGCCCACATTTAGATCTCTATCTGCCTAATTACTTGGTCAGTCCACTCATTGCCTGGCCTGTTTTCAGAAGGCTGAAACCACTCCAGAAAAGGGAAGAGGAGGGGAAGTGACACCCTAGGAAACCTAGGTGATGGTGTCCTGGGAAAGCAAACTCCAGCTTTTGCACAGGTCCGCAGCGCACGGGCCTGCAAACTCACACAGACGATGTCACCAACCCGCAAACACAGAGGATGTCATCTGTTACACTGGCGTCGTCTGATTAGTCTTTGTGTTCACCCCATTAGAAAGTGTCGGGACTCACTTACTGGGCTTACACCTTTTGTGGACTCTCAGAGACACCCAATGCCTCCACTGCTTAGTGTGCAGTTGCACGGCCAAGGAAGTAGAAGTGTGTGCCTGTGCGCGTGCGTGTGCGTGCGTGCATGCGTGTGTGTGTGTGTGTGTGTGTGTGTGTGTGTGTGTGTGTGTGTTCAAGGGCCAGAAGGTCAAGGGCCAGAAGGAGGAAGAGGTTCGTATAGACAGAAGCTAAGTACCCACTCCCACTCCTGGAACCCAGCCAGTTCCTCCCGGAACAAGAGCACCCCGTCACCTCTGCTCCAGCCACGCTCTCCCTTCCTGGCTTCGTGCCAGGAGCCCAACCACCCCAGGCCTTCAGACAGAACAGTAACCACAGCTACTTGGGGTGCGGGTGGGGGTGGGGTCGACCCTGGGTACAGACTGGGGCCCAATAAGTAGCAGACAACTACTGTCTCCTACCAGAGCTTCAGCCCCAGTCCAGGGCAGTCTGAGTGGTCCTCTGAGAGAGCTGTATGGCCAGGAAGGCTAGCTCAGCCTGGGGCCCCTTCGGCCAAGCCTCGGGAACCAGGATGCTGTAAATGCTGTTGTTCTCAAGCTCTCCAAAGCCCAGCCCAAGAGCTCCCGCACAACAAACACTTTCACAGCACTCACTACGGGGCTTGCGCTATTCTAAATGTTTTATATATAGTAAGGACTCTTAATCGCCCCCAACAACAACCCCATTTGATAGTGACATTTTTTTCATAGTTGATTAGAATAAATGGGGTAACAAATACAGAGCAAAGTGAGGTTAGACCTCAAAGTTTTATCTCTAGGTTAGTCTGAAAACAAATGAGGTCTTCCCAGTGGCAAAGCAGCTTCTCCATGCACCGGGCCCCACCAGTCAATAGAATGCCCCCTGCTGGACAAAACGGAGCCAGACGGTCAGGCCCCTCTGGGAATGTCCCCAACTTGGCTCTGAGAGACAGAATCGGGGGCCACCTTCAGAGAAGGGGAAAATGACAAGCTATTAAAAATAACCTAGAATTTGTCTGGAAATAACTGAGAGAGTTCAGCGTGTCCTAAAAAGGCCTCTGGGCCTGGAACCCTAACAGATGGGGTAAGGAGGGAGGGAGGGAAGAAGGAAGGAAGGGAAGGAGGAGGAGGAGGCTTGATACTGGCTTGAGACATCTGTTGGTTTCTATCTTTCCCAAAGGTTTAGAGAGCAAATCCTTCTCCCAGGTGGCAGGAATACTGGAAGGAGAAAGATTAAGACCACCCCCACCTCCAGCGGGTGAGGAAAATAAACTGTTGTCCCTGCCTCCTGTCCCCAGACCAATGGTAAGGGGAGAAGACAGCCTCTGGGGACAGCATCGATCCCAGTAATGGACACTTAAGCGTGGCTTATGCATTGGCTATGGGGGGTGCCCTTTGGCGGGAGGGAGCGGGAAGCTTTCTGCTCTTCTTGCCTCTCTTCCTGTGTGGTAAGAACCACGAATACAGAAACATGGTCAGCTGCAAATGTGTCTATCCACCAGGTGTCCTGAAAAGGTGACAACTGTCCTCTACACTTCACTCCTTGTCTTTCCCTACTACCGAGATTTCTGGGGTTGGACATTCCCTGAGGAGGAAAGGAAGCAGCTTGGCATCTTCACTGGATCCTGCTGCCACCGCCGCTGCTGTTTCTGGCAGTAGTGGTGACAGCTGCCACCATCCCTTGCTGCTACTACTACTCAGAGTCTCTGTTTTGCTGCCCCTGCCTGACCATCGCTGCAGATTGCCAGGCCCTGTCCGGTCTTCGTGTAGCCTCCCTGCTGTGTGGATACACATCACTCCCGGTCTCCCAACGTCGTGCAGTCATCGCTCCATGCTATCTGTTTCTCTCCTCTTTCCCTCCCATGGCACCCTCGTCTTCTGTCCTTGCCCACTCCTTCCACCCTATGCAGAAACAGAATGCTCAGCCCTCCCTGCCTGGAGCAGTTCGCCACCGCCCTCCCCCCCCCCAACGAGGAAGAAAAGGAACCAGAGATGCAGGGCCGGGGTAAGGATGCAAACTGACGGGAAAGGCAGAGGGGAAGGGGGGTCTCTGGCAAGAGCATTGCTCTCCAACTCATCCCCAAGGCAAGAGTCTGTGTCTGGGGATCTGGACAAGACCAGGCAAGACTTCAGGTTAGAGTATGGGATGCCTGTGGGCAGAATACGGTTGAAAGATTGAGAGACAGGTAGGTGCGGAGTTGGGAGAAGGGAAGGGTAGTAGCCCAAGGCTTGAGCCTGGAGACTCTGGGCGGGTACGGTGACTCACCAGCTCTGGGGTCGGGGCTGTAATTGTCGATGCAGGGCTACTGAGAAGCCAAAGAGGCTGCCAGGTTCGCCTTCCTTGCGCAGTGCGCCCATGACATCCAGATTGAAGGCGACAGCCCATGGCAAGAGCAGTCCAGCGAACAAGTACCTAAGAAGGTAGCAAATCCCACGGGGCCGGAGGGAATCGCAGCTCGGAATCCTGCCCATGGGACCAAGCCTGCGAGCGCTCCGTTTGTGTAAGGAGATCGGAGATCGTCGCGCCCCTAGAGTCCCCAGTTCTTCCCAGGGGTGTTTCTGGTTTCCGAAATCCAGCTGGTCTTTCAGGAATCTTCCAATCTTTCACCTTGGCACCCCTCTTGAGTCCTCCCCTCTCCGCTGCCCCAGGACCAGCTAAATACAACTACTGCAGTGGGAGCGCCGGCGTGCGCTCCGGCTCCGCCTCCTCTCTGGGATGCCGCCCAGACCCCGCCCCTGCCACGCCCCCTGCCTCCCGCAGCAGATGGAGACTCCTGCGCACAGCCTGGGATGATGCCCAGACCCTCTGGGTGGAAACTAGTCTAGCACCCGCCCCACCCCCTGCCGCCCCACCCTTGCACTTCTCCCTTCTCCAAAAAAGTGGAGGGTGAGCTCAGGAATGCGGAGAGAGAAATACAGTAGGAAGAGAGAACTGGGATGAGGATGAAGAACTCCCTACCTGAGAAGACAGAAGCACTGTTTAAAAACAGAGGAAGGGAAACCAGAGTTCCTGGGCCTCGATCCGAAGCGGTCCTTTACTGACTGCGACTCCCCAGAGTAGCATAGCGCACCTCTTAGTCTGTAGGAATCAAACCGCTTCGAACATCACAGGGCCCACAAATAGTGTCAGCATTCTAGAGACCAAGAGCAAAGGCACAGAGAGAAAATACTCAGCAGGTGTGGAGACTGGAGCAAATGGAGAGGAAAAAAAGGACGGAGAGCAGGAGAAAGGCCAAGAGTTAGCTCAAAGTCTGCAATGAAGGAAGAAAAAGCAAAGAGTAAAATAAACTCAAATTAAACTGTGGAGAGGGAAGAGGGGGTGGAGAGGGGCAAAGATGAAAGACACTGGACCTGTTGTCTTTCTTTTTTAATTGTTGCTGCCTTTTAAGCTACGGCTGTCCTATTCAGCAACTGCCACTCACCACTACCAGCAGCAGCTAGGCCACAAGAGCCAAAGCCTGAGGGAATTTTGTTCCCTCAAGCACAGACTCTTTCAAAGCTACTAGGGAAACTTATTTAAATCTCTGTCCTGCTAAAGAACTCAAGATTCAAAGGTTGATATAGAGCCCTGCTTCCCAGAGGCTGAGTAGCAAGTAGCTCACCTAGCTCACCTCTTGGTGTCTCCCAAGAAGTCCTCACGCTTTTTCTCGCCCCTCATTATAAACCCTTCTCCACCAGGTTGTTCCCTACAACTTCCTGTCAGCTGGTTGCTGATCCAGCCTCCGACCTCAGGTGGATTTTATTTAACCAAGCGCATCTTTGCATCATTAAATGTTCCAGAGCATAAACAAAGCAACACACCTTAAAATGATATTCTACAACGCTGGACCCATAAGACAAAGGCATCGAAAGGGGGCATCCCGCTATCAACTCCTTCCAATGGGCATTTCCCACGTAACAAAAATGGTGGGGCATGTCTAGGAATCGCGGCACTCAGCAGGCAGAGGCAGGCAGATCTCCGTCTCTTCAAAGCTAGCTTGGTCTACATGGAGAGTTCCAGGCCAGCCAGAGCTACAGAATGACAGAAGAGGGGGAATGGGAAGCCAGGCTTTGTGACCCTGCAAATTCAGCACTAGATAGTCAGAGGAAACCGGCCTGGTCTGCAGAGTTAGGGCTAAAAGTGAGATCTTGTCGCAATGAATAAACCAAAAGAGGGCACAGCATTTTGGGCTGGTTCTGGCAGGAGTTGGGTGGCAGAAAACAGATCTCCGTAAGCAAGACCCTGTCTCAAAAACAGGAAAAGTTACTGCAGTCTTCCTTTCCCTCCCCCCACTCTGCGATAGAAGCAAAGGGAAGGGACATATTTTTTTCCATCTCTCTGCTATTTATAACTCTAATCAAGAAATGGTGCCAGGAGATGGGATGGGAAATAATTTGGCAAAACGGTAGCCTCACAGCCTTCCACCTCACCTCCTGGCTTCTCTTTTTTAGCAGGCATCAGACTTGTGTGCGACGATCTTCATGCTTCACCTGAGGTTCTGTTTTTACCGCCCTGCCCCTCCCTGGGAGCTTTCTCGGTCCATTTCTCGCTGTCACTCTGTCTCTGCCCTTCAAATATCTCGTATTCTTGTGATCTCCCTTCTTCCCTTAAAAGCTGCCTCTCCTGTGTCCTCCAATCTCTCTCCTTTGTTCAGGATTATAGTTCTTTGGCAGGGAACAAGGAATGTGGCCTTTCACCCTGATCACAGGACAATATTGGCTGCCGGGTACATTGAAACGCATACGATCCTTTGGCCATTTTTGTAATGCTCTGTAGGAGTGTACAGCAAGCCTCTAAACTGTTGCTGCAAAGCAGACACATATACAGGGCTGGCGCTACTGGGATTCTACCTTCGGTGTCCTCCAGTGTTTCCTCTCTGGCGTGTTTGTGTCTCAGAGCCCCAGTCAGCAGAAAACAGATGATACAGAAATGCAGAAGAGCCAAACTGCGGTGGAACCCAGTACTGATGACCCCTCCCCCGGCCTCTGACTCAGGTCAAAATGCCTTTGGAGGCCCAGCTGCCTTCCTTTCTGCACCTGCAACTTGGCTTGCCTCTGTCGGCACTCCGCCTCGATCCACCAGCTTCCCATAAATCCAAGGCTGAGATCGGATGCCAAGAATCTGCTTCTGACCTCCTCTGCCCAAATATTTGAGAAGTCACCTCACCCGCCACAGGAGGAAGAAGCAAAAAATAAGAGAGATTGGTCACCCAAAATTAGCCTGGCTATAAATAGTGGGGCATGGGAGGGAAAGAACACACAAGACTACTAGACCAGCTTAGTAATGAAGACAAATATATTCCCTAAGGGATAATCCGGAGCAGAATGTTGCAGCACTGAGCTACATGGTAGGTGAACAGACAAGAAGAAACTAGAGAGACCCAGAGAGTGAGGGGAGGTCAACATTAAACGTCCTGCCAGAAAACGTCTTGTAGTTGAGTCAAGAGTTTAGAAATTGGTAAAATGCTCAAAGCAGGACATGGTACCACACTCCTTCAATCCAAGCCCTCATGGGCAAGATTCTTAGTGTGAGGCCAGCCTAAAATCCAAAAGAGTTCAGGCCAGGGGCATAGCTTGATGGAAGAACACCTACCTGCCTAGGATATATGAAGTTGTGAATTATGATTCCCAACACTACATACGAAAAAATACTGCATTATAGCATTGATATAACACTCTCAAAATAGCAAAAAACTATACAGATAAAGAGGACATTGGTGTCTGGCAGGAGATAAAGATGGGGGAAGGAGGTAGTGAGTCCGAGTATTAAGGAAGCCTCCTTCACAGCTGCAGGCTCTGTATTGTGGTGGAGGTCAAGTCTATAGGTGGGGTAAAACTGCACAGTACTGCAAGCACAGATGAATACATATATAAATGACATTTTTAAAATGAGTAAGACTTGCAGATTGCTAATGGTATTGTACCGATGTCAGCTTCCTGGTTCTGATGTCACATTGCAATTACATACCATGTCACCATTCTAGGATACTGAACAGAAGGTCCCCAGGCCTTTGCAACATACTTTTGTAGTTTTCTTTCAGTTTAAAATTATTTTAATTAAGAAATATCCATTTTATCCAATGGCCATTTTCTCCAGTCCCTTCCCAATTCCCTAAACACCTTCTTCACCTCTGTTTGGAACCCCTATTTACCAGCTCCCTAAAACATACTTTTTCCAGCTGTTGTCACTAACTTATAAGCAAGCTCTTCTAGAAGGCACAGTCCACGACTCACTTCTCCCTCCACCTGCTCTGGCAATAAAGGCTTGGAGTGTATGTCGAGGGTCAGCCTTTCTCTCCCCAAGACACACAGCATGAGGACTTTCTCCCCACCCACCTCTCCGCACTGGAAGCCTTTGCTGGCCTCTGAATTCCGGCTGTAGCCAAAGCTCATTCTGTGGGCGTGGCTGGGAACCAAAGAACATAAATGCGATTGAGTGAAGTCCATAGGGAAATGGCTTGACCACTCTGGTCTTTGAGGACCCGAAAGAAGCCCTTGCATGTTGGAGAGAGGACCTAGGGGTCACTTCCCACAGGGAGCCATTTAGACCATCTTAAGGGCCCCTTTTCTTTGAGCCCTGGCTTTAGACCAACATTTGGAATTTGGCCACACTGCCAACAGCCCCCTCTCTTGAAACCAGGCCAAACTTCCCAGTATGTGAAGCCTCTCCACTCCCTCCATGTCCTCCCTCAGTCCTCATCCAACCCCTAACAACTCAGCAGTTCCCAGCGCTAAGGTTTGGCCTAGACACTCAATTTGGAGTTTGTTCAATAACGCTAACTCTGAGAGAGACCTCAGAGAAGCAAGGGAACTGTGAGAAAACATTCATTCATTCTTAGGCAAAATGAGTTGGGTGCAAATCATACAGAGCTGTGAGCAGAATGAGATATTCAGTTTTTTGCTTTGTTTACTTGGGGGTGGGGGTTTTGCTTGTTTTGTTGCCATAGGTTTCCATTTGTTTGTTTTGTTTTTTGTTTGTTTTTGGAGACAAGAGTCGCACAGTGTAACCCAGGATGGCCTGGAACTCACTCTGTCACCCATGCTGGCCTTGAACTTATGGCCAGCATCTGGTCTCAGCCTCCAAAGTACTGGGATTACAAGTGTGAGCCACCTCACCGAATCTGAAAACTTCCAAGTATTTGTCTACAGAGGTGGTTCAGATAAAAGTGCTCACTTGCTATGCAAGCACATGGACTGGAGGTCTGATCCTCAGAGCCTATGTAAAAGCCAAAGATGGGCAGACATGAAAGTCTCCTGTAATCCCGGCACTCGAGAGGTAGACTGGGACCTCTGGGAAAAGCTGGCTAGCTAGACTCGCCAGAACTGGTGAACCTGGGGTTCAGCAAAAGACTCTACCTCGATAAGCTAAGTGAAGAACCCGCCTCAGAGCCAGGCGTTGGTGGCGCATGCCTTTAATCCCAGCACTCGGGAGGCAGAGGCAGGCGGATCTCTGTGAGTTCGAGAGGCCAGCCTGGTCTACAAAGCAAGTTCCAGAACAGCCTCCAAAGCCACAGAGAAAGCCTGTCTCAAAAAACCAAAAAAAAAAAAAAAAAAAAAGAAGAAGGCCCTCAGAGTCAACTGCCAGCCTCCACACATATATGCAATCACACACACTCAGACCCATGCAATACAAATAAACACACACACACGGGCTGGTGAGAGACCCTATCTGAACCACAGGAGGATGATTGACACCTGAGATTGGCCTCTGGCCTCTGTATACAACAGCACACACACACACACACACACACACACACACACACACACACACACACATACTCCCAAAAGGAAACACTCCTCAGATCTTTCTGGAAACTGGGTCATTTTGAAAAGGATCCAAGAATAAGCCACCATTCCTGAGACAGCCCTTCAACTGAAGAACTAGCTCAACTTGTTCTGCCTCCTAAAAAGAGACCCCTCGTGCCGGGCGGTGGTGGTGCACGCCTTTAATCCCAGCACTCGGGAGGCAGAGGCAGGCAGATCTCTGTGAGTTCGAGGCCAGGCTGGACCGACAGCCTCCAAAACAATACAGAGAAACCCTGTCTCGAAAAACCAAAAAAAATAATAATAAATAAACACACACATAGGATGCTACAGAGAGAGTGGGAAGGGGGGAGAGGATGTGGGGGGGAGGGAAATTGTTTAAGTAGAGGAGTCATCCTCTGAAGAAGCATGGAACTTGTGTCCACATTTACCAAAGTCAGGTGAAGCTGATGAGCTCCAACCACAGCAGACACTGGACTCATACAGTAAACAAGGACCAGAGCAAAACCAGATTAAAGATAACCCTGCAGACGTCGGTTGGAGTCCCCAGATAGAGGCTCCCCATGCCCACTCCTTGGCTGTAGAGCAGAGGAGCAGCCAGTATGTGGGAAAGCAGGGCAGAGACTGACGTCTGCAGAATCCTGGCAGTCTCTAGTGTGAGAAATGTCAGGAAGTTGTGCCAAGTTAGGTCAGGAGAATACAAGATGGTCCTAACGTTTTCTCTGAGTCACTCCTGAAATTCCCAATACCAACCCCTCTCATTAGCCCGCCTTCTCTGTCCCTCTTAGTCTATGTCTCTCTTTTCTGGCACCCCAAACGCTTCTCTCTCAAGCCCCAAAGCTTTGAGAGTGACACACCTGGAATCTTCCATTCTGCCTGTTTTGCTTGCTCACTGCAGTTAGACACAGGAGCCAGAGCAGGAGGGGCTGGGGAGCCCTGGGCCATCTACCCTGTGCTGCTCTCTCTCACTCTCCCAGCTCCTATTGATCTGCCCTTTCAGAGAACGGAGCCTCTCACCAAATGCTCCGCCCCTTCCAGGATTCCCTTCAGCTCACACCCAACAGGCTCCCCTGAAAAGTGTTTAGGGTCTCCACTTCCTGGGGTCTCTCCCTTGACTTATGCAATACAGACTCAAGCTTTCGAATCAGGCTGGATTTGTATCCAAATTCTGCCCATCAGAAGCTCCACGACTTAACAGTTCTCTACCTCAGAATCTTCACCTGTCAATTAGCGATGACGATAATGTTTCACAGGACTGTTCTAGGAATTAAAAGAACACACAAAGTGCCTGGCCTGTTATGAGTGTTCAGGAAATGTTTATAATAGACATGTAGGCATACAGATACACATTTTTATTTAGCTTTTGTGTGCACTTAGTGGTAGGGACTAAACTCAGAGTCTTGAACATTCTAGGCAAGAGCTCTGCTACTGAGCTACATCCTAGTCCAGTTCCTACTCAAGAACTGTATCGTGGGGACTTGGGGAGTTGGCTCGGCAGTTAAAAGCTCTTGCTACTTGTCTTGGGGTCTCTACTGCTGTGATGAAACTCCATGACCAAGAGCAGGTTGGGGAGGAGACGGTTTATTGTTCTAACCCTTCAGCATTGCTGTTCATCACTGAAGAAGTCAGGACAGGAACTCAAACAGGGCAGGAACCTGGAGGCAGGAGCTGATGCAGAGGCCATGAAGGGGGCTGCTTACTGGCTTGCTTCCCCCTGACTTGTTCAGACTGCTTTCTTATAGAACACAGGACCACCTGCCCAGGGATAGCATCATTCATCATGGGCTGGGCCCTCCTGCATTGATCACTAAATGAGAAAATGTCCTACTGGTGAATCTCATGGAGGCATTTCCTCAGCTGAGGCTCCTTCCTCTGATGATTCCAGCTTGTGTCAAGCTGACACACAAGACCAGCCATGGACACTACTCTTCCAGAGGACCTGAGTTCAGTGCACAGCATCCCACCAGGTGACTTCTGTCTTAAATCCTAGCTCCAGAAGATCAAGTGCCCTCTTCTGGCCCCCACTGGCACTGTGAACATACACACACATACATATGATAAAAAATGAAAATGAGACAGTTAATGCTGTCATTTAACAGTTTCATGTTTCTTCTCACTCATCTCCTGGGATATAAGACACCATTCTTCAAATTGCTGAATGAGGGCCAGAAAGGTCTGAATTCCATCCTCAGGACCCAAATGTTAAAAGAGAGAACTGAGCCAGGCAATGATGGCATGTACGTTTAATCCCAGCACTTGGGAAGCAGAGGCAGGCGGATCTCTGTGAGATCGAGACCAGAGCGAGTTCCAAGACAGCCAGAGCTACACAGAGAAACACTGTCTGGCAGAGAGAGACAGAGAGGGAGAGAGAGAGGGAGGGAGGGAGAGGAGAGAGAGAGGGAGGGAGGGAGGGAGGGAGAGAGAGAGAGAGAGAGAGAGAGAGAGAGAGAGAGAGAGAGAGAACTGAGTCTGTAAAGTCACCTTCTGACCTCAACATGCATACTATGTCTCAAAAAGACAGGAAGGAAGGAAGGAAGGAAGGGAGGAGGGAGGGAGGGAGGGAGGGAGGGAGGAAACTTGAAGAATATTCTCACTTGTTCTGCTCATCTGTCCTTCCTCTGCTAGCAGATGCCAGAAATCAATTTCATCTGTGCCATAAGTCAGAAAATAAGAGAACAACACAGCTGGGAGCAGTCCGAGACATGGATTTTCCCATGTTTCCCAACTTTGGGTGCATTTAGAATCACCTGAAAAGTTTATTCTCTGGAATCTACCCTTCAGAGAATCCACTTAATAAATCTGGAGTGGAGGGTTGGGTTTGATTTGGTTTAGGTTTTTGTTTTGTTTTTCGGGACAGGGCTTCTTTGTGTAGCCCTAGAGATCCTGAAACTCGCTCTGTAGACCAACCTGGCCTCGAACTCACAGAGAGAGATCCACCTGTCTTTGCCTTCAGAATGCTGGGATTAAAGGCAAGAGCCAGCATGCTCTGCTGGGTTTTGTTTGTTTGGTTGGTTTTCTTTTTATCTGGAGTGAAGGGCAGGGTCTTGCTATGTAGCCCAAACTGAATTCCCTTTTCTTCCACCTCAGCCTCCTGACAAGTTTGCATCAGCCAAATATTAATCTAATCACCTTATTTTACTAACAATAAAATTTACTGAGCAGGTAAGCAAACTGACCCAATTTTGCCCAGCATGTCTCCACGTTTGGTTGTCTGTGGTGTTTGTTTTTGTTCTGAGACAAGTCTCTCTATGTAGTCCTGGCTGCCCTGGAGTTTGTTATATATGTAGAGCAGGTTGTCCTCAAATCCACAGAGATCCCCCTGCTTCTGCCTCAGGAGTGCTAGGATCAAAGGCACGTGCAAGTCGGAGTATGTCTGCACCCCATAGCCCCAGCTGCTTGTGGGACTGAAGTAGAAGGCTCCTGGATTACAGGTCATCCTGAAAAGCACAGGGAGCCAAGAGAAACAGACAGAAAGACAGACACAGACAGAGAGGCAGAAGGACAGAGGGACAGATGTTAACGACAGCAATAAATTAATGGTGTTTATAATTTTTCTTGTTGGAATTAATCCTGGAAACATTCCTCCTTAGTCAAGAGAGGCATTGTATAATTTACCTTTCACTTTGGCAGCCGCACTTAGGCTTCTGCCACGACTAAAATGGGTTCGCATTCCCTGACCACAAAAGGACAGGGATGGACTGCACATTCGCCTCTCACGGTCCGCAGCATTAGCGAAGCTCCCTAGAAGGCCGCTTGAGGTGCCTGAAAATGCTTCCCTCCAGTGATCACCCAGAACTCGCGGAACCCTGGAGGAGTGAGATGACTCGGGGGCTGGGAGAGAAGAGAACGCCTTCTCTTCTGGAGAGAGGAAACTGGGAATCCACTGAGGACCGGCCAGCTCTGCCAGGAAGTAAGGTGAGGGAAGGAAAAGAATTTCAATGAGTCCGGAGAGCTCCTGCTACCCCCATAACAGAACTGGGATGAACAGACAGCCAGAGCTTGTGATATAACTGACTCCGGCATAACTAACTAGGACAAGCGCTTCCAACTCTGTAAAAATGAGCCCACTAAAGAACAGGTCACCACTGCCCAACCCTCCACTTCCCTCCTTTAGACATTCACTACCAGCTACCCAACGCCTGGGAGAGGGCGGCTCCTGTCACGTGACGTTATCATCACGTGACTCCGTCCTGCGCGAGCCAAGGCACTACCCAGCTCCCGCAGCCCGAGGGAGGGGCCCGTTGTGCCCGCACCGGTCCAGGTTCGACCATGCTGTCCCGCTTGCTCAAAGAACACCAGGCCAAGCAGAACGAACGCAAGGAGCTGCAGGGTGAGCGCAGAGTCCCATCGGCCGCTCCCGGCTGCGGCCTAGCTTCTGCCGGAAGCCTGGACCTCGGGTGACCTCCCGGTCCAGGGGAGGGCGCCGGCTAGCGGGCGACCCGTGCAGGGCAGGCAATTGGGGGCGGCACTTCTGGAAACTCCGTTCCCTTGCCAACCTGCTCCGGTCCCCTTGGCACTGCTCGGGTCCCTTCGGCAACTCCCCCAATCCCGCCTAGGCAGTGTCTGAGCCCCGCCCCCGGCTCGCGACACTCGGTGCCAGTTGGCCCAGGCAGCCTCTCACCCCGGAAGCGGAGGGAGTTGGGGACCGCCCAGTGGCCCAGTTCCAAGCGCGGCTTTCCCAAGGCCCAGCCTGGGAATCCCGGAGTTGCCAATCCAGTGCCCAAAGTAGTGGAGAAAGGGTGTCTGGGACCAGTCCTGGGCGTGCCTGTGGGAGCCCTTCCCCTGTCAGGGTGCCATTCCCTCACCTCCAAAAACAGGGAGTTTGGCTTGGTTTTATGTGTGTAAGGTGGTTCTCTTAAAGGTCTGATGTTAGCTGACAGTTTCCAGAATAGTAGTAAGTGCATGGGGAACCCATTAGCACCACGCCTCAAATCCGAAGTCTGTACCAATCCCTCTCCCCTTCCCCAGAGAAGAGGCGGCGAGAGGCCATCACCGCAGCCACCTGCCTGACGGAAGCTTTGGTGGATCACCTCAATGTGGGGTATGACCTTCTTCCCGCCATCCACCCTGGTTAGACAAGGTCTGGGCCATCCTCCTGAAGGCCCCAGGTGCCCTGTCGCTGTCCTGACCGCCCTGCCCCTAGTGAAACTTCATGGAAACTTGAGCAGCTGCAGTGGTTGGGAAAGGAGCCAGAATTCCCCCTTCCCCATACTGACTTCCCTGGCACAACTTGATGCCATCCGGCCAACTCGATTCACCCATTAAGGGCAGCTGTCACTGGGGTGGGAGGGAAGGGCAACCTCTCTCACCACACACCCTCTTTCCTTCCTCGCCTCCTACTCTCTGGCAAGCCTGGGAAACAACTGGCGGGAACAGGACGGAACAGCTGATGGAGGCGAGGGAGAGCCTGTGCCACGAGCTATGGCAAAACCAGGCTGTCTCTTCCCTTCCTTCTGGGGCCTCCTGAGACCCTACCCCCAGCCTGAACCCGATATAAGAAAGCCAATGAGAGCCAAAGACTTGGAAAGATTTCCTGGACCTGTGTGACTCAGAGAGAGTGCAGAGATGGTGACTTGATAAGTCTACGGGAAGAAAGGAGGCACATGTCATGCCTTCCACTCAGGGCGAGTAGAACGGCTCGGTTGAAAATTCAGAGACTGAGTCATCCACGGAGTTGTGCAGGGTTAGGGTCATCTCCATTACTCATCTGAGAGGAGATGGGGAAATGGCTGTGGTGGGGCCTCGGGCCTCCTGTATCTCCAGACGGCGCTAATCTCCAGTATTCTCACATCGACACCTCCTCTGCCACCAACCCCGAGGCTGGCCAGACTTCTCTCTCTCCTGCTGCTAGACGCCACCCCGCTTTCCAGCTTAGAGGGCAGCTAAGCCAAACCCAGATTAGAAAGGGTTTTGTGCTGCTTCCCACGGCTCCTGTTCTCCAGAAAGTGAGACAAAGGCTTAGTGTGTCTCAGTCCCTTGTCAGGTGCCCAGCCCACTTTCTTGGACCTCCCCCCGACCCTTTGCCGCCTCTGCCCCCACACATTCCAGTGGGTGGCGGCACCGGATGTGGGGGGGTCTCCTTATGACCTAGAGCTTTGGGATAGGGAATGAAAAGGTCGTCTGCTAGTAAGAGAGGGAACAGTGATTGCATAAAGGGGGGAGCAAAAAACATTGGTGGAAGACGGAGCTCTGGTGTTGTGGTAGCCGTGGCAACCACGGCCAGCACCTTGAAAAGATGCATTGCCTGGAGTGTAAGGGGGGGGTGAAAGGACTATGGGTGGGAGAGTTGGGTGTGATGGCAAATGCCCATGTGCCTGTAATCGCAGCACTTGGACAGCAGAGGCAGGAGGATTAGGTCAAGGACAGCTTCATCGCCACAGCAAGTTTGAGGTCATCCTGAGCTCCCTAAGACCCCATCTCAAAGGGTGAGGGGAGGAAGAGCCGAGAAAATCTCTTGGGGCTTATTTGACCCAGGGTTCCTAAGGGGGGTATTTACTGTCCCATCCCACCCCATATTCAGGGAGGGGCCTGATTTCCTTCATGACCGCTTGCAGAGATCACTGGGCTCCAAATCTCTGCCAGATGTGTCCCTGCTGCCGATTTTTCCCACGCTCCCTTTTCCCTCTCAGCTCTCCCTCAGGGATGACCCCCAGGTTAACCTTCCCTGCCCCATCTCAGCTACAGAAACTCCTTGAGAGAATGAGAAATGGTATGCTTCTAGTCTGCTCCCAAATTGGCTTTCTTGGGAACCCTAGGGTTGGAGAAAGGAGCCTGCTTCATTTGCGGTCACACCCAGAAGGCTTCCCAGTTCTGCTCCTGGCTGATGCCCCACCACTGCCCCGGAGACCACCCCCTGTGGCCTGGACGAGCTGACATCCTCTCTCCTCCAACCCTTAGTGTGGCCCAGGCCTACATGAACCAGAGAAAGCTGGACCATGAGGTGAAGACCCTCCAGGTCCAGGCCGCCCAGTTTGCCAAGCAGACAGGCCAGTGGATTGGAATGGTGGAGAACTTCAACCAGGCACTTAAGGTGGGCCACACTCATCAAAGCGTTGCCTTTATCGGAGCCCCCAGGGGCTATGGTTAATGAGGAAGTGGGGATGGTCCCACATATTCCTTCTGGTGTCAGAAAGGCTAGAAAGAAAAAGGCACGTTCTTGGGAAGTAGCTCAGTGATATTTAGGCCCTGGGTTCAATCCTTAGCTCTGCAGAAAACCCTCCAGTCGTACCAGCTATCCTAGAGGCTAAGGCAGGAGGATAGTTTCAGCCCAGTAGTTGAAGCCAACCTGAGCAGTGTTGCAGTGGTCAATCTCAAAGAAAAGCAGGCAGACACACGCAGTTGGTGTATCTGAGTGAGCAACCTCAGCTTAGGACACACAATCTACCCACCCTGACTCCTGGCCTCCAATCTCCTCTTGCCTTCCCAGGAAATTGGGGATGTGGAGAACTGGGCTCGGAGCATCGAGCTGGACATGCGCACCATTGCCACTGCACTGGAATATGTCTACAAAGGGCAGCTGCAGTCTGCACCATCCTAGCCTCTCCCCTCCTCTCCCCTCCCCCTCCCACGTAAGTCATGAATAAAACTCAAGCTTCCATTCTGTGTGGTGTGTTTGACGGGGTCACTAGCTGCTGTATGGTAGTGGGGGGACTAGTGCCTTTTGGTGAAAGGAAGGTAACAATATTCCTCTTACTGCGCCTACTCTTCCTTGAGCCTGGCGTGAGCCTGGCACAGGTGCCTTTTGGCTGAGCAGAAGGTTTCCTCATGCCTGCCCAGGGGAGGTTTCTGCATGAAACATTCTGCTTCAGACTTCAGTTTCCTGCAGAGAGTTAAGGCAGGGAGCAGACCTCGTCCCGGCCCTGGCTCTATGCCTCACCTCATGCTCATGTGCTCCTCCAGGCTGCCACTAAGCAGCGTCACGAGTCTGGGCCAGGTGGGAGATTAATTCTTGGGGGCACTTTAGGGCTGAGAAGGAAGAAAAGTAGCAGGTCCAGGGCCACCCACAGAGAGGCAGCTGCCATCCTTGGTAGTTCCCACCTCCTAGGAGACGGTGGCATAGATGGTCAGGGCCCTGGCTGGAAAAGACAGCCTAAGGGGGACTGGGCAGAGGTGCCCTCTGTCAGAACCTAGCTTCAGCCTCTTAGCTCCTCCTCCTCCTCATCACTGCCCTGAGCCCGGAAACATACAAGACACTTCACACTCGTGCTCCGCAGCAAGAGTCCACCCCTCCAGACTTTGACCTTCCCTGTAGCTAGTGTAGGAGCCTGGGAAGGCTGGGAGCAAAGTCTCTTAAACAGACGAAAAAGCTACCGCTTCTCAGGCTGTGTGCCTGCCTGCTTTCCCCAGAGGTAAGTGGAGTGGGGGGGTGGGGAGCTATAAAAAGACCAGCTTGCAACGGCATTCATCGATCGTCCAAGCGTCAAGCTGTAAGCTTCCAGCATCGTCCTCACACGGCATCCCTTTGATCTTCCACCACACTGAGATGGGCCTGATGGGTGTTGTAGCTCAATTTGCTAGATGAGAAAGCAGGTTGGTTCCAAGACAGAGTGAAGGTGTCCAGCTTCACACAGTAACTTGGAAGCCACCAGGACTGAAATGCAGGCTCTCGGATCCAAAAGTAAAGCTAGGGTGCATTCAGAAGGTTGTGATGTCCTGGATTAGACGGTACAATGGTCATCCAGGTCCCTCTGCTCCCACACAACAGGTTTGCACACAGGACCAGCTCAGGTTTATTTCATTGGCTACAAAGATAGTGTTTGTCCACATCTGTTTTGCACAATAAGCCATAGCTTGCCAATCATCTGCCAAGCAGAAATTTGTTTGCTCAGACCAGACATTTCCAGCCAAGTAGATGTTAGGGGCCAGGGCCGAGGGGCAAAGAGAATGACAAGCTTTCCTGCTCAGTCTAGGCTGCCATCTGCAGGGCATTGCCTCTGACCATGTGGCTGCCTCTGCTTCTGGGGGCCGCGCTGTGGGCCGCGCTGTGGTTGCTCAGAGACCGGCAGAGACTCCCTGCCAGCAACGCTTTCATCTTCATCACTGGCTGTGACTCAGGCTTTGGACGTCTTCTGGCACTGCAACTTGACCAGAAAGGCTTCCAAGTCCTGGCCAGCTGCCTGACCCCCTCTGGGGCAGAAGACCTACAGCAGATGGCCTCCCCCCGCCTCCACACAACACTGCTGGACATCACTGATCCCCAGAACGTCCAGCAGGTTGCCAAGTGGGTGAAGACACAGGTTGGAGAAGCTGGTGAGTAGGGCAGCCACCGGGAGCCTGGTCTGTACAGTAATCCCAGGAGTCACTGAGGCTGTGGGGGAAGAATGGGGTTCAAATCCTCCCAGGAAGGCAACACATGAGAATGCCTCACCTCCCCCAAACTCCCACCCTGTGTCTGTCATCTCCCCACAGGGCTTTTTGGTCTGGTGAATAATGCTGGTGTGGCTGGTGTCATAGGGCCTACACCATGGCTGACACAGGATGATTTCCAACGCGTGCTGAATGTGAACACGCTCGGTCCCATTGGGGTCACTCTTGCCCTACTGCCCCTGCTACAGCAGGCCCGAGGCCGGGTGGTCAACATCACCAGTGTCCTGGGTCGTCTGGCAGCCAGCGGTGGCGGCTACTGTGTCTCCAAGTTTGGCCTGGAGGCCTTCTCTGATAGCCTGAGGTGAGGATGCACAGCCCCAGGTCCCAGCCTGGAGAGGGACAGGGATCCTACACCAACAGGCACATCCAACATAGGGGAGATGAAAGAGGAGGCAGGGTTATAGATGGGTGAAACCTCAAGCTTACCGCCTACAAGCAGTGTTTTAAATCGCTTACACTTGTGTGGTGTGTGCGTGGCAAGTGTGAGACAAGTCTCACTGTCATCCTGACTGACCTGGAACTCAGAAGTCAGCCTGCCTCTGCTTCCCTAGCACTGGACATAAAGATGTTGGCTCCCACACTTAGTTTTTGAGTCAGGGTTATACAATGTAGTCCAGACTGGCCCCAAATTCTTGGCAATCCTCCTACCTCAGCCCCTTGAGCACTGGAATTACAGGTTTGAACCACCACGCACCCAACTAGGTTATTTCTGTTTTTCTTCCAGGTCTGTTAAATCAGAGTAAGACTTGCCTCAAGGGGGTTCAAAGCAAACCCATCAGTGCCTAGATGCTGGGGAAAGCCTGTCATTCATCTTTAAATGGAATTTACATACACATACACACACATTGTGTGTACCCATGCACACATGAATGTTCATGGCATGCATGTCAAAGTAAACTTATGGGAGTCTGTTCTCTTTCCGAGGTGATGAGGGTTAATGGAAAGAGGCCTTCCTTGAATCATCTCACCAGTCGCTCATATCACTACTATACTAAAAGTAGAAAAACTATTATTTTTTATTTCATTCTCTCATCCATTCTATAGGAATGGCTACTACTTAGTAGGAGCATTGAGACATGCCACTAGGCTAGGTCTGCCCCTCAGTTTTGAGACAGTCTTACTATATAGACCAGGAGGCCCTTTTTTTTTTAAAGTATATAAGTGTTTAGCCTGCATGTGTGTCTATGTGAGGGTATCAGATCCACTGGAACTGGAGTTGCATGTGGGTGCTGAGAATTGAACCTGGGTCCTCTGGAAGAGCAGCCAGTGCTCTTAACCACAGAGCCATCTCTCCTGTCCTCTTCCTTCCCTTTCCTTCCTTTCCGTCTTTTGAGACAGGGTAGCCTCAAACTCACTCTCCCAGTGCTGGCGTCACAGACATGAGCCTCCACTTGGGACTTACCGTAACACTGTGAACAGTAATGTTCAAAGTTGGTGAGAGTCTAAAGGAGCTATGCAGGACAGTGGGGGCAGCAGAGTCTGAATTTGGGACAGAAGCCTACGTTGTCCAAGAGGAACTAGTAAGGAAGGCTGCCTTCATCACCATACCCGACATAATTTCACTGTCTTTTGTCCCCTCCCCTGTTCTTCCAGTCAGCAGCATGGAACACAGGTACACTTGGATCTCTACCCAGGCCAGGCAAGGCAGTGGGATGTTCTCCTACTTGAACTATCCAGTCACCTACCTGTGGTGATATCTTAAAGATTTAAAGCTTGCCTGAGGATTCAGAAAGCAAAGTCAGCCACAAGCCATAGAAGCAGGCACACACCTTTAATCCCAGCAGAAGCTAGGAGGTAGTAGCACACACCTTTAATCCTAGGACTCAGGATTAAGAGGTGGACAGATCTCTCTGAGTTCAAAGCTACCCAGGGATACACAAAACTGATTCAGTCTAAAAGAGTAACGGATCACAAGCCTTTAATCCCAGCACTAGAGGGGTATATAAGACAGGAGCCAAGAGCCAATACAGGCACTCATTCTCCAGCCACACTGAGGAGAGGCAGCAGTTTGAGACTTGGTGAAGAACTCATGCGTGGATCAGCCCTTTCAGCCTGAGCTAGAGAGGAGAGCTAGTGGCCGACTACTTTGCTTTCTGAATCCTTAGGCAAGCTTTATTAAATGATAAATAATATATCACTATACCTACCAGATAATACCAGTCTAGATCCCTCACACCTAATATTCAGGACTCAGTCTTTTTATTTATATATTTTTGGTTTTTCGAGACAGGGTTTCTCTGTATTGTTTTGGAGGCTGTCGGGGAACTCGCTCTGTAGAGCAAGCTGGCCTTGAACTCACAGAGATCCACCTGTCTCTGCCTCCCAAGAGCTGGGATTAAAGGCGTGTGCCACCAACGCCCAGCAGGACTCAGTCTTATGTTTTGGAAGTTACAGAACAAGGCTCTAGATAAAGAACTGGTAGCCGGCCGGGCATTGGTGGTGCACGCCTTTAATCCCAGCACTGGGGAGGTGGAGGCAGGCGGATTTCTGTGAGCTCGAGGCCAGCCTGGTCTACAAAGCGAGTTCCAGGACAGCCTACAAAACAATACAGAGAAACCCTGTCTCGAAAAACCAAAAAAAAAAAAAAAAAGAACTGGTGGCCTGCAGTTATCCAGATGGGCTGAGCTGCCTTCAGGCTAATGGTTTTTAACACATTTAAATGGTTAAATCGTAAATAGTTATATACGTACATTAATTTGGCCAGATATCATAGCATACAGCTTTAATCCCAGCACTCAGAGCAAAGGCAGGAGCATCTCTGTGAGTTCAAGGCCAGCCTGGTCTACAGAGCGAGCTCCAGTCCAGCCAGGGCTACCCTGTAACAAAATAAAAACATTAATTTTGTCTGGCCTGTAGTACCTCAAAATTTACTATTAAGAGCCGGGCGGTGGTGGCGCACCCCTTTAATCCCGGCACTCGGGAGGCAGAGGCAGGCGGATCTGTGAGTTTGAGGCTGGGCTGGACCGATAGCCTCCAAAACAATACAGAGAAACCCTGTCTCGAAAAACAAAAAAAAAAATTTACTATTAAGAAAAAAATAAGAGATGGGGTAGGGAGAGGCTCACCAATTAAGATTGCAGAGTAATCATGAGGACCCATACCATGTAACACAATGCCGACACTTCTGGTCTTCATGCACATGTGCATATACACTCACACATCACACATTTACATGAATCTTTTTAGGAGGGAACAGGAGGGGCCTGGAGAGATGGCTCAGTGGTTAAGAGCACTGATTGCTCTTCCAGAGGTCCCAAGTTCGAATCTCAGCACCCACATGGTGGCTCAGAACCATTTATAATGAGATCTGGTGCCCTCTTCTGGTATATAGGCATACATGCATGGAGAACACTGTATACATACAATAAATAAAAAGATCCTGAGTTCAAAGTTAATCTGGACTACATTAGCAGCATAAAGCTTTAGGCTTGATCCAAAGCACTCACTACCAACAAAGGGAAAAAAATAAAGCTTGCTAACCATTAATCTAGGTAACAGGAAAAAGCATAGAGATATGCATGGTGATATCCACCCATAATTCCAAGACTAGGGAAGTTGAAACAGGTTGAGGCCAACCTGGGCTACAAAGCAAGATCTTTATGTATGGTGGCACAGGCCTGTAGTCCTAGCACGTTCAAGGCCAGCTTCCACTACACAGCACATCCAAGCTACATAAAAACCTATCTCAAAAAAAATGTCTTTTTCAAACCAGCAAAATGGCTGGGCAGTTAAGTGCATTTGCTTGCCTTCAGGCCTGACACCCAGAGTCCAGTGGACATACATGGCAGGGGAGAGCCAAGTTGTCCTCTAACATCCAGACATGAACAGTGGCGTGCGCATGCACGTGCACACACACACAGTAAGAATAATTTAAGTACAAGAAATTTTCAAGATCAGCCTAGACTACATAATGGGACCTTGTCTCGTAAAATAAATTTTTAAAAACCAAGAAAGAGAAAAATATCCAGACTAACATGATGGCACGCATCTGTAAATCCCAACACATGGAAGGTAGAGACAGAAGTCACCGGAGTTCAAGGCTAGCCTGGACTACATGAGACCCTGTCCCAAAAAAACCAAAACCAGGGGGTCACAGAGATGATTCGGAAGTTAAGAATGATGACTGTAGCCGGGCGTTGGTGGCGCACGCCTTTAATCCCAGCACTCGGGAGGCAGAGGCAGGCAGATCTCTATGAGTTCAAGGCCAGCCTGATCTACAGAGAGAGTTCCAGAACAGCCTCCAAAACAATACAGAGAAACTGTCTCGAGAAAAAAAAAAAGAATGATTATTGCACTTGCAGAGAATGCAGGTTTGATTCTCGGCACCTACGAGGAGGTTCATAACAGCCTGTAACTGCAGTTGCAAGGGATCTGACACCTTGTGACCAACGAAGGCTCCTGCACACACATGGTGCATATGAACTCGTGCAATACACAGATAAATAACCAATAATCTTCTTTAAAAAGGAAACACAAGGAAAACAAAGTGAAAGACACCTCCCCCTGGGCTGGTGATGGTCTGGCTCAGTTGCTTACCTACCACACAGGCCCTAGGTTTATCTTCAGTGCCAGGGAAAAAGCAAAAACCAAAAAAAAACTCCCCATGGTCCTCATCCCAGGCCAACCAGCAACAGCCTTTCCTGTCCGGACATGTGTCCCTATACTGTGATACCTTTACAGCTAGACTCCTCACTCCTGGAAACCTAGGATATAAACCCAGAAACCCCTCTGCCCACTCTCCAGGCGGGACATGGCTCCATTTGGAGTACAAGTCTCTATTGTGGAGCCTGGCTTCTTCCAAACCCCTGTGACCAACCTGGAGAGTCTGGAGAACACCCTGAAGGCTTGTTGGGCCCGGCTACCACCGTCTACACAGGCCCACTATGGGGAAGCCTTCCTCGATTCTTGTGAGTAGCTGGGTCCATACAGAGCACATGATGGGTAAGAGAGGGCTAGAAAGGTCAGGCCTAGTAGGGAGGAAAAGGCCAGGCAGAGGGAGGTGGTCACTTCCTGAACTGGGCGACCAGCCCAGGTGATCGAAGACAGCCTAAGATGGGATGGAGGGGAGGCAGGGACCACGTGCATGCTAACTATGAGCATCTGCCAAGATACAGATCTCCAAGTACAGCGTCGCATTATGAACCGGATCTGTGACCCAGACCTAACGAAGGTGATCAGCTGCCTGGAACACGCCCTAACTGCTCGTCACCCCCGAACACGCTACAGCCCAGGCTGGGATGCCAAGCTGCTCTGGCTGCCTGCCTCCTACCTTCCAGCCAGCCTGGTGGATGCTGTGCTCACATGGGTCCTTCCCCAGCCCGCCCCGTCAGTCTACTGATTCCAGCTTTTCAGCAAGAGGCTCCTGGCACAAAGTCGGCTCTCCATAAATATGTATTGCTTTAAGAAAAAGTAGATGGGCATAAATGAAGGTACCTGTGGAAGCCTGACAAAATTTCAAATTTCTAAAAATCCTGAAGCTGCCTAGGGCAGGAACTCTCAGGCCTCTTTAGTGCCTGCAAAAATTCTGTTGTCCACTGGGGGGTGTAAGGAACTATCTTGCACTTAAAGATGACTTTTGGAGCTGCACTTGGAGAGATGGCCACCAGAGAGCACTTTCGTCCGCTTTTTCTACATGGAGTAGTGAGAATTCGTTTTGCACCTGGCAAGGCATTAGCTAATGTTTCTGGGATGAAAATGGTCAGAGCCCAATTAGGTGACTTCCATGGAAGAAGGAAATACTTAAATTCCCATTATCTAAGACAAGAATCAGGGGCACTGGCCATACAAATCTTAAACAACATAACCATCTGACAGTTGCCAGGTCTCCTTAAGGACTGAGGGGCAAGTTTGCCGGCCCTCAAGGCATCAGAAGGCCAAAAAGTTATCCAAAATAGACATGGGTCAGGTTTTACCACGTTGGCCCGTTGTGGGAACCCCTCTGACTTACACAGGAGATGGCCTCAATACACGCTCCAGGAACACTTAAGGCACACAAAACCAGGCGTCAGGGAGGGCGCTCAGACATGTCCCCCTTGATCTCCCACCAACAAAACACCCCTTTCCCAAACCCCCAAATGACCTGCCTATTGCAAGGGCAGGGACAGGGAGAAGGAAAAGGAAGGGGCCATCCATCACTAAGATAAACGGAGACCATCTCCTTTTTAGGTCTGAAAAAATAATCCGTTTAATTGAAAAATCTGGAGAATCCACTTCCTTAGATGAAAAGATGAAAGAGACCAGACCCCCCTACATTACTTCATAGCCACTCCGAATACTTTTCACCAGACAGCAAGAGAAGATAATTCCCAGGACCTACAAGGAAAGACAGAAATGAGGGTGGAGAGGCAGGGCAAGCTTCCCCAGACCCATCCAAGGCCTCTCTTCCCAGGCCAGCCCCTCCTGCTCCCCAGGTACCCTGGGCTGATTCAGACCCCCAACCCACAGCATTTCTTACCTCCACAAAAGCAATGCCCAGGGCTGCTGCAGCCACCAGCAATATATTCTTCCTCAGCCAGACCCCTATGGTCTCCACACAGCCCTGAAGGGAAGAGACAAGCATGAATACCAACAGAAAGAAACTTCCTGCTTACCTCCCCACCTCTCTTCCGGACCTGTCTCCTTCCCCCAGCCCCTTCTCCCCAGAGCTCATCCCCAACCTGATCCCGTCAGCATCTCTCCTGCCTCCTGAAACATTTCCCAGGTCTCCCTAGACCAATGTCTTCTCCCTACCTCAGTGTGGATCGTGGTTGTGTTGAAGTCAGCTCCACAGCCCACGGTGAAGTTGAGGCAGCAAGAGTCAGGGACCCGGTCCTTGGGCATACCAGTGATGTTTTCCCAGTCTGTGTAGTTGTTAGCCCCACAGCACTTAAACTAGGGTGAGGGGGGAAGGGAGGAGAGGTTGCCACATCCAAACGCCACTTAAATCAGAAACAGGAATCTTCCCAGCCTTCCCACTCACTTCTTTCTGCCAGCCGTCCAGAACCAAGGCTGTTTTGTTGTCTTTAAGGTAATTTTGCATCTGATGACGGAAGTTCTTACTAAACTCTGACTTCACCTAAGAGTAGAGAAGCAGATTGCTGAGAGCGAATTCAGGCCCTAGAGCCCCAGAATAACCGGAGACAGGGTTCCCCTTCCTCCCTGCTTACCTTGTCTCTAAACACATAGCCAGCAATGGCTACCGCCACCTCCACAAGCATGATAAGAGACAGGAAGATGGCAAACTGTAGGAGCACAGGACAGGAGTTGGGATTGAGGTCTGGATTGAAAGGGCTTGCTCTGGCCCAGTCAATTCCAGGGACACTCCTTGTGTTCCTGGCCCACCCACCTCCCCACAAAAATGCCCTCTGGTAGCCCAGGAGTCACAGTGTCCCCGCCCCACTCACTGTAATCATAAGACAGTGTCCCCGCCCCACTCACTGTAATCATAAGACAGTAGTTCTCCCTGCAGGCCCCGCAGCAGCCCACAAAGGCTACCAGGAAGAGGAAGGCGCCCACTGCGATGATGACCACAGGCAACAGGGAGCCAGGCGTAGTCTCACGGGTGATGGTCTCATTCAAGACAACCTGAACTGCTACACCAATGGCAGTCAATCCCACGGCACAGGCCTGCGGGGACAGGCGAGGGTTTGATCAGACCCTCAATCCAGCAGCCCTCACACCTGACCCCCACCAGAAAACATCCCCTGCCCTGGTATTTTGGAGACAGGGTTTCTCTGTGTAACAACGCTGGCTGTCCTGGAGCTAGCTCTATAGACCAGGTTGGCTTTGAACTCAGAGATCTGCCTGCCCCTGCCTCCCCAGTGTTGGGATTAAACACATGTGTGTGCCACCACCTGGTCTAGAAAACAAAATTTTTTTTTGAGACAGGGTTTCTCTGTGGCTTTGGAGGCTGTCCTGGAACTAGCTCTTGTATACCAGGCTAGCCTCGAACTCACAGAGATCTGCTTGCCTCTGCCTCCCGAGTGCTGGGATTAAAGGCCTGCACCACCACCGCCCGGCTTAGAAAACAAATTCTTAACACCTCCAGGATCCACTGGCTGTAAAGAAGTAGATCTGTCCATCCTTGCCCCACAGGGAAGGCTGGGGAGTTGTTGGACACTCAAGGAGAACAGACTACTCATTACTTTCTATGGACTCTCTCAGAACTGCCCCCACACTCCAGTGACTAAGGTCTTACGGCCAGCTAGGCCAGGAAGGGGAGGGGGTAAGAGTGGTCCCTGTCGGAACAAACAGTAGCTTCTTGGAGCAGGAGCAAATAAAGGTGGCCAGAGCCCTTCCTTCACCGACTGAATGAGACGACAGAGAAGAGATGAATAAACCGGGTGGAGTGGGGGTAGCCTCGTGGCGGCGATACCATCAGACCGTTGGCAGGTTGCCCCACTACCCCATATCACAAATGGTTGGGTCACCAGACAGGAAGGGCCAGGAGGGGGTTGGGTGGGGGTGCTGCCCATCAAGGGAGGCCATCGTCTGTCCAAAGTCGTCTCCGATGTCCCGGAAAGCCGGAGGGAGGGAAGGGGGTGCGTTCTGCCTCTGGCCCTTTCTTGGGGCTTTCCTTCCACATCTGGCCCCCAGCTGCCTTCACTCCTAGGTCCCTCACCCCTCACAGCTCCCGCTCCGAGACTCCGCGCACCCCGCCGGCGTGCCCCGTCCCTCTGTCCCTCTTCCCCCCACTACTCACGAAAAAGGCCAGCAGGAGAACGTAGAGCAGGAACTTGACACACCTCATTCCTCCTTCCACCGCCATGGCTGCTGGGCCTGGGGCCGCGGAAAGCACGGAGATGAGAACAGAGAGAGGGGACACCGGCTCCGCAGCTCGCCGCCGGCCCTCGCAGCCTTCCCTGCGCGGCCCCCATAGCGGCCCTTCCCACCCGGAAACCAGCGGTCAGGTCCACGTCTCCCTGCCCCCTCCACCCCGCGGCGGCGGCGGTGTCTGCTGGACAGGGGTGGGGGGCGCGCGGCCGCTCGCTCGCCCGCCCGCCCGCCCGCCCGCAGCCTCGGGATCCCAGGACGCACGGAGGGCGCGGCCGGCCGAGCTCAGGGCAGAGCCCGACCCCCGCCGGCCGGTCCTCGGCGGGATCCTGGCTCCGATCCCCGCCGGCCGCCGCACAGGCCGCGACCCGGGACCCCCGCCGACTCCGGGCCCCCCTCGGGAGTCCCGGGTGCGGCGCGGCTAGCGCCCCGCGGGCGTCGCGAACTTCCAGGCGAAGTTGCTCGAGGGCCCGCCCCAGGGGCGAGCGCGGTGTGCGGGGACTGCTCTCCCGCGGCTGGGGGCCCGGTCCCCCCCGGGGTGCCCCCGGGGTCCCTCCGCACGCGCCAGCCCCAGCCTCACCTGCGCTCCCCGACGTTTCCCGATGCTCTCCGGCCGCGGTTCAGCCGCCGTCCCCCGCGCCCCCCTGCTCGCGCCCCGCCTGCCGCGCGGCCCCGCCCCGGCTCCAGCCAGCCCCCTCCCCCGCGGGGTGGCCGCCAGCCTCCCTCATGTGACGCGGGAACAGCTGCGGCCTGAGTCACCCGGGCTCACGAGGAGGGGTGGGGGAAGGCGAGCCCCCCGCCCGGGCGAGGCCACGTGGCTCCTACCCGGAAAGCTCGAGCCTGGAGCTAGCTGGACCTCAGGGTTCCCGGGGCCCTCACTGGAACCCGGCGCCGTCCGGTTCTCTCTGGTTCCGGAACGCTGAGTAGGCGAGTGAGACCCGGAGGACGAAGGCAGAGATGAGGTCAAGTGTCAAAAGGGTCTTCTGCAGACCTCAACGCATCCGCCGGGAACCATGCACCTCCCGCCCCCTTGCCCGACCCTGCAGAAAGCTGGGGACTGATGGAACTGGGTGGGGCCAGAATAAACACTTTCAGAAAATCCCTGGTTTCACGTCCTAGGAGTCACTCAGTCAACTTCCTAGACTAGGGTTTTCTGCCCCTGCTTCTCCATTTCCTGGGACTCCTGGGCTGAGCAAACCGGAGGAAGCCCTGTTCTAGAGCCGTTCCACGTCACTTAGAAGACGTCAGAGCCTGGGCGCTCTTGGGGAAAAAATAACGCCTGCGCTCCCTGCTCCTGAGTCGTGAGACTCTAAGGCTAACGAGGCTTTTATCGAGGAGACTTCCCTGTCTTCCCTTCAGAAATGGCAAAGCCACCTCGCTTTAATCCCAGCACTCGGGAGGCAGAGGCAGGCGGATCTCTTCTGTGAGTTTGAGGCCAACCTGGTCTACAGAGTGAGTTCCAGGACAGCCAGAGTTACACAGAAAAACCCTATATCAAAAAAAAAAAAAAGAGAGAGAGAGAGAGAGAGAGAGAGAGAGAGAGAGAGGAGGGGAGGAGAAGGAAGGAAGGAAGTGAAAGCCAGGTGAAGGCAGGAGCTAGAAACACCTCCCTCCCCGGGCGGTGGTGGTGCACGCCTTTAATCCCAGCACTCAGGAGGCAGAGGCAGGCGGATCTCTGTGAGTTCAAGGCCGGGCTGGACTGACAGCCTCCAAAACAATACAGAGAAACCCTGTCTCGTAAAAAAAAAAAAAAAACCACCTCCCTCCCTTGTGCCATTGACGGTTCGCAGATGGAGCTGTTGTGAACCACTAAAAGGCAACCAGCCTTCACACTCCTAGCCTGAGCTCTGTCCTTTTCACAACAGCTCCTTCTTCGAGTTGCTTACGGAGTCTGAAGGGAAGAAACAAGTAAAACCAAGGGCCAGCCTGGTGGCACATCTGTAATCCCAGCGCTTTCAAATCTTTGGTGTTTTGGGTTTTTTTGTTTGTTTATTTGGTTTTGGTTTTTCGAGACAGGGTTTCTCTGTGGCTTTGGAGCCTGTCCTGGAACTCGCTCTGTAGACCAGGCTGGCCTCGAACTCACAGAGATCCACCTGCCTCTGCCTCCCGAGTGCTGGGATTAAAGGCGTGCGCCACCAACGCCCGGCTCTGGTGTTTTGTTTTTTAAGACAGGGTTTGTCTGTGTAGCCCTGGCTGTCCTGGAACTCTATAGACGCTGACCTCGAACTCAGATCCACATGCCTCTGCCCCTGGCTCCTGAGCGCTAGGATTAAAGGCTTTCTCAGGCCCCACGTTGGATGTCAAATGTAGGGTTTTTTGTTTGTTTGGTTGGTTGGTTGGTTTTTTCAAAACAGGGTTTCTCTGTATTGTTTTGGAACTCGCTCGGTAGACCAGGCTGGCCTCACAGAGATCCACCTGCCTCTGCCTCCTGAGTGCTGGGATTAAAGGCGTGTGCCACCAACCCCGGCCTAGTTTTTTTTTTAATTATTATTCTTTGCTCTTTGCTCTTGGGGGCAACTCGGCTCCCAAATAAATACACGAAGACTTGTTCCTTCTTAGGAATGCCTGCCTTAGTTTGGCTTGTTTCTAGTGTGTGTCTCCCTCACTAAATCCTTCAGGAAAGCTTTGAATTTCTTAAATCCTGTCTTTTGCCTTTGGGCTTTTACTTTTCTGTATACCTTTCTTTACGTCTTACTCTGTAGCTTGCTGTGTAGCTGGGTGACTGGCCCCTGGAGTCCTCTCTCCTCCTCCTCCTGTCCCTGGATATTCCATCTTCCCAGATTTCTCCTCCTATTTTTTCTCTCTTCCAGGCCTGCCTGTCCTTTCTCCTGCCTGGCTATTATTGGCCATTCAACTCTGTATTAGACCATCAGGTGTTTTAGACAGGCAAAGTAGCACAGCTTCACAGAGTTAAACAAATGCAATGTAAAAGAATATAACACATCTTTCTATCATTAAACAAATACACCACAGCAAAAACAAATGCAACACATTTTAAAACAATATTCCACAACACCTAACGTTCTTTCCTGACTTCCCATGCATACATAGACATATACCACACATAACAGAGAGAGGCAGTATGTCTGAAAATAGATAGACCTTGGCCTGGTGTTGTGGCACATGTCTTTAATCCCAGCACTTGGAGGCAGAGGCAGGTGGATGTCTGTGAGTTCTAGGACAGCCTGGTCTACAGAGGGAGTTCCAGGACAGCCTCCAAAACAATACAGAGAAACCCAGTCTCGAGAAAAAAAAATAGACCATCATGTTAGGTGAAAGCCAGTCTCACAAGCACAGGCATCACATGTTTTCTCCTATGTGGACTCCCTATTTTTAAAGGACATGAAAGTAAACACAGGGTTACTGTTAGGGGTGTGGAAGAGAAAAGAAAACAGAGGATGAATAAGAGGGAATAACAGGGGTGTGGGAGAGATGGCTCAGTGTTTAAGAGCACTGACTGCTCTTCCAGAGGACCCAGGTTCAATTCCCAGCACCCACATTGAAGCTCACAACTGTCTATAACTCCAGGATCCACCATCCTCACACAGACATATATTCAGGCAAAAACACCAATAAAATTTCAAAAGGGAGGGGAACAATAGGGGTAAATATTTATATATGAGAATGTCATAAGGCCAGGCTGGCAGTGGTGGCACACACTTTTGATCCCAAGGAGGCAGAGGCAGGTGGATCTCTGCATTCAAGGCCAGCCTCGTCTACAGCACAAGTTCCAAGACAGCCAAAGCTACACAGATAAACCCTGCCTTGAAAAAAATCAAAAGAGAAAAGAAAGAAACGTCATAATGAAAACCCCTAACAATGTCGCCTCATCCAGCACCGCTTGAATCCTGAAGACCTGACTGGGGTAATGAGGGAAGGAAGAAAGGACGGGACATATACTGGAAAGCTGAGATCGGGCGGGGCACATGCACTCTCTGAGGCAGACACACCAGTATGCGATGCAGGAGCTCAGCAGAGGGGGGGGGCGGGCGGGGTGCCTGTAAGGGAGCAGTCTCAGGCTCTGAACATCAGGTGGGAGGAAGCTGCTGTTTGATACTCTGTGAACTCGGCCAGCAGGCACACAGGGATTCCCTGAGCCTGACTTGGGGAGAAGCTTTGCGGAGTCCTGTGGGCCTGCGGCATTGGGGTCTTTAACATGGCTGCTCTCGTTACTCACTTCATCGGCCCCTCACACATTCGCCAGGATCTACTTCAGGTCCCACACAATGTAAATCTACTATGAAAAAAAAAATGCAAAGATAAGGCGATGGTCTGAGCTGGCAGAGTTATGCCCTCCCAGGAGAATACACCAGGCACATTCTAGACCTGGCTCTCTCTTATCATGAAGGATGTGGAGGAGGAGTCAGGACGCCTAAGAAAAGAGTATTCAAGAGTTTTCTTATTCTTCCACTAGACGCCAGGCCTGTGCTGGGCATGGGGCAGCCAGGAGAGGAAGAGAATGGTTCTGTCCTCTCCCAGAAGGCAGAGTCATGTTCTGTGCACACGGGAGGGCAGAAACTCCTGGTGAGCCACAAGAGCTCAGGGAGAGAGTGGGTTCCTCAGAGGTGGGTAGTATCCTCCAAGGCAGCCTTGATGAATAAAGGCAGAACTCTCAACTTCGGGACTGGGCGAGGAGTGAGAATTAGAGACAACAGTGGTTACTAGGCTTGGAGGGAGTGTCTCAGTGGTAGAACACTGGGTTGCATCTCTACCAATGCAAAAAAAAAAAACCCACAAAATAAAATCTGCTAGCTTTAATAGTGATATGATAATGCAGAGAAATTAGTCCAAGTCTCTAAAGATGGACTAAAATATTGAAGAGTGCCATGTCACGCCTGTACTGCATTTGGAATACTTTGGAACAATAAATGTAGGTGAAAGGGGACTAGTAATAGGATGGTGACACAGAGAAACCCTGTCTCGAAAAACCAAAAAAAAAAAAAAAATAGGATGGTGAGTTCTATTACTAGTTGTTATTAGTTCTACTGCCCAAGGCCACCTTGGGTATGTCCCAATGGCAAACATGATGGTAATGGGAAGCTTTTGAGACGGTGGTTCTAGTCTGGGCTTCCACTAAATGAATGGACACATGGAAGACACTGATATGACAGCCATCACCCACCAGAGAGAGAAGATGCGGCATCAGTCAGGAAAGGAGATGACCACCAAACGTAGGAAACTCCAGACTGCCATCCAGATGGCTACATCCTATCAGAAGTTGCATTTGAAACTCCGGAGACAAGGGACAGCCTAGAGACAAAAGCTGGTGCGTCCATGTTACTGGGGAATCACCTGAGTCAGTATTTCAGAACCAGCCTGGATATCATGTCAAGACCCTGTTTCTGAAGCATTAGTTAATTCATCTATAGATGGATGAGCAAGGAGGAAAAAAACAAAGAGCCTATGGAGTCTTTACGTTTAAAAAAGACACAGTGTGGACTAAGGAGTCAGTAAAGAGCTTGCTATTTCTCTACACACACCTCCACACCCATGCATACACCTCCACACACAAGCACACACCTCCACACCCATGCATACACCTCCACACCCATGCATATACCTCCACACACAAGCATACACCTCCACACCCATGCATACACCTCCACACCCATGCATACACCTCCACACCCATGCATACACCTCCACACCCATGCACACACCTCTACACCCATGCACACACCTCCACACACAAGCACACACCTCCACACCCATGCATTCACATCCATACCCATACCCGTGCACAGAGGAAATGGAAACGGGTCAAAGAAGCCGGTAAAGGGGCTAAAAGGGAGAGGACACGGCAGGGTCGGGCCTCTTCACTATGCCAGGCTTTGTGCTAACAACCTTCCCAGGTTCTCTAAGGGTTAATCCTCACAACAAACCTTCAGGTCAATGTTGTCATGTTTGTTTTACAATTATTTATATTGTGTGTGTGGAGGTCAGAGGGCAACTTCTAGGAATCGGTTCTCTCCTTCCACCATGTGGTCTTCAGGCTCAGCGCCAACTGCCCTCACCTGCTGGCCTCTTTTCTGTTTTAGAGATAAGGAAACTGGCTTTAACTGGCTTTACTACGTGGAGCAACATTCCCAGAGCCAGTTAGGACAGTCTTTGAATTGTTTGTTTGCTTTTTTGTCTTCTTTCTTTCTTCTTAAGACAAGGTCTCTGGCTGTCTTGAACTCAGAACGTAGACCACGCTGCCTCTTGAGTGCAGGGACTAAAGGTGACTGACACCACCCCCACCTGTCTTGGAATTTGAACCCAGGTCACCTAGAAGAGAGAGAATGGGATCATCACCCAGAAAAGGAGACAGGCACCCAAGGCAGAAAACTCAAGAAGATGGTCATGCAGTAGATACACCACCCCCACCTCTGCCCCTCCCACCCAACCCCCGAAGAGTTAGAGACCCCTGCCTGGAAACTCAAAAGCCCCTGTATTTTTCCCTTTCACGGGGGACTTGTGAAAGAAAACAAGAGAGGGGTAAGGGCACACGGAAGCTTAGAGAACAGCAGAAGCCACCGGTGCCGAGTGGTGGAGAGAGAGAGGTCAACTTCGGTGAGGAGCGAGAGGTGGCCATTAGGCCGTGTGGTCTCCTGAACTGTGTCAGGGACACTGATCTGGGATCCAGGAGCACGAGTAAGAACTTGGCACAGTGAGTGAGCAGGGCGAGAGCTGGTATGAAGATGGAGAGAATTACCCACCACCACACCCAGGGGAATGCCAAAGGAAGGGCTAGGGCAAGCTGCTTCAAATGCACGGTGGTGGTGGTGGATGGGGAAGCCAAGAAAACAGGAAGACTCGGAGAACAGACCTGTATAGAGCACACACACACACACGCACGCACACAAGCACGCACACGCACGCACACACACACACACATGCACACACACGCACACGCACAGTAGTCACACTATCCACTTCAGAGTCAAACTCCTCCCAAATACGATGATGTTGTGAGGTGCTGGGTATGAGGGAGGAGGAAGTGTGTTGAGAAACTCTGAAGATCGGGGCTGGAGAGACGGCTGGATGGCTAAGCTCACTGGCTGCTCTTCCGGTGATCCCAGGTTTGTTTCCCCAGAGGGATGCTCAGGATCATCTATAACCCAGTCCCAGAGGATCTGCTGCCTCTCCTGAACGCTCAGGCACTACATACACAGTGCAAATATATACACTCAGGCATACATCTATATACATAAATATATTTTTAATCCTGGGGATCAATGGTGGTAATGGTTGTAAGATAAAAATTACTTAACGCCTTTTTTTTTTAGCTGTTTTATTTTTATTTCTTTATGTATACAGCATTCTGTCTGCATATATACCTGCAGGCCAGAAGAGGGTGTCAGATATCATTACGGATGGTTGTGAGCCACCATGTAGTTGCTGAGAATTGAACTCAGGACCTCTGGAAGAGCAGCCAGTGTTCTTAACCTCTGAGCCATCTCTCCAGCCCACTTAAAGCCTTCTAACTCTACCTGAAAATATACTTAAAATGGCTGGGTGGTGGTGGCGCACACCTTTGATCCCAGCACTCGGGAGGCAGAAGCAGGCAGATCTCAGTGAGTTAGAGGTCAGCCTGGTCTGCAGAGTGAGTTCCAGGACATCCAAGACAATACAGAGAAACCCTGTCTCGAAAAAAAACCAAGTGTGTGTGTGTATATACTTAAAATGAGCCAAGGCCGGGTGTTGGTGGCCCACGCCTTTAATCCCAGCACTCGGGAGGCAGAGGCAGGCGGATCTCTGTGAGTTTGAGACCAGTCTGGTCTGCAGAGTGAGTTCCACAACAGTCCAAAACAATACAGAGAAACCCTGTCTCGCAAACCAAAAAAATAAAATAAAATAAAATGAGCCAAACAGATGGCCCAACATACCCAATTCATATGCAATCCTATGTTGAGCTTGAATCTTAAGGCCCCGGCCTTGAGTGATAAGCTAACACACCCAGATCACAGGCTTAGATCAAAACAATGCTGGTTTTGTGTCCGCAGGTCTCCAGGTCCTGACAGCAGAAAGATTCACAGACCATTCCCAGCACAGTCTCCGCAGACCGTCTGACACAGAACATACCAGGGCTGAATGCACCCTGAGAAGAACATACCCACATGGGGAACATCACTCTACTCGGTTGATTGGCAGAGTCTGGGAACACAGCAGGGACTCTGATGGCCAACTGTGACTGTTCCCACTGTTTCACAGGCTATAGATGGCTGTATTACCCAAGAGGACACATTGCCCAACCCCCTGTGTCCTCACTGTGAGGAAATGGAGACTCAGAAATAAAGCTAAGAGTCAACCTGCTGGTAAAAGCAGGGGTGTCGTGTCTGTCCCCGGCAGGATGCTCCCCAAGGAAGACTCCCCTGACGCCTTGTTCTGTCAGCTCACACGTGGCATGACCTTGGCAAAGCTCTTGCCTGTCTAGAGGCTGGTAAACAACTCTCCTTCTCGCCTCACAAGGCAGTTGTGAGGATCACGTAAGGAATGAAGAAGGCTGGCTTCACTCCCTTAAGACAGTAAGGTCAGGGTTCCAGGGCAGGAAAGTGCTTACCCAGCATGCCTGAGGCCCAAGGTTCTGTCTCCAGCACTAACAAGGAGTGGAGAGCAGGGATGAGGCTCAGCTGGTCACTGCTTGCCCATCATGCATGAAGGCCCAAGTTCAACTCATGTCCCTGCGCAAACTGGGCAAGGTGGCTTACGGCAAAAAGATCTGGATTTAGAGGTCATCCTCAACTGCAAAGAGACTCTGAGACCAGCCTGGGCTACTTGAGACTCTGTCTCAAAAGAAAGAAAAGAGTGGCCTTTAATCCCAGCACTGGGGAGGCAGAGGCAGGTGGATCTCTGTGAGTTTGTGAGACCAGCCTGGTCTACAAGAGTGAGTTCCAGGACAGCCTCCAAAGCCACAGAGAAACCCTGTCTCAAAAAAAAAAAAAAAAGAAAGAAAGAAAGAAAGAAAGAAAAGAAAGGCTTTGTCATATTGTTGTTGTTGGGGTTTTATTTGTTTGTTTGTTTCAGGCTGTCCTGAAATTTATTATACAGACCAGGCTGGCCCCCAACTCACAGACATCTGCCTGCCTCTACTTCTCAAGTGCTGGGATTAAAGGTGTGCACCACTATGCCCGGCATGTTTTTTGTTTGTTTGTTTTTTTGGTTTTTCGAGACAAGGTTTCTCTGTGGCTTTGGAGGCTGTCCTGGAACTCACTCTGTAGACCAGGCTGGCCTTGAACTCACAGAGATCCGCCTGCCTCTGCCTCCCGAGTGCTGGGATTAAAGGCGTGGGCCACCAACGCCCGGCATGTTATCTTTGGATTTATGGGAATTAAAATAACTTTGCTTGCCTGCCGGGTGGTGGTGCTCAGCACTTGAGGAGGTTGAGACAGGTGGATCTCTGTGAATTTGAGGCCAGCCTGGTCTACAAAGGTAGTTCCAGGACAGCCAGGGCTACACAGAGAAACCCTGTCTCGAAAAAACAAAATAATGATAATAACAGCAATAACAATATAAAGAAAATGACTTTACTTTGATGGGCTGGAAAGGTGGCTCAGTGCCTGAGACCTCATTGCTCTTCCAGAGGACCTGTGTTCAAGCCCCAGCACCCCCATCAGAGGATCTGACACCATCCTCCAGTGTTCTTGGGCACCTTCATGTTTCTCCTGAGACAGGACACAGATGAGCACTAATAATGAAGCAGAAGTGTGCCTGAGGCCCAAGGCTCAGTCTGCAGCACTAGCAAGGAAGGGGCGGGGATATGGCTGCCTCATATGTGTAGTCCTTGGGACCGAAAACCAAAGACCCTAGGCAGGGCCTGAGGAACAACTCATTCACTCACTCGTTCCATGTATTTAAAAACTAAGCATTTCTTAGTCCTAGAACTATATCATTGAGATGCTTTTTACTCTTTTGCCTCTTTGAAGGGCCCACCACCCAGCCCCCAAATAAATCACACATGGAGGCTTATTCCTAGTTATGAGTGCCTGGCCTTAGCTTGGCTTGTTGCTAGCCAGTTTTTCTTATCTTAAATTAACCCATCTACCTTTTCCCTCTGGGTTTTTATCTTTCTTCTGTATATCTTACTTTCCTTGTTACTCTGTGGCTGGCTGGGTGGCTGGGTGGCTGGGTGGCTGGGTGGCTGGGTGGCTGGGTGGCTGGGTGGCTGGGTGGCTGGGTGGCTGGGTGGCTGGGTGGCTGGGTGGCTGGGTGGCTGGTTAGCTGGCCGATGATGTCCTCCTCTTCGTTTCTCCTTCTATTTATCCTCTCGGCCTGCCAGCCCTGCCTACTTTTTGTTCCTGCCTTGGTATTGATCGTTCAGCTCTTTATGAGGACCACCAGGTGTTTTAGACAGGCAAAGACTCACAGACTCACCGAGTTAAACAAATGCAGCATAAACAAACATCACACACCTTAAATTAGTATTCTACCACAGAACTGTATGAGAATGAGTAGGACATGCTGTAAGATGCTTACAGGCAGAACTGGGGAGATAGTTCTGCTGTTAAGAGCAATACTGCTCTTCTAAAGGACCAGCGTTCTGTTCTTAGCATCCATGTGGTGGCTTACAACTGTAACTCTAGTTCCAAAGGATCTGGCGCCCTCTTCTGGCCTCCCTGGCACAAGGCACAGATGCAGAGCACATACATACATCCAGGAAAGATACTTATACACACAAAACACAAACATGATGGGATGGCCTTCTGTGTATATGTTTCTCTTATTGGCTGATATATAAAACATTGTTTGGCCAATAGCCAGTAGAGGCAGGAAGATAGAAGGGACTAGAGAAGAGAATTCTGGGAAAGGTAGGCAGAGGCAGGAGCCCACCAGAGACAGATACCATGTAGACCACAAAGGAGTAACAGGTCGGGGAATTCTCCAGTAAGCCAAGACCACATAGAAATACATAGGTTAATAGAAATAGGTAAATAATTAAGAAAGAGCTAGCCAATAAGAAGCCCTAGTCATCGGCCAACACTTTCATAATTAACATAGCATCCTGTGTTCATTTGGGGCTGAAGGAGCTGTGGAACACGGGACAAGAAAATTCAATAACACAAACAAGCAAATCCTTTTTTTTTTTTTTAAGGAAAGATGGTTGCAGCCTTCAGACACAGATGAACTGCAATGTGGTGATGGGAGCTGCCTAGCACAGAGTGATGGGTGCAGACCATTCAAGTACCTAAGATGTGCTGGGTGTGTTGGCACACACCTTTAATCCCAGCACTCGGAGGACAGAGGTAAAGTGATCTGTGAGTTCAAGGCCAGTGTTATCTACCTAGAGAGTTCCGGGACAACCAGGGCTACCTAGTGAGATCCTGTTTCAAAAACAAACAAACCTAAGGTGGTTGCCAAAGAATGAGGGCTTTATAAGGGGTGCGCTGAGTGCCGTTCTCAAACCAGCCAGGCTCCACGTGGATGTAGTACTGCAGTGAGACAGCCAACGATGAAGAGAAGTATCAGGGTTAGAGAGAGTAAGGAATGCTGGTAATGACGAGGCAGACTCTCTGGGCCTCCTCACACCCTACACACACACACAAGCACACATGCGCACACACACGTACAAGTACACACATGCACACAGTACATACAAGCACACACATGCACACACGCATACACACACGTACATACAATCACAGCAGGCATAGGCACGTACATGCACACACACACAAACACACACATACATTCACATGCACACACATACACATGCACACGTACACATGAACATGTAAAAGCACAGCATGCACATGCACCATCCCCTTCCAGGCAACCACTTTGATCTTCACAGCCATGTGTTCTCGTGACTTCCTCCTGAGACTGGATTTCCTTGGCATTCTGCCTCCTGCTGCCCCTCACCTGGCAGTTCAGGTCATGCTTTTTCTGCCCATCTGCCAGCGTTTTTGTGTCCCTGGAAGAGTAAACATTACGCTCACACCCTCTCCTTTTCCTTGACTGCGAATATGGCACCTGTTATGATAACTCTTCCCGCCAGCCTGGTCCCAGAGCTGTGCCAGTCCCAAATGAACACACAGGATGCTAGATTAATTAGGAAACTGTGGGCTGTTTGCTATGGTTTCTTGTTGGCTAGCCCTGACTTAATTATTAACCCATAACTGCCAATCTAAGTATTTCCACATGGTCGTCTCTTACTGGAGAAAGGATCCAGACCTCTTACTCCTCTTACATCCTACATGGTGACTCACTGTGCCTCTGTTTCCCAGAATCCTCCACCTCTTGCTTCCCTATTTGCCAACAGTGCTTTATTCATCAACCAATAAGACAAACATACACACAGAAGAACACTCCCCATCATCTCCTCTTTTCTGTCTAAATAGAAAGGGTTTTAACTTTAACATTGTAAAATATATAACAGAACAGTGATCAAGTAAGAACTATGGTTACAATATTTAGTCCATTAACATTTAACAAGATTTAAAGAATGTATTCTATCATCTATCCTATCTATGTGAGTCTAAAGTCTTACCTGTAGCTTATCTTTTATCATAACTAAGGAAAACCATAAATATCTGTCTTCAACTCCATCAAAGACCACAGAAGGATAATATGTAAACACTAGAATTGACAGAGACATTGAGCTACCTGGACAGGCGCCCCCTGCTGGAAGGCCCCCATCTGACCCTGAATTTAGGACTTCAAGGCCCTGGAGAGGGAACACTATGTAAGAGAGACATAGAAAAGATGGAGAGACCTGAAAAAAACCAAGAGTGGAAAGGAAAGGGCAGAGCTGGAGGGTTGGCATTCCCTAAGGAGGCTAGGGGAGTTGACTGGAGTTCAGAAAAGGCTCTTCCTTGGCAGGGGGGGGGCTGTGCTAAGGAACTCATGACCCCAATGATTCGTACAATCTCCAAACTGTACTATGCTTCCATGACCACCACCACAGCCCCTAACACAAACTCTTTGGATCCCTTCTCCAGCTTCTCTTAGAGAAGCTAAAGTTAGCAGGACTGCCCAGGGACCCAGGCAACATAAGTATAGGGTGTGGAGAACATGATACAGGAAGGAGCAGTAATTACACAGCAAGGTCCTCTCGGGAACTGCAGGGTTTGTGGGCAGAGGCCTTGCAAGGGTCCACGCCTTCAGCATACCACCCCAGCCACAAAAGCCTCTCTATGTCCCCAGAGACACATACTAGAAGGGTAGGGAGCTAGGCCTCCAGGGACGCCCTCTCCCCTGAACTACAATTCAGCCATTCCATCCCTCGTCACCCAGCCCAAGAGAGCCAGGTGCCAAGGAACGTGAAACCCTCTAGCAAGGCCTTCGGAGGCAAAAACTGAGAGGGGATGGGGTTAGGGACTCCTATTTACCAGCATCCCCCATGACCTGACCTAGCCTAATCTCAGAAGCTAAACAGGGTAGCGCCTGGGTAGCACTTGGATGGGAAGGTTGGGGAAATTCTCTCAAAGGAGGCAACCCTGACGTACAAGGCGGTCAGGGTGCTGCATGACTGGGAAACAGATGATTCCCAGCCCCGTAGCAGCACCTCTGAGCACAACCTTGGCCTCACACACTGGCGACCGAATCCCAGGAAGAGAAGTTCTTGTTTCTAAGGTTGTTAGCAGACCAATTATTCTAGGATGTACTTCTGTCCCTCGGTATAAGCCTCCTTCTCACCAGCAACTTCAAACTTAAATACCAGCCGCAAGCCCCTACCTACATTAGCTATGAACCAGTCAGGACCTTGAAGGGGGCGGGCCTGAAGGTTGCCTGGGCAACACTAGGAGAGGGGGCACCCCTAGTAGGAAGGCAGTTACCAGGGAGACCAAGACAGTGGACTGGGACCCATGCCAGGGTTGGCACATACCGGGCAGGATAAGCAAAGGATGGGTGGTTTGGTGGTTTGGTTGGTGACAAGGTCCCTCTAGGTAGCCAGGGCTGACCTTGATTTACAGCCTTCATCCTGCCTCAGCATGCGGCTTTTACCCCCGCCAGCGAAAGTCTTAATGTTCTGCTCTCTTCCAACTCCTTTCCTTCCTTCACAACCAGCGTCCCCTCCGAATGACTGGCTCTGGGGCAGCTGGCGTGCTGAAGTTCCAAAAAGAAACCTCAGGGTTACCGTCTGCACCTCAGAAGAACTCTAAGCCACCGGGCCTGAGAGAAGCCGAGGAAAGAGGTGAATTTAGGAGAGGCGGGAGAAGAGACAAGGCTTACTGTACTTCACAACTTCCGCTGATGGTGTTGTTCACCAGTCCAGCGTTTCCCTACCACTCCGGGTTCGAGGTTGGGGAACAGTACTGGGGGGACTTGAAGTCTAAAGGGCAAAATATCAAAACCGCCGGGCTGACATTTCACATGAGTCCACCAGGGGGCAGGATTGTCCACTTAATGAATTACCTGTAGCCCCAGCGATGGAGCGGAAATCTGGCAGATTGTTCCTGCCTCCCTGGTTATTTGGCCTACAACAACCCCTTGTGGACACAGTTTCCTTCACACCCCCAACCCAGCTCTGATCAAGTTCCCTCACGAAGGCTCATTCAACTTTTTAGTCAAAGAAACTAAGGAATGCTTTAGTGAAAAGGGCCTGTTCTGTTGGATGTCACAGTTACAAGCAGGGTTAAGAGGTGATGACTGACCCTGTTAGAATGGTATGTCAGACCTTTGATCCTCATAAGTTTCAAAAATGGCTGCAGTACTGTAATTGCCATCTTACGAAGAAGAACTCGAAGTGTAAAGGGTTAATAACTTGGGGCTTGCACGATGGCTCAGCAAGTAAAGGCACTTGCCACCAAGCCTGAAGACCTGACGTGGATGCCAGGAAGCCACATGGTGGAAAGACAGAACTTTCTCCAGAAAATTATTAAAACTCCTTTTCTCTTGTGTGTGCATGCTCTTGCGCGTGCGTGTGTGCGTGTGTGCGTGTGTGTGTGTGTATGCGCACCCGCGCGAGCATGCATGCACGCACGCACACGTGCACACGCACACACATATAAGTTCACATAGCCAGAAAGGAAGGTGGTGTAGATACAGGCAGCCTAGTTCTAGTAGAGAAGCTAGAGTAAGGAAAGGACTCCTGAATGATTTGTCTAAAAATCTCATCTATCCTAAGACCTAATAAAAGATTGAATCTGTCCAAGAGACTGGGAGTGGAAGTCGTGTGCGAGGGACCACGCCTTGACAGGCTAAGTGTGCATACATCACACTGAACTCCTGAGCTGCAGCCAGCCGAGAAGTTGTTCTGAGGAGACAGCTCGGATGATAAGGCTGGAATGCTACACCCAGGTAATGTAGTCTGGGTGACTGCCAGTCATTAAGTGAAGCCTGCCAGATAGGGCTCAACTGAGGGGAGAGGACTTCTCTGCTTGATCTGTGATGTTTCAGGTACCTCAGAGTCTCTGAACCAGAGCACCAGCTGGTATGACACCCCTAAAGCCTGCTGCTTGGAGGAAAGGGCAGTCTTAGTGTCTCCACTGGAAGCACTCTTGATAAGGAGTACCAGCTGTGCTCCCTAAAGGACCAGAAGGAGAGCTCTCAAGGTGTTTACAGGGTGTTTTTTTTCAGAGACAGAGTTCACAATGTCTCCTTGGCTGTCCTGGAACTCCATGTAGATCAGCCTGACCTCTAACTCACAGAGATCTGCCTGCCTCTGCCTCCTGACTGCTAGGATTAAAGGCGTGTGTTACCATACCAAGCTTTGATGTTTTATTAGATTTTTAATCCCAGAGAGGAAAACAAAAGTCTTCTACTTGACTCAAGAATCCCAGTACCGAAGTTTACACATTTTATATGTATTTATCTAATTTCTTTTGAGACGGCCTTCTACCGAAGTTTATACATTTTGATCAGTGAATGTTTTGTGAGATAGCAAAGGAGCAAGACCCAGCCCCCAAACGTTTCAGTTTGCCAAGGATCTCCAGAAACACAGGTCAAAGCATGTCTAGGCAAAGGGCTTTCTGAAGGCTGAGGCAGGAGGATGACTGAGTTTGAGGCCAGCCTGGGATACACTTAAGACCCAGTCTCAAAAAAAGAAAGGAGTGGCCGGGCTGTGGTGGTGCACACCTTTAATCCCAGCACTCGGGAGACAGAGGCAGGTGGATCTCTGTGAGTCTGAGACCAGCCTGGTCTGCAGAGTGAGTTCCAGGACAGCCTCCAAAGCCACAGAGAAACCCTGTCTCGAAACCACGACACCCCCCAAAAAAAAAGAAAGAAAGGAGTGTAGGGGAAAGAGGTGGAAAGGGTGTAGGGAGGTGGGGAGGGAGAGAAGGAGAAACTGAGGGCTTGGGAAAGATGCTCAGTATTAGTGGCCACCTTGAAGTCATTTTATCACTTGGCATTCTTCCTTCTTCTGTCCGACTGTCTGGCTATGCTTGGGGTCCCATCTGAAGACCAAGGCTGGTCCCACATCTGAGTTGCCTCCCTTGCGGCTCGCCTGTCTCCACATCAGGCGTCTGAGTACAGAGCTCTCGCCCACCCTTATGCCTTAAACTTCAAGCTCCTTTTCAGACATGAAGGACGATACAAACAAACAAAGGCATGACTGGGGACGCCGGGGTCCAGGTTCCAAGCACCACTTTCGAGCCGTGTCTCATCGGGCTCTTTCCCTCATGGCTCCCACCCTTTCCAGAGCGATCACTCCCTTTGTTAACGTGAAAACTCAATTCCAAGCTCACGGGCTTCCTAGCTAGTTTTCTTCCGGTTTCAGGACTTGCCATCGCCTCCCCAACTTCTCAGCTTCGCCCTGGCCTCTTCCTCTCCTAATCTCCTTGAGTCCTATGATAAGTCAGCCTGATGCTTTTCACTTTATGGCTACTTCAAGTAGCCGAGGCTATTCCTCACATCTCCACCTCCTCCCATTGGGCGTCTATTCGCTCCCACCACGACGGACTTGTCTCCGTTCCTCTTTCCTGCAGGGAGACTCTTGCCTTCTGGTCTTTGCTCTGCACCTGCCTCACCGGGGGCTCCCTCCGAGCGGTCTCCCTGTCTCTACTTCCCACCCCATACCGCACCCCTTGCTGGCCCACCTCCCCGGCGCTCTCCCGTTCGACTCTGTGGAATCCGGTTAGGCGCCCCTCTTTGCGGTCCACCTTTGTCTCTGAGTCCCTCTACTCCAACTGTCCCACTAGTTTTCCTGGTCTCCGCTTACCCGTCTTAGCTCTGGCTCTAAGACTCTTCCCTCTGTGACTTTTCTCTTTTGTCTCTCCCTCTTCCCTTCCTATCTGGGGCTCTTTGGATCTGCCTCTTCCCCCACCCCCAACCCCTACTCGTCGCTCCGTCTGTCCCCGGTCTCTCTGACTCGGTCCTCCCCCCCCCCGCCTCCCCCTCCCCCATCTCTCACTCGGTCTCTTCATCTTTCTCTGGGCCCGTGCTCCCTCCCTCCTCCCTCTCCTCTCTCTCTCTCTCTCTCTCTCTCTCTCTCTCTCTCTCTCTCTCTCTCTCTCTCTCTCTCTCTCTCTCTCCCTCTCTCTCTCTCTCTCTCTCCACTCTCTCTCTCTCTCTCTCTCTCTCTCTCTCTCTCTCCACTCTCTCTCTCTCTCTCTCTCTCTCTCTCTCTCTCTCTCTCTCTCTCTCTCTCTCTCTCTCCCTCTCTCTCTCTCTCTCTCTCTCTCTCTCTCTCTCTCTCTCTCTCTCTCTCCCCTCTCTCTCTCTCTCTCTTTCCTCGGCTCTCTCCGGCTCCCTCTCTCGCCTCGGATGACAGCGCTACCTCTTTTGTTGGCTCCGCAGCCAATCGCGGCCGCTGACGACACGGGGGCCGGGGCTATAAAGGGCCCGGCCCGGGCTTGGGCCCCCCCAGCCGCCCGCCCCGGCCGCCCGCCCGCCCCGCCCGTGCGCCCGCCGCCCCCGGCCCCCGGCCCCCCCTCGGCCGGGCAGCCCCCAATCCCGCGCCGCCCGGACCCCCTCCTCCTCCTCCCTCTTCCCTCCGCCCCCTCCCCGCGGGACTCCGGCGTCCCCGCCCCCCAGTCCTCCTCCCCTCCCCTGCAGCATGGTGCTCGCGGCCCCGCTGCTGCTGGGCTTCCTGCTCCTCGCCCTGGAGCTGCGGCCCCGGGGGGAGGCGGCCGAGGGCCCCGTGGCGGCGGCGGCGGCGGCAGCGGCGGCGGCGGCGGCCGGGGTCGGGGGGGAGCGCTCGAGCCGGCCGGCCGCGTCCGCTGCGCCGGAGCCGGACGGCTGCCCCGTCTGCGTGTGGCGGCAGCACAGCCGCGAGCTGCGCCTGGAGAGCATCAAGTCGCAGATCCTGAGCAAACTGCGGCTCAAGGAGGCGCCCAACATCAGCCGGGAGGTGGTGAAGCAGCTGCTGCCTAAGGCGCCGCCGCTGCAGCAGATCCTGGATCTGCACGACTTCCAAGGCGACGCGCTGCAGCCCGAGGACTTCTTGGAAGAGGACGAGTACCACGCTACCACGGAGACGGTCATAAGCATGGCCCAGGAGAGTAAGTGGGCTGCGGGGTGCGCGCGGTGCGGTCCAATCTCGGGAAGGACCCGGAAGCCCTTTCTGCAAAAACTTGACGGATTGGGGAGCCCGGCCACTCCACACAACTTTTTCGAGCAGTGAAGATGGGCAGCGGAGTTGAGTGCACGCCCCGTTGGGGGGGGCGTTGCTTGGGGGTGGGTGGCTTCCAAACCGGGCAGGTTGTGAGATACTGCTTCCCACCCCTTGTGCGGAAAATGAAGTTGAAGTAGTCCCAGAAACTGGCACCCAACAGCGACTCTCCTTGAAGCGCGAGATGAGGAGATTCCGTGACCCGTGCAGTCCCAGCTGGGCCGCACTACCCTCTTCCCATTGCTCTGGCACCAGCACCAACTCCTTGCACGGGGCTCCGTAAGGCGCCCGCCAGGTTGCGGAGAAGTAAAGTTCCTCCAGCTCCATTGTTATAGGACCCAAACCTGGTGTCACTCTTGACTGACAGAGTTGCGTTCTCCCACTGGGCATCCCTAGGAGCTTAAGAAGCTGTTCCCTCCTGGTACAGAAAGAGTTCAAACAACTCAACTCCACTGCGCTTGAGACTTAATGAGTATCATTTGGTTACTCTCACCGTAGTGTTCTCTGTCTCTTACTTATTCGCTGTCCTACCCACAGCTGGAGCCAGAGAAGACCCAGGGAGAAAGAACTAGTCGAGGGGGGATGGGAGAACCCAGGCATCCGAGCCCCTGGCCAAACGGAGGATGAACACTCCAATAGACATGAGCTGCTTTGAAATTTTATGGCCTGGAAAATCCAGGCCAATACTACCGCCCCCACGGCCTGCTTTCCCTAGGGTCAGGTGACTCCCTTTTCCCCTCCCCCACCGACTGTCGTGCCCCCCCCAACTCCAGGGAACCAGGCTTTCTCTTTTCCCTAGTGGTTTGGCAAGCCCCCTCTTTGGTTTTATGGCTCTTAACGGGGTGTGGGGGGGAGACTGGTTTATTGGCAGATGGTCATAAAAAAAGCTGGGGGCTGCGGGAAATCCTAGTGGCCCACCCCATGTAGAGGTACAGGAACCCAGGTGTGCCTGCCTCTGGAAGGTTGAGTGCCTGGCGCTGCCACCCAGTTACCCAGTTTCTGCAGAATTCAACTTCAACTCGGTCAGGCTTGTAAAGAAAACTCAAAAGAACCAGGAAACTCCCGTGTGTGTGTGTGTGTGTGTGTGTGTGTGTGTGTGTGTGTGTGTGTGTGTGTGTGTCGGCATGGAGATCTGATATCTTGGTTTCTCAGTCTCCCTTCTTAATGCTACTACTTTTGGAAACCCGGGTCAGTCTGAGACTGACTGAGAGCAGGAATGGGGAAAGGATTCTGGAAAACGGTTGTAGAGAATTTATGAATGACCTAAAATTTTTGTTATTGTGGTCTGCGTGATGTAAAGTGTGTTCCCAGGGTGAGTGACCTAGCTGTGGGCTTCCCGTTGCCCTTCACCATTCCCAGCATCCCTTAACCAAAGGGCTGGAGAGCAGAATTTACTCTGGCCGTGGGGAGCATCAGAAGTCAAGGGACCGATCGTGTGAACTGGGCAGTAGACCTCCGCCTGGGGTGTGAGTGCACCCAGTAGGTGAGGCTGGGATCTAACCCTAACTTCCATTTAGTGCTGCTCCAGGACTTTAGGTAATCCAGGAACTGGGTTTCAAACCAGGTATTGTACTTCCCCTTTAAGAGTCTAGCTGCGACCTTAAGAGAGGGAGGGGGAGTAGAGGGGAAGGGAGGGAGGGAGAGAGGGGAAAAGGAAAAAGAGACTTTTATAGTCTAATCCCCAGGGACCCGCTTTAATAAGAGACTTGTGCTCTGCTAATCGGGGGAGGTGTTTGTCAGCAGAGATGGCCTCTGCTCCCCTCCCCTGCCTCCCCTCCCCCAGCCAACCCCGGACCCCAGCCCCCACCTTTGCTGGGCTGTTCTGCCGGCCCGAGCTCCCTCTGCCCTCTCGCTCTCCCACCCCAGCCAGCATCCCTGGGAACCCAGCCCCCTGCGCTTCTGGGAGCCGAGCCGAGCCCAGCCCAGCCCCTCAGTTTGTCTCTCCTGGGCTCACTCAGAGGCCCCTGCCCTCTCGCCCAACCTCCTGCCCCAGGGCCATCCAGCCCGAGTTGGGAGAGGGTGTGCGGTGGCGTGGAGGCTGTAAGCACAGAGGGGGTTGGGCTTTGGCTGAAAATAGTGCAATGACCTCTCTCCCCCATCAGCACCGCCTACTAAACCTGACCTGCTGCCTGCCACCAACCAAATCAATCAACACAGATGTGGCCCCTTCCCCTCCCACCGGAGCGGGGCCTAAATGGGTGTTGGGGACTCCCAAGTCCCTTCCCTCTGTAGCTGTACCTGCTTCTTTGTTCCTCCTGCACCTTATCATCTCTACCCCGTGAGGCCCGACTCTCTCCTACCTTTGCCCTCTTAACCCCTGCCCAGGCCAGTCTAGCCCACCCAGTAGTCTCAGCTTCCCAAACATTGCCTCTCCTCAGGGCGATCCCACTCTGTTCCTCTGTTCATCTCCTCAGACCTGACCTTATCATCTCCAAACTCCTCCCTTTTCTACACCTTGTCCCTTAGAAACATGAACTGTCTGCATATACACAGAGACACATGTGTGGGTTCCCTGTGGTGGACATAGAGGAACCAGACTTAGGAATATCCCATTACCCTGTCTCAGCTTTAAGTGGGCTGCTTCGTTTATAAGATGAACATTTATTGAGAAGCTATTATTTTCCACATTCTTTAATGCACAGATATCGTCTGTATCACAGTGGAAATATGGGGGGTAAGGTCAGATACTGGGCAGCAGGCCAGGCAGTGGTTAAACTTACTTTGGTTGCTGCTAGAGAAGAACCTGCAATTCAACATATGACAGTATGGGAGGCACAGAAACTATAATGACAAAACAGTCTCAAGACAAATATGAACCCTCAAAGAGATAAGTATCTAATGGCAAGAAACAGATACTTGTACCTGGACCTGGTGGTGCCTGCATGGAATCCCAGCTACTTAGGAGACTGAGGCAGGGATTTCTGAAGTTCAAAGCCTACCTGGGCAACCCTGTCTCAAACTAAGAGAGGCAGGGAGTGTGGCTCAGTGGTAGAGTGCTTGGCTAACAGGCATCAGGCCTAGGTGTTCTCCCCATACACACAAGTACTCTATGCTGCAATCACTCAGATGTGGTGTGCATTTGGACTATTGTCACTCTGACCTCATCAGTATCGTTCCTGCCCCAAACTACCCTCCCGATCTCTGAACTTGCATTCCTCTCCCTACTCTACCTTATGGGAGAGTATCAGAGCCTGGCGTCCTGGAAGAACAAAGGGAAGAGATGCCCTGAAAGGACACAGTGGGTCATGATCGAGTATGAAGTCATTAAGTACTTTCTTCCTCACCACATCTGGAGACTCCTCCTCCCGGGGTGATGGGGAGCTAACCAGAGACAACAGATGCCAAGTTCTCCGTCATTGTGCAAGTAGTAACACTTGGGTATGGATAGGCAAGGGCCATACTTACATGGTTCTGGAAAAACCTCATTCCATTCTTCCTGTCTACAGTGAGAATGGACATGCCTGTGCGAAGGACACGTAATTTAGGGCATCTCTAACACACTTGGAGGTTAGGAAGAGCTGGGCATTGTGGAACATGCTATAATTGCAACACTTGGGAAGATGAGACAGGGGGACTGCTGTGAGCTGAGGCCACTTAGTGAGTTCCAGAACAGTCAAGGATATATAACAAAACTGTCTCAAAACAAAGACTGAAAAGAGCTTAAGGAAAACTGAGAAGAGCTGGAATAAGAGCAAAGGGATACACTGAGAACCATCTTTGAGAACCTTTAAGATCTTGAACAAGGGAAAAGGGCCAAAAGGTAACCTTCGTAAAGACGAAGAGGCCTCGGGCTGAGCAAAGGGGACTGGGCGTTAAAAAGATGTCTGCTCATAGTTGACTTGGTGTGTTAAGTGTTCTTTCTGATGCTTTGGACAAGTAAGACACTTTCCCTCGGAAACTGAGGTGAGTGTCTTGGCTGGCAGTGGGGAAGCAGCAGTGGAGAGAGGAATGAGGAAGTCAAAAGCACAGGAAATGCTTGGCAGTTCCATTTTGTAAGGTGTGCTACTGGGAATAGGGAGCCTAGATCTGAATTCTGGTTGACTTTATAATTTAGCCCACACTCCACTCTGAACCCTGGCCTGTTTCCTCTGATGTTTCCTTTGCTTGCTGCCCCTAGGCTCCACCTGCTCACTAGACAAACCTGGGGAAAGGTAACTTGAGGACATATAGTAAAGAAAGGCAAAGAAAAAGCTAGAGACCAGCTGAGCAGCACCAGAGGCAGAAAAGGTTTCAGATGAGGGAGACTCGGGAACCACCTTAGCAGGTCATTTGGTAGATGGATCCTCTGTTAGGAGAAATGGTATAGCGAATGGGTATAGATCAGTAAGGCCTAACAAATTTATTACCGTAGAGTTGAGATTTTAGATACTAGAGACTTAGCTAACCAGACAGGCACAGGAGAAGATCTGGAAAACAGGCTGAGGAAGAATCTGCCGAAGCCTGGCAGGGCTGCTAAGCCCGTGCACAGACACCCTTTGCTGATGCTGTGCCCCCTTTTCTCTCGTCAGCGGACCCTGCAGTGCAGACTGATGGCAGCCCTCTCTGTTGCCACTTCCACTTCAGCCCCAAGGTGATGTTCACAAAGGTGCTGAAGGCCCAGCTGTGGGTGTACCTTCGGCCTGTGCCCCGACCAGCCACCGTCTACCTGCAGATCTTGCGACTGAAACCCCTGACTGGGGAAGGGACCGCAGGGGGCGGGGGTGGAGGCCGGCGTCACATCCGTATCCGATCACTAAAGATTGAGCTACACTCGCGTTCCGGCCACTGGCAGAGCATCGACTTCAAGCAAGTGCTACACAGCTGGTTTCGCCAGCCACAGAGCAACTGGGGCATCGAGATCAACGCCTTTGATCCCAGCGGCACAGACCTGGCTGTCACTTCCCTTGGGCCAGGAGCTGAGGGACTGGTGAGCAGGGGGCCTGAAGTGGTGGTAGTTGTGCATAACCTGTCCCCAGGAGATGGGGGTTAGGAAAAGTAGACCAGGAAGATGGAGTTGGGGCCAGGAACTAATTCTGGAGGTGGAGGTGGGGTGGCAAACTATCACTTTTCATGGTTTTAAGCCAGGAAACAGTTGAAAACTGAAACTGGATTTGGGGTGAAGGTGTCAGTTAGTGGGAGACCCGTGGGAACACAAAACTGACCCTTGTCTGGGCATGGTGTTATCTAATCCTAACACCAGGGAGGCCAGACTGGAGGATCAGGAGTTCTAGACCATTTTCTGCTACATAGCAAATTTGAGGCCAGCCTGAGCTATGTGAGATCGTATCTCAAATCTCTGAAGTCCTGGGCCAAGGATCTCATGAGGTCACATTGCCAGGAAAGGAAAAATTAGGGAAAGTGAACAGAAGAGAGCTAGATGGCAAAAGGAGTGGGTAGGTTGCTCTGTGGGTGGGAGCAGCGAACAAGCGAAGATGTCTGCGGTTTCTGAGCTGATGGCCCTGCTGAGATGCAGGTAGGAAAGAGAAACTGTTCAGGGCTCTGTCACATCTCTTTCCCCTCTCCCTGGTCCCTCAGCACCCTTTCATGGAGCTTCGAGTCCTAGAGAACACAAAACGGTCGCGGCGGAACCTAGGCCTGGACTGCGATGAGCACTCGAGTGAGTCCCGCTGCTGTCGGTACCCTCTCACCGTGGACTTTGAGGCTTTTGGCTGGGACTGGATCATCGCACCTAAACGCTACAAGGCCAACTACTGCTCCGGCCAGTGCGAGTACATGTTCATGCAAAAGTATCCACACACCCACTTGGTGCAACAGGCCAATCCAAGAGGCTCTGCTGGGCCCTGCTGCACCCCTACCAAGATGTCCCCAATCAACATGCTCTACTTCAATGACAAGCAGCAGATTATCTACGGCAAGATCCCTGGCATGGTGGTCGATCGCTGTGGCTGCTCCTAAGGGGTGGGCTACAGTGGATGCCTCCCTCATAGACCCTACCCCAAGAACCCCAGCCCTGGTCCCCATTCCCCCAAGCCCTAGAGCGCCCTCCACCTCTTCCCGTGAACACCACACCTTGTTCCCTGACCAAGCAGTGTGCAATACAACAGAGGGAGGTAGGTGGGGATGGAGGGGTGAGGGTTGGGAGAAAGGAAGGGCAGTCAGGGTGGAATGTATCTGAGATTTGCAGGTGAGAAGGTTTGGCAAGAAGACAGGTGTAGAGACAGAGGAAGAAGACGGAAGGATAGAGAGAGAGGAACAAACAGCAACCCTGAGAAAGCGAAGGAATAGAGGCTGAAGATAAGAGTAGGCAAAGACAGACGAGGAGAAAGAGACTGAAATGGGAGTACAACCAGAGCCCTGCCTCGGGCCTCCTTTTTTCTACCAGCAAGGTGAGGCTTGGTATAGTTTGGGGAGTTCCCCTGACAACTCAGTCAGAGTAAATCAAGTCCATTCTTAGCTTCTTCCTTCTCTCCTTCCAACAGCAACGAGAAGTAGAATGAGGATGGGGCAAAGGAAGGACCTGGGAGTTTCTTATTTATTTATTTATTGTGACTTTTCATTTTTTTTTTTTTTGGTATTTGGCTTTACTGGAATGGGAGGGACCCTGCCCACTGTGCCCCATTGGTCCCTTACTCCCCAAACCCTGCTCTCCCTGATACCAACCTACTTAAGCACTTGTATTAGCCTCCAGGGTTGGGAACGGGAGTAAAGGGCAAGAGGGCTGACACATGGAAGCTTCTAACCCATCATCACCCTAACCAACCTTCTGGAGCCAAATGGGTTGAGCTCAGTGGTCATGGAAACAGAAAGAAGTTCAGACTTAAGAGCTGGGGGGAGCGAAACCTCACCATCCAGGAACTATGAGAGCTACTAAAATACCCCCCAGGCCTACCTTGTTCACGGTATCTAGCCAGGGGGTACAGCGTGCTTATTCCCAAATTCCCCTCAGCCAAGAGACCAAAGAGCCTGTGGAATGCCCCTGTTCTCAGCCTCTATCTTCAGGTCAATAAAAGTTAGAAATCCCAGAGTCCCCCAGGTCTGGGAAGGGTTAAGGGTCAAGAAAATAGTAAAGAGGCTGAAGGTTACAGGGCATCTGAATCCAAATCACTGCTCTAGGCTAGGGGATACAGCCAGGAGACCAAGGTGGAAGGGATTCGGAAGGGGGACATTTTAGTCCCTCTACCCCAAAGCTCAGGGTGGAAGAAGGGAGAACAAGGGAGCAGAGTGTCTATAACTTTATCCTTTATTTTTGGAATATAGCAGTACCTGACAGCAGGGAGGGGACAGTACAGGCATGTGACAAGGCCAGTTACAACAGAGGATGGGAGGATGGAGAGTCCGTGGTTTGGAAGGGTTAGGAAACAGGCAAGCGATTAGCTGCCACTTCATGTCACTAACTGGACCCATTCGTTCCTCCCACAATCCTGCCCACCCTCCTCTGGACTCACTGTGCCTCAGTTTCTTCCCCTTGATGGAATGAGAAACAGCAGCACCCGCCACAGCCAAGAGATGAATTCTGAGCACTTACCACGGGCACTTTATGGACATAAAATACCTCTCGCTGTGGGACTAGATAACCAGGGCACCACCATGGTGGTGAAGAGACTAGAGGCTTAAAGGAGCCACATGCTGCAGAGCACAAGTCCCCTCTGCCTCTCAGCTGGACAATGCCTGAAGCCAAGGAGTTGAAAATCTCCACCCCTAACCATACCTCACCAGTGGCCTCTTGGCTCCAGACAAGAGTCTTAAGAGGGTCGGGGGTGGGGGATAACAGAAAAATGATCCAGTAGAGCCAGCCTTGTGGTAGAAAAAGTACTGAACTGAAGCCTGGCTAGGACAGTCTGTGCTTCCTAAGAACATGTTTCTCTCACTTGGGCCAGACCATAGGAAGGACAAAGGACTATCCTTGGCACCTAACTCCTATTCTCATAGTGAGAAAAGGAGGTAAGATGTGTCCTACGGGGAATGGAAAAGGGTTAAGCCTTTCGACTCACTTCCCATGTAGCAGCTGTTAGTCCCAAGCCTCTCCTCTCTGGTCCCATTCTTCATTCTTTTTGCCTACCCCATCTTAAAGAACAAGACACATTTGACTATCAACACCATCCACACTTCCTTGGTGGAGGAGAGGAATAGAAAAGCAGAGAGAAGATGCTTCTCTCCAAGGTCAAATGCCTCTTGATCTTGGAAAAGGTAAGGGTAGGATAATAAGGTATCAGGTAATCTCTACAGTTTAGAGAGCTGGGGCATTAAACTTTAAACGTTGCCTCTTTATTACCACCAAGTAATAAATACTTTTCCAGGGGGAAGGAGTTCTCTTCTGAATACAAACCTCAGTTAAGACTCCTGGTCTTTCTATCCCCTAAGAGGCTTGAGGACATGGCCTAACAGTTCAGTGGGAGCTGGCACTTCCTACGCCTTACCTGTGTGGACTGGCCAGTGCTCCTCCTAAAGTATCATTATTAGTGTAATTCTTTACTCTGTGTATTTGTTACATCATGTGTGTGATTGCCTTTGTTTGTTAAGGGTGTTTGAGGAGTATGGGCTGATAGGGGCACTGGAATGTTAGGAAAGGACTTCACTGACATCAAGGTTTTCAGGAAGGAACCACTGCAAAAAGGCCATCAGGCAGTTTTCGAGTTATGTGACAGAGGGCAAAGATGGCCATAGGGTGCTCTGAGTTTTGGGACAGTCACATGACACAATCCAGCACTTGAACCTGAAAAAAGAAAAATAAAAGCAGTCAAAGAGTTTAGAGTTCAGTGGTGGGTTCTTCTCCCTGATTGAACGTCACGCTTACACACCGGAGACTAAGAACTAGAGGCTCTCAGAGAAGACCCTTTTAAGGAAAAAGGACTTGGAGCAAAACAGGGAACCCTAGGGGCATGGGGAATGTTGACTGGGACATACAGACTGGGGATGGACAGAGGCTGGGAAAAGGAGAGGACAGACCCAAATATTACGAAAACATCTAGCCCCCACAGAATGAAGAATCTAAGCATTGAAAAGATCTAGCAAAGAGTCTCTTGCTTTTCAGTTCTCTAATGCTGGCTGCCTCAACAGTATTATCAAAATCAAGCTGGCCACTTCCCATTGTAGTTAAGTGTTTGTGTCCCACTAGCTCTGTCAAGACTTTCCTGCCAAGTGAGCTAAAGTGGGGCAATGCAGCCTGGGCCTCTTCTCAATCTCACCCACCGGCACCCTGCCCCTAAAAAGAAGTAGACCGCATAAACATTTATATATACAAAGGCCAAGATTACTCACCACCCACCCCATCCATTAGCTGGAACCAGGGGGTTCCCACTTATCCTAGATTTCAATTTTACTCTAGTAAACTTCAGTTAATACTGAAAGACTACTATGTAAACTACATCAAGAATGTGTGCTAAGCACATGATAATGCCATTTAAATCTTATTGCAACACTTACAATAGTTTGGAAAGAGTCACAGAGCCATTAAGTAGTTTGCCAAATCAGGATGATCCAAAAGTAGAAGGCAGAACAAGGAATCACACCCAGGTAGTTCTCATGCAGTAATGCTTTAATCTGTTGTTAAATGATATGAGAGGTCGAAAACTGAATTCAGGGACAACAGAAAGTGAGAAAGTTGAAACACCTTGGATCCAAAGGGTTGGCAGGGTACAGAACCTTTTCCAAGAGAAAAACAAGTGAACTTAGTGATGGGGCTGTAGCACAGACATAGAGTTCCTGCCCAACATCACATAAAATCAGGCATGTTGGCACAGGTCTGTAATCCAAGCCCTATAGAGAAAGAAGCAGAAAGATCCAGAAATTCAAGGCCACCCTCAGCTTGCTTCACAGCTCATTTGAGGACAGCCTGGGCCATAAGAGGCTTTGCTTCAAGAAGAAAGAAAAGGGAGGTTAGCCTTTAGAGGGTAGAGGGCTTAATAAACAGGAAGTAAGTACCACTATTTATCAGAGGCCTTGTACAAAAGAACAGTTAAGAAAAATTTACATGTAGTTCAAAGCTAGCCTAGTCTATAGAGCTAGTTCTAGGATGCCAAGGCCACACAGAGAAACCCTGTCTCCAAAACAAACAAAATCCAACAACCAACTTATTCTAACTGGGCATGGTGACACATATCTTTAATCCCAACAGAGGCAGGAGGATCACTGAGTTTCTTGGCCAGCCTGGTCTACAGAGAGAGTTCCAGGACAGCCAAGGTTACACAGAGAAATCATCTCAAAAAAGGAAGGGGGTAAAAAAGTCACCCTGTCTCAACTATTTTAATTCCCTCCTCCCCGTTTCTCATGTCAGACTAACAAGTCTCAAAGGCTCAAGCAACTCTGCTCTTGTCCCTTCCTTCCTATAGCCTTCACCCCTGGCCCTTCTAACCTTCTCAGAGCTGGCAGAACCATAAAGAGGGATCCAATCCTCACTGAGGCTTGCACAGACCAGACCCCTTAAGAGCTCCTGGGGAATGTTGGATGCTTCATCAGCCACAGAGGACTGGGAGATGAAGGATGGTGCCTGGGTCCCAAGCCTAGATGTCCGTGTAACCAAACCAAATGGACTCAGGTTTCAAAGACTCAGTAAAAACTTAGGCATTCTGATTGACTCGAGATCACTGTGTGGAATGACTAAAAGGACACAGAAAAGAATGCTCAGGCTTAGGAGAATCCAGAAATGGAACAAAAAGGGCTAATTAAAAAAAGTCAAAAGTGGTGATATACACCTTAATTCCAGCACTCAATAGACAGAGGCAGGTGAACCTTGAGCCCTGTTATTTTGGTTTAAGATTTGGGTGGAGCAAACTAAGACGATGATTATACCTTAAAAGAAGAGGACCTGGGGCACATCAGTAAATGCCTGCTGCTCGAGTATAAAAAACCTGAGTTTGGACCCCCAGTGCCCACATAAAAAGCTATGTCCAGGAGAATTTGTCTGCAGCTAAGTCGAGCTAAATCAATGAGCTCCACATTCAGTAATGGTGACCCATCAAGGAAGAAACCTGATGTGGACCACCAGCCTCAACAGGCACACATACCTACCCACATGAACACATGTATACGTCACACACCCATAAAAGTAAAACCACAAAAAGAATCTGAGCCAGGTGTGGTCGTAATATCAATAATCCTAGCACTCAGGAGGCTGATGCTGAAGGATGCTGTGAATTAAGAGCCAGCCTGAACTACAAAGTGAGACACTGTCTCAAAAATGAAGGGTGTGGGAAGAGCAGAGAGAACCCTGGGTTAAACTGAGTATGTCTCTGCAAGGTTATGGAGGATAGAGAGATAAAGACTAGAGCTGGGCTGTGGTGGCACATACCTTTAAACCCAGCACAGAGTGAGGTGGGGGTTGGGGATGGGGGTGATGATCTCTGAATTCATGGCCAGCCTGGTCTACAAAGCAAGTTTCAGGACAGCCAGGGCAACAGGAAGAAATCCTGTCTCAAAAAAAAAAAATCACTCTGAAAACCAAAGAACTACTATTTTGTATTAGGAGACAAGAGTATAGGTTCCAGAATGGCTATAATACCAACATTCAGGAGACAGAGGCAGGTAATCTATGTGAATCTGAGGCCAGTCTAGTCTACATAGGGAGTTACAGGACAGCCAGGGCTACCTACATAGACACCCTGTCTCAAAAAACATACCCCACATTGAAGGACCCCCCACTGCTACAATCTATTATCAACATTGACTTGATTCCTTCAATATTTATTTGTTTATAGTCATTTTGGAATATAAACCCTAATGAACTCTTGCCTCCTAATACAAAATAGTAGTTCTTTGATTTTCAGATGAAGACCCCGTGGAGAGTAAACAAGTAACTGGAGGTTATTTATAGCCTTGTTCAAAAGTAGAGGGCGGGGCTGATAGAGGAGAAATATGGGAAGAGAAACTCATCCAATTACATAATTAATTTGGCTGAGGATGTGACAAAAGTTTAATCAACTTTGTTTTCTATTCAGTTTTCCCAAAGTCTCAGAGGAGACAAATTTCACAATAACAATGGGCAACTTTTACACCGTTCACTAGGGCACCAGTGAAGCTTCCCTTATTGTCTACACTTAGGTTCCCACTTTTCTTAGGAGTCAGATACTATGTGCCAGCCAGCCAGTCTTGAGTTTGCAGTGACCCACCCACCTGTGCCCCATGAGTGTTGTGATTACAAGCACACACATCATGCTTCATGGTACTAGACTGAAATGTTAGAAAGGCTAACTTTCTATTAATCACAGAGTCAGCTAGGTTTTGGTAAAAATAAGGACAAAGATTTATATCATAGCAATGAAAGATTTAATTATGGTAGCAAAGTTTTCAAGTAAGGAAACTTATATGACTTACTACAGAAATCTCCCAAACCAAGCACTTACTGATCTCGAAATAGAGAGATTAAAATGAGAAACCCAAGGCAGATTTGTGGTGCTTGCTAAGAAGGCTAAGGAGGCTGATCTGATTCAAGGCCTCCCTTCTGGGTTACACAGCATGTCCCCCATGCTAGCTAGCAGTGAGGTCTGTCTCAAAAACCACAGGGAAAAGAAAGGATGTGGGGAGGAGATTTACATTAACACATCAAAAAGGCTAACTAGCAGGTTTCAGATCTACGTATAACTTAAGAGAAATAAGAGAAAGGAAAATGAATTTCAGTGACACCCAAGACACATCACCATCATGGCTGCAAGTCTGACAAGAAAGTGCAAAGTGCAGGCACGGCTGGGACCACTGTGCAGTAGTCATGTGCTTATCCTGCAGGAATGAGGCCCTTTGACCCCAGTACTGAGCAAAAACACCAGGCATCTTGTTCTACTTACGCCCCAATGAGCCAGGTAACAATACTTTAACATCTGGTCACGCTTTAGATTCCTACACTTCTACCTCAGGAGTGACCAGACCATTTACCTTCTCCAGCTGTAACCACCAAGGTCCCACACATACTGACTTCTGCTCTAATCAGACGACACCATGATACCATGTCAGACCACTCTGGAAAACAGGGCCCTTTTACAATGGATTCCATTTTACCCAGTTAGGCTTCATTCAAAGCAAGAAGACTATCAATTCTTAGCCCTATATCTTATCCTCTACATTCCCTAAGTCTCCCACACTTTCTCCACATTATCTAATTTATTATTTCAACCTCTAATTAACTATCTATCTACCTAACTACTAATTCATTTGGCATTTATTTATTTGTTTGGTTTTTCAAGCCAGGGTTTCTCTGTGTAGCCTTGTATGTCTTGGTACTCACTCTGTAGACCAGGATGGCCTTGAATTCAGAGATCCACCTGCCTCTGCCTCCTGAGTGCTGTGAATAAAAAGCCATGTGCCACCACTACCTGGCTATTTCAATGACTTGGCCTCATCATGAACAATAAATAAAAGTATATGTGGGAGTATCAAGAAGATAATAAACAGGCTTAAAAGGTAGACTAAATCTTATCTTCTTTACTATGGGATAAAAGCATTACAGCTAATTCCCCTAATATCTGCCTCTGACACTCCTCCTGTGTGGCCTCTTCGGGCAGTTTAAAGGAGCACCTAATAAAACACGTTCTCTTTTCTTTCTTTTTTTATTAATAGGCAAAATAATTAAAAACAAAAATATAACAACTTAAATGCAGAGTAGCAGTTACATCAAACTGCTGCTGGAATCCAATGATGCACACCTAAAGTACACGATTCCTCACTGTGAGGCACATGACATACGTGTGTGTATAAAAACCATGAAGAATTTGAGAAATGGAAACCACTATGAGGCAGAAAGCATGAACTTTTCATTATGCAATCCCAAAACGCTCTGCTCTTTTCCTTTTCTTTGCCTGCAATGAAAAAGCAAGAAAAAAAATTAGATTGTAAGCAGATCAAGTTCCTGGCAGTTCTAATCCAAACCCACATTAACTGTCAAAAGGCCCAAGAAGAGATAACTACTGACTTCAAGACTTTATTCCTGAATCTCTCCAGCTGTCCAGTAAGAAATGGGGAGGTTTAGTGAAAACGAAAGGTGAGAAATGCAGGTAAAACACATCCATACATATAACATAAAAATATAGGAAAAAGAGAGAGGGAAGGGTAAGGGAGAATGGGGGAGGGAAAGAGTGGCAGAAAAAGGAAAGACTTCCTTACAATTAGTGGAAAGAGGACACAGCAGTTAGAATGAGGCAGTAATTCCCCTCCCCTTGTTTTTCAAGACAGGGTTTCTCTGTGTAACAGCTCTGGCTGTCCTGGAACTCGCTCTGTAAACCAGGCTGGCCTTGAACTCAGAGATCCTCCTGGCTCTGCCTTCGTAGTGCTAGGATTAGAGAAGTGGCCACCATTACCGGTAGCCTCAAACACATGATCCTCCTGCCTCTGCCTCCTTCAGCAAATCGTACAACCATTAATTCCCCTCCTAAATCAAGCCTCTCCCCTCATGTCTGAATACTTTACTCTATAGCAAACCCCATCTTGTAAAGGCTGCTTTTAGGTCTCTGAGCATGACTAATATAGTCTAGTTCCTTTTAGGTGCCTCCTTAATGACCAGGGTCATGTGGTGAATACAATGGGGCTCAGCACTTATGTGTATTATGCATGTCTTAGAGAAAGCACTGATGGGAAAAGGGCACAAAATCAGCTGTGAGCAACTCAGGAAAAGCACTCTGTGTCCTTGATCTTCACTTCAGCTACTACCCCAGAACACAGGCAAGTTTTCTGTAGTTAATTCGCATTGCAGGTCTGATGCATACTTTTTTTTGGAAAGCAGAATATACTCCAAGCCCATTTCACTAGGACTAATAATGACATAATTCCTTGAAATGAGACAAAACTTTTCCATATAAACTGCATGAGGTGACTACCATCCAAAGCCACTGTTCCTACCACCCTCTTTAGCCTGGAGAAGCCAATGTACCCACTTAGGGAAATACCTGGCTTAACAACAGCTTCCATGTAAGAAGAAAACAACTAACCAGCGCGGACTGAGGCAAGCCCCATCCTGTTACACCAGCAAGTAAGCAGTTACTTACTACAGATAACATCTTACTTCAGTAGATCAAGGTCTACAGATACCATTAGTTTTTCTCCTAGTAAAGAGCATAAACTGATTTGACTGTATTTTTTTTAGATTTATTTATTTTACATGTACGACTGTTTTGACTACATACACACGTGTACCACATGCTGGGAATCAGACACAGGTCCTCTGCAAGAGCAACAAAGTGTTCTTAACTGCTAAGCCATCTCTCCAGCCCTTGATCTATAATTTTCATGGTATATATACTTGTTTATAAAGAAACTTTAGGGACTAGCAAGATTGTTCAGTTGCTTATTGAACAAACAGCCATTAGGACCTACATGGAAGCTGAGCTGGCGAATGCCTGTAACCCTCTCACTGGGTAAGGGGAAGATAGGCAGATCCCAGGAGCTCACTGACCAGCCAGCTTAATCCATCAGTGAGAGACCATCTCAAAACCCATACAGGAAAGCTGAGTGGCAGTGGCACACACCTTTAGTCCCAGGGAGGCAGAGGCGGGTGGATCTCTGTGAGTTTGAGGCCCAGCTTGGTCTACAGGGCTAGTTCCACGACAGCCAGGGCTATACAGAGAAACTCTATCTCAGAAAAACAACAACAACAAAAAACAAACAAAACAAAAAAGCATCCAAGAGGGATGAAGGAAACAGGTGGGAATGTTAGCCAAGTGAGCCTGATAACTGAGAACCGGAGTTCAATCTCCAGAACGCACACAAACCAGCCAGCCTGGAGTAAGCTGAACAGTGACAGAAACAATGAGACTGCCTTCACAGGTAGAAACCAAGAATGACTCTCCAGAGTTGTCCTCTGATGTCCACACACAGGCCTTGACATGTGAGGACATATATGTGCACATGTGCACAATTCTGGTGGGTTTTGTTTGACTGATTTTACAGCTCTATGAAGCATTCTAAGTACAGTTCACCTCTGTATCCTCTGTAGCTCCAGCTCCTGCTGAACTTGTCACAATCCCAAATCTCTCCTTCCTCTTTTTCAGCTTCTCATCATCCTCAGACTGTCAACAGATACAGAAAACAGTTGAAACAAGTTAGTCTCTATTTACAAAGTTTATAGAAATAAACTGGATTTACTGGTTACAATATGCAAGTTAACCTTATATATAAAGAACCAAGAATCACACAAATACAAAAGACAGATAAGAAAATAAACACCCTAGTGTTATGGATTAGGTACAATTTGACCCCAAGAATTCATGTCTTATAATTTTGAGGACTATCTACTGTGGCAACAGTGGGAGGTAGGGAGATCTTTATGAGGTTGGGCATTAAGGCCTTGGCTAGGTCATGGGTAGTATTATTTCAGAAAGGATTAAGGTTGTTCTTGTAGAGGCCTAAGTGGATTCGGTGAAGACAAATTATTCTAACAAGCCTCACCTCTGTGTCATGTTCTGACTTCCTGTTTGGAAATGTGCTCTTTGCTCCTGCAACATCCCTGCCATGATGTACGGCAGTCAGAGAGATGGGGGACCCTTGTTGAAGTTTAGACTTCCAAACTTTAAAACTGTAAGCTAAGCAAGTTTCCTTATCAAGTGTTTTTTTCTAGTAATAAGAGACTAATACAGTTAACATATAGTGTGCTATACTGAGAATAACTAAAACTTTATGTTAAGTAGAGCCTCAAAGTCAGGTGATGAGTGTAATACCAGCATTTAGAAAGACAGAAGGAAGATTGTAAATTCAGGGCCAGCCTGGGCTACAGTGAGTTCCAGGCTAGTATGAGCTACATAGCAAGACTGTCTTAAAAAACTTTAGGCTAAGATGGCCAAATCACAGGAAAGTGCTTATTGTATCAGCATAAGGACCTAAACTCAGTCCCCAGATCTCATGTAAGAAACTGGATAAGGAACCATGTACTTGTAATCCTGACACTGAGGAGAAAGAGACAGGCAGATATATCTCTAGGGTTCACTGGCCAGTCAGCTTAACCTACTCAGCAAGCTCCAGGCCAATGAAAGACTATCTCCAAAAACACAGTGGAGCCAGCTGGACAGCTGAGTCAATAAAAGCACTTGTTGGCAACTCTGACCACCTGAGAACGATCCCTGACACCCACACAGTAGGAGAGAACTGATTCCTCAAGGTTGTCTTGTGGGACAGTCAGTCAGTCAGAAAGACACAGACAGATCCACATACACAGAGCACCTGAATAACACCTGAGGTTGACCTCTGGCCTCCATATATACATGAACCCACATATATTTAAATAAAAATGTTTTTTTAACTTTAAAAGAAACACATTAGGGCTGGGTGGTAGTGATGCACGCCTTTAATCCCAGCACTCGGGAGGCAGAGGCAGGTGAATCTCTGTGGGTTTGAGGCCAGCCTGGTCTACAAATTGAGCTCCAGAATAGCCAGGGCTATACAGCAAAACCCTGTCTCAAAAAACCACACAAATTAGGTGTGGAAAAATACTATCAGGACAAAGTACCGTCTTGTCCACTGGGCTCTATTAATTTACCATTCTTACTTGGTCTCTGAAAACCTAACTACCATACATTTTATTGACTTAATCAACTATAATGATTAGTAAGTGGAAAACCAAATACTTATATACTCTAGACCCCTGAAGAACTGCATTTACTGACTTATGTGAAATTACTTTGTAATTGACAGGTTCTTTCTATGTAGCCCAGGACAGCCATGAACTTAACAGCCTCTTGCTTTAACATCCAGTGTTGGGTCTACAAATATATATATATATATATATACATACACACACACATATATGTACACATATATTTTCACATTAGGCAAATCAACATTTCCAGTAACACTGCAACCATAAATTCATTCATTCATTTGTCATTCAAATTATCAACTGAATCCCTTTAGGTCAAGCACCACTTGAGGCCCTGGGAATACAGATATGAGTAAAATAAAGATCTTATAAAATTAGCTTCATGAAGCTGATAAATTCACCACAAAATTATTGTAAAGATGTGTTCTTCTCTACATTACTGAATTATCAGAGCAGACAGCAGTGATTTTCTTTCTAATCCCAGATCTAAAATGTGCTTGTCAGTGAACTGTATGCACCACTATGAACAGCAATGCAACTCTACTTCTCTTCCTGTTGCTACAAACTCTAGAGCCAAGAGTGTGTTTTATGTTTGAGAAGTGAATTTGAAAATATTAGAAAAGAAGGATCCAGACCAAGTCCAGTGTTCAAGAGTTTGTATAATTCCAGTCACTTAGAAGTTAAAGAGAATTACGGTTTTTGAGGTCAATCTGTTTTAAAATCCTGTCTCAAAACAAAATTTTATTTTTTTCACACAGTATAAACTATAATATACAAATCTTATGTAACTTTATCTATTGTTAGTTAGATCAGTCTAAATTTTATAATACTAAAAAGCTAAAGAAAAAACAAACTTTTTCAATACAGGTACATTATGCTAGGTCAATTAATCCATTCTTTCATAGTTTTCCAAAATATAAATAGCACTTTACAGCTGGACTCCTCATATAACTTAATATATAAGAAAATCCCTTTAGACTGGGCAGTCTCACAGCAGAGATGGGAAGAAAAGGATTTTGTCATAACATGATCTTGGACATGATTAAAGAAACACAAAAAATAAAGGCAATTTCTATTTCCAATTAGCATTTTTCTCCTTCAGTGGGTCTTTCTTTCACTTGATAAGAAGCAGTACAAGGAAGTTCATTTGTAATTTATTCAGCTGTCTGTCCTTTGGGTCTCTACATTCTGACCAGAAGGGACCTTAGGTTTTTCTGAAGCACATTTGTCCGCAGGCTCTACAAAGAGCTGAGAATGTAGTTCAGTGGTAAGAACACTTGCCTAGCCTGTTCAGGGCTTGGATTTAACTCATGGTATTGTAGAAAGGAGAGGAGGAAGGAAAGGAGAAAAGTAGCCAGAAGTACTGAAATGGGAGGGAGAAATATGAAATCCAGAAGGATTAAAATCAGTATCAGAGGCAAGTGCTTGGAAAGCAAAATGATATAGTTAGTTTTAGGGCTGCTGCTAGCTTTTAAGAATTTATTTGGGCTGGAGAGATGGCTCAGCCGTTAAAGGCTAGGCTCACAATCAAAAGAATTTATTCCATCCTAGCCTGGTATAGTGGTGCATGCTTTTAATCCCAGCACTCAAAAGGCAGACGCAGATAGTATCTCTGTGAGTTCAAGGACAGCCTGTTCTTTCTTTCTTTCTTTCTTTCTTTCTTTCTTTCTTTCTTTCTTTCTTTCTTTCTTTCTTTCTTTCTCTCTCTCTCTCTCTCTCTCTCCCTCCCTCCCTCCCTCCCTCTCTCCCTCCCTCCCTCTCCTCCCTCCCTCCCTCCCTCCCTCCCTCCCTCCCTCTCTCTCTCTCTCTCTCTCTCTCTCTCTCTGTCCCAGCAGAATACCAACATAGATATCTGTATACAAAAATGAGTTCAGGGGCTGAGACATAGCTCAGTGGTTAAGAGCACTGACTGCTCTTCTAGAGGAGCCAAGTTCAATTCCCAGCACCCGCATGGCAGCTCACAACTGTCTATAACTACAAGTATGACACCCTCATACAGACATACATGCCCGAAAACCACCAATACATATAAAATAAAAAATAAACTTTCACTAAAAAAAAAAAACCTTTTGTTGGTTTCCAAACTCAACTTTTCTCTTCAAGATTCAAATTCAAAAGAATATTTTTACAAAACTTACTGATTTTATCTTGAATACACAAATACTGCTCATACTCTGCCAAAGGCAGTCCACTTTAACATAATTAGTGTCCTGAAAACAGTAAGTTAAAGCCCTCAAAACAGTCACCTCTTTCAATTTGACCAGTACCAACCACTCTAGCTCATAAAAGAAATCCCAAGAAACAAACAGCGACCTGCAGTACAATTTGGGCACATTAAAAATTTTTGAACTCAGAAATTCCAAGGAACACAAAAGTAGTCACTGAACTCAAATAAGAAAAATCTTCATTATTATCTTAAGAGACCAAAGCTGGGTGTTTTAAAGCTGAGTGCAACAAAGCTATTCATCTATCGGCCCTCTTATACCACTTGTGAGGACGAATTCCAATCTGAAGACCTAGCAAGATACCTCTACAAGTAGAAAGAACTTATGGCACTACAACTATTTTCCCTCAAGAAATCTTTCCTTTGGAGTAAAGAAGCTCACCATGAGCTAAAGCTGTCATCTTCTTGCCCACCCCCAGTATAAAAATGTGAGCCCTTGAATACGTTCCTGCTCTGCCACTGAGCACTAACCCCAGGCCCAAACCAGTTAAACTTTGCAAAAATAACAAGGAGCCGGTGCTTTCTGTAGATTAATTATAATATGCATTAAGATGTCAGCAGTTTTCTGGCTAATCTGATTTTCTAAATGAATTTAAGGTTGTAAGGCAAAAGGGCCTTAAGACTACTTTTCTGAATCTACCATCATGTGACTGACAACAGGATGAAAAGCAGGGCCTAGGGGACAATGGAAATTTAATGTCCACATGGCCTTGACTTCCCAGAGGTAAATGTGATGAAACACTCCAGGGAAAGTGAGCTTCCAATTTCATACTCACAGGGTGAATGACAACACTGTTGGTTTCTCTCAGAAACACTTCAATGCTTGAATACACAGCTGTCATCTCCCTGCTTCAGTTCCTGAAACCCATCTGACCTTGATTTTTCTTCAGTCTTTAGGCCAGCCAGTGCAGAGAACAGAACAAAGTGGTCCCCAAAACTAATGTGCACACCTAGACAGACTGAAGGTGAAACACCGGACTGGCAGAAAGCAAGCCACCTTAACACACCATGGTAAAGAGGTCCAAAACACTCCTTAAACACAAATCCAATACAGTCATTTTTCCTGCACTCAGCGGTTTCTGTGACATAACCATCTTCTCAGGGCAAACAGACTGTGAGAGCGGAGAGCCAAAACACAGTGAGAAACCACCAAGAACTAATGCTTTCTACCTCTGCAGGATTTTTAAACCAAAGTCATCATTGCTCATCACCAAAAACTCTTCTCCCAAGTTCCTATCACTTTTCCCAGAATCTTGCCCCCCCCCACCACACACACTCTCAGAGGAGGTCATCTCAGCCTCACTCTAGCTGATTGTAGGACAAAGAAAAGCAGGTGGAGGAAATGAAGGCTTCACACTTGAGACCCCAGGAAACCAATTTCTATTAAAAGTTCCCACCTCCTTCCTTTAGAAGCCAGGAAGCGATTGCTTTTAAGGATAAGTGATGCAGAGCTTGGCAGAAATGTCAAGACAATAAAGGCAAGTAAAACTTTTAAGAGAGAGTGAATGTTATCACAGCCAAAATACTCAGAGAATAACAATGCAAAAACAGATTTTCCTGAGCACCCAGAAATGTTGAATGAAGCCTTGTTTTTTTTTTTTAACTTGGGCTACTTAAAAAACATATTCTTGGTGTCATATCAACCTAATGCATAAGAATCTCAAAAGGACAGGCTTATAGAGCTATAGTCTTTGTTATTATTTATCAATACTGTATATATGCACATACATGTGTATGTGTGATATGCCTGAAACAGTTCATGGCATGCACTTAAAGGTCAGAGAACAATTTTTGGGAGGGAGTCAGTTCTCTCCTTCAACTACAGATTCTTGAGACTGAATTCAAGCTGCCATGCTTGCATGGCAAGTACTCTTATCTTCTGAGTCATCTTGCTGGACTAAGAGAATATTTCTCTTTGTTTTTTGTTTGTTTGTTTGTTTGTTTTGAGACAGGGACTTACTGTGAAAGCCTGGCTGGCCGGAACTTGCTTTATAGACTAGGCTGGCCTTAAACTCATAGATAGTCCAAGCTTCTCCCTGGGAGTAAAGGCATGGTCTACCTACCATGCCTTGCCAGGAACTATGTTTCTTAAGATCCTGGTATTTACTTATGTATAAGCATACTTAGAAATAATTACACTTATATTTGACAAAGTACTGACAGAAAATTTCAAAAAACATCTCATCAAATCCAAATAAGGCTGCCATCTGGCTCTATTCTCCCCACAAATATTACAAATAAAGATCTCAGTTTCAGGAATTTTTGTAAAAGTCAAGAGAAAATCTGGGAGGTTAGAGAGATGGATGACTCAGTCGTTAAGAACACTAGGTGCCCTTCCAGATGAACTGGAAGGTTCAACTGCCAGCATCCACATAACACAATCATTTCTAACTCCAGTTCTAGGGAATCTAATGCCCTCTTTGGTTTGCAAGGGCACTAGACACACACAAAGATATACATGCAAGCAAAATACACACACACACACACATAACATTTAAAAAAATTTAAAGGAAAGCATCATAGATACCTACTACAGTCCTAGAATTCAAGCAGAGAGGCAGTGAGAATCTTTCACAAGCATAACTTAACAAGCAAAAATGTGCCAAAGGCTTGAATCTGGAAATTGAGAACACCCTGAACAAAACAGCAAACTATAGCTTGAAAAGTTAATCAATGAACTATTTTTAAAAAGACAGCAAGATCAGGACACACTTGTGCAGGGTCAAGAGTAGGATAATTAGATATAACCATGAAAAGACCCTCTAAAAATGGCAGAGAAACAGTTGTCAAAGTAGAGGAAGGGGATTTCTCTGAAGACACATACTATTCTAGAACACTAATAAGGGCCATCTATCCTCTTAGGATACTGTTTATTTCCAAGTACTCCTTCTACAAAATCACCTCCACACAAAGGCATGATAGTGAGAATTCTGTAACTACTTCTATAATATTATATCCTAGTTAATTCTACACCAAAATATCCTCTAAAAGTCTACACTAAGCATTTCAAACAATCTCAATGTTTCTGTGAAATAAATGAGAAATTTAAAGTAAATAGGTATAAATAAAAGATATTTCCACTGCTAGGAATTTGAAAATTCAAGATTTTATACACACTCCAAATGCTGAACATTGAAAAGATATTTCTATTTCTGACCTAAGAATCTGCTCTAGAAATTAAAAAGATTTGAATACAATATTAATTAAAAAGAACAAAATAAAACACCACACACAGAAACCAGGAAACTAGCATCCTGGTGGGGCACCAGGTAGAAGCAGATCAGCTGGTGATCAGCCTCAAGTAATGGCATGTTCCAAGATAGCCTGAGCTGTAAGAGATCTTGCTTCAAAAACAAAAAAACAAAACACAACACAAAAAAGTCACAGAATATGGAGGTGAGGAAAGAAATTAGCATGTTCTAGATTTTAACAGAACACCTCAGACTATATTTATAACTATCACTGCCATCACACGCAGTAACCACCAGGTTAAAGCTTTACAATTCCTACTCATCAGCTTGGGTTTTGTTTTGTTTTGAGACAGGGTCTCACTGTATATCCCTGACTGACCTGATGAAGCCTCTAGAGGAGGGCTGGGATTAAGTTTCTCTTAAAAAGGAAGGAAGGAAGCAAGGAAGGAAGGAAGAAAGGAAGGAGGGAGGGAGGGAGGAAGGGAGGGAGGGAGGGAGAAAGGAAAAGAAGGAAGGAAGGAAGGAAGGAGGGAGGGAGGGAGGGAGGAAGGAAAGGAAGGAAGGAAAGGGAGGGAGGGAGGGAAGAAGAAAGGAAGGGAGGGAGGGAGGGAGGGAGGGAGGGAGAGGGAGGGAGGGAGGGTCCAGAAGAATTCACTAGTGAATTTTACCAGATCTTCAAAGAATACCACCAATGTTTCTCAAACTCTCCACAAAACAGAAAAGTAACATAACCAAACTCTTCTTCCTATCAACACTCTCATAAAGATATTTGCAAACAGAATTTTAAAAATAATAAAAATTTTAAAAAATAATAAAAATATCACTGACACCTTGCCTTGTACTATAACCCTGTCAAAAAGCACAAGGCAAGGGAGGACATAATCCCACAATTGTTGCTAAATGGACACATTGTCAAACTATCTTCTAAATACTTATATTTATACTCACAGGCTGCTAACCTTAGTCAGAAAAGTTGCTTTTTTGCAGTATGTAGCAGTTACGCACAGACTCATAACCAGTTATTATGCTAAGAATGTTCAGACCTAAATGGGACATGCATATCAATCTCTCATGTAAAGCTCAAATATTGTCAAAGAAAAGGGGGGTATTAGGAATATAAGAGCTGGGACTGGAAATAGGACTCAAAAGTTAAGAGCAGTTGTTGCTCTTGCAGAATGTGGGAGCACAGCAGGAAGGTTTCTCCAGAGAAACCAAGAACGTTAAGCAACACAGCTCCAATGGGGAGCTTGGGGAGCCCCTGACTGTAAGGGTCATTTAGATTGCTAGCCACCACTGGTCCTGGACACAGGAGCTTGATAGTACCTAGCCCAACAGATAAAGCATATCACAAGCTATTAATCACTTCCAGCTCCCATAACTAAGACCTGAGGTGGTTAACAGCACAAATGACCTCTACACTATCTGCATGACCAAGACCAGGCCAGATCCTTCCTTGGGCCCTTACACTAGTATAGGCAGCCTATCTCTAGACCCCATCTTTTTTTGAGGAATTACATGTACCCTGAGTTGAGTTTCAATGCAATTAGCTTTTGCTTACTTATGCACTGGGAAACGTTTTTCCAAATTATGCTGTGTTTAAATTTGTTGGGAATAATCAGACACGATCAGATTCCCTATCTTGATCCAGGTTGACAAAGTCAATCTCAACTGAGTTTTTACTCAGCCATGACCACCTACAAGGTCCTCCTCAGCAGAGGACCCAAGTTTGACTCCTACCCAGCACTTATATGGTAACTCAAAACCATCCATATACATCTTCCATTCTAGGGAATCTGAAACCCTCTTCTTGAGTTCAAAGCCAGCCAGGTCTACATATTGAGCTCACTGTAAGTCAGGTCTAGATAGTGATACCCTGCTTTAAAAAGAGAGGGAAGGGTAAAAAAGCTATTAGGTTTTATTCAATTTTATTTCAATGGTGCCCATGTATGTAAATTGCTACCCTCCTTATCAGTGCTCGTAAATAATATTACTTGTGTTAGCCTCTTGAGTGTTAGAATCTTAAACTTTCCTAAACTTCTACAATCCATAGATCAGAAAAATTTCCTAGCAAAAAACCCCTAACAGAGTTGTAGCTGTAGTTCCACAGTAGAGTGCTTGATGCTTGAGTCTCTAGGTTCAATGCCCAATACTGCCCACCCACCACATAAAATTAAACCACACACACACAAAACAAACAAAACCCCAGTTAACACACAGTATAGCCCCATACCTCAAACCAAGCACCACGCATTTCTTCTTATACAAATTTTTATAACTTTTAAATGTGTGTGTGTGTGTGTGTGTGTGTGTGTGTGTAATACTTTAACTAATTCCCCCTCAAACATGGCTAAGTCAAAAGTGTGCATCTATCCAGGACAGCTAGCTGCTATTCAGAGAAACTGTGTCTCAAAAAACAAACAAAAAAAGTATGGGTGATAGTCGGGCATACCTTTAATCCTAATATTCAGGCAGAGACAGGTGGATCTCTTGAGTACAAAGCCAACCTGGTCTATAGAGCAAGTTCCAGGACAATCAGGACTACACAGAGAAACATGTCAAAAACAAACAAACAAAAAACAATAAGTGTATCTAACCTTAAGGCAGAGTAGAAAACAGGAGAACAACTGAAGCAAAGACAAACACCACTACCATTTAGTTCACATTATCTTTTCAAGAACCCTGGGGAGAAAAAAAATCCATTCTGTACTGGAAGTTTAATAGGAAGGAAAAAAGGTTGGGGAAGGGGGAATGATGAGGGAGAGAGGTGAAGATGTATTTGCTACAAATAAACTGTATAAACAGAGGTCAGAGAATGTCAATGTCCCCTCTACTGATCGCTCTTTAAGCAGCTCCTTGCTCTCCCTCAGTCTTTTGCACCAGGCCAGTGGGATGTCCTGTATGGTGTGAGTATATGTTGTTTTTATTGGTTGATAAACACAGCTGATCTAGCCAATGGCCAGGCAGAATAGAGTCAGGAAGGAAATCCAAAAAAAAAAAAAAAAAAAAAGATAGAGAAAGAAGGCAAAGTCAGAGAGATCCCATGTGCAACATGTGAGGTAACAAGCCATGAGCCTCATGGTAAAATATAAACTAATAGAAATGGGTTAATTTCCAATCAAATGGTCATAAGAAACAAACGAGTGTATCTATCCTAATTTCTATCAAAATAGACTTCAAACTAAAATTAATCAAAAGAAATGAAGGCCATTTCATATTCATCATAGGAAAAATCCATCAGAATGAAGTCTCAATTCTGTATATCTATGCCCCAAATACAAAGGCACCCACATTCATGAAAGAAATATTACTACAACTCAAATCACACATTAAACCCCACACTTATAGTGGGAGAATTCAACAGCCCACCCCCACCACTGGACAGGTCCACCAGACAGAAAATTAACAAAGAAACAATGGAACTAACAGAGCTATGACCCAATTGGATTTAGCAGACATCTATAGAACATTCCATCCAAACAAAAAAGAATATACCTTCGTCTCAGGACCACATGGAACCCTCAAAAGTCAACCACATACTTGGCAATAAAGTAAACCTCAACAGATAAAAAAAAAAAAAATTGGAATAACCTGTATCTTGTCAAACCACCACGGCTTAAAATTAGAATTCAACGTCAACACAAACTGCAGAAAACCCACAAACTCATGGAAATTGAACAATGCTCAATTGCATCACCCCTGGGTAAAGGAAGAAATAAAGAAAGAAATCAAAGACTTCCTAAAATTCAATGAAAATGAAAGCACAACATACCCAAACCTATGGGATACTCTGAAAGCAGTACTAAGAGGAAAGTTCATAGCACTAAGTGCCCACATGAAGAAACTGGAGAGTAGCCATACTAGAGAATTAACAGAATACCTAAAAGCGCTAGAACAAAAAAGAAGCAAACTCACTCAGGAGGAGTAGATGCCAGGAAATAATCAAATTGAGAGCTGAAATCAATAAAGTAGAAACAAAGAAAACAATACAAAGAATCAACGAAACAAAGAGTTGGTTCTTTGAGAAAAATCAACAAGATAGACAAACCTTTATCTAGCTTAACCAAAAGACAAAGAAAGAACATGCTAATTAACAAAATCAGAAATGGAAAGAGGGACATAACAACAGACACTGGGGAAATCCAAAGAATCATCAGGTCATACTTTGAAAACCTGTACTGCACTAAATTGGAAAATTTAAAGAAAATGGGTAATTTCTGGATAGATATCACTTACCAAAATTACATCAAGAACATATAAACAATTTAAACAGATCTATAACCCCTACAGAAATAGAAGCAGCCATAAAAAGTCTTCCAACCAAAAAAATGTCCAGGGCTAGATGGCTTCAGTGCAGAATTCTACCAAAAATGCAAGGAAGAGCTAATACCAATACTCTTCAAATTGTTCCACACAATAGAAGCAGAAGGATCACTGCCAAACTCTTTTTACGAGGCTACAATTATCTTAGTACCCAAACCACACAAAGACACAACCAAGATAGGGAACTACAGACCAATCTCCCTCATGAACACCGATGCAAAAATACTCAATAAAATACTCGCAAATCAAACCCAAGAACACATCAGAAAAATCATACACCATGATCAAGTAGGTTTCATCCCAGGGATGCAGGGATGGTTCAACATATGAAAATCCATCAATGCAATCCACCATATAAACAATCTGAAAAAGAAAAACCACATGATCATCTCACTAGACGCTGAAAAAGCCTTTGACAAAATCCAACACCCCTTCATGATAAAGGTCTTGGAGAGATCAGGGATAACAAGAACATACCTAAACATAATAAAAGCAATATACAGCAAACAGACAGCCAACATCAAACTAAATGGAGAAAAACTCAATGCGATTACTCTAAAATCAGGAACAAGACAAGGATGTCCACTCTCTCCATATCTCTTCAATATTGTATTTGAAGTTCTTGCTAGAGCAATAAGACAACAAAAGGAAACCAAGGGGATACAAATTGGAAAGGGAGAAGTCAAACTTTCACTGTTTGTAGATGATATGATAATCTATGTAAGTGACCCAAAGAATTCTACCAGGGAACTCCTACAGCTGATATACACCTTTAACAAAGTGGCAGAATACAAAATTAACTGAAAAAAATCAGTAGCCCTACTATATATATACAATAAAGGGGATGAGAAAGAAATCAGAGAAACATCACCCTTTACAATAGCCACAAACAACAAAAAATATCTTTTGGTAACGCTAACCAAACAGTTAAAAGACCTGTATAACATGAACTTTGAGTCTTTAAAGAAAGAAATTAAAGAAGATACCAGAAAATGAAAAGATCTTCCATGCTCTTGGATAGGCAGGATCAACATAGTAAAAATGGCAATCTTACCAAAAGCAATCTACAGATTCAATGCAATCCCTATCAAAATACCACAACTTTGCACAGACCTTGAAAGGACAATCCTCAACTTTATATGGAAAAACAAAAGACCCAGGATAGCCAAAATAATCCTGTATAATAAAGGAACTTCAGGAGGCATCACCATTCCTGACTTCAAGCTCTACTATAGAGCTATAGTCATGAAAAACAGCTTGGTATTGGCACAAAAACAGACAGAAAGACCAATGGAATCTTTTTTTTTTTTTTTTTTTTTTGGTTTTTTGAGACAGGGTTTCTCTGTTTTGTTGGTCTCAAACTCACAGAGATCCACCTGCCTCTGCCTCCCAAGTGCTGGGATTAAAATTGTGTACCACCACTGCCCGGTGACCAATGGAATCTAATTGAAAACCCTGATATCAACCCACACACCTTTGAACACCTGATCTTTGACAAAGAAGCTTAAACTATACAATGGAAAAAAGAAAGCATCTTCAACAAATGGTGCTGGCATAACTGGATGCTGGCATGTAAAAGACAGCAGACAGATCCATATCTATCACTATGTACAAACTTAAGTCCAAATGCATCAAAGACCTCAGCATCAATCCAGCCACACTGAACCTCTTAGAAGAGAAAGTAGGAAGTACCCTTGAACGAATTGGTACAGGAGACTGCTTCCTGAACATAACACCAGTAGCACAAACACTGTGGTCAACAATTAATAAGTGGGACCTACTTAAACTGAGAAGCTTCTGCAAGGCAAAGGACACAGTCAACAAGACAAAAATGACAGCCCACAGAATGGGAGAAGATATTCACCAACTCCAATCTGACAGAGAGGGCTGATCTCCAAAATTTACAAAGAACTCAAGAAAAGTGGGGTAGAGAATTCTCAATAGAGGAGTCTAAAATGGCTGAGAGACACTTGAGAAAGCACTCAACATCCTTAGCCATCAGGGAAAGGCAAATCAAAACAACTCTGAGATACCATCTCACTCCTGTCAGAATGGCTAAAATCAAAACCACTAATGACAATTTATGCTGGAGAGGATGTGGAGAAAGGGGAACACTCCTCCACTGCTGGTAGAAATGCCAACTTATGCAGTCACTGTGGAGATTGGTATGGAGACTCCTCAGGAAAATGGAAATCAGTCTACCACAAGATCCAGCAATTCCACTCTTAGGCATATGCCCATACAATAAGGACATACTCATACAATAAGGACATCTGCTCAGCTATGTTCATAGCAGCATTATTTGTAATAGCCAGAACCTGGAAGTAACCCAGATGCCCCTCAACTGAAGAGTAGATAGAGAAAATGTCCTACATCTACACAATGGCAGGAAAGAAAAATGGAATTTTGAAATTTGCAGGCAAATGGATGGCACTAGAAGAAACCATCCTGAGTATGGATTTTAGACATGGAGCAGGGGATTGTCAGCCTACAATCCCACCGCTAGAGAGTCTGGGAAGCAGGGAGGACCCTAAAAGAGATATGCATGGTAACCCAGAAAAGGGTTATTGGAGGGGATCTCCTGATTGGATTAGGAGCAAGGGGGAGGCAAGGGGAGAGGGAGATGGGAAAAAGAGGAGAAAGAGAGGGGGAGAAGAGGAGGGGAGAGGAGGACACGGGAGAGCAGGAAGGTTGAGCCAGGGCAAGAATAGAGAAGGATGAGAGATACCATAATAGAAGGAGCCATTATAAGGTGGAGGAGAGATCTGGCACTAGTGAGATCTTCACAGACCTACAAAAACAATACCAACTGGCATTAAGGCTACCTTAAATGCCCTCCCCTGATAATGAGACTGATTATTACCTTATATGCCATCCTAGAACCCTCATCCAGTGGCTAACGGAAGCAGAGGCAGACACCCACAGCTAAAAACCAAACTGAACTCCTGGAATCCAGTTGCAAAGAGGAGTGATGAGCAAAGGAATCAAGACCAGGCTGGCGAAACCCACAGAAGCAGCTGACCTAAACAAGGGGGAATGCATGGACCCCAGACTGGTGACTGAGGGGCCAGCATGGGACTGATTCAGACACCACTCCCCCCAAACCTGGGTGTCAGAGAAGAGGCCTCGGCAATCTATGGGACCTTAGAGAGTAGAACAGTATTTATTCCTGGCATACAAATGGACTCTGGGAGTCCATTCCACATAGAGGGAAGCTCTCTCAGCCTGGACACATGGGGGAGGGCCTAGGCCCTGCCCAGGATTATATGACAGACTCTGAAAATCCCTCATGGAAGGTCTTACCTTCTCTGGGGAGCAGAAGAGAGATGGAGTGGGATGGGGGTTTGGGAGGAATGGGGGGCCAGGGGAGGAAGGGAGGGAAAGGGAACTGAGAGTAACATGTGTAAAAAGTTAAATAAAAAAAAAGAAAGAAAGAAATGGGTTCATTTAATTTTGAGAACTAGTCAGTAATATACCTGAGCTGTTGGCCAGACAATTATAATTAAGCCTTAGATGGCTATTTGGGAACTGTCAGGAGGGATGAGAAACCTCCATTTACAGAGACAGTAGGCTTTTGTTTTATTTTTTACCTTAAATAGGTGAAAGAAGATTAGGAAAAACAGAGGGCTCCACACCGCTTCTCTGATTTTTGAGAGTATGTAGCCCAGGCTGGTGTTGAACATGAGCTCCTGGTCCTCCTGCCTCCTATCTTAAAAGTGCTGGGGTCAAAGGATGAGACAACACACACTAGTAGAATTGACTCTTCAGTATCTCAACATATTTCAGAGACAATCTTCTCAACATTAACAGTCTATTACATTTCTCATTATATACATATGTATATACATACAGAAATACACACACATATACACAAATCAGTGAAAATACCCAGGGACATCTAGGGCTAGCGTAGAGTTATACAGTTCTGTTGTAGAATGCTTGACAAGCATGTACAAGCCCCACTACCATCCACCAAGAAGAATAAAACAATCTAGACAAACTTGGTAGGATAGCTAACCATATGAAAAGCTCCAAGTGTGAGAAAACCTGATAATATTCCAGAAGAGGCAAAGAAAGATAAAATAGAATTAATAGGGCTACTTTCATTAGGCAAAGAGAAAGAAGGAAAGCTGGGCATTGGTGCGCACGCCTTTAATCCCAGCACTCAGGCGGATCACTGTGAGTTCGAGGCCAGCCTGGTCTACAGAGCGAGTTCCAGGACAGCCTCCAAAACAATACAGAGAAACTGTGTCGGAAAAAAAAAAAAAAAAAAAAAGAGAAAGAGCGAAAGAGGGGAGACAGCTTAAAGAATGGGAGTAAGGGTGGGAAGACAGAGTTCACTAAGTTTCTATGTAATACCTAACAGGTAAAACACATTTGTAGAGCTAAAAACTGAAATGAGCATTCATGTAAAAGTCAGCCAAAAATTGCAAACATTCTGTTTTCTCAGATTTTTAATGCGTCTAAGCTCTACATCCACATGAAAAGATGAGGAGATTGTGGTTAAAGGGGGGGGGTCATAAATAATTTTTCTTCTTGGCTCATCTGCTTTTACAATCTTCCCCCTTTCTTTACTCATGGATTGCTGCCAGCACCAAGTCTGCAGGTATTTCAGTAAGGCAGGCAAGCCCTTAGTAACTACAAACCCACACTGTCACATACCTACCTGAGTGAAATCTGTGTATGAGGAACCATGACATTTAAATAGAAATAGAATAGAGCTCTCTTTGAGCTCAAGGCCAGCCTAGTCTCCATAGGAAGTTCTAGACAATGGCTACATCAGGCTTGATAGCACAAACCTTTAATCTTAGCATTTGGGAGTAAAAGGCGGGGGATCTCTCTGAGATTGAGGCCGTCTCAGGATATCGAGGACTACACAGAGACCCCTGTCTCAAAAACAAAAAAAACAAGAACAAAACATTGGTTGCTCTTGCAAATGGTACTCAATTTCTGACACCCACATGGCAGCTTACAACCATCTGTAACTCCAGCTCAAGGGAATCCAATCCCTGTATTCTGTCCTGAGGCACCAAGCACACAGACATATTTGCCAGCAAAATGAAGAAAATATTTTTTTAAAAATCATAATTCTAGTGGTCTAAATATGTGGTTTGACAGATACTTCTATAAAACTGGACATAGAGGTGTATGCCTGTAATTCCAGCTACTTGAGACATTAAGAGAATTTTGAGTTCAATTTCAACTACAGAGTGAGACGCACGCACGCAAGCTAAAAAGATAGCTCATTGCACGGGCTGGAGAGATGGTTCAATGGCTAAGCACTGGTTAGTCTTCCAGAGGACCCAGGTTTGATTCCCAGCACCCACATGATGGCTCACAACTATCTGTAACTCCTGTTACAGGAACTCTGATACCCTCTTCTGAACCTCAAAGGGCAGTAGGCACAAAAGTGGTATGTGTGTGTGTGTGTGTGTGTGTGAACAGTTAAAACACCCATACACATAAAATTAAAATAAGCCAAGACGACAGATGGCCTGAATTTAAATCCTAGAGCCCAGATGGCGGGAAAGGGATAACCGAATCTCACAAATTGTCCTCTGACCTCCACACATGTGCCATGGCACTTATGTACCTATATACATTTGTGTACATATATAAACACAAACATAAACAAGAAAAAATATGCATACAAAAACTCCAAAAGGATGGAGAGATGCTTCAGTGATAAAGAGCATTTGCTATGCAAACATGAATACCAGAGTTCAGATCCTAGCAACTAGGAATGATCAAGTCAGATAAACCAGGAGTGATCTCACTTGCACCTGCAATCCCAGCACTCTGGGGCATGTAGACAAGATCACTGAGCCTTCCTGACTGCCAACAAAGCAGAAAAATGAGCTCTAGCTTCAGGAGAATCCTCTTGAGCTGGGAGCGCAGATTGAGCTAGCTGACATGGATGCAAGGGTAACATCTGAGCTACGTTTCCAGCCCCAAAAGTTGTTGTTTCCTAAGTGATTTTTTTCCTGCTTTGAGCCTGCCTGCTACCATTTAAACTAAGAAATGTGCCTCCAGTCTCACAAAACTAAAATTAGCGACTACAGTAAGGAAAAAGGAGAATGTTTATCATTTTTTCCAACATTCCTAACAAAATTCAAAGACAAGTATGCCTTGGAAAAGTGGTCACCCCAGAATGGTATTAACAAAGTTATCTTGCTTAAAAAACTAAACAATATCAGTTAGCAGAAGAGCAGGAAAAAATGAAAGATCTTATTTTTGTTCTATACGAACTCCAATTTTTACTCTAGGTACCTGTTTTCTCTTTAATTCCCATTACACCTGTATCAGAATAGTTAAAGCACACTTTAACATTACTGTTTTAAAGATGGGCTACTACTTCAGAGACCGACCTGCCTCCCTATATTCAACAATGTACCAAAGAGAAACCAGCTGTGTTTTAATCTGGGTATAAGCTATGAAAACAATCCAGAGGACAAATTTATTCTATTAACAATTCATATGATATAATCAAGTGAGGCAATGGTATTCAAATGTTCTTATAAAAATGAAGTGCTAAAAAAGTCAACTTTACAAAATGACTTCACGAAAGTCATTTCCAATCTGTATAGGCTTCCCAGGCTGTTGTAATATTCTAAAAACATACATTACCTTTCTAGAAATAGAAGAGACATTCAAACCAAATCTCTGTGCTCTTTCCTTTAGTTTATCCAGGTTAACCTACAAAAATAGAGATACATTAAAAAAATAAGAATAAGATAAAGAAAAGGCAGAAATTATGGTCTAAAACTGAGTTCAAAAAAGCCTACTGACATCAAACATACCCTATGCGACAAACTCAGGAACTAAGTGACACCTACTCATCCCAATGATAATAAAAAGTCTCTTCTGAAATGTGGTGACGATGAAGGATTGAGCTCTAACTCCTTTACTCATCAATGGTGGAAAGGCCAAACTACCATATATACAAACCATTACCTCTAAAAATAAATGCATCATTCACAGTTCCAATTCATGAATTCCTACCACACAATCTCTAAAAGTAATTTGCTTGTTTGACTGGTTTCTAGTTTTCTAAGAAAGGCCCACTATGAAGTCCAAGATAGCCTTGAACTCACTATATAACCCAGCATGGCCTCAAACTTACAGCAATCCTCCTGCCTCAGCCTCCTGAATGCTGAGATTCCAAGCGTATACTGTCACACTAAACTCTGTTAAGTGATTCCTAATTGTATCTTCAACAAAGACAATTTTAGAAGACAAATGATACTGCTCAACTCAATTCTTTTTTTCTTGGAAGCCTTGGTATGATCATTTAGAACATGTTAACTAATAATAACAGTAACAAAAATTTCAATTTTAGTTACAACACTAACTATAGCAGGATTTCATAGTTGAATATATTCTATCACAACACATTTCTATTTTTAAAACATGCTAAGTAGTCACAATGGTCCTGAAAATACTACTCTAGTTCTACATTTTTACTCTCATTCATCTTTTTTGTTTTTAATGACATCAGACCTTGTAGCCTTGGCTTGCTTGGAATTTACTAAGTGGACCACTGACTCCTGCATAAGGATCCTCCGCCTCCCAGGCACTGGTTTTTAAGAGACAAAAGGCTGAGGATGTAGTTCAGCTGGTAAGGTGCCTCCTTAGCATGCACCCTGGGGCATGCCTGCCATCCCCCCATTCTTGAGGTAGAGGAGAGATACCCGAAGTTCAAGGCCATCCTCAGATGAAAGCAAGACTGATGCTAGTCTAGGAATCATGAGACCCGGTTTCAAACAATTAACTGACTTTTTAAAAAAAGAACAGTATATGGATAGAATTTAAGTTGTTTCCACAGACTCTTCATAGTTATTAAGAATCAGGCACTAGGGGTGGGGGTGGGGGGCGGCGTTAGAGAGATGGCTCAGCAGTTAAGAGCACTTCCAGAGGTCCTGAGTTCAATTCCCAGAAACCACATGGTGGCTCACAGCCATCTATAGTGGGATCTACTGCCCTCTTCTGGTCTGCAGGCGTACATGCAGATAGACCACTCACATACATAAAATAATAAATTCTAAAAAAAAAAAAAAAGAATCAGACGCTGGTGCTGGTGAAGTAGCTCAGCAGGTGAAGGTGTTTGCTCCACAAGCCTGGCGGGTTATCCTCAGAACCTGAGTCCAGATGAAGAACCAACTCCACAAGGCTGTCCTCTGATCACCACACACGCACTGGGGCAACCCCTCTCCAAAAACAAATCATTAAAAAAGTGTTTGGTTTGGTTTAGTTTTAAACCAGGCATGGTGGTGCACACCTTTAATCCCAGTACTTGGGAGGCAGAAGCAAGTAGATTTTCGAGTTCAAGGTCAGCCTGGTCTATAGAGTGAGTCCCAGAACAGCCAGGACTACACAGAGAAACCCTATCTCAAAAAAAATAAATAAATAAATAATGGAAATTTAGGCACTACCAAAATCTGTAAGGCCTAAAACTTGAGGGTTATCTTTTAGCTAATAAAACTCTACTTACTCTTTCAAAATGATGGCTGGTAGGAAAGAAGGTTATCTATAGTAACTTGAAGACGTGGCAATTTTTCTATGTTCCCCAGTCTTCAAACACTTAAAAATCAAGGTACACTATACTGAAAACAGTTACCAAGCTCATGACCTCGAGTCTCCTATAGACAAAGTCTATCTTTAGAACTACACAGAATTAAGATCGGCTTGCAAGAGAAAAAAAGATTTCATACCATAGGCTTGGTATCAGATGGCAGACCTAAGGGGAGAAAAATGTTTAATTACTTAATATTGTTAAAACTCATAAAATTAAATCTTCAAATCAAATTAAGAGCATAAACATGACACACAAGATAAAAACCTTAAAGACATACATGAGACTGTCTCAAAAATCAAATTAATTAAAAATAGAATTCCTACAACAGAATTGATAAGTTACCTCCGTAGATTCTTTTGTGGTTATTTGACATGGGCTGGGCTGGAGAGATGGCTCAGCCATTAAAGGCTAGGCTCACAACCAAAAATATAAGAATTTGACATTGGTGCTGGTGACTCAGCAGGTAAAGGTTTATCCCCAGAGTCCAAGTAAAGGAGAAAAAAAGAGAACCAACTCCATCTAAGTTATCTTCTAGACATGGGTTCAAGAAACTGAAAAACATACATCCACCTATACAAAAACTTAAAAACAAATATTCACAGCATCATTAACTGTATCAGACAAATAGTGAAAGCAATAAACAATTATCAGTTAATAACTGGTTAAATAAAACAGACCATATCCACATAATGGAATGTATAATAAGCAACAAAAGGGATAAAATATTCTTTAATACCCATCTTGGGAACATGTTAGGCTGAGAATGATGCTCAGTGGCAAAGTACTATTTATACACAAACAGGTAAGACGCACATGCCCTGTGGAGGTGGCACAGCCTTTATCCCAGCATTTGGGAAGCAGAAGCAGGTGGACCTCTGAGTTGGATGCCAGCCTCGTCTACAGAGACAGTTCCAAGACAGACAAGGATACACAGAGAAACCCTTGTCTTAAAACAAAACAAAAAACAAAAACAAAAAAACCTAAACATCAAAAATGGGCATACAGAAGGGGACTAGTAGGGCAGATCTGTAATTCGGGAGGCTAAAGGAAAAAGATGGTAATTAACACTGGGGTAGAAGAGGGAATGAAGAATCACTGATAATAGGTACAAGATTTCTTTTGTGGGTAGTAAAAATCAGACTCACTGGAATGTTCAAAGACCTCTGAATAAAAACCCCAATGAGTTACAAATTGTATGTATGTATGTATGGTGGTTAAACGGCAAGAAGTGCCACACAAAAACGTGGACATTTGAACACCTGGTCCCCTAGCTAGTAGTGGTGTTTAAGGAGGTTCAGGAAAGTGTGGCCTTCCTGGAGTGGGCTTTGAGGAAAAAAAAGCCTAGCCTAATTCTAGTTCACTTTCTATGCTCTGTGCCTATGTTTCAAGATATGAGCTCTCTGCTCCACCATGATGGACTCCTATACTCCTGGATTCATCAGCCAAAATAAATTCTGTCTTCCTCAACTTGCCTCTCATCATGATGTTTTACCATAACAGAAAAGTAACAATACAGTATTTATATAGCAGAGGATGACCTCAAACCCCAAACCCTCCATCATCCACTTTTCCACCCTCAAGAACTTGAATTACAGGTAGGTACCACTATACCCAAGGATAATTATCTGTTCCAAACAGCAACTGGGCCCCTGAAACCCTAGCACAACTGATTTCATAATGGAAGCACATTCAGGCTGTAAAACTCAGCACATAGACCACATCATATGCCAAAATTAAAACAAAGGCCTAACCCATCAAATTCCATAGTTCTAAGAAAGTCTCTAATGTACTAACCATGCTTTTTGGCTTCTGTAGCTCTACTCCTGGCTAACTGTTCTTGTTAACTGAAGTATTACCAACCAAGGACATTGTTTCTGTGCATAAAAGCTCACCCTGGTAAAGGCTTGGACACTGGGATCCCAAACACCAAGTTACCAGCCAGATAATAAGGACTTTCTTTTTTCCTTTAAAAAAAACTTTTTATTTTTAATTTTATGTGCATTGGTGTTTTGCTTGTCTGTGTGAGGGTGTCGGGTCCCTTAAAACTAGCATTACAGACAGTTGTGAGCTGTCATGTGGGTGCTGGGATTTGAACCCAGGTCCTCTAGAAGACCAGTCAGTGCTCTTAATCGCTAAGCCATCTCTCCAGCCCAATAAAGACTTTCTATTGGCTTAAACCTATATCTGAGCAGTCTTCTCTGGGAGCTATCCCACAACAAAATTTTTCAAACTTTTAACTAACCTTTATCTCATAAGAGGTTCCCTAACTCCCCACTATAGACATTTACATGGTAACTATTGAATGTCTTATGCTCTGGTTCAAAATAGTATTTCTTTTTACATTTCCTAAATTCTTCTAAGTCTTCTAAGACTTATTCTGTAGTTTGTTTTTTGAGACAGGGTTTCTCTGTAGCTTTGGAGCCTGTCCTGGAACTTGCTCTGTAGACCAGGCTGGCCTCAAATTTACAGAGACCCACCTGTCTCTGCCTCCCTAGTGCTGGTGTTAAAGGTGTGCACCACCATCACCCAGCTTATTCCATAGTTCTAATATGTCAGAATGTATAAATAATACTTATATATTGCTTTAGTGATTCCTTTACAGACTATTAATTTTAGCTTTCTTGGGGGTATGGGAAAGAATTGTTTTTTTGTTTTATTTTGTTCTTTTTTTTTTTTTTGCTTTTTGTTTTTGTGGTATATTGAGACAGGGTCTCTCTACACAGCCCTGACTATCCTGGAACTCAGAAAGATCCATCTGCCTCTGTCTCCCAATGCTGGCTCAAAGGCTTGTGCCACCATGACTGGTCTTGAGAGTCTCTCTGTAAATCAGGTTGGTCTTGAATCTGTGGCGATTCTTCTGCTTCAGCCTCCCAAGTGCTGGGATTACAGCACTTGGGCCTCATCATCTAGCTTAATTTTTGCTTTCATTTTTCTTCATAAAGCATCATCATTTAAGTCAACTCTATACTACCCATACCAATTCTACTGCATTTCTTTTGTTATAACCAATAGTCACAATATATGTCATTTCTAAAATATTAGTGACGGCAGCAAGCATTTTTCTTATTCTTTTTTAGAGTGCTGGGAACAATTGCATGGTTATGCTCCTAGCCTTGGTGTTTTTGCAAGTACAGCAACACAACTCTTTGGGACATATTTTCTTTCTTTTTTTTTTTAAAGAATTATTTATTTATTATGTATACAGTGTTCTGTCTGCGTGAATGCCTACAAACCACAAGAGGGTAACAGATCTCATTACAGACGGCTGTGAGCCACCATGTGGTTGCTGGGAATTGAACTCAGGACCTCTGGAAGAGCAGAGCAGGCAGTGCTCTTAACCTCTGAGCCATCTCTCCAGCCCGGTACATATTTTCTTAACACATTAAATTACTGAAAGGTCACAAGATAACAGGATTGGATTGTGGCTACATTAAATCCTTGAGAACAGGTGCTCTATTCTTCTCTAAGACACAACTTAGAAACCATGTGAGGTGATGTATGCCTTGAATCCCAGCACTCAGGAGGCAGAATCTCTGAGTTCAAGGCCAGCTTGGTCTATAGAGAGTTCCAGGTCAGTCAGAGAGACCCTATCTCAAAAAAAAAAAAAAAAACTCGTATTTATTGTATGGATTTTTTTTAAAGGCAAAGTCATTCAAACTTCCAGTAACAGAACCTGGTGAATACAAACAATTCAGTATATATTCTTCTGATCTTTTCTTCATACCCACATACTTCCTCTCTTATGAATAAAACAGTAACATATCTGGTGATATGATTATAGAACTTGCCTTTTCACTTATCTTTCTAACTGATAAATATTTTATACCTCTTTGAGGCGGGTAAGTTTTAAGGATCAAACCCAGGGCCTTTAATATGCTAAGCATGCATTCTTCTTCTAGGCTATATTCCCAGCATCTAGAATTTTTGATAAGAGTCCCATGCAATATAAATTGGCCTCAAACACCCTATGTAGCTAAAGATGACATGAACTTGATCCTCATGCTTCCACTATCCAAATGCCAGTATTTCAGGTATGCACTATAATGCCTGGTTTATAAAATACGAGGTCTCAAAACCAGAACCTCTTGCATGCTACCTAATAAACTGAGATACATACCCAGTCACTAGGCCCTTCTTTTTTTTTTTTTTTTTAAGATAGCCCTACCCACCCCCAGTTTTTTTCCAGATGGGATGGGGTTTCTCTCTGTGTAGATCCAGCTGTCCTAGAACTCACTCTGTAGATCAGGCTGGCCTCAAACTCAGATATCCAGCTACCTCTTCCTCCCAAGCGCTGGGATTAAAGGTGAGTGCCACCACACCCAGCTTAAGACAGTTTGTTGTTGTTGTTTTGTTTGCTTGTTTTTACTACCTAGCTAAGGCTGGATTTAAACCAACAATTCTCTTGCCTTAGTCCCAGTGCTAGGATTGCAGGAATACATTGCTCTACCCTAAGTTAAAATAATATATTTTGAATATATGGGAGGCCAGAAAACAATCTCAGGCATGGTTCCTCAGGCCCTGTCCACTTTGTTTTGTTTTATTGAGACAGGGTCGGACTCTCATTGCCCTAAGGTTCACCAATTAGGCAGGTTGGCTGGCCAGAAGGTCCCTAGGACTGTAAGTACACATCACCATATTCTGCTGTTTTTTAAATCTGCGTTCTGGGGCTCAAACTCTCCTCAAGCACTTTACTCATTCACTGAGACACCTCCTCTGCCCTTAAAATATCACTTTAATAGTCTATACAGTCTACTATTCTATAGTATACACTGAATTAATCCTATATTAGAAAATTTTTCCAATTATTAATCAATGTATATAATAACATAAGCCTCGTGGCTAAGTCTATCAAAGACTACTTCTTTGTTAAGCTCTTAAAAGTAAAATTGTGAAGTTAAATATAGTCTCCGTCACTTTAGCACTTAATGTTAGCTCAGAGCCTGAAAAAGTACACAATAATGTTATGCTAGAAAGACATGGAAATAAGTCAACAAGGTACCAGAAATTTCTTAGATGTCCTAGGAAAGGAAAACAAGTGGTGAGATCTCCTTTCTCATAATTTCAGAACCTTCTCTTAATTGTCCCTGAGGTCTTAAGAGGTGTAAAAGCTATGACTCTTAAGGGATTCTAGAACTAACAAACTTACTTTATTTGGAGGAATGGAATCTATGCCAGAAAAGAGAGAAAGTAAACTTTCTCAGAAGAACCTCAGCATTCTCACCTTTTGTTGGAACAGAAGAAATCCCAAACCTGTAGGAAGAAAAGACAAGCTGAATTTTAGGAAGCTGTTCACACTCTTAGTTGTCTGTGTCCGTGTCAAGGGTACATGACACTTCTTCCTTGTGATCTCAAACTTTGCAATCATTAGCTAATTCTAACAACCCCATGAAAGAGGTTCAGTTGACTTTCCTTCTCACCAGAGTCCAAGAGTACACTAAAAGAAGTTCTTAGACTCAGGAGCAGCTGTCAGTCCCTGACTCTCACCTATTATAAACCCTGACCATGATGACAAAACCCAATACACAGCTAACATAATCAAATCAGCAGAAATGTTCTGACCCAAACTGTGTTCATTAATTTTAATGAGAACACTGCTTCGCTTAAAATCAACAATTATGTCTAGAAACAAAGATCTGACTTCCTACACCTTTATAACGTCTCCACCTTGTGTCCAAAAGGCTAGAAACACTCACCTAGCTGCCCGCGCAGCCTTCTTACTCTCCAAGCTTACAGGTACATTGAATCGTTCAGCCCTCTTCTGCATTCTCTAAGCGATGATGAATAAAAATGAGAGAAAACTGTAATTTCTTGTTTTAAAAAAAGTTGGTCATTTCTTAAGGTCTAACTGAAAATACTGACACATTAGCAGTAACCATCCTTAAGCTTAACACAACAACTGTTTCCAGAAAGCGTGAGAGTATGCTTGGTTCCAGGACATGTAATTTAACAGTTAAAAAACACTACTTCACTGAATTCTAAAGTAATTTCACAAATTTCTACTTTGCACAGAGCAGTGGCAGTGCACACTTTTTAATCCCAGCACTCAGGAGGCAGAGGCAGGTGGATCTGAGTTCAAGGCCAGCCTGGACTTCAGAGTGAATTCCAGGACAGCCAGAGCTACAGAGAAACACTGTCTCAAAAAACCAAAGCAAACAAAACAAAGAAGCAAACAAACCCCTCTATTTTGAAAGTATAAAGCAGAACACAAGATCTCAAATGAAACCTGTTTTCATACATCTTGAAATAAGAATCCAAAGAAATTTCACTCTCACCAGCTACCAATTAACGATTTAAAAGGAACATCTGCTATTGTTACTATTCCAAGACATAATCCTCTCCAACTCTAATCCTATGCCAATAAAGTTACTATTAAGATCACAGTGGTATATGTAACAGATGACTGTTTTAAAGGCAACTCCTCACTATGCCAGCCAAAGTATTTTCCAGAGTAGGTAGAGAAAGAAACATTTACTTATTTTTAATTCTGTATACATGCATGGCTTGTATGCATCTATGCTACAACACATGGAGAAATCACTTTGCTCCCTTCTAACACGTGGTTCCAACCTGGGTTGTCAGGCTCTAGCCACAGGCACCTTTACCCACAGGGCTAATTTAATAGCCCTAAGTGAAACATTTTAAATGATGCAGATAGAAGGCAGGGTTAAAAACAGATGGCCAGGCACAGTGACACATTCCTAGAACCCCTAGGAGACTGAAGTAGAAAGATTATGTTTGGGGTCAGCCTAAGCTACACAGTAAGATGCTGTTTCAAAAAAACAAAAACAGGGACTCGATGGGTAAAAGTACATGTTGTGAAAGTCTTATAATCTGAGCTAGAAAGCCCCAGAACCCACATAAAAAGTCAAATATGCTAGTACACATCTGTAAACCAAACACTCCCATTGCAGGATGGCAGAGATCTGCTGGAAGCGCCTGGGCCAGTCAGCCTGAGGCACGCAACACAGCTGCAGAAGCAGGAGACCATGACAAGGACTGGGAACACACTTAGCTAGATGACTAAGGTTGATCTCTGGAACCCACATGCTAGAAGAGAACCAATCCCTCCAACTTGTCCTCTGACCTGTACACACACAAACACATACACACACCCCATTGATAAATAAAAAAAATTAAAATTTTAAAAATGTTTTTCAAAGAGAGATAGACAGGTTCCCTATCTCAACAAACTCTGGAAAATTGTCCTCGCCTCTACATGTGTACCATGGCATTCATGCATTCCCACCCCCCACTCCAATAAATAAATAAAAAAGAATGAGAGAGATGAGAGAGGGGATTGCTACTAAGAATGCTTACCTCAGTTTGAGGTATTCCAGATGTAATTTTTACCACCTTCTTTTCTGATGCCCTGGAAAAGACAGATTTTTTGTTTGTTTTTGTTTTTCCAGTAAGGGTTTCTCTGTGTAGCTCTGCCTCTGACTCCTGAGTGCTGGTATTAAAGGCACGCATCACCACTGCCCAGCTGAAGACAGATCTTTAAAAATCAGAAAACTGCTATTTTAAACCAAAACCTTAGAAATGTGCAAGAATTCACCTGAGTTGTGTCCTCTGCTCCATATGTGTCTACCACCCGTAATCTAAAGAAATATTAAGTCCACAAGAACCCTGGTTCCTTGAACTGTCATCTACTGAGAGGAAAAAATTAAAAGAAAACTAAGCTACTTTAAGGCTTAAGAAAGTAACCATCAAAGAAATCAGGCTAAACGTACTGGGTTAAAGGGACTAAATCATTCCATTTGCTTTTAAGAACTTCACAGTTACTTTTGAACTAAACACTCTTTCTCCAACCTTTAATTAAATAGATGCTCTCAACTTTCATCACAATATTTAGCCAGCGATGTACAAGCCCTGGTTTCCTTCTTTTGTAAGTGCCTATTGCTCCCGTGGGATTTTAGTCCTAGCTAAAACAGTCAAAGCAGAACAAATAAAAATGCCACAGGAAGTGGGAAGAAAAAAGGCCAAGGAGATGGGGTGTTGAATTAGGAAAACATGGTGAGTTACTGGTCAAAAGGTTTAAGAGAAAACAAAAGAAGGGGACCACAGGGGCAGGAGACAAAGTTCGGAAGTCCCCAGGATAAATGGAAGGGCATTAACTCTCTAGCAAACAACTCCCATAAAACCATGGGTCATAACCAGTCTCATTAAGGTCCCTTATTTAGAGACATGGGCAGCTTTTGTTCCAATATACCAAACACTTTTCCCATTTGATGCCCTGAAAGGTAGTAATGGTTTAATGACATTTTCAGAGGAAGCAATTCTGGAACAGGACCTGACTCTGTCCTCCATTCTTTTGTTGGAGGTCCTCAGACCAACAGGAAAGCAACGGATGCCCCCTGCTGACCATAACTAAGTCCTACAGTATTCAACTTTCTTGACTCTCAAAGAAAAAAAAAAAAAGCCCTTAAAACTAGAAATAGAACTGTATTTACACATAACTTCAGACCAAAGATGATGTAAAGAGATTTCCTTTTGGATATATAACGGATTCAAATCAGTCCAGGAATATTCAGGCTGTTAAAGAAATCTCACCAACACTCCATTTCTCATTGCTGCTGTCTGAGATGGGACTTTTCAAACTCCTAATCCCCTTGCCTCCACCTCTCTAGTGTAGAGATTACAGATTACACTACACACTCCCCTACTTCTCTTTTTAAGACAGGGCCTCATCTTGTAACCCTGGCTGGCCTGTGATTTTCTGTATAGACTTGGATGGTCTTGATCTGCCTGCCAGTGTTGAGATTAAAAGCATGGCCACAGGCAGACATGGTCACACACATGTTTAAATCCTGCGTTTAAGAGGCAGAAGCAAGAGGAAGAGGATCTCTATGAATTCAAGGTCAGATTGGTTTATATATCAAATTCCAGGGCAGCCAGGTCTATGGAGACCCTGTCAAAAAAACAAACAAACAAAAAAAAACAAAACAAAACAAAACAACAACAACAACAAAGGCACAGACCACTAGGCCCAACAAGACTGTTATTGTAATGAAATTAGACTTCTGGTAAAACATAAACTTCTGTGACCATTTCCTAATTAAGACAGAGAGGCCAAGTATGGTGGCACACACCTTTTAAATCCCAAGGAGCAGGAGACAGAGGAAGGCAAAGACAGTCTTCTCCATCAACTTTGGATAATGGCTTCCACCTTCTCATTTGGTTTGTTTTTTGTTGTTTTTGAGACAATATCTCCAGTACCAGAGGATGACATTGACCTCTCTCATGCTGGTATTATAAACACAGAACACTGCATCTAGTTTACGAATTGCTGGGGGTTGAACCAGGGCTCTGTACATACTAGGCAAACTCTCTATAACTCACCCACAATCTCAGGCTCCATGTTCACAATGAAAAACAATCATCACAGTAGACCTCAAAGCAGAAAGGGAACCCAAGAGCAAACTTCCTCATATTAAATACCAATTCCTTTGGACACAATAAACTCGGGCAATAAATATACATAACATCAAAGTACTCAAGGGAGATTTCCATTCTTCACTGGCTAATTTATCTAGTCACATACAAAAAATATTCCCCTAACGTCAGGGGTGTGAGTCACATAATTCACAGGATGAAAAATCAATCAATCAATCTCTCTCTCTCACACACACAGGTATATATGTATGTGTGTATATATACAAATACACACACACACACACACACACACACACACACATATATATATGGAATTTATTGGAATGACTTACAGGCTGCAGTTCAACTATCCAACAGTGACTAGCTATGAACAGAAAGTCCAAGAATCTAGTAGTTGTGCCGGGTGTTAGTGGTGCACGCCTTTAATCCCAGCACTCGGGAGGCAGAGGCAGGCGGATCTCTGTGAGTTCAAGGCTAGGCTGGACCGACAGCCTGCAAAATAATACAGAGAAACCCTGTCTCGTAAAAGCCAAAAAAAAAAAAAAAAAAAAAAAAAAAGAATCTAGTAGTTGCTCAGTCCCACGAGGCGGGATGTCTCCTCAGCTGGGCTTCTGTACATGCTGGAATCCAAAACAAGAAGGCTCCAATGCCAGAAAAGGAATGGATGTGCTGACAAGGTGAGGACATGTAGGCGAAGAACAAATGAATCCTTCCCTTTCAGCAGGAGGTGTGGCCTAGATTAAAGGTGTGTCTCCTCACCTCAACATCAGGATCAAAAGCCTATGACTTCCAATCTTAAGATCCAGATCACAGGTGTGCCCTCCATTTCTGAATTATAGCTCATTCCAGATATAGTCAAGTTGACAACCAAGAATAACTATCTGTTGGGGAAGTCTTATGTCAATAAAGCACTGTCTGGCCTATAGGGAATCTAGATGGGAGGGACTAGGAGTCCAGGAGAACTCTGGGAAGGAGAAACACAGGAGTTCGACATGTAACCGCCATGGGGTAGGAAGCCCGGAACTATTCTCCGGTAAGAGAAATACTTAGATTAACAATTATGGGGTAAATACTTAAGTCAGAGCTAGCCAGTAAGAAATGAGTAAGGCCAACAGCTTCATAATTAATATAGCCTTCTGTGTGTTTATTTGGGACTGATGCGGATCGAGAACCAGGCTGGTGGGAGGCATTCTCTCAAGGAAAAGGTTTCCCATAACAAAATGGTACCAGAAGTGGGGTTCACTCCTACACTATCACAATACACTCCTTGTCAACTTGACACAATCATATCTCCCTATATCATGATTAATTTCTAAATGAAAATACACAGGTCATAATAACACCTAAACATAATATATCTGTCCCATGTACAATTGCAAACACATTATAAATTTAGAACTGGTAGCAATGTTCCTTGAGGGAACATCCTTTTAGTATCTCAAACTTAAATATGATAACCACAAATATCTACGCAAATGCACTCTTAACAAAATACAACAGAACAGCCTTAGCTAGTATTTATAACTACCATCTACTACCCATTCTGAATTTCCTCCACCCTCTGCAAGCACCTCAGTAGGTCCTGACTCTTTTCCTGCAGGAGAGACCCACACCTTCATTCCTGGGGGGGGGGGGTCTGTGTCCTTTGTCATCCTGCGTGAATTAGACTGTTGTAGCTTCTCATGAACTTGAATCACAGGGTATGGTAGCACCAAAAGACGCCCTAAAGGATCTCCTACACTCCAGACATAATTCTTCTTACCTCCACTGTGGAGAGGCAATCCAATTTCCCCATGGTAATCTAGATCTATCCTTCTAACACTACTATTCCTCTCTTAGTCTGTTGGTTAAAGGGCATTAGAAGCCCAAAGTGACCAGGAATGAACTTCCAGTTCAATTGAATGCTTGCTGTGGCTCCTGACAGGAGCACTCCTACCTCTGGAACCAAGACTTCTAGACCAGCAGAATTTAAGGTTGTGGGAACAGAAAGCAAAAACATTCCTAGTGGGTCAATAGGGGTGGTAGGGAGTAGAACTTACTCCCTTTTCCACCCCTTGATTCCTGGACCCATGGATCCTGACTACAGGAGAAACAGTATCATATATTGGACATTGATTCAAAGCACATACTGCCTTCTGGAGAACCCTACCCCAGCCCTCCACCTAATTGGCACTGTAAAAGGCCAATCCATGTTTGTGTCAGGCCAGCTGCTTCAGAGCGGTGAGGAACATGGTGACCAATGGATTCCATGGTTATGGGCCCACTATGGCACTTCTCTGACTATGAAGTGAGTTCCCTGGTCAGAAACCAATACTGTTCGAGATACCATGTCAGTGGATAAAGCATTCTGTAAGTCTATGGATGGTGGTTTTGGCTTCATTACATGCAGGAAAAGCAAGTCCATAACCAGAATAAGTATCTACTCCAGTAAGGACAAAACACTGTCCTTTCCACAGAGGAAGTGGTCCAATGTAGTCAACCTGCCACCAGGTTGCTGGCTGATCACCCCAAGAAATGGGTACCATATCTGGGACTCAGCGTTGGTCCCTGCCTTTGAAAAATCTGGCAATCAGCAGCAGCTGTAGTCACGATAGCCTTGGTGAGTGGAAGTGCATGCTGTTGAGCCCACGCACAAACCTCATCTCTGCCATCATAGCCACTGTGTTCATGGACCCATTGGGCAATGACAGGAATGGCTGAGGAAACAAGCTGACTGTCCATAGAATGGGTCATCCTACCTTCTTGATTACTGAACTCCTCAGCTGAAGTCACTTTTTGATGAGCATATACATATACACGTGGGACACAAGTGTCTTCAAATGCTTTACCCAGGTTCATACACTGCCTTTTATAATGAGATGCACTTAACAACGTTATTGGTACACACCTATAATACCAGCACTCAAGAGGCAGGGCAGGATGACTATGAGTTCTACGCCTTGCTAAGCTAAATAGAAGACCCAGTCTCAAAATAAATGACACCAATCATGCCTAATGTTCCAAAGTGCAAAATGGCTAAAAATTTGTGAAAAAAGTCCCCAATAAAATGTTTATGATTAACCTTGTAGGAAAATTTAAACAAACAAAAATCTACTCCTCCTTTTTTCTGTTTGGTTTTTGAAGATGGTTTTCTCTGTGTTAACAGCCCTAGCTGTCCTGGAACTTGGTTTGTAGAACAGGCTAGACACAAAATCACAGAGCTTCGCCTGCCTCTGCCTCCCAAGTGCTGGGATTAAAGGCGTGCACTGCCACCACCCACCAAAACCTACTTTTTTTTTTCTTTTGGTTTTTCGAGACAGAGTTTCTTTGTGGTTTTTGAGGATGTCCTGGAACTAGCTAGCTCTTGTAGACCAGGTTGGTCTCAAACTCACAGAGATCCACCTGTCTCTGCCTCCGGAGTGCTGGCATTAAAGGCGTGCACCACCAACACCTGGCCAAAACCTACTTTCTTCTTCTACTTTCTATTCTATCTTCTTTTCCTCCACTGTAAATAATAAATCAGAGAGAGTAAACTTACATGAGATAGAGCTTCTGCCAATCTCTCCCTCTTATAAAACTCCTTATACACAGTTTCACACTTTTCTACAAAAGCAGAGTTTTCTGTAAAAGTATAAAATTCTATGAATAAGGTTTTACAGGACTGGACATGGTAGAGCATGCCTTTAATCCCAGCTCTCTAGAGGCAGAGGGTGGTACTAACTAAAAGGTTTTATAGAAATTTATACTGCACAGGAAATCATGGATTCTAATCAAATAATCCATTACAGTGACTCACAAAGGAAAAAAGGCTAGAACAGAACTGACTGTATTGAAGCTAACCTGGTTCTAGTTACAGAGGAAAAACCCATTTTCTTCACTGGAGACATACCTAAAGCAGGCAGACCTTTCTAGAAATGTCTGACTTTATCAGAAATGAAAAGGTCAAGGGAATGTGTAACAAATAAACAGAATGAAGCTTTAAAGCAGTATTTTTTTTTAAAAGTACTACCTGGAAGTCTAAGTGTTTAATTGGTAAATGCTGCCATACGATCAACCCCAAGGGACTGAGTTCAAGCTCCAGTTTCCCTGTGAAAAAGACAGGTGTGGAGCTGGTGCCTAAAAGCTCAGCACTAGGAGGTAAAGGCAGGGGCTCACCAGCCCGTCACTCTACTCAAATGGGTGAGCTCTATACCAGTAAGAGACCAGGTCTCAAAGATTAGGTGGAGTTGGACACACGCCTGTAGTCAGGAGACAGAGGATAGCAGATCTCTGTGAGTTCAAGGGCTACATAGTAAGACCCTGCCTTCAAAAAACAAAAAAAAAAAGAAAGAAAGAAAGAAAACTAAGGTGGAGAGTGATTAGGGAAGACACTTGACATCATCTTCCACATATATATTTCACACTAGCACACTCAAAAATAAAACTATCTGCTCTTATTTAATTATTAAAAAGGGCTGGGTGTCACCCTGGTCTACCGAGCGAGTTCCAGGACAGCCTCCAAAACAATGCAAAGAAACCCTGTCTCGAAAAAACCAAAAAAAAAAAAAAAAAAGGGGGGGCTGGGTGTGATGGTACACGCCTTTAGTCCCAGCACCTGGGAGGCAGAGGCAGGTGGATCTCTGATCCTGATCTACAAAGAGAGTTCCAAAACAGTAAGGACTGTTGCACAGAGAAACCCTGTCTCTTGCATGCCCCCCCACATCCCCGGAAAAAAAAAGAAAAGGAAAAACTAGATTATTAAAAAGGAATAATTACACATCAACAGCTTTTTCAGGAGGTTCTTCCTCTTTAACAGGAAGTTCTATGGGCTTTGGTTCTTCTTCCTAAAAACAAAATGAAACATGGTTAACATAAATCAAGCATATCCATTAAGAGCCAGCACTTGGGAGGCAGAAGCAGGAGGATTTCTGTGAGTACCAGGTCAGCCTGGACTACACATTAAGATCTTGTGAAGAAACAATAACAATTAACTTTAAGATAAACGGTGGTAACACACACCTGTAATCCCAGCACTCAGGAAGCTGAGGCAGATGGATCTCTGTGAGTTGAAGGCCAGCCTAATCTACAAAACAAATTCCAGGATAGTCAAGGCTACACAGAGAAACCCTGTCTGAAAAAACAAAAAGCAAACAAAACAACAACAACAACAACGAAAATATCCATTTTTTAAAAAAGATAAATTGGGCATGGAAGCACTCAAGAGGCAGGAATAGAAAGAAACAGAAGTTCAGGTTATCCTCAGCTACACAGTGAATCTGAGACCAGCCGGGACTATGAGACGCTAGCTCAAAAACATTAATTACATTTTATCAGGAAAATACAGGAATATCCATCAAGAGACAACTAAGAACTCCAATGGCACATTATCAAGCCAGTGACTAACCTTTCCCAACTCACCTCGGTTTCATCTCCCAGTACATCTTCTTCATTTGCTTCCTCTTCAGCTAAAGAATATTAAAATATTCAGGTCAAGCCCTGCTTTAAAACCATCTTGATCACTGTGATAAGAGTAAAACTGCAACCTCTTTGCTTTCCCAATATTATATTCAACAATGATAGCAGAACCAATCCTTACGAAATAAGTCACATTTAGAAGATAAAACCAGATCTCTATTAAATGTTTGTATAAAACTGAATTCCATCTGAACTGAATAGCTAAATTCAATTAGGTTGTACTTAAGTTACACTATAAAATTAGTTTAAAAACTAATTAGGACAGGGTATGGTGGTATATGCCCTGTAATCCCAGCATTTGGAAGACGGAGGCAACACAATCAGTAAACTCAAAGCCATTTGCAGCTACTGAGACCAGTTTGGGCTATATAATACCCTGAGTTCCAGGACACCCTCAAAAGCCACAGAGAAACCCTGTCTTGAAAAAACAAAAGAACAAAACAAAAACAAAAAAGCAACAAAAAAAGTGTGTGTGTAAAAATAACTCAGTTCAATTCCCAGAATTCACATAAAAATTCAAGTATGATGTTGGAAGACCCTTGTAATCCCAGACCTCCTGGGGAGCCAAGCAGAGCCGTCCACCACTTTCAAAGATGTTTCATTTTCTTTATTATTCTGTAACTCACTCTCTCTCTCTCTCTCACACACACACACACCCCACACCAAAAGGTGAAAAAATTATTTTCAAAACTACATACTTCTACTAAAGAACACCAAGGGGAAAAAACATAAAAGACCAATGACAAAGATATTTGTGTTTAAAACCAACAAGGTAGCCCCATGCCTGTAATTCAAGCACTTGTGGGCAAAAACAAACCCACAGAATCAGAAACAAAGACAGTTTAAACAGAAACATTTGAACTTTCTTCATGGAGAAAAGTATCTTAAGACCAACAAATTAGCAAAACTAGGCCACTTGATAGGATAATGCCAAATACAGGTTTGTGTAAATAAAAGAACCCTGAGTGGGCTAAAGAGATGGCTTAATGGTTAAGAGCACTTCCAGAGGACCTGGGTTTGGTTCCCGCCACTCATACACTCACAACCATCCATCTTTATTTTAACTCCAGTTCTAGCAGATCCAACAACCTCTTCTGGCCTCCTCAGGCACTAGGTACACACATGGTACATAAATGCATACAGGCACACACCCACACAAATGAAATAAAAATACATTTTTCTTTTAATCCTCTTAATCTTTTTAAAGCATATGAGTGTTTTACCAGCATGTATGTTTGTACATATGTGTAGTGCCCTCGGGGGCCAGAAAGGGGCAATCGTCCCTCAGGACTAGAATTCTAAATGGTTGTGAACTGTCATATGGGTGCTTGGAATTGAACTTGGCTCCTCTACATATGTATTTTAAAATACATATTTTTATTTTTTAAAGAAAAGAACCCCACACCAAAGCTATCTAGAAAAACCCTGTCTTGAATAAAGGAAAAAAAGAGAGAGAGAGAGAGAAGAAAGGAACCCTGGTCAAGCATGGTGTTGCTCACCTTTAATCCCAGCACTTGGGAGGCAGAGGCAGGTGGATTTCTGTGAGTTCAAGGCCAGCCTGGTCTATAGAGCTAGGTCCAGGACATTTAGGGTTGTTACACAGAGAAACTGTCTCAAAACCCTGATATCCTAATGAAGAATATAGATTTATAAGGCAATTTTATGAAGCAACTTGGCAGTGCTAAATCATACTAAGTGTTTATACATTTGTGGATATATAATCATTATAATTCTAATCTGGATATAGACTATATAATCTCACAGACACACAGAGAAAAGTAGTTCATAAGACAATATTACATCCTAACAATGTATTAATATGTAATATACAATACTATATATGATTACATACTAATGGCATTAAATCCCCTAAGGCTTAGAGGAAATATAGGTGACTACTATCAAGGAATGGAACAAAAAAATGTGGTGACTTGGCTGGTGAGATGGCTCAGATGTTTGCTACCAAGCTTGGTAACATGAAGTCAACCCTTAGGGTCCACGTGATAGAAGAGAACTGACCCTGCAAATTGTCATGTCACTTTGAGATGTGCACCATGGCATGTGAACATATACACAAACACATACACACACATAAATATAATAAAATTTTAATGCAGTGCCTATATATCACAGAATTCCACTCTAGAAATGGAATGAATAAAGCAAATAACCACAAACCTCACGCCACAGACACAAGTTTTAGTTTGTTTCTGTGTATGTGTGTGAGTATGAATGCAGGTAAGTACACCTATATATGTGTGGTCTAACATGGTCTGTTTCGTACCCTTGAGACAGGGTCTCTCACTGAACCTGGAGTTCTCCAGCCATAAAGCTCCCAGGATCTGCCCGCTGCTACTCCCCAGGGCTGAGGTTAGAAACCTGCATGGACACCTGCTTATGCAGCAAGAGCCCTTACCCACTAGACCATCTTCCCAGATCTCCTCATATGTACAACTTAAAAAAATAAAAATAGAGAAAAAATGAGACATAAAGGCTATGAACTCATTACCAATGTGTTTGTACTGTGTGTATACATGCACACACACGGAGGCCATAAGGTGTTCTGCTTGGTTGCTCCCCACCTTATTCCTTTGAGATGGGTATCTTATTGAACCTGGAGCTAGTCTGGTGGCAGAAAGCCAGGTCCTCATGCTTGCACAGCAAATGTCCTTATCCACTTAGCCATCTCTCCAGCCCCTAAAAGTATCTCGAATATATCAGATACATAAACATAAGAATGTATGACTCAAGAGGAAGTGAAATGAGGAGTGAGAATAAAAGAGAATAAATAAAATTCAGAAAGATGTATACAAACTGGGATGATAATACACATCTTATGTGAGAGGAATACTATTTTATATTTTCAAGGTAGAATTGGGGGATATGAGGTCTAGGAGAAACCAGAGATTATCTAGTTTAAGGATTTCAAGGGTCCAGACACTTGTCTTTGATACTGTAAAAGATAAACACTTAGCTATGTAAAGTGACTGTTCAAACATACTTAGTGAACTTTTGCACAAGATAGACTAAAATTAAAGCCTTCAAACTCTTTTTTGTTTTTTGTTTTTTGTTTTTTCAAGACAGGGTTTCTCTGTGTAACAGTCCTGGACCTCACTTTGTAGACCAGGTTGGCCTTGAACTCACTGAGATCCACCTGCTTCTGCCTCCCAAGTGCTGGGATTAAATGTATGTGCCACCACCACCCAACACCTTCAAACTCTTAAACTAGTGATAGCATTATACGTATGTATGCATGTATGTGTATATGTATATATGCATATGTGAATTTTTATATTTTTTTTAAGGTATAGCCTCACCAAGTTGTTCGATTGGCCCTCAAACTCTGATTCTCTTGCCTCAACCTCACAAGCAGCTGGGATTACAGAACTGGCTAATTTTTTAAATATTACTTATTTTATTTTTTAGATATATGAGTATTTTGCCTGCATATTATGTATATACATCATGTGCTTCAGAAGAGGACATCAGATCCCCTAGAACTGGAGTTACAGATAGTTGTAAGTCACCATGTAGGTGCTGGGAATTGAATCCAAGTCCTCTGCAAGAGCAACAAATGTTCTAAACCACTGACCATCTTTCTAGCCCTCTCCATGCTAATTTTAAATAACATGGTAAAAATAATCACAGCCAAGAGACAACACGACAAGATCCTATCTCTTTAGTATAAAACAAATAAAAATGTTTTAATATACACACATATTTTTGTTTTGTTTTGTTGAGACAGAGTCTCACTCTGTAGCCTGGGCTGGCCTCAATCTCCTTAGTCTCAGACCTCCGCCTATGGGGTACTGAATTACAGACATGTACTACCACATCCAGCTCAGCCAATAGTACTCTTTGTTAGATTTTTTTTTTTTTGAGACAGACTCTTACTTTGTAAATCAGATTGGCCTTGAACTTGAGGCGATCCTCCTGCCTCTGCCTCCCAAGTGCAAGGATTAGAGGCATGAGCCACCATGGCCATCTCTAAAAGTTTTCTTGATGTTGTTAATTTAGACCTTACATCACCAATGACCTAAGAAAGGAAGAAATCTTTTAAGTGTCAGAGCTTGAAACTTATTGCTTCACTTATTTCATGTTCCCTCCACAAAGTACTCACCATGTTCTTCAAGATACGCCTGGAGCCTATTGATAAGATCCTGTTTTATTCCCTTGGTCTCTAAACCACGAGCAAGACATTCTTGCTTTAGTTCAGCAAGCTGGGAAAAGAACAAACAAACAAACAACTTTTTTAATTCCTATGAATGAAAAGAGGTGGTTCTCACAAAAGAGAAAATGATGATGATGATGATGACGGTCAATTCCCAACTTGAAAGTACTATCCCTGACCAAGACGCTGAATCCACAAAAGTAGCTTATGTTTCCTTTAACATTCAATATACAATAGGACTTTCTAACATACATTGAAAAAAATTACACTTAAGTAAAATTGTAATCTATTTGTGCAATTGTTTTTTTAATAACTAAGGGAAACAGTTCTAAAAGATTACTCTGCCAATAGCATGGGGGGGTGTCAATCTTCAATCAGAAAACCCAGAAAATCTAGTGTCCTAAAGGCGGATCTCTATGATCAACAAAGCTACACAGAGAAACCCTGTGTCGAAAAACCAAAACAACAACAAAAAGGTAGAGCAGCCTGACCTAGTAGCAGGAGGATCAAGAATAAGGCCAGCAAAAACACCCATCCCCCCCACCCCCCAAAAATGTGGAGTTTATTGGGAAGTGTTTAGGATATCAAAGGGGATACTTCATCTTAGCAAAGAACTAATATAGTTCTTTTGGTTACTTCTCCAAACAGTGGGTTCACAGAAAAGAGTAAAAGTGGCCAGGTATGGGCCTGTAATCCAGCACTCAGGAAGTAGAGGCAGGAAGACCAGGAGTTCAGCACCAACGCAGGTCAGCTTGGACTCATTACATGAGACCCTGTCCTGAACTCTCCCTAACCTCCAGCTTCTGATCCTGCCACATAATCGATCCTCAAAATTGCTGCCACCATCATGTCATTTACTATGAGCCTGTTACCAGGGCAACACTATGCTATTGAGACTTTTGGTCTCCAAAGTTGGGAAATAAATCTCTGTTCTTTATAAAGTACAGCCTCAGTATTTTGTCATAATGGTAGAAAACTGACTAATAAACACCTATTATCCCAAAAGTGTTATTATAAACTCACACATCTATAAAAATAGATTGTAGAATTAGATTGATGTATTAGCTGGCTTAATGTCAACAATGAACCAACTAAAGGATCTATATCACCAAGAAGGAAATTCACACTTTTTAAATCAGTAAAAATATATACTTACCAATTTTACAGATTTTAGAAGGAATAGTATTGGGTAACTGACAAAACTAATAGAGCAGACACCCACATCAGAAGTCTCAAAATTACCTGTAACTCCAGCTACAGGGACTTTAACAACCTCTTCTTTCCTCTTTGGACCTCCTTTGCCACCTGCATCACATGTGCAATGCCCACACACAGATGCATAACTCTAAAATGTTTTAAGTTTGCTGTGAGATGATGTCTCCTAGGAATGTCAGAAGCTGCACTCAGAGTTAACAAGACTGCCTGACAAGAGCTGCACAAAGGCAACAATAAGCACACTGACATGGAGGCAGGGGCAAGTCTAGGAACCTCAATACCACACAAACAACTACAGGCGACTAAGGAATGCTGAGAGTGGGAGAAACAGTCTTCCCCAGAAAAGAGCATAACAACTGATTATCAATACCAATGGTCAACCCTGAGAACATACAAAGAAGTAACATTATACAGACTGAGTAGGTTGCACTTACGTATTTAGGTATGTGTACATAGAGAGAAAGTCATACACGTGTAATAATGAAAAAAAGGAATCATGAATTTGAAAAACAGAGTCTGGAGGGAGATAAAGGAGAGAGTAAACTATATAATTATATTCTCAAAAAATAAGAGAAATATTTTTAAATTTAAAGAGAGGGGTATAACTCAATAGAAGTGACTACTTGCTATGTATGAGGTCCTGGAATTGATCTCCAGTGCCACATGTATAACGAGACAGAGTGAGCTAGAGGAGCCTGTAATCTCAGGACTCAGGATAGAAGCTGAAAATCACAAAATGTCAAGGTATGCTCAGCTAAAAAGTGAGTTTAAGACCAGCCGGAATTATATGAAACCCTAACTCAAAAAGTAAAAATAGGTAGGTATATGTGTGAAATTCTCTATTAAGATTCAAATCTTCAATCATACAGAAACTAGTTGAGGACTGGATAGATGGTCCAACAGGTAAAGACACTTGCTGCCAAGTTTGGTGAACTGAGTTCCACCCCTGAGACCACATGGCAGAGGGTCCTCTAACCTCCACATGTGCTCCACATAGTCCATGAACACACACACACACACACACACACACACACACACACACACACACACACACAGATAGAAAAAAATAAAGACAGTCAAGTGTAATGGCAAATGCCTTTAATTCCAACACTCAGGAAACAGAGACAACTGGATCTCTGTGAGCTCAAGGCCAACCAGGTCTACACAGAGTTCCAGGCCAGTCAGGGTGACATAGTGGAACCCTCTCAAAAAACAAAAAGCAATGCCAGGCGTTGGTGGCACATGTCTTTAATCTCAGCACTTGGGAGGCAGAGGCAGGCAGATCTCTGTGAGTTCAAGGCTAGCCTGGTCTACAGAGCAAATGCCAGGATAGGCTCCAAATCGACACAGAAAAACCCTGTCTGGAAAAACCAAAACACTCTGTTGGGGCTGAAGAAATGGCTCAGCAGTAAAAAAAGCTCACTGTTCTTGCAGAGGACTTGGGTTCAGTTCCCAGCAACCACCTGGCTCACAACCATCTCTAACTCCAGCTCCAGGGGACCCACCTCCCTCTTCTGGCCCCCAAGGGCACTGCACAAACATGGTGTACATACATGCAGGCAAACCACTCATACACATAAAAATAAATATTAAGAACAAGCAAAAAGATAAGCACATTAGGATTTTAGGAAAAGAAGTTAACCACCAAAAATAAGTATAGATTTTTCATAGCTGAAATTATAGATCTTTGATAAACTTTGTAATAGCTTTCCTGGGATAAATATACACTCTTTTTTGGGGGGGTTCAAGACAGGGTCTTTCTGTGGCTTTGGAGGTTGTCCTGGAACTAGCTCTTGTAGACCAGACTGGTCTTGAACTCACAGAGATCCGCCTGCCTCGGATATACACTCTTTAAAATACTTATGTTCAGGGCTGAAGAGATGGCTCAAAGGTTAAGAGCACTGGCTGTTCTTCCAGAGGACCTGAGTTCAATTCCCAGCAACCACATGGTGGCTCACAACCATCTGTTATGAGATCTGGTATCCTCTGCTGGCCTGCAGGCATACACACAGGCAGAACTTTGCATACATAATAAATAAAATCCTTTAAAAAAAACATCTGTTTAAAAAAAATACTTATGTTTGTGTTCATGTTCTTGTGTAGAGATCAGAGGACAACCATGAGTGTCAGTCTATAACTTCCACCTTATTTGAGGCAGTTTCTCCTTTCTGCCACTGTACTATGTAATCTGGGCTGACAGTTTACAGCTTTAGATGCTCTCCTCAGTTACTTTCACCTTATAGATTAAGGCAGGATCTCTCACTTGAGCTCAGAACTTGCCATTTTGGCTAGCCAAAGAACAAGCTGCTAGCTTACTCTGGGGATCCTCATAATAGGTAAAAAGTCATTGAGAAAAACATCTAAAGCCAGTCTTGGGCCGTTGCATGTATGAATACACACTCACATACACATACATACATACAAGACAGATGGAGCTCAATCTCAACAATGAGGCCACACTAAAAACAGCTAGGTTTAAATTCTACTTATACCACCTACATCTACACATTATTGGAAAGTAATTTATAGTCCCTATGCTTCTCAATTTCCTTACTTATAAGATGGGAATACCAGAGCCAATCCTATATGACAACTATAAAAAGTTAAACTAATAAACCAAGCATAGTGGCTCATGCTTATAATTCCAGCACTCATAGGCAGAGGCGGGAAGACCATGAGTTTAAGTCCAGCCTGAACAACACAGAGTTCCAAGTCAGCCTAGGTTACATAGCAAGGCTCTGGTTTTTTATTTCTTCAAGACAGAATTTCTCTGTGTAACAGCCCTAGATGTCCTGGAATTCACTCTGTAGACCAGGCTGGCCTCAAACTCAAGAGACTCACCTGCCTCTGCCTCCCGAAGGCTGGAATTAAAGGCGTGAGCCACCACAGCCTAGCTTGACCCTCTTTTTTATTTGGTCTCTTTTATTGAGACTTCATGTCTCTCTGCATAGCCCTGGTTGTTCTGGAACTCTCTATGCAGACCAGCCAGGCTGACCACACAAACTTATAGAGATTCACCTGCCTGGGCTTCCCAAGTGCGGGGATTAAAGGTGTTTACAAAGTAGCCTGATGATCTGAGTGCCCAAGTACCTACATAGTGGAAAGAGAATCCCGACAATTTTCTTTTAACATGGCACAATCCACCCTAACACACACACACACACACACACACACACACACACACACACACACACACAAATAATGTAACTTAAAATTGGTCTTTAAAGCCGGGCGTTGGTGCACGCCTTTAATCCCAGCACTCGGGAGGCAGAGGCAGGCGGATCTCTGTGAGTTTGAGGCCAGCCTGGTCTACAAGAGCTAGTTCCAGGACAGCCTCCAAAGCCACAGAGAAACCCTGTCTCGAAAAACCAAAAAAAAAAAAAAAATGGTCTTTAAAAAAAAAAAAAGAATGCAAGGGCTAAAGACATGACTCAGTGGTTAAGAGCACTATTGGCTCTTCGAGAGGACCAGGCTTGAGTCCCAGCACTCACACAGAAGGTCACAGCTGGTCTCTTCTACCCCTTCTACACCCTCTTCTGGCTCAATAAGTAAAAAGTGCTCACCTGACATGCCAGCCCAATGACCTGAGTTCTACCCATTGATCTCACTATGGAAGAGAGAAAAAACTCCCAAACGTTGTCTTTTGATGTCCACGTGTATGCCATGGCACATACAAGTCCACTTACACACACACACAAATACAAATTGAAAATTTTAAATAAAGTTAATATGGATTTTGGAGACAAATGGCTTGGATTGACAAGCTGTAGTAAGTGAACTAGGGCAAATTAATTACTATTTCAGAGCCTCAGTTTTTCTTTTGAAATGAGGATATAGAGGCATTTTACTTTACAGTGTTTTTATGAGAATAAAATCAGCTAATATATACAAATGTTATCAACAGGTGCTTGCCACATAGCAAGTATGTTAGCAAATAAAGAACAAAGTCATTTCGAAAAAATAACTTATTCATGGTAGTTGCAGAGTGATAGTTTAGAATGAGGAGTCTAGCAGGGATAATTAAAAGACCCTCTTAGGAAGGAGAGACTATTTACAATACAGTCCTAACTGGGCAAGTCTCTCCTCTAGAGCCCACCCTCAGCACTGCCAAAAGAACACAAACTGATCACATAGGCTTTTCCTCTCAGATTTTCAAAAGATTCTCTACGTATCCTATAGCTACAAGAAATAAAACTGCTCTAGGCTAGAGAGATGACTGAGTAGTTAAGACGACTCCTGCCTCCTACTGAACAAGTTGCATCTCATACAATCCCAACACCTGAGAGGTAATGGAGGCAGGAGGAATCATGAATTCTAAACATGGGCTATATATAGCAAGACTGTTTTACACACACATGCACACACACAAACACAAACTGCTTATACAACTTAGAAGACTCTTTTGGGCCGGATGTGTTGGAGCACACCTTTAATTCCAGCACTCAGGAGACAGAAACAGGTGGATTTCTGTGAGTTCAAGGCCAGCCTGGTCTACAGAGAGAGGTCCCGGACAGCCAGAGCAGTAACAAATAAGGGTCTTTTGTCTGAGTTAAGGATCACCTTGAGACTAAGGTTAGCCTGAGCTAGAGAGAAGCCCTATCTCAACCTAAACAAAGAGAAGACGGTGTAAAGAGAGCTCAGCAAGACCTGAGTTTTGATTCCCAGAGCCTACATAAAATCAGCTGAGGTAGCATGTAACCCTAGTACTCCCACAGTGAGATGAAAGCAGACACAGAAGAATCCTCAAAACCTGGGAGGCCAACTTGCCTGGCATAGGCAGACGGCACAAGAGGAGATCCTGTCTCAAACAAGGTGGTACATAAAACTGGATACTAGAGATTGTCCTCCGACTTACACAAATGCCTGCATCCATTCAAAGGAACACACAAAGATTAAAAAACAAAAAACAAGAACTTTTCAAAATCACTCCAATTTACTTTTATAACCACAGTTTTACTAAGTTTCCAAACTAGCAACAAAAATGTTTACATACTTCATGTTTCAATAACACAATACTTCTCAGTACCATACTACTCTGTTCTCAGCACTATACTATTACATACCTTCTGGTTCTCGCTACTGTAGAGTTCCTTTTATCATGATTAGTTATAAATCTGGTTGTTACAGTTCAAGATATTCTCAACCACAATTCAGTGTTTCCAACTGAGTCAGAATGACTATACTGCCACAAAATTTTCAGACATTTGCACTTGGTATGGACTTACATATCAATGAAGATGTTTTTATCCTTCACACTTTTAAAGCTTGTCCTTTCCTCTGAACTAAAGTTAAAGTCCCAATTTCTCTTTATAAAAATTGAAAGAAGGCCAGGTGTTGGTGGTGAACACTTTTAATCCCAGCACTCAGGAGGCAGAGGCAGGCAGATCTCTGAGTTCAAGTCCAACCAGGTCTACAGTTCCAGGACAGGCTCCAAAGCAATAGAGAAACCCTGTCTTGAAAAACCAAAATAATAATAATAATAACAATAAAATGGAAAGAGCTTTGGTTTTTTTGAGACAGAGTCTTTCCATGTCACTCTGGCTGTCCTAGAACTCACTCTGTAGACCAAGCTGGCATGGAGCTCACAGAGATCTACATGCCTCTGATTCCCAAGTGCTAGAACTAGCGACATGCACCACTGTGCCCAGCTTGGAAAAAGTTGGTGGTTTTGTTTGTTTTGTTTTTTGATTTTTCAAGACAGGGTTTTTTTGTGTTTAGCCTTGGCTGTCCTGGAACTCCCTCTGTACACCAGGCTGGCCTCAAAATCATAGAAATCTCCCTGCCTCTGCCTCCCAAGTACTGGGATTAAAGGTGTGCACCACCAGTGGAAAGTGGTTTGGGTGTTTTTGTTTGTTTGTTTGATTGTTTGAGGTATTAAAAACTCTAAATCAGCTGGGTAACACGACACCTACCTTTAAACCCAGCACTGGGAGATGAAGGCAGGCAGATCGAGGCCAGGCTATTCTATGTATCAAATTCCAGGCCAGCAAAAGCTACATAGTGAGTCCCTGTCTCAAGGATAAATGAAATAAAATAAAAACTCTTAAGTCAATCCAAAAAGTCAGACTATTCAATCAAGATCAACATTAGAGCCTAACATTGTCTTCAAAGCCAGAATTTATATAGGTTCTTAACCAGAGGTCTATGGACTCCTCAGGGCAACAAGGTAATTTTATGGAGCCCCTTAAATCGCATGCAAAGTACTGTACATGCCCTTTTCTGGGGAGAGGGTCCATACCTTTCATCAGAGTTTCAAAGATATCTGTGACCTCCAAAAGTTTAAGAAGTGCTCTAGAGAAAAAGCAAAGACAAGCAAATGTGATTAAAGAGTAAGTCCTACTTAGGCCCTCAGAATGCCTCAGGTGCTCTTATGACTAGACAGTACCTGAAATCAGGTCAGAAGACATTAGATGGAATTTATTCAATCAAATGTATATTTATTGAACTAACAAATATGAATATGATGGAAGGAGGAACTCCTTAAACAAATACAATATCCATAAAGGAAAGTCATAGAGCAACTAGTGACTTACTCCAGGACTTCAAAAGGGGAACAAACAAGAAAATATTAGATATCCCACTAATTTTTAATCTTTCACCTAAAAAATTAATTTCTGTGTATATTTTATAGTATGTATAGCAGTACAAAACTACAGAACTTATACAAGTAAATAAAATGGAGGTAGTTGCTAAATTTTTATTTGTTCAAGTAATCATCAGGAAACCACTGATAATTCATTTCAGCACCATCAAGTTAACAGTAACTAAAATAACATAGAAATCCACTAATGAGGTTGAGAGTCCTAGAGTTAAGAAACATTATTTGCTGTCAAAAGGTGATACCACCTGAACAGACTGAATTACAGGGACTTTTTCTACAGATGTTTCACTTACACCTTTTAAAGAAAGACAAGAAAACTCAACAGTTCTTCAAGATTAAAAATGTTTGTGTGTGTGACACACACAAGCATCAGATCCCTTGGAGCTAGTGTTCAGGTGGTTGTGAGCCACTTGATTTAGGCGCTGGAAACCAAACTCAGGTCCTCCAGAAGAGCAAGTACTCTTCTTAACCACTATGCCATTTCTCCAGACCCAATATCAAGTTTTAAGAAAAAAAGAAAAGTTTTCAGGGCTGGAGAGCACTGACTGCACTTTCAGAGGACCCAGGTTCACACACAGAGAGACTAACAACTGTAATTCTGCAGGCACACAGACATACAAACTGTACACACAAACAAATCTTCTTGAAAAATCATCTCAATCCAACAATTAAAATAAAACAGCAACAAAAAAAGAACAAAAACAAAACAAACAAAAACAGACTTGATGGTGAACGCCTTTAATCTCAACACTTGGGAGGCTGAGGTAGGATCTCTGAGATCCAGGCCAGCTAGAGTTACATAGTGAGATCCTGTCTCAATAAATAGAACAGTTCTTAGTTTTTACTAAGTAAGTTTGATTTGTACCAGGTTCCCAGGATAATGTAATCAAAACAACTAATGACAAAGCTACTTATGAAAATGCAAACAATAACCAACATAGCTTCTTAATTCTTTCTAAAAAGAGTTATGTCCTTTCAGAGTAATCACCGAAATGAAAGTCTATATATAAGGAAAGTAACACGACTACCACAATTTACAACTCAAAATAAAGGTCCCGAGGTTCAGAAGGTCACCAAGAAGTGACACCAAGGAGTGCTGAAGAGACAGCTCAGCGGTTATGAGCATTTACTCCTCTTGTAGAGGACCCAAATTCTGTACCCAGTACCACATCAGGTTGCTTACAACTGCCTGTAAGTCCAGCTCCAGGAGACCCCACACCTCTCTAACCTCCTCAGGCAAGCACCACACATTCACACGGACACATACACGTAAACAACAAAAATAGATCTAAAAAAAAATAATAACACTAAGAGACCCTGGGTCCTTCCCATGATAAACAGGACAAGTAAAATCCTAAGATTTTCAAACATACTTCATACATTTCCAAAATACTAGAGCTATACGTTCTCTTTAGGGGTGGGAGAACAGTCTCGAGGGGGGCAGCGGGCTGAGAAGCTCCTGAGAAAACTTAAAACTTTTAGGGGTACAGTGTTCGTCATTTTACGAACTCTTGGAGCTGCCTCGGCCCCAGGCTTCCACCGGTAAATCTATGGTAAGGCCTCTCCTTGGTTTCAAAACTCGAGTACGGGGGCGTAACCCAACCTTGTTAAACGAGACTGGAGACGTTTTCTGGGTTATGCTCGGAATACGTCAGGTAAACATATGAAAATTGCCACTATGTGCTAACTGGGGAATCTCAGGTTTGGGACGAGAGGCGAACACATCAATCTGAGAAGAAAACGTAATTTTGGGTCCGCATGGGCCACGGGGGAAGGACCACTGACGTAATGCAGACCTAACGAGAAAGGAGTATGAAGACGCAAGGCGCTCCGTGCCCGGGCGGGGAAGGGTGACGGATAATAAAACAAGGAGAACAGAGCAGAAGCAACAGGGAAAGAGAGCAACAAGATCCTGAGGAGAAACGGGGCTTAAGGTAGGCCGAGGGAGGGAGGCACGGAACTAAACGCGGGCCGGGAAAGAAGTGTAAGCGCCTAACAGAGAGACACGTGGCGGGCGGCGCAGGACCCCGTGCGGAACCCGGGCCCCAGAAGACCCCGCCTCAGCCTTCCCCGCGCACGGTACCTTCAGCTTGTGGAGCTCCACCGTCTCGGTCGCCATCTTGCTGCGCCTCACTCTACCAGACCCCCGGCGCTGCCCCCGCCTTAGGTGCCAGGCTCGTCCAACCAATCGCTATCACCCTTACTCCCACCTCGCACCAACGGCCTTTCCCATTAGTCACTGGCGGCGTCGCTCTCACGCCTCTCCGAGGGTCGCTGAAAGGGTGGGCCCAGGAGAGGGCGGGGTTTGCATAGCCTAAGGCTAGAAAGGGCGGCCAATTGCACGGCCCCACTGCAGAGCCAACCAATGACTGGGGACGCCGCGGTCCGTCCCACCAATAGGGAGAGCGCAGACGGGGCGAAAGGCGGCCACTTCCTGGAGACCACAGGTGTGAGAGCCCTCGCTGTGCCCCAAGCCGGACGGTCCGGGCTTCTGAAGCTGGCAGGTAGGGGCTGCGCGCAACTTGTAAAAGGTTACCGAGCGGAACTGATGGGAATATTGGGAAGGAAGGGCGGCGGCGACTTCGAGTTCCCGTGAAGAGAGACGTAAACTGATGTGCGAAAGTGGGACTCTGGGAGGAGCATGGGCGGACTCGGTACTTGATTAGGGAAATTTGGGAAAGGCAAGAGCAGGTAAAAAAAAAATATATATATATATATATATATATATATATATAGGCATTAGAGTTAGCATAAATTTAAGTGCCAGAAGCGCCCCTAGAAGGGAGAGGGCTCTATTTCTTGAGGGACTAAGCTCAGGTCCCTTCCTAGACTAATTTAAAAACTGGGTTAAGTTGTTGCTGCGCCTCACGCTCCAGAGAAGGGCTGAGGCAACTGGCTGTTGACAGGCCATGAGGGTGAGGGACAGGAGAGACAAGCCCCAATAAAAGGTGAGGACCACAGGTGGCTTGACTCTCGATTCCTCCTTATTAACTGCATAGCTTTCTTGTGGAACTCTGGGTGTGGGTGACCTCTCTATGATTCAATAACTTCCTCAAGAAAGCAAATTAAAAATACTCCCGATTCCCCTGGTGCTTCAAGTGAGTGTCACAGTCTAAGCTTACTGCTTCATGTTATAGTTGAACTGTAAAGATCAGAGTAAAAACTTTACCGTGTTTCTATAGTAGGGAGGCTTTTTTCCCATAGAAACAAAACAAACCACTTGTGTGGGCATGCACACTAACAAGGCAGGCGCGGGAGTCAGGACAGCTTGCAGGAGTCCCCTTCCACTGTGTGGGTCCTGGGGATCCAACTCAGGTCTTTAAGCACCGTGGCAAATGCCTTCTCCAGCTTAGCCATTTTGAAGCCCCTCTTGCTTTTTTGTTTGTTTTGGAGAAATGATCTCACTCTAGCCCAGGACAGTCCTCATGTCTCAACCTCCCAAGTATAGGATGACAAGCATGAGCCACCACACCCAGCTGCTTCACGTCTTCTCGAGTTTTAACAAAGTCTTCAGTTTTTCCTTTTTTTTTTTTTTGCATGATAGAGAAATCCTTTCATTCCCTAGAGTTTAGGGGATCTGGCTTTTCGGGGGTTAAGAGGAAATTGAGTTGGACTGCTGCTGACCCCTCATTGTGGTAGGATGAATGTGGGGGTGGCACACGGCGAAGTAAACCCCAACACTCGAGTGATGAATAGCCGGGGCATCTGGCTGGCCTACATCATCTTGGTAGGACTGCTGCATGTGGTTCTACTCAGCATCCCTTTCTTCAGCATTCCTGTTGTCTGGACCCTGACCAACGTCATCCATAACTTGGTGAGCACTAAACCACACCCTTGTACCCAACCCAGGTTTATCCCAACCAAAACAAATATGTCTTCCTTTTGGGATCTTAGCAGAACTCTTGACCCAAAGGACTACTTTCTAGCCTCATACTGTCCCTTTCCCTCTTCCCAGGCAATGTATATCTTCCTACATACAGTGAAAGGAACACCCTTTGAGACCCCTGACCAAGGAAAGGCTCGGCTTTTGACACATTGGGAGCAGATGGACTATGGACTACAATTTACCTCCTCCCGAAAGTTCCTTAGCATCTCTCCTATTGTACTGTGAGTCTGGGGGTAGAGGAAATTCTGGGTCAGAAGTTGGGGAAATTGCTTAGCACAAGGACTTAAATTCAATCCCCAGCATGTATGTAAAAGCCAGATGTGGCCACACACAACCATGGGTGCCTATAATTCCAACACTGAAGAGTTGGAAGCAGGAAGATCCCTATGGCTTGCTGGCCAGCTAGTCTAGCCAGAGTACTGTACTTTAGAGACTAATAGTAATAATAATAATAACAAGAACCACCTGACCAAGCTGGGTGTAGGTGGTGCATGCCTTTAATCCCAGCACTCCGGAGGCAGAGGCAGGTGGATCTCTGTGAGTTTGAGGCCAGCCTGGTCTACAGAGTGAGTTCCAGGACAGCCTATAAAACAATACAGAGAAACCCTGTCTCAGAAACCCCCCCAAAAAGACCTGCCCCCCAAAAAAGATGGAGAGCAACCAAGGAAGACTCATGTTGATGTGTGGTCATACCCACACATGAACATGCACACACACACACACACACACACACGATAGTACACTAGTCCTAAATCTACAGGGAGTATTATAAGGTTTGAGACGGCAGTGAACATTCCTTCATTCCTTGCTGGTTCCATGGTAATAAGGAAAGGGAAAAGGGACTGAAAATAAACCAAACTCCTGTCTAAATCCAAGTGATTTTTACAGTCCCCAAAGAAGCAAATAGGTAAAGGAAGAACTGATATTGTTAAAAAGTAAAACTAGTGGTGCACTCCTTTAATCCCAGCACTTGGGAGGCAGAGGCAGGCAGATCTCTGAGTTTGAGGCCAGCCTGGTCTACAGAGTGAGTTCCAGGATAGGCTCCAAAACAATACAGAGAAACCCTGTCTCAAAAAAAAAAAAAAAAAAAAAAGGTAAAAATAGTTTGGGGAAAGGAAGCAAAAAGGGCTCCAAAAGTCAGACTGAACACTTTGGCTGCCATTTGTCATTAACAATTAGCAGATGGGCTGGGGGTTCAGCTCAGTGGTAGAGTGCTTGTCTAGCAAGCACAGGCCCTGGGTTTGGTCCTCAGCTCTTGGGGGGGGGAGATGATATTAGCAAACAACTGATTTATAATCTCTAGTTAAAGATGTCTTCTGATTATATCCTAGACCTCACATTAAATACTATTGAGTTAGCTGAAGTACCTTTGGACTACGAAGGACAATATGCAATAAAACTAGCAATTCAAAATAGAAAAGAAAAGCACTGGAAAGCATGGCTGTGGATATGGGAAGCCAACCTTGTTATCCTTTTCTTTTCCTCTCCCTAGCTACCTGCTGGCCAGCTTCTATACCAAGTACGACGCTGCGCATTTCATCATCAACACTGCCTCACTGCTCAGTGTACTGCTGCCTAAGCTGCCCCAATTTCATGGGGTCCGTCTCTTTGGAATCAACAAATACTGATAAGTGGGTTGAGAGTTCTATAGGCACTGAGGGAAGGCACTGGAACAAAGAGACAATGGTTTTCCCTTGTCCATACTATCTTCTGTATCTTGGAAGCCTGAGATATAGGACAAACCTGTCTAAACTCCAAGAAGGAAGAAGTTGTAACATGGGGTTCCTGGGCCCAGCCCTAATAGGGTCAAGATTCTCTGAATCAGGAAAGAGATGAGGTTAAGGGCCACACCACTCTCCTCTGTACAGCAAGAAGCTATCCACACTCGGGCAGTTTATCTGGAGATTATGTTTTCCAAACGTACCACCTTCAAGTTCTGTTTTGCTGTATATTTTCCTTAAAATAAAGTCTTTTCAGTTATGACTGAAATTTGATAAGCAAGAGGAATAGAGAGATGTTCTCACAATGCTGGGGAGGAAAATGGAATCCTGACTTACTACAAAAAAAATTTTAAGCAAATTTTTATCACCATGCCTTTGATCCAATACAGGATACCCTTCACTCTCAGCTAACAGCAAAGAAAGAATTCTCAAATAAGCAAAAATGTTCCTGAACTGTGTGTGTGGCACGGCCTATATCCCAGCCCTCAGGAGGCAGAGGTCAAAGAACTACTGCCAGCTGGAGGCCAGCCTAGTCTACATAGTAAGACTGTTTCCAGGAAAATAGAAGAGAACTCAAGCTATGTGGGCAAAGAAAAGAAGGAAAATATAAGTTGCCAGTTATATATTTATAGAAAGATAATTCCCTGGCTTTAAATAGATATGTACATACAAATATGAACAAACTTAAAAAAATACAAACCCTTGGCTCACAAGGGGCCTCTGGGAACCCCTCTATGCTTCCCCCTCACCCAAGGGCACAGGGCGTAAGTCTGCTTTTTAAAAATGAATTAATTTTGGCCATCCTTGCAACAATGAGCCTAAAGTTAGGTGGTTTCCCATAAAGTGAAAGGGGAAAAATTCAGTTTGCACTCTGAATTGTGTATCTCCAAAATTAGGGCTACATGCTTTTTCTTTTAACCTGTACATCAGGGTAAAGGGGGAGGAACCCCTGAAATGGGTTAAGAAATAAGATATACTCATTTAAAAAGGGTGAGCTTCATTTGCTCTGAGAGCAAATGATAAGATAAAGGCATACAGAACCCAGAAAATGCCCAGTCCCCACACCTCGGGAACGTACTGTCTGGACTAGACCCAGACCCCACGTCCCTTGCTCTAGCCACCTCCTGTTTCTTTGGTATTGTCAAAAGACAAGATTCAGTTCCTAGGTGCTGGGCAAGAGGGAGAATAGGTCATGGACTTCCTCTAAGTACTGAGTGAACAATTTAAATTTTTCCCTTTTTAAAGTATTTAAAAATAAATCAAATTCCATCCTGTGCTGTACACAGCCCTTTTAACTCCCTGACATTGATTGAGGAAGGAAGAGAAGGGTGTCAACGTTGGAAGGGCCGCCTCACTTTCTTCCGCCGTTTAGGTTTGGCTTCTCCCTTGGGTACTGTACTGTTGGGCTTGGAGGTTGCAGTGGCCCCAGGGCCAGGATGAGGCGCTGCAAAGAAGTTCCCATTGGACATCTGCCCGGGGGGTACTTGAAAGATCCGGCTCAAGAAATCCTGCAGGTCAGGAGGAGGAGATTCTGGTGTGGCCCTGAGGGAGGAGAGAACACAGAATGAGGCAGGAGACATACAATCAGCTACCAAAATTAACCACACACTGGGTCAGTTTCCAAACCCCCTAGAGAGCTAGGCATCTAAAACCATACTCACAACTGAAATGGTGGCTAAGTGAGAAGCACCACCTACCTTTGCCGACCACTGGTGCCTGGTCCCCGAGAACCAAATGAGATGTGGTAAGGAACTCTGTGGGTGTCTGGAGAGATCCCCACACGCTGGCATCCAGCCCACTCTGCAAATAGAGATAATTACCCGAAACACCCATTCATAGCAAATGAGATAAAGAAAAATGATCTTGTATTTAGAGGTCAGAAGTATACCTGTGATATCATAGACCTTTCCGTCCATCAGTGCAAAGTAGGTGATCTTGAGGCCCAACATGCTTGACTCTGCCCAAAAGTCTCCCTCCTCAGCAGGGTGAAGCTTGTTACACTCAGCACAGTATCTGGCACTCTTAGGTTCTCGGTCCATTTCAAACCTCCTGCAAACCAATACAATAATTCCTTAATACTTTTCAAGTGGCCATTACTGTCAAATATGGCCAAACACTAAAAGTTATCTTTACTCTGCTATAATATCTGCTTCTCTATACTCTGCCTTCAATTTTCTTTTAGTCTGAGGCAAGGTCATGGTATGTAGCCCAGGCTAGACTTGTAAGTGCCGGGGTTACAGGAGAATAGTTCCATACTCTGCTTTCACGTTTCTATATTTAAACTATTTTTTTCTTTCTTTAATGTTTTTAATAGCACATAACAATTATAGACAATAATGTGCTCTGATTATATTTCCATACATGTATACAATATATTTTGACACTATTCACCGGCTATTACCCTTTATTTCTTACTTCCATTCCCACTGGTACCCTCCCTCTTCCCAACTAATGTTCTATTTTCACACCCTAGCCTGTTGTTGTCGTGGTGGTGGTTGTGGTTTTTGTGAGGGAGTGACCTAAGTATACACACATAAATAAATGTAACGGAAAAGATTGAAAAAACACAAAAACACTTCAGGAGCTGGAGAGATGGCTCAGCAGTTGAGAATAGAGAGGACCTGGGTTTGATTCCCAGCACCCATGTGGTGGTTCACAACAATCTGTAACTCTAGTTCTAGGGAATCTGATACCTTTTTTTTAATGGATGGAATCAGTATCACATTTTATTTTGGTTTTTAATTCTTATTTCTTTTATGTGTACAAGTGTTTGTATGTCTGTGTACCACATGCATGTCTGGTACCCTTGGAGGTCAGAAAAGGGCATTAGGTATCAGATCCTATGGGACTGGAGTTATAGATGGTGGTGAGCCACCGTGTGGCTGCTTGGAATTGAACCTGGGTCCTCTAGAGGAACAGCTAGTGCTGGTTTTTTTGTTTGTTTGTTTGTTTGGGTTTTTTTGTTTTGGGTTTTGGGTTTTCAAGACAGGGTTTATCTGTATTGTTTTGGAGGCTATCCTGGAACTCGCTCTGTAGACCAGGCTGGTCTCGAACTCACAGATCCGCCCGCCTCTGCCTCCCGAGTGCTGGGATTAAAGGAGTACGCCACCAACACCCGGCTTCAGCTAGTACTCTTAACCATGGAGATATCTCTCAAGCCCTAGTATGCATACATAAAGGCAAACACACATAAAATTTAAAATCTAAAAAAATAAATAAAAACTTCCTGAAACTGTTACCATGTTTGAACATGGTTTGGCACATAACCTGAATCTATGTCCCCAGGACATAGTCATTCCTATGTAGTACAGGATTAACTTCTATTCCCTTTAGGGTAAGACAGGATCTCACTTGGCTCAGCCTAGCCTTGAACTTCATATAGCGTATAGCTGTGAATGATCTTTCCCTTTCCATCGCCTAAGTGCTGGCATTATAGCCATGTGTCATCACGCCTAGTTTATGAGAGCTGGCATCAGCAGTTGAGATCCTCAATCTTTTTATTTTATTTTAAAGATTTGTTTGTTCCCTGGCAAATGCTCTTGACCACAGAGCCATCTCTCCACCAGCCCTAAATCCTCAGTCCTTAGTAGGACAAAAGAAGAAGACGGGGTCTTTTTGCTCACCGTCTGTACTCCAGTCATCAACAGTACTCACAGGAAGGCCTTGGTCACCCAATCCCTAAGCTGCACTGCCGTGCTCCTGCCGCCCTGTTTCATACCTATGCTTTCCTTGGCAGCGGCTGCACATCATCGTATTCATTGCCTCCTTGAGGTCATCTTGTAGCTTCGAGAGAAACTCATTCACTGACCGGCTCAGCTCATTCTCTGCCATTCGTTTCCTAAAAGAAGAAAGGTTTTGTAAGTCAGGGTATTAAGGTATAAAGAGAGACATATCTGGATATCTGTATAACAATGGTTCTCAACCTTCCTGATGCTACAACCCTTTAATACAGTTCTTTATGTTGTGATGACCCTAACCATAAAACTTTGGATGCTACTTTATAACTGTAATTAATATCTGATACAAAGGATATCTTATATGCAACCCATGTGAAAGAGTCAGTCAACCCTCAAATGGGTCACGACTTACAGGTTGAGACCCACTGCTCTAGAGGCTGCTGGCTAAGATAAAATGACAAGTAAGTTCTTTCTGCCTGAGAGCTTCCACCCACAAGCCTAGGACCTTCTATTGAGGTTTTCCCTCTACTTCACCTGAAATGTTCCGTTTCAAACTCACATCTCATACTCCTTCCGCCTCTCTGGGTTGCTGACAATGTCCCAAGCTGCCCGCAAAACTTTGAAGGCCTCCTCAGCCCTGGGATGATGATTTTTATCAGGATGAACCTACCCAAAACACAGAGGCATTTCATCACAAATCAGTTCTACCCTCCCCGTCTCAGGTTGTGTGTCTGTATACCCCTATGTACATATGAGCACAATGTGTGCCTGGTGCCCACGGAGAGGACGTCACATCCCCAGGAATGGGGGTTACAGGCAATTGTAAGCCACATGAGCGACAAGTGAGTACTCTTAACCTCTGAGACATCTCTAGTCCCTTCATCTTTTTAACGTTTTTTTTTGTTTGTTTGTTTTTTGCCTCTCCCTCAAGCCTCCCCACCCCAGGGTTTCTCTGTGTAACACCTCTGGCTGTCCTAGAATTCAATTTGTAGACCAGGCTGGCCTGGAACTTAAAGAGATCCACCTGCCTCTGCCTTCTGAGTGCTGGAATTAAAGGCGGACACCACCACTGCCCAGCTAGGCTTTATTTTTTTTAATTATGTGTATATATGTGTGTGTCCATGTGTGGATATGTGTACATACATGTAGGTGCTTGTGGAAGCCAGAGGTGCCAGATCCCCTTGGAGTTGGAGACAGCTATGAGCTCTTCAGTATGGATGCTGGGAAATGAACTTAATTCCACTACAAGCACATGCTCCTAACTACTAAGCCATCTCTCCAGCCTCTCATAGATATTCTTATATAAAAGAGTTCTCTTTCATTATCCTTTTGGAGAATCAATATAGTTTCATGGACAATTACTGTAGCTTGTGAAGAGATCTGAATTTAAATCCAGGTTTTCCTTTTAAGCTGTATGGCCTTGAATATTTTTATGTGTCATAGATTTTCAAGATTAAACAAGAAAATATATGAAGAAACAGGGAGATGGCTCAATGGATAAAAGTGCTAGCTTTGCAAGCATTAGGACCTGACCTGAGTTCAAATCCCCAGAACCCACATAAAAGCTGGACTATACAGAGATCAAGTGTCTATAATCCTAGCATTCCTACAAGGAGACGGAAAGTAAAGACAAGAGAATCCTCAGAATTCAACTAGTCTAGCACAAGCAGTAGAAAAACAATCCAGAGACCCTAACCCTGAACAAGGTAGAAGGCAAGGACCAATACCTGAAGTTGCGCTTGACCCACACATCCCACACATGTGACACATTCACGAACACCACAAGACAAAATCCCCACGTAAAGTATGTGGCACAACAGTCTGCTCTGGGGTGACCTGCCATCCCAGTTTGTCTGGAACTACCCCAGCTTAGATCTGAAAGCCCCAAGTATCAGGAAGTCCTTAGCTAGACAAACAGAGACATCTGGCATTTAAAGCCCTTGCAGGTTAGCTTTATGAGCAGCCTTAGTGTAAGAGTTTCCAGTACGTTACACCTTCAAACTGATTCTTCTCCAACTTCAGATTTTCTTATCTGGCAGAACATGGTGGCACACACCTTTAATCCCAGCACTCAGAAGGTAGAGACAGTTGATCTCTGTGAGTTCAAAACCAGCCTGGGTTACAGTACAGCCAAAACTGTTAACATAGAGAAACCTCGTCTGGAAAAACAAACAACAAAAGCAAACAAACAAAAATGTCTTATCCAAAGTTGGAAGTGGTAACACATTCCTATAATCCATGCAGTTGGCTGCTGAGTTCAAACCCAGTCTCCCTCTCAGATCAGATGTGAGCTCTTAGTTACGTACGGCTCCAGCACCATGCCTACCTGTCTGCTGCCACACCCCACCATGATGGTCATGGACTCACACTTGGAAACTATAAGCAAGCTCCCAATTAAAAATATTTTCTTTTGGCCAAGCGGTGGTGGCGCACGCCTTTAATCCCAGCACTTGGGAGGCAGAGACCAGCCTGGTCTACAGAGAAGTTCCAGGACAGCCTCCAAAACAATACAGAGAAACCCTGTGTTGAAAAACCCAAAAAAAAAGAATGACATTCTCCATGAGATGTCTGCTAACAATTTGAGGGAAAAAGTAATTGTTATCTACTCTAAGAATATACCAGGTCATCCACTATTGTCTTTTCTACCAAATTTAGTTCCTTGCTAAGTTATCATCTGGAGGCTTACTGTACTTTTAGTTGTCAAGGAAAACCTTGGTTGCCCATTCCTCTTTAGGTCCTACAGCCACTGTGGTAATTTGCATATTGTAATGTTTTGCCAATCAGCCTCAGGTACAATTTTATACTCATTACTTATATTCATAATATATTTTACTCACACACACAGAAATAGCAGGGCTTTAGCTCAATTGTAGAGTGTATGCCTAGAATGAGCAACGCTCTGGGTTTGATCCCCAGTACCACCAAAAAAAAAAAGTTTCTCTGAAGTATGTATTACATCAAAACTCCCACCTATATAGTTAACAAAAGCAACATATCTTCGTGCACATACATGATATACATGTCTCTGTTATGGTTTCTGCTCCTTTTTTTCTCCCCTTTCATACTGTGGGTCTTAAGACTCTTGTTTTCAGGTTAGGGACATATGTGTGTAGGTCAGTGGGGTAGCACTTGCCTAGCATGCACAAGGCCCTGGACAGACTCCAGTCTCAATCCCGCAGGAAAAAAGAAGCTGTTTCCTTCTTCCTGGTACTGGGATGGCCACTGACGCTCAGTCCTGAACACTAGGCCTGCACTTGCGTCTCCAGGAGAGGCTGGTTACTCCATGTTTAAAATCTCCTGTTGGGGCTGAAGAGATGGCTCAGGGGCTAAAACCCTTGTTTTTTCTTGTAGAGGACCCAGGCTCGGCTGCATTCCCACATGGTGTCTCACAAGCATCCCTAATCCCAGCTCCAGGGGAAACACTCTTTATCTCCTTGGGTACCAGGCTGCACATGGTACACACGAACACATAGAGGAAACACTTGTACACGTAAGTCTAAAAGGCAATTTCTTGCCGGGCATTGGTGGCATACACCTTTGATCCCAGAGAGACAGAGGCAGATGGATCTCTGTGAGTTTGAGGTCTACAGAGCTAGCTCCAGGACAGCCAACGCTACACAAAGAAACCCTGTCTCTAAAAAAACAGAAACAAAAAAATTTCTTTTTCTTTAAGTTCCTCCTTTATCACTCATGGTGATGCACACTTATAATTCCAGTGCTTCCAAAGGCAGAAGACTCACAGAGTTCAAAGTTAGCTGGAGCTTTATAGCAATACTCTATCCCAAGCAACAAAACAAAAATTCCTTTGTTCAGGTAAGAGCAACTACAGTAATGCCCGACTGGACCCTTCCCTATCCTAAGCAGAGAGATTTCGTTTAGCTACTGCAGAGTGAGTTCAACCCTGCCTGTTATAAAAACTTCATGACAAAAGACTTTAAATGGAGAGAAAGTTAGATCCCTGGTCAGAGAAAAGTCTTGATGGCTCTTGCCTAAAATGATTCCCTTAGCTAGGTGTGGTGGCAAGTGCCCCTAAATCACAGCACTCAGAGATGGAGGCAGGAGAGTCATGAGTTCTAGGTTAGCCTGTCTACATAGTGAAGCCCTGACTCAAAAACAAAACAAAGGGATGTGGCCTTCAGCTTCCAGTTGGCCTCCTGCTCAGCCTTCCCTAGAACTGGACCAGAAGACACAGGAGCAGAGGAGCAGAGGAGGGCACTCACCATCACTGCTAGCTGCCTATAGGCCTTCTTCAGCTCCACATCGGATGCTGTGGCTTCAACCCCCAGCACATGAAAAGGGTTTAGCTCATCCTCAGGGACCCCAGCCATGGTCAAAAGTCGGGCCATCTCCTCTTCTGGCTGGCAGTGGCGCCCACTAGCTGCAGGTGCATTACCTTGCTTATTAGTCCTCTGCTTGACCCAAGGCAACTCCAGCCAGTTCCGCTGAACTAATCTTACCAGCTGCTGCCACGGCCAGCTATCTCGAAGCAGAGTCAAGCAACGGTGCACAGCTGGAGAATCCAGCCAGGAGAACAGCCTGGTGGTCTTATTCCTCCAGCCTAACCGATCACCCAGTCCCACCAAAAACCGCCAGCCCAGCTGCAGACAACCCAAAAAGAGGGCAAGAGTCAGGAGCAGGAACGCACCCACTAGCCTAAGAAGACGGGTGAACAGCCCTGCAGCACAGGAAAAGCTCTGGCTTAGGAACTGGACCATCACCTGGGCCCAGCCCCCCAATCTCCCTGCCCAGGCTCCCACCCAGACTCGAAAGAGGTCCAGGTCACTGCCCTTCAGCTGCCTGCATGCATAAATGAGATGGCCACACGTTTCCACATACTCTCCCACCAACGCCAGAAGTTCAATCAGCCACCAGAAGCCTGCCTGTCCAAGCTGACATAGTTCCTCCACGCCCCACAGTCCCAAGCCTCTGCGCTTATCTGTCTGACTTCGTTTTCGGCCCAGCCGATGACGACCAGGGGACCTGGGATCTCTGCGTCCACTATCCCGAGTATCCTCCTTGGTCAAAAAGCGGTGCCTCTGCCTTCGGGATGGGGGTTTCTTTCCACTGGACACACGTGAACAATCACTGGGAAATTTGAGAGGTTCCTCGTCGTCATACTCCTCTTCTAGCTCTTCATCTTCTCCCAAGGCTGGGGAGGTGCAGCAGCGGCAAAAGCTGCCATCTCCTTCCTCAGAGGACGTCCCTTCGGGAACTCCAGGGCTCCCCTGGCAGGTACAAGCAGATGGAACGGAAAGAAAAGGCGGGCTCCCGTCCTCCTGGGACCCAGTCTCGTTCTCTCTGGAGAGCTCCTGGTCCGCTCCTGACTCTTCCGAGGACGCCTCACTCTCTTCAGGGTCGCCTCCTTCCCTAGGTGGTCCTGGGCCCCTCGGAGGACCATGGCTTGGATCCGACCAGTGGGCTGGGCTTGGGGGCTGTGTGCACTTAGAACCCGAGTGCTCTGTGAGGCAGCGTGTCCCATTGGGAGCAGTCTCTACTGAGTCCCTGAGTCCTGAGAAGGAGAGTATTTCAGGGTCCACAGAGGGTCCTGATGTCCTGAAGGAGGTTCCACACAACCCTCCTTCTCCGGGGTGCTTCTGGGCCATGACCCCGGGGCTTCCTGAGGAGTTTAGGTCACGGCCATTGTGGTAAGTTCTACTGCCTGCAACAAAGGTATCAAGTTGGGAACGGTCAAGGATAGGACCCAGGGAGAAAGTTAAACAATGTACCCAACTCCCTCCTTACCGCGTAAGCGCAAAGTCTTTGGGGACAATCGCTCACCCTAACAATAAACCCGAATCTGACTGACCACCACCCTGCTTGCACCAACCCCGACCTCAGAAACCCCCTCACCCCCGAAATCTTTAATTTCTCTTTTTTTCCTCAGGAGAGCCAAACTCTTCAGTCTGGAGAAATGGGGGGAAGGGGGGTTTACCGCAAAGGGTGTGGTCGGGGGGGGTACTCTTAGGAAAAAGAGACTGTCTGAGAGAGAGAGGCCGCAATCTGTCAGAAAAGGGTGGGGACAGTGCAGCCGAAGGGGAAAGGCTGGGGGCGGAGTCTAAGGAGTCCCAGCAGAAGACCCCCCGAGAACCCACCGCCCGGGTCCCAGGGGCAAAGGCGACGTACCGAAGAGCGGCGGTAACTCCTCCCCCTCGAGCAGCTGCGCCTGAGGCCAGGGGGAGCTACGAGAGCAGCTCCCCCGGCTCCGCCTCCCGCTCACGCTCCACTTCCGCCTTCCGTCCCCGCCGCGGCCGCCTACTTCCACTTCCGGGGTCACCGAGGGAACAGACGGGAAGGAAAGAGAAAAGCGGTTGGCGGGGATGCGAGCCGGCGCCGCGAGCGCGGAGTCAATCGAGGGGGCGGTGCTAGAGCGCCCTGGTCCCGCCCCTTAAAGGGCCCCCGGCCAACGCGGCGCGAGCCACACAGGTCGCGCAGCCGCGAGTGTGCGGGCGAGCTGTCCGCCGAGGCCGGCGGGCTGTGTTCCCCGTCACTGCTGAAGCCGGAAGATGCAAGGCAGCCGCCAGTCCACACATAGTCTGTGGCTTGCAGACAGACAGCCAGAGCACGCAGGGGAGCCAGCGCCCACACCCTTCCCTATCGGCCGCCCGGCCAGACAGGAAGAGAAGTGTGTGTCCCGGACTAAGTCGCCCCCTGATTACACGCGACCCAGCAGGCGAGCTCCCACGCCGCTGACCCGCCCCCTGTGAACGCGGCGCCTGGGTCGGGCTAGGGAGTACGGCCAGGGGATCCCGAGCGTGGCTCCGCGGGGCTCAGAACCCGCCGAGAGCGACAGAACCCCGCTCTCCTCTGCGGGCTGCCTTGCATCTCATTTACATAATGAGCTTCGGGTCCACACCCGCACGCGCCCCCACCGCTTCGCAGACCCTTGTGGGTCCTCTCCTGTACACACGCTCCTGAAGCCTTACAGTTCTGTCATTGTCCCTGCCAGGCCCGTCTTGCTCCGCAAGTTTTTTCACCCATGAACACCCCCACCAGCACTGGCTTTAAAAAAAAAAAACCGTCCCCGCATCCCGGATCCCGACCACCCGGTTCTCCAGGAGACAATACTCCAATTCTCTGGGAAGTGGGAGAAACCAAGCTGGACCTGGGGGTGCGTTGGGACCCCACTGGGGCTTCGAAGACGTCAAGTTGTCGATTAATCTCAGCATTCGGACGCCTTCCTTCTTACTCTTGATGGGCATCCCAAATCTCTCATTGCTGTGGTTAGCGGGGGGCCTGGGCCCGGATTAGAAAAGTAGGTAGCCTGGGTTCCCCCACACACAGGGGTAAAGATTGAGGGGGTCCGCCCCGTGATGTCATCCCCCACCCCACACACACACCCTGTCTCCTTCCTCCGTACACACCCCTACCCCCAAGCTAGTTGCTTTTAGCTCACAGGATTTGGGTTCGGACTTGCAGGAGTTCAGGGAGCACAGTGGGCCTGAGGGGGAGGGTGCCTGCGGGCTACGGCCACCCCTGCGCCTAGGACCTGTGGGCTGGGATGAAGCCGGAGGTCTAAGCGATTGCACCCCTTTGCTCTCCTCAGCCCCGGAGGGTGGTGAGTAGTTAAGACCCTCCCTAACCTCTCCTTGTTTAGGGTCCCAATCTCTTAAGCGTTTGAGAAGAGCCCCGGGAGTTCTCCAAACGAGCCCCTTAGCCTAAGACCTCACTATCCAAAAGACAGAAAAAGAAAAGTGCCTCGGCATCACACCACTCCCTCAGTTTCCCAGTGCCAGCCTCTCCTCAGGGACGCTTCCGGATCAGAATTCAAATCCTATTGGCAGCCCAGGCATGCCAGGGTGAGAGGGTGGGTGGAACAATTCCCCTGCGCGTCTGAGGCGAGTAGCAAGTGGACACCAAGATGTGAGACGTCCGTGGACAAGGCGCCTGCTTACTCCACGTAGGGCTGTGTGCGACTTTCCCCATGCAACTCCGTCGCGGCATGAAGTCAAGACTTCAAAGTCTTGACAGGGTGCCTGGGTGACTCTTGATCCCTTATCTGAAACTCTTTTAAATGTCTCTTCCCTTTCTTCCTTGGGGGTTGCATTTAGCTCACAGGAGGATTTGGCCTCCAACTTGCAGTTTAGGGAGCAACAAGTATAGTGGGGGGGTGCCTGCAGCCAGTGGCCACCCTGTGTCTAAGACTGGGCTTGGATGAAGCTAGAGGACTAAGTGATTCCACCCCTTTGCTCTTCTCAGCCCTGGAGAGTGGTGATCAGTAGTCCTGAGACCCTAAGATGACTCATTCTCTGTCTTCCTTCCTCTCCCCATTTTATTAACCCTGCCCTGTCCGATTCAGCAGAGGGGTTGGCTGCAGATGAGACAGGAGTTGCTTTTTAGTTGGAACAGTCTTTTTGTTTTGTTTTGTTTTTAAGAAATGGAGGTACAGAATCCTCAAGGTTCATGGTTTCTGCTCTCTGTTCTCTTCCAGGCTTACCAACCCCAACAGATAGTTATGGGTGGATGAGGGAGGCTGACTCCAGCCCTCCACTGGGTGACCATCTTCCCTTCTACCATGGAGAAAACCGTGTTGCCCCTGGCTACAACATCTGACCCAAGACCCATGCATCAACAGCTCCCCGAACCTCCGGACCTGAGATGTGTCCTGAGACCCCAGGACAGCGTTGAATTGGCCCCGGCCCTTGTGTGTGCCCTTTGCTGCTGCTTTGGAGTCATCTACTGCTGCTTTGGTGAGGGCAGGGCCTGGGGGCAGCAGCCTAGGACTGTTATCCTCAACAATGATGTCCTCTTTCTCCCTTGCTCCTGGGCCACCTCACCTCTGGCTTCCACCCCTGTCTCCTGCCTCAGAGTTCCCCTCCCAGGCATCCTCCCCACCAGAGACTTCAACTTTCCCCAGAATCTGAGTCAGTCTGGTGATTTCCTATTTACCATTCCTGGAGGAGCTAAACATCGTCCTATCTATTTTCTTTCTTTCTTTCTTTCTTTCTTTCTTTCTTTACTCATTGGAGACAGGGTTTCTCTGTATTGTTTTGGAGGCTGTCGGTCCAGCCCGGCCTCGAACTCACAGAGATCCACCTGCCTCTGCCTCCCGAGTGCTGGGAGTAAAGGCGTGCGCCCCCACCCTGCTCGTCCTGTTTTCTCTCCACAGTGCATCCACTCTACCTCCTGATTTCTCCACCCATCCCCCTCAAGAGTTTCTGAATGCCCTTGCTCTGTCACTGGGCTTATCCTTTCCTTCCCCTTGCCTTGAGGTCCCACGGTATGCCGCTCCTAGCTTCTGTTCCTTTGGTTAGCTGTTCCTTTCCCAATACACTAGAACCATCCCTGTAGGACCCCCTTCTGCCTCTCAATGCCTCCTGCCTCCCTTCCCAGGCTACCGCTGCTTCAAGGCAGTGATGTTTCTCTCCGGTCTGCTGTCAGGCGCCCTGGTGATCTTCCTACTGTGCCACAAGGAACGGGTGCTGGAAACACAGTTGAGCCTGGAGGTGAGCGCAGGCATCGCACTGGGTATCGGACTGCTCTGCGGCCTGGTCACCATGCTGGTTCGCAGTGTTGGGCTCTTTCTGACTGGCCTCCTGCTAGGTCTGACCCTGGGCGCTGGAACCTTATTAGGCACCGAACCCATCTACCAGCCGCATTCAGCCTGGGTGCCGATCGGTGGACTGATGGGGCTGGCACTGCTGGGAGCCCTGCTCACACTCCGGTGGCCACGCCCGTTCACAGTTCTGGGCACAGCTCTGCTTGGTGCTGCGGTGCTGGTGGCCTGTGCTGACTACTTCTTGGAAGGGCTGGCCCTGGGCACTCGGCTGGGCGAACGCCTGCAGGCACTCCCAGAGTTGCTTCCTCTTTGCTGGTATAGCTGGGTCTTACTGGGCACCTGGCCCATCTTGGGGGCTCTTGGGACACTGGCCCAGTGGAAACTCATGACTGAGGAACGTGGAGGCCACACCAATGGTGAGTTAGTGCTGTGGTAAAAAGCAGCCAACCTGCCCCTACTGCTATCCCTGATTCCTACACTTGAGGGGAAGTCGAAAGATTGAGACAGATGAGGATTGGGGAGGATTCCCTAGTGAAACAGAGCAGGCACTGAAGGAAAGTTAAAGCCGAATAGCTGAAGGAAGTCTGGGTAGAATGAGAAGAAAAATTGCCAGGAGGTATGGGGAAGAGTTATGATAGGGTAGAGGAATCCCATAGAAGGATAGGTGGAAAATGTATAAGAAATCTAATAACTGAAGGGAAGTTGAGGCTGGTCTACAACAGGAAGGCCAAGTGGATTTCTATGGAGTTCGGTTCTGTTTGGAGTTGGTATTCAGGACCTAAAAAGGCCGCCTTGAATCTGTGTTGCCTCCTCCCCAACAGTGGTCTTGAGTCACCAGCGAAGGCATCTCCAGCTCCTCCGGATCCATCAGCAAGAGGCTAAGTGGCATCGGAACCCTTCTGGAGTGGGACTGTGTGGAAGCAGCTATCGGAGTCAGCTTCCTCCCAATATCCAGAGCCCCGGTGACAGTCTGGCCCCGGTGAGTGGGAGAGTGGGGCACACCGGGGGAGGATGGGTCAGAGGGCATACAGTGATGACCAGGACGAGCTGAGGGCTCTGACCCAGAACCCCACTTCTGTCTGCCCTGTGTCCATTCAGTTATCTCCAGAGTCTCCATGAGTGCCAGCTGGAACCAAGCACCCGGCCACAGGCCCCGCACGGTCCTGGACCTGGATCCTGACTGTAGCCCCACCCTCCTCCGCATCACACCTTCCCACCCCGCCCAGGCCTGAGCCTCAACTCCAGTGATACCTGGACCCTAGGGAGGGCAGGAGGCTGCTAAGTGAGAGATCGCTAAGCGGATAGGGGGCCTGAGCCCACACACACAAACACATTTCCCTACCTCTTGGACTCAGGGATAGGCTTTGTGCCCAGACCAATCCTTTTAGAGACAGGCAGAGAGTATCCTTATAAAGATGGGGGAGAGTGGAAATACAAGCACCTACCTTAGTACAGGTGCCCTGGTCCCTAGAGACACTGACTCCAAACCAAGGAGGTTTGCCCAAAACAGCTTTTTAAAAAAATTCCTGTAATGCTGAGATGGAACCCCCAAGTGTTGCTCATAGTAGGCAAGCATTCTACCACTGAATTACAACCCACCCCCAAATACCCATGTAAATGTCTCAGTGTTGTGCCTTACCGTGGTAAAACATGGGCCTTTATTGTAGGACCTATAGAAAACTGGGTAGTTTGGGGGTAGGGAAAATGGCACAGAAGAACTCCAAGACCCCCAAGCCTCCAGGCTCCTTATGGGTAACTGGGCTTCTGGACAGCCTTTCTCCATGAACCCCATAGTCTTGAGTCCCCTCTACCTCAGTGGGGAACACAGTCCTCCATGGTGCTTTCCCCTCTCTCTTCAATGAGGGAAGACTAAGAATGTGCCTCAGCTCCCCTCTCTCCAAAAGCTGGCTCCGTGCTCCAAGAAGAGAGCATTGGCTCCCATGGCTGATTCTTGCCTTTTTGCCCAGAGGAGCCTGGACTTGAGGGCTTCGTGGTAGTCAAGTGCCTTCTGCCTCTCAATGTAGGTAATATCAGTTTCCTCCTGAACCATAGTTTGGGCCCAGCCAGTAACCCGTTCTAACTCTCCCTCCTCTAACTCTCCTGAGCAAGGGCTGACTCCTGGTTTCCCAGACAGTATGAAGGAAGACATAATCCCTCCCCTGAGCAGCAAGTCTGTGATGAGAGGGAGAAAGCACGAGGGAACATGGGAATAAAGTGGCACTGAAAATTCAACTGGGAAGTTGAACCTCCGTTGATGCTTTTTACTTTCTTTGCTCCACAAAACAAAGGTAATCTGTCACCTAAAGATCTGCTATGGCACCTTTATCATATACACTATATATATGATGTGTGTGTGTGTGTGTGTGTGTGTGTCATATGTACACCCAGACAGCACAGTTCTCTCTCAGAAACATGAGATTTTATTAAATACAAATGTGTCAGCCGGGCGTCCAGCACTCGGGAGGCAGAGGCAGGCGGATCTCTGTGAGTTCGAGGACAGCCTGATCTACAAGATCGAGTTCCAGGACAGCCTCCAATACAATACAGAGAAACCCTGTCTCGAAAAACCAAAAAAAAAAAAAAAAAAACCCACAAATGTGTCAGACTCCATCAGACACTTCACACATAATATTTCATCTAACATAACAACCCTATTACATTGATATTAACCTTATTTTTGTTAATAGAGAATCCAAGGTTTTACAAGGTAAATTAACTTGATGAAAGCTACAGTCAAATGGCTCAAAAAGTCCAAAGCCGGCCGGGCGTTGGTGGCGCACGCCTTTAATCCCAGCACTCGGGAGGCAGAGGCAGGCGGATCTCTGTGAGTTCGAGGCCAGCCTAGTCTACAGAGCGAGTTCCAGGACAGCCTCCAAAGCCACAGAGAAACCCTGTCTCAAAAAAAAAAAAAAAAAAAAAAAAAGTCCAAAGCCAGCTGGGCAGTAGTGTCACACGCCTTTAATCCCAGCACTCAGGAGGCCGAGGCAGGCGGATGTCTGTGAGTTCCAGGCCAGGCTGGACCGACAACCTCCAAAACAATACACAGAAACCCTGTCTCGTAAAAATCAAAAAAAAAAAGTCCAAAGCCCTTGCTCAGTTTACTGGCTGTGCTGTTTCTTGCCCTCTATGTTGGAAAGAACAGAATCCAGGTATCCAGTAACCTATCTGTTGCCTCCTGTCAGCTAAAAACTGGCAGGCATGGTAGTACATGTCTTAAGTCTTTAAGAAAAAATAGAACACAAGGGCTAGAGAGATGGCTCGGCAGTTAAGAGCACTGGCTGCTCTTCCAGAGAACCTGGGTTCAATTCCCAGCACCCACATGGCAGCTCACAGCTGTCTGTAACTCCAGTTCCAGAGGATCTAACACCCTCACACAGGCATACTGTCAGGCAAAACACCAATGCACACGAGACAAAAAATTAAAAAAAAAAAAAAAGAACACTAGCCAGGCATGGTGGCACACGCCTTTAATCCCAGCATTCAGGAGCTCCAGAGGCAGAGTATGTGAATGTCTGTGAGTTCGAGGCCAGCATGGTCTACTCAGAGTGTTTTAGAACAGCAGCCAGAGCCGGGCGTTGGTGGCGCATGCCTTTAATTCCAGCACTCGGGAGGCAGAGGCAGGCGGATCTCTGTGAGTTCGAGGCCAGCCTGGTCTACAGAGCGAGTTCCAGGACAGCCTCAAAAACAATACAGAGAAACCCTGTCTCGAAAAACCAAAAAAAAATAATAAAAAAAATAGAACAGCAGCCAGTACTATGTAGAAAGAAACCCTGCCCCCCCCAAAAAAGAACCCGATTGACAATTTCCGTCCACCGGAAAATAGATGACACACTTGAAAGAGCTATATGACAAAGAGAAATTGGAATTGGGAACTGAATTAGAAACAAGAAACAGGAAAGTGGTGTCCAGAATTAGAATATGTAGTGGCGTGAGGTCTATGGCTAGCGCCAACACTGTACCATCGGCACAGTCCTAATGAGCAGACATCAGTTAGTTCTTAGGCCCCTGGCGGGGTGACATCAGCAGGAGGGAGTGAAAGGGTAGCAGAATCTACAGCTGAGGGAGTAATGTCCAAGACTAAGTCTGCGGCTGAGGGAGTGGTATCCAAGATTGTGACTGTGCTTGAGGGAGTAACGTCCCCAGGTAACGAGTTAGTGTCCGGGGTCTGAGGACGACAGTGCATCCAGTGTGTGACGTTTCTGGGATAGCCCTTTGCCACTCGAAGCTGCTGGTTAAGACGCCAATACTCTTTGCCCTTGAAGAAGTAGACTTGGCCATCTTGCCAGCTCATCGCTGCTGAGGGTCGGTCTGGCACTCCAGTAAACAATTCCTTAATCGGTTTGGGGTAGCGGCTAAAGTCAGTTCTGGCCAGCTCGTCCCATTGCCAGTACCCTGAGCCCTAATTTGGGGGGGTGGGAGGAAGAGAATGAGAGAGCTTAGGAACTCCAGAGGCTGATCCAAACTGTAGAAGGTACCCCGTTAAGGGTGAGGCTTTGCCCTTCAGAATGAGTTAGCCTGCCCATCCTCAAAAGAGGGTGTCCCCAACTTTGCTATACCTTAAAAAGGAACACCTTTTGATTAACAGGCCAATAGAGCGCCGCGTCCAGGTTGGGTTCTACCCTGTTGAGTTTCATGGGAAAGCCAGGAGACATCCTGAAGCCCACGTATCGCCACACCTTGTTTCCTGAGAATGGCCAAAGGAAGAACAAGTTGTTGTCATCAGATAGAGGCTTCTGGTTCCTCTATCCCCTTCTTGGAAGCTTCTCAATGCCTCCTCCCATTCACAGCCTTTTGATGACCAGGACCTTAGATAAGACCTGAAAGTACCACACTTACCCTTGAAGAAATGAATCCACCCTGTTCTCGGAGAGTAGACAGCAGCATCTAGGTTTCCAGGGAGCCCCTCCCAAAGAGCAGACACTCGAAACAAGGGGCCTGGCCCTGAATCCGTTACCGTCCACACATAGTCCCCCTTGAAAGCATAGGTCTTCCCTCGAGGCCCTGAGAGCAGAAGCGTGTTAACATGTTTGAGAGATAGTGAATGACTCATGAGTATCTCAGGGGGTTTCCTTTCTGGCCACTGATGGGCTCTTCAAAAAGTCACTCAACTTCCAAAGGGCAGAGAAGGAAGACACGGTGTATCGCCTTTGCTGTCCCCGCCCTTCCAATCAGCTGTTCCTAGTGGAGACCTAGTGCCCATTCCAGGTTAAAATCTCACAACCAGGTACAGAGTCCTTTCTAACAGGCATTGCAGCCGATTCCAGCTTGCTAGGCTTCCACTTTTTTGTGGTTTTTTTGAGACTGGTTTCTCTGTATAGACCTGGCTGTCCTGGAACTCACTCTGTTGACCAGGCTGGCCTCCAACGCACAGAGCTCCACCTGCCTCTGCCTCCTGAGTGCTGGGATTAAAGGCCTTGGAGTCAGTGGACCGCCCCCACTGCCTGTCAACAGCCTGTCGGGAAGGACCTCACCCAGCATCATGGCATCCAGCTCAGTGCTGCAGGGGTTTGGCATAGGACTGGGTTTTGTGGTCACTGGTGACACAGTGCTAAGCCTGATCTCTTCCTCCTCATCTTCTGCCTCGGGGTTCTTCTTGCCTGAAAAATGTAATAAGGCAATGTAGGTAAAGAAGTCCAAACACTCAGCTTCTCTGTCTGTCTCCTGTAAGTTCTGTTCCATGGCCCCAGAGAGAGGGAAAGGGGAATTAGAAGGAGTTTCCCTTTGTGGTCAGCAATATGCAGGAGCCACAGCTTGGTTTTGAGAAGCACCAGAGAGAAGGAAGTTTCCTAGAATGTATATTCTGCATTTTCAGGATGGGGTTCCCAGGCATAGTGGTGCACTCCTTTAAACCCAGCACTAGGGAGCAGGTGGCTGGCTCTTCATGACTTTGAGTCCAGCTTGGACTACATAGTAAGTTCCAGACCAGCCAGGGACACAAAATAAAGACCCTGTCTCAAAACAACAAACAACAAAAACAAAAGAATTAGGGTGTGAGGGGAGAAAGGCCAGGAAGGAAGATCAGACATAAATGAGTCAAAAATAGAGACAGTTTTTGAAGATGAATAGCTTGAAGAACTGGGCAGAGGAAAAGAAAAAAAAAAGCCATTTCATTCCATGAAAGCTAGCATTGTCTCCTTGAGCTTGGAGAGATATTAGTCAGACTGCCTCTTATGCTCACCATAGAGAGCCTGGATCCCTGCCACATCGTCCGGGTGCAGCCTGAAGTAGGGCTGGTAGCCCGCATAGACAGGAGCCATGAGTGCCTGGGTGTACCGGGAGTGCCCAAGGCCCAAGGCATGGCCCACTTCATGGGCGGCAATGATGCGCAGGTTCACTCCTTTGTAGGTGCCCTCAGTCCAGAATTCATCATTATCGAAGTGCACGCTGCCGAGTTCTGGGATGTCAGCATGGGCCAGGACCTTCCCTGGACAGAGGCAAAGGTACACAGAGCATCATTTGCCTGCTATGCACTCAAGCTACTTCAAGTGAGGTAACACAGCCGTGATCACGGCACTTGGAAGGTGGACCTAGGAGGATCAGAAGTTCAAGATCAGCCTCAGCTGCCTAATGGGTTTTATGTCAGCTGGGCTACACGGCCACAACCAACTTATGTGCTTCTTTCAGATTTCCCAGGCATCCCCAGCCACTCCTCTCTGACCCGGTCCCCTTGCAGGGAGAGGAAATGAAAGCCGTGCATCGGAGTGAAAGAGGAAGACCAGAGAGACGGCTCAGAGGTTAAGAGCACTGGCTGCTCTTCCAGAGTCCTGAGTTCAATTCCCGGCACCCACATGGTGGCTCACAGCCAACTGTAATGAGATCCGGTGCCCTCTCCTAGCCTGCAGGGAGAGATAGGCAGAACAGTTCTCTGGGTAATATTAGAAGGTCAGAGTGCAGGGTATCATTGGGCAGACCTACCAACCTAAACCTTAAGATCTCAGAATCACTGGCTCAAGGAGACACTTTGTTGTTGAGGTCCTTTAAGCTGAGAGTTAAGAACCAGTGCGTACCAGGTCCATCAAAGGAGTTGGAGCAGTATGGGCTATGGCGGCCATGGAAGGAGAGGCGGATGTCAGCCCAGCCAGCCTTCACCTCGCGGAAGGTCAGGGGGGCCACGCTGCTCCAGTACTTAAAGGCTTGGTGCAGGGCTGCCCTGGCTCTGGAGGGTGAGAGGGTGGAGGGCAGGTTCAAGACGCGGTACGTCAAGTGCTTCTTTCTCCAGCGGCCTGGTTAAGAAACCAGAAAGTAAGTAAGAAACACGGCCCAGAGTGCCGCTCGGGGTGAGGTGCTCACGGCCCTCCTGAGCCGGTCCCTTAGCAAGTATTGAACACTCCAGGCTGTACCAATGCCACCCACACTCAGAGCCAGGCAGCCTTCCCCTTCCGTTCCCAGGCTCTCAGTCCTCACCCAGAAGCAGGAATTTAAGGGTCTTCTGGTTGAAGGGATCCTCCAGACCGCAACGGGGCAGCTTCATACGGGCCCTTGTGTCGTCGTCCATCTGACCTGAAACTGGCAGGTCTGATGCTTCCTGGAAAGCTCTAGAAAGAGAGAGAGGTCATTCCACGAGGGCAGGTGGATCTGGAATGACTGGAAATTGGAGATAGATCTTTGGCCTCCCGGCACCCAAAGTAGTGATAAGGAGTGACATGGCGTCTTTAAAGCTGAAAAGGACAGTGCAGTCGCTAGGCTCCTAACTGGGGCACATTCCAACTTCATCTCTCCATTTTCAGGACCTTTTGAGGAAGACTGACCTGAAGTATGGCCTTCCTCGCTATCTAGCTGTCTGATCTAGCCCAGCAGTTTGGGTTTGTTTTTATTTTTTAAATTGATTTTTATGTTGTGTGGAGCAGTGCTTTCCCTGCATGCATGTAGCTGTACCACGTGTGTGGACTGGCTACAGAACTCAGGAAAGAGCACTGGGTCCCCTTGAACTAGATGGTTGTGGGCTGCCATGTGTGTGCTAAGAACCAAACCTGGGTCCTCTACACGAGCAGCCAGAGCCATCTCTCCAGCCTCATTTCACCTTGCTTTTGAGACATGTTTGCATGGTGTCTCATCCTGTGATCCCAGCACTTTCAAGGATGAGGCAGGAGGACTGGGAGTTCAAAGTCATCCTCGTTACATCACAGGTTCAAGACCGGCATGGGCTCCATAAGACCCTGTCTCAAAAAATCAAAATGGGACTGGAGAGATGACTCAGCTGTTAAGAGAATTTGTTTTTTTGTTTGTTTGGTTGGTTGCTTTTTTGGTTTTTGTTTTTTGTTTTGTTTTTTTTTTTTTTGAGACAGGGTTTCTCTGTATTGTTTTGGAGGCTGTCCTGACACTTGCTCTGTAGACCAGGCTGGCCTCTAACTCACAGAGATCTGCCTGCCTGTGTCTCCTGAGTGCTGGGATTAAAGGCATGCGCCACCAGTGCCAGGTGAGAATTTGTTACTTTTGCAGAGCACCCAGGTTCAATTCCTGACATCTACATGGTGGTTCGCAACCATCCTTAGCTCCAGTTACAGGGGATCTGATGCCCTCTTCTGATCAGTTTGAGCACCAAGCAAGCACAAGGTACACATACACAGATGAACAAAATAAAATTAATAGACCTAAAATATTTACATCTAAATGAGCCGGTGAGATAGCTCAGAGGTAAAGGGCTTGCTGCCAAGCCTAATTACATAAGCTCAATCCCCAAGACCCACATGGCGGAAAGAGAACTGACTCCAAGTTCTCTTCTGATCTCCGAATAATTACCGCAGGATGTGCCAATCTAAGCTAACAGTGTGAGACCCAGCTCAAAAAATTGAAAATAAAGATAAGATGTTTGGCGGTGCGTGCCTTTAATCTCAGTACTCGGGAGGCAGAGGCAGGCAGATCTTTGTGAGTTCAAGGCCAGCCTGATTAATAGAGTCAACTCCAGGACAGCTGGGGCTACCCAGAGGGACATTGTCTCTAGGGGAAAAACGATTTTCGTTTTTTGTATGTTTCTATATGAGTAAATGTCCGGGTGTCCAAGGAAGCCAGAAGAGGGCATCAGCTCCTTAGGACCTGGAGTCACAGGAGGCTGTGAGCATCCTGGTGTTGCGCTGGTCCTCTGTAAGGGCAGCAAGTCCTCTTAACGCCCTTCCAGGATGCCGTCTTCTCCACTTCTCCCTTTTTAAGGAAGTGTCTCACTGTGTAGCCCTGGCTGTCCTGGAACTCTCCATGCAGCCCAGGCTGGTCTCAAACTCACAGAGATCTGCCTGCCTCTGCCTCCTGAGTGCTGGGATTCTAGGACTAAAGGCATGGACTATCACACCCAAACAGTCTCCAACTTTTTTTTTTTTGGTTTTTTGAGACAGGGTTTCTCTGTGGCTTTGGAGGCTGTCCTGGAACTCGCTTGGTAGTCCACCAATGCCCGGCTCAGTCTCCAACTTTTAATGCTTGTCTTTGCCGCCCCGTACTGAGATCACAGCTGTGTGCCACCACGGACCTGACATGTGGACTCCTCACCCTGGTTCTCCATCTCACCTGGAATTCCACCATCCTGAGTAATATTGCCCTCCTATAGATCCCTGCTGTGGATTAGGGTCAAACAGAGGTGGGCCTGGGGGGCGGGGAGAACTTGACACCTCCGATATGACCTAGATCCTCACCTTAGGGCTTCTGTGATATCTTCTAGCCTGAAGTCAACAGCTCCTTCTAGAGGTTTCTGTAGATATCCATACTGCAACAGATAATCCTGTAATGGCATGGAGGTTGAAAGAGGGTTAGTCTCGGGGCATAACAGAAGCTGAGAATGGTGGCGCAGGCCTTTAATCCCAGCACTAGGGAGACAGAAGCAGGAGGATCTCTGTGAGTTCGAGACCAGCCTGGTCTACAGAGTGAGTTCCAGACCAGGTAGGACTACATAGTGGGACCCTGTCTTAAACAAACAACATGAATGACCTAACAGACCCATCAGGAGAGAAGGGGACAGATACAGAAGGCCTGAAAGGGTGATGACTGAGCAAGGGTCCTCAGACGGAAAAGAGCAGGAGGTGGGCAACTTAGCTCAGGATGCAGAGCAAATAGGGAGAGGCAGGGAAGTTGTAGGGAGAGAGGGAAACCCAGAGAAGATGGTAGCACAGCAATCGCTGTCACTCCCATGGCCTGAGCCCTGCTTTGCCCAGAGGACTCACCAAGACTGCCTCCTTCTCTGTAGATCCCAGAGCCCGGCCTGAGACTGCCACGGGAAGTAAGAAGCTCAGCCACAGCTGCTGCCAGTCCATGGTCCCAGCAGACAAGAGCTCCAGAGGTTTGCCCGAGCCCTCTGACCTGAGCCTTCTGGGAGCCTGGAGGAGCAGGGCTAGCCAAGGGACTCTTACCCCCAGGTCTTCTCTGTCAGCCTCTGGAACTCTTTATAAACCTCCAGCTGTGGAGAGCAGGGGAGGTGTGACTCAGCCCAGAGAGATGTCGCAACTCACCATTAACTTCTACCCTACCAAAGAGCAGAAGCCAAAAACCCCTACCAGCCCCCCCCCAACACCAACAGCCCTCTGGGGGAGACAAAATGACTCTCTGTACCCATCTGGGGTCTGTCTCCTGGAGGGGTGAAAGCCAGACTCTCTAGGGCCAGGGCTGCCCCCTGGAGTTGGATATTCCCGCTCCTCAGGGATCTGGAGCCAGCAAATCCCTCAGCTTCACATGCCCCTTTGCTCCTGACAAGGGAAAATCAATAAGAGTGAAGAGGTAGGAGACAGCATGGGCAGCATGAGTTAGTTCCAAGTGAAGGGATGAAAGGTGAGATCTGCTTCTTTGGATTTGTGTTGTTGTTGTTTGAGACAGCATCTCTCTACATGTTGCCAACTGTACTGGAACTCCCCCATGTAGACCCAGCTGGCCTGGAACTCACAGAGCCTCCATGCCCCACTTTGAGGTCTGTTTCTTTGCAACTAAGATCAAGTTAGGAGTTTATTTGAAGCCAGAATCCAGCTTTCTGGTCCAGGCTAACCTTGAGCTCTATGGCAAGGCTTCAGAAAATTTTGTTTGCTGCCAGGTTTTGGTGGCGCATGCCTTTAATCCCAGCACTCAGGAGGCTGAGGCAGGCAGATCTCTGTGAATTCGAGGCCAGCCTGGTCTACAGAGTGAGTTCTAAAACAACTCCAAAGCTACAGAAAAACTTTGTCTCAAAAAAATAAAAAGTTCCATTTGTGACTCTTTTTGCTAAAGAGAAATATTTTTACCAGATATATTGGTTATAAAATAAGTTTTTTTTTTTTTTTTTTTTTTTTTGGTTTTACGAGACAGGGTTTCTCTGTATTGTTTTGGAGGCTGTCGGTCCAGCCTGGCCTCGAACTCACAGAGATCCACCTGCCTCTGCTTCCCGAGTGCTGGGATTAAAGGCGTGCACCACCACCGCCCAGCTATAAAATAAGTATTATAGGGACTAGAGATCTGGTTCGGCAGTTACAACGGCTTGTTCTTGTTGGAGGGCCCAGTTCTGTTCCCACCACCAATGCCACCTCTGCAAATACTGCACACAAATGGCATAACATAAACATATGAATCTTATTTTATTTTGTTGTTATTGTAGCTTTTGTTTTGTTTTCCAGACAGGTTTCTCTGTGTAGCCCTTGCTGTCCTGGAACTCGGTTTGTAGACCAGGCTGGCCTCAAACTCAGACATCCACCTGCCTTGCCTCCTGAGTGCTCCTGGGATTAAAGGCATGCGCCACCACCCCTGAAACATACACATTAAAAAAAATAAATCTTAAACTGGGAGGTGGTGGCACATGTCTTTAACCCCAGCACTTGGGAGGCAGGGGGAATCTTCAAGGCCAGCCTGGTCTACAGAGCAAGTTCCAGCCAGCTAGGGCTATGTAGTGAGACCCTATCCCCTCAAAAAAGTGGAGATCTATAGAAGACACCTGATATCAACTCCTCATGCAAGGGAGACTCTGCCATGACCCACCTCCATGAATGAGAGCAAATTTACATACTAATGAAAGAGATAGATTTGTTTATTTTTGCAAAATAATTAAGTCTTCACTGATGTTTGATAAGTGCACCTTCAGTCTTTTTCAGATTTGATGGATTTTTCTCTCTCTGTGTATGTGGGTTTTTTATCTTTTAATATTATCTTATGTGTATGTGCAGGCATGTATGTCACATGTGATTATTTTGTAAGCCACCTGTGATTTTTGGGACTTGAATCCAGGTACTCTGAAAGGGCAACCTGGTTTGTATTTTGTATTTTGTTTTTCAAAACAGAGTTTCTCTGTATCCTTGGCTGTCCTGGAACTCGCTCTGTAGTCCAGGCTGGCCTCAAACTCACAGAGCTCCGCCTCCCTCTGCCTCCTGAGTGCTGGGATTAAAGGGATGCGCCACTACCAATTTGTGGGTGCTAAGGCTCTAACTCAGGTCTTCATCCATGTTAGGTGAGCACTCTACCAACTTGTCACATCCAGTCCTTTGATCAATATTCCATACTGGTCAATAATGAGAATATCACTTTGCATAAATACATAATACAAAATGTCAAAATAAGTTTAGGGCCACTTTAGAAATTAGAAGTTATATCCTAATCCCAAGTCAAAATTCATTCAATGGAGAGGCAGGCAGATCTCTGTGGGTTCGAGGCCAGGCTGGACCGACAGCCTCCAAAACAATACAGAGAAACCCTGTTTCGTAAAACCAAAAAAAAAAAAAAAAAATTCATTCAATGGCTTTTATGATCAGGTGAGCAACTCAACTCAAACAGAAATTTCTTTTTCCTTTTCATTTGTCTTAATTAATTTCTTGCTTTTTGAGACAGCATCTCATGTAGCCCAGACTGGATTGGCATTTACTACATAGCCCAGGTTGACATAGCCCTGATTCTCCTGACTCTAATTCCCAAGTGCTGGGATTACCGACATGTACCTGGCTCTCTAACAATTTTTTTAATTTTTTAAATTAATTTTTTATATTCCAATAACTTTTTTTTGGAAACAGTATCTCTCTGTATAGCCTTGGCTGCCCTGGAACTCACTCTGTAGGCCAGGCTGGTCTTGAACTCACAGAGATCCACCTGTCTCTGTCTCCTGGGATTAATGGCATGTCACCACATCCAGATCAAATAGCAATTTTTAAAAAAGATTTATGGCGCACGCCTTTAATCCCAGCACTTGGGAGGCAAAGGCAGGCAGATCTCTGTGAGTTCGAGGCCAGCCTGGTCTACAAGAGCTAGTTCCAGGACAGGCTCCAAAGCCACAGAGAAACCCTGTCTCAAAAAACCAAAAAAAAAAAAAAAAAAAAGATTTATGTATTCATTATGTATACAGTGTTTTCTCTGCATGTATCAGAAGAGGTCAGAAGGTCAGAAGAGGGCACCAGATCTCATTACAGACGGTTGTGAGCCACCATGTGGTTGCTGGGAATTGAACTCAGGACCTCAGAGCCATCTCTCCAGCCCCCATAGCTCAACTCTTTTTTTTTTTTTTTTTTTTTGGTTTTTCGAGACAGGGTTTCTCTGTGGCTTTGGAGGCTGTCCTGGAACTCCCTTTGTAGACCAGGCTGGTCTCGAACTCACAGAGATCCGCCTGTCTCTGCCTCCCGAGTGCTGGGATTAAAGGCGTGCGCCACCAACGCCCGGCTTCAACTCTTACATTTAATAGGAGCAGAGACTTTGTAGATACCTTTAAAGCAAAGATGCTGCTGGATGTTGCTATCTGGAGCATCTTAAGTCTGAGTAGAGGTGCTTCAGATAGCAACATCCAGCAGCATCTTGTGGTGGGAAAACCTGTACAGTGAGAAATGTGTGTGCTGTATGTTCAGAACCAAGGCTGCAGTGAAGCCCACTTTGGATCCATCATGCATTTGATTTTGACAAAATGTTGGGTTATTGTATGTTCAGAAACCTTCTGTGTTGCTAAGTTTTTTGTTTTGTTCTGTTTGTTTGTTTGTTTGTTCCTGTTGCTAAGTTTTTCATGACTTTTAGTTGTATGACTCGGAGTTGTAAACTATAGTTTAAGAATCTGCTCCAGGCGGTGGTGGTGCCTTTAATCCCAGCATTGCAGAGGCAGAGGCAGGTGGATCTCTAAGTTAGAGGCCAGCATGGTATACAGGACGATTTCCAGGGCAGCCAGGGCTACACAGAGAAACCCTGTCTTGGGGTGTGTGGGGGAGGATGCTTATGCTAAGCATTTAATTAACCTAGAATCGGGAAGAGGGTACAAAAGCACCCACCATTGCCTCAGAGGGTTCCAAAATAATCTGAGGCAGACTCAGCACCAGAAAGAGGGGTCCTGGGGGCCGGGTAGTGGTAGATGATACATTGTAAGGATCACTGCTTGGTGAGGAAGCTGACTGAGAAGGTTAACTTGAGTCATCTTTGAAGGCTGGCTAAGAATCAGAGGGAGTAAAGGATTGCAGAGAGACAGACACGGAGGTGACAGACAGTACAGAGCGAGAGCAGAGAGGGTTTCCGTGGCATAGCAGTTGTGATGTTCACCTCATAGAGACCATGGCAGGCTGCATGGTTAGCCACTGACTTGCTGTTGCCTACCTCAAGCTATTTCCATGCTTTAAGAGGGGCTGGAGAGATGGCTCAGGGGTTAAGAGCATTGGCATCTCACTGGGGCTATCTTGGAAACGGAGTGCCTGAGAGGGATGCTTGAGCAAGGCCATGGAGAGCCTAGCTGGCCTGTTATCAAATTCTGTTTCTCTAACACATGCTCTTCCACACCCCACAGAAACTCTTGAGTTCTGTTCCAGTCCTTGTTTCTGTTTTCTTAGAGACAAGATCTCACTATGAGGCCCTGGCTGGCCTGGAGCTCCGGGATTCCAGGGATCCCGCCATCCCTGGATAACACGGCATCCTGTGTCTCCCATCAGAGTCAAACCCTCATATCCCGGGTGCCTTGTGGGGACACGCAACACTGTAGCAATGAAGAACAAAGATGTCCTTCTTGACGCACAGTGAGGAAGATACAGGGACAGGGGAAAGGCCAAATTCTTGTTCTTTGTAGGTCCTCATTTCTGAGCATTTCCCTTTCTCTGGGACATCACAGGGGAGCCCTCACACCCCAAGATCGAGGTGGGGTATATTCCTGACTAATTGTTGCCCTCAGTGACTTCAGACTCAAGACCCAGCACCCAGATGGGTATGAATAGGGTGACTAAGTCCCAGTTGTGACAGAAAAGGGTACTCAGAAAGAAAGCCTCAGAGGATATCATCAGGTTGGTACACCCAGGAAATGGTGGCATGTGGGGAGCAGCTACAACTTAGTCCCCTACAGAGTTCCTCCTCACCCCAGTTCTCGTCCTAGTCCTCATAATGTTACTCAGTGTGGCTCTGGAAGGCCTAGGAGGCACAACCACATTTTTTTTTTTTTTTGGTTTTTTGGTTTTTCGAGGCAGGGTTTCTCTGTGTAACTCTGGCTGTCCTAGAACTCACTCTGTAGACCTGGCTGGCCTCACGCTCACAGAGATCCACTCGCCTCTGCCTCCCTGGTGCTGGGACTAAAGGTGTGAGGGTTTTTTGTTTGTTTGTTGTTGTTATTGCTGTTGTTTTGTTTTTATTACAACCACATTCTAGAAACTAAAGAGCCGGGCGGGCGAGGTCAGAGTAAGATAGTGGAAGCTACCAAACCTTTTGCCTCCTTGAAGTCTCAGTGCGTTGTATTATCACCTCTCTCCCGGAAAGGCAAGGTGAGAGTCTCTAATGAGCCACCTCAGGGAACACAGCCGGAAACGTTGAGTGTCAGACTAAAGTGATATCAGCACACACATCTTCAGTTTCTGGAAAGTTCATGTAAACAAACAAAACCCCTGGAAGCAGGAGCCGGAATGAGGGATGATTAACTCTGTTACCATTCCGAGTAGTGTCTGACCACCCCTGCCATCAGCCCCCACCTCTGAGCCAGGCTGACCCTGCTTTTTTTTCCCTTTGAATTTGTCATTTCTCTCTGGGGGAGTTTCAGGAATGTGTGCAAAGGGTTAGGACTTGTGGCAAGCCTGTTCTAAAAAGAGAAGTTAATTTTGAGAGAAGGAACTCCGATGACTTGCTTACTCTCTTCCTGTAAACTGGAGTCTCTCTATCCACAGACTATAGCAGAAGACATTTGTATAGGATTTTTGTTTGTTTGTTTTAGTATTGGTGTATTTTTTAATTAAACGGTATCAGACGGCGACAAGGAGACTTCTGAGAGTATCTTATAGTGGCCAAAGGTCATGGGCTATAGGGAAAAGGCAAAAGTATGCAGTGGTCTCTAGGCCCTTGAGAAGCCATTGCCAGCCCCTTCTGACAGTCGCTTACCCTGTAGAGGCCGACAGAGGCTGCATCTCTTAGTACATAAGGGGCAAGTCCAGATAGGCTAGGGGTGTAACTCAACGGTCACACATTTGCTTAACATGAATTGGGTCTGGGGTTCAAGCCCAGCAGTACAAGCATAAATGGCAAACCTTGTTCTGAAACTAAGAATTGTACGGGTGAAAAGAATGTAAGTAGGACTGGCAAAAACGGCTTAGTAAGGAAAGGCGCTCGCCCCTTAGCCTGTCATCCAGAGCAGTACTCCACGTGGCGAAAGGAGGGTACCTATTAGTGGGACTGTCCTCTGACCTACCCTGCAGGCTGCAGCTCGTACAATACGTAAATGAGAGGAGGACAGATAGATAGATAGATAGACAGACAGACAGATAGATATGATAGATATAAATGATAGATAGACAGATAGATAGACATGTATAGATGGATAGATAGACAGACAGACAGATATAGATAGATAGAAATGATATAGATAGATATGATAGATAAATGCTACATACATAAACAAATCTTTAAAACTGTGTTTGGAACAAGTTAAGACTGTCTAGACCCCAACCTTGATACGTGGAACGTTGACAGGGGGCTAGCCTATGGTCTATTTTCCCTTCACAGCCCTGAGAGTGTTAGGAAAAAGGAGTCTTCCAGGGCTAGTGAGGTTAAGTTCGCCAGTCTGTTACCCTGGAAACCTGTATTTGAGTATTCCTATGCCGCCCCAACCCCACCACACACACCATACTCCTTTAATTAGTCATAGGTTTCTAGAAGCATATGGAAAGCGATGACGGGAGCTGTGCACAGCTGGAACGGGTTAGCGTCCAAGGAAGTGGGAGGGCCTTAGGCAGGATGATTCAAGGACTAGGCAGGCACCTTCTATTCTCGTGAGGCCCCAAACTCCAACACTGCCAAATCCTGTATATTCAGTTCTTCCCAAAGCAGGAAGAACCGTGATCTGCTCCCCTTCGTCTCCTCACAGACGACTCCTTGCTGGGGAATTGCTGGGAGCTAGGAGACCTCTGGGCAGCACGGTGCCCACGGCTGGAGAAGGAGACACAGCCAGCTCTGGGAGCTGGGAGGAAGGGAGAGGGAAGGTGAAGTTCAGGGCTCTGCCACTTTCTGGAATGGCACTAACTGATAATACATAAGGATTTTGCTCCTTCTGGGAGCGGTGAGCGTTTCTTTCACAAAAAGCTGATCTGCATCGATTTTATGGGAGGGCAAGCACTTTGGCCTTTTGTCCTCTCCCTCTGTGACCCCAGGAAACAGTTCTGATCTGACACTGGAAAGTGTTTTGTTCCCCTTCTGTTGACAAAAGTTCACGAGGGAGGTGGCCAGGGAAAGAGTCCGGTTCTTTCCTGCATGTTCGCAGATGTCTGCGGGGAAGGAGGGGGCGGCTCTGTCTCTGCCAGGTCAGCACCAAAAGGTCTGCTGTGGGGAGCACAGCAGAGGGGTATTAGTCCTCTACCTTGGTTTTGCCCTTAATTTACTCACAGGGGAGAGGGTATTCACCAGTAGGCTTCTGTTGTTGCATTTGATTCATCAGTTTGGCGTTGGGAGGAAGGCTGATAGTCTGTTCAGATTCGTTCTACCCATAGAAAGGATGCGGACTTAAAGGACCACAGGAGCCAGGCTTCGCGGTCCACACCCGTGATCAGGAATTCACAGCACTCCTCAGTAACACGGTGAACTTGAGACTCTGTCTCAGAAAAACAAAAACCGGCATAGCCGGGGCAGTGGTTAAGAGGACTAGCCTAGAGAACTAGGGTTCCACTCCCGGCACCCGCGTGGAAGCTCACAACCTTCTGTAATTCCAGTTCTAGGAGATCTGATTCCCCCTGTGGCCTCCATCTACACCAGGCATGCAAGTGCTGTACAGGCATACATGCTGGCAAAACACCCATACACATATGGTAAAAATAAATAAATAATAAATAAAGTATTTGAGTTGGGAATGGTGGCACACATCTCTTTCTTGTTATTTTTGTTTTATATTTATTTTCAAATCATTATTTATTTAATTTTGTAGACACGGCCTCATTGGCTGTTGCCCTGGCTGTCCTGAACTCACCATGTAGACCAAGCTGACTTTGAACTTACAGAGATCCACCTTCCTCTGCCTCCGGAGTGCTGGGATTAAAGGTGTACGCCACCACCCGGCAAATTTCTTTTTCTTTTTCTTTTTCTTTTTCTTTTTTTTTTTTTTTTTTTTTTTTTTTTTTGGTTTTTCGAGACAGGGTTTCTCTGTATTGTTTTGCAGGCTGTCCTGGAACTCTCTCTGTAGACCATGCTGGCCTCGAACTCACAGAGATCCACCTGCCTCTGCCTCCCACAAGAATTAAAGGTGTGTGCAACTACTGCCCAGTTGAAAATTATAATTTTTTTAGAAAATTATTTTAAGGTGAGTTACTTTTGTTTATCTGCATTTGTTTAACTCTGTAAAGCTGTGCCTGTCTAAAACACCTGATTGCTCTAATAGAGTTGAATGACCAATAGCGAGGCCAGAGAAAGGATAGGCGGGGTTGGCAGGCAGAGAGTAGAAATAGAAGGAGCGAGAGAACAAGGAGAGGAGGATGTCAGAGGCCAGCCACCCAGCCACCCAGCCACCCAGCCACCCAGCCACCCAGCCACCCAGCCACCCAGCCACCCAGCCACCCAGCCACCCAGCCACCCAGCCACCCAGCCACCCAGCCACCCAGCCACCCAGCCACCCAGCCACCCAGCCACCCAGCCACCCAGCCAGCGAAAGTAAGCTTCACAGAAGAGAAAGATAAAAGCCCAGAGGCAAAAGGTAGATGGGATAATTTAAGATGTGTGATGTTTTTGGGAGCTGGGTGGGCCCCCAAAAAAGAGTAAAATATCAAGATCTCGGCATCCAACATGGGGTAGAGTAAAAGAAAACCTAACAACTACAAAGAGAAGAGAGCAAACGCTAAAGAGGCATGGTTTCCAGCTTGCATGTAGGCTCCTGCAGCTTTGGCAAAACGAGCACTCACAGCCCTTTGGCTGACTATGAATATGAAATAGTTTTTGTTTGTGTTTTGTTTTTGAAATCCAGCAATGTACTTGTCTATTGCCCATTTATTTCTATCTCCCCCACCTCCTGCTTCTTTTTCTCCCCTTCCCCTCCACTTTGAGACAGGGTTTCTCTTTGTAGCCTTGGCTGCCCTGGAACTCGCTCTGCAGATCAGGCTGTCCGTGAACTCTGAGATCTGCCTGCCTCTGCCTCCTGAGTGCTTCGATTAAAGGTGAGTGTCACCATGCCTGATTCTTTTCTTTTTTTAATGATTTATTACTGTATATGAGTGTTCTAGCTGCATGCATGCACAATTTTTGCCAGAAGAGGGCATCAGATCCCACTATAGATGGTTGTGAGCCACCAAATGGGTGTGGGGAATTGAGTGAAGGCAGCTCCAGCCCCTCCCCCTTTTTTTCTTCTAATTGAGACATGATCTTACTATGTAGTCCAACCAGCCATGAAATTTGAGATCCTCTCCCTCAACTTTCCTAGCACTAGAACTTCAGACTACCCACCTGTACCTTGTTGCCCATTGACAAACCCTCATCAGGGTTGGGGAGATGGCTACCAGGAAAATGTTTACCTTTGCAAACACAAGGACCTATGAACCCATGCCCAGAACCCATGGGAAAAACTACAGGTGCAGGAGGCTGGAGTGATTGTTCATAGATTAAAATCAGTGGTCCTCCTTAACTAGGAAGTGATGACCTTTAATCCCAGGACTCAGAGGCAGGCAGATCTGAGTTCCAGGACAGCCAGGGCTGCTACACAGAGAAACCTTGTCTCAAGTAAGGGAGAAACGTGCACGGTACCTGAGGTGGAAGGGTCCCAAGTGTCTTAGGGTTTCTACTGTTGCAACAAAACATATGAGCAAAATGCAAGTCAAGGATGAAAGGGCATGTTTGGTTTACACTTCCACGTTGCTGTTTATTACCAATGAAAGTCAAGATAGGAACTCAAGGAGTAGGAACTTAGAGGAAGGAACTGATGCAGAGGCCATGGAGAGGAGCTGCTTACTGGCTTGCTTCCCCTGGCTTGCTCAGCCTGCTTGAGTATAGAATCCAGGACCACCAGTCTAGGGATGACACCACCCATTGATCACTGAGAATGCTTTACAGCTGGATCTCATGCAGGCATTTTCTCAGCTGAGGCTCCTTCCTCTCTGATGGCTCTGGCTTGTGTCAAGTCAACATTAAACCAGCCAGCACACCAAGTTTCAGGCCAGTCTGAGTGTCATTGTGAGTTCATCGTCAGCCTGGGATACATAGAAAGAACACATTACACAAACAACGCGCGCGATCGCACACACACACACACACACACACACACACACACACACACACTGTATGCTGCTTTGGAGGAGACTTAGTAAGTAGAATATTTGCAAAGGAAGCATGGAAACTAGGGTTTGGATACTCACACTTATAAAAGCTGAGTGGGCATAGTGGCCCATCTGTGACACCATTGCTTGAAAGACAGAGACCCAGAGACCAGGGCAACCCTGGCGTAAGCTGGCTAGCTAGACCAACCAAATTGGCTGGGAATTCTAGGCTCAACTGAGAGATCTCACTCCATATATACGTGGTCAAGAAAGACGTAACAAGGGCTGGAGAGATGGCTGAGGTCAAGAGCACTGGCTCCTCTTCCAGAGGTCCTGAGTTCAATTCCCAGCAACCACATGGTGGCTCACAACCATCTACAATTCAATCTGGTGTCCTCTTCTGTAATGTAGGCAGAACACTGTATATGTAATAAATAAATCTTTAAAAAAGAGAAATACATGTATAGGATATTCTAACAAAAATAGTCGCAATAAAAAAACATAACCTCTGACCTCCCATGCATGTGCATATATACATGTGAATACATACACTTGCAGATACCTGTACACATGCAAAAATCCATTGTGATGTATGTATTTGTGCATGTGGGTTGTTTTTAAGACAGGGTTTCTCTGTGTAACAGCCTTGGCTGTCCTGAAACTCATTCTGCAGACCAGGCTGGCCTCAAACTCACAGAGATCCATCTGCCTCTGCCTCCCGAGTGCTGGGATTAAGGGCATGTGCCACCACCTGGCTAGTGCCTGTGTTTAAATGGAGATGTTACAGAACTGTCTATTTTCTTTTTTAAAAGATTTATTTTGGGCTGGAGAGAGGGCTCAGCGGTTAAGAGCACTGACTGCTCTTCCAGGGGTCCTGAGTTCAATTCCCAGCAACCACATGGTGGCTCATAACCATCTAATATTCAATCTGGTGCCCTCTTCTGGCATGTAGGCAGAATAGTATATGTAATAAATAAATCTTAAAAAAAAGATTTATTTTTCATAATACGTATGAGTGTTTTGCCTGTATATATGTATGTGTACCGTGCATGTGCCTGGTGCCCACAGAGGTCAGAAGAGACCCGGAGCTGAGTTTAGCATGATCATGAACCACCATATGGGTCCTGGGAATAGAACCTGGGTCCTCTGAAAGAATACAAGAAAGGGCTGTCCAGCATAACAAGTCTATTTATAATCAAAACATGCAGGAGAATCGGAGTTTAAGGTTGTCCTCAGTTATAAACTTTTTATGGTAGCCTGTGCTGCATGACAGTCCACCTCAGAAAACTGAGAGGGTAGAGATCTGTCAGCTGGTAAATGTGCTTTTGGCCAAGTCTGACAGCCTGAGTTCAAGCCCCTGGACTGGTAGGAGAGACTTGGCTTCCACAGGGTGTCTTCCGAGTGGGCTCATACACCTCCACACAAGCAATAAATAAATGTGGATTTTACAAGTTTTTGTGGAGAAAAGAATAAGCCTATCTGCTGCTTTGAAAACAGGTGGGGTGAGGGTAATTTCCAAAGGACTGGCCCCTCAGTACCACCTAGTGGACAGCAAAACACAACACAGGCTCTGGTCCCCAATGACCAGTCCTAAAATAGCTCACTTCAAAATTCCTAGACCCTTTGCTACCTACACATAAGGGGGAGACCATAAGGAAGGAAAAGTGTCAAGTAGCAACAGTTTTGGGAACAAAAACGAAAGCCAGAAGCTTTCACTTTATTTCTAAGACTCTGTCATAAACTTTTATCAGGTACCAATAAGCTACCTTTGGGAAACTGAGTAAGTAGGACCAGAGAAAGTAATACTTTATTCCCTCATCGTTGGTTATAGCATGGCTTTAAAACTTCACACACACACACACACACACACACACACACACACACACACACACACACACACACACGGCGGAGGCATATTATGGACTGGATTATACTTTTACTGTGATGGTATTTGGAAACAAGACCTTAAGGCAATAATTAGATTTAAAAGAGGCGGTGAGATAGGGTACCCTTGATAGGATTTATCAAAGGGGATTCTCTCTAGGAGGATAAACCCAGGGAAAGCCACATGATAGTACATAAGAGGGCAGCTACATGCAAGGCAAGAGGAGAAAGCTCTCGAACTGAAATACTGGTTGTAGCTTTCTCAACTAACTGGTTTTGTAGGGGAAGTGAAGTTTCTCCTTTGTACTGTTCTCACTTGTTAACTTGATGCATTCGGGAAGAGGGAACCTCAGCTGAGGAATTGCCTGCTTCAGAGAAGCCTATGAGCATGCCTGTAGGGCATTTTCCAGAGGATAAGTGGAGAAGGTCCTAGGTCAACTGTTCTGTTTCTTTTTTTTTTTAAGATTTATTTATTTATTACATATACAGTGTTCTGCCTACATGCCAGAAGAGGACAACAGATGGAATTGTAGATGGTTGTGAGCCAGCATGTGGTTGCTGGGAATTGAACTCAGGACCCCTGGAAGAGCAGTCACTGCTCTTAACCTCTGAGCCATCTCTCCAGCCCCCAGCTGTTCTGAACCTGTGGGTCGAGACCCTTTAAGAGGGATGTGGGGGGTGGGGGAGGTCAAATAACCCTTTCACAGGTTACTTAACACAGTGGGAAAACACAGATATTTATATTATGATTCCTAACAGTAGCAAAATTGCAGTTATGAAGTAGCAACGAGAATAATTTTATGGTTGGGGGTCACCACAACATGAGAAACTGCTTCAGAAGAAACTTGTTGGAGGAGGTGTGTCACCGGGGTTGGGCTCTTATGAATCCCTGTTAGGTCTCTTCTGTGTCACACCTGCCTGCCTGTCTGCCACCATGCTCCCTGCCATGATGGTCCTGGACTCTAACCTTTTTTTTTTTCTTTTTTGTTTTGGTTTTTACGAGACAGGGTTTCTCTGTATTGTTTTGGAGGCTGTCGGTCCAGCCTGACCTCGAACTCAGAGATCCACCTGCCTCTGCCTCCCGAGTGCTGGGATTAAAGGCATGCGCCACCACCGCCCGGCCCTCTAAGTCCAAGTTAACTCTTCTGCAAGTTAGCGGAGTCATGTAGGCTCATGACAGAAATTGAAAGGCAAAATAACTGAAACATACAGCAATTAATTTATGCTTGCTACCTTTAATTTTCTTTTTTATTTTTTGGTTTTTTGAGACAGGGTTTCTCTGTATTGTTTTGAAGCCTGTCCTGGAACTCACTCTGGAGACCAGGCTGGCCTTGAACTCACAGAGATACACCTGTCTCTGCTTTCCAAATGCTAGGATTAAAGTACCTTTAATTTTCTTTTTCTTCCCTCGGAGACAGGGTCTTAAGATATAGCCCCAACTGGCTTAGGTAGAGTGGGCTGGCCTGAAACTCAAACATCTGTCTGCCTCTGAGTCGGTGTGCAACACCACCCCTGGCTTCTATCTGGCTTTAATAGAGGGTTTTTTTTTTTAATCAGGACTGGATAAATGACTCACAGTTAAGAGCATACTGCTCTTGTGAGGTCTTAGATTCAGTTATCAGTACCCACAGGCAGCTCATAACCACCGTAACACCAACTCCTAGAAATCCTGCATCCCCTTCTGGAACCCACAGGGACAGGTAGTCAGGTGACATTTACTTATACAGATACACAAGTATAAAAACAAATCCTTAAAAAGATTCATTTTGAGGCAGCTGAAGATGTCCTTTATTTTTCAATCTTACAGGGGGTGTCGGAGTTCCTATTACTGAGATGAAACACCATGGTCAAAGCAAGCTGGGAGGAAAGGGTTTGTTTGTCTTACACTTCTGCATCACTGTTCATTACTGAAGAAAGTCAGGACAGGAACTCGAGCAGAGTAGGAACCTGGAGGCAGGAGCTGATGCAGAGCCAGGAGGGGCGCTGCTTACGGCCTTAACCCTAACTGCTCTGGCTCTGCTATCCACCCATTAAAGGCACACACCTTTAATGCCAGCACTTGGGAGGCAGAGGCAGGAGGCCAGCCTGGTTCACAAAGTGAGTTTCAGAGCAACCGGGGCTACACAGAGAAACCCTGTTTTGAAAAACCAAATAATAATAATGCCCAAAGGGTTGCCAACAGCCTAATTTTTACGGAGGCATTTTCTTGAGGTTCCCTCCTCTCAGAGGACTTAGAATGTGTCAAGTTAACATAAAACTACCCGGCAGGGGGTCAGGTAGATCACCACATCCAAGAATCCTGCCAAGTAGGTATGTCTCCTCAGAGACAACCTTTACTCTTTTTTTTTTTTGAGACAGGGTTTCTCTGTATCGTTTTGGAGGCTATCCTGGAACTCGCTCTTGTAGATCAGGCTGTCCTCGAACTTACAGAGATCTGCCCGCCTCTGCCTCCTAGTGCTGGGATTAAAGGCGTGCACCACCAACGACCAGCTACCTTTACTCTTCTTAAAAGCATCTCACATTATCACTGAAGATTCAGGCATCACTCTGAATTACGATGTCCTTTAGTTACTGGTCCTCCTACCTCTACTCTTGGCACCCTGAGATACAGGGTCGAGCCATCTTGCTGCTTTATGCTGTTCTGGGAATTACACCCAGGGCTTCATACATACTAGATGAGCACTCTCCCATCTAGCTTCATGTTTATGTAGGTATGATTTCAGGAGCTATGTACAAAGTAACTGTCAGGTTCCTACAAGAGGGAACTCAGGCTTTTGGTCTCTTATTGGTCCCAGTCAAGTATTTATTATAAGTTGTGTTCTTTTCAATGCATGGTTCAAAACCTTATTTCGTTGGCTATCTGAGAACCTAACTGTTAGGCTCTAGGAATACAGTAGTCCACACCTGTACTCCCAGCACTGAGTAGATGGAGGAGGATCACAGCTCAGTCTACACAGTGAATTCCAGTTTCAATCCGGCCAAGGTTTTGCAGAGATTCTGTCTCAAACTAACCAAATAGCTTAGGAGCTGGAGGAACTTATGGTCTAATGAGGGGTGGTTGAGAACCTAACAAATGTCAGGATAGCACTGACAATTACCATCACAGGTAGGGAAGACAGCTCAGTTGGTGAATTGTAAGCATGAGGCCCTGAGTTCACCCTTAGGGGTGGGGGTTTAAGGAGGCAAAGACAGACAGATCCCTGGTGCTCACTAGCCAGTCAGCCTAGCACAGTCAGTGAGCTCCAGGACCGCAAAAAGTGAGTTGGATGGCCCCTCCAAATGTGTGATGTCACGGGCACACAGACACACACACGTTTAGGATGAGGGGGACAGTAAGGGAAGGATTCCCAAAGAACCAAAAGCTAAGACTGGGGAGGGCAAGGATTTAACAGGGTTGGTTTCTGTGGGACTTCTTGATCTCTGAGAGCTGAGCATGGTTGAGGCGTCTCTCTTCTCCCCACTAGTCCATCACCAAAGGTGCAGCATGGTTAAACAAGACTTGAATGGCAGGTCTTTGGAATGTGTCTTGACATACATCCCTACTTTGCCTCTGGTGTCATCGTAGGCAGCACCCAAGGTGACATTTCAAGAGCTGCTCTAGGCATTCCAAATACATCACAATTACCTTCAGCAGTAGTGAGGAGCAACAACATATACATTAGTATGTCAGTCAATTGTGTCTAAACTTCTAGATAGCAACACGGACTTGTGTTACTGAGGTCTAACTTTGTCACACCTCGTTTTCTCTTTGTTGAGATAGTTGTACCCTGTAGCCCAGGCTGGCCTTGAAACCTTGTCGATCCTGTCTCTGCCTTCTGAGTACTAGTACTGGTGTTCACTACTATGGCCGACTGCACTCAGAGTTTTAAGGGCCAGGGATGTAGACCAGTGGTAGAACTACTGTGTGCAAGGCCCTGGGTTCAATCCTTAGCACCAGTAAGAAATTTAAACTTAAGTGTCTTCTTTCACCAAATTGACAAGAGTTGAGAACAGAGCCAAAGCCTGACCACATGTTGTCTACTTGAATTTATTCTTACTTTCTTTAAAAAAAAGAAGAGGAGGTTAGGGTGGCCAGGGAAGTAACTCATAAACACTGAACAGGAACAAAGACTCTAAGACTTGGGGTACTCTTGTACCCTCAACTTCAGATCTCTAACAGCCTCCCACCCCCCGGTTTTCTTTTCAACAAGACACCCAGATCGGCAGCAGAGGTACCTAGGGTCGTCACTGAGAATCTGAACACTGGGAATGGGAGGGGAAGTCCAAAAGTAGGAGCTGAGAAGGGGAAGGAATGAAGGAGAGCCTAGGGCTCTGGAGGACGGAGTTGGGCCACAGGGGGAAGTGAGCCAGTAAGGGGGTGCCCCTCCTGACTGCTGCCGCCCACACTCCCTGGACCCCAGAGCACCCCATGGTTTGTTCTGCAGTCCACTCCCGTGCTCCTGAAGCCTCACAGGCCCAGCTCCAAGTCCTCCAGCTCCTCTTCCAGAGCCTTCCGCCGGGCCAGCTTCTCCAGCTGCTCCCTGCTGGGCTGGCTGACCTCGCCAGCCTGGATGCGCTGCTGCAGCTCCTCCACCTGCCGCAGCTTCTTCCTCAGGCTCTTGATCTTCTTGGCTTTCTCTGTGGTGGCAGCAGAGTCGGATGCATCAGGGGCAGCTAGAGGGGCGGCCTGGGAGCTTTGGAGGGCGCTGGGCGTTTGGGCGGTATCTGCCAGAGACACCTTATCAAGAGTCCTGCTCAAGGCCTCTGCCTCCTTCTCCTGCTGCTGCCGCCTCTTCTCCTTCCGCTTCAGGTTGCGTTTGGCTGTCTTGGAGAGGCCTGCTTCACCACCTTCCGGTCTGGATGGGGTGGCGGGTGTAGTGGCCTCAGGGCTCAGCCCTGGAGGAAGTTCAGGTTTACTCTTGAAAAACTTCACATACTTGTTTTCATAGCTGCAGGAAACAGAGGCTAGAGCTTCAAGGGTGCCGCCTCCCCCCCCACCTCACCTCACCTCCTTTCCATTGCCCTCCCATTTCCTCTGCCCTGCAGGGTCCTGGCCTTCAGCAAAGCTCTACAACTCAAAGCTCTGGGGTTGGATTGCGTCTAGAGGATCTCAAGAGGACAAGACTAGACGGGGGAGCCCTCACTCACCCCTCAATCCCAGCTCCTTCCTCTCCTTCCATTTCCTTGGGGCCCAGGCGAGTCATCCCTCAACTCGAAGGCACAATGCGCTATACTCGTGTAGGGACCCCACTAAATAACCCTTGTTACGCCTGACCACGCACACTGGGACCTCCTCTTGGGGCACGTATCCTTCTTTGACCCTCCGTTGCTTGCGCCAGGTCCCGTCAGGTCTCTGTGTTGAGGCAATGTACTTGCCTGAAATGAGAGAAATTAAGTTGAAGTTAGTCTCTCTCATTGTGAAATATTTTCCAAGATGAGAGAAGTGTTTATAAATGTGCAGCGCACCCCCAGCCCCCATCCATCCACCTAAGGCAAGATACAGGCTCACTATGTACATCAAGTGGGTCTTGAATTCAACCACCTCCACCATCCCAGTGCCAAGGTTACAGATGTGTAACAACACTCTTAAGGCACCGTTTCTCACATCTACTTTCCATCCTGCCACTGGCTGACTAACACACTATCCTTGACCTCAAGGAGCTGCTGCCTCTCTCTTAACTAACACACGACAGACAGACCAGGCAGGGTTGGCATTCTTCAGAAGTACAAGGCCCAGGAAACATCGAAAGCAGCAAACAAACCAGATCACAAAGGGGCCAGAGCAAGAAGAACGTGGAGGAAAGAGCAGGGAAGAATGACAAATTTCATTTGGATAGACTTTGAAAAACCAAAACTTTTAGGAAACCAGATTATAAAGGCATCACAACACGTGGATACAAAGGGCACTGTTTATTTTTATGTGTATGTGTCTCTGTGGGTGTGTGCATGTTTCTGTAGAGACCAAAAGAGGGCGCTAGGTTATCTGGAGCTAGAGTTACAGGTGGCTGTGAGCTGCCTGGTGTAGAACTCAGATTCTTTGGGATAGCAGCAAATGTTCTTAACCACTGAACCACCTCTCCAGCCTCCATGTTTCAGTTAGCCAAAAGCTGGAAGCAATCTAAAGGGCCAACCACATATGGCCTTGGTTCTTATATACAATGGGACAGCATGCTGTTGGTAAAAAGAAAAAAGTTAGATATGAATTAATATTGGTAAATATTCCATAGTGGTACTGAAAGTATTCATAATTTACCAAGTGGAAATGTTTTCCATTAAATTCTGTACCTGCTCCTTAAGCACCTGCTGTCTTAATCATCTGGATCACTAACCCTCTATAGAACTCAGGATTCAAAGTCTGCCCGCTCAGAGGCTGAACAGCAAGTAGCTAACCTCCTCTCCTAGCTCACATCTCCCCCAAAACAAGTTTCCTTTTGCTCTGCCCCCACTTAAGAACCCTTAGCTACACATGGTTCCTCCCTACCACTTCCTGTCACCTAGTTGCTGACTCGACCTGCTGATTCCAGGGTTAATTTTATTTAATAAAACAAATATAACATGTCTTTGCATCATTAAATATTCCACAGCATAAACAATTTAACACATCTTCAAATAATATTCTACAACATGGAAGTTGTGGTTCACACTGTAACTCAAGCATACATTAGGTTCAAGTAGGAAAAAGTTCCAGGTCAGCCCCATCAAAACACCAAGTTTGAGAACAGCCCAGATGGAAGGCTTATCTCAAAAACAAAGCCAAGTGTAGGCTGTGTGGAAGTTCTCAAAGTTAGCCTAAAGACCCATTTATACTTATTTTGTTATAGTATGCATTTCTTTATGCAACAGTAAGAAATATTCATCTTTTTTTTTCTTTTGGTTTTTCAAGACAGGGTTTCCCTCTGTAGTCCTGGGTGTCCCCGAACTCAGTGATTCACCTGCCTCTGCCTACTGAGTGATGAGTGATGGCAACGGCCATCGCTGCCTGGCTCTTCCAAAACTTATTTATATATTTTTTGTAATTGTGTGTGTGGGGCACATGAATACAGGTGCCTGTGGAGGCCAAAAGTTGTCAAGATCCCTTGGAGCTCCTGAAGATACAGGCAGTTAGTTAGCAGTGAGCCACTGGATGTGGTACTAGGAACCAGCCAGGTCCTCTAAAAGAGAAATACCCGTTCCGTTGAGCCAAGCCATATCCCCAGCTCCTAGAAAAGTCTCAGTCAGATACTAGGAAGTTGTCTGTCAGCTCACTGTAGAAGACAAAAGCTTTTCAAATGGTCTAATCTTTACTTGAATGCTTGGTTTGATTTGTTTGTTTGTTTTTAAGAGACGGGGTTTCTTTCCCTGTAGCTCTGGAGCCTGGAGACCAGGCTGGCCTCGAACTCACAAGAGATCCACCTGCCTCTGTCCTGACCACTGGGATTAAAGGCATGAGCCATCACCACCAGTAGCTGGCAGACCAACAGGTTTATTACTTCTTTCCTTTTCAGGAAAATGACTGGCAGATCTCTTGACTTCCTTAACCTTCCAGAGATCTTTTCCAGGAATAGAGTGGCCCATGAATAGAAAGCCTGTTTAGCTTGCAACTCAACAGCGATTATTCCTTGAGGCAGTCACCTGCTTTATTCAGTGTGGCAGAGGTGTGTCACTCCTGCTTCCCCTTCAGTCTCAGGAAAAGTTATGTATGAAGACCAGGGCTTAATAAAGCATGTCAGTTTCATCATGCAACATACCGCCAGGCCCTCTTAGGTGAGATGTGTGTACCAATGAAGGTGCTCTGGTGCTGCAGCGTGGCCAAGGCCTAGCGGCGGTACCCACGTCTCTTACACCACCAGCACACCATCACCCCAGTGAAAAAGGCAGAGTTAAAAACCCAGTATCACAAAAGGGGGGCTTGGGCATTCCCCCAAGAGTCTTAGATACGTAAGAACCACTGGGGTATTGTTTGGTTCCATTTTTGCTGAGACAAAGGGAGGATTTAATAGTCCACACAGCCTGTGTTTAGTGACAAAGAGAACACTGGGGAAGAACACACAGCCAGGCTGTGATGATTGCCACCTTAAGAGGGATAACTGGTAGGAGAGCTGGAAAATATCATTAATTTCTTTTCTTTCTTTCAAGACAGGGCTTCTCTGTGCACCGCTGTCTATCCTGAGACCTGCTCTGTAGAGCAGACTGGCCTCAAACTTGGAGAGCCACTTGCCTCTGCCTCCAAGTGCTGCATGAAAGGGTATGCCACCGTGCCTGGCAAGGAGCCACCAAGTCCTTTAATGAGAAGACCGGAGGAGACGGCTCATTGCTCAGAGCTCTTGTTTAGCATCTCAATATCACATAAACCAGGCATGGTTGTAACCCCAAGACTTTTATTTTTATTTGTGTGTGCGGATGCCACGTGTGTGCTAGAGTTATAGCTGTCAGAAGCCCCGCTCTGACTCCTCTCTCCAGCCCCCTGCAATCCCAGGACTTAAACAATAATCTGGTGAGAGTGTAATATGTTTTAGTAAAAAATGATTACTGTGGGGTGTGTCTGCGCACACAGACATACACAGTGCCCAGCCAGAGAGCAAGAGGACAACATTCAGGAGTCCGTTCTCTTTCCACCTTTACATTCCAGGGGTTAAACTGAGCTGCTCGGTTTGCACAAGCGCTTTACCTACTGAGTCATTTCATGGGCCTCAGAATTATTCCTATTTAAAAAATTCAAGTATTCTCTAAAACTATATAGATATAAATAGATGGGTTTATAGATACATATTTGAGACCGGGTTTTACATACCCCAGGCTAGCCTCAAACTTGTACTACTAACCTAGTCTAATGCAGGGCTGGTGTGTGTGGTACTGGGGTCTTCTGCATGTTACAAATGAGCTACCTCTGAGTCCCATAAAAAGCTTTTTTTTGGGGGGGGGTGTTTCAAGACAGTTTCTCTGTATTGTTTTGGAGGCTGTCCTGGAACTCGATCTTGTAGATCAGGCTGTCCTCGAACTCACAGAGATCCGCCTGCCTCTGCCTCCTAGTGCTGGGATTAAAGGCGTGCACCACCACTGCCCAGCCCTAAAAAGCTTTAAGGCTCAGTGGGTGAAGGCACCGGGGAACCTAAGTCTGATCCCCAGGACCAACACGGTGAAAGGAGAGAACCAGCTCTGGCTTCCACACTTATACCATGGCACATGTGCATATGCAAACACTAAACAATGTACTCAAAATAGTTAAAAACGTGTATTTTTAGAAGGCTCAGCAATTAAAAACACTTGCTGCTCTTTGAGGGCCCAGGTTCAAGTCCTAGCACCCATGTAGAAGCTCATATTCATCTGTACCTCCAGCTCCATCCAGGACCAATGCCTGTGTCTACAACAACATCTGCAGGCAAACACATCACACACACGCACACACACACTATACACACATAACTAAAAATAACCTTTAAAAAGGTTTACACATCTTTAATCCCAGACTCTGGAGGTAGAGGCAGATCTTTCTGAGTTCGAGGTCAGCCTGTCTACACAGTGAGTTCCAGGACAGCCAGAGCTACATAGTGAGACTCTGCCTGGATAAGCAAAAGCATAAAAACAAAAATGAAATTTAAGAGTCAAATCTGGGGACTCCCACATAGGTTCCGTGCTCATGCTCTTTTGTAAGCTGTGGGTTGGTTTTGTTCTAAATGAGTAGAGCGGGCAGAAGAGACGGCTTAGTGGGTAAAGAAGCCCAACAACCCACGAGGAGTGACCGCCACAAGGAGGCCTCTCACCTTGTGTGTCACGGCACAAATGCACACACTCCAGGTGGTGGCGCACGCCTTTAATCCCAGCACTGGGGAGGCAGAGGCAGGCGGATCTCTGTGAGTTCCAGGCCAGCCTGGTCTACAAAGTGAGTTCCAGGACAGCCTCCAACGCCATAGAGAAACCCTGTCTCAAAAAACCAAAAAAAAAAAAAAAAAAAAAAAAAGATTGTAGATGGGAGAGGGAGGCTGGAGAGATGGTTCAGAGGTTAAGGGCATTGGTTCTTGTGGAGAACTCAGGTTTGAGTCCCAGCACCCACATGGAGGCTCACAACCATCTCTAACTCCGGTTCCGGGAGATCTCTTCTGACCTGCACAGGCACCAGGCACATCCACAGCACACAGACATACGTGCAAACAAAGCATTCACAAGCGTAAAATAAATCGAAGGATGGGGTATAGATGGCAACCTCAGTCTGGCTAGGCTGTGAGAGGGCGCACAGACAGAGAGCTAATCCAGGACCTTACTATCTGGCACATGACATGCATCAAATATCTGTGAAATGATTGTTTCATTTAGTAAAAACTTGTTTTAGGGTCTTGGGTAAATGAATCGATCCTTCACTTCAATCTGGCAAGAGAAGATAACTCAAAAACACAAAAAAACGGGGAAAGCCAGTTAGCCTGACAGGAGAGAGCGCTGAAAGAACACAGAGGATTCATTTCACTGGCTGGTTCTATGGCAACTTGACACAAGCTAAAGTCATCGGAGAGGAGGGAACCTCAAGAAAATGCCTCCATAAGATCCAGCTATGGGGCATTTTCTTAGTGATGGAGGGGGAGGGCCCAGCTAATGGTGGGTGGTGCCATCCTTGGGCTGGTGGCCCTGGGTTCTATGTGAAAGCAGGCTGAGCAAGCCAGTAAGCAGCCCCCTCCATGGCCTCGGCATCAGCTCCTGCCTCCAGGTTCCTGTCCTGCTTGAGTTCCTGTCTTGACTTCCTCCAATGATAAACAATGATTCGGAAGTGTAGGACAAATAAACCCTTTCCTCTCCAAGCTGCTTTTAGTCATAGTGTTCTGTCACAGCAACAGAAACCCTAATTATGACATTCATGCTAGATAAACAATATGTAGGAATTTACTGTGTAGGGGAGAAGTTAGGGGTCAAATAAACTTCACCTCTGTTTATCTAATCCCAATGTTAAGACTTTAGCATAAGAAAAGTTCCCCCCAAAAGAAAACAAAAACAACTTACAGTATTATTTATAGGTAACTAAATAAAAAATAAACGTTATATCCAAATAGAAAACTACATTTCCTTTTTTGGGGGGTTCAAGGCAGGGTTTCTCCATGTAGCTACATTTTAATTTCAAGCAAGAGTCTGGAGAGATGGCTCAGCAGTTAAGAGCACTGGCTGCTCTTCCAGCACCCACACTGCAGCTCACAACTGTAACTCCAGTTCTAGAGGATCCATTGCTCTCTTTGATCCCCACAAGCACTGCATTCACACGGTGCACTGATGCACATGTACACAAAACATAAATTTTTTTTTGGTTTTTCCCATTGGGAATGCTAATTCTCTAAATGATTTGCTTACATTTTTAAAAGTTGCATGTGCCGGGTGTTGGTGGTGCACGCCTTTAATCCCAGCATTCAGGAGGCAGAGGCAGGTGGATCTCTGTGAGTTTGAGGTCACCCTGGTCTCCAGAGTGAGTTCCAGGACAGCCTCCAAAGCAATACAGAGAAACCCTGTCTCGAAAAACAAAAGTAAATAAATAAATATGAATAAAAATATACTTTTTGGGCTGTTATAAAGCACGTGTGAAACATAAGTGAATGCTGCTTAGATCTCACCCCAAAGATATTATATACAAACATTCTAAGTCTGAAAACAGCCCAAAATCCAAAACACTTCGGTGCCAAGCAGTTGGGATAAGGGATACTTCCTGTACACTCCTTTCTCATTTACATATGAATCTATGACAAAGCTTACTCTACAAATTACTCTACAAATAACACAGTAAAATAGAACAACTACAACATATACCATGACAGACATTATGTAAGTATTAGATCTCTAAACATTGTACTGTACTTTTTTCTTTTCAGTTTTTTTTGAGACAGGGTTTCTCTGTGTAGCCCCGGCTATCCTGGAATTCACTGGCCTCGAATTTACAGAGATTCATCTGCCTCTGCCTCCCAAGTTCTGGGACTAAAGGTGTGCGCCACCACCACCCGGCTAGCAGTACTTATTTTTGATTCTCTAGTCAGCTATGGGTAACTGAAACTATAGATAGAAAGGGTCAACCTTAAGGCTAACAGTTTTGAGATAAGTAAGGATAGTGAGAAAGAGAGACAGCACTTGTATGACATTATGTAGACCCTCGGAGACACACATAACCCACTGTGACAGGAGCACCTATTTTATGTTATCTTGGGTCCATCCTCTGGCCTTGATGGTATCCAAGGGTGAAGTCAAAAAGGGAGAGGTTTGTAGACTCACACCCCTAGAAATAAAACCAAGGGCAAGAATATCAGATCTTTCAGATAACATTTTTAGTAAGAAACTACAGGTTAGAGGCTGCTGCTATAGAAAAATTTAAACTATTAACTCTACTAGCAAAAAAACTTAATTTTGTGTATGGAGTGTCTTGCCTGTATGTATATATGAGCACCATGTGTGCCACTGCCTGCAGAGGTTAGAAGAGGGTGTCTGATTCTCCGGGACTGGACCTGGGGACAGTTATGAGCAGCTGTGTGGGTGTCAGGAATCAAACCCAGGTCCTGTATAAGGGCAACAAGTGCTCTTAACCACAGAGTCACCTCATTTCAACGGAAGCTCTCAGTATGACCAGGAGCTTGACTACCCAGGTGCAGAAAGAAAACACACAGTAACACGGTGAGGCTTGGCATTCCAAGGAACCTGGGAATTAACTGTGAGTCCCTGGGACCTGCTGCAAGTAGGGAGATCTGGGTCTCAGGCCTGAGCTTGGGAGATCTCAGGACTAACAACTATAACACTTAGGGACAGTTTTTTTCCGTTTTAGACATTTGTTTTTGTTGTTGCTGTTATTAAGAAGCCTCGGTTTTGTTGTTTTAATTATGTGTAGGTGTGTGCGTGCATGCAGGTATATGCACAAGTGCAGGTGTCCACAGAGGCTGGAGGCGCTGCGTTCCTCTGGAGCTGCAGTTGGACTATTATGAGCGGTCTGATGGGGGACTCAAGACCTCTGGAAGAGCAGCCAGTGCTCTTAATTGATGAAACCACGGCCCCAGCCTTACTAATTTTAATTATGTGTATAGTTGTGGGTATATGTACATGAGTGTAGTGTCTGCAGAGGGACAAGGTCTCGGATCCCTCTGGAGCTGGACCTATAGGCAGGACTGACTCAGGAAATGAACCTGGGTCCTTGGAAGACCAGTATGTGCTCTTAACCACTGGGCCATATTTCCAGACCCCGGGCATGATTTCAAAAAAAGGAAAAAAAAATAGAGCCAGTCAGAAGGCTGGGTGGGTAAAGCTGCTTGTTGTTGGACCTGACACCTGTTTGGTCCCTGAGTCCATGTGGTGGAAGGGGAGAGCTAACCCTGTAAGATGGCCTCTGAGCATCACAGATGAACTGTGGCAAGCACCCTCCCGACAAATAAGAGCATAAATAAATAACAGTAAAAAGAGAAAAGTATACCCAGGTTAGAGAAATGATCATGACTATTGCTCTCAAAGAAGAAAAAGTGACAGCAATGACGGAAATTCTCCAAGAAATGACAGTACTATGCCATGGAAAACAAAAGTTTGAAGTTACAGTAGATGGAAAAGTACATTAAATACTAATGTAAGGGGGTAAGTGCTTAGCACTATTAGTGCAGAGAGACTAAGGATGGGGAGAAATAAGAAAATCGTTTTTTGCTAATTTGAAATGCATACAGTGGTCAGGAGTCAAACTATACGTGAGTTAAATATTTTGATAACTGAGAAAACTGCCATGTTACTCAGGATTATCAATAGAGCAAGATGGCTTTAGTTTTGAGAATTTACAGTCTGCATGAAAGAGACTGAAGCAAGAGGACTGCCATGAGTTGAAGGGTTGTGAGCTACATAACAGGGAACAAGACAGCCAATCCCACATAAACCTCTCCTCCCTCTCCCTCTCCCTCCCTCTCTCCGTCTCTCCGTCTCACACACACACACACACACACACACACACACACACACACACACACACACACACACACACACACACACACGATGGAGCCGTAGCAGCTCAGTTGGTTAAACGTCCAGGTTTAACCGCCAGCATTGCATACACTGGGCATGGCAATACATGCCTATAATCCTAGCATACACGTGGTATTAGAGGCAAGAGAACTAAGAGGTGAAGTCAGACTTGGCTAGGTAAGATCCGATCTTGAACATACAACAAAGCAATATAAACAAGTTTTTTAGATTAAGAGGAAGTAGACAAGCCAGGCAAACAAAGAATAAGACAACGTTTAAGCACTGAGCCAAGAAGGTGACTGGGCAGGTAACACCACTTGCTCTGCCAGCTTTACTACTAGAGAATGAACTCCAGGTCTCCACACCATTTCATGTTTTGAGGCCAGCCTGCTCTATACAGTGAGGCCAGTTTGAGCCAGCAAGGGCTATATAGTGAGACCCCAGGGAAAAAACCCAATAGTATGTGTGGGGGGTGGGGAAAGGGTTAGGGGAGCATAAGGGAAGATGACAGGAAATTAGGAAAGCCCAAAAGATCTGCACTTAAAGACTGGCTATGGGGAGCTGGAGACATGGCTCAGAGGCTAAGAGCACTGACTGCTCTTCCAGAGGTCCTGAGTTCAATTCCCAGCAACCACATGGTGGCTCACAACCATCTACAATTCAATCTGGTGCCCTCTTCTGGCCTGTAGGCAGAACACTGTATATGTAATAAAAAGACTGGCTATGGATAATTACAAGCAGCCACTATTCCTTTAGGCAGAGAAAGGGCAGGGGTGATGAGACAACTATTAAAAATCAAAGCAGTGGCAAGTCACAGTATGCTGACAAGTCAGACTGAGCTCTTGCTAACACAAAGCTACATCACACCAGCAATTTCACACAGTGTCTTGCTGACTCTAAGCAAGTGCATAGAGTAATTAATCATTTACAAGCTGAGCACAACCTTCAACAGTTTGTTTTTATTTTATTTGTGATAACATCTCGCTATGTCATCAATATCCATCTGGCTTTGACTCCAAATTACTGGGATTACAGCAGCGTGTCACTAAAGCTGACTAAATCTTCAAGAAGAAAAAAGTAGGCATAGTGGTTAAGGACTGAAATTCCAGCATCCAGGAAACTGAAGGCAGGAAGACTGCTGTGAGTCCAAGTCCAGCTTGACTTAGAGACCTTATCTTAAAACACATCAGGGCAAACCGGTCGTTGGTGGCGCACGCCTTTAATCCCAGCACTGGGGAGGCAGAGGCAGGTGAATCTCTTCGAGTTTGAGGTTAGCCTGGTCTACAGGAAGACTCTGTTTCAAAAACAAAACAAAACAAACCACATCAGGGCAGGAGACTGTGCTCATATTATAGAATAGTTTTTTTTATCTTGAAACAGGATCTTTTTGTTTAAAGATTTTATTTATCCTTATATAGTATTCTGTCTGCCTACAGGCCAGAAGAGGGCACCAGATCTCATTACAGATGGCTGTCAGCCACCATGCGGGTGCTGGGAATTGAACACAGGACCTCTGGAACAGCACTTAACCTCTGAGCCGTCTCTCCAGCCCCTGGATTTTTAAATCACATTAGAGTGAGAAGACCTATCCCAGGCTAGGATCCTGCACTGCAGAGAACAAAGGCGGCCGAACACCACCATTCACTGCTCTCGGCTTCCTAGCTCGGTACCAGGTCCACGCCAGGACTTCCTTACCATGGGCTGACTGCACGATGCAACTGTGGCCCAGAATAAACATGGCCTCCATGACTACAATTCTCTGGGCTTTTGTTGTTTTCTGGTTTTTGTTTTGTTTTGTTTGAGACAGGGTTTCTCTCTGTGTAGCAACTCTCTCTGTAGACCAGGCTGGTCTCCAACTCACAGAGATCCTCCTGTCTCTGCCTCCTGAGGTCTGGTACTGAAGGCCTGCACCAGTGTGCCTGGCCCCTACAGGCTTCGCTACAGAGATGTGTCACACAGCTGATGTCTGCGGGCTTCAATCACCAGCGCAGGCTTCAGTCACCAGCACACAATGAGCTAAGATTCAAGAATTTGCTCCTATAGACAGAAAAGGTCACAGATGTGCAGTAAGCAGGTTCAGATCGAAAAACCTCCAAGCAGGTTAGCATGCTTACTGATGTGCATAGGCTTAAGAAAAAAGGAGAAAGAAAAAGGTATAGACACTCATAAAAAATAGTTTAAGCCGGGCGGTGGTGGTGGTGGTGGAGGTGGTGGTACACGCCTTTAATCCTAGCACTCGGGAGGCAGAGGCAGGTGGATCTCTGATCCACAAGAGCTAGATCCAGGACAGACTCCAAAGCCACAGAAAAACCCTGTCTCCAAAAAACAAAAACAAACAAGCAAAAAGTTTAAAAAATTAAATAAAGTCTTTAAAGAGAAAAGTAAAAAAAAAAAAAAAAAAAGCCACACAGATGGAAAATACACAGCAAGTCCAGATCCTGTATGGTATTTTTTTTTTTTTTTTTGGTTTTTCGAGACAGGGTTTCTCTGTATTGTTTTGGAGGCTGTCGGTCCAGCCTGGACTCAAACGCACAGAGATCCGCCTGCCTCTGCGTCCCGAGTGCTGGACTAAAGGCGTGGCCACCCCCGCCCGGCCCTGTATGGTATATTCATTTTAATTTTTTTCATTGCTTATGAGCAAACAACAGCTGCTGAGGGACACTGGATTATAAAAACTACTAAACTGAACCAACCTATGTATTTATTAAAATGTCTTAACTTCAAAATGGAAGTCAAAAAATACACTATGGGGGAGAAGAGGTTATGCTTTTCTTCCCACAGAAAATGAAGGGCTGTACGTTCATTTAAGGTTGATAGCAGATTTGATCAGGGAAAACCCTCTGAAAATCATCAATACAAACATAAAGAAATAAACTAAAAAAAAACTACAAGACAGGTGACATATATTTTATCTGCTCAAAAAGAAAACAAACAAAACTTTTTTTTTTAGTTTTTCGAGACAGGGTTTCTCTGTGTAGTCCTGGCTGTCCTGGAACTCAACTCTATAGACCAGGCTGGCCTTTAACTCACAGAGATCCGCCTGCCTCTGCCTCCCATATGCTGGGATTAAAGATGTACACTACCACCATCCAGCCAGAAATCATCTTTGGCTGGCCTGTGTACAATACACAGTTCATATTTTTGTTAAAGCACATACATATGTTACCCATGAAAGAACAAGGGAACTAAACACCAATGACAATGATGGCCCAGGTGATCCAGCATCTCTGAGTGCCTCTGTTGCAGTTCATCAAGTTCTGTATCTACAACAGCTTCAAGGCTGCCGGCTGACATGATCCAACCTCACAGACTACTCCAGCCAAACTTCAAATAAACCCTACATTTTCCTATCACACAGAGTTGAGATAACAGCTAGCTCTCCCAGGACTTAAACATTATCCCAATTTTCCCAAGGTCCTGTTATGCTTGTTGTTTATTCTTTACTCTTTTGGCTTTTTGGGGGGGGTCTCACCACCCAGCTCCCAAATAAGTCACACACAAAGGCTTATTCTTAATTATGAGTGCCTGGCATTAGCATGGCTTGTTTCTAGCCAGCTTTTCTTATCTTAATTTAACCCATCTACCTTTCCCTCTGGGCTTTAATTTTTCTTTAGGGGAACCTGGCAGAGACAGAATAGGACACCAGCTGACTTCCATTGGCCTCTGAAATCACCAACAGGCACATATATGCATATACATCATACATACTCACACCCGAGTACTCCCCCTGCCCCCAAATATCCTAAAAAGTCCATCACAATGATCCAGGACAAAGTCTGAGAAACTGACATTAAGGAGACATGTGGCCTACATGCAATAATAATAGGTGAGATCCTGGACCAGAAAAATCATAACCAAAAATACCCACCTCCCTTCTTCTTCTTTTTTTTTTTTTTTTTTTTTTGAGATCAGGTCTCCATACTTAACTCTAGATGTACTGGAATTCACTTTGTAACCAGGCAGGTTTTTTTTTTTTTTTTTTTTTGTTATTGCTGGTGTTTTTTTCTTTTTTTGGTTTTTTGAGACAGGGTCTCTCTGTGACTTTGGAGGCTGTCCTGGAACTAGCTCTAGTAGTCCAGGCTGGTCTTGAACTCACAGAGGTCCGCCTGCCTCTGCCTCCCAAGTGCTGGGATTAAAGGTGTGCACCACCAACTCCAGTTTAAAGAAGCTTCAATAAACTGGTGGTGGCACACCCCTTTAGTCCCAGCACTCAGGATTAAAAAAGAAAAGAAGCTTCAATAATTGACTTGCTTGTTTTTTGAGACAAGGTCTATGTAACCTTGGCTGGCCTTGAACAGACCATGTAACCCAGGCTGGCCTCAAACTGTAGCAATCCTCCTGTCTCTACTTCCCAAGCACTGGGAACTGGGGTTTGAACCACCATGCCTGGCTTGAACAACCTATGACGTTAGTTAATAATAATGCACTGATGCTGATTAGTTAACTGTAAGAAATGTACTTTAAGAATATAAGCTGCTAGTAAAAGGGGAAGGACACAAGGTACACAGGAATTCTTCATAGCACTTTCTCAATTGTTCTAAAATCTAACTGTTCTGAAAAAACGAAGTCTATACCATCTCCCTGGTACAGAATAAAATCTAGTCAAAGTCCTAAGAGGGAAAGAGTTGCTCTTGAGACAGTTAGAAAGGGTGCTCATAGCAAGAAATTCACCACAGAAAGATTAGAAAAGTTGAATATGAAATGTGACAGTATATCCAAAAGTGAGACATTCAGCATTAGAAAACAAAAGACGAAAGCACCTCAGGACAGTGCTAGGAATAATACCTACAGTGAAGCAGCAAATGAAGCAGCAGGTGAGACACGATACTCAAGAAATCTGGGTTTTAACAGTGGCAGTCCAAGCCTATATTCACAGTGCTCCCTGGGTGGCAGAGGCAGACGGATCTCTGTGAGTTCAAGGATAGCATGGTCTACAGAGTGAGTTCTAGGACAGCCAGGACTGTTACACAGAGAAACCCTGTCTCAAAGAACAAAACAAAAAAAACAGCAACAACAGAAAAAAAAATCACAGTGCTCATAGAGCCAAAGCACAAGGAATTCGAGGGCAGACTGGGCTTGCAACACAGCGAGACCTTGATGGAAGGCAGGAGAGAGAGGGAGAGAAAGAATGATAAACACCTGGCTGTGACTCAGAGAGAAACAGAAATGACAGGCCTTAAGTTTTCAATGAAATAGAAAGTGAAGGCTTTTGCCACAAAAGGAAGAATGAAAGGCATACTGACAGAGGTTTGGAGAAAAGTTGGTGAAATAACCATGGGAGAATTTAGGAAACCAGAGAGCAAGAATTGGCAAAAAACTGTGATGCTGACAGAAGTTAGCACCGCCCTGCATCTTAACTTGAGGTTTTCTAGCAATATGTTACAGTCTAAAATCAGAAACCAAGAAAAGAGTTGATGGATATCATTCAATACAAGGACAGTCATGTGCAGTAGTGAGCTGAACACCTGTAACACAACCATAGGTGGGAACAGGGAGAACAGGAGTTCAAGACCAGCCTGGACTACAGGAGACTTTGCCTCAAAAAGCCAAAAAAATACACAAACAAAAAAATGATAAAAGAGGGACTAGGGATATGACTCAGAGGGTAAAGCATTTGCTACACTAATATAAGGACCAGAATTCAGATGGCCAGCATCCACATACATGCTATGGGCTGGCTGACAGCATGCCCATAATCCCAGCACCTGGGAGACAGAGACAGCATCCCAGGAGCAGCATGCCAGGAGCAAACTATCTGAATCACCAAACGCTGGGCTACAGTGAAAGATCCTGCCTGAGATATAAGACGGGGAGGGATCGAGGAAGACATCTGGCATCAACGTCTGGCCTCCACATGCATGTGGACCTGTACACACACATGCACACAGGCAGGTACAAACACACACAGAGACAGACAGACGGACGGACGGACGGACTGACACACACACACACACACACACACACACACACACACACACACACACACACGGAACCAGAATACCAAGTGCAAAAGGCTGCCTCTGTGGATTTGGGACAGTCAAGGGTGACTGGGAAGGAGCTAAAGTGAAGGGGAATACCTGAAAGGAAAGTAGTGTCACAGATGAGGTCCAGGTTGTAGTAATCCTGAGGTGTAGCTGAAAATACAAAGGTATGTCAATGATCTCGTGCTCAGCAACTAGGGAGCTCAGTGTTCCCAAGGTGCTAGAGACAGAATAGCAACAAAAATAAAAACAAAAGGGCTAGAGATGGTTCAGGGGTTAAGAGAGGCTCTTGCAGAGAACCTGAGGACTGGGGTTCGATTCCCAGCACCAATACTGTTGCTTGCAACTCTTAACTCCAGTTCCAGGAGATCTGATACCTCTTCTGATTTCTATGGGCACCAAACCACAAATGGTGCACAGACATACACGAAGGCAAAACACTCACACACATAAAATAGTTAAGTCTAAAAAACAAAACAAAGCATAATTGTGGGCAGTAGATAGGACACTGATTTTATGGGAGTTTTACAGGAACCACTACAATTGCAATGAAATGCATTACATAAGAGTCACAACAGCAGTAGGAAGTAGGAAAGAAAAGAAAGCAGTTCATTCCTTTTTTCTTCTATACAATCACAGAAAACAGAAAATAACTCTGATTGCAGGGCAGGGGCCAGATGGACTGTGTGGATAAAAACAATAAGGAACACATCAAAAGCTGCAAATTGCCCATCATGGCCTTGGCGGTGTGCGCCTTTAATCCCAGCACTCAGGAGGCAGGCAGAGGCAGGTGGATCTCTATGCCTTCAAGGCCTGCCTGGTCTACACAATGAGCTCCAGGCCAGCCAGGACCCCATAGTAAGACCATATCTGGGGGGAGGGGGACAGGGGTTCTATTTAAGGTCAGGCATGGTGGTGCATGCCTTTGCTCCTAGCACTTCAGAGGCTGAGGAAGGTGGATCTCTCTGCATTCAAAGTAAGTCTGGTCTGCACAGGGAGTCCCAAGCCAGTCAGAGACACTGTCTTCAAACAAACAAAAACCCAGCGGATACTTAACGACCTACCACCTAGTAGAGAACATAAGAAATGTTGCTGGAACTCTTTGAAATGCAAGAATAGGAAATGGTAGCAGAAATACCAGTTGTCAATAAGTACCATATAACGTAGGAAACCTACCTATAAGGAACACTTAAAGCAAACCAAGAGGCATACATGGCACATGTTAAACACACCATGCATACACTGCACACAAACAGGATCACCTCTGTGAAACACTAAGCCAGTGACTCCACGTGAAGACCACAATGAAGGATACAAAAAACAGTAGCCAGGCACTTGCACTGCATTTTACAAACGTGTTTCATATATCTATTTGATCATCTCCAGGTCAACATTGCTATTGTGCACATTATTCTAAAGGCAAGGCAATTAGAATGAGACAAAAATAAATACGAGGGAAACTAATTCTCAGTTTCACACACAAACACAGACTTCAACATTTCAAGACAGCGCTAGACTGAAATTCTTCAAGCTATAAGGAATAACGGGGTTCTGCTAATTGTCAAAGATGTTGATAGCAAGGCCAGTAGATGCTCCCCTGGTTTTTTTTCTCTGACTTTAGATGGGAAACTCCATCAATAAGAAAAGTCTGGGTGAAAGTTAAATTCCTCTTCCCTTCGTGTACCTCTGGACTTCAGGGACACCCCCCCGGCCCCCGCCAACAAAGAGTGAGGAAAGCATGTGTAGCAGACAGAGCTTGGAGAAAAAGAATGACAACAGGGTAGGGTAGAGGGCAGGTTAACAGCAAGAAATGGGGGAGGGGGCGGGAGGTTGGATTTGGAGGGAACGGATCGTGGAGGAGCCCGTAAAGCTGCAGAACCCCAAAAATGTTGGAACTCCAGCAGCTAGAAATAGCTGAGGCTCCTAAGGGTCCCGGAGCAGGGGACATTGAAGGACCCCCTGGGTTTGAGAGACCGGAAGCAGAGACCCCCCCAAAACACGAGACCAGAAGGGGGCGCAGGTGATAACCCACGGGAATGAATGGGGAAGGCGGTCCGGGGGCGGGGCCAAGGAGGGGCCCCGGGATGGGCGTGGCACAAACCCCTCTCCAAGCCCGAACCCCTAACCCAAGAGTCCCGAGAGAAGCGGCTCCGCGATTCCCGCACTCACCGCCGGTCTCGTCAGTTACATAGGGAGTCGCCATCTTGAGAACCCGAACCACTTCCGGCGTGAGCGGGCTGGGGTCCCGCCCCCTCCCCACCGGAAGTGGAGTCCTCATCCTAGCAAGCCACCATTTTACTCTTAAAGAGAGACTGCACCATTTCCCTGACCCGGGCGGAGGAAAAGGGAGGGCAGACGCTCAGGACAGTTTATAGAGGCGTGGGCTCTTTTACTAGCACCGACCCCATTCTTTAGCGCCAGGGGTATACGAGACAGTCCTCTGGGCTCCCAGAGAGGTCCCGACTCAAGCCCTCTCTCTACTCACGCCCCAGGCTAATGCTCGCACGCCCAAGGCTCACCGAGAGGAAAGGAATACACAAGGCCCGTGGCCTGCACACATCACCCACCGCCAGGGAGTTGACAAGGAGCAGAGAAGCCCCAGGGATGCGCGACTGTGTCTGGGAACGGAGCGCAAGCCCCCACCAACACTTGGAAGGCGGGCAGGCGGGCTCGGCATGCCGATTCCTCTCGGCAGCCCAGCCCAGCTCTGCAGAGACCAATGGAAGGGGCGCGCAAAGAGCAGGGCACTGCGGGTCGGTCACCTGTCCCCGTGGCCTCGGGGGTGCCGGCGGTTTCCATGACCCAGTCGGGCGAGCAGCCCTCGCCAGTGCTGCCCCCTGAGATCCCGCGGCGAAGTGACTTCTTGCCCGGCTGCCCGGCCGCGGATCCTCCCGGGTCAGAGGACACCGGGTGGAGGCCTTTGGGCGGACCCAGGCAGCATTCTAATGAGCCGCGCCCAAGTGTCCCGATCAGCTTTTGGCGACCGCGAGCCGGGCGGCTCTTCAACTATCGGGACACGTGTGGCCCCTCCCTCTGTTAGGCTGTGCCCTGCCGGGTGCCTCGTTCTTCAAGCGAACCCCAAGTGCCCCGTCCGTGTCCCCCGCACCCCACCCCACAACTCCCCACTCCCGCCTTCGGCAACTTAGTTCCTTCGGGGCTAAGTTCTGTTAAACTTGTTTCCCCTGCAGCCCGGAAAGTGCAAGCTGCAAACTCCTCTCCTCCAGGTGTCCGACTCTGCCCTCCTTCCCTAATTTGCTTTTTTTGTTTTTCCTCTTAACTCTAGCACCTTCCTCTATTGCCCACCTCGGCCTTAGGTTAATTAATGTCCTACAGGGCCTCTCGAATTGAGAAGAAGGGGAAAATATTAGTGACTACCTCAACAATGCACGGCATGTCCCACTTAAAAAAAAAAAAGCCGGGCGTTGGTGGTGCACGCCTTTAATCCCAGCATTCGGGAGGCAGAGACAAGCGGATCTCTGTGAGTTCCAGGCCAGCCTGGTCTGCAGAGCGAGTTCCAGGACAGCCTCCAAAACATCACAGAGAAACCCTGCCTGTCTCGAAAAACAAAACAAAACAAAAAAAAGGGAGCCGAGCCGTGGTGGTACGTGCCTTTAATCCCAGCACTGGGGAGGCAGGGGCAGGTGAATTTCTGTGAGTTCGAGGTCAACCTAGTCTATAGAGCGAGTTCCAGGAGAAACAGTGCTACAATTAGTAAACCCTGTCTCAAAAAAAAATAGTAATAATTAAAAAAATAAAAAACAGGCTGACAAGGACCTTAACTAAATTCAGCCTTAGAAGTTTTTTGCAAGCCTACACTACATAATGCCTTCTTTCAAGACAGGGTTTCCTATTGTTTTGGAGGCTGTCCTGAAACTGGCTCTGTAGACCAGGCTGGCCTCGAACTCACATAGATTCGCCACCACTGCCCAGCTGTGAATTTTTTTTAAAAGAAAAATGTTGGGGCTAAAAGTGGCTCAGCAGCTAAGCGTGCGTGCTGCGCCTGCGCCTGCACAGGACCTGGAGCTCCCAATGCCCGCACTGAAAGGTTCAGGCATTGCGCTGGCCTGCCCTGTTACCTGGCAGGATACACTCAGGCAACACTCTGGCCAGCCCAGAGTTCTGAGAGAACCACGCAGGTGCAAAGGACCCCTTTAAAGGACTGACCCCTGCCCGTTTACGCTTAAGCTCTCCTTTACTCTCCCTCCTCTTCCTCTCTCTCTCTCTTTCCCTCTCTCTCTTTCCCTCTCTCTCTCTCTCTCTCTCTCTCTCCCTCTCCCCTCTCTCTCTGTCTTTCTGTCTCTCTGTCTCTGTCTCTGTCTCTCTCTCTCTCTCTCTCTCTCTCTCTCTCTCTCCCTCTCTCTCTGTCTTTCTGTCTCTGTCTCTGTCTCTGTCTCTCTCTCTCTCTCTCTCTCTCTCTCTCTCTCTCTCCCTCCCTCCTTGCACAGGTTGGTTATCTCTCACCCCCCCTTTCCCTCCCTGTCTACCTTGGGATCGTTGAGTCACGGTTTGTGTTTCGTTACTGGATAAACTTAGACATTTTAACAACACACACCAGATGGCTTTACAATTCTCAGAGCTCTGACTTCTCTCCCTGGGGTCCATCTCAAGTCTCAAAATCAATTTTTAAAAAATTTTAATTATTTTTTTATTTTTGAGACAGGGTTTCTCTGTGTAGCTTTGTAGACCAGGCTGGCCTGAAACTCACAGAGATCCGCCTGCCTCTGTCTCCTGAGTGCTGGGATTAAAGGCGTGCGCCACCACTGAGCCTGGCAATACTTCTCCCTCACTGTGTCTGTGGACCTGAAGTCTAGTTAGCAGTGCTAGGCAACCGTTCTGGCCGGTGAACAAACCCCAGTCTGCCAGCCCACACCTGTTTCTGTAATCAAGTGTCCTTCAGTACCCTTTCCTGAAAGAGGACAAGGAGATGAGAAATGGGATGCCGGTGCCTCTAAAACTTATTGGGGTGCATGACTCTTGACTGAACTATTTCAAAAGTGGTTTCTACAACTCCGAATGGACCTGCTCAATGAGGGGAAATCCTCATCGACCTGTTTACTTTCTAATCCGGGACACTCCCCATCACTGTACCCCTCAGACATCCTGCCCCCATCTCTGAAGCCTGGCAGGAAGCGAAACTCAATTGTCTGTTCCCCCGACCAGCCTTGTACCCAGCTCTGGGCCCCGGATGTGTACCCCCACCCAGAGGAGGAAGAAGAGGCTGGGAAAACAGGCTTGTTTTTTCCTTTCCCTTTGTTCTTTGTGGTTTCTTTCTTTCTGATTTTTATGATGCATTGGTTAAAGAGCTGAGCACCTGGAGCTATAGGCATTCGACAGCCCTCCTGAGACGTGTCTGTGCTTTTCTATAGGCATTAGACAGCCCTCCTGAGCACCTGGAGCTATAGGCATTCGACAGCCCTCCTGAGACGTGTCTGTGCTTTTCTTTCTTTTTTATTGAAGGCGGTGTGTGTGTGTGTGTGTGTGTTCGAGACAGGGTTTCTCTCAGTAGCAGCGCTGATGTCCTGAAACTCACTTTGTAGACCAGGCTGGCCCCCCAACTCGCTGAGATCCGCCTGCCTCTGCCTCCCGAGTGCTGGGGTTAAAGGTGTGCGCCACCAACGCCAGGCATTTCTCTGCTTTTTTTCCTCCCACCCCTCCAACAACTGACTTGGAGTATGGTGCAAAGAGGGCTAGACTGGTTTCCTCTTATTCTTTGTTAGAGAAATCGTATTCTGATTTTTTTTAATGTAGGAGTGTCTTTTAAGAAAGAATGAAAGTGTTTGTTGAAGCCGAGAGGGCGGCATGCACCAGTAATCCCAGTACTTGAGAGTCTGAGTCAGGATGGCAAATTCAAGGCCAGCCTAGGCTACACACCTACTGAAATCTTGTCTCTGAAAAAATAAATAAAAGTTTGTTGACTGTCAATAAGGAGGCTATATAGGAAGGAGAGATAAAGCTTTGCTAACAGTGGAGAATTGGGCAGTGGTGGCTCACCGGGAGGCAGAGGCAGGTGGATCTCTGTTGAGTTTGAGGCCAGCCTGGTCTACAGAGTGAGTTCCAGGACAGCCAGGGCTTTAGAAAAACAAACAAAACAAAACAATGAAGGATATTACTCTTAAAAATGAAGGATGTGGGGTTGGGGTGTCAACTAACGGTAGAGCACCGGGGAGCGCGTTCCAGGCGCTGAAGTTCACCTGAGCATGAGGGTGGAGAAGGACAAGGAAGAGAGAGGAAAAAGAACCAACGACGAATCAAGACGCAAACAAAACAAGACAAAAAAACACCTGGAACAGAGACAGATTACTCTCCAACCCCTGATCCGGACCCACAATTAAAGTTAATAATAATAATAACTAGAGAGAAATTGCTTCAAGGAGCTTGTCTCCAAATATTTGAGAATCGCTTAGTTCTCCGTTTCCACTAGAGGGCCTAATGTTTTGGTTTTTCCTCTGACCCTCACTGGGCCCAAATATTTATACATATGAGGTGTGGATGTATATACACAACACAGAGACAGACACACACATTTCCAACCAGCAGTCTCTCCTCCCACTCGTTTGCACTCCCAGATATAAAAGGAGGCAATTCCAAGAACCCCAGCTTTGTGTTCTCTCCAATTTCAGGGACGGGTAGGAGGGAGTTAGTCAGGATTTGGGGGCGGGACCTGGGTCCCCCAGTTGCTACCAGTAAATCCTTAGGCCTTGGTCTCTTCTCTGTACTCTCCCAGCGTCTCGCCATCCATGCTACCCTAAGAGTCCCAGCAACTCCAGAGTACAGGTAGGAGGCACACAAAGGCTTTGCCTCCAGCGGCACCTTTGCCCAGAGCCGTCTGTGCCTTCTGCCACGGCCAGAGGGTAAAGTGCCAGAGCTGGGTATGGAGAGAAGGTGAAGGCAGACAACCGGGCTCTATGCACCCAAACCTCCACCCTGGTCTTAAGGAGAGGATATGGATGTTGGAGAAAGAGGTGTGCATAGGCAGTCTTTAGGGGAGCTGAGGAACCCCCAGGGGAGGTGGGTCAGACAGGTTCAAGCAGTGTGGAGCAATGTGGAAAAGGGAGATGAATCTGGGTCTTAAGTTGTGAAGTGTGGAACTGTGGCCTTTCCCTGCACGTAGAGTCGTTGAGTTGGGCAGCTGAGTCCAAGATGACGATGTGGAGACTGGAGGGCGGACCAGTTGCTGACCAGTTGCTGACCAGTTGCTGGGTGGTTCGATCAGCACCCTGACCCCTACCTTGGCCTCCCGGGGGAGGGGATAATGGGAGAAACTGTGAGTAATTAGAACGAAGAGAAAAAAACAGGAGTAGAGCTGCCCCAGGCGTGGGAAGACAGCAGCGTGGGAGTGGAGAAAGTGGCACAGACCAGAGAGCCCTGTGTTCTGGAGCCCGGCAGAAGAAGGTCGTGTTGGAAAGCTGGCCACAGCGGTGGTCTAGGCTTCGGCGGGAGGGCAGGCTGGGTGGGGGGGCGGGCAGTTTGTCGTCAGGAGCAGGGCGGCCCCGGGGCGGCCGCGTCTGCCTAGCCCGTCCCCTCCAACCCAGCTCGGGCTCCTGCGCCCCAGTTGTGATCGTGCCGTGCGCCCTGCTGGGGCAAGGTAGAGTCCCCGGCGAGCCCCGCCCCGCTCGCACACTCTCGCACTAGGGCAGAAGGGCCGCGGAAGGGGCCGCCCCACCGGCTGGGACAGCGCTGCCGCGTCCGGAGGAGGAAGCGTTGACAGCTGGAGCCGGCTGCTGAAAGCCTTTGCGCCGGGACGCGGGAGCTGCCTTTGGCTGCGCAACACCCGGGTAAGCTTCATTTCCCCCAGACCTAGCCCCCTATCCCGTATGATCACCCGGAGAGCTGGGGAAGCTCGGCTCCTGAGGACTCGGAAGAAAGGTCCCTTTTGAAACCCACAGTGCCACAGGGGTGGAAGAAGGGTTCTTCTCTGGCCTTTCCACACCTGTCGCGGGGAAGTTTCTGAAAAGACTGGGTGGGAATCCCTTTCCGCTTTAAATATGATAAATGAACCCGGTTACCGAAGAAGGAAAGCAAATGTCATTGGTCGTGTCTACACCCTCAAAAAATACAAGCCCACGTTCCCCCCAGCCATGCCAACGTCGTAACTTCCTCCTGTACTAGTAGCTACGAAGCCCTCCGCACAGGAACATAGCGTGTCACCCCCTCCCTCATCCAGGCACACAGTTATCCCTGATGTTTGTGGTGGTTTAATGAATTCTGACGCTTAAACAACATAAAATTACCCCTGACTAGTAGCCGGGATGGAGAGGAGAGAACGTATCCCCAACCCTGGGCAAAAGGGGGCACCATCCCTGATATGGTTAAGTCTAGCTCATCAGGCCTGGCTCTGAAACCAGGATCGCCTGATCTGTGAAGTTTCTTACTAGGACATCCTGAATGTCCTAGAGACACAGCTAATTCTTGAATAATGGTGAACTTGGAAGTGAGCGATGAAGTGAAAAGGAAACTTAAAAATGTATAGTGCCAGTTGTGGAAACCTTAGCTCTTTGATAACTGCATTAGACCTAGAGGATGAGCGGCTCCGAGACGGTGGGACGTACCACAGACAAAAGTGTTGAGCCTTATTGTCTTTCTGAGCTCAGGATGTTGTAGGATTCTTTCCCTCCCTCCAAGTCAGTTTCTTCCGGTCTCACCCTAGGTTGATAGAGGTGAGTCGGGAAACCAGGGGAGGGGAGGGACCGGTGAGTCACAAATGGCTGGGGGTAGGGCTAAGGACCCCACCCTTCCAGCCCTGCATCTGCCTGGACTAGCCCAGGTTATAGCCTCAGGGTCGGGTTGGAGCTGAATGACAGCTTTGGACTTGTTCCAGGTCTTTAAGGCCCCAGGATCCAGGCAGTTTGCTTCCTTTGAGGTTCAGGAGCATCCATACTATCAGTGACAGAAGTCAGGGCAACTGAGTAAATCCCCAGAAGGTCCCATGTCCAAGGTCCCAACCCACAGATGTCCCCAACTCTATTGTTTCTAGCCACCTCCTCATTTCTCAGAGGTAAATCATGATCTTGATGCTACTACATGTCTGTACCTGACATAGGTGTTTTTAGTTTGGGGTGGAAGGTACATAACAGGGGTTCACTATTTGTGGGAGTCATGAGAATTTATGAGTTCTTGGCTTAAAAGTGTAATTTTTTCCTAACATCCAAATGTGTTTCTTTTTTTCACTTTTTTTTTGGGGGGGGTGGAGGACAGGATTTCAACAAAATTGCCCACGCTATATCCTTGAACTTTCTCTGTAGCCCAGGCTTGGCTTCATCCTCCTCTCCGTCTCCTGAGTAGCCGGGATTGCCTGTATATGCCTCACCAGTCATAGCGTTATTTTCTATGTGTTACTTTATGTAATGCTGGCTGCTGCGTATTGAATTCTTATTCTGTGTCATGCAGTTTGCTACGTGCACTTGCTTATATAAACTTACTGTGACTAATTAGGTACCTATTTACTGATAAGTTTGCACTGGTGTGTGTAGCTCAGTAGAAGGCTTACCTAACACGCTTGAGATCTTAAGGCCCTGGGTTAGATCCCAGCTTTAAAAAAAAATGAATGTGGTTCAATAGTAAAATGACTCATCTAAGTGCTAGGATTCTAACCTGTACCTAATTCAAAAGTCCATTCCTGAGCAGGGTGTGGTAGCAGATGCCTGTAAGTCCAGCTCTTGAGAGGCTGGGACAAGAGCTGTATAGTGAGAGCCTGGCTGGAAAGCAAACAATAGAAGGGAAAACATTCTGTTTCCGTTATATATATAAATATTGCCTCTCCAGGTGACTCCAGGGGAGTCAAGGAAGGGACTGAAGTGTCTTGGCCTCTCTCCTGCTCATTGTCTCTTGTTTGTTCTCCCTACCATCGTCTCCCTCAGATCCCATCTCCCGTATTGCCCTCAGCAGGGATCAGAGATGCTGATTAAACTCTTCAAGCTCTATTGACCATAAGACTCACATATTCTTTATCTCTGTTGGCAACAGAGGATGGATTCTAGTCATTGGTGAAAGCCAGGAAGGCAAAGTCCTGTTCTTCTCTGGTGTCACTGTCTTAAAAGACCCTTTTCAAGTGTTCTCCCAGAACCCCTGGAACATGGATGGGTGTTATGATGCCTGTCATGGGGCAAAGGTTTCAGAGATCTGATGCCACCAGGAAGGAAAGGGCTGATCTTTCTTGTAACCCCAACTGCCTCCCTGTACCCAGACTAAGATTCCCTAAATGCATGGATAGAGGTCACGGTGTTTTGTTTTGGAGCCAAGGTCTCAGGTAGGGCATCTGACCTTGATTTTCTGATCTTCTGTCTCCATCCACTTCCCAAGTCCCTGGGACTACAGGTATGTATCTTCATGCTTGGTTTCTGTAGTGTTGGGGATTGAATCTGTACATGCTGAGAAGGTGTCTTACCAACTGAGCTACACCTCCAGCAAAGCCAGAGTGTCTGGTGAAATACCTCAATGAGTGCTTTTTAGCACCAGTCACAGATGTAAGAGCTATTTATTTAGTAACTACTGTCTACCTCCAGATTATCTCATACTTCCCCGGCTGACAAGTGGACACTCTGTGTCATCCTATTTGTCCAAACCTGGATTAATAGTCCCCCAAAATGACCATTTGTACAACCGACATTGAAAGATTGAATTCATGAGGTCTCCTGTTTTAGGTCCTGAGGCAAAATAGAAAAGAAGACTGACAAGTTCCTGCTTTTGTGAAACCAACGTTTTGGTAGACTGTAAACACTTAGAGAAGGGATAAAAATTCCTGCTTGTGATTTGAAGGGAGCCACACCTGAGGTAGAACAAGAAAATAAAGAGACTGAGGCAGAAGGTTTGCATGAGTTTCAGACAAGCTTGGGCCAGTGAGACCCTGTCTGAAAAACAAAACCGGATGGAACATCCGGGAAGTTCTCACAGATGAACTGGTGTTTAGGTGAGATGGCTTTGCCAGGAATAAAGTATTCCAGTCAGGCAGGACGGCAGAATCATGGCGATAACCAGGTAACCCTTGGTGTGCAGAGGAGCCAGGCAGCAGTGTGTGGCGGGGAGAGTGGGCCAGAGTAGAGGCAGAGGCTGGGCGGGGCCTCACTCCTGCTGCTTATCAGTCCTTTTCGGTTGTCCCAGCCCATGGCTTCCTTGGGCTTCAGCTGTATCTTCCTTCTCCTCTCTTCCTTTTTTTCCCCTTCTCTTTTATAAAAATTTGTTTATGTTTAACAAAGTGGCATAAGTGTATATAGGTCAGAAAACAACTTTGTGGAGTTTCTTCATTCTTTTACCTTTATATGGGTTATGGGGATGCAACTCGGGTCTCCAGGCTGGTGGAACAAACTCCTTTAGCTGCTGGGCCTTCTCAGCAGCCCCTCTTGGTTTCTCGGGGCTTTTGTTTTGAGACAGGATGTAATTGAACTTTTTCGTCGGGACCATTGATTCCCCAATAATGACATGAAGACTTTTTTTTTTTTTTTTTTTTTTTTTTGGTTTTTACGAGACAGGGTTTCTCTGTATTGTTTCAGAGGCTATCGGTCCAGCCTGGCCTCGAACGCACAAAGATCCGCCTGCCTCTGCCTCCCGAGTGCTGGGATTAAAGGCGTGCGCCACCACCGCCCGGCGAAGACTTATTATTAATTATGGAAACTCAGCTGATAGCTTAGGCTTGTTTCTTTCTTTCTTTTTATTTTTGAGACAGGGTTTCTCCATAGCTTTGGAGGTTGTCCTAGAACTCTCTCTGTAGACCAGGCTGGCCTTGAACTCACAGAGATCCACCTGTCTCTGCCTCCTGAGTGCTGGTATTAAAGGCATGCGCCACAAACGCCTAACAGGTTTGTTTCTAACTAGCTTTTATTTTTTTAATATCTTATTTATTTATTTTTAATTTAGGTGCACATTTGTCTGTTGGAGGGTGTTGGGTCCCCTGGAACTGGAGTTATAAAAAGTCGTGAGCTGCCACATGGGTGCTGGGAATTGAACCGTGGTCCTCTGGAAGAGCAGCCAGTGCTCTTAACCGCTGAGCCATCTCTGCAGCCCTGTAACTAGCTTTTATAACTTAAATTAACCCATTTATATTCATTAACATGCTGCCATATGTTCATGGCTTTTGCCTGTCTCCCAGCATGTCATGCTCTCTCTCTGCCTGGCTGTTACTCTGCCTTCTTCCCAGTGGTCTCTCTGCCCCCCAAATCCTGCTTACCTATTGGTCATTTAGCTTTTTTGGGGGGGGTTCGGGACAGGGTTTCTCTGTGGCTTTGGAGGCTGTCCTGGAACTAGCTCTTGTAGACCAGACTGGTCTCAAACTCACAGAGATCCACCTGCCTCTGCCTCCCGAGTGCTGGGACTAAAGGTGTGTGCCACCAACACCCAGCCCATTTTGCTTTTTATTAAACCAATCACAGTGACATATCTTTGTACAGTATAAAGGAATATTCCACAACATCTCCCCCTACTTGTCTAAACTAGAACGAAAGGTTTTAACTCTAATAAAAATATAAATAATAAGAAAAGTTACAATGTTCAGTCTGTTTGTATTTGACATTTGGACAAAGTACTCCATTATTTATTCAATCTTGGTGAGTCCAAGGCTCTATACCTAATTTATTTCTGTCGTAACTAAGGGAAACTGCAACTATAACTGTCTAGTCTTCAACTCCATCAAGGGCCCCAGAAGGATATGGTATACTGCCTGAGTAAACAGAAAGGGTGGAAAAACAACTTCCAAAAGTATAGAAATAACAGAAACAGCTGGCTCCCGGGACAATCACCCATGGTTCCTCTGTAATGTTGAGCCATTCATCTTTGGCCTACAGGTCTAGAATATCTGACAGACTTTTCTGTGAAGTAGGAATTTTCTTTCATTTGTTTGTTTCTTTTTCAAGATAGGGTTTCTCTATGTAACAGCCCTAACTGACCTGGAACTAGCTCTGTAGCCTAGACTGGCCACAAACTCATAGAGATCTGCCTGCCTATGCCTCCCAAGTGTTGGGATTAAAGGCATATGCCACCATCACCAGCTGAAGCAGGAATTTTGAAGGATTGTCCTGCCTTGTCTTGACAAAGTTCAGCAGACACTTTCTTTTGTGTCCTCCCTGTCCAATTTGGACAGCATACTGTCAGCAGTTGAGGCAAGGGCAGTTTCTTGGTCCAGTAGTTAGCTTTTGCCACAGAAAAGCAAACTCCATATGGAGTTTCTTCATAGATATCTGAAGTGTTATAAGACCACCTGCCTATCTAAAATATATCTGTTTGACCCTTGAAAACATACCTAACATGACTATGTTTGATTGTTATGAGTGACTAACTACTAACATGAATTTCTTTATTATCCTAAGTAGTTTATAATAGCTTTCAAGAACTAGAAATTTACATTACATTGCTAAATGAGCTGCATAGGTATAATGCCTTAAACAAGAGTAGAAATGTATGTACAATATGTTCTAACAAAAAATAACCTTACATTTGTATCAATATATAAAATTCCACACCAATGTAAAATATTTGAGACTAGTGTTTGTTCAAAAGTAGACTCAGCAGTCTTTTCTTTTATCCTGACTATATCCCCCATTTTTCTCTCCAAAAAGAGATCCTTGAATCTAATCTCCTCTGTTCGGCATTTTTCTGACCATGACCAATACCCAACCTCCCTAAAGGATGACAAATATTAATAACCCACTGAATGACCAAAACCACCCACCCCATCTCTTGTGAATGTGGGTGTTATGTTCTCTAGACTGCTTCCTGTTGTCCGAGGGAGCTGGCATATTTTAGAGGACCCTGAGAAAATTGGGATAATGGTTGAGTCCTGGGAGAGCTAGTTGTTGTCTAGTCTCAGTGTGATAGGAAAGTGTAGGGCTTATATCAAGTTTGGCTAGAGTAGTCTGTGAGGCTGGACCACTTAGGTCACCTAATTTCATTAGTGTCTGGTCCCCTTGCTCTGAAAACACACAAACTTCCAGAGGCGACATATATATCTATATTAACACAAGGATGGACTATACATTGTATACAAGCTGACCTAAGATTTTTGTTTTATGTTTGAGCAGGTAAAATATATGTCACCTGTCTTATAGAGTTTTGGGTTTTTCTTTAGGTTTATTTTATTTATTTTTCGTTTTTCAAGACAGGATTTCTCTGTGGCTTTGGAAGCTGTCCTGGAACTAGCTCTTGTTGACCAGCCTGGCTTCGAACTCACAGAGATCCACCTGCCTCTCTGGATTAAAGGCATGCACCACCACTGCCCAGCTGCCTGTAGACATTTTTTAAACACAAAATATAACCTGTTTAGAGTTTTTTTTTCTGTTTGAACTTGCTTTACTGTGTATCTGTTACCTTTTCAGTCTGCATGAGCAAAATCTTAAACTGCTGCGCAGTTTAGCAGCTCAAGCTCTCAGGCAGTGGCTGAGAGATACTGCTATACTACGGCCTGCATAAGAGACTGTGGAAGCAGGGCATTGGTGGAGCACACCTTTAATCCCAGCAGTCGGGAGGCAGGGGCAGGTGGATCTGTGTAGGTTCCCGGACAGCCTCCGAAACAATACAGAGATACCCTGTCTGGGAAGAGAGAGAGAGAGAGAGAGAGGGAGAGAGGGAGAGAGGGAGAGAGACAGACTGTGGGAGCTCCCCAATAATGACAAGAAGACTTATTATTAATTATGAAAGCTCGGCTGATAGCTTAGATTTGTTTCTGACTAGCTCTTATAACTTAAATAAAACCATTTCTATTCATTAATGTGCTGCCGTGTGACTCACTCTGTGGTTCCAGCTAAAGGTATGTATCCTGGAACTCAATACTAGAGCAGGCTGTCCGAAGATTCAGAGATCCACCTGCCCCCGCTGCTGACAGGATTAAAGGCATAGGTCACCAAGATTGATGGATTTTTTAAATTTATGTGTATATATTTGAGAATACACCATCTGTGTGCAGTGCCTATGGAGTCCAAAAGAGGGTCATCCAGTCCCTTAAAGGTAGCCTCATAGGCTAGTGTAGGTCAACTGATATGCTGGGAATCAAATCAGGTTCTCTAAAAATGCAGCAAGTGGTTTTGTTGTTGTTGTTTGAAACAGGGTCTCTCCGTAGCCCTAGCTGTCCAGGAATTCACTACAGACCAGGCTGGCCTTGAACTTAAAGAGATCCTCCTGCCTCCGCTTCCAGAGTGCTTCGATTAAAGGCGTGCACCACCATTTGAGGGTTACTTGTAATTTTTGATATAAGGTCTCACCACATAGTCCAGGCTGTCTTCAAACTCACTGTCCTGCTTCAGCCTCCCCAGGGCTTTGGAAATTACAAACTTGTACTTGAATTTATCTGACACTGGATTTTCTTTAGGGTTTATTTATTCATATGTATACAGTGCTCTGCCTGCATGTATCCCTGCAGGACAGAAGATGGAAGCAGATCTCATTACAGATGGTTGTGAGCCTCTTAACCTCTGAGCCATCTCTCCAGCCCCCTGGCATTGGGATTTTAATTTTTTGTTGTTGTTGTTTGTCATTTAGAGTTGTTTGTTTTTTGGTTTTTCGAGACAGGGTTTCTCTGTGGCTTTGGAGGCTGTCCTAGAACTAACTCTTATAGACCAGGCTGGCCTCGAACTCACAGAGATCCGTCTGCCTCTGCCTCCCGAGTGCTGGGATTAAAGGCATGCGCCACCAACGCCCAGCTTTTTGTTTTGTTTTAATCAGGACCTTAATGTAGCTATGATTGACCTTATAATCCTTATCCTCCTGCTTGCTGCACCTTCTTTTTTTTTTTTTTTTTTTTTTTGGTTTTTCGAGACAGGGTTTCTCTGTGGCTTTGGAGGCTGTCCTGGAACTAGCTTTTGTAGACCAGGCTGGCCTCGAACTCACAGAGATCCGCCTGCCTCTGCCTCCCCAGTGCTGGGATTAAAGGCGTGTGCTACCAATGCCTGGCTGCTTTGATTTTTAATTCTTTTTGTGTTCTTATTTCTTTTTTAATTTTTTTAAATTTATTTTTATCTTGTGCACATCGGTATTTTGCCTGCATATGTCTGTGTGAGGGTGTTGGTTCCTCGAGTTACAGACAGTTATGAGCTGCCATGTGGGTGCTGGGAATTGAACCCAGGTCTTTTGGAAGAGCAGTCAGTGCTTTTAATCACTGAGCCATCTCTCCAGACATGTGTTCTTATTTCTTTAAAAAATTATTTAAAATTTTATCTGTGTTAGTACAGTAATTGTTGCCATTTCTTGTAGGTTTCTTTTCTGCCAGTCATTATGTGAGCTATTTTTAATATATTATTTTATTTAACTTCCCAACTGTGAACCACAGGTACCATTCTCCCTGTTTTGCAGGTGTAATTATTCCAAGCCACAGTCCCGTCACAGCCAAGAGTGGAACCCAGTTAGATCTCAACAACCCTGTACTATTTACCTCCATAAAATGTATAATTACTGTTGTTGCTGTTATTAAATAACTAACGTGAGTGTAGCTCAATCGCAAAACATTTGCCAGGGTCCTGGATACAAGAGATTATCTGGGCCAGTGGCTCAGGCAGACCTATTGCTGAACCAGTTTGATGCAGCCTAGGCTACACAGCCAGTTCCAGGCTGCACAGCCGGGGCCACATAGTAGCGAGACCCCAGCAAACAAACACAATAAAATAAAGAAATGTCGCCCTCTACTACTCACTCCTTAAGGTATTAGTCGGGACCACATGATTCTTCTTGCCTGTATTCTGGTCCGGTCCCCAATGGTGGGGCTCCATAAACGCTGGTGACCGAGCAGGGTGGAAGATGTGGCATCATAGCTGGGCCTGCAGCTCGGGAGACTGGAGTCTCCAGTCCAGCCTCCTCGGGTCTCCCGAGAGCCGAGTATCCGCCCGTCCCTTGTAGAGCCCCTCGGCAGGTTCCTGGCACCGCCAGTTCTGAGTCGCGTGTCACAAGCACCGGAGGTCGTTGCTGGGGTGGGGTGGGGTGGGGTGGGGTGGGGGAGTGGTGACGGGAGGGAGAGCAAGATGGGGTCTTGCCCTGTGAGGCGAGCTGAGGTGAGAATCCTGGGAGAGTGGGAGGAGATGGGCAGAGGCCACAGAGCCTGAAGGGGGACGGGACTGAAAAAGGCCAGGCGCATTGAGTGTGTGTGTGTGAGTGTGTGTGAGTGTGTGTGTGTGCATGTGAGAGAGACTGAGAGTGTGTGTGAGTGTGTGTGTCTGTGTGTGTGAGTGTATGTGTGTGAGAGAGTGTGTATGTGTGTGAGTGTATGTGTGTGAGAGAGTGTGTATGTATGTGCATGTGAGAGAGACTGAGAGTGTGTGTGTGAGAGAGACTGAGAGTGTGTGTGTGAGTGTATGTGTGTGTAAGAGAGTGTGTGCATGTGAGAGAGACTGAGAGTGTATGTATGTGACTGTGAGTGTGTATGTGAGTGCATATGTATGTGAGAGTGCATGCGTGTGTGTGTGTGAGACTGAGAGTGTGTCTGTGTGTGTGAGTGTATGTGTGTGTAAGAGTGTGTATGTGTGTGCATGTGAGAGAGACTGAGAGTGTGTGTGTGAGAGAGACAGTGTGTGTGTGAGAGTGTGTGTGTCTGTGTGTGTGTGAGTGTATGTGTGTGTAAGAGAGTGTGTGTATGTGAGAGAGACTGAGAGTGTGTGTGCGTGTGTGTGCGTGTGTGAGAGAGAGACTGAGAGTGTATGTATGTGACTGTGAGTGTGTGAGTGCATATGTATGTGAGAGTGCATGCGTGTGTGTGTGTGAGACTGAGAGTGTGTGTGTGTGACTGTATGTGAGTGCATGTGGAGTATGTGGGGGTGTGTATGTGAGTGTGTGTGAGACTGTATGTGAGTGCATTGTGTGAGTGTGAGTGTGTATGGGAGTGTATATGAGAGTGTTAGAATGTGTGTGAGAGTGAATGTGTGTGAGTGTATGAGTGTATGTGAGTGTGTATGAGTGTGAGTATGAGTGTATGTGAGTGTGTATGAGTGTGAGTGTGTATGTGAGTGTTGAGTGTGAGTGTGTATGTGAGTGTGAGTGTGTATGTGAGTGTGAGTGTGTATGTGAGCGTGTGAGTGTGTGTGAGAGTGTGTGAGTGTGTGCGTGTGTGCGTGTGTGATGATAGTGGCCACACGAATCAAGGGTGAAAGAACGTCGGAGATGAGTCGGAGAAGGGAGACAGAGAGCACTGTCGGGAGAGTTAGAGCCAGGTCCAGGGAAGGCGGGCAGCACAGGGCGGTTCTCGCAGTCCTCGTGAGAGCTCTGGTCTTCCCCCAGGGTTACCCTCTGAAAAAGAAACCCCAGAAGCTGTACTACCAGGCGCTCTTTGTGGTATACCTTCAGAAGAAAAGAAAGATGGCCAAAGACAAGGGCCTGATCAGTCCGGAAGACTTTGCTCAGCTGCAAAAATACATAGAATGTGAGTCTCGCTCCCGGCCCTTCAGCTCTGCAGGCGCCCTGCCCGGCACACTGCGCCCCCGTGTCCCAGCCACCTGGAGCCGAGCCCGCTCCGCAAACAGCCCGTGCCCGAGGCCTCAGCTCCACTCCCAGCTTGCCTCTCCCATCCTGATTGCTCAGGCCTCACAGGAGAAGGGGCATGGCGGTGAAGCTGAGATGGTCCTCCTTCCTGCAGTTCCTTTTCTCCCCTGTAGGTGTCCCAGTGGAGCTCTGGCAGAAGGCCAGGAGAAAGGAGCTAGGCTCTTACTCATATCTTACTCATCTCTTCTCACCCAGACTCCAGCAAAAAGGTCAGCGATGTCCTGAAGTTCTTTGAGGATGGTGAGATGAGCAAATATCGCCAAGGAGATGTGAGTGACGTGGGGCAGGCACCCTCTCCTTGACTTCTCTCATCTTTGTTTTTGCTTCTCCACTGGGATCCCCGACTTCCGGGATTTTTTGCAAGTCCACTTCTTGCTCCCCTCCCCTTCTAAAATATCGCATTGTTGATTGATTGTTACTGCGGCCATTGCTTTAGAACAAGACGAGAGATCCTAGTAACTCGGGAGATGGCCTAAGAAACTGCCCTACAGACTCCCCAGGATAACACTCACTCTTATCACAGGGCATTGGATATGTGGGATTCCAGCAATTCCTGAAACTCTATCTGGAAATAGACGAAGTTCCCCATCATCTTTGCCAGTCTCTGTTTTGGTCCTTTCACTCTAGACAAAACCCAGGGAATACTGAGGCCAAAGGTATGGTTAAGCAGGTCTGGCTGTGCCTATGGGAAGAAGGGATTGAAGCAGTCATTTATTGTGGGAGGTCAAGAGAGAAAGAGCTAGGCACTAGTGAAAAGGAGGCTAAGGGGAGAGCTGAGATAAACACACGAAAAGAAAAGGAAAAACCCAAAGTAGAGGGGGCCCTGACCTTGGATCTGTCGTATTTTCATTTTGTAGACAGCATGATCTGTCTCAGTGATGTCTCCTGCTACTTCTCCCTCCTGGAGGGTGGCCGGCCAGAAGACAAGCTAGAATGTGAGTTTGCCATTCTGAGCAAGAAAGAAGGGTGGAAAGGGGAAGGGGAAGGCCTGTTTCCTGGGTTCTGCTGCTAGACTGCTTACACACTATAACTGTCACGGTCACTCCAGTTCCCATGTCTCATACATCCCTATGTAGGTGGCCTTGGATGCCTATGATGCGTAGAAGTGTGTGCTGTCTCTCTTGTATTGACGAAGGCTGGCATGTTTTGCTGCTTTTCCTACTTTTTTGTTTTATTTGTATGGGAGAGGTTCTCACAATGTATAAGCCAGCCTGGTCTCAAAGGCTCTATCCTCCTGCCTCAGCTTTCTGAGTCCTGGAATGATGGATGTGCTTCCTGTCCTATTCTCAACTTCAAGCTCCTGCCCTACCTCTTTATTTCTTCTGTTTTCTGAATGCTTGGGTTTTATTTGTTTTGTTTTTTGTTATGTGTTTTTGTTTTGAGACAGGGTCTCACTATGTATCCCTGGCTTGCCTGGAGCTCACTATGTAGACCAGGGTGGCTATGAATTCATAGAGATCTATCTACCTGCCTCTACCTTCCAAGTGCTGGGATTACAGGCCCTTCCATGCCTGGCCTTGGAATGAACTCTCTAGATCTGTCTCATAAACTGACTTGGTTCCTCCAAAAATTTGCAGTCACCTTCAAGCTGTACGACAGGGACGGAAACGGGATCCTGGACAGCTCGGTGAGTTGTGGGACCCATGTGCTGGCCAAGGGAATGTGCTGTTACACCTGGACTTGCCAGGGTCTCCAGAAGCAGAGAAAAGGTTGGGAGTGTAGCTCAGTGGCATAGTGCTTGCCGAGCATACACAAGACCTTAGATTCATCTCCAACACTACCCTCTCCCCAGAAACAAACAAAGCAAAACAAAAAACAAACAAAAAAGAAGAGACAGCGGTGTCTAGAAGATACTTAGTCTGCTAGGACTGAATATGGAAGTAGTTCCTATTGTAATTTAAGAAAAGTGATGCTATAGAGAAAGATGCCATGCAACAGAGTTCAAGCAGAGGGCTTTTTTTTTATTAGGGAAAGGGATCATAAAAAGGGGAAAGGGAAGGGAGGAGACCAGCCTCCAGAAACAGGAGCAGCAAGAGAGAAGAGAACAGAAAGAGGAGGAGGGAAGGAGAGAGAGAGAAAGAAAGAGAGAGGAGGATGGTAGGTGGGTAGGGTTCCTCTGAGGGGGAACATAGTGAATGTGCACAGGTGGTGCTCTTAGTGGCTGCAGCTGAGGGTGTATCCTGTCAGAACCCCAAGGGCAGGCCAGTACAGATGCCTGAATGCTAACAGTTCCCAAAAGCTTGAACTCTAAAAGAGAAGGCTGGAGATGTGAAGCATTCAAAAGCTTATTTACTTGTCAGAGGTATCTGAGAACAAGGGGTGGATTTGGAAGTGGCATCCAGGAGCCCTGATCTCTAGAGATTTGAGTAGTGGCAATAGGAAGTAGCTACCTGTAGCTTTTACCCTCTTTGCCCCAGGAAGTAGAGAAAATCATCCTTCAGATGATCCGAGTGGCTGAGTATTTAGACTGGGATGTGTCTGAGCTGAGACCGGTAAGGCAGTTTGTTCCTTTCCTTATCATACCCTCTTCCCCGTGGTCCTGCATCGGCCTTGCCCCATCTCTGATGGGCACCTGATTCCCTCTGCTAGAAAGACTGTGCTGGGTGTACTAAGAGATGGTGGAGAGGTGTCTGGGGATCACACTCAGCAAAGGCTTCTCTGCCTTTCCGTTCAGATTCTTCAGGAGATGATGAAAGAGATCGACTATGATGGCAGTGGCTCTGTCTCTCTAGCTGAGTGGGTCAGGGCCGGGGCTACCACTGTGCCATTGCTTGTGCTTCTGGGGATGGATATGGTGAGTGCAAAGGCTTGTAAGGAGGGGTCAAAAGCTGTCTTGGGTTATACTTACCAGAGAACCAGAGATTAGCCTTCTAAGAAGTTGGCATCCTCTTGTGACCTCCTAGACTCTGAAAGATGATGGGAAACATATGTGGAGACCCAAGAGATTTCCCAGACCAGTCTACTGCAACCTGTGCGAGTTGAACATCGGCCTTGGCAAACAGGGCCTGAGCTGTAACAGTGAGTGTTGAGAACTGGGAGTTGGGGAAAGGGAAGTCCAATAGTTAGTGGAGACCTGATGGTATGAACCCAGAGAAACAAGATTTGAATTTTAGGCTCTGACATTTGTCCTGTAGTCCTGCGAAAGCAACCTAACTCTTCTTACTTGTGTGCTGTGCTCTGATTCAAACCCAAGTCCCTCTCTCTCTCTCTCTCTCTCTCTCTCTCTCTCCCTCTCTCTCTCTCTGCCTGCCTCCCTCCCTCCCTCTCTCTCTCTCTCTCTGCCTCCCTCCCTCCCTCCCTGCCTGCCTCCCTCCCTCCCTCTCTCTCTCTCTCTCTCTCTCTCTCTGGTTTTTTTGAGACAGGGTTTCTCTGTATTGTTTTGGATGCTGTCCTGGAACTAGTTCTTGTAGACCAGGCTGGCCTCGAACTTGGAGAAATCTGCCTGCCTCTGCTTCCCAAGAGCTGGGACTAAAGGTATGCACCACCACCGCCCAGCTTCTTTCTCTCTCTTTCTTTTTTTTTTTTTTTTTTTGGTTTTTCGAGACAGGGTTTCTCTGTATTGTTTTGGAAGCTGTCCTGGAACTAGCTCTGTAGAACTCACAGAGATCCACCTGTCTCTGCATCCCGAGTGCTGGGATTAAAGGCGTGCACCACCAACACCCGGCTCGTGTATTTTCTTTAAGCTTTAGTTTTTTTGAAAAAGGAGTTAATTGTGAACAGGAAATGCGTTGCTACAGCTAGCCATGCTAACATATGCCTGCAATAATGGCATTCCTCAGCTGTAGGAAGGCGGATCAGGAGTTCAGGGCCAGCCTGTCACAGAGGAAGCCGAAGGGCAGCCTGGACTACATAAGACCCTGCCTCAAAACAAACAAGTAGGGGCTGGGGAGATAATTCAGTTTGTTGCCAAAACTGATGCCCTGAGTTCACTTCCTAGAACTTACATTGGAAGGCGAGAACTGACATTGAAAGGCGAGAACTAACTAGCAAGTTGTCCTCTGATCTCTGCATGTACATCACGGCACATGCATACCCAAACACATAAATAAATCAGTTAATTAAAGGGAGACATTATTGTTTTGCAGTATATCAAAGATTCAATTATCTTATTGAGACAAGGTTTCACTATGTAGCTTTGGCTGGACGGGATGCTGTCTGTCAGTTCCAGCCTAGCTTGGGGACAGTGTAGTGACAGATGGGAGGCGGCGTTTGCATTTTTAGGAGAGAGATGAGGCTTGCCCTTGCAAACTTTAATTCTCTACCACAACCTGGCAGCAAGGGTTGCGCGTTTTGTTCCGGTGGGTAATCCTCACTCCTAAGAAAGGAGAAGAGGGGACAAAGGCCACAGTTAAGGCTCTGACCTTCTCCCCTCTCCCCAGTCTGTAAGTACACTGTTCATGACCACTGTGCCATGAAGGCCCAGCCTTGTGAAGTCAGCACCTATGCCAAGTCTCGGAAAGACATTGGTGTGAGTGACCCTGTGCCCGATTCATGCCCGCACTGCCAACCCCGTCCTGGCCCCTACCCTCCCCTCCCCTCCCACAATAGACCCTCCCAGACAAGGGCCTGCTTTCTCCCCCAAGGTCCAGTTACATGTGTGGGTTCGAGGAGGCTGTGATTCTGGGCGTTGTGACCGCTGCCAGAAAAAGATCCGAATCTACCACAGCCTAACAGGACTGCATTGTGTGTGGTGCCACCTGGAGGTCAGTGTAGGAACTGTCCCTCCAGCCTGAGACCCAGAGCACACCCCTCCTCTGTTACTGCCATATTTACTCTTGCCCCCCAGGGCTCTCTTTCCTGTCTAGACTCGAGAGAACTGATAACGTCCCCTGCATGATGTGTTCCCCTCTTGTGCTCCTAGATCCATGATGGCTGTCTGCAGGCTGTGGGTCCAGAGTGTGACTGTGGGCTGCTCCGAGATCATATCCTGCCTCCGTCTTCCATCTTCCCCAGGGTCCTGGTAAGACTGTCAAAGGCAGCTGGGAAGGGACCGCAGCATATCCCTGCTTCCCCATGAACACATCTCTACATAGGGAATGCCTTTGATTTGCTGCGTGGTTTTGTTAGTGCTTCTCGCTATGTAACCCTGGTTAGCCTGGAACTTGCTGTGTAGACCAAGCTAGCCTATCTCTGCCTCCCAAGGGATGGGGTTATAGGGTAGGTGTGAGCCACCACACCCAGCCAGAGTGATGTTGAGGGTTCAAGTGAGACCATTTGAATCCCGGATAACCCCACCTTTTCTTTGTTGTTCCCTCCCAGGCGTCTGGACAAGATCTCAAACTGAAGACCACAGATTATTCAAACCTGAGCACCATTGACGCTCTTATGGTACGGGGCTGAGGGGCCTGAAGGTCATGCCCAGCTTTGTTGGGAGGGACTGAAGTAGAAAGAGGAGGCCTGCTCTCTAAAAGGTCCCCCTTGGTAGAGGAAACAGGAAGAGGGGAGGCATCTTGGGAGACGCCAGTCCCATGTCTATGAAGGGTGCACCTGTATCTTTGACAAAATGCTGCCTTCTTTTTTTTTTTTTTTTTTTTTGGCTTTTCAAGACAAGACAGAGTTTCTCTGTGGCTTTGGAGGCTAGCTCTTATAGACCAGGCTGGTCTCAAACTCACAGCAAGCCACCTGCCTCTGCCTCCCAAGTGCTGGGATTAAAGGTGTGCGCCACCAACGCCCGGCCTTAAAATCCTGCTTTCTTTATCCTTATTTTTCCCCGTTGCAGATTGACCCTGTTCCTAACACCCACCCACTTCTAGTCTTCGTCAACCCTAAGAGCGGAGGGAAGCAGGGGCAGAGGTGAGCAGATGTACCCCGGTTCCTCCTGAAAGGACAGGGAGTGTGCGTGGGGCGTCCTGTGGGAGGACGCTGAGGGGGAGTTCGTGGAAATGAGGCTCAGAGTATCAGTCCTGTCACCCATGCCATGCTGTCTTCCTTTTCCTTTCACACAGGGTGCTTTGGAAGTTCCAGTATATGCTAAACCCTCGACAGGTGTTCAACCTGAAGGATGGTCCGGAGCAAGGGTGGGTATGGGTGAGGGGCTGTGCCACAGGGTTTGTGTGGAGGGGGTGTGGGAAGAGGGGGGAGGGAGGGAGGGAGGGAGGGAGAGAGAGAGGGAGAGACAGAGAGAGAGAGTGTGTCTGTTAGCAAAGTCACTATGCATCTCATTACTTTGGATTTTCTGATTCTCTTGGTTCTGCTCTCAAAGGATGCAGTCAGTAGTTTTCTCCAACCATTGAGGGATGCTAGAACTTTCCCCATTGTCCTTTCTCCACCCTTACTAAAATCTCAGATCTTTTTTTTTTTTCTTCATTTTTCCCAGTGGTAGGTTTCCAGGAGCCTACTGTCACTCTGGCTTTTTTTCTAACACGGATTCTAGGGAACAGAACTCAGGTCTTTGTGCCTGCTGAGAAGGCATTTACTAACTGAGCCATCTGCCCAGCTCTTTACACTTTTATTTAATTTATTATTATTATTAGTGTGTGTTACATGCCACACTTTTGAGAATCAAGTTGTGAAAATTGAAGTCAAGTTGTTGAGCTTGCTCAGCGAGCCCTTTTTTCTTTTTTCTTTTCTTTTTTTCTTTTTCTTTTTTAAGACAGGGTTTCTCTATGGCTCTGGAGGCTGTCCTGGAACTTGCTCTGGAGACCAGGCTGGCCTCGAACTCACAGAGATCTGCCTGCTTCTGCCTCCAGAGTACTGGGATTAAAAGCATGTGCAAAAAAAAAAAAAGTGGTGTATGTGGGAAGGATGTGGAAGGTGTGTGTGTGTGTGTGTGTGTGTGTGTATGTGTATGTATGTGTGTGTATGTGTATGTGTGTGTGTATGTGTGTGTGTGTGAGTGTGTGTATATGTGTGTGTATGTGTGTATGTGTATGTGTGTGTATGTGTGTGAGTGTGTATATGTGTGTGTGAGTGTGTATGTGTGTGTATGAGTGTGTATGTGTATGTGTGTGAGTATGTGTGTGTATGTGTATGTGTATGTGTATGTGTGTATGTGTGTGTGTGTGGTGTGTGTGTGTGTGTGTGTGTGTGTGTGTGTGTGTACGGGAGACTGGGTGCATTTGAGTGAATCAAGGCCAAGGAACAGTTTCAGGTGTCACCTTTAGGACTGTGCTCCTCCTTTTGGGATGAGTCTGTTAGTAGCTAGGAGCACACCTATTAGGCTGGACTGGCTGACCAGTAAGGTCCTGCGGCTCAGCTCCCTGGCAGCGCTGTAACACATCACCATGCTTGGCATTTTTATGTTCATTCTGGGGATCAAATTCAGGTCCTGGAGCTTGCAAAGCCAATGCTTGACCAGCTGAGCCACCCTCTCAGCCCTGAGCTGACAAGGGGACACTGTATCAGGCATTCTCTTGGACCACCAACCAGTTCCCAAATCATGACACGGAGACTTGTTAGGGGTCATGAATGCTCAGCCATATCTTGTGCTGGTTGTGCTGGTCCCACCAGCTCTTTTTTTTTTTTTTTTTTTTTTTTTGGTTTTTCGAGACAGGGTTTCTCTGTATTGTTTTGGAGGCTGTCCTTCTGGAACTCACTTTGTAGACCAGGCTGTCCTCGAACTCACAGAGATCTGCCTGCCTCTGCCTCCCGAGTGCTGGGATTAAAGGCATGCGCCACCAACGCCCAGCTCCCACCAGCTCTTATAACTCAGTTTAACCTGTTTCTCTTCATCTACATTTGCCTTGGGGCCTTTTATTTTCCTTCATTCTCTATGTCCTACATTCACTGCTTGCTCTGTGGCTGGGGCTGGCCCAGGCATCTCCCTCCCTCCCTCTCTCCCTCCCTCATTCTCTCTTCTTCTACTTTTTCTACCTGCCTGCCAGCCCCACCTATCTCTCTACTGCCTACCTTTTGGCTGTTGGGCTTTCTATTAGACCAATCGGGTGCCTTAGGTAGGCAAGGAGAAGCAGCAACACATCTTTACATACTTAATCAAATGCAACATAAACAAAAGCAACACAGCCGGGTGGTGGTGGTGCATGCCTTTAATCCCAGCACTCGGGAGGCAGAGGCAGGCAGATCTCTGTGAGTTCGAGGACAGCCTGGTCTACAAAGTGAGTTCCAGAAGGACAGCCTCCAAAACAATACAGAGAAACCCTGTCTCGTAAAAACCAAAAAAAAAAGAAAAAAAAAAAACCAAAAGCAACACACCTTTACATACTTAAAGTAATATTCCACAACAGGAAACAGGGTTATAGGAATGAGATAAAAAGTGACTTATCCTGCCCAGGACCTAGATAGATTCCTGTTATCCTTCTTCATTTCCTCTCTTCCGTTTTATCTCAGGCTCAGGTTTTTCAGAGACGTTCCTCAGTTCCGGGTATTGGTGTGTGGTGGAGACGGCACAGTAGGCTGGATTCTAGAAACCATTGGTCAGTGCAGGGAGAGGTTCCCTCTGGGCAGGGGATGGAGGAAGTAGTTCCAGGACAAGCTCCCTCCATCGTCCTCTTCACCTGCCTCCTCAGACAAAGCCAACTTGCCTGTTGTGCCTCCTGTTGCTGTGTTACCCCTGGGCACTGGAAACGATCTGGCTCGTTGCCTGAGATGGGGAAGAGGTAAGTGGGAAAGAGAGGTTTTGCTGGAGCATGGGGGAGCTTTAAGAGAAAGACAGCAGGGCTGGGGAGAAGGCTCAGAGGTTAAGGGCACTGACTGTTCTTCCAAAGGACCTGGGCACAATTCCCAACACCCACATGGTGGCTCACAACCTTCTATGACCCACCATCCTCTGTGGGTACTGCGTGTACGTGGTATACAGTCTTACAGGCAGGCAAAAATCTGGCATAAAGGGGGTTGGGGAAGAAGAGAGGCATGCATAGATGGGAACCAAAGTCGAGTGGCCACCAACAAGGATGGCATTGTGAGCCAAGGAGAATTGAGGGTGACAGTCCCCTTCCCTAGTAACCCCAAGATCCACGTCTGTCTCATACAAACAACTCTAGGGCTCAGACGGACGATAAAGGAACAATGTAGGGATGAGGAAAAGTTGTGTAATAGCTGAATGAGCTTTCAAGGTTCATTCATTCATTCATCAAACAGCCATTTATTCACTTGTTTCTTTTTCTAATTGTCAAGAATGTCACATAATGCACATGTGCTTGTGGCATGGTGTGACTGCAGGTGTCAGAAAGACAACAACTTCCTCCTCCTCCTCCTCTATCTCCCTCTCTCCAAGGTCTCTCTGTGCAGCACCCTGGCTTCCCTGAAACACCCTCTGTGGACCAGGCTGGCCTTGGCCTTGAACTCCGCAGAGGACAATTTTCAAGTTTTAGGAGTCAGTTCTCTTGTACACATGGGTTCCTTGGTTTGATGGTCAGGCTAGGCAACAAATGCCTTCATGCACTGAGGCGGCTCCCTGATCCCTCACGGATCTCTCAGTGATCTGTTTCTGAGGCTTTCCACACAGTCTCCTAATACACTCCATTTCCCTGTTTTGTTTCTCCTTTGTTTGTTTGTTTTGGTTTTCAAAACAGGGTTTCTCTGTATAACCCTCTCTGTCCTGGAACTCGCTCTATAGACCAGGCTGACCTTGCACTCACAGAGATCCAACTGCCTCTGCCTCCGAGTGCTGGGATTAAGGGGCATGGGGGCCACCAGTTTCTTTGTTGTATTTTTTTTAATTGTTACTCTATATATTTTACATGCATGTATTGCCTGTGAGCGTATGCTCATGGAGGTCAGACATTTTCCAATTGTATCCTCCAGTTCACCTCAGCCTGTCTGGCTTCCTGCTAGTTGCTTGTCCACTTTTCCTTTGAAGCTATTGAAACATTTGAATGTGTGAACCTTGAACCACAGTCATCTCTCAAAGAAATTAAGAGGAAAAAAAAAAAAGAAAGCTTTCTGGCCGGGCGCTGGTGGCGCACGCCTTTAATCCCAGCACTCGGGAGGCAGAGGCAGGTGGATCTCTGTGAGTTCGAGGCCAGGCTGGTCTACAAGAGCTAGTTCCAGGACAGCCTCCAAAGCCACAGAGAAACCCTGTCTCGAAAAACCAAAAAAAAAAAAAAAAAAAAAGAAAGCTTTCTGACTTTGTTTTATAATGTAAGACTTTTAAAGTTGTTTTATTGTGTTTTGTCCATTTGGTGTGTGTGTGTGTGTGTGTGTGTGTGTTTACATGGATACAGTAGCACACATGTTGAGTGCAAACTTTGGAAGTAAGTTCTCTCCCTTCACCATGTGAATTCTGGGAATCAAACTCAGATTGACAGTCTTGGACTGTGGGCTCCTTTATGTGCTGAGCCATCTGCCCAGCCCTCACCTAAGACTCTGTGTGTGTGTGTGTGTGTGTGAGAGAGAGAGAGAGAGAGAGAGACAGACAGACAGACAGACAGACAGACAGACAGACAGACCAGTTTTCATCTGACGTCTCCATTATTGCATTAGGGACTTTGAAATTACATATTTGAGTCTTTGCTGTGTTCTGTCAACGAGACTCTTAACAGGGTTCTATGTACAAGAGTATACAGAATTAATGTAAACTCAGTTTGAAGAACAGGAAGTAAAGGGAATATGGCCAGGGGAGCTCTGAGAAGTGTGGATGGGTTCCCTGAGGGAGACAGGGAAGGATAAGGTAGAAGCCAGTGCTTGCTAACTGGTGGAGCAGATAGAAAAGAGGTAGAGGTGGGTTTGGATATTTTCCTGGTTCGTGTCTGATCAGCTGGGGATGTCTGTTGTTATGATGGGCATGTAGAAGGAAGGCCATTTCCAGAAATAAAGATGAGTTTGGTGCATTTGCTATCAATGGGCCGCCAGATGAAGGGTAGTTAGAGACACAGGTCAGGTCGTCGGCATTGTGACTCACACCAATAATCCTGGAGGCTACATAGAGAGTTCCAGGTCAGCCTGGGCTAGAGTGAGGTCCTGTAACAGCAATAAAAACATTGCCGGGTATGTGTATGCATGTATGTGGGCACGAGTGTGCCCCAGCGATCATATGGAAGTCAGGAGTTCATTCACCACACCAAGTGAGTCCTGAGGACTAAACTCCGGTCATCAGGCTTGACAGCAAGCCCCTTTCTCTGCTAAACCAGCTCACTGGCCCATTGTTTGGTTTTTCTTGTTGCTGTTGCTTTGTTTGTTTTTCAAGACAGGGTTTCTCTGTGTAGCTTTGTAGACCAGGCTGGCCTCGAGTTCCCAGAGATCTGCCTGCCTCTGCCTCTGCCTCCCTAGTTAGTGCTGGGATTAAAGGCGTGTGCCACCATGCCCAGCTATTGTTTGGGTTTTTAAGACAGGACCTCACTATGTAACCCACGCTGTGTGACTCACTGTGTAGCAGACAGTCCTTAAACCTGAGCAGTTAGTTAGGTCTGAGTGCTAGGATCACAGGCTTATCCTGCCACATTTGGACCTTGCCTCCAAGCACGTATAATCATGATGGTGTTAGGACCATCCAGATAACCCAGGATAATCACCCATTCAAGATTCCTACTGTAACCACATCTGCAAAATCTCTTACCCTGAAAGGGAGTTTCTTTGATATTGGTATTTCTTCTTCTGTGTTACTTTTGTGTTAAGGGCTTCAGTGCACTGATCTATAAGTTTGTTTTGGCTGTGATTTTTTTTGTTTTGTTTTGTTTTTGGATTAAACCCCGGGCCCCACACAACGCTAGGCAAGTGCTACCACTGAGCTATGTCCCCAAACTTTTTTTTCTTTAAATATTTATTTTACGTGCATTGGTGTTTTGCCTGCGTGTGTCTGTGTGAGGGTGTCAAATCTTCTGAAGCTGGAGTTACAGACAATTGTGAGCTGCCATGTGGGTGCTGGGAACTGAATTCGAGTCCTGGAAGAGCAGCCAGTGTTCTCAACGGCTGAGCCATTATCTCTCCAGCCCTTCCCCCAGCTTCTTTAATGCTGGAAAATGTAATCTGTTACAGGTGATCTTTTCTTCTCCCAGTTTGTGAATTGTTGTTGTTTGCAGTTCTTTGTTTTACAATATTTTACAATGCTGGGAATGGAACACAGGTTCTCCCATGCAGCAGACACATGTTCTACCGCAGAGTCGTGTCTTCTGTCCCTTGCTTGTCCTTCTAGGCTTGCATTTATTTAACAAAATAGAGGTGGTGGCACACAGCTTTAATCCCAGCACTTGGGAGGCAGAGACAGTGGCATCTCTGAGTTCAAGCACAGCCTGGTGTACAGAACATGTTCTTGAACAGCCAAAGCTATACAGAGAAATCCTGCCCACAAAACAAACAAACAAAAATAGCATTTTTTTTGTTGGCGTGTTTTTGTGAGGTTTGTTGTTATTATTATTGTTTGCTCAAGACAGGGTTTTCTGTACAGCCCTGGCCATCCTGGAACTCACTCTATAGACCAGACTGGCCTCAAGCTCAGAGATCCACCTGTTTCTGCCTCCAAGTACTGGGATTGGAGGTGTGCAGCCCAGGCTGGCTTTGAACTCCCATGTGGCCTAGGATGGTCTCCGATTTTCAGTAGCCCTCCTTGAGCCTCTCATGTGCTGGGACTGTAGACAGGATCCCCACAACCTTTCAGCATTCTCCTGGTTTGTCTTCCATATTAAAGATGTATTTGGAATCATGTCTATATATGGACACACGTTTGGGAATGCTTATTTCCCACAACTGGGTGGAAGAGGCGGAAAGAGGCTGACTTTACCGTAGGTTCACGGAGCTTGGGTGTCTTGCCCTTTCACTGGCAAAGAGCTGGGTGCTCCTACAGCACAGAGGCAGAGGGTCCCTGGGAATCTGTGCCGATGGGCTCAGAGTGGGCTCTCTGAGGCTCAGGCAGGGGTCAGTGCAGGCTTGTCTTTCCCGCCCCTAGGTTATGAAGGTGAGAATTTGGGAAAGATCCTCAAGGACATAGAGATAAGTAAGGTGGTGTATCTCGATCGATGGTCCCTGGAAGTGATACCCCAAGAAAATGAAGAGAAGAGCGATCCAGTCCCCTCTCAAATCATCAATAACTACTTCTCCATCGGTGTGGTCAGTGGAGGAGGGTGGGGGAGGCGGGAGAACTGTGGGCTAAGCAGGATGGGCGGGAAGGACAGGAGGGGGATGATGGGCGGGGAGAGGAAAGAAGGGAAAGAGAGCAGAGAAAGAGCCCTGAAGAGGGAGGAGTCTGGTCTCTAAAATACACGCTCGTCACCCCCAGGACGCTTCGATAGCTCACCAGTTCCACGTCATGCGAGAGAAGTATCCCGAGAAGTTCAACAGCAGGTGAGGAAGAAACCAGGGGGAAGGGCGGCTCAGCCGGTATCTACACCCAAGCCTGGAGACCTGAGTTTGGTCCTCGGAACCCTCGTGGTAGAAAGAGGGACCTGGCTCCTGCGGGTTTCCATCCGACCTCTGCATGCATGAGTGAGCGCACACACAAAGTCAGTAAGATATTAAAAGAGATAGGGAATGGACATTCCGTGTCAAGACTGGATTTGTCCTGGACGTGGTGAGCACACCTTTAATCCCAGCACTCAGGAGGCAGAGACCGGCAGATCTCTGAGTTCAAGGCCAGCCCTGGCCTACAAAATGAGTTCCTGGGCAGCCAGGCCTACATGGAAAAATTCTGTCTCAAAGGGGAAAAAAAAGAAAGACTTGATTCATGTACAATTTATCACCAAATGGTTAGAGATAGGCAGAAACACCGGCTAGGAAACCCCTAACCAAAGCTGCTACTGTCCCCCTTGGAATTGGGGAGTTGGTAGCTTTTCTTGTCGCTGTGTAACTTGCCTCTTCTCTTCTGCCTCGTGCTGGGCTTGATGCAGAATGAAAAACAAGCTGTGGTACTTGGAATTTGCGACATCTGAATCCATCTTCTCCACATGCAAAAAGCTGGAAGAGTCTTTGACAATTGAGGTGTGTATAATAATAGCAACTGGCTGGGCGGTGGTGGCGCACGCCTTTAATCCCAGCACTCGGGAGGCAGAGGCAGGCGGATCTCTGTGAGTTCGAGGCCAGGCTGGACCGACAGCCCCCAAAACAATACAGAGAAACCCTGTCTTGTAAAACCCCCCCAAAAAAGCAACTGAACCCCCATCATTTTAACTTTTTTTTTTTTTTTTTGATACAGGGTTTCACATTGTAGCCCAGGCTGGCCTGGAACTTGCAGTAATCCTCCTGCCTCAAAGTCCTAAATTCTTGCATTACAAGTTTTTTCATTTTCTTTCTTTCTTTGTTTTGTTTCTCTAGACAGGGTTTCTCTATGTAGCCTTAGCTGTTCTTGGCTGTCCTGGAATTTGCTCTGCAGACCAGGCCGTGGCTACCCCTGCCACAAGTTTCCTTTTCTCATATTCAAATTTCCTTCCACACAGGAGCCCCTGAGAATGTCACACATGGGTGGACCTATACTTTTTTGATCACCCAGCTCTCCAACCCCGACTTGTCAAGTCCTTATGATATTCTAGTTCCTGGGGTGGTGGGATGGTTCAGCAGGTAAAGGGTTTGCTGCCAAGCCTGATGACCAGAGTTCAATCCCCATAATTCACATGGCATGAGGAGAGAACCAACTCCTGTAAATTGTCCTCTTTACTACATGAGTGCACATATATGTCCTCCCCCGCATCCCCTCACATACAAACAAATAATAAATACATTTTTATACAAGGTCTCTACTATGTATATATGACTGTCCTGGAGCTCAGACCAGGTTAGCCTCAAACTCACAGAGATCCGTCTGCCTCTGCCTCCCAAGTGCTGGGATTAAAGGCATGTGCCACCATGCTGAGCTAATAAATACATTTCCTAGGTGGCACAAGTCTTTAATCCCTGCACTTAGGAGGCAAGGTAAGTGGGTCTCTGATTCTCAGACCAGCCTGGTTTACAGAGTCAATTCCAGAACAGGCAGTGCTACAGAGAAAAAGAAAACTACTATCTTGAAAAATAACGTGTGTGTGTGTGTGTGTGTGTGTGTGTGTGTGTGTGTGTGTGTGTGTGGTGTGTATGTATGTATGTATGTATATATGATCTTTTTTTCCTTTTCTTTTCTTGCATACCTCTTAGTCCTAGCAGGAGCAGCCATATTTCATGACAGTGCTATGAGGTGAGGATCTACGCCCTCTCTAGTTGTAATTCTGCCCCTCTCCCCTCAGATCTGTGGGAAGCTGCTGGATCTCAGTGCCCTGTCCCTTGAAGGCATTGCAGTACTGAATATCCCGAGCATGCACGGTGGCTCCAATCTCTGGGGCGATACCCGGAAACCTCACGGAGACACCAGTTCTATCAACCAGGCACTAGGCAGTACGGCCAAAATAATCACAGACCCCGATATCCTGAAAACCTGTGTGCCAGGTGAGACAGGTAGCCCCTCGGAGCTGCAGCTGTCAGACCTGAGGGGTGGTGGGGCTTTCTTTAGGAGACTGCGTCTTTGTGCTTCTAACCCCCAGACATGAGTGACAAGCGGCTGGAAGTGGTAGGAATAGAGGGTGCGATTGAGATGGGCCAGATCTATACCAAGCTCAAGAATGCTGGACACCGGCTGGCCAGGTGCTCCGAGATCACATTCAGGTGAGGAGGACCCCGGCCTGGGCTCCCGAGGAGAAGAAGGTGGCGGCTGGTGCGTGGGAATGGTGGGAACCACTCTCTTAGGTCTTTCTCTGTGACGGAAAGTCTCAAAGCCAACTTGAGAAAGACAGAGCTTTAACGTGGTGGATAAGAAAATGTCAACCCATCTCTCTGACCTCCCACAGGACCACGAAAACCCTCCCCATGCAAATTGATGGGGAGCCTTGGATGCAGGCACCCTGTACAGTGAGTATCTCCTAGGCCTACAGAGGCTGGCCTCTTGGGCTCTGTGGAACCTAAGTCTCCGTTCTGCAGCGTTTCCTCTTCCTCCTGGAACCCTAGGTTCCCCTGTGCACCTTTCTTCCCAAGCTCCTGGTTTCCCAGCGTATCCCAACAACTCACCCCAGAACGCTAATGTTCCGGCCCTAAGGCACCGGGACAGGCTTCCAAATATGTTCCCTTTCCTTTCAGATCAAGATCACCCATAAGAACCAGATGCCTATGCTTATGGGCCCGGCCCCCACTACCTACAACTTCTTTGGCTTTTGGAGCTGAGGGTACCCTCTGTCCCGAGCCCACTTCCCTGTTCCTGGAGATGTCCCTCTGCTTTGTACATTGCTGCCACACCCTCCAGTCAGCTCAGAAGGATGCCTTGTCACCCTCACAGTATTTATTAACCTGTGCTGCCTCACTGTTCACACACACACACACACAACATTGAAAGTGCCTCACCTAATAAAGTACCTTTTTCCATTCCCGGGACATCTGTAAGTGAATAACACATGTCTTTTTTGTACCTTCACCCCTCTAGAGACAGATTGAAGAGCAAACAAAACAGAACAAAAACCCTGCAAGGTTCTGAGAATTTATTTCAGGTATTGGTAGCCTCGAAGGGAAGACCGAGGGATGCAGGCATTGCTGTCAGCCCCAGGAAACTCGTGAGGGTACTCAGACCTGCCCGCTTAGGAGGGGGCTGTTTTCACCAGTGTGGCACGTGCGGAAGACTGGGGGAAGGCGCAGCCAGTGGGTGCTGCCGCGCTGTGTTTGGGAAACAGGACGGACTGAGCCCTGTTTCCTAAGCCTGCGCCTGGTATGGAGAGAAGAAGGGAAAGTGGTCAGCAATGGCAGCCTGCCCGTGCAGGTCCCACATCCAGGTAACTCGGCTCTCTCTCTTCTTCCTCACCCCACCTAGTGTTTATCCTCTCTCATCTCCCTAGCTACCGCCATCCATTCCCCTTACCACTAGAGGTTTCTCCACCTTGAGGTCCTTAGCACCTCTAGCTAGCTGGGGAATCTGCTATCTGACCCCTCCCCCCTTTTGAGACAGCATCTTACTATGTAGTCCTGGCTGTGCTGGAACTCGCTCTGTAGACCAGGCTGGCCTCAAACTCACAGAGATCCGCCTGCCTCCCGAGTGCTGGGATTAAAGGTGTGCTCCACCACCGCCTGCTGGATCTACCTTTCTCATAGAATAGCTTGCTTCACTCCAACTTCCCAATTCTTTAATTTTACACTTTTATTTACTTAGGGGGGCAGCATGTGCCATGGTCCACATGTGGAGGCCAGAGGGAAATTTGAGGGAATTTGTTCTGTCCTGTCCTGTGTGCATCAGGGATCGATTGCAGGTGGTCAACCTTGGTGGCAAGTGCTTCCCACTGAGCCAAATTGCTGACCTCTAACCTACACTTAATATTTGCAGTGGCGCCATCAAGCGATTCACGCTTGCTTTCAAACTCCACACCCGGAGGCTTGCCCACATAGTTTCCAATACCAGTAACCCTCAGAAACGTAAAGGTTCCACAAGAAGACTGCAGCCCAGGCCTGTCTGACTTCCCCATCTGGGCTCTCCTGAACACCATGCTTCTTCTAAGGGGGGGGGGTTCTGTCACCCCTGGAGAAAGAGTGGTTGGGGGTAATAGCAGATGAGGATCAGGCTGGCAGTGTTCTTACCTATACATCAAAGATGCAAGGACCACAGCCATCACCACCAGTAAGACACCTGCAAGCAAGGGAGCCTGCCCGAGGCCACCTTGGTGACCTGTAAGCAGAATCCCAGATACTGCTTCAGCATCTGTTCCCCTCCCAGCTCTCCTCTGACCACTTCCTTTCTCCTGGTTCCTGCCTTAGTACCTACCAGGAACAACAATCTGGGTGCTGGCCACTGCCAGGCTGTTGGCATCAGCCAAAGACACATTGAGGCAATAGGTCCCTGAGCCACCTTTCAGAGCTTGGTGTAGAACCAGCTGGCAGTCTGGGCTTGGTGGCACAGGCTGGCACAGCCTCTGGGCAGGGGGCTGGCACCCCGGCGATGAAATGTCCATACAGGCTTCCTTGGGTAGCCTGAAAGAGTATTAGTTTGCATCAAGAGATCTGAGAAAGGGCAGAACAACAGAAGGAATGAATGACAGTCACTCCAAAGAGTGAACAGGGTGACCAGCAGGATACTCACCCCCCTTGGCAGGACACAGTCAGCTCAAACGCATCACCCTTGCTGGATGTCACGGCCTGCAGGATCTCAGCATTTTCAATACCCTCTGTGAGGTTGCAACTTCAGAAGTTAGCATTCCTCTACCAAGACCATACACAAGAAATCCCAAAGGATGCTCTCCCAGTACTAACTCTGTCATTAGGATAGTCTCAAGAAATTTCTCCCACGTTATGCTACTACTGGTCAGCCCTGGCAGCTTACACCTCCCTTCCTCAGTCCCCAACAGAGGCAAGACTCACGAACAACGTCCAGGGTGAGAGAAAAAGAACCGTATCGATACAGAACACAATCCAAAGGAACTTGTCTCTTCACAAGCATTAAGGTGTCTGTGCCATTCAGGAGAGGGGTGACAGACCCTGGCAGGAGAAGATTTGAGGGTGCAAAATCAAGAGATATAACTCTATTGGAGACAGAGACCAAGCAGACATTGCCCAACTACAGCCAAGACTACAGACTCCTAGAGTGACTAGCTTTAAATCAGCCAAGATCTGGTAGGCCTCGTTTTATATATAAGGAGGTGGCTCCCAGCACTCAGGCAGGCTGAGCTCTGTGAGTTTGAAACCAGCGTGGTCTGCAAGAGCTATTTCCAGGACAGGCTCCAAAGCCACAGAGAAACCCTGTCTCAAGGAAAAAAAGGCTGTTTTTCCGCACATAGTCAAGAAAAGAGAATATACACAATCCAGGGCTGGAGAAATGCCTCAGTAGTTTTATTTGGTTTTTCAAGACAGGGTTTCTTTGTAGCTTTGGAGCGTCCTGGAACTCACTCTGTAGACCAGGCTGGCCTCAGAGATTCGCCTGCCTCTGAGTGCTGGGATTAAAGGTGTGCACCACCACCTCCTGGCCTCAAGTAGTTTATAAAGTACTGGTTACTCTTGTAGAAAAACTGGTTTTGATTCCTAGCACTGTATCTCAACATCCAGGGAAAGGAATCTGATGCCTGCACCAGGCATACAAGGGGTACATATAAATGCAGGCATTAATTTTTTTTAGATTTATTTATTACATATACAGTGTTCTGTCTACACGCCAGAAGAGGGCACCAGATTGAATTGCAGATGGTTGTGAGCCACCATGTGGTTGCTGGGAATTGAACTCAGGTCCTCTAGAAGAGCAGCCAGTGCTCTTAACCTCTGAGCCATCTCTCCAGCCCCCGGCATTAATTTTTTTTTAATGAAGAAACATGACCAAAAAAAAAAAAAAAAGGCTCCCACTATTGACTATGAACCACATTGGGCTAATTGGCCGTGTTAATTCATTCAGCATCAGATCTCCTTTATTTTGCCTTGGGGTAGGAATCCAGGAGTGGGACATGGAGAACCAGGGTGTCAAAACCTGAAGCAATCTCTGCATTTATGCTTGAACAGAACATGTGATCAAGCCTTGCAAATGCCCATAGGCTGTTCCCCTTGGCTTCCTAGCTGCTATCCTTGGCTAACAAAACAATACACAGTTCATTCTTTCCTTGTGGCTGGGGGAAAACTCATTTCCTGAACTTTATGTCTCTTCCATGTGGTTGAAACAATCTGGAGACTTTAGAGCTAGTGAGAATTCCGAGGCTGTCACAACGCTACAGAAAGGACTGGTTAGCGTCTGGATCTTGGGCTAAGACTTCAGAGAACTGACAATAGCCCACCTCCAAGAACCTCATTCACATGTTCTTACCTGTAGAACTTTCTGTAGGCAGAAACGGGCTGGCATCTGGACCCTCAGGTTCAGGAGTGGGTGACCCTTCAGGGGTAGTTTCTACCAACCCTGTGGTCGTTGCATCTGTGGCTCCAGAGGCCCTGGTGGGTGTGCTACCTCTACCGGCTGCAGTTGACATCTCTGCCAGTGTGGTATCCAGGACCGCTGAGGTCAGCAACTGCTCGGAGGTAGGAGCTATGCCCTCTGTGGTTGGCATTCGTACAACTGTGGTTCCAGAGGGCTCTGTAGTTGGCATCTGGCCAGCTGTAGTACCCACAACTTCTGTAGTGGTCCCTTGTCTAGATGTGGTTCCAGATGCCTCCGCAGTTGGTATGTAACCGTCTGTGGTACCTGGGACTGGGGAGGCACCACAGGAACTCAGGGGAATGGCAGCCTGTAGTACCACCTGGGCAGTTACTGAGCCGGACTCCAGGTAAGTGTGAGTGACCTCAACTGCCCGAGAGATCAGGGTCCCAGTGTTGTCCCCAAAGTCCCACGTGTAGGAGAGGTCGGCCTCAACCAGATAGCCGCTGGGATCGTGGAGGTGAAGGTCAAAGATGAGAGGCTGATTTCTCAGGAATCGCTTCTGCCCTCCATCCAAGGCCTGCAGCTGGGACACACTCACGGAGAAGGGGACCTGGTCTGGGGTTGGAGCCAGAAAAATCAAGAACCAGGCCCGAGTCCCACCTCTTCCACAGCCACGTTCTCCACACACAAGCTGACCAGCCAGGTCGTTATTTGTCTGTCATTTCTCTGCCTAGGTCTTTCTGCCTCTCCCTTTTGAAGGTTGGCGTTGACTTCCTCTTTCCATTCCAAGCCAGCCTCCCCACCTCATGCCCTCTGCCTGCCTGGCCTTGTTCCTTTCTAAGCTCTTACCGGTAATGGTGAAGGGTGAACTGGAATGAGCAAGGGGCACGTAGCTCTGGGCCCCCCGTCTGTGGTAGACAGTCACTTCCATGGTGTGTGTGCCCAGCCTCGAGTGGCCTGTTGCAATGCTCAGCCTGGACACCGGGCCCCCCAGAACCTGCCAGTATTGTCCTGAGAGTTTTCAAGACAAAAGCAGAGAAGGGAAGGCATCTGCTTGAAGGGAACTGAGAGGTACAGTTTGAAGAAGCTTCAGAGAAGGGAGGTGGAGAATGTCCTCCAGGTGTTGGGAGGGTGGGTTTCTTGGGTTAGGACTACACTGGGAAGGGACTGCTGGGGGACCTCACCCCAAGTCTTCCAGACATAGACAAAGCTTCTTCTGGGAGGCTGAGGACCAGCCGGGCAGGGTCCACCGTCAGGGAAGATGCAGGCATCGTCAGGTTCCTGTGGATACACTGGCTGTCCTCCCCATACCTGGCTCCCTAGAAGGTAGATACAATCAGCCTCAAACCCCTAAAATGGTTCCTAGTGGGTGGGGCTATAGGAGTACTCTGTAGCTGGAACTACGGTCTCCATACTATAGCCCATATGGGATGGTGTTAGAGAGTGGGGGATGTATGGAAGCCACGGTTTGAGATTCATATGCATATGGAACATAAATAAAAGACTGGCTATCCATAGAATAAAATGTTTACAGTGACTCTCGTGAGATTAAGAGGAACAGCAGCAGCTAACGTTAAATGTCTACTGTAGGTCCAGGCAACTCTGCTGAGGACTTATATAGGTGAGCCTTCATCTTTGTAATAATCTGTCAAGGTACCACACCCACTTCAGGAATACAAGCACGCAGCAACTGACCCATGCAGGGTCACATCCAGTGATGGATTCACATCTGAGCCTATGAAACCAGGAATCTCTGTTCTCCAATTTAGAAACTTAAAACTTTATCTGCATTTCCTAATTTTAGTGCAACAAGTATCTATTACATTTTATACATTTACAGTATATATTGACTGATGAGTATAAACATAATTTTTAAAAGAATCTATAGAGGATAAAGGGCAATGGAATAACACTTGACAAGCATGTGTGAGGCCCTAGGTTTGAACCCAGCACTTTTTAAAACAATATATATAAGAGGAGCCAGGTGGTGATGGCATATGCCTTTAATCCCAGCAGCACTCAGGAGGCAGAGACAGGGCTGATCTCTGTGAGTTGAGGCCATTCTGGTGTACAAATCAAGTTCCCAGACAGCCAGGGCTACACAGAGAAACCCTGCCTGGAAAAAAAAGAAGAAGAGGAGGAGAAAGAGGAAGGGGGCTTTCCCTGGGCTTACTGGAGATACCTGGGAATCGGAGTCCCAGGAATAAGGTTCAGGAGGTACCAAGAGAGGTACTTACCATTGACGACGGTGTTGTTGCTCCAGATAACCTGCCCATCTGGCAATACCTTTTGACTTTCAGGGAAGTGCAGGGTAATAGAAAAGGAGGCATTTGCACCAACCAGTGTAGGTCCATCGTTTCTGACCTTCAGAGACACCCGGCCACCTGGGAAAGAAAGCTGCATTAGCTAGGACTCTGGCTTCTCCTCTCCAATCTCTCTGCCAACCTGCTTCAGAGTAATGCAGTTCTTACCGTCCTCCTGTCTCGCTCCCGCTGTGCCGTCTCCCCGAATACCCAAATCCTACCTTTCCAGCAGTCAGGCACCTGCCCCTCTGTCCACTCAGGGTACAGCTGCCTGTCCCAGGCCTTAGTTCCGAGTTGCCGTGGGACACCAAGCCAATCCTGGTTCCTGGATCCTGAAAGGAATGTGCCATAAGAGCCTGAGGTCCTTAGTCCCATGTCATCTTGCTGGGACATTCAAAGTGCAATGTACTTATTTTGGTGGATGGAGGGCAACACTGAGACTGAGCATAGCGCCTAGCACCTGTAAGTATTGTAACTCTGATCTGTATTCGCAGCCCTGTTCTTGCTTTTCTTTAAATGCTTTATTAAATATCTTTAGCTGGGTGTAGTGGTGCATACATTTAATCCCAGCACTCAGGAGACAGAGGCAGGTGGATTTCTGTGAGTTTGAATTCAACCCAGCCTACAGAATGAGTTCCAGGACAACCAGGGATACACAGAAAGACCCTGTCTCAAAAAAATCACAGAAATAATTTTTTTTTGCTTTTTTTGAGACCGAGTTTCTCTGTGAAACAGTCCTGGCTATCCTGGAACTCACTCTGTAGACCAGGCTGGCCTCAAATTCACAGAGATCCGCCTGCCTCTGCCTCCCGAGTGCTGGTACTAAAGGTGTGCTTCATCATGCCTGGCAAGAAACAAACAAAAAAGCTTGTTTTTTTTTTTTTTTTTTGAGAAAAGTTTTCTCTGTGTAGCTCTGGCTGTCCTGGAACTTGATTTGTAGACTAAGCTGTCCTTGAACTCACAGAGATCCGCCTGCCACCCCAGTGCTGGGATTAAAGGAGCCAGAAACAGTTTTTACCACGGTGGCATTTGTATCTTAGAAAGGCCACTGTGGCATCAGAGCTTGGTGACTCACAAATGCAATGTCAATCATACTCACGAGTCTTCAGCCAAATATTCACCGTGAGGTTGAGGCCAGTATGAACCAAATAATGAGTTCCAGACCGGACTAGCCTGGCCTATACAACGTAGTCTCAAAAGAAAAAAGAGGAGGAGGAGGAGGAAAAGAAGGAATAAGAGGAAAAAGGAGGGAGGAATGAGCAGACCCGGGTACAGGTTGGAGGTGGGGACAATGCAGACATAATTACTATAATTGGGTATAGTGTCTCATGTCTGTAACCTCAACACTCAGAAGACAGAAGTGGGAAGATCCCTGCAAAGCTGGAGGCCAGCCTGGTCTACACAGCAAGTACCAGGCCAACCAGGGTTACACTGGGACACCTAAGCTAAAACATATATCTGACAAGAGAAGAAAGAAATATAATGGGTTTCCACATCCCTTCACTCAAACCCAATATCAATGAAACATCTTGATACATTTGCTTTATCCTTACTAGTTGCTGGTTTTGTCCAAAATATGTATTCAGAAGAAAATCTCAGGCAAGTGAGATATTTTCTGCCTTGCCTGAGAATCTGAGTTTGATCCCCAGACTCACATGGTAGAAAAAATAAAATAAGTATTCATAATGTAAGCACAGTATTTTAAGAGCCTCAGATGTTGGGCATGAACCGAACATTTCCAAAATTCATTAAGGAACTTAGCAAAAGAAAAAAAAAACCGGTAGCACGCTCCTGTCTGTGATTCCAGCACCTTGGAAGCAGAAGCAAAAGCATCAACTACATAGTGGGTTCAAGGATGGTCTGAGATACAAGAGACCCCATCCCAGAAAAGGAATGAAGAAAGAACAAAACAAAACCCCTGGACACTGCAGTCCAAATGAAGAAGCCAGAATAAGGAACTTTCCAGAAGTTTGTGAGACCAGGGATTCAGAGAGAGAAAAGGGGGCTCTGATATGATGTGTGTACTGTTAGTACTGTCTTTATCCTGATTCTAACATCCACAGGGAAGCCAGATTTTGTTGGGGGTTGGTCTGTGGTCATCTCAGAGAGTGTTCGGTCACTGAAGCAAGAAGAATCATAAGATGTACCATTCTTTTTAAGCTGCCCACCCTCCCTCCCCTGTAGCACGGGACATTCCAGACCCTCTCACCACCCTTCACTCCCTCCCCTTGCTCCTGTCACGAGGCCTCAATCCCCCAGAGTCCTTTCATGTGATGCTCAGCTGAGACCCTTCTGCTTGTGTCTACCAGCCCTAGAATGTAAGGCCTGGGCTATATTCATCCATGCCCACCCCAAGTGCAGAAGTTGTTATCAGCTTGGTCTTTCTTTCCACTTTAATTCTCCTATCACAAATACTTCAGATATTACCTAGTGCATTTTACCCATTCATTTTACCTCCTTGGAAGCCCTGTTTCAGCTGTCTGTCTGAGGAGATCTCAGAATCACTGCTGTGCCTTCTGCCCCTTGGGTCAGATAGGAATACTTCTCAATCCTAAATTTCACATATAAATCTGGGCACAACAGTTTATGTCAGGAATCCCAGTGCTTAGGAGGTAGAAGCACGAGGATCAGGAGTTCAAGGCACCCTTGTCTTGAACAAATGAAGGCAAACAAAGCTTTATCTTCACGAAATCAAATAACATAAGCCTGAGCTATTTCTACATGTCTCATTAGAAGGGGGAAACCCAGAGCAGGTGTTCAACTGCTAATGACACTTGCTCTTGACAGCACAGGCACACTCACCTTCTACGGCCCTCACTGCCAGCAAAGTACTCAGCACAAACAGAGGGAGAGGACACCTTCTCGGCACATCCATCCTGCTCTTCTTTCAGCAGCCGAAGATGCCAGGGGTTGGGAATGAGCCCCTATATAGGAAGGGATGCTCATTTGCATAGCCCTTCCTCCTATCGCTGTAGAGAAGGGGAAACCTGGGAAGAGGGACGGTGCCAGAACTGATTTCATCCCCTGGACGTTCCTTTTCTCAGTCCACTGCTCAATGACAGCACCCGGCTTCACTGGGTCACATCCACCCTGACACACACTATCATTCTGGAAAGAGTTGACTGATGGGCAGCCACAACTCACTTACTGTACTTCACAGTCATTTCAGCAAGAGAGGGAAGCCATGAACTGAGTCAAAGCAAGCACCCCTCACGACAGACACAAGCACCTTTATCTAAAAGCAGTCCGAAGGGGCAGTGTGTGTAGATTCCCAGCAATGAAGCAACAAAACCAACCAACGAACCACGAAAACAGTGAGACAGGATTAAGCTAGTCTGAGAAAGGACTTTGTTATCTAGCCTAAGAATCCTTTACAGTAAGAGCCCTGATCTTGTTCCCCTTAGACCGCACTCGGAGGCAATGCCAGACCATCTCTGAGTTCAAAGTCAACCTGATTTTTCTTTTTAATGCATTCCAGCCGGCCAGGCTGCAATATGAGATACTGTCTCAAAAAAGGGGATGGGAAGCCGGGCGTTGGTGGCGCTCGCCTTTAATCCCAGCACTCGGGAGGCAGAGGCAGGCGGATCTCTGTAAGTTCGAGACCAGCCTGGACTACCAAGAGAGTTCCAGGACACCCTCCAAAGCCACAGAGAAACCTGTCTCGAAAAAAACCAAAAAAAAAAAAAAAAGAAAAAGAAAAAAAAAAGAAAAAAAAATGGGGATGGGAGTGCTGCAGAGACAGCTCAGGAGTTAAGAGCCTGTGCAACTCTTGCAGAAGATCAGACTTGGGCTCCAGCGCCCAAGCCCGACGGCTCACAACTGCCTATAACTTCAACTATATCTGCTGCATCTCTGCAAACTTACAAACACACAGACACACGCACACATAATTAAAAATTATATATATGATCATTTATTTAAAGGTTCCCAGGTTTCTGCTTTCCAAAGGAGGCCTTCTTGGCCAGGTAGAATCTAATCTCATTTGAGGGGTGGTGAAAATTGTGAGCGAAAGGTAAGAAAATCCTTAGACCACAGACAACACCAGTTCCGGCCGGCAGAGACCAAATCAGGAACTGGCGGAAAGTTGCGCCGCCGCCCCTCCGCTCGCCCGCCCAGGGCGGGGACTCGGCGGCGGGAGCGCGGGGCCCGGCCCGCCCTCGTGACGTCGACCAATCCGAAGGGTGGGAGGCGGAGCCAGGGAAACGCGGGAAGGAGGGGCGGGGCCTCGGCTGGCCGTCTAGAGCGGTGGGGGAGGCGGCAACATTGTTTCAAGTTGGACAAATTGTCAAGGGCTGAGCTTTGCTTGCGTTCCATCCCGAGCTGGGGCTGCCGTGCTCACCTTGGCCCCCAGGTCCTCCGCCCCTGAGTGTCGGGCCCGCTTTCTTTAGGGTTCCCGGGCCCCGCTCCCGGGGGCCTGAGCCGCCGCATTAGCGCTCCATGGAGAACTTCCAAAAGGTGGAGAAGATCGGAGAGGGCACGTACGGAGTGGTGTACAAAGCCAAAAACAAGTTGACGGGAGAAGTGGTGGCGCTTAAGAAAATCCGGCTCGACACGTGAGTGGCCTGTGGAGCCGGAACTCCTTCCCCGGGACCTCTTGGCTGTCCCCCCCCAACCCCCTACCCCAACAGGCGGGTAGCCGTCCCGGACCGGACCGGACCGGACCGGAAGGTAGCGGGGAGGGACTCCTGAAGTGAGGGGTGGGTTGGCGGACGGTAGACGCTCTCTCTCGGAGACTGTCCGAGGGCTAGAATTCAGAGAAAACTTTCTTCTCGTGCTCCACCCGGTGAGCTCCCAAATCTGCAAGCCGGGAGACTTGGGGAGAGAAGGGGGGGGGGGCGAGATAGGGTCCAGAGGTGTTCATAGAGTTGGGTTATGTAGGAACCAGGAGAATAGTTCCTTTCTGAACGGAGAGCTCTCCCCACTGCTCCAGCCCCATACTTAGAACCCTCACCCTCTTTCAAAAGAATGGCAGTTGAGACTCACTGGCCCTCTGGGGAAGCTGGGAGCTACTCTCACCCCCTCCCCTATTACCTTTCCTCTGCTTCTCATTCACCTGGAGGCTCGACTTACCTTCCACTGGAAAAAGAGGAAATAATGAAGCCACACCCCGATTACCCAGGAATTAACTCCTGACAGTACCTTTCCTTTCTGAACTTCCTAAGGGGGTTTTGGGCGGTGGTGTCTCCCTAAGAGAGTATGTTTGTAACCATATTCTCCTCTGTGTTTTCCCAACCTCTCCAAGTGAGACTGAAGGTGTGCCCAGTACTGCCATCCGAGAGATCTCTCTGCTTAAGGAACTTAATCACCCTAATATTGTCAAGTAAGTGTAGTCTGAGAGATGACCACCAAGGTGAATTGTTTTGTTTAGCCTCATAATTTCTCTCCCTCAACTGCATTTCCTGAACCTTCTTCTCTTGCAGGCTGCTGGATGTCATCCACACAGAAAATAAGCTTTACCTGGTTTTCGAGTTTCTGCACCAGGACCTCAAGAAATTTATGGATGCCTCTGCTGTCACTGGCATCCCTCTTCCCCTCATCAAGGTAACTCCCCTCAATTCCAGCCCTCATGTCTTGGGGAAGCTAGAGGCAGGTGATTGGGACCGGTGATATTTTGGCTTGTTTTTCAGACTTCAGCATTCACCACCCCCTTTTTTGTGTCACTTTTCCTGTTCATTATCGTCATTGGCCATAGGATGGACCGAAGAATCACAGCCAAGCTCCTGCCAGCCACCTAGGCAGCTCAGACAGCTCAGTTACCACTCAGATAATGGGACTGAGGGCAGTTGGTGGGTTCCTCCAAAAAAAAATGTCCCACTTGTGATGTGGGAGATTTGACCAGAGCTGTATTTACTCCTGGAGTTAATAAATATTAGCAGGTACATATTTGACAGTTACTTGACACTGTCAATGTGCTAGTCACAGAGTATTGAAAGGGATGCAAAGCCGGGCATTGGTGGTGCACGCCTTTAGTCCCAGCACTTGGGAGGCAGAGGCAGGCGGATCTCTGTGAGTTCGAGGCCAGCCTGGTCTACAAGAGCTAGTTCCATGACAGCCTCCAAAAGCCTCGGAGAAACCCTGCCTCGAAAATCAAAAAAAAAAAAAAAAAAGAAAAGGATGCAAAAATTGAATAATATCTGGTCTTTATCCTTGACAGGCTGAAAAAATCCAATGAAAGAAGTAGCTATTAAATGTGTGGTTGTGTTGTAGTAATGTATGTTGGCTCATGCTTGTAATCCTAACACTCACGAGGCTGAGGCAGGAGGATGTCTGTAAGTACAAGGACAGCCTAGCCTGTACTATGTAGCCTAGCCTACACAGTTCCAGGCCAGGAAGACACTATCATAAAAAACAAACGGGGCTGACAAGATAGCTCAGCAGGTAAAGGCGCCTGCCTCCAAATCTGATGACCTGATGGCCTGAAGTCCATCCCCAGGTCCCACAGAGTACAAGAAAACCAACTCCTGCAAGTTGTCCTGATTTCCTCGTTTGCACGGTGCCCCGCCCCCAATAAACAATAAATATGCAATCTAGAGAATTAAACAACCCCCCCAAAATATGTAATGGAGTTATCATCTCACATGATTAAGACTTTACTACATTTTGAGGGCAAAGAGCAAGTTGTATCTGTTCACTGTGGTGACTGAACAAACCTCCCTCTCTCCTTTGCCAGAGCTATCTGTTCCAGCTGCTCCAGGGCCTAGCATTCTGCCATTCTCACCGGGTCCTGCACCGAGACCTTAAGCCCCAGAATCTGCTTATCAATGCAGAGGGATCCATCAAGTTGGCAGACTTTGGACTAGCAAGAGCCTTTGGAGTCCCCGTTCGTACTTATACTCATGAGGTGGGTCCCCCTATGATTTTGTCTTCTTTTAAGAATCTTAGGGAGGCGGGGCGGTGGTGGCACATGCCTTTAATCCCAGCACTCGGGAGGCAGAGGCAGGCGGATCTCTGTGAGTTCGAGGCTGGGCTGGACCGACAGCGTCGAAAACAATACAGAGAAATCCTGTCTCGTAAAAAAAAAAAAAAAAAAAGAATCTTAGGGAGATGTTCATAATAACATTCACAAAATACCAGGGCAGGAGTTCCTTTGTAATTGAAATCTCTGACAACCCAAGGGTCTTTACCTGTCTATTTAAAGTGTCTGAATGTTTTTGTTTGCACATATGTCTGTACTGCATGCCTGCCTAATACTCCAGAGGTCAGAAGCAGGTGTCTGATACCTTGGAAATGTAGTTACAGACTGTTGTGAGCTGCCATATGGGTGCTGGGAATTGAACCTGGGTCCTCTGTAAAAGCAACAAGCACTCTTAACTGCTGAGCCTATGTCTAACCCTTAACCAAAGGTCTAAGGATATGCACTGAATTCTTACTATGAGGTTACCTGGTCTTAGATAACAAAGATAACAAGCCAGGAAGTTTGGTTGGCATACCTTTTTTTTTTTTTTTTTTTTTTTTTGGTTTTTCGAGACAGGGTTTCTCTGTGGCTTTGGAGGCTGTCCTGGAACTCACTTTGTAGACCAGGCTGGCCTCGAACTCACAGAGATCCACCTGCCTCTGCCTCCCAAGTGCTGGGATTAAAGGCGTGTGCCACCTACACCCAGCTTGGTTGGCATACCATTTTAATGTCTCAGATTTTCCAGGAACGCTCTCCCATCTGTGGGTTTTGGAATACGTGGCTGGGGATGGAGAGATGGCTCAGCAGTGAGGAGCATATGATGCTCTTGCAGGTGAACTGTGTTCAGTTCCCAGAGCCTGTGTCAGGCAATTCACCATCACCCTTAACTCCGGCCCCAAGGGATCAGACACTTACTTCTGGCCTCTGAGGACACTGCACAGTTGTGGTAACCTACACAGGCAATGCATGTATATACATTATTTAAGTAAGAAAACCAACATAATAAAATCCATTTTAAAGAGAGGCTGGAAGGTAGCAGTGTTTTGTTGAATGAGGTATGTGATCTTGTCCTCTTGCTTCCCAGGTGGTGACCTTGTGGTACCGAGCACCTGAAATCCTTCTAGGCTGCAAGTACTACTCCACAGCCGTGGATATCTGGAGCCTGGGCTGCATCTTCGCTGAAATGGTATGGAGGCTTGCCAGGTTCTATCCAGCCCTCTCTTGCCCAAATCCAAGAGCAAAACCTATTCCTTGGCCTGCAACCATGGTCCTTTATCACAGAGTTCTCTCAAGTATCACCCTCTATAGAGGTAGTTGCCCTGATAACCAACTACAATTTTAGAGTATCCCTAAATAGATTTAGTTACCTAGTATATTATCTCTTATTCCCAAATGAGGTAAATCCATTCGGTACCCACCAGCTGCTCCGCGCGTTTTGTTTTGAGACAGTCTCGCTGTGTAGCCCATTATAGTCTTGATCTTCTGCGTTGGCTCCTCTTCCCACCGTTGCCATCTAGCCCATGGGACCGAGTTGACAGGCATGACCCACCACACTGGCTGCACTCACTCAGCTGTCTCAGCACTAATCCTCAAATATTTGCAAGAACGAATTCCATTCAGCACAACAGGTGGCCCACAGGCCACATGCTTCCAAGGACAGCTACAAATGTGCCTCAACGTATAATCATAAACTTATTTAAAACAGAATGGGTTTTTGTTTTGTTGGTGGTGGTGGGACGTTTTTTGTTTTGCTTCTTTGTTTGGTTGCTTTTTTATTTTTATTTATTTTTTACATCCCAACCAAAGTTTCCCCTCCTCCCACTTCCTCCTCTTGTTTATTTTTTAAAACTATTTTTTTCTTTTTTTTTGTTTTGCTTTTTTTTAATTTATTTTTTATTTTTATGTGCATCAGTGTTTTGCCATGGGTGTCAGGCCCCCTGGAATTAGAGTTAGACAGTTGTGATCTGCCATATGGGTGCTGGGAATTGAATCTGGGTCCTTTGGAAGAGCGGTCAGTGTCTTAACCACTGAGCCATCTCTTCGGAGCCCCCTCCCCCATTATTTTTTTTCAGGATTTGGTTTTATGGTATTTAAGCTTGAACTTTGTGGATGACAACATCATGTCAGAGTGTCAAAAGTTTGAACTCTCTGATTTTTGATGTCTTCATTTAACCTATAGACCCGTTCTTGGAGACAAGAAATTTAGTAAAGCTAAATGCATTCAATTGATCCACATCTATCATTTTTGTAGACTTGGTCATGCCCTGCCCCCTCAACCTCTGGCTTTTCAGATTGAAGGATCCTTGAAGCATAGCTTCAATATGGGAGCTCCCATCCCATTTAATTTAACAGTGGACCGACAGCTCAGTAATTTTTTTTTTTGGTCTTTTATCTGGGTTGAAACTGGGGGCTTGGAGACCATTATCCTAAGTATAGATATACATATAGAATGTGAATTTATCCACCAGTACCTTACAATTGCCCATATTCCTCTCTCAATTCATCAAACAATATTTGTTAAGCACCTAGTGTGTACCCAGCACCATGCTAAGTGCTGTGGGGAACACAGAAGAAATGGAAGACACAGTCTCTGCCCGCTGTGCTCCTATCTAGAAGTGGCTGCGTCACAAGGAGGGGGGATGACCGCAGTGTCTACCCCATACCCCGTGAGTGGCTTGGGATCCCTTTGCTACGCGTCAGTGGCGCCCCAGACATTCACCCCCTCCCAGCCCCACCCAGCCTTGGGGATTGACAAAGCCATGGTTGGGGGAAGGAAGGAGGAGGGGGCGAGGAGCCCGATGAAGGGACTTCATTGTCTCAAGTTCTGTATGACCGACCCCATGAAAGGCCCCGGGGAGGGGAGTCATGGGGCCCTGCCGACCTTCCACCGCCTATGGGACCCTCCTCCGTACGAGGGGCAGTGTTGACTGACGTCAATATGGGTCTTGGCCTTTCCCTCTTGTCCCCATTTTCAGGTGACCCGGCGGGCCCTGTTTCCTGGAGATTCTGAGATTGATCAACTCTTCCGGATCTTTCGGACTCTGGGGACCCCAGATGAGGTGGTTTGGCCAGGAGTTACTTCTATGCCTGATTATAAGCCGAGTTTCCCCAAGTGGGCTCGGCAAGATTTTAGCAAAGTTGTGCCTCCACTGGATGAAGATGGACGGAGCCTGTTATCGGTAAGAGTGGGTGCCCGGATAACCGTCTCTCCCGTTCCCCGGAGAAGAGAAGCCGAGCCCCTGAACTCCGTCAGAATTACCCCGGTCTTCCATCCCTCTCCTCAGTAGAGCTGGGAGTGGGTGCCCGGATAACCGCCTCTCCCGTTCCCCGGAGAAGAGAAGCCGAGCCCCTGAACTCCGTCAGAATTACCCTAGTCCTCCATCCCTCTCCTCAGTAGACTGGTTCAGAAATGGGAGGAGGGAGAAGTGAGGCCTGGGTGAAGAGAGTACCGGTCCCCAGGTTTCTGAGTGCACAGCTCCCTGTCGGGCCCACTGTTGCATCACTGAAGTCAGAATATATTTCTTCCTCCAGCAAATGCTGCACTATGACCCCAACAAGCGGATTTCAGCCAAAGCAGCCCTGGCCCACCCTTTCTTCCAGGATGTGACTAAGCCAGTACCCCACCTTCGGCTGTGATGTCCTTCCCAAAGCCCTCCTCACCCTTGGTCTGACTTGACTCTGGGCCTTTTTGGACACAGGTCAGCCTTCTACTCTTTTCTGGCTGTCTTAGCACTCACTGTTTCTCTTGGTCAGCCAGTTCCAGGGACTCAGAGGTGCAGGGAAAGATGAGGTGACAGGAAAAGTGTTGGTATCAGGTGCTTCCCTACCTTCTCTCCCTCTTAGTCATTCCCGAGGATTGGTATTCAAAACAAAACAAACCTTCCACTCTCTACCCACCCCCATGCCAAGTTTTGCCATCCCAGTCTTAGATTGTCTCATAATTATTGTGTCCCGTGTTTAGGAAGACACACCCCAGACCTCCTGGTGCCACTGTTTTGTAAAGGCCAAGTTGGGACATTTCGGAACCAAGCAAGAGAGGTCTGTTTTAATGAATTAGATGAGAAAAGATAGATCCAAACAGTTTACACCTTAGTTGTAGTGTCTGGCCTCACCTGACAATCAAGGAGGCCCTGCTGGAGAAGCAGAAATGTTTCCCTTCAGCTCTCTGTCTACCTTCTGCAGGGCAAGAGGAGTCAGGAGGGGACGGGGCTTGGTCTGTTCACCATGGCTCGCAAGGCAAGGTGAAAGACACTGGAATCTTTCTTTCAGTAATGTTACTGTTTTCTGGTGCTAACAACTGAACCCAGGACCTCGCCCTCACTAAGCAAATGCGCCACCCATGAGCCAGATTTTCTAGCCCTCTTTTTGGAGTCTTAGCTCTTCAGTTTTTCAGAGGTCCCTGTTGCCATATTCCTCTGAGAGTCACCCCTGACTCCATAGTGGAAGTGAAGCTTTAGATGTCACTTTGAAAGGCTTTGACCTGGTCAGGTCATCAGGGGACATTTTCTATAAAAGAGTTAACAATTATATTTATATTTCAAGTTATAGTAGTTGGATATTTTGGTGTTTTGATTTTTCTTTTTTGGGGGGCAGGGCAGTGTGGATGGATTTGTTACCATGTGCACTTTGGAATTTTGTAATGCAATTGTTGAAAGAAAATATTTCTTTTATGATCTCCCTGTACCCTTTGTGCTCCAGTGTTCTGTTAATATTATTTGTAATTTAGTTTGTAATTCATTAAAAGAAAATATTCTCAGTTGTATATCGAATCTCTTTCATATTTTATCATTTATTTACTGAAAGAACGGAGTGGGTGACAGCCTGGATGTGCGTAACTGGTAGGTGATTTCAGAGCCCTCCTGATGTCTGTATATGCAGGACATCCTCTCTCCCGTGCCTTTGCAGTGGGAGCAGACTGGGTAATGCCTTTTCCTGCTCCCACGGGCACACGAATCGAGTGCTGTTTCAGTTTCCTGTTGCTATCAGCAACTTGACTGAGTGGGCTTCCACAACCCATTTCCCAGTAAGCTTTTACCATTTGTATAGGGTTTCTTTGTTTGTTTGAAATCATGTATACATGCCTGGGTCTGTGAATGTGCGTGTCAAGTGTCCCCAGAGGACAGGAGAGGGTACTCACTGGCTCTCACTGCTGGGCCGTCAGCAAAGTAGTTTAAATATTTCATTCACATTTACACACAATTTGGAAAATACCAACTACATGAACATTTAGAAGGTCTAAAGTGTCTTCAGACTACCATTTTTTGTTGTTGTCATGGTTTTACACCATCAAAAAAATAGGCAAACCACCCAAAACCTCCTGTTCTCTAATGCTCCCCTAAAAATAACTTCTGAGAGAAAGTTCCCAAGTAGGATGTCTTTAACTTGACACAGAAGGCGGGGCACTAGGGTAAGCCCCGCCCAAATCCGGGCCGAGAGAAGACAAGGTTCAGTCTCTCTCTCTCCTCCCTCTCCCTCCCTCCCTCTCCTTCTCCCTCTCTCTCTCTCCCTCCCTCCTTCCCCTCTGTCCCCTTCCTCCCTCCCCTCTGTCCTCTCTCTCTCATTTTTAATAGTATCTCACGATGTGATGTCGCTATGTAGACCAGGCTTATCTGGAACCCATGGAGGTTGCTAGGGTTAAAGGCGTGAGTCTCCAAACCCAGGGATGTGTTTTTCCCCCTCCTCTTAAACTGAGATCTTGTCTCAAGGAGCCCAGGCTAGCCTGAAACTCACTAGGTGAAGGGAGGATGCCCTAGAACTCCTAACGCTGCCACCACCTCCCAGTGCTGGATTAAGCAGGGATGCGACACCACACCCGGCCGAAAGCCTTTCTAGGGCTGCTTTCGCGCTCGCCTTGCCTGCCACTCAAGTTCGGAGGTGTCCTAGCATTGGTTAAGATTCCTCTATGTCCCGCCTCCTTCACTCACCTGATTAGATGTTTACGAGTCAAAAGGCGGGGGAGGGGTGTCACGGGTGTCGAGGTTTTATTGGCTGACGCGGACGCCCGTCAGTGCTACACCGCCCCCTTTCCCAGGCTCTCTCTCTCTAATGGTTGCTCATCCCGTCAATCCTCAGGACTTCTCGTTTAAGTATTGGCTCGGGACCCCGCCAGTCAAGTCTTTGCCTGTACTGGTTGGTGAAAGCACGCCTTTCTCCGGAAGATTGGCGGGTGAACGCACATACAGCCCGCCTTCCACAGTAGGCGGGCGGGCCTGCGATTGGCTGGAGCCCTCGCCCCGGCGAGGAAGAGGAGGAGGAGAAGGGGGCAGGAGGTTTGGTTGAGCAGCAGCTGTTTGTCTGTTCCACACAGGCTTGGGCCCGACGGGGGAGACGGAGCCCCAGGTACCGAGCTGATGGAGCCCACAAGGGCAGAGGCGGCGGTCCGGAGAGGAGCGCAGCCTGGCCTGCGGCCGAGGCGGCTCGGGCCTAAGCCGGGGCTAGCTAGCCCCCCGGAGAGGGCAGAAGGGGCCGCCCCGGCAGGCCTAGTGGGGGCGCTGAGGAGGTGATCGGCAGGGCTGGGAGCCGAGCCTCCAGTTGGGGAGGTGGCTGGGTTCTGGCTGCGGCCGCTCAGGGGCCGGGCGCGGGGACCCGGGAGCCGGTGAGGACCAGGGCCGGCCTTGGTCCTCCGAGCACCGCGGTGAGGAGGGAGGAGCTGGGGTCGGGGACCAGGCAGCGAGGGAGGGGAAGCCCGTTTGGCGAGGAGGTGTGGAGGGTCAGCGCTACGCCCAGCCCCGAGGCTGGGTCTCTGGAGACCGACGTCCGGTGTCGGGGTGCCGAGCCCGCGGAGCCAGAGGCATTCTTTTCAGCGAAGGTGGCTGTTGGAAAGGGGCCTGGGGGTGCTCCGGTGTTGTCGAGAGGGATTTGGTCTCTGTGAAGCAAGTCTCAGTAAATGAAGAATGCATTGCTGAGTTAGAACATCCGAGTAGACGGAAGTAGAAGCAGGGCCTGCTAGCAGTTATGGGAACTTCAGGAATGATGGTGAGGAGAGGTTCTGTGTCTTCAGTTCCTTGCTCTTTTGTTCCCTTAGCGTTTAGATGTGGTGGTTGGAAGTTTTGGGGGCACTTGAGTAGGAACGAAGACAGAGGTAAAATCATGTTTTCCGTGACTCCTGGTAGCTCCAGGGTCAGTGCCCCAACAACTCTAATTTGCCCTGGCCTCAAAGCTAGTCTTGACTGCAGTCTGCTTTCTTTTTTGTTAGTGGCTTTTTGTTTTGTTTTGTTTTTTTGTTTTTTGCTTTTTCCCCTGTTGCCTGAACTGTGAAAGAACTAAGAATTTGGGATTTGCTTTGCCTGTCTTACTCACTTCATAATGTGGTCAGTCTGTGGTGACTGCTTCTAACTTTTACCTAGAATTGAGGACTCTGTCATCTGCACAGGAAGGGGTCTAGGGTTCCCGAGCTACTGAAAAATGGACCTTGTTTGTCGAAACTTCTTTCCTAGACAGTTAATGGAGGTCTCCAGGCCTGGGACTGTGAAGTGATATTCCTGAGGGGACCTGGGGAGGAGCTGAGTTCCCTCCCAGGAAGTTGGCGCTGTCCCTTTGTCATTTCTCTAGGAGGCACTTTTGTGTGACTAGCTAGTTAGGTTAGACCCCAAGGAATTTAGGAAAAGAAGGGTTATAGGGAATGAAGATGCCTTTAAAACTTATTACATTTGTGTGCGTGCACCTATATACCTGTGTGAGCATCTCTATACCTGTGTGAGCGTCTCTATACCTGTGTGAGCACCTCTATACCTGTGTCAGCACCTGTATACCTGTGTGAGCACCTCTATACCTGTGTGAGCACCTGTATACCTGTGTGAGCATCTCTATACCTGTGTGAGCATCTCTATACCTGTGTGAGCATCTCTATACCTGTGTGAGCACCTGTATACCTGTGTGAGCACCTCTATACCTTGTGAGCACCTGTATACCTGTGTGAGCACCTGTATACCTGTGTGAGCACCTGTATACCTGTGTGAGCACCTGTATACCTGTGTGAGCACCTCTATACCTGTGTGAGCACCTGTATACCTGTGTGAGCACCTCTATACCTGTGTGAGCACCTGTATACCTGTGTGAGCACCTGTATACCTGTGTGAGCACCTCTATACCTGTGTGAGCATCTCTATACCTGTGTGAGCACCTCTATACCTGTGTGAGCACCTCTATACCTGTGTGAGCACCTCTATACCTGTGTGAGCCTCAGTGCGTGTGTGGAGGTCAGAGGACAGCTTGTGGGTATTCAGTTCTCAGGTCTGGCAGCCTAGAAGATGGATTATTAATAACAAATGGGAGTCCCCTCCTCCATATATATGTGTGAGGAGTTACTGACCTGTCATTTCCCCATACATCATTGGACCCGATTAGTTTCTCCCTTAGGGTCCTACCTTTCCTTTTCTTTCTATAGTAATGCTGTTTATCACTGCATTTCATGTGTGTGTGTATACATATATATACATTTAATTATATATATATACATTTAATTTTATGTGTGTGTGCCAGAGTGTATGGGTGCAGGAGCCCTCAGAGGTCAGAAAAGGTATCGGGTCCCCTGGCACTGGAGTCACAATTGTGAGCTGCCATGTGAGTGCTGGGAACCCAGAACGCAGGGCTTCTGCGAGTGCCCTTCCCGCTGAGCCATCTCTAGCTTGTATCACTACATTTCTTAATTACCAAAGCAGTGTTTAAGCTATGCAGAGATACATAAAAGCTGAGTCTTCGCACACATAGATTATTTCATATAGGACAGTTAGAGATATTAAATAAGACTAATCTTTCTGTTGAGGGATGTGCCACCAAAGACAGGTTTTGTTTGTTTGTTTGTTTTTTATGTTCTCACTGAATTCTGTTTTCTCATTCTTTGCACAGAGGAGAATACTCTTGGTTGATACTCTGTTATTGTGTTTCTTTTGCAGTTCATCTGTCTCCTATCAAATTCAGAACAAGCATAGAGTTGTCCTCTGAGTTATCATTTGCCTTCTTCAATACACACTCACACAGTTGTGTACTGGGTAGCCTAAAAACTGCCCAAATACATGAACAAAACTTTTTTATGTGCAGGAAAGAAGGGAAATCATCTTCTTTGAGACAGTTATTGGCATCTCCACTAGAGTGAAGAATCTGAAACTCAAATTTTCCCAGTATTTGACTGTTTCTTCCTTATCTCCGAGAGAGAGTGATGGTTCTGAAAGGGTCTTGTACCTGGTTTGGTATATAGTGACCCAAAAAGTTCCCGTATTTCTCTAAATTTTAAATTGGGTTTCCTCCAAATTTAGAAATATCAGAGACTTTTCATGCTTCCAACTTATTAGTTCAAGTTGGCTTTTTTGACTTTTTGAAGCCTCTCATATGCTAATTGTTTTTGTTTGTTTGTTTTTGTTTTTTCAAGACAGGGTTTTCTCCATATTGTTTTGGAGCCTGTCCTGGAACTCGCTCTGTAAACCTGGCTGGTCTTGAACTCACAGACATTCACCTGTCTCTGCCTCCCGAGTGCTGGGATTAAAGGCGTGTGCCACCAATGCCAGCCCTAATATGCTAATTGTATAGCATCCAGCAAAAACCTCAGATCAGCACCTCCCTACGACTTTCTGCACCTATACAGTCAACCTGGAGGAAACTATTGGGTTGTGTGTATGTGTATTCATCCTCTCTAGTCTTGCTGACTTTAAACCCTGATCATCTCTTGACCTATTCTGTGTCTCTGTTTGTCTGTTTCTTCCTACCTTCCCCTTAAAAAATTTCAAGAAAGGACTTAGAAGCTGGGTGTGGTACTTGCCTTTGATTCCAGCATTCAGGAGGCTAAAGCAGGGTCCTGAGTTCAAGGCCAGCCTAAGCTACATAGCAAGCGCTGTCACTAATGCCCGAAAGTTTTTGTTTTTTTTTTTTTGTTTGTTTTTTGTTTTTAATCTGGGTTCTAGGATTATGGCTTAGTGGTAGAGTGTATAATGAGCATTTACCAGATCCTGGGTACAGAGAGAATGAGTCAGGAGTCACTCAAATTTAAGATGTAAGTAATTCAGTGACTTAAAATAATTATTTTCCAAAGGTTTCTACATATCTAGGAAGCTGAAAAGTGGACTTAGCAATGTAGAGTCTCAAACATAGACCTGGAGTTAGAACAGTGTTTGGAGAAGAGGGCTCTTTCTTGTTGCCCTTAAAGTCATGTCCTGTCTCTTTTCTTAACTGGCTTTAGCGCAGGAATTACTCCTTTGTGGTTGGCTTGTCTCTGTGTTAATACATTTGCCGTCTGAGGAGTCATAGATGGGGTAGGAGACGCGGCAGACTCCTGCTTCCTAACCCTGAAGTATGCGGTGGGAGGGGTCAGTGGTACAGCTTGCCTGGCATGTGTGAGCCTAATGCGACTGAAGTGTGTAACAGCAAACTTAAGGGCGTGCGGTGACTGTCTGGGTGGGAGGAAGGGTGTCCTAAAGCCACACACAACGCACCCCGACTTCCCAAGAGTGTTCCAGGGAAGACTTAGTCACTCACTGTACAGTGACTGAATTGCCACCCAGATGATAAAAGTATATTTCTGGGCTAGAGTGTAGCTTTGGTTTAGGGGTTGTGGGTGCCTCTCTCTGTATGGTGGTATGACTTTGGTTTTTACACTTGTTTCTCGGTGCCAGGGATAAACACAGGTATAATGACTCAAAGGTTTTTTTAAAAACCTCAGAGAGCTTTGTTTTGGGGCACTAGGAGTTGCCTCGGTGTTAGACTTGTAACAAGTGACGGGAAAAGCAGTTAGCCCATGAGAATTACAACAGTACTTTGTGGGCGGGGTCACAAACTTCCTGAACTGGGCTAAAATCTATACAGATGGGAAGGATTACTTTGGCCTTAATTTCAAGAGCACTTGATGAACAACTCTGAGGTTTTAGGATTACATAAATTTTTTTCAGTCCCACTTTTTGAGAAGTTAATGGTTTAGCAGAGCAAATGGATATAACTCAATGTGCTAAAAATACACTGGACTGGGGAGATAGCTTAGCAGGTAAAGATATTTGTCACTAAGCTTAGTGAGGAGTGTTAGAGTCCCAGAACCCACATTGTGGAAGGAGAAAAGTCAACTCCCAGAAGTTGTCCTCTGACCTCCACAAGTATGCTGTGGTATTCAGGCACATGTGTGCACACACACAACAAATGTTTAAGAGATTTTTTTAAGAAATGTAATTTTGGCCAATCGGTGGTGGCACACACCTTTAGTCCCAGCACCGGGGAGGCGGAGCCAGTCGGATTTCTGTGAGTTCAAGGCCAGCCTGGTCTACATATCAAGTTCCAGGATAGCTGGATCTTTTTAAAATGTGTGAATATATGATATACATATTTATAAGGTGTATATGCTGTATATTACCACATATATACTGTAATATATAAGATTGTATATGCAGTGAATAATTAGTACAGTAAAATACAGCATATTAACCAAGCTGTCTACCACTGAGCTACATTTCCAGCACTTTTTATTTAAAAACTTTTTAACTTTTTTGTTGTTGTTTTTGTAGACAGGGTTTCTCTGTTGCTTTGAAGCCTGTCCTGGAACTCGATCTTGTAGACCAGGCTGGTCTCAAACTCACAGAGATCCGCCTGTCTCTGCTTTTTGAGTGCTGGGATTAAAGGCGTGCGCCACCACCACCTAGCCACTATTTTACTTTTTTTTTTTTTTTTCCGGTTTTTCAAGATGGTTTCTCTTCATTGTTTTGGAAGCTATCCTGGAACTTGCTCTGTAGACCAGGCTGGCCTTGAACTCACAGAGATCCATCCGCCTGCCTCTGCCTCCCTAGTGCTGGGATTAAAGGCTTGCGCCACCACTGCCCGGCCACTTTTTTACTTTTTGACTAAGTTGCCCATACTGGTTTTGAGTTTACTCCTAGGCAGACCTAACTTTTTTTAGACATTCATTTATTTTTAATTTACATGCCTACATGTATATTGTATATATGTGTACTGCAAGCCTACCTGGTGCCTCTGGAGGTCAACATGGGATGTCAGATGGGCTTACAGTTGCAAGAACCCAGGCCCTCTGCAAGAGGGGCTGTTGCTCTCAATTGCTCAACCATCTCTTGGGCCCCTCAGTCTTGCTCTTAATTAACCTTTCTCAGGGACGCTAGAGCAACCACAAATTTGCTGTAGTAAGATAATTATGCAGTTTCGCAGGTGACATTTAACTCAACCCTGAAAGTTTGGGTTTTGTTAGGCAGACAGATTAAGGAATGGCATGCTAATCTTTCCCAGGTCAATAGTAGGGAGTTAGTACTACCATGCTGATAATCGATAAGCATGCTTTTCGCCTACAAGGGGGAAGGTAGAGGAGGCAGAATTCTTAAGTCAGTGACTCACTGAATAATATTGAACCAACACAATTAAAGCGCTGTGCTAAATAGTGCAAATCTCAGGTCGAGATTTTGGTGATTTAGGTCTAAACCAAGTGGGAAAAGAAATGAAGGTATCTGTTGGCTTCTGTCCCATCTTCCTTTAGAATAGCTCACACTGAAGCCGGGCGGTGGTGGCGCACGCCTTTAATCCCAGCACTCCGGAGGCAGAGGCAGGTGGATCTCTGTGAGTTCTAGGCCGGGGTGGACCGACAGCCTCCAAAACAATACAGAGAAACCCTGTCTCTTAAAAACAAAAAAACAAACAAAACAAAAAGAATAGCTCACACTGGCCCCAAAGCTCACCAGATCCTACACATTGCCACAGTTTCCCTTTTGCCAGCTATTCGGGCAGACAGGGCTTGGTCAAGATCTGATAGAGAACAGTGGCCATCCTGTGGGAACAATCTAAGACTAGATCCTATGGGAAACCTGCTTTCCTAACTTGTTTTCAGCTCCAAAGTCAGTACTTGCTGAAACTGAACAGAGGCACTCATATTTGTATTTTGGTACCCTCTCCAAAGTTAAGCATTTCTTGATTCCTTGTGAAGTACAGTGGAGGGCCTGGGGAGATAGCTCAGTGGGAAGCATGCTTTTGAAGACTTGATTTAGAGCCCCAAAAACCCTTGCTTAAAAACAAAACAAAAACCTGGCACCTACTTGTAATCCCAGGACTGGAGAGCTATAGAGATAGGCAGATTCCTGAGGCTCATGGCCATCCATCCAGCCTAGCCTAATTGGCAAACTAGTGAAAGACCCTGTTTCAAAAAGCCAGATGGACAGTGCTGGAGGAAGATCTCAGATTACCTTCTGGTCAACATATGCATGCTTGCATGCAGATACAGTAGAGTCTGGTGTAGGGGTGACTTTAATCGCAGTGCTTGGGAGGCAGAGGCAGGCAAATCTGAGTGTGAAGCCAGCCTGGTCTACAAAGTGATTTCCATGCCAGCTAAGGCTTTGTTGAAAGACCTTGTCTTCAACAACAACAACAGAAAGTTTAGTAGCGCTGTATGTAGTGGTTTACATCTATAATCCCAGCATCTAGGCAGCTGAAACTGGAGTATTACCACAAGTGTAAGACTGTCTTGTCTCCAAAACTGTCTAAAACAAAATTCAGTGTGGGGAGGCTAAGTGGGGTGGTACATGTCTGCAGTCCCAGCACACAGAAGGCAAAAGCAGATGAATTTTTTGTTGTTTTGTTCTTTGAGACAGGGTTTCTCTGTGTAGCCCTGGCTGTCCTGGAACTCACTCTGCAGACTGGACTGGCTTTGAACTCAGAGTTCTGCCTGCTTCTTTCTCTTGAGTGTTGGTATTAAATGTGTACACCACCACTGCCCAGCTAACAAGTGGATTTTTGAGTTGAAGACCAGCCTGCCTAGGATACATAGACACAGCCAAACATTGTCTTAAAAAAAGGAAAAAAGAAAAAATAGACAGAAATACTGTTTAACTGGCTATATTTATTTATGTAGACAGTTTCTCTTTGTAACATCTCTGGCTTTGTAGATCAGGCTGGCCTGCTTCTGCCTCCTGACTGCTAGGATTTAAGACGTGAGCCACCACTCCCCATCTTAGCTGGCTATATTTGAATGCCTGACAGACTGACAAACTTTATGAGCCTCAGTTTCTTCCCTTGTAGAGATGGACTGTCTGACATGGGTTGGCTCTTATCTGGGAGACTGGCCTCACAGGACTGACATTAAGGACTTTGCAGAGTGTAGTGGCCACTTACTGGGACCTCTGATAGACTATTACTGATAGTTGATAGACCTCTAGAAGTTTTACGTAGACTTAGTATAATTGCACTGAGTTGAAGCAAGCGTAAAGGGGCCTGGCCTGAGGAATGCAGTCTTGCTTTAGTTGACACTGGCAGTGGTGCTTGGAGAACCTTGTCCTGTTGCTGCCCAGTGACTGACCTGTGGACAGGCCTCAGTTCGCCCACGTTAAGGGATGTTTATATGCCGCTCCTGTCTGTAGAGCTGCCCTTTCTCTTGGTCTTTCAATGTAAGTCTGACTGGCTAGAACTCAGTAGACTCTGAGTAGCCGGGGGAATTAAATTTGGTTGCCACCACACCCTGCCTGGGTGATTTTACATTTTGACGATCCTCTTGCCTCTGCCTCCTGAGTGTGGGATTACAGTTTTGTTGTTTTGTTTTAGACTGGCTCTTCACTCATTATGTAGCCCAAGTTGGCCTTGAACTCGCAACATCCTCCTGTCACAGTGCCAGTAGGCCCTGCTCAGCTGCCCTGCTCAGCTGCACTTCTCTTCTGCACTGAGAGTGAAAATAAGGAACAGCCCCTCCCTTCTTCTGGCCGCTGGTTTGAAGGTGATAAAGATAATAGCACCTGCTCTGCTTTGGTTTACTCTTTGCCTATGAGACCTTGAAAGCGTGTTTGGAGGTCCGAGCAGGTAGCATATAATACAATACCCTTGACCGAAAAACGGTCTTCTCTCCAGGACACTTGCTCTTTAGGAGGGACTCACCTTTAACTGCGAAGGAAGGTGATACCTACCTAGCCGGTTACAGCCAGATTACTGTTACTTTTCTTTTTCTTTGCCTTTAAGTAGAGTTGCCCACTGTCAACTCTTAGCCAAAAAAAAAAAAATCACTTGGAAGTGGTGGCACAAGCCTATTCCTTCGGCATTGAGGAGTCTGCGGCAGGGCACCTTGGGCTACATAATAAGATCCCCACTCAAAATGAATAGGAGAGGAGATATAGCTCAGCAGTTCTGAGCAGAGGACCCAGGTTCAGTTCCAAGCTCACAGTCATCTATAACTCCAGTTCTGAAGAATCTGATGCCTTTTTCTAGCTTCCAAAGGCGTCAGAAATACATATGATATACATCCATACAGGCAAAACACTGAAACACAAAATCTTTTTTTTTTTTGGTTTTTCGAGACAGGGTTTCTCTGTGGCTTTGGAGGCTGCCCTGGAACTCACTTGGTAGTCCAGGCTGGCCTCGAACTCACAGAGATCTGCCTGCCTCTGCCTCCCGAGTGCTGGGATTAAAGGCGTGCGCCACCAACGCCCGGCTCACAAAATAAAATCTTTAAAAAAAAAGCCAGATGTGGTGGTGCATACCTTTAATTCCAGCTCTACTCTAGACTGGACTTTGGGACAGGGACACACACACACACAGGATGGGACACAAAGATATTGGGATCTCTGAGTTTGAGGCTACATAATGAGACCTTGTTAAAAAACAAAATCAATTGAATTAATGATGGGGCTTGATGATACACATCTATAATCCTTGCACTTGGGAAAGAAGACAGGATTATGAGTTCAAATCCATCCTGGGCTACTTCAGGCCTTACTTTAAAGACAAGAAACAAGCCGTCGATGGTGGCACACACCTTTAGTCCCAGCACTTGGGAGGCAGAGGCAGGCGGATTTCTGTGAGTTCAAGACCAGCCTGGTCTACAAGAACTAGTTCTAGGACAGCCTCCAAAGCCACAGAGAAACCCTGTCTCGAAAAACAAAACAAAACAAAAACAAGAAACAAACAAACAAAAATACTAAAAAAAAAGAAAATTGTATTTTTAAAGAATATTTGTATTGTTTCTTATATTTTGTAAGTATGTGTTTTGTGAGTGTGCAGTTGAATACAAGTGCCTGTGGAGGCTAGGGGCATTAGAGTTAAGTGTAGTTGTGAACCACCCAGTATGGATGAACTCAATTTGGATCCACTTGAAGATCAATAAGTGCTCTTAACTGCTGAGTCACTACTCCAGCCCCAAATGTTGTTTGGTTCTTTAGGTTTTTTTTTTTAATTAAAAAATATTAACCTTTATTTTTATTTTGTGTGTATGGGTATTTTGTCTGCATGTATGTCTTTGTACCCCATGTGTATAGTGCCCTCAGAGACCAGAGGATGGTGTTGGATTTCCTACGACTGGAGTTACAGGGCACAGTGTGGGTACTGGGAATCGAACCTGGGTCCTCTAGAAGAGGACCAGTGTTAACTGCTAAGCCGTCTCCCCATCACACAGAGCCTCACTATGTAGTCCAGGCTAACTTCAGTCTCATCCTCTTGTCTCAGACTCCCAAATCCTAGGATTACAGGCATGTGTGACCATGCTGATCTTGAATCTTACATGTCTTATTTCAGTTCTACACCTCTGATCTTTGAAAATCATCATTTAAAAATGATGTAGTTTATTGATTGTGTTGCCCATCAGTTACAGTGAACAGCAAAGCAGAACAGATTGTGGAGGTCACATACTGAAATGAGAGGCAGTCTTATCTAACCCAGTAGTTATTCATCTTCAACAACCCAAGGCTGCTTAGAAGTAAGAAAGTTTGCTGACCTATGAGCTATTGCTTGACTTCAGTCTCTGATAACAAGGACTCTGCAACCCAAGTGTTCTTATGACTCTTCTGCTCACTCTCCCCTGTGCTCCTGCCATTTCCAGGGCTAGAGTAATGGATCTGTCTGTAACCATAAGAATTCACTTTATCTTAGTGCCCGTGTTTTTGTATTTTAAAAACGTAACACTGAGCTGGTCGTTGGTGGCGCACACCTTTAGTCCCAGCACTTGGGAGGCAGAGGCAGGCGGATCTCTGTGAGTTCAAGACTAGCCTGGTCTACAAGAGCGAGTTCCAGGACAGCCTCCAAAACCACAGAGAAACCTGTCTCGAGAAAAAACAAAAACAAAAAACGTAACATTGAGGCTTAGTATTCTTCCCATTTTCCTGGAGAGGGAGAGGGAGAGGGAGAGGGAGAGGGAGAGGGAGAGGGAGAGGGAGAGGGAGAGGGAGAGAGAGAGAGAGAGAGAGAGAGAGAGAGAGAGAGAGAGAGAGAGAGAGAGAGAGAGAGAGAGAGTGTGTGTGTGTGTTGGGGGGATATGTCACCTAGCAATATTGCTCTTGGAATATATGTGTCATTGTTTTATGTATTTTTTTATTTTTATTAGATTGTATGTGTAACAAGTGCATGTAGGTCAGAGGGCAACTTGTGGGAGTTAGTTCTCTGCTACCACATGATCACAGGGATCAAACTCTTGTTTGTCAGACTTATGGGCAATTTAGTTTTTATTTATTGCTCTGTGGGGGTGTGTATATGTATGACGTGTGTGAGAGTGCCATGTGTGTATACCAAGGCTTGTGTGGCAAGCACTTTTTTACCCACTGAGCTATCTCTGGCTCTTGCCATCTGTTTTGAAACTTAGACTTACTGTTCCTTCTCTTTTCCTATACGGCATTGTATATGTACCACAGAAATATGGTTTTAGAAATATTTCATTCTCAGATAACTTTTTCAAAAAATATTTTATCTTTTTGAGGCAGGGTCACTTGTTGCCAAAGCTGGCCTCAAACTCACATTCCTTAAGTAGCTGACAATGGTCTTGATGACCTTCACCTTCCAAGTTCTGGGATTACAGTCATGTGCTCCCACACCAACACAGAGAAGACAAGTTTTTAAGCACATATAGAACTTTGGAAATGAATGCATATTTCATTCTTGGTTAGCTTCACTAGTCTTCACCTCCCCCAAACACACTTACTAGGTAAACTGAGGTTCAGATGGCCAGGTGAGAGAGAAGCCTAAAGTCACAGTGGCTTCAGTCCCAGCTCAGATTCACCTGATTGCAAAGGCCTGGCCATTACATGGTGCACTGTGCTGTCCCTGGTTTCCTTCTTTCCTCTTGGCCTTTTTGAGGAGCCACCACCCAGCCTCCAAGCATTACCACACACAGGGGCTTACTCTTAGTTGTGAATGTCTAGCCTTATCTTGGCTTGTTTTTAGCCAGCTTTTCTTACCTTAAATTATTTCGTCTACCTTTTACCTCTGGGCTTTTCCAGTTCTCTTCTGTAAATCTTGCTTTTACTCCGTGGGTTGCTGTGGGTGTGTGGCCGGGTGGCTAGCCCCTGGAGTCCCCCTCCTCTCTTGCTCCTTCTACTTATCCTCTCTGCTGCCAGCCCCTCCTGTCCTTGCTCCTGCCTCACTATTGGCTGCTCAGCTCTTCATTAGACCATCAGGTGTTTTAGACAAAGAATCACAGCTTCACCAAGTTAAACAAATGCAACATAAACAAAAGTCACATATCTTTTTTTTTTTTTTTGGTTTTTCGAGACAGGGTTTCTCTTGGCTTTGGAGGCTGTCCTGGAACTCGCTCTGTAGACCAGGCTGGCCTCGAACTCACAGAGATCCATCTGCCTCTGCCTCCTGAGTGCTGGGATTAAAGGCGTGCGCCACCAACGCCCGGCTAAAAGTCACATATCTTAAAATAATATTCCACCACACTGTGCTGGGTTGGGTTTTTCCACCTTAATAATTGCTCAATTATAGCAGTAAGGTTGAGGAATCTTCTGTCCCTTGGGAGGCTCTATATTCAGTTCTCATCCAAATGGCATCTAAAAATGCTTCAGTAGCAACAATAGTCATAGGCTGGCCAGAGACAACTTCATTCCATCCCTCAAATTTCAAGATCACTGTGTACAGCCCACAGTTTGAGAAAGACTGCACAGCTGGTTAAGAAACCAATTAATTCTGCTTTACAGTAGTAGTTTTCTTTCCTTTTTTTGTTTGTTTAGTTTTTTTGTTTGTTTTGTTGGTTGGTTGGTTTTTGTTTTTGGAGACAGGGTTTCTCTGTGGCTTCGGGGGACATCCTGGAACTAGCTCTTATAGACCAGGCTGGTCTCAAACTCAGAGTTCTGCCTGCCTCTGCCTATCAGGTGCAGGAATTAAAGGCGTGTGCCACCAACACCCAGCTTGTTTTGTTTTTCAAGATAGGGTTTCTCTGTAGCTTTGGAACCTATCCTGGAACTCAATCTGTAGACTAGGCTGGGCTCGAACTCACAGAGATCCTCCTGCCATTCCCTCTCAGGTGCTGGGATTAAAGGCATGCGCCAACATACCTGTTGATTTAAAAAATTTTAATGATAGTGTATGTCAGGGTTATTAGGATTGCTGTTGTAGAGTAGTCTACACAGGGTCACAGTAATTTGTCATTCTTGTAGATTACTCTCTCAGTCCTCTGTTAACTTCCTTTTTACTCTTTCCCTTTTATTTCTATGTATCTGTTTCATATCTTGAGTGCTTTGTAGGAATATTTTAGTAATTTAGTATATTTGTAAATATTATATATATATACATATGTGTGTATATATGGGCATAGAATCAAGATAATCAGAAAAAAAAATCAAGGTATGGTGATCCACGTCTGACATCCCATAGATGGAGGCCAGCCCAGGCTACACAATAAGCACCACACTAACTATATAGTGAGATGCTATCTACAAAAACTGAAGTAGGGATATAGCTCAGTAGTAAAATACTTGTCTAGCTTGTGAAAACCCCAGAACCGACAAAAAAAGAAGATGAAAAGAAAGGCACCCATGGCATGCCAGGTGTCTAGTGTACCTGTGGTTAGACAGGCCAATTCAAGTTTGATGAATTTGATGTGGCTCAGAAAAAAATCTGAAGACATGGTGTGGAGTTAAAACCTCTTTTTCAAGCCGTGCGTTGGTAGTGCACGCCTTTAATCCCAGCACTCGGGAGCCAGAGGCAGGCAGATCTCTGTGAGTTCGAGACCTGCCTGGACTACAAGAGCTAGTTCCAGGACAGGCTCCAAAGTCACAGAGAAAGCCTGTCTCGAAAAACCAAAAAAAAAAAAACTCTTTCAGATGGCAATTCAGCTCCCTTGCCAGTCACACTCTGGCAGAGCCATCTATGACAGGCGCAGTTCTTTGTGTGGGGTGAGTAGCCTGTCAGTGTTGGATGGTTACCACAGCTAAACCTCAGAAGCAACCTGTCATCACAGCACTCAAGAGGAAGAGGCAGGGAGATCACAGTCATTTCAAGACCAGCCTGGTCTACATAGTGAGTTCAAGGCCAGCCAGTGCTATACAGTGAAAGCCTGTATCTGAAAACCAAAATAATCTGGGCCTGGGGTGCATGTGGACCTGCAGTGCTCGATCATAGGCAGAGGTGAAGGCAGAAGGGTCAGGGGTCAAGGCACCTGAGCTTAGATGTTGTCAAAGAAACCCTCTTAAGTATGGTGTCTGAGCCTGTGTTCCTAGCATTCGAGAGGCTGAAGCAGGAAAGTTGTCGTGAGTTCAAAGCCAGCCTGGGCTATAGACCAAAGTTTTTAGACAGTTTCATAAAGCAAAACAAAAAAGCTAGGCTGAGGTGGTTTACATTTTTAATCTCATCATTGGGGAGGCAGGTGGATATCTGAATTCAAGGCCAGCACAGTCCACAGAATGAGTTCTAGGACAGCCAGGATTACACAGAGAAACCAACAAACAAACAAAAAAAAGCTAAAGGGGAAAAAAAGACTGCCGTTTCAATGGTCCTGTGTCTAACGTGCTCCTTTTCTCCTTACAGGACTGTTGAAGCCTGGAAGTCCCTCCCCTTCCCCTTCCCCCTTTGCCGCTCTGTGGCATCCCCTCCCTCTACCCTTTCCTGCTTTGATAACCTGCTATGACTAGCAGAAGTACAGCGAGGCCCAATGGGCAGCCCCAGGCCAGCAAAATATGCCAGTTCAAATTGGTCCTGCTGGGAGAATCTGCAGTAGGGAAGTCCAGCCTGGTGCTGCGTTTCGTCAAAGGGCAGTTCCATGAGTACCAGGAAAGCACCATTGGAGGTGAGTGACAGACTGAAGCCTCAGTACTTAGTGGGGCTTGAAAGGAACATGGAGGACTTGATTGTGGAATTGTACCATTGTTATTCCAGGAATGGAAACGCTGCAGAAAGATCGACATCATCCTTAATGATACAGTAGTCGAGGCCCTGTTACAATTAAAAAATCAGGCCAATCATGGTGGCAAATGAATGCTCTAATACCAGCAGATCTGTGTGTTTGAGGCTAGCCTGGAGTACATAGTGAGCTCCATGACAGTCGGGTAATATAGAGAGACCCAGCCTCAGATAGTCAATTACGGATAAAAGCTGGGCCTGGGAGCTCGTGTCTCTAATCATAGTTGTAGAGACCAAGACAGCGAGGTTGCTGCCATAGACTAAAGGCCAGTGACATCAGTTGGCTTTTTACCTTTTGTTTTCTTTTGTTTTTTCTTGGCGGGGAAGGTGGTTTTTCAAGACAGGGTTTCTCTGTGTAGTCACAGAGCTCCTCCTGACTCTCCCTCCTGAGTGCTGGAATTAAAGGTGTGCACCACCACTGCCTGGTTCTTCCCTATCATCTTAGTGCCAGTGACGTTCTATTGAGTGACATCAGGAGAGATAAAATTAGAGCAGGGTGACATGGGAACACTGGAAGCTAAGATGGGGGGACTGCTTCAAGTTCCCAGTTAGCCTGTGGCAACCTAATAAGACCCGATGTCAGAAAACACCCAACAGTCGGGCGGTGGTGGTGCACGCCTTTAATCCCAGCACTGGGGAGGCAGAGGCAGGCGGATCTCTTGAGTTCAAGGCCAGCCTGGTCTACAGAGAAACTGTGTCTCAGAAAACAAAACAAAAACCCACCCAGGGACTTGAGATGACTGAGTTAAAAGCACACATGTAGAGTGGGGCAGATAATGACAGACTCAAGTTTGGTTCTGAGCAAGCCTCAAGTGGCTCACAGCCACCTGTAACTCCAGTTCCCAAGGATCTGACAACTCTAGCCTCCTCAGGCACTAGCACTACCCATATAATACATGTAAGTTATAAAAATAGATATTTTAGAAACATATATATGCAATTTAAAATAAAACCTTTAAAAACAAAACACTTAGACCTGTTGACACAGGCCTATAATCTTAGCTCCTTGGTAGGCTAAAGCAGGGGTTTCCAAGTTCAAAGCTTGTATGTGCTACAAGAGTGAGTTCCAGTCAGTCTGTATTATAAACAAGACCCTGACTGGAAAGAAAAAAAGACTAGGGATATAGCATGCAGTTCCATCCCACCAAATTGTTTTTTGTTTTGGAACAGTAATTCATAACCAAGTATGTGATCAGATTAATTTCTTGATAAGCCCACACCCATCCTTAGTGTACAACTGCCCATAAGCACCACTGTTACTTAATAGTCTTGCTAAATCTGCATTAAAACCCTTTCTAAAAAATAATTCTGGGAATGCTGGAGAGATGGTTCAGTGGGTAGGTGAGCTTGCTGTTCTTTAAGAGGGCAGGAATCCCCAGTGTCCACATCAGGTGGGCAGCTCACACCCACCTGTGACCACACCCACCTGTGATCCTAGCTCCAGGTTGGCAGCTCACACACGGGCACCCATAATCCCAGCTCCAAGGGGTCCCATGCATCTTCCAATTTATGTAGGATTCTACATTCATAGGCACACAAATAAGTGACAGGTTTCTTTTTTTTTTTGTTAAGAAATAAAAGTTGCCATTTTACTGTTGGGAAAGAGTGTGGGCCAACAAGATAAGTTAGAAGGTAAAGGTGCTGCTGTGCTAACCTTGGACACAGTTGAGTCCCTAGAGCCATGAAAGGTGAAGGAGAAAACTGACTCCATAGGGCTGCTCTCTGACCTACACGTGTGTACCTTGGCAGGGCTGCCCTAGCACCTACCATCAAGCTTTAAAGTCTTGTGTGTTTTGTTTGTTTGAGACAGGGACTCATGTAGCACAGACCGTGGTGTAGCAGGAATGGCCTTGTTTTCCTGATCCTCCTCCCTCTACCTCCCCAGTGCTAGAATAACAGATGTGTCAGGCCTTGAAAATACTCTCATTCTTTTTGAAGGTATTATTTTTATTACAGGGTTTCTCTGTGTAGCCCTGCCTGTCCTGGAATTTGCTCTGTAAACCAGGCTGTCCTCAAACTCGGAGACTGCCTCTGCCTCCTCCTCGACAGGTGGTGGTGATACACACCTTTAATTCCAGCACTTGGGAGGCAGAGGCAGGAGGATCTCTGTGAGTTTGAGGCCAATCTGGTTTACAAAGTGAGTTCCAGGACCCCCAGGGCTACAGAAAACCCTGTCTAGAAAAAAAACCGAGGTTACAGTGTGGATGACTGATGTAAGTGCCCGTATACTCTCTGTCCCTCACAGTTTATAATGTTCCATTCCTTAGCTAGAAAGATTTGTTTTTACATCATCTATAAGTGTCTCACCTGTATGTGTGCATGTGTGTGTGAGTGTCTCACCTGTATGTGTGCATGTGTGTGAGTGTCTCACCTGTATGTGTGCATGTGTGTGTGAGTGTCTCACCTGTATGTGTGCATGTGTGTGTGTCTCACCTGTATGTGTGCATGTGTGTGTGAGTGTCTCACCTGTATGTGTGCATGTGTGTGTGAGTGTCTCACCTGTATGTGTGCATGTGTGTGAGTGTCTCACCTGTATGTGTGCATGTGTGTGAGTGTCTCACCTGTATGTGTGCATGTGTGTGAGTGTCTCACCTGTATGTGTGCATGTGTGTGTGAGTGTCTCACCTGTATGTGTGCATGTGTGTGTGAGTGTCTCACCTGTATGTGTGTATGTGTGTGTGTGTCTCACCTGTATGTGTGCATGTGTGTTAGTGTCTCACCTGTATGTGTGCATGTGTGTGAGTGTCTCACCTGTATGTGTGCATGTGTGTGTGAGTGTCTCACCTGTATGTGTGCATGTGTGTGTGAGTGTCTCACCTGTATGTGTGTGTGTGTCTCACCTGTTTGTGTGCATGTGAATTCACTGTCTGTGGAGGACAGAAGAGAGACCAAATCCCTTGGACTAGAGTCAGACAGCTGTGAGCCATGGGCTTGCTGAGATTGAACCCAAGATCCTCTGAAAAGGCAGCAAAATTGCTGCGCCTGTTTTGTTTGTATTTAATTCCAGCACTCAAGAGGCAGAGGCAGGCAGATTTCTTGATTTTGAGGCCAGCCCTAATGAGTTCCAAGAGCCAGCACTACATGTTGAGACCTTTTCTTAAATTAATAAACAAATACAGGGCCTCACTCGGCCCAGACTGGCCTCACACTTGCTAAATAGCCAAAAATGACCTTGAACTCCTAACCCTCCTGCCTTCACCCACAAATATTCAGGGACCATCGTAATCCTGTTCCAACATTTACACACGAGGAGAACACTAACCCTGTAATTGATGGGCCTGGGTGGGAACTGGTCTTAAAATGAGAAGAGATGATTTGAAGGGAGTAGGATCTTCCCATCAATCCCCCACTCACAGCCTCTTCATTTTCTTCTTCATAGCGGCCTTCCTCACCCAATCTGTGTGTCTAGATGACACCACAGTCAAGTTTGAAATCTGGGACACCGCTGGGCAGGAGCGATACCACAGCTTAGCCCCCATGTACTACAGGGGTGCCCAGGCTGCAATTGTGGTTTATGATATTACTAATCAGGTAAGTGGGCTGAGAAGATTATTTATTGAGAAGACTTATTTATAGATATTAGTTGGGGGAAGAGGAAACATGTTCTTGAAGTAACAAAATAAAAGTACCAAGCATGCAGCCGGGCGTTGGTGGCGCACGCCTTTAATCCCAGCACTCGGGAGGCAGAGGCAGGCGGATCTCTGTGAGTTCGAGGCCAGGCTGGACCGACAGCCTCCCAAACAGAGAAACCCTGTCTCGTAAAACAAAACAAAACAAAACAAAAAGTACCAAGCATGCTTGTAAGCAGTAAGCCAGAAAGCCAGAGGAAGTGAATTGTGAGAGGGAGGAGCACCTGGAGGAGGAGAATTGTGAGACTGGGTTTTGAAGATGACAACTGTGATTAGCACTCACTCTAGCCCATTCTCTTTCATGTTTTCCTAGGAAACTTTTGCCCGGGCAAAGACATGGGTTAAGGAACTACAGCGGCAAGCCAGCCCTAGCATTGTTATTGCCTTGGCAGGGAACAAAGCTGACCTTGCCAACAAGCGCATGGTGGAGTATGAAGTAAGATGGCCCACAGATTCCCTCACTCTATATGCAGGACCTCTTCTTTCCAAACCAGTCTCTTGAAAGCGTCATGTGAGGGAGGCGTTCCTTATCTCACTTCCTAGTTGTACACCAAACTAAATACAGCAACACTGTGACCATAATGGCAGCCAGGAGATTTTAAAGGAATTAGAGGAAAACTGCAGTTCAGAGGGGTAAGGAAATGTCACTTGTAGAGTACCAGGGTACAAATAGGAAAGAGGGAATAGTTAAATTTGCAGTAAGGATCTGTTGACATGCCATAACTCATAGATTCCTATCAGCTCACCCTTCTCATAATTAAAATTGCTAACACTGGGGAGGTGGCTCCAGTTTACTGTACTTGTGTACAAGCCCAAGGGAAAAGGCACGGGAAGGTAGCCCAGGCTTGTGGTCTCAATGCTAGGGTGTAGAGAGCACAGCACCCCACGGGCTTGCTGGCTAGCTACTCCAGTTAAAACAATGAGTGTAAAAAGTAATAGGGTTCCAGGCGGTGGTGGCACACAACTTTCATCCCAGCACTCAGGAGGCAGATGTAAGTAGTTCTCCGAGTTTGAAGTCAGCCTGCTCTACAGAGTGAGTTCCAAGACAGCTAGGGCTGCTACACAGAAAAACCCTGTATCAAAAAAACAAAACAAAAAAAAGTAAGTATTAGCCTGGAGACCTGAGTTCAGTCCCTGGAACCCACATAAACATGGAAGGAGAGAAACCTACTCCATCATTGACTCTGACCTCCACCAGCATACCGTGTCATTCAGGCCTGTATGTACAAACACATACATACAAACAAACAGTAAACTGAAAAATAAGATGAAGCCAGGCATTGATGGCGCACACCTTTAATCCCAGCACTCGGGAGGCAGAGGCAGGTGGATCTCTGTAAGTTCGAGACCAGCCTGGACTACCAAGTGAGTACCAGGACAGCCTCCAAAGCCACAGAGAAACCCTGTCTCGAAAAACCAAAAAAAAAAAAAAAAAAGAAAAAAGAAAAATAAGATGAAAAGCAATTGAGGAAGATAGCCAAAGTTAACTTCTGACCTGTACGTGCATACATGGGTACACATCTGAACATGTATGCACACATAGATTCTTGATTATCTCTTTGTTGAACTTAGTAGACATGGGTTTATCTTGAGGGACCAACTGGTACAAAGGGCATTAGTGGAGAGAACCTAAATATTCCCTCACTCTGGAGTGCTGATTGGAGTGAAAAAGCAATACTGCTTTCATCCCTTTTAGGAGGCACAGGCATATGCAGATGACAACAGCTTGTTATTTATGGAGACTTCAGCCAAGACTGCTATGAACGTGAATGACCTCTTCCTGGCAATAGGTAAGGACAGGACGAGTGGTCTGAGCTCTGCCCGTCTCCTTGTCTGTATATAAAGCTGTCGTTAACCCAAACCAAGGACAGATGGCATTTGGGTATGTGGCTGGAGGTATAGCACAGTGGTAGAGTACTTCATAGGAGGTGGAAGGCCCAGGGTTTGATCGACAGCACTACAAAGAAGCCAAAGTCTGAAACTAGCTGCACCTCATAGTAAGCACTAGGCCAGTAGCTCTCAACCTGCTAATGCTACAACCCTTTAATACAGTTCTCCATGTTATGGTGACTCCCAACCATAAAATTACTTTGTTCTATAATTTTGCTAGTGTTGTGAATGGTGATGTAAATATCTGATATGCAACCTACAGATTGAGAACCACTGTACTGGGCCATCGCTGGGCATGGTGCATACCTTTAATCTCTGCATTCATGAGGCAGAGGCTAATCTCTGTAAACTCGAGGCTAGCCTTGTCTATATAATTATATAATTAATTCCAGGACACACACGGATGGGGGGAGGAGGAGGGAGAGGAGGGAGAGGAGAGAGAGAGGGAGGGAGAGAAGGGGAGAGAGACCCTATCTCAGAAAAAAAGAAAGAAAGAAAAAATTCTAGGCACATGTTTAAGCCCAGCACTCAGGAAACAGAGGCAGGTGGATCTCTCTGAGTTCAAGGCTAGCCTGGTCTACAGAGCAAGTTCCAGGACAGCTAGGACTACACAGAGAAACCCTATCTCGATAAACCAAAAAAAAAAAGTGGGGGGACAAATCAAAACAAACCCTTTAATCTGGCATGGTAATGCATGCATAAAATCTCATTTGGGGCAGTAGGCTGAAGCAGAAAGATTACAGCCTAAGCTATTTGTGAAGATTTGGTGAAGCACATCTATAATCATAAAACTTTGGAAATAGAGGCAAGAGAAGCACTTTAAGAAAAGGCAAAGTGGGCTAGAAAGATGGCTCAGTGCTTAAGTCTACACACTGCTCTTGCAGAGGACCCGCAATTGTTCCCAAGCACCCACATCAAGTGGTTCAAAACCACCTGTAACTCCAGCTCCAGGAGGTGCGACACTCAGAGCTCTGGGGCACCTGCATTCGTGTGCACATAACCACTGCACACATGCACATCGTTTAAAACAGAATAAAAAAAGGAACCAAAAACATGAAAGTGATGGGTTGGAGAGATGGTTCAGCGGTTAAAAGCACTGGCTGCTCTTCTAGAGGACCTGAGTTCAATTCCCAGCAACCACATGGTGGTTCACAGCCATCTGTAATGAGATCTGGTGCCCTCTTCTGGTCTGCAGGCATACTTGCAAACAGAACACTGTATACATAATGTATACATAATAATTACATAAATCTATAAAATAAAAGTGGTGTGGTGCTATATACCTGTAATCCTATCATATGGGGTGGAGACCAGAGGATCAAGAGTTTGAAGCTAACCTGGACTACAGAGTGAGAAAGACCCAGGTCAGAGGTACAGCAGTGGGTTCGATCCTCAGCACTATCAAACAAGAAAATCTCCAGTTGTAGAAACAGCTTCACTTCCTTTTGTAACTTCCATCCTTTGTTGGTAGCTTTAGCTCCCTGTGTTTGTGAATTTTGTAAATACTGATGCCCTCTTCCTCTTCAGTATATATAAGTAAAATCTACCATCCTCTGTTCCGTTCTCTTATTTTTTAGCAAAGAAGTTGCCAAAGAGTGAACCCCAGAATCTGGGGGGTGCAGCCGGCCGGAGTCGGGGCGTGGATCTCCATGAGCAGTCTCAGCAGAACAAGAGCCAGTGTTGTAGCAACTGAGGGTGGCTAGCAGCAAACACGTGGAGTTAGCACGAGAGCTAAGACGTAACCTCCATCCCCACCCCTCAGCACACAGCCCCTATGGTAACAGCACACTGAGCCCTGGCTCCCAAGGGCTGCCTCCTGACAGCTCCGTCATGGCACTTTTTAACGCTTCAGCAACCAACACCAGGCAGCTGTTGCCACTATATGCCCTACTCTGGGGTTTGGGGTCAAATCTCCCCAGGACCTTCCTTCCAAAACAAACTTTCTTCACTTCGTATTCTAGGTGCAAGACAGTGACCTCCTCATTGTTGCCCCCACTGTGTCCCTTCCCAGGGTTCCCTCTCCCACCTCCCATCACTCCCTGTTCTTGATCCTGTTCCTTCCTCTTCCCAAGATGATGAAAGGTACACCCAGGGACCCAAAAGGGAGACAATGTAATCTTAGTTACATTAAGGGCCCTGCAGGGACAGTAAGGCTCAGAGCAGGAGGGAGTAAGGAGGCATTTCTTTTTTGTTTTATTTATCTGGTAGGAGTTTCTTGTGGATGAAACACTGCAGCCCCGTGAGTTGGACTTGTGGAGGGTGTTCCTAGGTAGGAGTGAGACTAGGGAGGCAGGCTCACGGGCACCATAGGAGCTGTATTAGCTAACTGGATAAAGGTCGAGGTGCAGTGTCATCTGTGGCTCTGAAACTTGTCCCAAGGCTGTTTTCCCTCACCCATTTACCCCCCACTCCAGTGTGGGGATTGGACCTCAGAGTGCTCCAAAGAATCTTCACTGGTTGCCTGCACCTTTAGCTCTGCTGTTATCTAACTGGAGGAGGTACCAGTTTCTGATACCCATCCTCTCTTTTATACATAGGCATTTCCCCTACCTGGCCTTGAGATGGCCTTAGCCCCAGACGCCATGCCCCTGCAGTTTGCACTTTAATTGATGATAGGATACATGTTTATTGAGGTTTTGATTGATTTACCTATCCTTCAACCTTTTGATTAAATGGAATCTACAATGTATGAGGTTTGGGAGGCACTATAGTAAACTAACAGTAGCAGCTACTCAAGCCCAGTCTCCACTGCTAGCCTCCTCTGATTCATGCCTCTATTCTTGGGTAGAGGTTTGTCTGAGTAACTGGGGCATGGCCTCGGAATAGCGTGGAGTGAAGAAGGGTCAGGCAAAGGGAGTATTCCGTCTTCCCAGGGCTCGCATTCAGCTTGCTGTATCTTACCGTGTCTTTTCTACTTCCCTGTAAATACTTAGTCTTTATTGTCACTCACTGTGCAGTCTGTTCTGTCTCCTGTTGCCCCTTTTCTTTTCTCTTTTGTTGGTATTTTGAGTTTAGTTCCTCCCTCACCCCCCCATGCTTTCTTAATCCATGTACCACTTGGGGTTCCTGCCACAGAGGCCACTGGTCCTGTGACAGGTGCAGCTAGACCTGAAGGTGCTCACAGCTGCCTTGTGTCGTCAGAGCGCTTTGGTCCTTCCTAAGTCTCTGCCTCTACGTCTTTCATTAGGTGTTTTGGGGTGTCTGTGGGAAGCCATCAAAGCAAGAGGGAACTCTGTTCTTTTGGGTGTTAGCCAGAATTTTGGGGAAGTCTCTAGAAGAAAGAAGAGCCCACAGTAGCCAGAGTTCGGGCCTTTCTTTCTGTCCCTGTGGCTTACAGGCTGCCTTTTCTTTCAGGGCAGCTGAGGGCTCCATGATGCCAAGACTCTCAAGGACCCCGCTTAGCTTCTTCCACTTAGGCCTCGGTTCTCTTCCTTTCCAGGGGCAGCCTTAGTTCTCATGGCCCTGAAACACACACAGTTTCCAACTTTGTTTTCCTAGAACCTGTTAGTCCTCCAAAACATCCAGGTGCAGCCTTTTTACAAGTTGAAAACCTAGGGAGGCTACATCTCGTAGAGACTTAATTCCTTCTCTGCAGTTTCCATGGGACAAAGTGAAGATGTTTCATTGCCTAGAGGCTGGGAGGCCATTTCCCTAGGCTTTTCTGCTCCCTTCCTCCCTTAGGAACAGTATTGGCCTTGGCTCCTGGGCCCGGCTGCTGCCTCCCCTCCACTCCTACCAGCTCTTCTGCCTTCATTTGAGCTCTGTTGGGCTTGGGGTTCTTGTTCTCTCCCCGCCCTCCCATTATCTTTTTTCTTTTGATCAAATTTTAAGGGGAGGGGGTCATCTTTTTTTTTTTTTGTTTTTTTTTATTCCTAAGAAAGCATTTGCCTTTCTTTCCCTCTCCTAACATAACAATCGTGGTAACAGAATGCAATTGCTGATTTATCGATGTATTTAAGTAAAAAGGGAAAAAGAAAGTGCACTGGACTGCTGCTTTGTTTCTGCCATTTTTCTGCCTGAAACTAAATATCAGGAAGGAAGGTGGTGGTAGTGGTGGCATATGCTTTTAATCCCAGCACCCGGGAGGCAGAGGCAGATGGCCTCTGAGTCTGAGGCCAGCCTGGTCTACAGAGGAAGTTTCCAGGACAGCCAGGGCTACACAGAGAAACCCTGTCTCGAAAACAAACAAACAAACAAAAACTTGGGAAGATCCCAGCACTCGGGAGGCAGAGGCAGGTGGATCAATGTGAGTTCGAGACCAGCCTGGTCTACAAGGGCTAGTTCCAGGACAGCCTCCAAAGCTACAGAGAAACCCTGTGGGGGGGGGCACACGACACTTGGGAAGAAAGGGCGCAGTGAAATCTTACGGAACCTGTAACACACTGTCCTCCCCACCTTGGCACCTCATTACTCCCTCAACCTTTTGGACACTTGAGGAACCAATCTGGAAAATAACCTTGTTTTGTGATTGTTCCCACTCAAAGACATAGATAATGTGACTTATCAAATATGACTTTCAATCTTTCTGTGTGCAGTGGTGTGGTCGTGGATCTCCTGGAATTTCTTGAGATTGGAATGAGGAATGGCATATCTGAACTGTTGGAAGTACTATGCAATATTTTTTGCATTTTCCTAGGATTCATTTGTATATTAGTTTCTGAATTGAACCTAACGATTAAGAAGAGGGCTAGAGAGAAGATAGCTCAGCAGTTACCACACTGCCTGTGACTCCAGTCCCAGATCCTGACACCCTCACACATGTACATGCATACAAAACACAAATGTACAGGAAATAAAAAAGACACTGGGGAGATGGCTCAGCAGTTTAAAGCACTTGTTGGTCTTGTAGAGGTCCTGGGTTCAATAGCCAGCACCCACATGATGGCTCACAGCCATCCATAACTCCAGTTCCAGGGGATCTGGTATTTTCTGGCCTCCATAGGCACCAGGTACACACATGGTACACATATATACTGCAGGAAAAACTCATATACAAAATCTTTTTTAAAATGCAAGATACTGGTCTATAGAGTGAATTCCAGGACAGCCTTCAAAACAATACAGAGAAACCCTGTCTTGAAAAACCAAATAAAAAAATAAACAAGATAATGGTGACAAGTGCCTGTTGTTAGAGCGCAAGTTTGAATGGGTTCTAAATACTAGTTGAACAAAGACCATTACCTCCAAAACAGAAGAAAAAAAAACTGAATTAAACTTGGATTGATCAAGTGACTTCTACCCTAACCCTCCCACAAAATTGTCTTGCCTGGATCTGTTTCTTATTTCTGCTTGAAGTCCTCCCGTTTGTCATAGTCTAGAGGGAGCTGAAACAAATGGAAACAGGAGACGGGGTATAGTGCCAAGACTTGTGAGTTGCTGTGTTCGGGGGCTGGGGTCAGGCATTCCCTACAGGCCACTCTGCTTCAGTCCCTCTACATGTGAGATGAGTGGAGTCTGAGCGTGTGTGTGGCACACACCTGTCACCCAGGACCCTCAAGCACACACCGAATCCGAGGCCTGTCTGAGCTCCATAAAATAAAACTGGGTGGCATTGGTAGACGGGGGAAGAAACCGTACCAAGTAGTATTTACCTGTTTGACAGGGTCTTCGTATATAGTCCAGGTTGGTCTCAGCCTCCCTTGTGCTGAGAACACCCGCTGAAACTTCACGATGATCTACACAAAGGCTGGAAGCCTTTACATTCCAAAAAACTTCCCATATCACCTTTTCACTATGACTTCCCTTCACAGTACACTCCCCACTCAAGGTTCTTCATTCCTCGCAAAGATTCTGGCTGGAGAACTAAAAAGGGGGCGGGGTTCTTTGAAATGTTTTGCATTAAATTGATAACGACTCTAGCTCAACCCTCTGATCTCTAGGGGGCAGTCTAGGAATGTTTGTTCCAGGAGCGCTGGCTAAGTGTCAAATTGTTGGTCTCTGGTAGCTGTTAAGAGTAATAACGAGCAGAGCAGGGCAGTAGTTTCGCTCGCCTTTAATCCCAGCACTCCAGAGGCAGAGGCAGGCGGATGAATCTCTGTGAGTTCGAGACCAGCCTGGTCTACAAGAGCAAGTTCTAGGGCAGCCTTCAAAGCCACAGAGACCCTTTCTCGAAAAACAAGAAAACAAAAGATTAATAACGAATGTAGTCGATTAAGTAAGTGTCCTTACCTTGACTTACAAGACTAATGTTTATACTTTTGTTTAACAAGATTAAAGTGGATGTTCTTTTGTTTGGTTTTTCAAGACAGGGTTTCTCTGTGTAACAGCCCTAGCTGTCTTGGAACTCGTTCTGTAGATCAGGCTGGCCTCGAACTCACAGAGCTCCACTTGCATGCGCCACCACGACAAGACTTTTCCCCCCACTACGCAGAATTTAAAAGATGGTTTTAAGGAGTGGGCATGGTGGTGCACGCCTTTAAGGCTGGCACTCAAGAGGCAGAGGCAGACGGATTTATGAATTCCGGGCCGGCCTGGTCTACAAAATCAGTTCCATGCCAGCCAGGGCTACATAGTGAGACCTTGACTAAAAATAAATAAAAGATGCTTTTTCAGTCCTGGTTTCGCACTTGAGAAATCCACTATTTTAAGGAGTCACTTCTTCTGTTATTCTTGGCCTTAGACACAAGCAGGGATTAACAGTTGCGACAGGAAACAACTCCTGAGGCGCCGGGCATACCCGCAGGGCATACCCGGAGGACCGGGAGGCCTCCCGGGGAAACTAGCTTTGGTCCCCATCCTCGCGGCCACCTTCGGAGCCCTCATCACCTTCCGCTGCGTGGGAGCACGGCATCAGAGGCCGCTCGTTGCCCTGCGGAACTGCGGCCGCTCGGCTCCGGTCATCAGTGTGTGTCCGCTGTCCCTGCGAGGGAGAGGCCTGCACGGGCCCGGAGTCCGCGACTCCCCGCCTCCCGCTTCAGATCCCGCGACCCCGTGACAGCGGCCCGGCCTTGTCAGGAGCAGCGGGCTAAGGGGCCAATGGCTGCGGCGCGGGCGAGGGGCGTGAGGACGCCTGCACAAACCGCGCACGTCACGGCCAGGCCCCGCCCCGCCCCGCCCCACCGCCCGGGGAGCCCTTGCCCCGCACCGGGCGGGTGAAATTGTTCCGCTGAGGACGACGAGCCTGGTAAGGGGACTGCGACCTGGAGGGACAGGAGGGAGAGCAACGGTGGGACCAAGGCGGTCAGTGGAGCTCCAAATCTTAGGAATAACAAAAGGACAAGTACCTCCGTTTACGATGTCTGAGTGCTCCTGGGGTCGCAGGCTACGTTTCTGTCCGAATTCTGGACAGACACACCCTCCTACCTAAAGTGTTCCTGAAAGTATGGAGCTCGCAGGGACAGAGTGGCATTCCAGTATGTCGCAGACCACTCCTCCCAAACCTGGAACCGAGCTGGTAAACAAGGGTTGCTGAAATTAAGGGTAGATGGCAGCAAGTACGTACGGATCGGATCCCCTTGGCCCAGACTGAAGGGTAGTAGAATTCGCACCTCTTTCCATCTTCCTATCTTCCCTATCCGTAACAACCCCACCCCTAGCATCTCAGCAACCAGCAGCTTCTCCCTTCTCTCCACTTTGACCCTCCTGGCTCGGAGAGGTACCGGGTTTTGAGGAAGACATTTACAGGACAGAGAGCAGAAAAATTATCTCCTCCTGTAGCCCATCCCCTGACACCCTGGCCATTGACTCCTCTCAGTTTGCTGAGTTCACTAGACTAGCATAGGGTGGAGACACTGAATTGGGGTTCAGTTCCCAGATGGGATATTTGTTTTAGAGGGGAGGAGGAAGAGAACTGGAAAGACCTGGGTGGATGTTATTACTTATTTACCCTTTGTATCAGGTCCTCTGGGTAGAGAGGATCCTGAGTTCAAAGAGTTCAAAGAGGCCTGCTGTGTTGCCCAAGGAGTCAGTTAGTGTCAAGGCCTGGCTGTATAGACCCAATGCAGTTTGCTTCTAGGATCTGGGTTCCTGCACCCCGTTAGACTGCTGCTCCCTCTTGTCACTGTTTTCCTCAGTCTCTTAGAAATAGTTATAAGCTGGGGCCTGGGGGTTATAAGCTCAGCAGCAGAGCTCTTGTCTCACATTCTCAAGGCCTTGGGTTCCATACCTAGTATCATTTTTTTAGTTGGCAAACCTGCTTCTGTCCTTAGGCCCCTTGGCCTGGGGCATTGTTCTCTCTAGAAGTCTGTGTACCTTTCCACCCCGTCCCCGCCCGCCTCTTCAGCACAGTCTAGCACTGAAATGCTGCAGGGTTACTCCCAGAACCCACTTGGGCTCTGCATTCTCAGGTCTCCCAAACGTCCCCTGGGAGGGGTCTTCTGGTTTTGAAAGCTGTCACTCTTCCTGTAGGTCGGCCACCATGCTGCTGAGGCTGCGCAGGACTGTGGTCGTGGGACTTCCACAGGCCATCAGGTGGGTTATCCGTTCCCAGCGCTTATCTCCTAGCCGATCTCGTAACTATCTTATCTGGCTGATACTTATCTGGAAGATAAGGCAGTACAGAGATGACCCAGGAGGAAAGAGAGAGCCATATTTCACTGGTCCTACCCATCCGGAAGAAACTCAGCTCCAACCGAAAACCAGTGACTAATGAGAGGCAACCACAGGCCTTTGCCAGTGCTTTCACAGGGCATTTTGTCCTTCCAGAGTCAAGCCAACCCCCTCAAGGCTCTGCATCCCAGCGTACTCCACAAATGATTCGTTTAAACCCCAGCACCCCAGCCTCACCTTTTCTGACGAGAAGTCAAGGACTCGGGGATGGAGAGTCATGGGGACCCTGCTAGGCCTTGGTGCAGTGCTGGCCTATCATGACCATCGTTGCAGGGTAAGCGGGAAAGCAGCTTCCTTGTGGGAACAGAGGGGTCTTACACACTCTTGCCTGCGGTGGTTCTGTGTTCATGCACTGCAGAGATACTATCTGCTCCCTTAGTTTCCCAGTCTAAGACTGTGGATGGGGTCAGAATGACCTAGAGTGATTTAATATTGTCTGTTCCTTCTGCTTTCTCCCTCCCCTGCCTGTAGGCTGCTCAGGAGTCACCACGGATATACACCAAAGAGGACGTGAGGGCCCACAATAGCCCTGAAACTGGAGTCTGGGTAACTCTAGGCTCTGAGGTCTTTGATGTCACCAAATTTGTGGAGCTACATCCAGGGGGACCATCAAAACTGATACTAGCAGCTGGAGGCCCCCTAGAGCCCTTCTGGGCCCTCTATGCTGTTCACAACCAGCCTCATGTACGTGAGTTACTGGCTGAGTATAAGATCGGGGAACTGAACCCTGAAGATGACGCGTCTCCCACCTTGGAGGCCTCTGACCCTTACGCTGATGACCCCGTCCGTCACCCAGCTCTGAAGATCAACAGCCAGCATCCCTTTAATGCAGAGCCTCCTCCTGAGCTGCTAACAGAGAGCTACATCACACCAAACCCCCTTTTCTTCACTCGGAACCATCTGCCTGTACCTAACCTGGACCCAGAAACCTACCGCTTGCATGTAGTAGGGGCACCCGGAGGTCAGTCGCTGTCCCTGTCCTTGGACGATTTGTCTACGTTTCCCAAACATGAGGTCACTGTCACTCTGCAGTGTGCTGGCAACCGGCGCTCTGAGATGAGTGAGGTCAAGGGGGTGAAAGGCCTGGAGTGGCGGACGGGAGCCATCAGCACCGCACGCTGGGCTGGGGCTCGACTCTGTGACGTGTTAGCCCGGGCTGGTCACCGCCTCGGGGAAACTGAGGCCCACGTCTGTTTTGAGGGGCTGGACTCAGACCCCACTGGGACTGCCTACGGGGCATCCATCCCTCTGGCCCGGGCCATGGATCCTGAAGCTGAGGTCCTCCTGGCATATGAAATGAACGGTCAGCCTCTGCCTCGTGACCATGGTTTCCCTGTGCGGGTGGTGGTCCCTGGTGTGGTGGGTGCCCGCCACGTCAAATGGCTGGGCAGAGTGAGTGTGGAGTCTGAGGAAAGTCACAGTCACTGGCAGAGGCGGGACTACAAAGGCTTCTCTCCGTCTGTGGACTGGGACACGGTAGACTTCGATCTAGCTCCGTCCATTCAGGAACTACCTATCCAGTCAGCTGTCACAGAACCCTGTGAGGGGGCAACTGTAGCGGCAGGGGAGGTGACTATCAAGGGCTATGCATGGAGCGGTGGTGGCAGGGCTGTGATTCGAGTGGATGTGTCTATAGATGGTGGACGAACCTGGCTGGAGGCTGAGCTGGAGGGGGAGGAGCAACGTCCCAGGAAGGCCTGGGCGTGGCGGCTATGGCAGCTGAAAGCTCAGGTGCCCGCCGAGCTAAGGGAACTGAACATCATTTGCAAAGCTGTAGACGACAGTTACAATGTGCAGCCTGACACCGTGGCCCCCATCTGGAACCTGCGAGGCGTCCTCAGCAACGCCTGGCACCGTGTCCATGTCCACGTCGTCCCATGAACGCGTGGGAGCGAGAACCACCCAAATTCCTTTCTAGTCCAGGCTTAATCCTCACTGCCCTGGAAAGACATCTCCTCCTCTTCTTGGGTCATAACCCTGTATTCACTGTGTCTTCTTAAGCTGTACCCGGGCACACACACTGCACCCAGGAACCCACTCCCGGGGCCTCAGCCTACCACACACAGGCCTTATTTTACACTGCTTAGAAACTTCAGCCGGACGTGCGTAGAATGTGTAAGAACCATTTTCTACTGCTTATGGGATGCGAGGGGTTTCCCTCTTAGAGCTCCACTTTTTAGAAAAGATATATACCAATAAAAGTGTCCGTTTCAGAGTGTGACTGGGACCTCTTGGGCCTGGACAGTGAGCATTTTGCAGGAGGGAGGCTTGAGTCTAACCCAAAGCTAGTGAGTGGGACGGACGTGCCGTCCCTGGAAAAACCAAGGAGTGGGTCTTCCTTCTCCCACCTACCTGGTTGGCCAGCAGATATACGAAGACAGCAGTGGTTGTTTTTAAACGTTTAGTACCCTCAAACCGTTCCCCCAATTCCCGCTTTCTCGACAGGATTAGCAAATAATGCAAAAGAGGTTGTAAATCAGTATTATCTTGGGGAGGGCAGGAGCAAACCTTGGCACCGGGAGCAGGCGTGCCGGGACACACGGGGCTCCGCGCGCACCTAGTTTGCAAGTTAGATGCAGATGAAGAGATAGAGTTGGCTTAACCTCTGCACGCCAGGGCCGTTTGGACTTAAATCTTTCGGCGCTCGGCTATTCTCCCCTAGCTCCTCTCCTTTTTTTTTTTTTTCCCTCAGCAGTCTCCCCGGCTTGGGGGCGCTCGGTGTTTGGCCCAGTCGCCTGTCGCCTGGTAGTGGGACCGGAAGTTATTCCGGAGGGGGGGACTGGCCGTAGTGGGGGGGCTCCGCGGGGGGGCCGATCCCTCCTCAGGTGAAGCCCCTGATGGAGATGGAGCCGCCACCGCTGGGCGCCCGGATCCCGGCTGGGGCCTGGCTGCCGCCGCCTCAGTGACCCCATCCCCCCCGCGCTGGGGCACCTGGGCCAGAGTGGGGGCCTCCCCGCCCCTCTCCCCCCACCAGACACGGCCCTGCTCCCCCAGCCCCCAACAGCCTGCGCGCGCGCGGAGACGCCTCAGGTGAGCGAGGGGCGGGGCCCGCGCGAGGCGGGGGCGGGGCTTGGTCCCCGGGGCGGGGCTTGAGCTTGGGCGAGAAGCTGGGGAGTTGCAGTCTGGGGGAGGGGCGGGCTGGGTGTGCAGCACCTTGACCAGGGGCCTCAGAATTGGGGAGTGGTGGGAAGACAGGTCAAGGGAGGGCTGGAGACAGGAACTGGCATGTGGGAGGCTCCTGTGTGCGGACTGGCTAGGATAGAACACAGAAAGGGACAGAACGACGGAACAAAGCAAGCGAGGACCAGAAAAGACAAGGGGCTTCATTGAGAATGCTGGAGGAAAAGACCCAGGCCTACCTAGGACTAGCTCCTGGAGGTCGTGTCAGAGTGGGAGGAACGACAGACTGGAGCGCTGTCTGTTCTGCTGTTTGGGTGAGGAGCACAGGGACCCTGAGAAGCAAGGCTGAGAAGGAAAAGAAAATCCGCTACTCAAGAGAGAAACCACAGAGGAAGCCCTATGGTAAACCTCTGGATGGGGGCTACATAAACTTGGGTACCAAAATGCCTTTCTAAGTATTAAAGCCATCCTCAGTGTACCTCCTCATACAGACCCATCTCGGTTTTTTTTATCCTTTACCTGCTAGAGTTGTATTGTTTAGTTTAGTGGCTTGGTTGGTGGGTTAGTTGTTTGGTTGGTGAATGTGTGTGTGTGTGTGTGTGTGTGTGGTGTGTGTGTGTGGTGTATGCCCGCGTTCATGCCAGGGACAGGACAATTTTGGAGTTGATTCTCTCTTTCCATCTTTACGAGGGTTCAGGGATTGAAGTGATATCGCCAGGTTTTCAAGGCAAGTGAACCTTGGTTGGGTTTTTTGAGAAGGGTCTCATGTAACCCAGGCTGGGCCTGAACTATGAAGCTGGTGATTGTAAGCATTTCGGGCTGGATGGGGATGGAACAGGAGTGGGTCAGGTATCCTGGCACTCGGGAGTCACAGAATACTGAGTGTTACACAGCTCAGATGGAAAGGTATCCTGGAGCTCGGGAGCCAAGGACCACCACAGGTTGCAGTAAGCTTGGCAGCTTACAGCCTTGCCTCAGAGAAAGGCTTCTCCGGTGTATCAGTTCCGCTCCAGCAGGTATCAGCTCGGCTCCGGCAGGACAGGGTCTTCCAGCTGGGGATGTTCGCCTAGTGTAGCAGTTTTGCTCTCTCCAGGGGGGGATTTGCTACAGTTCAGCTCTGCTCCTGGAGAGCTCCACGGGGACTCCGCTCTGCCAAGGGAAGGTTTCCTGGGCAAGTGTTACGGGCCTGCTCGCTCTGCTCTGCTCAGGGTCGCCTCTGATCCATCGCTGCCGCAAAAGAAGATCTTCACCCAAAGCTCATTGAAGGGGTATATTGGAAGGGAAGAGTCCAGGAGAGTGGCTGCCCTCTGCCAGAGTAGCAGAGGACAGCCGGGTAGCAGGAAGAGGAGACACAAGCTGAACATACACAGGGTTTATATAGGGGTTCTTGGGGGCGGGGAAGTTTTTCCAGGGTAGGGATTGGTCCGATTTCAGTGCTGAGCTCAGATTGGCTAGAGCTCTGCTCGAGGATTGGTTACTTTTCTGCACAGGATTAAGGTCAGATTTGGCTCTGGTTTCAGGGCCAAAGTATGTTTCTTTTCTTTTCTTTTTTTTTTTTTTTTTTTTTTTTTTGGTTTTTCGAGACAGGGTTTCTCTGTGGCTTTGGAGGCTGTCCTGGAACTCACTTGGTAGTCCAGGCTGGTCTCGAACTCACAGAGATCCGCCTGCCTCTGCCTCCCGAGTGCTGGGATTAAAGGCGTGCGCCACCAACGCCCGGCTCAAAGTATGTTTCTTTCTCTGGTCCTTTTTAGCCGTTTGGCTCCAATTTTAGGGCCAGGGTGCATTTTTTTCACTGATTCTGATTCCAGGGACAAAGTGTGTTATTTTGGCACTGGTTTCAGAGTCAGGGTACTTTTCTTTAGTTCTGGTTGCAGGGCCAAAGTGTGTTTCTTTGGCTCTGCTCAGGGTGTGTTTCTTTGACTGTCCCCTTTTCCCTACAGCGATGACCTGTAACTCTGAACTTGTGATGAGTCTCCTGCCTTGGCCTTCTAAATGCTGGGACTGCCCTCACTGAGTTCTCCTCCAGTTTCTCTGTGGGTTTTCGTCTATTTGGTTGGTTGGTTGGTTTATTTGAGACAGGGTCTTACTGTGTGACCCTCACTGGCCTGAAACTTGCTCTGTAGACCAGGCTGGTCTTAAACTCACAGAGATCCACCTGCCTCCACTTCCCGAGTGCTGGATTAAAGGCGTGCACCACCATGCTCTACTGTTTGTTTTTAGGCCAGGATCTCATGTTTTCTAGGCTGGCTTCAAATTTGCTATACCTAAGCATGACTTTGAACTTCTGAACCTTATGCCTCCAGTCTCCCAAGTGTTGGGATGGGATTATAGGCCTTCACTATGTGTGTGTTATTTAAACCATGATCAGCCCTTTCTTGGGATAAGTGGGATGTTCAATGGAATGTGAACTTTTTTATATGAGCTATTTCAGAAGCAAGGTACCACATTTGCTCATCCAAGGTTGAGAATCTACTAACTGACACCAGGAAGATTTCTTTTCCTTTTTCTTTTCTTCTTTTGGTGTTTCCAGGCAGGGTTTCTCTGTGTAGCTTTGTAGACCAGGCTGACCTTGAATTCACAGAGATCCACCTGCCTCTGCCTCCTGAGTACTGGGACTAAGGGCGTGTGCCACCCCCGCCCAGTTACCAGAAGATTTGGTGTGTCACCAACTAAAACGTGTAAAAGCTTTGAGACCTTCTTTCACCACATTCCTTTTTCTCGTGACGAAACTGTCCGCTGTTTTGATGGTCAGTGGTGAGGACTGAGACACTACACTGTTGCCCACAGCAGCCTGGACAGTTCCTTTCATCTTTGGGGCCTCACACTCGGGAAAACCTTTTTTTGGTTTCCAGAAAAAAAGAATTTCCAGTGAGCCAGTAGGAAGAAAATTGTTGGCTGACAAGATGGCTTGGTGGGTGAAAGGTACCTATCACCAAGCTTTTTTATGTTTGTGCTTGGGGGTTTTGGGGTTTTTGTGTGTGTGTGTGTGTGTGTGTGTGTGTGTGTGTGTGTGTGTGTGTGTGTGTGTTTTAGATAGGATTTCTCGGGCTGAAGAGATGGCTCAGAGGTTAAGAGCAGTGACTGCCTTTCCAGTGGTCCTGAGTTCAATTCCCAGCAACCACATGGTGGCTCACAACCATCTATAATTCAGTCTGGTGCCCTCTTCTGGTATGTAGGCAGAACACTGTATATGTAATAAATAAGTAAATAGATTAAAAAAAAAAAGATAGGGTTTCTCTGTGTAGCCCTGGCTGCACTGGAACTTGCTCTGTAGACCAGGCTAACCTCAGACCCAGAGCTCCACCTGCCTCTGTCTCCCCAGTGCTGGGATCTAAGGCATACACCACCACCAAGCTTTAATGACCTAGATTGAGTTCAGTCCCCAGGACTCACAGGGTGGAAGGTAGAATCAACCCTGAAAGCTGTCCTCTAATCTCCAAATACATGCTGTGACATGCACAAAGTGTTTGCCTTGTAAGTCTGAGGACCTGGGTTTTAATCTCTAGCATCCATGTAAAAGCCACAACAAACATCTGTAATCTCACTGGGGGGAGGGAGCACAGACCAGAGACAGGTGGATTCGTAGATTAATTAGCCAGCCAGCCAGCCTAAACTGTTAATAACCTCCAAGTTAAATGAGAGGCCCTGTCTCCAAACATAAGGGGGGAAACTGGAGAGATGGTTCAGTGGTTAAGAGCCCGTGCTACTCTTCTAGAAACATGGGTTAAATTCTTAGCACTTGCATGGTGGCTTGTAACAAGCTGTAACTCCAATTCCAGGGGATCTGACACCTCACTCAGACATACTTGCAAGCTAACATGAATGCATGTGAAATAAATTTAAAACATTAAAAACAAAAACCATAATCCCAGCACTTGGGAGGAAGAGGCAGGCAGATCTCTGTGAGTTCAAGGCCAGCCTGGTCTACAAGTGCAAGTTCCAGGACAGCCTCCAAAGCCACAGAGAAACCTTGAATCAACCCCCCCCAAAAAAAACAAACAAAAAAATAAGCAAAATAGAGAGATAGTGATCAAGAGAGACAACCAAAGTCAACTTTTGGTCCTACATGAACATGGGTTTCTATATGTGTGCCTGCACATACATGTGCACATACACACATGTGCAAAACACCCATAGTTTTAACTATTTTTAATTTTTATTTACATTTTCTATTTTGTTTCATGTGTGAGTATTTTTGTCTGCATGTATGTGTGTACCACCTGCATGCCTGGCACCTGTGGGGATCAAAAGAGGGTGTCAGATCCCCTGGAACTAGAGCTACAAATGGTTGTGAGCCACAGTGTAGGTGCTAGGAATCAAACCTCTAAGATTAGCAAGTGCTATTAATCCCCAAGCCACCTCTCCCCCTGGTGTGCTCTCCTGCCCCACCCCTCTCTGATACGTGAAGGGGACAATAGGGCACTTTGGATGGGGTCCTACTCTGATAAATTAAGACAGGAGCCTGGCCGGGCGTTGGTGGCGCACGCCTTTAATCCCAGCACTCGGGAGGCAGAGGCAGGCGGATCTCTGTGAGTTCGAGGCCAGCCTGGTCTACAAAGTGAGTTCCAGGACAGCTTCCAAAGCCACAGAGAAACCCTGTCTCGAAAAACCAAAAAAAAAAAAAAAAAAAAAGACAGGAGCCTTAGGATTCCTTAAGGGGTTTAGGACATGTCTTACTGTAAAGGCAGTTTCTGGTGAGAGTCATAGCAAACTGTAATTTTTATAACTGGAAAAGGAGAAAAACCTTAAGAAAATGTTAACTGTGCTAAAATTTGTGATACTTGGCCGATGAGAGTCTTCAACCAGATATTGGGATGAGAGGCTCCTTTCCTTCCTCATGTCTCCATAATCTTTCTTGTCTTACATCCTGTCCTTCTGCTAGCCCTCATACATCCAATAAATCCTGCTGTCCATCTTCCCTCATCCCTCAAAGCACCTGTGGTAGGGTTGGTATGTTTCTGATCTGCTTCCTGTCAGCTCTGGGGCTTTTCATCCACATGACTAAGCATATGGCCCCTGAGGCCTGTTTTTCTCCCTTTACTGATGTTACTCACTTTGCCTGAGACATGTTTATTTCCTAAGGAAGCATGAAAAACAGGTTTCATTCTTTTTTTTTTTTTTTTTTGTTTTTTGAGGCAGACAGGGTTTCTCTGTGTAGCTTTGGAACGTGTGTTGTAGAATTAGCTCTTGTAGACCAGGCTGGTCTTGAAGTCACAGAGATCCTCCTGCCTCTGCCTCCCAAGTGCTGTAAATTAAAGACATGTGCCACCAACACCCCGACCGAAAAACAGGTTTCTAACTACTTGAAATATTTCCATTTAAGTTAACTCAAATTCTGGGGACAAGGCAAGTTGAAAGATCAAATGAGCTGGGTGGTGGTGGCCCACACATTTAATCCCAGCAGAGGCAGACGATCTCCAAATCCAAGGCCAGCCTGGTCTCCAGAGTGAGTTCCAGGACAGCCAAGGCTACACAGAGAAACCCTGTTTCAAACCTCCCCACACCCAAAAAAGGTCATATGAAACAAAGTTTAAAAACAATGTCTTAGGGGGTTGGAGAGATGGCTCAGTTGGTTAAGAACGCTGGCAATTCTTCTAGAGGACCCAGGTTCAGTACCCAGCACCCACAGGGCAGCTCACAACTGTCTGTAACTCCAGTTCCAGGAGATCCGACACTTTCACACAGACATGCATGTAGACAAGACACTAATAAAATGAATAAATAAATTTTAAAAACAATGTTTATAAGTGTGTATAAAACGCTCAGCTAAGCCAGGCGTTGGTGGCGCATGCCTTTAATCCCAGCACTCGGGAGGCAGAGGCAGACGGATCTCTGTGAGTTCGAGGCCAGCCTGGTCTACAGAGCGAGTTTCAGGACAGCCTCCAAAACAATACAGAGAAACCCTGTCTCGAAAAACCAAAAAAAACAAAAAACGCTCAGCTAGTGATCCCTCACCTCTTCCTTGGTGGAGTACAGGACACTAGCTTCCCAACAGCCTGAAGCCAGAGAATCCAGAGAGCCCCTTAGTTTGTAAAACTAGTAAGTAGGATGGGCCCCTCAGATAAAAATAGTATTAGAAGAAACTGACTTTATCACTGGGGGGGGGGAGCTTCTTCAGTGTACTCAGAGCTATCTTTGTCTGAGCAGCTTCAGAATTTTATCTTGTCCCAGTCAACAGACATTGGTGCCACCAACACACTGACACCCCAGTGTGGTGAGTTCAAGGGCAGCTTCTAAGCAACTCCTTTCACCTCAGGAGATTAAAAGCCATGCATATTCCAAGACATGACTTTTTTTTTAAATAGTCACTTTTGAAACTGAAAATGATCTCTTTCAGGTATTTGAAAGTATGCAAAGGTCTTGACCGGAATAGGGTTGCAAAAAATTGGGAGATACAGAAAGTACTGTCTTTGGTGACAATGTTGGACAGAAGTCCCAATACATGGTAGTCCAAAGAGTTCACTGTTGTTGCTTTTGCAACTGAATTTTTCTTTTCATTTCCTCTTAGTTTGAAATCTGCAGCTTATACTTTCTCTTCGGCATGGGAGTAACTTATCCCACGATTTACTGATGCACCCCCCATCTCCCATCCATGGTCCACAAAAGAACTCTCTTCTCTAAAACTGACACACACCTTATTTCCCCCTAGCTTGACTCCCTCTTCACACACAATGCACGCCTGCTAGCGAAGGATGCTAAAGAAGGGTTAGCCATGGTGGGTCCAGAGCAAAGGATGCTAAAGAAGGGGTTAGCCATGGTGGGTCCAGAGCATCTAGCCTCATTTCACTTATAGGAGCAACAAGGACCGTGGGGCCCCGTGGATGCAGACGGCGCTGTGGCAGAGGCAGGGGGAGCTCCCTTTCTTTGTTGGTCTCAAGATCCTGCTGGCTGGAGAAGGCTTTGAGTTCCCGGCTGTTGATTTGCCCCTTCTTCTCAGAATCATCATAGACTTTGTCCTGGAAACAGAGAAACAGGGCCAAAGTTGGTCAGACAGAAACATCTAAGAACTTGTAAAGTTGACGTGAAGCTGGTAGGCACTAGTCAGCACACAGCCTCATACTGGACTAGGGCTGTTTTTAACCATAAAAGGTCCAGAGAGCACCTATTTGGTATTGTTCTCCAGCCCACAGTTTCTGAAAAGACCCAAGACTAAGAGGATTATTCTTTGTAATTCTGGTGCTTCCAGTTCAAGGACTTAAGTCCCTGTTCACAGACCCAAAACCATTCATGGGTGAAGTATGAAACTGAATGTACAAGACTGAAGTTCCTATCTCCAGCACCCACAAATTAGCCAGGAGTGGTGGCTCACCTGTAATCCCAGCACACAACAGAATGGGAGCTCCAGGACAAGCTGACTCGCTACATTAGCTGAATTAGAGAGGTCTGGGTTCGACTGAGAGACCCTGGCTGTCAGTGAAGAAAGAAAGATGCCCAGCATCAATCTCTGGGCTCCACATGTGCTCACACGCATGTGCACCACAAGAATATGAGTATGCATATGTTCACTCATACTGAGAAACAGAAAACAGGGTTCCCCGACTTTCCAGTGGGGGCAAGATTAAATAAACCGCAGGGCAGAAACGGCTGCTCATATCTCCGGTTCTATTTCTGCTACTTGTTAACCAGATAAGTGGCTTTTGGCTTGGTTCGGTCCCCGAAAGATTAGAGATCAACTTTCAACTCCATTCCATCTCTAAGCTCTAAGGGCCTCTGTCCTAGGCCTGGTTCAGGAAATAAAGAGGCTTACCAAAGTGGCTTACCACAAGCAAGGATCTTTGTTACCCATGGAGCCTGGAAATATCTTTCCGGCCCAAGCAACAGTGAGCTCTTTGGACCAGTCATGTATCAGGGACTCCTGGCCAGAATCGACACCAAAGAATGTTTTCCACATTTTCAGAGTTTTGCCACCCTGCTCCAATCAAGACTTCTCTGTGGGGCTGGAGAAATGGCTTACTGGTTAAGGGCACTGACAGCTCTTCCAGAGGACCCAGGTTTGATTCCCAGCACCCACATGACAGCTCAAAGCTGTCTGTAACTCCTGTTCCAGGGGATCTGATGCCTTAACGCAGATATACCTGCAGCCAAAGCACCAATGCATATAAAATAAAATAAAAAAGACTTCTCTGTTTCCAAGCGCCTATTTAGGGAATCTTTGACTTCAAACCTGACTGTTCTGAAGTTCAAATTAACACCAGCACAGTAGCACACAACTATAATCCATCCAATACGAAGGGGCTGAAGCAGGAGAATTGCTGTGACTTTTCAGTACAGTGTAGGCTGTACAGTCCGTCCATATCAAGAGTCTGTTGGGTAGATGAGATGACTCAGCAGGTAAAGACACTCACTTCCAAACCTCACGACTTGAGTTCTGTCCTGGAACCCACATGGTGGAATGAGAGGGCCAACTCCCTCCACACATCTCATACACATCCCCAAAAATAAAAATAAAAATTGATTTAGGGACTAGAGAGATGGTTCTGTGGTTAACAGCACAAGCTGCTCCTCCAAAGGATCTGGGCTCAGTTCCCACCCCAAGGGAACCTGACACCCTCTTCTGCCCTCCTCAGGCACCAGACACACATGCGGTGCGCAGACACACATGTAGGCAAACCCCCTGTACACACAGAATCATAACTGAAAAATCTGGGAAGGGCTCTGTCAGGGGGACCAGCAAGATGTCCCAGCACGTAGAAGTGCTTGCCACTAACCCTGTCATCCTGAGTTCGACCTTGGAGCCTACATGGTAGAAGCAGAAAACTGACTCTTAGGAGGGGTCCTACAACATCCCCACTTAGGCTGTGGCACGAATGCCCATGCACATATACACAAAACAAGACACAAGTTTTTAAATAAAATAAAGATGAAGGATTTGAAGATTGTTTCAGGCCTGGAGAGATGGCTCAGCAGTTCAGGTCTCTTTCCGCTCTCCCGGAGGACCTGGGTCCAGTCCCAGCACCCGTGACAAGGAGCTAAGAGTCACCTGTCACTCCAGATGCAGGCGGATATAACACCTCTGGTCTTAGGCACTGACACTCACGCACATGTATTTTTTTCTGAATTTCATGTATGGGGAGGGCAGTGTGTGCACATGAGTGCTGGTGTATGTGGAAGCCAGAGGAGTGTGTCGGATTTCCTGGAGCTGGAGTTACAGGTGGTTGTGATCTGACATGGTGCAGGGAAGTCCGGTTTCTGCTTAGTCATCTCTCCAGCCCCTTATACATATAATTTAAAATAATAAAGTGCTAATTTAAAATTTTTATTTTATGCGTATGGGCGTTTCAACCTGCATGTGTGTCTGCATGGTGTGTGCCTGCAGTGCCTGGAGAATCCAAACGAGGGCGCAGATCCCCTGGAATGGGGGCCACAGACAGTTGTGAGCTACCATGTGGGTGCTTGGAATTGAACCATCAGTGGAAGAACCATCCGTGCTCTTAACCACTGAGCCATCTCTCTGGTCCCTAAAATAATAAATATCCTCAAGAAACTTATTTGGGAGCCGGGCGTTGGTGGCGCACGCCTTTAATCCCAGCACTCGGGAGGCAGAGGCAGGCGGATCTCTGTGAGTTCGAGGCCAGCCTGGTCTATAAGAGCGAGTTCCAGGACAGCCTCCAAAGCCACAGAGAAACCCTGTCTCGAAAAAACCAAAAAAAAAAAAAAAAAAAAGAATTAATAAGTCTCAGGGCTGGAGAGATGGCTCAGCAGGTAAGAGCATGGGCTGTTCTAGAGGACTTGGGTTCAATTCCCAGCACCCACATGGTAGCTCACAACTGCCTGTAACTTCTGTTCCAGGGGATCCAACACGCTCACACAGATAAAACACCAATGAACATAAAATACAAATAAACAAATTAAAAAAAAGAAGAAAAAGTCTCGCATTGTGCTCCCCTCCTCTGCTTTCTCCAAGCATGCCGCTGAGCAGTGACCTTAAAGAGTTGTTCCACAAACACACACAGGGCTTGGACACTCGGGTGCTTGTCCACAGTCTCAGAACGTGCGGTCTCCTGTGCCCTGTGTCCTGTGATTTAAAGTAATTAGTTTGGTCTTTTTCCTTTGTCTCTTAAATCCTGAAATGGGATATGGATGGGGGTTACAGTGGGGAGAATCCTGTCCTTCTGATAAACCTGAGCTTGCACTCTCTCCCTCCCTCTCTCTCTCTCTCCTCTCCCCTCCCCCCCCGCCCCTGTAGTCTTCATGGGGAGCACTGGGAAGCAGAAAGTAAGAGAAAAGATGCGGCCATCTGAGCTCTAAGAGGAGACAATGAAGTCCCTGTCCTGTGCAGTGTTTTCACCCTTTACGTCTTTTTTTTTTTTTTTCCGAGATAGGCTTTCTCTGTATTGTTTTGGAGGCTGTCCTGGAACTCACTCTGTAGACCAGGCTAGCCTCGAACTCACAGAGATCCGCCTGCCTCTGCCTCCCGAGTGCTGGGACTAAAGGCGTGCACCACCAACGCCCGGCCACCCTTTACTTCTTAAAGACTGGCCATTCCTGGAATAACCTGGATCCTCCATCTGACCTCCTTTATCTGGTGTATACATAAACATGAACATACCAGTAAGAGCCGGTTGGAGCTGACTTTGCTCACAGCTTCCGCATAGCTTTGCTCATGTGTCATGCTGTTTGGGGAGGCACTCACAGGAGGGATAATCCCGTGGGTCTAGTCTATACTCGTGGTTCCTCAATTGCTCACACCAAGACTTTGGAACCTGCGTTTGAACTTGTTGAGAACTACTGAGCTTCATCTCAAACTCAGGTCCTAAGGGGAACCAGGGAGATGTCCCACTTCTCCCCGCGCCATTTGGAACCATAAGCACGGCGTGGCGCCACGCCACTGTCCTGCCACCACCACCCTCCCTGCCGCTTGCAATCCGTTCGACCATAAGGAGTGTGCTTTATATCCCCAAAGTTTGCATGTCGTTCCTTTAAACTGGGTTCTCTGGCAGATTTGAATGCTTTTGCTTGATGGAGATAACCATACTATTTCAGCCTATTAAAGCTAGAAGGACATACCCACCTGTAAAATCCCAGGATTTGGAAATGAGTTTGAGGTCAGCCTTGGCTGCATAGTGAGTTCTGGGACAGTGTTGTCTATAAAGTGAGACCTCTGTACACAAACAAACATAATAAATAAATAAACAAGCAAATAAAATAGAGCACAGTGACACATGGCCTGTAATGTCGGCATTTGGGAGGTGAGGATGATCAGGACCCCAAGATCGTCTTTAGTCACATGGCAGGCCAGAGGCCAACCCGGGGAATACAAAACCTGGTCTCAAAATTTTAACATAAGAAGCCAGGCGTTGGTGGCGCACGCCTTTAATCCCAGCACTCGGGAGGCAGAGGCAGGCGGATCTCTGTGAGTTCCAGGCCAGCCTGGACTACTAAGCGAGTTCCAGGACAGCCTCCAAAGCCACAGAGAAACCCTGTCTCGAAAAACCAAAAAAAAAAAAAAAAAAAAAAAAACCAAAAAATTTAACATAAGAATACTAAAAAGGTTCTGGAGAGATGGTTCAGAGATTAGGAACGTTGGCTGCTCTTCCAGAGGTCCCAAGTTCAGTTCCCAGCAACCACATGATGGTTCACAACCATCTGTAATGAGATTTGATGCCCTCTTCTGACCTGTGATAGAACACTGTACATAATAAATAAATCTATAGAAAACAAAACACTGGGCAGTGGTGGTGCACACCTTTAATTCCCTTGAGAGGCAGAGGCAAGTGGATCTCTGTGAGTTCAAGACCAGCCTGTTCTACAAAAGCTAGTTCCAGAACAGGCTCCAAAGCTACACAGAGAAACCCTGTCTCAAAAAACAAAACAAAAACAAAAATGACGAAGAAGGAGGAGGAGGAAGGAAGGAGAGAGAGAGAGAGAGAGAGCCCTAAAACACCAAAGAATAATCCCAGCACTCTGGGAGGCAGGAGGATCTCTGAGTTCCAGGCCAGCCTGGTCTGCAGAGTGAGTCCCAGGACAGTCAGGGCTACACAAAAACCCTGTCTTGAAAAACAAACAGCATCAACAAAAATGTCAGTTTATTTATTACATGGAGAAAATTTTGCTTTCTCACACATTTTTTCCAAATAATTAGGGCCATTGAGTGTTTGGGGAGACATAGGGGTGGTAGAATGGACCTTGGAGGTTGGAGCTGCACTGACCTCACTGTCCCTTGTCAAGGAGTCACCAGGGAGTTCTCTCTGAAAAGGATGCCACTTTCAGCCATTCCTTGAAGAGATAATAGCCTGTGGGAGAAAGCCGGCGCCGTGGAGGACTCTGGTTATGCTGGCAAGGGGAGAGGGCTGGTGAGATACCTGAGTGGGTAAAGACACTACAGCCGAAGCTTTGACCCCTGAGACCCACACAGTGGAAAGAGAACCAGCTCTACAGGTTATCTCTGACCCACATAGGCCTGCTGTGGCCGCGCTCTCTCTGCTCTCTCTCTTTCTGTCTCTGTCTCTGTCTCTCTGTCTCTCCCCCTCCCTCCCTTCCTTCCTCCCTCCCTCCCTGCCTCCCCCCTCTCTCTGTCTCTCTGTCTCTGTCTCTGTCTCTCTCTCTCCCCTTCCCCCTCTCTCTCTGTCTCTGTCTCTCTCTCTCTCACACACACACACACACACTCACACACACACTCACACACACACACACACACACACACACACACGCACAAATAATTTAAATAGATAATAAAACGGGGAAGATGGGTGGGGGGTGACTGCCTGGCATGGGTAAAGACCTGCCTTCAGTCTCTCGCTGGTGGTCTGGGGAGTGTCCTCGCTTTCACCCAGGATCACGGCTGATTTCCATCTCTTATAGAGGTGCTCCCTTCTTAGTGGGGAGGCGGGGAGAGAGTGGCTGTTTCTAGCTGCTCTGATTTCAGCCCACTGAGCTGAGTTGACAATGTACAGCAGGAGTCTCTCTCCATCACTGTATGGCCATTATGCTTTTGCTTTTGTTTTGAATCAGGGTCCCGCTATGTAGCACAGGCTGACCCCCAGACTCAGCTTTTTTTTTTTTTTTTTTTGGTTTTTCGAGACAGGGTTTCTCTGTGGCTTTGGAGGCTGTCCTGGAACTCGCTTGGTAGTCCAGGCTGGTCTCGAACTCACAGAGATCCGCCTGCCTCTGCCTCCCAAGTGCTGGGATTAAAGGGGTGCGCCACCAACGCCCGGCTGACCCCCAGACTCATGGCAGTCCTCTTGTCTCAACCTTTCAAAAACTGGGATTTCAGGGGTGTGCCATCGAGTGTATGTGTGTGTGTGTGTAGGCAAGGTCTTGCTTTGTAGTCCTAGTTATTACTATATAGCCCAGGCTGACCTAGACCCATGGTAATACTCTTGCCTCGGTCTCTCCCAAGTGATGGGATCACAGGTGTGTGGCCCAATGTATTCATGTTGCTTTAAACCGCTTTCCTTCCTGTCTGAGGTCTTTGGTCCAAGTTCATACTGGATTGCTAACTTCTTTCTCCAAATAGTACCCAGCCGGGTGTCTCTAGTAGGCTCTGCCTAAGTTGACCCAGTTTCTCTAAGGAGACAGAGCTGCCTGCCTGCGCAGGTAGGGGAGGAGGTGCCTGGAGGAGTGGCGAGCAGGAATACTGAGACTTGTGCTGTGGGAAGATTTGGACAGACTAAAGTCCATCTGCTGATTTGCTCCTAGCTTTCAGGAAAACCGCTGACTGTCGGGCAGTGGTGGTGCACACCTCAATCCTAGCATTTGAGAGGCAGAGGCAGGCGGGTCTCTGAGTTCGAAGCCAGTCTGGAAGGACAGCCAGGGCCACACAGGAAACCTTATCTGGAAAAAGAAGGAAGGAAGGAAGGAAAGAAAACAAATAACAGTACAGCTGGCTATAGACCACCCTCACTTCCGGATTACCATCTCAGCATTTGGACCAGTTGGAGGCAGATGAGTACCAACTTTGCCCAAAATGTGTCACACAGCACGAGCTCAGAGCCATTAAGAACAAGGAGACTCAGTTTACCACTAGGACACAATTTAGTCAAAGGATGCTTATGACTAAGTGGGAGACTCTGTGTTCAGTTCTCCGCGCTGCACAAACCTGGGTGTGGCGGCACATGCCTGTCATCCCAGGGCTTGGGAGGCAGGGGCAGATCGTTCTCAACCACATAGCAGATTCGAGAGCAGCCTGAAGAGAGGAAAGGGGAAGGAAGGGACCAGGCATGGTGATTGTACTTAGACATCTGCAATGTCCGCCCTGGGAAGGTGGGAACAGGTGGATTCCTCAGGCTTGCTGGCCAGCTGACTTAGTTCACTTGGCAAGTTCCGGGCCGGTGAGAGACCCTGTCTGAACCACAGGAGGATGATTGACACCTGAGATTGTCCTCTGGCCTCTGTATACAACAGCACACACACACACACACACACACACACACACACACACACACACACACACACACTCCCAAAAGGAAACACTCCTCAGATCTTTCTGGAAACTGGGCCATTTTGAAAAGGATCCAAGAATAAGCCACCATTCCTGAGACAGCTCTTCAACCTAAGAACTAGCTCAACTTGTTCTGCCTCTTAAAAAGAGACCCCTCGTGCCGGGCGTTGGTGGCGCACGCCTTTAATCCCAGCACTCGGGAGGCAGAGGCAGGTGGATCTCTGTGAGTTCCAGGCCAGCCTGGACTACTAGAGTGAGTTCCAGGACAGACTCCAAAGCAACACAGAGAAACCCTGTCTCAAAAAATCAAAAAAAAAGAGACCCCTCTTTTTAAGGGTCACCCTAAAGAAACATTTTTTTATGTTTTACTTAATTGTTAATTTACTTATTATTTTGCTTTGCTTTCTCTTACATTGTTTGAGACGAGGTCTCCTGGAGCCCAGGGTGGCCTTAAACTCAGCTTTGTTTCTGGGAATGACGTTAAGCTTCTGCTCTGCCTGCCTCCATCCGCTGAATGCTAGAGTGACGGGTGAGCCGCTATGCCAGGAACCAAACTCAAGGCTCTGTGCATGCTGGGAGGCTGGCACTGCATCAGCTTCACCTACAGCCCCAGCGCGAGCCCCGCTTTTGAAAGGAAGCAACGCGGCGCTGTAAAGGAAAGGGCGCGCCTCAGGGACAGGCAAGGTGTCTCGGGAGCTAGGAGCTCGCTCCACTCCTGCCGAGGGCCCCGCACCTGCAGGGGGTGGCACAGAATTGTTTTTGTTGCTGTTTTCCTTTTTGTTTGTTATTTGTTTTTCTTTTTTTTTTTGTTTTTTTGTTTTTTTGTTTTTCGAGACAGGGTTTCTCTGTGGCTTTGGAGGCTGTCCTGGAACTTGCTCTGTAGACCAGGCTGGCCTCGAACTCACAGAGATCCGCCTGCCTCTGCCTCCCGAGTGCTGGGATTAAAGGCGTGCGCCACCGCCCGGCTGTTATTTGTTTTTCAAGACAAGTTTTTCTGTGTAGCTCCGGCTGTCCTGCAACTCCCTCTGTAGACCAGGTTGATCTCGAACTCACAGAGATCCACTTGTCTCCGCCTCCTGAGTGCTGGGACTAAAGGTGTGTGTCAACACTGCCCGGCACAGAATTGTTTGTAACTCCAGTTCCAGGAGAATTCGATGTTCCTAGCCTCTAAGGGCGCCTGCACTCACATGCACCCATGCGCACACGCACACAGTCAAGCACACTTTAAAAATACATCTTTAGCCAGGCGGTGATGGCCACGCCTTTAATCCCAGCACTTAGTAGGCAGAGGCAGGCAGATTTATGTGAGTTCTAGACCAGCCTGGTCTACAAGAGCTAGTTCCAGGTCAGCTTCCAAAGTCACAGAGAAAAACCAATAAAGAAATAAATAAAGAAATAAAATGAATGTTTAAAGGAAGAGCATACCTCCGAGAAGCAGGAAAACTATGTTCTGATTCTGGTTTTAGTGGTGAACAGCCTTGTGACCACTAAAACTGCTTTAAGCCTCAGTTTTTCCCAACGGAAAATGGGAAAACCCTTTCCCTTCTGTATGGGACGGCGGGGTGAGGGGGTGGGGGTGGGGATGACATTTGAGGGAATTCATGCATGACACTCTGAGCTTTGTAGTTGTTTTGGAAAAAAGTCAAAAAAGTCGCAAAGGCCATTTGTGGAGCTGATGATTTCTGAATACTGCCTGGCCTCCTTTGTCTTGGGATCTCTGCCCACCTCGAGATTTGTGGCTAGTTGGAAAGGGTCTAAGTTATCTGACCGTGCACACTCGGGCTCTTCTAATCATGGCCCCCAAGGGAAACTTTAAGCAACCACTTACAATCTCGGCTGGTTGGAACTGGAAATGCAGCTCAGAGCTGTGGCTTGTTCTTAAATCTGGTTCCAAAGCTCAGTCCATCCCAGGAGGTCAAGACAAGAGGAGTTGAAAAAAATCTCAGGATTGTTCCCACACACCCAGGATTCCTAAGGTTAATGCTAAGAATGTCTGATGAGATCAAAGGGAGAATGCTTTGCAAGAGTGAGCACAAGCCTGCATTCCGGCTTTCTCGTGAGCTTGGCTCCACATAAGATCTAGGCAGCAAAGCAGACCCTTCTCCCCGTGAGCCGTTCCCTTAAGAGAGCTTTGCAGACGCGCCACTCTGTCTGCTGAAGTGGACACCTTCAAAGGGTCCAGGACTCCTGGTGGCATCTCAAGTTGTTTCCTAGGTTCACTCTTGTCCCTGCAGATCTGCCCCTGGGGCATTTATTTCTATCAGGAGAGGCAAAGGCACATAGATTTTTCTTAAAGATGTATTTATTTCATTTTATGTGTATGTACGCTCACCTGTATGTAAAGTGACCATGTGTGTGCAGTGCCTCTGGAGTCCCAAGGAGGACATCTGGTTTTTCTTCAGAGATTTTATTTTTACTCTGTGTATGAGAGTGTTTGCCTGGGTGAATGTCTGTGCACCATGTGTGTGCCATTCCCATGGAAGCTGTAAGAGAGTCCCGGATCTGTGGGACTAGACTTACAGTTTTGAGCAGCTATACAGGCACTGGGGATTAAACCCAGGCAGGACCTCTGGAAGAGCAGCCAGTGCTCTTAATCACAGAGCCATCACTCCAGCTCCAAGAGTTTCCCTTGCTGTCCTGGAATTCCGTCTGTAGACCAGTCCTGGAACTCACAGAGAGCCACCTGCCTCTGTCTCCAGAGTGCTGGGATTAAAGGCGTGTGCCACCAAGGCCAGGTGCGCTCTCCTCTCTCTCTCTCTCTCTCTCTCTCTCTCTCTCTCTCTCTCTCTCTCTCTCTCTCTCACACACACATACACAGGACACAGGGTCTTACTGTCTTACTATGTAGCTCTGGCTAGCCTAGAACTAGATTTCATAGGCCAGTCTGGCCTTGAACTGATAGGAGATCCATTTCCCTCTGCTTCCTAAATGCTGGTTTATCACCATGTCTGGCTCTAAAATAGATTTTTTTTTCTTGTCCTTCTCCCAAGGAATCTGTTGCAGTAATATCACTTTAATAGTTTAATTCTCTGCTGTTTGATTTCCTATAAATAGACTAGCATGCGTTTATTTTTATTATTTATTTATTTATTTATTTATTTATGTTTTGTTGTTTTTCGAGACAGGGTTTCTCTGTAGCTTTGGAGGCTGTACTGCAACTAACTCTGTAGACCAGGCTGGCCTGGAACTCACAGAGATCCGCCTGTCTCTGCCTCCCAAGTGCTGGGACGCCACCACTGCCTGGGTTTTTTTGTTTTTGTTTTTTGGGTTTTTTTTTTTCTACTAACCTGCATTTTAAAATTCTCTCTTGCCAGGTGGTGGTGACCCACACCTTTAATCCAGCACTCAGGAGGCAAAAGCAGACAGATCTCTATGAGTTTGAGGCCAGCCTGGCCTTCGTCGTGAGTTCTAGGGTAGTCAGGGCTACACAGAGAAAAAGAACCAAACCCAACAAACAAACAAAAAACCCAACTCTGTCCTTCTTAATTATTTATTTTTTGAGACAGGAGTTCACATAGCCCAGGCTGGCCTCAAACTCACTGTATAGCTGAGGCTAGACTTGAACCCCTGATCCTTCTGCTTCCACTTCCTAAGTGTTCACAGGTGAATGCACTTGTTTCTTTCTTTAACATAAACATAGCAGGGCTGGAGCGATGGTTCAGATGTTAAGAGCAATCACTGTGTTGTAAAGGACCATGTTTCAGTTCCCAAAACCCACAGGGTAGCTCACAAACTCCCGTTTCAGGTGATACAGTGCCCTCTTCTGGCCTTTTCAGACACTGCACTCATGTGGTGCAAATAAATACATCCTGGCATAACACTCATGCACATAAAATAAAGTTTAAATATCGTTTTAAAAATTAAAAAGAGGCTATGAGGGGGCTGGAGAGATGGCTCAGAGGTTAAGAGCACTGACTGCTCTTCCAGAGGTCCTGATTTCAATTCCCAGCAACCACATGGTGGCTCACAACCATCTATAATTCAATCTGGTGCCCTCTTCTGGCCTGTAGACAGAATACTGTATATGTAATAAATAAATAAATCTTTAAAAAAAAAAAGAGGCCATGAGGAGGTGACACACGCCTTTAATCCCAGCACTCAGGAGGCAGAGGCAGGAGGATCTCTGTGAGTTTGAGGCTATCCTGGTCTACAGCTCCAGTTCCAGAACAGCCAAGGCTACACAGAGAAACCTTGCCTTGAAAAAAATTTTTAAATAAAATAAACATTGACCATGGAAAAGCCATTTGAAAGTCTAGGCATAGGAACCAAGTGTGGTGGTGCAGAACTTTAATCTCAGCACTTGGGAGGCAGAGACAGGCAGATCTCTATGAGTCTGAGGCCAGCCTGAAGCCTGGTCTACATCGAAACTTCCAGGACAGCCAGAGCTATATAGAAAGCCTGTCTCAAAACAGAGAAAGGGAACTTTAGGCATGAGGGTGTGTAGAGGCGCTACAGTACCTCCCTAGCATGTGTGAGGCCATGGATTTGACACTCAGCGCATGCCCATCAAAGTTTATTATACCTTCATCCAAGAAGTTGTCACTGAACCTTGACGGGACCTCTCTCCTATTCCACATTCCCCTGCCACCCTACCTTCTGCTGCATACACCCCATTAGAAAATATACCTAGGCCGGGCGTTGGTGGGGCACGCCTTTAATCCCAGCACTCGGGAGGCAGAGGCAGGCGGATCTCTGTGACCAGCCTGGACTACCAAGCGAGTTCCAGGAGAGCCTCCAAAGCCACAGAGAAACCCTGTCTCGAAAAACCAAAAAAAAAAAAAAAAAAAAAAGAAAAGAAAAGAAAATATACCTATAAATAACTGAGTATGTTTCTTTCCCCCATCCTGGAACCCAAGATCCTCTAGCCTTCATCTCCTACTGCTGGAATTACCGGTGTGCGGCAGCACCCTTGGTCTGGTTCAGTTGCTCTCCGATCCTTTAACTGAAGTCTGGCTCCTCTATGAGGCTGCTTTGCTTCTTTAGGGCAGGCGTGTAACCTGTCTGCTACATCAGCTCCACTGAAGGGCGAGGGCACAGCCTCAAAACCCAGAACCACTTGGCTAAAGAATGTGAGTGTCCCAAAGAGCTTATGAAGCAGAGACAGGCACCCTCACGGAGAGTCCAGGCCAGCCAGCGCTGCGTGTCTCAGAGAATAAATAAATAGAAGGTAGGGTGAAGTAAATCTCTGCATTTATAAGTCAGGATACCCAGGACCAAAAAAATAGTTTTCGTTCTGATCCTTTAGATTTCTAGTTTACTACAGGATGTAAAACAAAACTATAACAACCCCACCTATGCCCCCAACTGTGGCTCCTAACAGTCAGTCTTTTCTCTTCCAACAGGATCTCTTTAAGATGGACATAGAAGACTGCAATGGGCGCTCCTATATGTCTGGTATGCCTCCTGTGTGTTCCCCTCACATGGGCGTGGGAGCAGACACTGCCCTGTGGATGAAGGCAGAGAGCCTTCAGCCCTGGCACACGACTTCTGCTGGGCTAAATGTCAGTCGCAGCTGCCCCTCAGTGTGGTAGCGCTTGGAGGTAGTGTGAACCCCCTGTGGTGTCACATTCCTGACGGTGGTTCTTCTCTTCCTGTTGTGGCGAGGGAGGGAGGAAAATGCGGTTCTTTTTCATGTGTTAAAAAAGCTCACCAGAAGAGAGTTCTGTCCCATCCAAGCAGAGTGGACCATCTTGAAAAACGCTAAAGCGGGCTGGGAGAGTAGGGAGTCCCAACTGTAGAACATTTCCGACCTCTGCTGATAGCGCCCACTAGGCAGTCCCTTGTGAGAATGTGTAGCCTCCTCCAACTGCTTAAGAAAACAACAGAAGTCTGACGTATTTATTTGTTTATTATCTACTTATGTATTCACCAGTGTGTGTAGCTGATCTGGAACCCGCTATGCAATCCTAGGCTGTCCTCAGACTTGTGGGAATTCTTCCTGCCCCAGCTTCCTAAGTGCTGAGTGACAGTCATAGTCATGAGCTGCCGTGTTATTACCCTACCGTGTCCACCAGAAGTCAAAATTTATTTTATTTACTTAGAGACAGGTTTTTATTGTGCAACCCTGGGTGGCCTGGACATATCTATATTATAGACCTGGTTGGCCTTGAACTCACGGAGATCCATCTGCCTCTGCCTCCCGAATGCCCAGAAGAATTCTGAGTTTTTGTGTGAAATAATGACTCAAGCCAGGTGTGATGAAGCATTACCCGTGTCCCACTGAGGGGAGAGGATTGACTTGAACTTGAAGCCAGACTAGGCTACAGGATCAGACCCCAATTCAAAGAAATAAAACCAATCTGGGTTAGATGGCTCACTTTTTTTCAAGACAGGGTTTCTCTGTGTAGCCCTGGCTGTCCTGGAACTTGCTCTGTAGACCAGACTGACCTCAAACTCACAGAGATCTTCCTGCCTCTGATTCCCGAGCACTGGGATCAAAGGTGTGTGCTATCACCGCCCGGCTTGATAGCTCACATTTTTAATACCAACATTTAGAAGGCAGAGGCAGACAGATCTCTGTGAGTTTGAAGTCAGCTTGACCTACACAGTGAGTTCCAGGCCAGCTACATCGTAAGATCCTGTCTCTACCCCCACCACTGCAAAAAATAATGTAATAAATAAATTAAATTTAAAAAGAAATTTAAGTAAGTAAAGGAATGATTCAGTATTTTTTTAAAGATTTATTTATTTATTACATATACACCAGATTGAATTGTAGATGGTTGTGAGCCACCATGTGGTTGCTGGGAATTGAACTCAAGACCTCTGGAAGAGCAGTCAGTGCTCTTAACCTCTGAGCCATCTCTCCAGCCCCCCAATGATTCAGTATTTTTAAGGTGCTCCATGAGGCAAGTCAAGTTTGTGTATGGTCAGCACTTAGGAGACGGGGACAGGTGTTTTGAGGCCAGCCTGCTCTACATAGCAAGTTCCAAGATATCTCAGGCTAACTAGACAGACTCTGACTAAAAAAAAAAAATAGTAATTGATATGGTCTGAATTCAGCCAGGAGGCCAAAGGTTTACATCCTTTGTGGACAGGGACAGAGAACCCAATTCTCTTCTCCCCAGTCCCTTTCCACAAACACGGTATGTTACGGGCTGTTAATACCTGCCAAGTATCCTTACAGAGGGGGAAGAAATCATGACCTATTGCAAGAGTGGATTTCAGGACTATCAGCACCATCAGGTTTAACCAGTTAAAGAGAAAAGTTGGGAAGGTGGGCTGGGGTGCAGCCCCATTGGTAGGCTGCTTGCCTAGCATACGCCAGGCCCCAGGTTTGATCTGAGCACTGCATAAACCAACCACTCTGACGCATCTCTGTAATCCCAGCATGTGAAATAAGGAGCTCCAGCCAGCTCATTTTCTGAGTAGAGAAAGATTTGCTTGTCTTTTGAGACAGAAGTCTATTGTAGCCTGGGCTGCCCTTGTACTTGCCATGTAGCCAAGGCTGGACTCAAATTCCTGATGCTCCTACCTCCACTTTCCAAGTGCTGCGATTATCAGTGTGTCCATCCAGTTTGGCTCAGAAGTTAGACTTTTTAAGTTGTTTCTAAAATTTTTTAATTTATGTGTGGCATGTCTGTTTGCCATATATGTGGCTACCCAAAGAGGACAGAAACTAGAATTACAGAAGGTTGGGAGCCACCCAGTGGGTGCTGGGAACTGAACGTGGGTCCTGTGAAAGACTACTAAATGTTGTTAACTGACAAGCCATCTTTCCAGTACCCTAAAAAGTTAGTCTTTAAGAATATATATATATTTTAAACCATTAGACTCAAGGTCAAAGAAACAGATATGGTATCACACAGCTGTAATTCCAGTGCTTGGGAGGCTAAAGCAAGATCATGAGTCCTAATCCATCCTGAATTATATAGCAAGATCCTAACTCAAGTTAAAAATAAAATTGTGAGCCGGGCGTTGGTGGCGCACGCCTTCAATCCCAGCACTCGGGAGGCAGAGGCAGGCGGATCTCTGTGAGTTTGAGGCCAGCCTGGGCTACAGAGCGAGTTCTAGGACAGGTCCCAAAGCAATTCAGAGAAACCCTGTCTTGAAAAACCAAAATAAATAAATAAAATAAGCGGGGCATTGGTGGCGCACGCCTTTAATCCCAGCACTCGGGAGGCAGAGGCAGGCGGATCTCTGTGAGTTCCAGGCCAGCCTGGTCTACAGAGCTTGTTCCAGTACAGCCTCCAAAGCCACAGAGAAACCCTGCCTCAAAAAACCAAACAAATAAATAAATAAAATAGCTGAGCCTGGCAAGGTGGAGTAGAAGCAGATAAATCTCGAGAAGCCTGGTGTGTGGGGGCAGTTCCAAGTCAGCAAGGATATATTACATGACCTTATCTCAAAGCAGCAACAACAAAACTTGGTACTGACTAAGGTAGCCATAATCTCAGCATGAAGAAGACAGAAGCAGGAAGCTCATGAACTCAAGGCTAGTTTACACTGCCAGTTAAGAACGGGTGGTGGTGGCACACACCTTTAGTTCTAGCACCCGGGAGGCAAAGGCAGGCGGATCTCTGTAACTTTGAGGCCAGCCTGATCTACAGAGTGAATTCCAGTACAGCCAAAGAAAGGAAGTCCAAGTGCCATGGTGGAAATGAGCTATAAGGTATATGTATATTATTAATCTTTTTTTTTTTTTTTTTTTTGGTTTTTCGAGACAGGGTTTCTCTGTGGCTTTGGAGGCTGTCCTGGAACTCACTCTGTAGACCAGGCTGGCCTGGAACTCACAGAGATCCGCCTGCCTCTGCCTCCCGAGTGCTGGGATTAAAGGCGTGCGCCACCAACGCCCGGCCGTATATTATTAATCTTGTGTACTTTAAAGTGAACCATTGAAGGAATCATTAACAAGCACTGATGGAGACAGCAAAATCTGTCAGACACCTGAGAACCATGGGCCTCATCTGGGTAACACACAGATCCTGCCTCTGGAGGGATTGGATTAGGTACAGGCATGCAATACTAGCAATACTAGTCACAAGCTGGACAGGATAACACAGTTCAGGCGGGCTGATTCAATTGAACTCTTTCTGAGGGCTTTTCTGAGGGCGGAACCAGACAATTCTCCCACCTCCGGTTCAGCCAAGTCTGTTCACTATTGAGCAACAAGAACACAGAGGACCCAGTTAGCGATGAATGGTTACTGTCAGATGGATAAAATCCAGTTCCTTCCGGAAGGCAGGCAAATGAGAAGCCGTGAAGGAGGCTGGAGACATGTCCCACGGGCTCTCTCCAGTAGTGTCTCTGGGGAATGTTGGACACTAGCGAAAGTTTCTGAGGCGCGGTGAAGCCAAGCTTTACTTGTTTCAGGTGGGTTGGCAACGCCTAATGAGAAGCGACCTCTGCACAGATGGTTCCTGAGTAAGAAGAAAAGCCCAAACCACGCCTGTGTATTCTGAGAACTCTAGATGTTAGGCAGCCAAGGCAGGGCAGACACTAGGTCTAAGGGCGCCCCCTTCATGGCTAGACAGGGCCAAGATGGTGGAACCGAGGTATCTAAGACATGGTTACTGAACCCACCCTTCTCCTGGGCTGATTCAGAAACAGTTGGCCCCAGGATTTCTCTGTATAGCGCTGGCTGTCCTGGAGCTCACTCAGTAGGCCAGGCTGGTCTTGAACTCACGGAGATCCCCCTGCCTCTGCCTCCCAAGTGCTGGGATTAAAGGCGAGCGTCACCACTGCCCAGCTGTGTCTAGCCATTTACTGGCTCTTTCTTGGGTCATCTTAGCTTCCTGCCTGTAGGTGGAAGGCCTTCCTCACTGTCCACCCTGATAAAGGCAGGCCGTGTCTTCTGTTCCTCGAAGGGATCTTACCACCTCCCAGAACCTGCTGAGAGCCCCTCCCCTTCCTGTCTAAAGGTACAGATAATTCCCATGGAGAGAAGGGGAGGGAAGCAAGATTTAAGGCACAGATTCCCACCCTACCCCCACGTACACCCAAAACAGAAACTGAGTTGCTCAAAGCAGGCAAGCAGCTGCCGAGCAAAACTCATCCTGAGTGTCTTGGTGCTGTGGACAGCTAAGAGGACCCAGGGAGAGAAGGATGGGTGCAAGGATTGGCAGCCCAAAGTTTCACGGCCCCTCCCACCCCCAAATTCTTGGAATCAGAAAGTCCAGTCTTCCAAAGTAGGTCAGCTCAGTAGAGAGCGGTTTCTGTGGAAGGGAAGGGAGCAGGGGCCTTATCCTGATAGAGACAGATTCATCCAGACTCCAGCAGCTGGGGCCCCAGGAGCGCAGGCAGGAGGGGAGACAGGGAGACCGAACTAGCGATCTGAAAGAGCTCAGGGTCACAGATCTCCGCTAGTCAGCCTAGACTGAGATGCTGTGATCCCTCTTACTTCGGGGATTGTCCGGGAGGGAGGAGGGGTAGCGGACAGGAGACTGAGTTTGCTGGAGGGGGGAGGGGCTTTCTGCCACTTCTAGAGCCTGGAGGCTGCCCCTGTGTCCTGGGCCCCATGACCTCTGGGGCCTTGGCTTTCCTAGCTGGCAGAGGATTGGGCCTTCCCTGGGACACCCCCTTCCCCTCCCTCCTCCCCACAAGCCTCTCTCTCTCTCTCTCTCTCTCTCTCTCTCTCTCTCTCTCTCTCTCTCACACACACACACACACGCACACGCACACGCACACGCTCACGCTCACGCTCTCACACACTTGCCTCCCTCTTAAGCATTTGTTGTGCAGTTCCTCTTTGTCTGCTGGGCAGGAGGGCAAACGCATCTGCCTCCCCTCCCTGTGTGCCTCCGCTCTCCACTGTCTTGGAAAAGGGATGCTGTTGTAGTCTGGCATCCCCCCCACCACGCACACACTTGTACATTTTCTCCTGCCCCCTCCCCAAGCACATCCACGCCTCTCTCTCTCCAGTACACACACACACACACACACACACACACACACACACACACACACACACACGCTCACGCCAGGCTCTCAGCACAGACACCCTGAGCTGAGCGGTTCTGCCGGCTGCAGCCGTGGGCCCCTGCTCACCGTGCGGCTGCCACTGCCTGCGAAATGACGGCGGTTCCCCTCACTTCCAGGAATCCACGCTTCCTGGAAGGTGAGTGGCTGGGCTCACCCCTGCCTGCCACCGAGACGCAGACATGCACACACCACCCGCACTCCCTCGCCGTTTCCAAGGCGGCGGCCGCGTTCGCACCCCAGGGTCTCACCGGCAAGGGAAGGATAATGTAAGTTCAGGCAGAAGGCGGCTAGCGGAGGGGGGGAAGGGGGGGTGATGGGGCTAGGGAGCCAATTCAGTAACAACTCCCAAGCCAGGAGAGGGAAAGGAGGGGGCTGTGTGTGTAGCGGGGGAGGGGGCGTTCCTCCTTACACTTGGGGAGGATGGGAAAGGGTGTTTGGTGTTGCTAAGCGAAGGTGGTGACTTGGACAGTGGGAGCCTGTGGTGACATCTTGATTAGGCCTTGGGGACAGAGGTAGAGCAGCCAGGGATGGAATGCGAAGCAGGCCTGGGTGGGAATGGATAGTAGAAAAGCCCTGAGGTGAGGAAGAGGAGCTTTGACAGCTTCATCCTGGAACAGAGGTGTGAGGGGCCTCAGCCTCCTGCCCACAATAGAGCCGGGATGCTGTCTTTCTTGGCTTACGCACTCACTGGTCCCTGATAGCAGGCTAGCATCCTGTCACCTGGAGCCCATGGTCAAGAAGAGAAAGCAAGAGGATGAGGTCCCTTGCAGAGAAGTGCAGAGGCTTGCCGAGCTCCAGGCTCTTCCCCAGAGGCAGCCACTCAAGGGATGCCGGAGAGGGCTGGTCTCCTTCAGTGTGTGAGATGCATCTAGTGGTGTTCCGCTCCCCTAGCCCTTCCCTCCGGCTTCTCTGCCCTTTCTCCTCCTCTCAGTTGCTCTGATGTGAACCTTACGATTTGGCTTTGCTCCCTGGGGGTTTCAGCCAATCCATGATGGCTTTGACCAAGAAAATGTCTCTGATACCTGAGAGCAGCCTTCCTTCTTGGCTCTGACAGTCTGAGATTTCTTGGAAGTCCCAGGCATTTGAAATTCCCTCACTGGGATTTTCTGGGGCTGAGAGGGGAAACCGGATGAGTTTCCCAAATCTGACTTTTGTCCCTGTCACCCTCAAGCTAGAAATCTAAATCCCTGGAGCCCCACAAGACCTTCTGCCCTTTGACACAGGCTCCTTCTTAAATTTTAGAGCCGTGAAAGTAGACTTGAGTCTGTTTCCCCTCTTGTCTTTATCCTAGGGATGACAACAGCATCAAGGAGCCTATGTGATTGCTGTTGCTTTTCCAGGCTCCCGATCTCTCTCCTGTTTCCAGCCCTTGATTGGGAGAACCACAAAGAATGCGTTTCCCTCAACATCCCTCAGTATCCCTTTTAGAATACTGTCCCCCAGCTAGCTAGTCCCCTAGTCTCAGAGGCAACCCCAGCTCCAGGAGGCTGGGACCAACCAAGTATGGATTTCCATGAAGGTCACCCATCATTTTAGGATCAAGGCTTTAGCAGGTCCCTCGTTACTAATATTGAGCGATTGGGGCAAGTCAGTGCTAACCTTTGAAAGAGTAAGGAGCTGGGTGTGAGCCAGGTGTGACTCACGCCTGTAATCCCAGTGCTTGGGAGGCTGAGGCAGGAGGATGGTGAGTTTACTTAGCCTTTGTCAGCCCCTCTAAGCTTCTAACCTCAGTAAACTCAGTCAAAAGGGCACTTGTTAAAACTGGGCCTGAATCTACAAGTCTTAATGGTTCCGGGCTGCTCACTGCATGGTTTGTGTACGGTGCTGACTTCAGGGAACTTGGGGGTTTTTTTGTTTTTGTTTTTGTTTTTCAAGACAGGGTTTCTCTGTATTGTCTTGGAGGCTGTCCTGGAACTCACTCTGTAGACCAGGCTGGCCTTGAACTCACAGAGATCCGCCTGCCTCTGCCTCTCGAGTGCTGGGATTAAAGGCGTGGGCCACCAATGCCAGGCGACTTCAGGGAACTTTTTTTTTGTTTTTTTTTTTTCCGAGACAGGGTTTCTCTGTAGCTTTGGAGGCTGTCCTGGAACTCACTTTGTAGACCAGGCTGGCCTCGAACTCACAGAGATCCGCCTGCCTCTGCCTCCCGAGTGCTGGGATTAAAGGCATGCGCCACCACCGCCTGGCTTCAGGGAACTTTTTAAGAGAACTGTTAACTCCTAAGGGGGCTCAGCTTGGGGAAATTGGATTCGAGCCATAAGGCTTTTCCCACAGCTGGTGATCAGGGTTCCTCGGGCTTCCACGGGATAGAATGGGGAGTGGGACATCCTTTAGGAAAGGATGTGAACGGGAAATGGTCCCAAAGTCCTGAGTGGTTGTTTTCTTCCCACTGACCAAAGCTGGAGAGGGATCCCTCAGGAGGGTGTGCTCCGGATTTCTTGCCTCAGGCCCAGGACTCCAACCATTTTATAATGGAATCTTTATTTTGTGAAAGTAAGTATGTGCATAGCTGGGAAACTGGGTAAAGTATTAACCTAGGTGAACTTTAGGGATGAATTTTAGGGTCTCTCTCTCTCTCCCCCCTCTCTCTCCCCCTCTCTCCCTCTCTTTCTCTTTCTCTCTCCCTCTCTCTCCTCTCCCTCTCTCTCTCTCTCTCTCTCTCTCTCTCTCTCTCCCTCCTTCCCGTGTTTAGCCTTCTGTGCATATCCCCATGCATGTTCATGTTAGCAGATAATATGCTTTGATGTTTACTCTAGTAGGTATGTTCTCTTCATGTGTATCTACATATGTGATCTGCATTTGTGTGTTTATTTACATGTGCTTTTATTTCACTCATATGTTTGTGCAGAAAATTGTGGGGAGGGGGGACTTTCTTGAAGACGCTCATGTTTCTAAGGTATGTCATCAGATTTTTTTTTTAATTTCAGAAAGCATTTTTACAAAGTATTTGGTCAGCAGGTTGAAGTGAATGCATTCAGGATAGCTGATATTTAGCCCTCAAGAAAACATCAAACAGTAAATATGGGATCAGCTAGAAAGTTTGGCTGAATTTAGAGAGCCTAAGGAGCCCAACTCACCCCCACTGGCCAAGAGGTGGCCAAGGGCTCAGCATGGCCTCCTGTGGCCCTCTGCTAGCTCAGCCACCACCGTTTAGACAAGTGACATAAACTTCTGTGTCTCCGAATCCAAAACATTAAAGTAATATCGCAGCACCTATTTCGTAAGAGGGTTGCAAAGCTTAAAGGGGAAAGTGCATCCCAAGCACACAGACTAATGCCTGGCACAAGTGTGCACTCGCTAAATATTAGCCGCTGTCAGTATTGTTAACGGATGTCATCGTCAGGTTCTGGACAGCTCTAGATGCCCTCCCTGCAGACTCCAAAGTCGCTACTGGGAGCTCCAGAGAGAGAGAGAGAGAGAGAGAGAGAGAGAGAGAGAGAGAGAGAGAGAGAGAGAGAGAGAGAGAGAGAGAGAGAAAAGAAAGAATGTCCCCTGGTGCCACCTTTGAGCAGGTTCCTGTTCTCTATTCTACCCTGGCCCGCCCAGCCCTGGCCCTGCTTCCTGCAGAGCTAGGCAGTGGGTGACGCTCCTTCCCCTCAGGCATAAAGGCATAAAGGTAGGGTAGGCCAGACTGCTAAATTCACAGAAGTTAAGGTCAGCATTGAGCTCCAGGCCACAGGGGCATAAGGTAGGGGGGTACTTACATTCAGCCTACCTTATACATGTATAGGATCAGTGCTTGTGAATTTTAACTTAAGTTTTAAAAAAAGATGAAGATTAGGTAGTGGACCGTAGAGGCTCCAGTCCAAGCTTTACCTGCAATCTGTTCTCTCCTCCAAGGTAGCGGGGACTCATCTCTGGAGAAGGAGTTCCTTGGGGCCCCAGTGGGGCCCTCAGTGAGCACCCCAAATAGCCAGCACTCTTCACCCAGCCGCTCACTCAGTGGTAAGTGTGATCGTCCTACCCATTTCCGACACCAGGCAGCCCCATTTTTGTCTGACCCTCAGTTTGCCTTCTCCTGGCCACTGTTTCCCCATCACCGCCAGCTCAGAGATGCTCAGGGCCTCGAGGCAGCGGGAAGGAGCCCATCAACCAGTTGCTTACCTTGCTTCTGAAAAAGAGTAAATAGCTCATGCCAGACTGGGGTAAAATTAAAAGGTGTGTGGGTGACATTAAGATAAAGGTTTCAGCAGAACACAGTGGCACACACCTTTAATCCCAGCACTCAGGAGGCAGAAGCAGGCTGATCTCAGTGAGTTCAAGGCCAGCCTGGTCTACAAAGAGAGTCCCAGGACAGCCAGGGCTACACAGAGAAATCCCATGTTTGGGGGGTGGGGGAGGGATAAAGTTTCCAAAGAAAAATTCTGGAATTGGAGACAGAAGTGGTGATTGGGTAGGGAGAGGCAGAAAAGGAACAGTGACAAGACTTCCTCACCTCCCTCCCATCCTACTTCTCCTGCCAGGCAGGGTCCCCCTGAATGCCCCTCCCCAGCTGGCCCTAGATCTGTGACATTCTCTAAATGGTTGAAATAGCCAGGAATGTAGGTCAGAGCCAGTGCCAAAGCTCCTCCCCTGTGTCCCCTCAGGTTCCTCGGAAGAGCATAGGGGGTTCAGGCTCATAGGGGAGAATGAGTCACCCCTGTCTTCCAGTTCTACTGTCTTTAGCCTGCTGTCCCCTTCAGTCTCCCCACGACTGTTTTCCCGCCACTGTTTCTTACTGGCTTCCTGCCCCAGGCAGGCCCAGACATCTATCTTTCTTTTTCTGTTTTCTTTTTTTAGACAGGGTCTTGCTCTGTAGCCCTGACTGACTTGGAACTCACTCTGTAGACCAGGCTGACCTTAAAACTCACAGAGATCCACCTGGCTCTGCCTCCTGAGTGCTGGGATTAAAGGTGTGTGCCACCATCACCCAACCAAATATCTTTCTTAATGACGAGAGAGTGCAGGCAAAGAGCCATCTAAAGTCATCTCCTTGCCCGCTGACAGAAGACATCCTGTGAATTCCATTTTTTTTTTCTTTTAAACTCTATTTGCCTGGTGGGTGGTGGGTGGAAAGACAGTTTTCAGTTCAGATGAGTTCTGGAAGACATCCAAGATAGTAAATAGGCTATTTCCCCTCCTGACACTCTGCCTCCGGGTTCGCAGTCACCCTGTTGGGCTATAAAGGTGTCACTCTGCCCCGGGAGTGGTTGTCCCCTTGCCTGCCTCTGTTCTAAACATCAGCCCCCTGACCCCCAGCCAACTCCATCAAGGTGGAGATGTACAGCGATGAGGAGTCGAGCCGACTGCTGGGGCCAGACGAGCGGCTCCTGGACAAGGACGACAGTGTGATTGTGGAGGACTCGTTGTCAGAGCCCTTGGGCTACTGCGATGGAAGCGGACCAGAGCCTCACTCCCCTGGCGGCATCCGGCTACCCAACGGCAAGCTCAAGTGTGACGTCTGTGGCATGGTCTGCATCGGACCCAACGTGCTCATGGTTCACAAGCGGAGCCACACTGGTGAGTAGGCCGAGGGCTCTAATGGAGGCTCTGACGGGAGAGCTCCGGGCGAGGCTGGGGTGCCAGGCGGAGGGGTGCTAGGACATTGGCGGGGGAAGGGGAGGCTGGAGAGACCCGAGGTGGGCGCTCAGGAAGGGAAGGGTCAACTTCGAGGCCCTTTTCTTCAGCTGCTGTGACAAAGAAAAGCTACTTACCACTCCTTTCTCAGGGTGTCGGGGAGAGAGTGGGTGTTGGGGCCCCAGAAGGATTTTTGAAGCTACGGTATAGATAGTGGCGGGGGAGAGGGGGGTGCATGTGTAAGGCCTTGTGGTGGATCTCAACACCTAAAGTGTCTGCAGAAGTTGGAGGGAGCTGCCTATAGTCAGTCCAAGAGGGACGGAATTCCAGGGCTTTCTCGTCTCATAATTTAAAAGGGGATGTAGCGGGGAAGCCTCTGCTTACCCTCCTCAGACTTTGAGCTCTCTGGACAGACTGGGCTCCAAGCTGAAGCGTCTAACTAATTACTCTTTTTTTGGGGGGGGGTTTCGAGACAGGGTTTCTCTGTGGCTTTGGAGCCTGTCCTGGAACTCGCTCTGTAGACCAGGCTGGTCTCGAACTCACAGAGATCCGCCTGCCTCTGCCTCCCGAGTGCTGGGATTAAAGGCATGCGCCACCAATGCTACACGGAGCTATTTTGGGTAATAGTCTTTTGGCAGGTCTTCTAGGCACTGTGCTGGTATCAGGCACACCTCTAGTCCACACCTTTCCAGGGTAAGAGGGCCCCCAGGTGACTTCTATAAAGTAGGCCTGGTATGTGTGGCACTCACTACTCCCCCAGAAAGTTCTCAGAGAACTTTCCCCTCGCCTTCAACACACCTCACACCAGTCTTCCCGGAACCTGCTCTTCCACCGTAGGGGAAAGGCCTTTCCACTGCAATCAGTGCGGAGCCTCCTTCACGCAGAAGGGGAACCTGCTGCGCCACATCAAGCTGCACTCCGGGGAGAAGCCCTTCAAATGCCCCTTCTGCAACTACGCCTGCCGCCGTCGGGACGCCCTGACTGGTCACCTCCGCACACACTCAGGTCAGTGACTATGCAGGAGCAGAGAGAAGGCACCCAGCACGCTCAGAAAAGAGCTTCAAGATGTCTGAGCACTGGAGAGGGACAGCGTCTGTCACTGAGGAGTGGGAGCACTCAAGGGGAGCACTCATGGGGAGCACTACCGGAGCATGAACAGAGCAGATAGGGCCCTGCCTTGCTGACCTATGAGGAACTTGTGGGGCTCTCCCCTGGGGTATTTTACTGCCACACTCTGTGACGTGCAGTAAATGGCTAACATTCCGGGCTTGCCCTAATGTTTGTTTTCCTTTTCTTTTTTAAAGATTTATTTTATTTTTATGTGCATTGGTGTCAGGTTCCCTGGAACTGGAGCTACAGACAGCTGTAAGCAGCCATATGGGTGCTGGGAATCGAACCCGGGTCCTCTAGAAAAGCAGTCAGTGCTCTTAACTCCTGAGCCATCTCTCCAGCCCCCTAACCTTTGTTTTCTAAACATTTTAATGATGCCAACCCCATATGTGTCTCATCACCTCTAACTCTGAGCCCAGTGGGAGGCTTCTTTCCACTCTCGTTTGCACGAGGAACTACACTTGTCACCATCTTCTTTCAAGATACCAGAGGCCTTGGACAATCACTGCATGTCCACCCTCTACTGCCTATAAAAAATCTGCGGACCTCCCAAACTGGCAGAAAGGGAGCTTGGACCTCCAAATAGGAAAAGACTGTCCCATTTCCGTTCTGCATCCCAAGGAGTAGTGATTTTCTCATAGACAAAGCAAATCCTGAGAGTACCCAGGAGCCAGTGCCGGCGAGGCAGAGGCAGGAAGGTCAGGTATTCAAACAGCTTGGGCTCTGTGAGACCCTGTCTCACAATAACAAAATAAACGATTAGTGTCGGTTGAAAGGTGTGTTTTTTTTTTTTTTTTTTTTTTTGGTTTTTACGAGACAGGGTTTTCTCTGTATTGTTTCGGAGGCTATCGGTCCAGCCCGGCCTCGAACTCACAGAGATCCACCTGCCTCTGCCTCCCAAGTGCTGGGATTAAAGGCGTGCGCCACCATCGCCTGGCTGAAAGGTGTTTTTACTAAGTTTTGAACCCTTGACTGGATTGAGCTGGCAAGGAGAGGAGAGCTGAGGGTTGAGAAGAGGAATTAATTAATTGTCCAGCCCTAGAATCTTTCCTGGGCTTTTCTCTTTTTATAAACCCTCCTGGGTAGGACTTGAAGGGACAGAGGCAGTGGCAACCTCTGCTTCTTCTATCCTGCCTTGTTCCAGATTCTCCTCTGTGTGTGTGTGTGTGTGTGTGTGTGTGTGTGTGTGTGTGTAACTGACACTTTGTAATCTACAGAGAAATGTTGTGTCTCCTTATGTGATCATAAGCTGGGGAAGGAGAAAAACAAAATTCCAGATGAAAATGCCCCACCCCAGGCATCCACTTATTGGGACAGGGTCTCATGTATCACAAGCTGACTTCAAGCTCCCTGTGTAGCCAAGGATGACCTTCACTTTCTGACCTCTGGAGTCCCGGGATTGCAGGGGTGCACCACCACTCCTGCTTACGAGCTGCTGGAGATGGGACCTAAGGCTGCCCACACGCTACGCAAGCACACTACCAACAGAGCTACAGCCCCGGCCCTAAAGCCCCTACCCCTGTTTGTTTAACAAGGACAATGATATTATGGGGAAGGAAATAAATGTTCTAGACTGTAGCCTGGCCGGTTCCTATCAAAATCACATGGCCAAAACATGTTCTTTTTTCTCAGAGTCTCACTCAGGCTCTGGCTAGCCTAGAACTTGCCGTGTATGTAGCTCATGCTGGCATGACACCACAGAGACCCAATTGCATCTGCCTCCTAAGCACTGGGGTTAAAGATAGGCACTACCATGCCCTGCTGTCCCCCAAACTCTTTTTTTTTTAAAGATTTATTTATTATGAATACAACATCCTACCTCCATGTCTGTCTGCAGGCCAGAAGAAGACACCAGATCTCATTATAGATTGTGGTTGCTGGAATTAAACTCAGGCCCTCTGGAAGAGCAGTCAGTGCTCTTAACCTTCGAGCCATCTCTCCAGCCCTGCAGTCCCCCAAATTCTTGACAAGATCAACTGACTAGATTTCTAATGTTGTTGCATAGGAGATTAAGGGGGAAATCAGACATACGTGTAGGTCCCAGCTCTGTGAGATGCTTCCTGTTACAAATCACATTGTAAACACTTAGTTTACAGATGAAGAGCAACACAGCGAAGGCTGATTTGGTCGTAGTCGAGCATAGATGTATGTGGGGTGAATGATATTCACCAGTTTCCTAGCAATGCCTTCTCCCGAATCCCTGCTCAATAATAGCAGTAAACACAAATATACTTTGTTCCTCTACTGGTTTTTTCCTCTCTCACACAAAAAAAAGCCACCTCCCAAGAATTGTGTTTAAACAAAGCTACCAGTCTCAATTTTCCATTGTTTTCTTTCAAAGCTTTAAAACACATTCTTGTTTGTTTGTTTTTTGTTTTTTGAGACAGGGTTTCTCTATGGCTTTGGAGGCTGTCCTGGAACTAGCTCATGTAGAACAGGCTGGTCTCAAAACTCACAGAGATCCGCCTGCCTCTGCCTCCCAAGTGCTGGGATTAAAGGCGTGTGTCACCACCGCCCGGCCAAACATGTCCTTTTTTAAGACAAAAAATAGAAAGCACAGTTGTTCTCTTTCTTTTACCCTTCCACCATCTTCTCTGTTCTTCTGCTCTTTGCCTCTTTTTCTCGTCAGTGTTGGGCTCTCTGGGGGCTCTCTTGGTGTCTCAGTACAATGACGGGGGGGGCGGTGAACACGACACACCAGTGAAGCTAGACAACCGAGGATAAAGAAAGCAAGTAAGGGCCGAGGACTGGTGCCCCTGCCCTGCCGCATGGGCGGATCCAACGGCTCTCGTTTCTGTTGCCTCAGCCCACCAGTTTCCCTCCAGCCAAAGCAGAGTACTCGCAAGCAAAAAAGTCCCCTCGTAGGCACCCACCCGCAACTCGGAAAGGTTAAACCACAGTCTGAACCCCAGACTCTGAGGTCCTGGGGTGGGGCCTGCCGTGCCTACCAGGGACGATCCCCTACTAAGTCCCCAGGTCATCACTTCCTTTCAGAAGCAGCCAGAGCATCTAGACTCCCGCTACCAGTGTGACCCTGCGTGCCGCGGGCCCCCTCCCCTTAGCTGTCCGGTGACACTCATCCTCAAATGTGGTTCACCTGCTCTTTGTTGTAGGTGGAGTTGGGGGAGGGATGGCAAGCCCCCCACCCTCACCCAACCCCCCAAAAAGTTAGCAGGTTTCTCTCATCTGCGTGCCAGTATGCCGTTGCTCCTGGTGGTGCTTCGGAGCCAGGGACAGGGAGCAGTCACGCTCACGGTGCCTCTGCTCTCTCCTCCAGTCTCTTCTCCCACAGTGGGCAAACCCTACAAGTGCAACTACTGCGGCCGGAGCTACAAACAGCAGAGCACCTTGGAGGAGCACAAGGAGCGTTGCCACAACTACCTACAAGGCCTCAGCACTGAAGCCCAAGCTTTGGCTGGCCAACCAGGTGGGGCTGTGGGCAGAACCAGAGGGGAGCTGAGGGCGGGGCCAGGGACTCAGGCAACAGTGATTCCAGCACCTCAGCAAACACAGATCGCACTCAGTAAACCTCCCAAGCACACACTCCTCACCACCCCGTGGGTCTTTAAGGGAGATCCAGACATAGAAGAAATCTGGCCTCTGGAGGCAGAGGCAGGCGGATCTCTGTGAGTTCGAGACCAGCCTGGTCTACAGAGCGAGTTCCAGGACAGGCTCCAAAGCTAGAGAAACCCTGTCTCAAAAACAAAACAAAAAACTGTAAAAAGAAGCTTTTTCTTTTGATAGGGGCCTTCCCGCCACCCTGGTTCTAGAACCACAAACAGAAAAAGAGATGTGTATCTTCAATCTAAGTGGAGAGAAAGCACAAAGAATAGAAGGTCAAGGGGTAGATGTATATAATCGTCCTCAAATGGTCTGGAGCGTTCCTTGAATGAGCTTTAGGTAGGGTAAAGAGCCCATAATGGCACATACCTGTAAGCCCAGCACTTAGAACACAGAGGCAAGTGGATCTCTGTGAGTTCAAATCAGCCTGGTCTACAGAGTGAGTCCAAAGCCAGTCAGGGCTGCATAGTGAGATCCTGTCTCAAGAAAAAGGAAGGAAGGAAGGAAGGAAGGAAGCCACCCAGTTTCCTAGGTATGACCTTCCTTGACTACTGACTGGCTGACTTTCTCCAGGCAAAGGCTTCGGGGCCAATGCCACTCATATTCAGCTGCTGTCACCTGGCCCTCCCCTCCAGGTGACGAAATGCGTGACCTGGAGATGGTACCAGACTCGATGCTGCACTCATCATCTGAGCGGCCAACTTTCATCGATCGCTTGGCCAACAGCCTCACCAAACGCAAGCGTTCCACCCCACAGAAGTTTGTAGGTAAGAGTCCTTTAAGCCCCAATCAATCACAGCTTTGATTGCCATTAGACCAGAGACCTTGAGTCTGGTGATTTGATTTAGCACAGGATGGGGGCCAGGCTAGTGGTCTCTGTGGTGCTCAGAATGTCCCCTCAGACAGGAGTGGATGGGGAGGGAGGACACACTTCAAGAGACTTGGGGGCCATAGCTCAGTCTGTGGGGTGCTTGCCTTGCAATATGAGAACTAGAGTCTTTATTCCCAGAACCTACATAAGAAGACCAGGCATGGTGGCATGTGCTTATAATCCTAGCCCTGGGGAGGCAGAGGCAGAAGAATGCTTGGGGTCACTGGTCAGGCTGGCCAGCCTAATTGGTGATCTCCAGGCCAATGACAGATCCTGTTCCAAAGGAGGTGCATGGCATCCCTGAGTATGACACCCAAGGTTGTCCTCTGACCTCTACATATATGTACACATACATACGCATGCACTGAACAGAGATGAATAGGCACACATGCACACATACAAAACACACATAAAAGAGAGAGCAGAGAGCAGTCGTGTTGAAGACCCATGCAGGCTCAAGGTTTCCCGTCTTGTAAGAATAGCAAGGATTGCTCTGTGCGGGTCAAGAGAGAGGAAGTTAACATGACCCTGACCAGCAAATGGCATTATCTCTCTGAGCATCTGAAATTTCATAGAGAATGATGACCGTGAAACTTCATAGATGTATGGTAATATATTATTTATGATTTATTAAGGCTTGCCTGAGGGTTCAGAAAGCAAAGCCAGCCATGAGCCATAGAGGTCAGGCAGTGGTGATACACTCTGTTAATCCCCGCAGCATAATAGCTATCCATAGAACCAGGCAGTGGTGGCACACACCTTTAATCCCAGGACTCAAGAGACAGGCAGATGGGTCTCTGTTAGTTTAAGGCCACACTGAGCTACATGAAATTGATCCAGCCCTAAAGAGAAACAACTCACACATTTGGGGATCACACGCCTTTACTCCCAGGATTTGAGAAGTATAAAAGGAAGAGGTAGCAGTCTGGGATTGCAGTCTGAGTCTTGGTGGAGACAGGATTGCAATCTGAGGCTTGGGGAGATTTATTCTCCAGCCACGCTAAGGAGAGGACAGCCCTTTCAGTCTGAGGTAGAGGTACGAGCTAGTGGCCAGCTGCTTTGCTTATCTGACCCTCAGCTTGAACCCCAATATCTGTCTCTGGGTTTTTATTTTTCGTGTTACAGAGACGCCTTGCCCTAAGACTACAGCCTGCCTTGGACCTGACCCTCTGGGAAGTAAATGAGGTTTATTAAATGATGTTTCTTGGGACTATGGATATATATATATATATGCATATATATCTCAGTGGTAGAATGTGTGCTTCCCATCTGTGAAGGCCTGGGTTGGGTCCCCAAAACTAATGAATAGTGACGATAACAATGCCGTTATTATGAGGCCCCTGGGTTAGAAAACAAGCAAGTACTCTGGGCATAACTGCTGGCTTCTTTAAAGCCAGTCCCGATGAGATCTGACTCTCCCCACAGGTGAAAAGCAGATGCGCTTCAGCCTCTCGGACCTCCCCTATGATGTGAACCCCGGCGGTGGCTACGAAAAGGATGTGGAGTTGGTGTCGCACCACGGCCTGGAGCCCGGTTTTGGAGGGTCTCTAGCCTTCGTGGGCACAGAGCATCTGCGTCCCCTCCGCCTCCCACCCACCAACTGCATCTCGGAACTCACACCTGTCATCAGCTCTGTGTACACCCAGATGCAGCCCCTCCCCAGCCGGCTGGAGCTTCCGGGGTCCCGAGAAGCAGGTGAGGGACCCGAGGACCTGGGAGATGGTGGTCCCCTTCTCTATCGGGCCCGAGGCTCTCTGACGGACCCCGGGGCATCCCCCAGCAATGGGTGCCAGGACTCCACGGATACAGAGAGCAACCACGAAGACCGGATCGGCGGGGTGGTATCCCTCCCTCAGGGTCCCCCAGCTCAACCTCCTCCCCCCATCGTGGTGGGCCGGCACAGTCCCGCCTATGCCAAAGAGGACCCCAAACCGCAGGAGGGGTTACTGCGGGGCACCCCAGGCCCCTCCAAGGAAGTGCTTCGGGTGGTGGGTGAGGGCGGCGAGCCCGTGAAGGCCTTTAAGTGCGAACACTGCCGCATCCTGTTCCTGGACCACGTCATGTTCACCATCCACATGGGCTGCCACGGCTTCAGAGACCCCTTCGAGTGTAACATCTGCGGTTATCACAGCCAGGACCGGTATGAGTTCTCTTCCCACATTGTCCGGGGGGAGCATAAGGTGGGCTAGCGGCCTCTCTCGCCTCGCCTGCCCCCAGCCCGCCACTCCACTGCCCCACCTACAGGTGTCTAGCCCAAATCCCACTACGCCCCAAGGAGTTTTGTATTGTAGCCCATTCACTGGCCGCCTCACTTCACGCTCCGACCCCTCCTCGCCGGCTCCCACCCTGACTGGTGTAAGCATTGACTAGACGAGTCTTTTGCTTACATGTCTCCTCCTAAACTCCTTCCCAGCTTTTTACTAGTGACTTTCCCTTGGCCTTTTTACATTTTCTGCAATCTCTGGCTATTCCTTCACTCCCCATGGCTCCCTTCTCTAAGCCTAGATTTTTTTTCTACTTCCTCCTGGACCCCGCATCCTCCAGCAGCCCAGGGGTTGGAAGCTCCTCTCTGTAGTACGAGACATTGAGCTTCTTGCTTTAGTCCTCACCTTTATTTATCTGGTTCTTCACTTTTGATGCCGATACCTCCCAATGGCCCCAACCTGAGCTCCGTGGCATTATCTGTCTCCTCTCTGGGACCCTTCAACCTGGTACTCCACACCTCTCGTGCCCTCTCACTTTAGGCAGCTTGCGCTACTACTCTGAAATGGATGAGGAATTTCCTCGTTGGAAGTAGGAGGGGTCTGCAGAAACTGTCCCCTGTGGGCTGAGGTTCCCTCCTGACCTCACCTGGGAATGCAAGCCCCCCTAAAGCGACCGTTCAGGATCTCCCTCCAGGATGTGACATCACTCAGCTCTTCCCCCTCCCTGGCTCACCCCTCAACTCCACTCTGGTCGCAACCTGCCACTCCCCTCAGTGGTGGCTTCTCTCTTCTTGGAATGCCCCCATTTTATATTCTCAGGGGCTAAAAGCTAGGCCTACAACCTAGTCTGACACACCCAGAGCTTAGGTGCCTAGCTGAGAACCAGGGCACGGGAAAGGGGGTGGGTAGAAATCTCTCCTCCACCTTTCAAGCTTTTTTCACTCCAGTGACCTTCCTAGGCCCTCAGGGACTCCTTCTGTCCCCACTCTGTGAGAAACTGGCGGGCTGCTGCCCAATGACCATGGGCCTCCAGAGTCACGCTGCCTTCTTCCTCTCCCTCCCAGCAGGGTCCACGATCTCATTCCCAGGCTCCTGGGCCCTGCAGTTACCAGTGGCAAGGAGAAAGGGATGTCTCTTTTCTCTCTGCTAATTTTTCAGTATAACCAAAAATTGTCCCAGGATGAATGACATGTATGTGCCCGTCGACCATTCCACCCTTGTCCCGGCAAGAATGGGATGGACACAGCTAACTGGGAGTCACCCTTCACTGCCCTTCCATGCTCGGCCCGGGACACAGGGCAGGAGGGGCATTCTTCTCTGGTGGTTGCAGAGACCCTGGCTATTTGGATAATCGAGGATTCGTAAGACCATGCAGGAGAAGGCAAAGTCCCACTGCACAAGGAGGTCTCTCTCTAGAGAGTTCCCTGCCAGGGCCACAGCCATCCCCCTCTCTGCTCCTTTGAGATTCAAACCAAAGGCTGTTTTTCTATGTTTAAAGAAAGTAAGAAAAAAGTAGAAACCAAACACAGCACCTCATTAGTCACAAGTCTTGGTCTTCTCTCTCCCTTTCCTCCCCTCCGTCTTTCTTCCCGTGTCCTCTCTCTGTTGCCTCTCTCTTGCCTGTCTCTCTCTTTCTCACTTCCTGTTAGGGATATCGAGAGGCATGAAAGGGTGGGCTAGACCAGATCCTGGGGCTGGGGCTGGTAAGCCTTCTGGAGAGTCTACTTTCCCCTCTCATGAGAAGGGCAGGGTGAAAACACTCTTCTGCATTGCATGGCTTCCAGACTGGCAGGGAGGAGCTCCGTGGGGTGGTTCTTACTCCTTGACGCTCTAGCAATAAGCAGGTGCTGCCAAAGGTGGAGAATGGAATGGGGTACGAGCTCCCAAGGGAGCCAACCCAAGAGAAGGGAAGGGTCTTGGAGACAGAACCTTGGCACTAACTCCTAGGGATGGCAGCAGAGCTGAGGTTGGTGTCTGCACTCCTCCTGAGCTGTTCTGGCTACCCAGCGAGCCTCTTCGCGTGAGACCGGCTCCCACCACCTCTGTGTCCGCCATGTATCTGGGGATACCTCAGAAGGGCCAGTCCCTCTGAGGCATCGGAGCCTTTGAGTGCCCCATGCGTCCCTCCCTTTAGTCAGCCTTAGCACCTGTAACCCCAGAAACCTGAAGGACTATGCTCCGAGGCTATCCTACGTGCCCACAAGAGCAGAGATGGAAGGACAAGACCGGGTGCTAGGGAGGAGAGGGGCACTGTCTCTCTCCAGACCATCACTGCACTTTAACCAGGGTCTTAGGTGCAAAATCCTACTTTTCAGAGACCTCCAGCTCTGGAACCTCAAGCATCCTCACACTCTCTCCCAGCCCCTTTTGCATAAAAAAAAAGTAAAGAAAAAGAAAAAAAGTCAATGATTGCAAAACACCCAAAACCCACACAGAGAAAAGAGGTGTTTTCTTTTTTACTACTATTCAAAAACAACACCACAAGAAAAGTAGGGGGAAGGGAGAGATTTTTAAATAGACACTTTTCCAGACCTTTGTGTACGTGTGTGTCGGTGTCCAAGCTGCAGGTGGAATTTTGTAATACTTCTGGCAGCTTCTTTCCTTGTGTAAATAATATATATATATTTTTAATCAGAAATTATGAAGATCAAAAATAGAATAAACACAGAAGCAAGTGCAATATCACCTCCTCCCCGGGGTCCCTCAGTTTGGTGACCTTTTGACCTTTGCCCCTTCACCTCTGCTTTGGTCCTCTGGCTCCTTACCTCCCCTCCCCTCCCTCTTTTTAATGAGTTTTTCTCCTTCCTCAAAGGGAGTTAAACCAGCTTTTGAGACTTCCTGCAAAGCATTTTGTATATGTAACATACTGTAAGTAAATATTTGTGTAATGGAGAAATACTACTGTAAGTTTTGTACTGTACTGGCTGAAGGTCTGTTATAAATAAACATGAGTAATTTAACAGTTTGTTCTGGGAGACTCCCTTTGCCTTGTTTTCCTTCTGGGAGGGAGGCAGACTTTATCCCACTATTTCTCTGTTCGAGACGTAGACAGGTCTAAGGCAGAGGGGTACCAGACAAGACAGCTGCCACTGCTGGTCTAGCAGAGCAGAAGTTTTTTTTCTTCGAGACAGGGTTTCTCTGTGCAGCCCTGGCTATCCTGGAACTCACTCTGTAGACCAGGCTGACCTTGAACTCACAGAGATCCACCTGTCTCTGCTTCCCCAGTGCTGGGATTAAAGGTGTGCGTCACTACTGCCTGGCCAGAAGATTATGTTTGAGACAGAGTCTGTGTAGCCTCGCTGGTCTGGAACTCAGAGCTCCTCCCATCTCTGCTTCCCAAATTCTGGGATTAAAGGTGTGGGGGACCATGACTGGCCTGTATTATTATTTTTTATTATAGTTTGATTATGACATTTCTCCTCTTTCTGTCCTTCAAATCCTCTCGTATACATGTCCCAAGTTTCGTTTTTGTTTTTTGTTTTTTGTTTTTTGTTTTTTGTTTTGATTTTTGAAGCAGGGTTTCTCCGAGGCTTTTGGAGGCTGTCCTGGAACTAGCTCTTGTAGACCAGGCTGGCCTCGAACTCACAGAGATCCACCTGCCTCTGCCTCCCAAGTGCTGGGATTCCAAGTTTCTTTCAAATCCAGGGTCTCCGTTTTTATCATTTTTGCATATATATATTCCTAGATACAGCCTGGTCAGTCTGTATAAAGCTACTGTATGTATGCTTCAGTGCTGACCATTTGGCACTGAACAACCAATTGTTGGGCTCCTCCCTGGGGAGGACCACTTCTCTTGCTCCCAGCGTTCCTCAGTTGCCTGTAGTTCTTCGTGGGGTCCAGGCTTTTCTCCATCCAGTTTGGTGCATTCTTTGGTGTCATCCTTGTTTGGCTGGCATACTGGTAAGATTTTACAAGTGTAGCATCTCATATTACTAGGAGACAGTCACACAGCAAACCCCCTGATCCTCTGGCTCTGGCAATCTTTCTGCCTCCCCTTCTGCAGGGTTCTTCAAGCCTTAGCTACACAAGTGTTTTATAGATGTATCCGCTGGGCCTGGGCTCCACAGCTCTGCATTTTGATGGGCTATGGTTTTCTGCAGGGGGGGTCTTCATCTGTTGCAAAGAGAAGTTTCTTTGATGAGGGGTGAAGACTACACTCATATGTTTATGGATTGTTAGGAATCATGCTGGTATGGTAAATTACAAGTCATAGATTCTCCTCAGATTGCCATGACTTCACTAGCACTGAGTAGTTACCTGGGTTTGCTGAGCAGTTCTCAAGACCAATGAGAGAGTTGTTAGTTACCGTCAAGGTATATGTACCACTACTGCACCCTTAGGGTTGTGGTACCAGGCTGCTCATTGATGCTGGTTCATGGGCGTCATAGCTTGGCAGGGGTGTTGGCTGACTCCCTCCTTTGGAAGCGTGCATACTGCCTTCTGGTACCATGAAATTTAGTCCTTTGGGAGGAAGCATTCAGGTCAGTTTCAACTCAGGAGTCTCTGGGCCTTGTTTCTGAAGTATGTAGTGTCTTCAGCAGTAACAGGGGTAACCAAGGGCAATGGGAATAGGCTGTATGTTTGGGGAGTCTCTTGGACAGCCTTGTCTAACAATTCAAAAGAGGGGGTTCTCTCTCTCTTTTTTTTTTTTGTTTTGTTTTTTTTTTTTTAGAGACAGGGTTTCTCTGTATTGTTTTGGAGCCTGTCCTGGAATTCGCTCGGTAGACCAGGCTTGGTCTCGAACTCTCAGAGATCCACCTGCCTCTGCCTCCCGAGTGCTGGGATTAAAGGCATGCACCACCACCACCCGGCTCCCCCTCCAGCTCTTATCATCTGCTGCTCTACTGATCTTTGCCATTCCTACTGGCTAAGACAAAATTTCAAAGTTGTTTTGATGTGCATTTCCCTAATTCATAGGAATGATGACCCCCTCCCCCAAAGACAAGGTTTCTCTGTGTAGTAGCCCTAGTAGTTGTCCTGGAACTAGTTTGTTTTTTTGTTTTTTTGTTTTTTTTTTTGGTTTTTCGAGACAGGGTTTCTCTGTGGCTTTGGAGCCTGTCCTGGAACTCACTTGGTAGTCCAGGCTGGTCTCAAACTCACAGAGATCCACCTGCCTCTGCCTCCTGAGTGCTGGGATTAAAGGCGTGCGCCACCAACGCCCGGCTGGAACTAGTTTTTATAGATCAGGCTAACCTTGAACTCACAGAGATACACATGCCTCTGCCTCCCAAGTGCTGGGACTGAAGGCATGTGCCACCACTGCCAGGCTTGAACTTTTTTTTAATGGATATTTCTCAAGGGCTGGAGAGATGGCTCAGTGATTAAGAGCACTGACTGCTGTTCCAGAGGACCTAGGTTCAATTCCCAGCAGCTACATGGCAACTTACAACTGTCTGTAACTCCAAGATCTGGCACCCTCACTCAGACATACATGCAGACAAAACACCAATAAAATAAGAAAATACCACACTGCTGCTCCAGATGAGCTGAGTGTCTTGTGAGCTTCCCATCTCAGTCTTCCTGACTCATCCTCACCGTCCTAGAATTACAGAAGTGTGCCACGGTTCTTTACACGCCTTGTGGGGATTGAAATCCAGTCCTTAGGCTTGTAGGACTAACCCTTTTACCCTCTGAGCTACACAATTACTCTGGGTTGTCTGTAATTCCAACACTTGGGAGGTAGACTCAAGAAGATAAGAAATTCACGGTCTATGCCGGGCGTTGGTGGCGCACGCCTTTAATCCCAGCACTTGGGAGGCAAAGGCAGGCGGATCTCTGTGAGTTTGAGGCCAGCCCGGTCTACAGAACAAGTTCCAGGACAGCCTCCAAGACAATACAGAGAAACCCTGTCTCGAAAAACCAAAAAGAAAAAAAAAAAAAAAGAAATTCATGGTCTAGCCCAGCGGTGGTGGCGCATGCCTTTAACCCCAACACTCGGGAGGCAGAGGCAGGTGGATATCTGTGAGTTTGAGACCAGCCTGGTCTATGGATCGAGTTCCTGGACAGCTAGAGCTGTTACACAGAGAAACCTGTCTCGAACCCCCCCCCAAAAAAAGATAGAAAATAAGAAAGAATTTCAAGGTCACACTTGGCTACAAAATGAGTTCCAGGCCAGCATACATTAAATGACTATGTTTCAAAATAAAGTGAGAATAATTGTATCTATCCTGTAGACTTGCTCAGTTATACCAAATTGGTACAAAGTACTGACTACATGTCTCCTGTGCTAGGAATAAAAAGGGGGGCTCAAGCCGGGTGTGGCGTCCTGAATCTTTGATCTCAGCACTCTCAGGGTTTTAGTCCCAGCACTTTAATCCTAGATAGAGGCAGAGGCAGGCCAGCCTGATAGAGTTCAAGGCCAGCCTGATTTACAGAGTGAGTTCCAGGACAGCCAGGGTTAGCTACACAGAAGAAACCCTGTCTCAAGCCAGGCGTTGGTGGTGCACGCCTGAGGCAGAGGCAGGCGGATCACTGTGAGTTCGAGACCAGCCTAGTCTACCGAGCGAGTTCCAGGACAGCCTCCAAAACAATACAGAGAAACCCTGTCTCGAAAAACCAAAAAAAAAAAAAAAAAAAAAAAAGAAACCCTGTCTCGAAAAATAGATAAGGTGGTTCAAAACAAAAGAAATAGTCCCGAAACATTTGTCTCATCTGAAGTTTTTATTAGTTTCGTTTTTTTCGAGACAGGGTCTCGCTGTGTAGCTCTGACTGTCCCGGGACTGGCTCAGTAGACCAGGCTGGGGTTAAAGGCATGCGCCACCACCGCCAGGCTGAAGCCTTTATTTGGAAGGATGGGTTTACAAAATGGTTTATTTCTTCCCAGGTCTTCTATTTCTTACTTCTACACCTAGAACACACATGTCAAAGAAATGCAGTCATGAGATCTTAACGGTGGTGCAGCGCCGCCTTTAGTCTGTCTGCTCCAGGCCAGAGCCCTCTGCGACTCGAACTACAACTTCCACAATGCATCTCTTCCGGCCTGCGTAGCGGGGAGTGTGCGCCTGCGGACCGAATTCTAGGTAGCTTCCGCTCTGGAGGCAACGTAAACCGGATGTTAATAGTACCTAGAATTACTTCCTGGTTCGTTAACGTATAACATTTTAGCCTTCCGCCAGCGAGTTAAATAGTCCCGTTGGTACTTTGCTCCATAGATAATTTGTAGGGACTTATTCTAACCCTACATCTCCGCGGAAACGCTCAACAATTGGGTAAATTTGAGCACGGCAGTGGCGAAGAGTAATTAGAATTACACATCTCTAGTTCCCCCCACACCCGGCGTGTGCGTAGGGATCTCGCACTATATAAGAGCGGCCGGCGAGCAGCCGGATCCTCTTTCGGGTCTGGGCTCCAAGATGGTGAGTGTGGCCGCGTGCGGGTCGCGCGAGCCTGGGCGGTGGGTGGAAAGCGGGGTCTCGGATAGCAGGGACCTGAGAGCCGGAGCCTCGCAGGAGGCAGTGAGAAGGCGCGCTTCTGAGCCCGGGTTTGAGATCCGCATGGCTCGCCTTGCCGGGGCCGCGAGGGGTGGCCGGCCGGAAAGGGCTGAAGCCGAGGAAGTCGCCCCTGCTTTAATGGATGCTTTACTCCCGTCCAGACCAAAAAAAGACGAAACAACGGGCGCGCCAAAAAGGGCCGCGGCCACGTGCAGCCCATTCGCTGCACGAACTGCGCCCGGTGCGTGCCCAAGGACAAGGCGATTAAGAAGTTCGTCATTCGGAACATAGTGGAGGCCGCTGCTGTCAGGGACATATCCGAAGCGAGCGTCTTCGACGGTGAGCACAGGGCGGAGGGAAGAGGGTGGGCGTGCGTGGCTCCCTTTGGTGTTTTCGGCGCTGGGCAGACGCTGCCTTTAATCGCGTGGTAAACAGGCTTAACGTAGAGGTGTGAGCGTGGGTTTCTTGCTTACGTGGAGGTTTGGACTTGGGTTTTTGTTAGTTCTTTTGGGTGGAGACGGAGCCTCATGCAGTGCTAGGCAAATCCATCCCGGTGACTCCGCGTGTAGGAGATGGGGATCCGAACATAGATCACTCAACTACTTTAAAAAGGTCAAAGACCGGCATGTAAATAGGACCGTGCAGGTAGTTTGTGATTTTCTTTATTCCATTTTTTGGATGTGCTCCCTCTGTATACTAGGCTGGTTATGAAGTGCGAATGGTAGGCATTGGACTCGTCCCCGCCCTGGCTTGAGCTATTATTCTCAACTGTGTGGTCCACTCTAGCTTCCAGTATCCCTTAGGCCTTTGAATGGAACGTCTTTCCCAAGAGATGGAATTTTATCCTCGGTATCTCAGTATATGTAGGCTGTGGTCTTGATTCCTTGATGGTGAGGTGGGTTTGGTTTGCAGGTGGTATTCAGTAAAACAGACTTAAGAGTTGGTTCAAGTGATGTGACTAATAGAAGAGGGAATGACAAAAGTGAGGGTCTGTATCTAAACTGCTTCTCTGTCTGCCAGCTTATGTGCTTCCCAAGCTCTATGTCAAGCTGCACTACTGTGTGAGCTGTGCCATTCACAGCAAAGTAGTCAGGAATCGATCTCGTGAAGCCCGGAAGGACCGGACACCCCCACCACGGTTTAGGCCCGCTGTAAGTAAACCTGCTCATTTTCCCTTGAGGTGTGGGTTTGTGACCGTAAACTCTACTTAGATTTGAGTCTGGTGTGACATTTGTAACCAACCTACATTTAGTGTTTGCTTTTTCAGAGTTGGTAGGCTGTTGACGCTGGAATAGTATGATGTCTTGCCCAAATTTATTTATGGCCCCAAACCATTGATATTGGTGATAGGGGCGGGGCATTCAAGGTCTATTCTTTGGAGTTTTGTTTGTTTTTTATGATGCCAGGGACCAAATCCAGGTCCTTGGTTGTTGAACTACATTTGGGTTTTTATGTATTATGTGTATATTCCCTAAGTCTCCCCGTGGCTTAGGTAACCTAGGAGTCTTCTGCTTCTGGGGTACAGGAATTAAAGGGGTCTACCTCACCAGGCTTAGATAATGTGCCTTGTTGTAATTAGTTCCTTTTATGTCTTTCAGGGTGCTGCACCACGACCTCCACCAAAGCCCATGTAAAGAGATGGCTTCATGAAGACAAACACCTTGGAAAAATAAAACAGTGCTTTATGTAGCATTTGAGTGTGTCTGTGTCAGGTGTGAATTGTGGGTTTCCTTTTTCTGTGTGTGCTTCTGGAGACCACGAGGCAGAACAAACTTTATACATTTATTGAGTCAGTCTCTAGTCTAGCCAGCTGGATAGAAAATCTAAGCCAAGAGAATTCTAGGTTAGTTTACCCCTGTTAATGACATGTGTGACCATGTCATTTATAGATTTGTGGATTTGAAATGAGGTCTGCTATCCTTGGTAGGTTTGGTGCTAGGATTACAGTTGTGAGTCCCTGCACTTGAATGTCTTTACCTCTTCAGAAACCTGTTCTTACTGATAGGGGTAGCTCTTAACACATGAGGCTAAAGTGTGGATGGCAACTTGCCGAGGTCAGCTCGTTCTTTCAACTATGTGTCTGACACAAACTAAACATCACTCTTGGGAACTAGTCTGGTCCAAATAGCTAACAATGCCGAGTGGTGCTTCTTTCTGTAAGTATCCTACGATTAAGGTATAAATTAAGACTTAGTTGTGAAGCTGGGGTTCCAGAGTCAGTCATTAGGTGTGGCTAAAACATACATGCAAACTTAAAAAGATGGCACCATAGTTTAAAAACTATAACTCTAGTTTGGAGCCAGGCAGTGGGGCCTTTGACTCTATCGGCTGTAGTTTGGTGTTGAGCTGTGAGGTGGGCTTATGGTGGCCATCACTAAGTTGACTGCTAGCTGGATTGCCTTTGCACACAGCCTCAATGCTTAGCTTTCCCTCTTTGTTTACACCACAACTAACGTGCATAAGTTTTATTATATACCGTGTGTGCAGTGCCCACAAGGGCCAGAGGAGGGTGGGGGGTTCCTGGAGTTAGGAGGGTTTGAACTGTTGCTGGCAATCAAACTAGGGCCTCTGAAGGAGCAGTCAGTGCTAACTGCGGAGCCCTCTCCAGCCCTAACCTGGGTCCATTTGTTGGTTTTTCAAGACAGGGTTTCTCTGAACCATCCTGGCTGTTGTGGAACTTGCTTTGTAAACAGGCTGGCCTTGAATTCAAAGGTCTGCCTGTCCCTTATTTTTGTCCACCTTATTTTTGGTTGAGACAGGGTTACTCTGTAAGCCCTGGCTGTCCCAGCTTTTTTCCTTTTTTTTTTTTTTTTTTTTTGTCTTCAACTGAACATTTATGCAGAGCTGGGGATTGGATTTAGGGTCTCTCTTCATGCTGTGTTAATTTTCTCCACCCTGACCAAAATACCTGACAAACTGTTGAAGTGAGAAAGGACTTCCTTGGACTCTTGGTTCAGAAAGGGTAGTTCCATCAAGGTTGGGAGGAATGGCTGAACACAAGGTGGCAGAAACCATTGCAGTTGACATAGGAAGAGCTGGCCAGGAGCCGCCATCCCTGTAGTCCTAGCTCTCAGTAACAGGAGAATCAGGAGTTCAAGGTCAACTACAAATCCTGTTGCTTTTAAACAGGAGGGTTGGGGCTATACCTCAAGTAGTATAACTTACCTAGTGTCTTAGGATACCCTTTGCTGTGACAACACTATGCCAACAGCAACTTGGGGAGGGAAGGGTGTATTTCATCTTTTATTGCAGGCTGTTAGCATCACTGAGGGAAGTCCTGCAGGAAGTTCAGCAGGGCAGAAACCTGGAGGCAGGGAGCAGAGGCTGTGGATCAGTTAGTTACTGCCTTTTGTTTTTTATCGTTTTATCTTTTTTTTTTCAACCATCAGTTTTTTTTTTTGAGACAGGGTTTCTCTGTGGCTTTGGAGGCTGTCCTGGAACTCACTTTGTAGACCAGGCTGCAACCATCAATTTTTTATAAATGCACCACAGGTCAATCTGGTGGGAGCATTGTCTCTATTGAGGCTCCCTCTTCCCAAATGACTAGCTAGAGGCAAGTTAATATAACTAACCAGTATATGTATTGTGCATGAAAGCCTGGGCTCTATCCCCAGTAAGGCATAGCACAATACAGGTGGGGTGATGTACACTTAAAATTCCAACACCTGGGAGGTAGGGACAGAAATCAGCTACATACGGAGTTCAAGACCAATCTAAAATACATGTGACCCTCCCACAATAATTAACAAAAATCCAAAAGACTATTTTAACTGATTGCAAACAATAATGGTTGTCAGCTCCACTAGTGACCTGCTTCTGCTAGTCACTTGGAAAATAGTGCCACAGATGTGACTAAGCCTTCAAGACATACCTGTGAGCTTGGTTCAGATTAGAAAGAACATGTATCCACCACAGCTCACCTCCAAACGTTTTAACACTTCTTAGTCTTCTGTGTGTAGGTGCATTGCCTGAATGCATTTTTGTGTACCACATGTGTAACCTTAGAGTCGGAAGAGGGAGAAGATCTGGAACTAGAATTATTGTAGGCCACCATGTGGGGGCTGGAATTGAACCCAGGTGCTCTGCAAGGACAAGTCTGAGTCATCTCTGCCTCCCCTTTAAAATTTGCTATTATATATATATGTTAGTTACTGTGTGTGTGTTGTGTGTGGCCGTCAGGTCTGATGGCATGCACACTTATCTACTGAGCTATCTTACTGGCTCATAAAGTCTATTCTTGCAGTCACTATTGTGATATGGATGTATCCACTTAATGTGTATGGAGTTTGTGACCTCTGAGAAGACTCTTGCCTTCTCACAGACTCGATGCAGTTATAATTTAAAGATTTATTCATTAGCTGCTGACAGGACGAAAGCCTTGAAGCCCAATCTCAGGCATGTCATGAATGGGTACATGTAGGAAAGGAAAGGGTTTTTAAAAGGGAAAACCACAATATCGAGGTGAGCAAAAAAAAAAAAGTGTTTTGCCAAGTAGTGAAATAACTTAAGACAATTTTGGGGTATCTGCATAAGCAAGTTACAGAAGCCAAAAAAGCAACCAGTCACAACAAGTTAAGATAGTCACTGCTGCACATTTTGAGGTGATGGTCAACATGTTTGAGGTGGGGGCTCAGGGACCAGAGAGACAAACAACTATTGGGTACCAAGATGGATGCCTGATGTAAAATGGAGTTTAACCATCACAAATTAGTCAGCTAATGAGTCTTTTCAAAATAGATGTCCATAATGAAAGCACTGGGACTAGAATATAATTGTATTTGTTCAATGATCTTTAACTTTCATGCATATGGGTGTTTTGCCTACCCGTAAGTCGGTGTACCACAAACATGCAATGCTCATAGAGGCCAGAAGAGGGCACCAGATCCCCTGGAACTGGAGTTACAGATGGTTTTTGAGACATGGAACCTGGATGCTCTGGAAGAACAGCTAATGCTCTTAACAGCTGAGCTAGCTGTCCCCAGCCTTGTTCAATAAATATTCATCTCCTCTATACTTGGGACTTTCTTCAGAGTCCAAGTCCTGTTACACAAAGCCAACCAAGTAAGAATCTAAAAGAACCAGGCGTGGTGGCACACACCTTTAATCCCAGCACTGGGAGAGTTCGAGACCAGCCTGTCTACAGAGAGAGTTCCAGGACAGCCTCCAAAGCTACACAGAGAAAAACCAAAAAATAATAAATAAAAATATATATTTTATTTTTATTCATCTTCATGAATGATTGTATGTATGCCACATGTGTGGAGATCCCTAAAGAGGCCAGAAGTGGGTATCAGGTCCCCTGAAATTGTGCTGGAAACCAGACTCAGGGCTGGTCAGAGGTGTGTGCCACCATGCCCATTCTTTTTTTTTTTTTTTTTTTTTTTTTTGGTTTTTATGAGACAGGGTTTCTCTGTATTGTTTTGGAGGCTGTCAGTCCAGCCCGGCCTCGAACTCACAGAGATCCGCCTGCCTCTGCCTGAGTGCTGGGATTAAAGGCGTGCGCCACCACCGCCTGGCCACCATGCCCATTCTAAGGATAGCCGCTGCCTTTTGTTTCTTTTTCAAGATGGAACTGGCTCAGTAGACCAGGCTGGCCTCAAACTCTCACAGATCAGCCTGCCTCTGCCTCCCAGTGCTGGGGTTAAAGGCTTGAGCCACCACTGTCTGGCTGCTTTTTTTTTTTTTTTTTTTTGAGATAGTATCCAGTATAGCCCAGGCTAGCCCAAACTCTCTGTGTAGCTGAGAATGCCCTTGAACTTCTGACCCTCCTGCTTCTACCACCCAAGTATGGAATTCTAGGTATGCCACACCAAGTCCATCTCTGAGGCTGATTTTGTTTTTGTTTTGTTGTTGTTTTTTCGAGGCAGGGTTTCTCTGTGGCTTTGGAGTCTGTCCTGGAACTCGCTCTGTAGACCAGGCTGGTCTCAAACTCACAGAGATCTGCCTGCCTCTGCCTCCCGAGTGCTGGGACTAAAGGGGTGCGCCACCACCGCCCAGCCTGAGGCTGATTTTTAAAGAGAGTCCAGCCTGCTAACTCTAGCCCTCAGGGTGGTGGGCAGGGAGGAGGAAATAGGACCAGGAGTTCAGTCATTCTGCATCCTGGGATGCACAGTAAATTCAAGACCAGCTTGTGCTACATGAGACCCTGTCTCGAAACAAACAAATCAAATCTTTAAGGTTGAAACATAGCTCAATGACAGATCACAGGCTTATTATGCAGGAGGCCCTGGTTTGGTCCCCAGACAGTTGTAGACAGAAACAAAACTAAACCCAACCATTTAGGAGTTGGTTTTGTTGTTTTGTTTTGTTTTTCAAGACAGGGCTTCTCTGTGTAGTCCTGGCTGTCCTGAAACTCACTCTGTAGACCAGGCTGGTCTCGAACTCACAGACATCTGCCTGCCTCTGCCTCCCAAGCGCTGGGATTAAAGTCATGCACCAACACTGCCTGGCTCCATTTAGGGTTTTGAGGTTACCTCAATGGTAAAACACATGCTTAGCATGTCTGAGGTCCTAAATTTAACCCTTAGCATTGTACTACACACACACCCAAGATTAGTGTTTTCATAGCTCTGCTGAGTATAATCTATAGTGTAAGGACTGGTGCCAAACACTAATCCCAGAGAGGAGGGGGACAGAGAGAGAGAGAGGGAGAGAGAGACAGAGACAGAGAGAGATTGGCAGTGTACAGGGAGTGGGGACTGGGAGCTAACTCACATATTCCTCAGAGATAAATCCCAAACAAACTTAAGTGCAACCATACAATGGGATCCTGCTGAGCAATTAAAGGAGCAAACAGTTAATATGTACCCAGTGATGCTGGGTAAAAAAAATCTAAGGCCAACAAAACATGTCCTGTAGGATTCTATTCATTCTAGAAGACACAATGTACTCTATGACGACATAAAGTTAGATGGGTATCTGGAACAGGGTAGGAGTCAGTGTGGGGATATTATAAGAGCCAGTTTTGGGGAGACCTACATGTTCATCTTGAATACAATGGTGGTTTCATGGGTATATGCATAGGCCAGGTTTTTTCTGAGTCCCCATAATACCAACACTTGGAATGCTGAGGCAGGAGGATTACTGAGAGTTTGAGGTCAGTTCGAGCTACATAAGGAGCTCCAGGTCAATTCTGATTACAAAATATAGACCTTGTCTAAAAAACAACAATAAAAGAAAACCAAGCAGGATTGCCTAGATGTAGAGACACCTGTCCCCCAAGACTACCTGGGTGTGATCCCCGGGCTCACAGGGAAGGAGCAAGCCCAGCCATCCCTCCTGCACCTGTGTGTTTATTCCGTGTGTGTCGTGTGCAGGGCGCATGTAGGGAAGTCAGACGACAGCTTCAGGAGTCAGTCCTCCCCTTCCTTCCTGTACGTTCCTGAACTTAGATTGTCAGGCTTGCGAGGAAGCCTGACAATCCTGCTGAATCTAGTTTTATTTTTGAAAGTGTCTGATGTAGCCAATGCTGGTTTTGAACTCAATATGTAGCTCAGGATGGCCTTGACCTTCTGGTCTTTCCGCCTTCACTTTCTACTGTGTTTAGTCCATATTAAAATCTTTACTTGGGGCTGGAGAGCTGGCTCAGAGGTTAAGAGCACTGACTGCATCTTCCAGAGGTTCTGAGTTCAATTCCCAGCAACCACATGGTGGCTCATAACCATCTGTAATGAGATCTGGTGCCCTCTTCTGGCATGCAGACATACATGGAGGCAGGATGCTGTATTAATAAATAAATCAATCTTATTAAAAAAATAATAAATCTCTCCTTAATAAACTATAGTTCAGTTGGTAGAGCTCTTGCCTAGTATGCAGAGAGCTGTACACTTGTATAATCTCAGCTCTCAGAAGGTAGAGACAGGAAGATCAGAAATTCAAGGGTATTCTCTTCCACACACAAATTCAAAGCCAGTCTTGGCTACACTACACCTTCTTCAAATACAAAAACAAAAACAAAAACAATGCAGAAACACTCAGACAGCTATGCATGGTGATGTTCTCCTTTAATCCAACATGTGGGAGACAAAGGCAGGCAGGCAGAGTCTGTGAGTTCAAGGCCAGCCTGATCTACATGAGTTCCCAACAGCCAAGGCTACATAGAGAAACAATCTCTCAATCTCTCTCTCTCTCTCTCTCTCTCTCTCTCTCTCTCTCTCTCTCTCTCTCTCGTTTTTCTTTCTTTTTTTTTTTTTTTTGTTTTTGTTTTTCGAGTTAGGGTTTCTCTGTGGCTTTGGAGGCTGTCCTGGAACTCTCCCTGTAGACTGTAGACCAGGCTGGACTCGAACTCACAGAGATCTGCCTGCCTCTGCCTCCCAAGTGCTGGGACTAAAGACATGTGCCACTACCACCTGGCTCTATCTTTACATAGGTCCCAACCACTGTATTCAGGTAGTGAGAATCAGAAGACAAGGGTGTTTACCTTCCAGCCCATCTTGCCAGCCCAGAGGTTTAATATTTAGCTGGTTAAATTCTGCTTTGGTTGAAGCAAAGTTATTGTGAGAATTTTTTTTTTTTACTCTTTTAGCTTTTTTGAGGGACCCACCACCCAGCTCCCAAGTAGATCACACACAGAGTTTTATTACTTATGAGTGCCCGGCCTTAGCTTGCCTTGTTTCTAGCCAGTTTTGCTTAAATTATCCCATCTACCTTTTCCCTCTTTTCTTTCTTTCTCTCTTTTTTTTTTTTTTTCGAGACACGGTTTCTCTGTGGCTTTGGAGGCTGTCCTGGAACTCGCTCTGTAGACCAGGCTGGCCTCGAACTCACAGAGATCCACCTGCCTCTGCCTCCCGAGTGCTGAGATTAAAAGCTTGTGCCACCAACGCCCGGCTGCTTTTATCTTTCTTATTTCTGTATCTATCTCTTCCTTCCCTTCTTACTCCATGTCTGGCTGGGTGGCTGGTCCCGATGTCCTCTTCTCGTTCTCTTTCTCTCCTCCCAGATTTCTCCTCCTCTTTTTATTCTCTGCCCGCCAGCCTCACTCTCCTGATTCACGCTAGCAACATAAACAAAAATCACACACATTAAAATAATCTTCCACCCGGATCTCTGTGAGTTCGAGGCCAGCCGGTCTACAAAGTGAGTTCCAGGACAGCCTCCAAAGCCACAGAGAAACCCGGTCTCGAAAAACCAAAAAAAAAAAATAATAATAATAATAATCTTCCACCACACAAGGTGTGTATCTGTGTGTAGGATGTCGTGATGTTATAAGAAACATGTAGTTTTTCCTCACTGTTCCTGGTTCATAACCTCACTTCCCAAGTCAAGACACAGAAGCTAAAATTGCTCTTCCTTAAGGAAAGTCACACCAACTAATCTTCTCCACCCTCTGTGTTGGGGTTGGGCATTTAGGAAATTCTCTGGCTACTTTGCCTGACAGCTCTCATTTCTGAAGGGGCCCTGCCTTTCATTTAAAAGATGGGAATGCTGGCCGGGCGTTGGTGGCGCACGCCTTTAATCCCAGCACTCGGGAGGCAGAGGCAGATGGATCTCTGTGAGTTCGAGGCCAGCCTGGTCTACAAGAGCTAGTTCCAGGACAGCTTCCAAAGCCACAGAGAAACCCTGTCTCGAAAAACCAAAAAAAAAAAAAAAAAAAAAAAAGATGGGAATGCTGGACAGAGAAGTCAGGGGGACAGCAAACAAACAGGCCTTGTGGGCTTCTGTCTCAGGCCGCTAATATCCTATTCCTGCTGTGCCATTAAACAAAGTTTCTGCATAGCTGTCAGTGCTTATCCAAACCTGTGTCAAGAAGTCTCCAGTAAAACAAAGAAAACAAGGACTAAGAAGAGCCCTATGGCGCAAACCTGTAATCTCATCTATCAGGAGGTTGAAACTCGGGATCACCATCAATTTGAGGCCACCTTGGATCACACATCTAGTACCAGACCATCAAAGGCTACACAATGAGACTCACTCTGTTCAAAACAAAAAAAACGGTATTGCTTTTCTATCGCTGTGATAAAACACCATGACCCTGGCAACTCCCAGAAGAAAAAGTTCATCAGGTTAGCATCCAAGATGGTGACTGAGGCTGCCAGCAGGGAGCAGACAGGGGACAGCGGCTAAAAGCTCATATCTTGAACTGCAAGTACCAAGCTGAGAAGGTAATTTTAAAATGGTGGGGATCTTTAAACTCCCAAAGCTCCCCTCCAGTGACTTCCTCTATCAAAGCGACATCTCCTAGACCTCCTCAAACAGCACCACTAGCTGCAAACCAAGTGTTCAGATGCTGGAACCCCCGCGGGACATTTCCATTCAAACCACCACACCAACAAATGAAAAGCTGTAATTCAAAACAAAAAGAAAACACGCAAAAAAGGCAATAGTGTCTGGGACCGTAGACAGCCTCCACCCAAAAAAGTGGAGGCTCATGAAACACGAATAAGACAGCAGCCACAGTGGAAGGGGGCACACATATTCCAGCTTTACAAGACAAAAGCTCATCCTGTGCAGGGCTTCAATCACCTGCATCCTTTTAAAAGTAGTAGCAGCAGGAGCAGTAGTGTGTGTGTGTGCGCGCATGCACACACACGTGCAAGCATGCATCATGTGTGGAGATCAGAGGACAATTTTCTTTTTCGTTTTTCTTGGCTTTTTAATTTTATTTTTTTAATTGAGCTATACATTTCCCCCCACTCTCCTTACCTCCTCCCCTCTCCCTTTCCACCTACCCTCTCAATTTACTGAGGAGATCCTCTCTTTTTCCCTTTCCTAGGTGAATGCCTGTATGTCTCTCTTAGTTACCTAGATTCTCTGGTGTTGTGGACAATAGTCTGATTGTGTGCTTTATATCTAATATCCACTTATGAGTGAGTACATATTTATCTTTCTGGGTCGTGTTTTCTTGCTTTTGTTTGTTTGTTTGTTTTGAGAAAGGATTTTTTTTCTCAAGACAGGGTTTCTCTGTGGCTTTGAAGGCTGTCCTGGAACTCGCTCTTGTAGACCAGGATGGCCTCGAACTCACAGAGATCCAACTGCCCCTGCCTCCCCACTGCTGAGAGTAAAAGTGTGTGCCACCACCACCACCTGACTGATCTTTTTTGTTTTAATATTTTATTTATTTATTTATTTTTTTTTATTTATTTTTGGTTTTTCAAGACAGGGTTTCTCTGTAGCTTTGGAGGCTGTCCTGGAACTCACTTTGTAGACCAGGCTGGCCTCGAACTCACAGAGATCCGCCTGCCTCTGCCTCCCGAGAGTGCAATTACTGGGGACTCACAGACACTGACGGAATTGTGGTCAGGGATGGCACAAGGGACTTGAACCTAAGACTTGGGTAGGAGGGAAGGGGCTCATGGGAGAAAAATGACTTCTGTCCAACCTGCTTTATCTCATGCTCAAATGCAAAGGTCCAGGGCAAGTTTGGTGCCTAGGCTCATGCTGCATCTCGGCTACCTAGAGCCCAGGAGTGCTGGGCCAGCCATGGCTGCCTCTGAAAAGAAAGGCAGGTACATTCCTGCTGCAAATTGCTTTAACGGTTTTGTTTATCTGTAGCATGCTGGGAGAGTGGGAGGGGAGCAGTGGGTTTTCTCAGGAGTAAACAGGGCTGTGACCCCACAGAGTGGTTGCAGCCAACTCAAACTGGATCCTTTCCATAACTGTTAGCTTTTATTCTTTCTGTGTGTGAGTGGTGTGTGTGTGTGTGTGTACGCGCGTGCAGATCCAAGAACAACTTTTTTTTTTATAGTTTTTCAAGACGGGGTTTCTTTGTGTAACTGGCTGTGTTCCTGGCTAGCCTGGAACTCACTCTGTAGACCAGGCTGGCCTTGAACTCACAGATCCACCTGCCTCTGCCTCCCAAGTGCTGCGATTAAAGGCATGCGCCACTACAGCCCCTCCAAAGCACAACTTACAATAATTGGTTCTTCTTCTCACCATGGCCCCTTAGGTTCTGGGAATCAAACACAAGTCTTGAGTAGTGAGCACTCTTACCAGACGAGACATCTCACTAGCCCCTTCATTCATTTTATAGTTGGACAATACATTACACTTTATAAATTCATTCTTCATTAATGGGCGTTTGGGTTGTTTCCATTTCAGAGTTATTATTATGAATAATTCATGCTGAAGTTGTAGCTTGATGGTATAGTGCTTACCTAGCATATACAAAGCCCAAATTCAATCTTCAGAACCACCAAAAACAAAACAACAACAACAACAAAAAATACATGTACAAGTGTTTAATGAGGATTTATTTTTCTTGTTTATATACTCAGGGCTTTAATTGCTGGGTCATTTTCTCTTTGGCTCCATTAATATAGTGTTTAGGATGAGCTAAATGATAGCCCACCTGCAATCTCTGATTCACCCTAGGCTGCACACATTGACACACTGGACCAGGGACGGCAGAAAGAGGCCTGGGTAACAGCAGGGATTGTCAACCAAGCCGCTTGAAGAAAAATGAGAAGACCTACAAACATTGAGCTGGAGGCGAGAAAAACAATGAGAAACAAAAGACACCTTCAAGAATCTAAAGAGTCGTTGCACAGAAAGGGGACAGGGAAGCCGTGCACGGTGACTCATACCTGTGACCCCAGCACTGAGGAAGCTGAGGTAGGAGGATCACTGAGAGTCAAGGCCAGCCTTGGCTACCGAGGGACACCCTGTCTCCAAAATAAATAAATAATCATGGGCTGAATTTTGGCTTAAGACCTGTAGGTGGAAGTTTTTATAAACCCACCTGGTTCCACAGCCACTTTGCCTCAAATAAACACACAAAGACTTATATTAGGTATAAAATGTTTGGCCAATGGCTCAGGCTTCTTATTGGATAAACTCTGTCTTTTTTTTTTAAGATTTATTTATTCTTTTGTGTGTGTGTGTGTGTGTGTGTGTGTGTGTGTGTGTGTGTGTGGTTTTACGAGACAGGGTTTCTCTGTATTGTTTTGGAGGCTGTCGGTCCAGCTTGGCCTCGAACTCACAGAGATCTGCCTGCCTCAGCCTCCCGAGTGCTGGGATTAAAGGCATGCGCCACCACCGCCCGGCAATTTATTTATTCTTTTTTTTATATTTTATTTATTTATTGTGTATGTAGTCTTCTGCCTGCATGCCAGCAGAGGGTACCAGATCTCATTCAAGGTGGTTGTGAGCCACCATGTGGTTGCTGGGAATTGAACTCAGGACCTCTGGAAGAGCAGTCAGTGCTCTTAACCTCTGAGCCACCTCTCCAGTCCCTGGATAAACTCTGTCTTAATTTTTGTTTGTTTGTTTGTTTTTCCAGACAGGGTTTCTCTGTGTAGTTTTGGAGCCTGTCCTAGAACTAGCTCTTTTTTTTTTTTTTTTTTTTTTTTTTTGGGTTTTTCGAGACAGGGTTTCTCTGTAGCTTTGGAGGCTGTCCTGGAACTCGCTTGGTAGTCCAGGCTGGTCTCGAACTCACAGAGATCTGCCTACCTCTGCCTCCCGAGTGCTGGGATTATAGAACTAGCTCTTATAGACCAGGCTGGCCTCGAACTCGCAGAGATCCACCTGCCTCTGCCTCCCAAGTGCTGGGATTAAAGGCGTGCGCCACCACCGCCCGGCACCCATGGGTTTTGTATCTGCCAATTCAGCCAACCCTGGACTGAAAATACTCAGAACTGTGAGGTGTGTGCCTGCAGTCCTGTGTGTGTGTGTGTGTGTGTGTGTGTGTGTGTGTGTATCTACAAAGTCCTTAAGACATGTGCCACCACTGCTCAGCTAGCTCTGTCTTAATTATTAACCCATTTCTATTAATCTATGTATTGCCAGGAGACTCCAATGAGAGCAACATATGTTCACAGTGTACATAGCGTTGTCCCACACAGGAGACCAAGTTTTCAAATATATGAGCCATCGAGGGCTGTTCTCAGTCAAACCACCCAAGAATGCCATGGCTGGAATCTGAAAGGCCACCTGAAGGCCCAAGTGTCACGGGCTGGGTTGCTGATGGGGTTTAGAACATGATTGGATCATAAGGGCTCTGGCTTCATCAAGAGATTAATCGACTGATAGTTTCAAATTGACATGAGAGGAAGTGGAACGTGGACCCTATCCAACAATGTCGATCTTTTAGGGAGAGTGCCCGGAACGGCAGGCCCTGCCTCCATCTTCTCTTGCTGGGTGTGGCCTCTGTCTATCATGAAGTGATACTTTACTCCACCATGGTTTTCCATGCTTTGCCTCGAGATTCACGGGCACAGGAACAAGAAAATCAAGTGACCATGAACCAAACCTCTGCAACTGTGAACTAGGAAACCTTCTCACTCAATTTGTGTTCTTTGGTATTTTGTCACAGTGTGGGAAAGACTGTCACTTAAGAAAAGATCTTGGAGCCGGGCGTTGGTGGTGCACGCCTTTAATCCCAGCACTTGGGAGGCAGAGGCAGGTGGATCTCTGTGAGTTCGAGGCCAGCCTGGTCTACAAGAGCAAGTTCCAGGACAGCCTCCAAAGCCACAGAGAAACCCTGTCTCGAAAAACCAAAAAAAAAAAAAAAAAAAAAAAAAAGAAAAGATCTTGGGAGGCGGCTAGATACATGGTTCAGAGGTTAAGAGCACTGGCAGCTCTTCCAGAGGTCCTGAGTTCAATTCTCAGCAACGGCATGGTGGCTCACAACCGTCTGTAATGAGATCTGGTGATCTCTGCTGGCCTGCAGGCATACACGCAGGCAGAACGCTGTGTACATAATAAATAAATAATATTAAAAAAAAGAAAAAAATGTAGCAAGCTGCCAGTGTGTTCGCAGCTACAGTGCTACCATACTTCACAACTATCTGAGGCTAAGGGCTAAGGATGAAAATAAGACAAAGACAGCGGCTCATTCTTACAAGGAGAATGGCATTTATTATTACATGAGTGGAGCCTTATATACCAAAGGCAGGTGTGGTAGAAAAACACCAAGGTCAGAAGCCTATGTTCCCAGGGCCCTCCCGCAAAGGAACTTGCACGCAGGCCTTACTGGGAGGAGGGGATGAGAAATGTTTTGCTAAAAGCTCCTAGTAACAAGCAGTCAACAGACCCCCATGGGGGAAGGGTGCAACAGAAAAAGAAAAAATATCTTTGCTGGTCTACCTCCCGGAGCTACACACAGGCCTGGACTTAGTTTCTAGGGTAATAAGGAGAAAAACAAGGGTAAGGACGGGAGTTTTTGTGATGTTTCCTTTTTCTTTTCTTTTCTTCTTTTTTCCAGGCAGGGTTTCTCTGTGTAGCCTTGGCTGGCCTGGAACTCGCTCTGTAGACCAGGCTCATCTTGAACTCACAGAGATCTGCCTGCCTTTGCCTCCCAAGAGTGCTGGGTTTACAGGCATGCGCTGCCACCACCCTGCTAGGGCAGGAGTTTTTGTCTTCATATATAGAAGAGGAGCTTAGATTCTAGCCACAGTTCTCCATGTTCATTCTTCATATATAGAAGAAGAGCTTAGATCCACAGTTCTACATGTTCGTTTCTTGTAAAATACACCTGTGTCACACACAAAGTTCATTCTTTGCTTTGCAATACCCAGGCTTTAAGATTTCCTAAAGTGACTATGTGTGACAAAAAGTAGAGACAGAGGGTGGTGACGCAGCCCTGCTAGATCCTGGCACGGGATAAAACCAGGCATGGAGACACATATTCATAATCCTAGCACTCGTGTTGGAGCCAGCAAGACCAGGAGTTCAAAAACCAAAGCTCAGGCCAGGCAGTGGTAGCGCATGTCTTTAATCCCAGCACTGGGGAGGCAGAGGCAAGCGGAACTCACAGAGTTCGAGAACAGCCTTGCCTGCAAGAGCTAGTTCCAGCACAGCCTCCAAGCACAGAGAAACCCTGTGAAAGAAAGAAAGAAAAATTGAAGCTCAAAGCATGGAGTATGTGTGGGAGTACAAGTGCGCATGTGCTACATTGTATCAGGTGTGTGGGAGTAGTTTTCTACAGTGTATCAGGTGTGTGGGAGTAGTTTTCTACAGTGTATCAGGTGAGTGGGAGTAGTTTTCTACAGTGTATCAGGTGTGTGGGAGCATAGTTTTGTCCTTGTGTAGTAGCTTTGGGGACTTGAACTCAGGGCATCAGGCTTCTGTAGAAAAGTGCCTTTACCTGTGGAGCCATCTCACCGGCCCTGAGTTTGTATTATAAGTACTCTTCCTCCACAAAATGTTATCAAATATTAATACTTTATATTTCAATTTAAAAAAGAGTTTGTTTGCCTGGCATGGTGGCGCATGGCTGTGTGGAGGTCTGAGAACAACTTGGAGGAGTCAGTTCTCTCTTTCCGGATGTAGGTCCAGGGGGTAGAGCTCAGGTTTTCAGCTTGGCAGCATCATCCATCGAATTGGAGCATAAAGGCCTGCTCTTATCAGGTGTGGCGGTATCACACATCTGTAATCTGGTACTCTGTAGAGGTCATGAATTCCAAAGTAATCTGGGCAATAAAGTGAATCCTGCACCCCCATACACATGTGCATATGTGATGACTTTTTTTTTTTTCCAGACAGGGTTTCTCTGTATTGTTTTGGAGACTGTCCTGGAACTTTCTCTATAGACCAGGCTGGCCTCAAACTTACAGAGATCCACCTGCCTCTGTCTCCCCAGTCTGGGATTAAATGCGTGTGCCACCAACGCCCAACTATGTGATGACTTCTTTGTCTTCTTTTTTTAATGTGACAAATGTGACTACTTCTTTCTTCTTTTTTTTCTTTCTTCCTTCCTTTCTTTCCTTCCTTCTTCCTTTCTTTCTTTTTTTGAGACAGGGTTTCTCTGTATAGCTCTGTCCTAGAACTCACTCTGTCTTTGGCTGTCTTTGAACTCAGAGATCTGCCTGCCTCTGCCTCTGGGATTAAAGGCTCATATATGACTTCCTTGGTGATACTGGAGATTGATTTTAGGCTCTCACACATGCTAAGCAACAGTTCTGTTATTGAGTTGTATCCGTTCTTTCTCTTGATCGATTCTAATTAAATTGACTGAGTGAGCCTTGAACTTGTGATCCTCCTGCCTCAGCCTCTCAAATAACTAGGATTACGAGCCATGGTTCTTTAAAATCTTTGATATCAGAACAAACAGCTTTGTCCGTCTTCAGTATTATACAGTTATTTTGTATTTCATCAGTTTCTTCCTCTTCCCCCTCCTCCTAACAAACTGTCTTACTGTGTAGCCATGGCCAGCCTGGGACTCACTATAAAGACCAGCCTGCTTCTGCCTTTTAAGTGCTGGGTTCACAAACATGGACTTGCAATGCCAGCTGTGTTTTACTAGCTCCTGCTCTCTGTTACTTACTTTTCTTTTGTCTAGGCTAGCGTGGAATTCACCCCTTAGCCCAGGATGTCCCAGAACCTGTTTACAGTCATGAGCACCCACCTTTGACTCTCCAGCCCTGATTTATGTCAATTTAATTCTTAGCTCAGCCAAATAACACAGAAAGCTGATGCGAAGCATGTTCTCCCCTTTTCTGCAGAGAGGCAACAGTTCACATTCACCTGGAAGACACAGCAGCATACCTGTGAAGCCTTGCCCTGAGGCTCTGTGAGCTCCCAGGTCCTCTACTATAAAATAACCAGACCGCCACTGACCAGAGGGACTTCTCCCAGAACCTCATGACAGCGATAACATCACGCCGAGGGCTGGTCTAGCCAGGAATGTCAGGCTCCTCACAGAGTTCTGTAAGGCCTGCTGCCTTTACTTTAAAGGTCTTTTCAGAACTGACTGAAGAATATCCTATCCTGTTTTCTTCCCTTCTTTACTGAAAGAGCTGATTCCAAGAGCTCTTGTTCATGAATGTCCTGCAACCTGACTTAGCTGGCCTTCAGGAAACTCCTGCCATGTCCAACAGAGAGCATCAACCAGGCAAAAAGACCCTCCCAAAACAACAACAAAACAAACCCCAAATCCAAAAAGTAAACAAACAAAAAACCCCACCAATTGGGACTTTAGCATGTGACAAAATTAAGGTTAAGAAAAAAATTATGGGCCAGACAATGGTGCACGCTTTTAATCCCATAACTCAGGAGGCAGAGGCAGGTGGATCTCTGTGAGTTCCAGATCAGCCTGGTCTACCAAGTGAATTCTAGGACAGCCAGGGCCACATAGAGAAACCCTGTCTTGAAAAACAAAAACAAAGCAAACAAACAAAAATGACGGGATAAGGCCAGGAGATGGCTCACTGGTAAAGAGGTTCACCATCAACCGGAAGACCTGAGTTTAGTCCCTGAGACCCACATGATGGAAGTTAAGAACCAGCTCCTGGAGTTGACCTCCACGTGTACCCTGTGGCGTGTGAGTGCTTGCACACACGCACACACAAATTTTGTTTGTTTTTTTAGTCTGTTTTTCAAGACAGGGTAGCTCTGACTGTTCTGGAACTCAAAGATTCCCCTGTTTCTACCTCCAGAGTGCTTGGGATTAAAGGTGTTCACCATCAGCCGGGCGTTGGTGGCGCAGGCCTTTAATCCCAGCACTCGGGAGGCAGAGGCAGGCGGATCTCTGTGAGTTCGAGGCCAGCCTGGTCTACCGAGTGAGTTCCAGGACAGCCTCCAAAACAATACAGAGAAACCCTGTCTCGAAAAACCCAAAAAAAAAAAAAAAGAAAGAAAGAAAGAGAAAAAGACCAGAGAGAGAGAGGATACAGCAATACATTTGTACCTTAATGGAAGCTATCCTATACAGAAAAATGGTATGCAGGAGAAAGGGGAAAGTGCTAGAAATTCAGTTTCTTTTTTTAAATACATTTTAATGACTTATTTACTCTTATTTTATGTGTATTGGTGTTTTGCTTGGGTATATGTCTGTATGAAGGTATGAAGTCTCCCGGAACTGGAGTTACAGGCAGTTATGAGCTGCCATGTAGGTTCCTGGAATTGAACCCAGGTTCTCTAGAGGAGCAGCCAGTGATCTTAACCACTGAGCCATCTCTCCAGCCCCTAGAGATTCAGTTTCTATTCACATATATGTAGAGCCTATCTGGGCATCCCTCTGATTGAACTTTAGGAGAAAGATGATTTACCATCGTGTGCCTGCAAATAATTGGGTGTGTGCATGTGATTCAACTCAGATACCACAGGAAGGGGCGTGTGCAAGCGAGTAAAGCTAGTGTAAATTGTCAGCTAAGACAGAAAACCACCTCAGTTACATCCTCACCATCGAGCTCCTCTTCCCTTTATACCCCATAAAGGAAGACTCAGGCAATAACCTGGAACCTTTGACCACTTTCACCCAAGGAAGCTGTCTCTGGTAGCATTTCCAGTCTGAGATGTCACCTCACCTTTGAGTAAAGCTTCCTCTCTGTTATGATTATTATTTTTTATTTTTGAAACTGATATAATTACATTATCCCCCCTTCCCTTTCCTCCCTCCAGAACCTTCCACATATTACTCCTTGCTCTCTTTCAGATCCATGACCTCTCTTTTCATTAACGGTTGGCTGCTACCTACATATATGTATATTCATGTTTCTAAATATAACCCATTCAGTCTGCATGTTATTTGCACGTATGTTTCCATCACTGACCGTATTGGTATTAGGTAACCAATTGCTGTTCTCTTCTCTCTAAGACTATTTTTTCTACTCTCGGTATTCCTAGGAGCCTGTAGTTCTTAGTGTGGGTTGAGACTGCTGTCTTTCCCCCATCCAGTTCTGTCTGTTGTTGCTGTCCTGGTTCAGCTCGTGTTTGGGCATTCATCTTGGTGAAACTTTATGAGAGTGGCCTCTGACATTCCTAGAAGACAGAGTTTCACAGCAAACTCTGATCCTCTGGCTCTTACAATCTTACCACCCCTTCTCCTGAAATGTTCCCGGAGACCTAGGTTCAGGAGTTGTTTTGTAGATGTGTCCACCTGGACTGCACTCCAGATGATATATTCCAATCTGCGTACACCTCCTTTTCAATTGTTTGAGTGAGACATCAAGAACCTGAAGTGCCCCATTCAGACACTGCTTCTAGCCAAGAACTGAGACAGCAGGGTTGATGTAAGTTTGAGGTCTCAAAAACAAAAACAGGGGCTCACATATAGATAGATAGATAAAATTAATGTAATTTAAAAATTATTAAGAATCAGGGTGGCCGGGCGTTGGTGGCGCACGCCTTTAATCCCAGCACTCGGGAGGCAGAGGCAGGCGGATCTCTGTGAGTTCGAGGCCAGCCTGGTCTACAAAGTGAGTTCCAGGACAGCCTCCAAAGCTACAGAGAAACCCTGTCTCGAAAAACCAAAAAAAAAAAAAAAAAAAAAGAATCAGGGTGGTGGCCTTTTAATCCCAGCACTTAGGAAACAGAGGCAGGTGGATCTCTGTGAGTCTGAGGCCAGCCTAGTCTACAGAGTGAATTCCAGGACAGCCAGGGCTGTTACACAGAGAAACTGTCTCTAAAAATATAATAATAATAATAATAATAATAATAATAATAAAAGCACCTGCAACCAAACCTGACAGCCCGAGTCTGGTCCTCAGGATCCACTGGTGGACAGAGGGAACTAACTTCCCCCCACATACATGTGACACATACATGTGAACTTGAGCATGCATGTACACACACACACACACACACACACACACACACACTAAGCCACAAAAGTCAGGGGGCAAGAATGAAGAAAGATAATGGGATGCTGCAGGAAAGACAGACAGCTTTCACAAAAGCCTTCCTTCTTTCAATTAACTTATTCATGGCAGCGATGAATTTATTCATGGGAGCCCTTAATAGAGTCAGTAAGCAACACGGCAGTTTTGTGTGCTGCTTGTATTCCGGATGCTTAGGATGCTGTTTCACTTAGTGGGGAAGAATGAACTGAAGTGTCCAAAGCAAATATATCTTGGGTCTAGCTGGAGTGGGATTGATGATAACACAGCGAGTATTCACTAAATGCTTCATAAATGTTGAGAACAGCCTAGTTACTGAGGACTCTTGACCTGCCTCTTCCTTTTTTTTTTTTTTTTTTTTTTGGTTTTTCGAGACAGGGTTTCTCTGTGGCTTTGGAGGCTGTCCTGGAACTGGCTCTGTAGACCAGGCTGGCCTCGAACTCACAGAGATCCACCTGCCTCTGCCTCCCGAGTGCTGGGATTAAAGGCGTGCGCCACCAACGCCCGGCTCACCTGCCTCTTCCTTATCTACTTGTTTGTTCATTAGTTTTTCTGAGACAGGGTCTCTGTATTGTTTTGGAGGCTGTCTTGGAACTCACTCTGTAGACCAGGCTGGCCTCGAACTCACAGGGATCCACCTGCCTCTGCCTCCCGAGAGCTGGGATCAAAGCTGTGTGCCACTACCCCCTGGCTGGCATTTTCTTAATTGAGGTTCCCTCCTCTCAGATGACTTTAGCTTGTGTCAAATTGACATAAAACCATCCAGCGCACCCACCAAACTGAGGTGAATGTGTGATGTGAAAGACTATTTGATTAGGGTTATGTAGGTGGTAGAGGAGGCCCGTAAGGAATCTTAGCGTTGTCACCCAACGGGACACACTCCTCCATTGTTGTGCTGGCTGTCAAATCTGACTCCAGGCCTGTAGTTAAGCAACATTTGAATACTCAACTACATCCCAGCCCTGAAAAGAGTTTGAATACGACCAGATGAAGTCCTGGTATACTATCATAAGAAATCCTGGGTCACTGGGTGGGGGTGGCACCCGTCTTTGATCCCAGCACTAAGGAGGCAGAGGCAGGCAGATCTCTGTGAGTTCGTGGCCAGCCTGGTCTACAGATGGAGTTCCAGGACAACTGAGGCTACACTGGGAAACCCTGTCTCAAAAAACAAAAAGAAAAAAAGAAATAAGAAAGGAAGAAATAAATAAATCAAGACATCCGGGGTCAAACTTTGAGCCCTTCCCCTTCCGTCACCATGTCCCACATAGATAGATTTGGGAAAAATTCCAGTTTGAAAAGATGAGGTGACATCCCTAGCTCACGTGTTTTTTGTGAGTTTGGGTCTGGGTACTGGAAATCGAAGCTATAGCCTCAAGAATACTAGGCAAACACCAGCCACCCCTGAACTGGCCACTTATATTTTGAGACAGTGTTTCCCTAAGCAGTTCAGGCTGGCCTTACACTTCTGGGCCCCTGCCTCCGTTAATGGCATTGCTCTGTCTTTACTAGTGTCACCGTTACGTAGGAGGACCAGGAAAGGCCACTGAGTAGATAAACTCTTAGGTTGCACATCCGTCCCGGACCAAGTTTAAAGAATCATTGCAAGAGGGAGGGCGAGGGTGGGCAGCTGGGGAGATGGCTCAGTGGTTAAGAGCGCTCGCTCTTCCAAAGAACCAGAGTTCAGTCCCCGGACCCACATGGCAGCTCACAGCAGTTTGTGACCCCAGTCCCAGGGGATTCAACGACTTCTCTTCAGGTACCTAAATGCATTTGCAGAGAAGGCTTGATGACCCGAAATCCAGCCCATGAAAAAGTGGAGATAACTGACTCTATAAAGTCGTCTCCCGACTTCCACACGCACATGGTAGCACGTATGCGCACACGCGCACCGCCAACATACACACGGTAATAATAACAACTAATTAAAAATTTGTATCGGGAGAGCTAGACATGGTGGCACACATCTGAACTTGGAAGGTGGAAGCAAAAAGGTCATTCTGGATCTCAGACCCAAACCCACAAAAAAACACGTGAGCTAGGGATGTCACCTCATCTTTTCTGAACAAGAAACTTGTGAATTTTCTCCAAATCTGTGGGATATGGTGACGGAAGGGGAGGGGCTCAAAGTTTGACTTTGGATTTCTTTCTTTTTCTTTTTCCTTTTTTTTTTTTCCGAGATCAGCCTGAGCTATATGAGACCCTGTCTCAAAAACAAAAACAAACAAACAAAAGAAAGTTTTTTGCTAGTAGCCTTCGCCCAGGGGGAAGGGACAATAAGTTCTCCAGGCAAGATCTAGAATGCCAACCTAAGGGATGAGAAATGCAACGGGCTGGGCACCAGGAGGCGCCCGTCGGACCCGCCCGGGACCTAGCAACCCAGGGGACGCGAGGCGGGAGGTCCCGGGAGCTGCGCGGTTCGTGGGCGCCGTCTGTAGCCACCTCTCCGCTCCCCTGGTCACTGCCCCCCCCCCCGGGTGTGAGCGCCGCGGTGGCGACGGTGCGAGGCGGGAACCACGGACGGACGGACGGACGGCGCGGTCGGCCGCCCCAGCGTGGTCGGAGACAGCTGTTCTCCGCGGCGGCCGTGGGGGGCAGCAGAGGGGACCGCGACAGGTGCGGGAGCCCCTCCCAGGGCAGAAGTGGGAAGCCGGGCTCCGGGTATGTTCCCAGGCTGGAAACCACCCCCGCCCCCCCCCAACAAATCCCCCCGAGAGGCCGGGCCGGCGCCGGGGCTGCGGGAGGAAGCGGCCGGAGACAGTGCGATTTCACGCGGCCTCCGGGGCTCGGGTTCCCGGGCCGGATACTTGAGTTATGGGGCTTTGGGTCCCGGGGAAACTGAGGTGGCATGGACTCCAGGCTGAAAAACAACAACCTCCCACTCAGAAAAATAGAAGTATTCACACCCCAAAAAGAAGAAAAAAAAATCCCTCAAGTGATCCAACCGGCTAGGGGAGTTGAGTGATTTGGTTAATGGGCGAGGCCAGCTTTCAGGGGGCTGGGCTTTGGCGCTCTCCCCACCCGCATTCACTACCTTTCCCCGGCCCGGGGACATTCGGATTCTTGATCTCTTCTTAACCATCTCCGGGGGAAATTGCTAGACTGAGACCCCTCCTTGACCCTCTTGGCCGAGCTGCGGGCTGGCGGGGCGCGCTCTGGGCGGGTGTCCCAGGCTGCAACCCTCGGCGACTCCAGCCTCGCACGGGAGGGGGGCGCGGCCGTGACTCACACCCCCTTCCCCCTTTCCCTCCCTCCCTCCCTCCTTCCCAGACAGACACCCTCCCCTGCCGTCCCGCTCCGGACTCCGACTCCGGCTCCTGTTGCAGTTTGCAGCCTCCGGTGCCGCCGCTGCCTCCACCACCTATGCGCCGGGCTGCCCAGGTGGCTGTCGCTTCGATGTCCTAACCCAGGGGCCCCCGGGCCAGACTCGCCTGGGCTCCCTTCACCCTCCGCTGGAATCATGAGGGCGATTGGGACTCTGCAGGTGCTGGGCTTCCTTCTCAGCCTGGCCCGGGGTTCCGAGATGGGCAACTCTCAGGCAGGTAAGCCCCGCGGGGAGCCCCAGCAGGCTGGAAGCGGAGAGCGAGCGCGACCTGAGCGCGCGCAGACCCTGGACAAGGGGTTCGGGTTCTGAAGCGCTCAACGGGGGTTGCGACCCCGAGTCTACCCGAACCACCTAGGAGGGGACCGCGAGGCTCTGTTCTCCGAGTGGGCTGGGCAGGGACTGCATTCCTGGATGCCTACCCTTCTCCCCCGGGGCATCGCTGACCCTCTGGTTGGTGTTTTTCTGATCAGGTTGATACGGACAGTAGTTCGGAGAGCCTTACAGAGAGGGCGGGCAGGGACCCTTCTGTAAACCCGAGGAGCCTTGGCTGAAGGGTCTCTGTTTGCACTCCGGCTCCCTGGTCTCCACCCCACCCCACCCCAGGTTTCAGCACCCCCCAGTTTCGTTGTTTTGCCGGCAGGGCGGAGCTATGCAAGGGTTGAAGTTGTTGTTTTCTGATGTTGGAAAAACAAGAATAGCACCTCCTCTTCCGTGAGTGGGGCTGCCCTGAGAAGGCTGAGATTAACCTGAGGGCCAAGTCCAGGTGACTTCAGAGTGAGAGGCCTCACGGGGCTGCCTGCCTCCCCACTTAGCCAGCTTCTCTTTACCAAGACCCTGTCAATTCAGTTAACACGTCGAGCATCTGCTATGTGCTGTACTATTCCTGAGCTGGAGGTGTGGGGGAACGGACAATTTAGCGCTAGTTTCTTTCCAGTCTGGGTCACCTCTCCTACCTTCTGAACATCCTATTCCTTGAGCTCGCTCCTAGACCCAACTTGTCCCTTCCCCCATTCACTTCATCGTCTAACTTCAGACACAGGCCAGATTGTTCCGTGCCATCTGAGCCCATTCCTCTGGCTGTCTTTGGGACCACGGGCACCTGAAGGGTTCTGGGGTTGGTGTACTCAGAGTCCCGTTGATCTCGCTTCAAGCCCGCCACCCCATCTCAGCATGGGGTGCAGCCAGGGCCCCTCCCCAGAGTGGGAGTGGAGGAGACCACCTGTGCTTCCCCCACAGTTGCTGGGTCTAAATTTAGTCCCTGGGATCTTGAGATGTGAACACTCCCAGCTGGTGGAGGGGGTGGTCTAGAGACTGGAGGGGGAGGTGCCAGGGGTGTGACCGGATCTCTCTTCCATCTGACTGTGCACCCCCCCCCAACCAGGAACCCAAGAGTCCAGGATTCCCACCACCCTCCCCGAGAAGCAGGGAGCAGGCATGGTTGGGTCTCTATCCTTTATCTCTATCCTGCAGCCTCTGGGCATCCGGCCCTGTCTCAAGCCTTGTATAGCCCCTTTGTCCCTGTGTGTGTTTGTGTATGTGTGTCTGTGTGTGTGTGTCCCTGTGTCTCTGTGTGTCTCTGTATGTCTGGGGCAGTGCAGGGGAGACTTCTGAGGGGCTGTGTGTTCTTGCTCTGTCCAACCCCAGACAGTGCTCTCCATAGAAGGCTCTGACACTGTCCCTCTTTGAGCTTAGGCCGCCAACGGGCAGTCCTAGCTGCTTCCTTGCCGTGGTCCCCAAGTTGCTTGGCTCCTCCTGGGTAGTTGTTTATACTCTTTCCTGCCCAGGCCCTTTGCCCCTGTTTGTGAAATACGGACTTTGCCCTCAGGGTGGCAGGTTACTGAGACTTGTAAGGCCTTGTAAAGCGTAAGATGCAAGGTGTACAAGTTACTGTGGCCAGATGGATGGACTGGCCACTTGTGAGACTTCCCAATACGGACCCCAGGCTGGGGCAAAGCAGTATGTATTTCTGAGCCAGGGGAACTGTGTACATGTTGGTGTACCTGTCGTGCAGGGTGAGAAGTGCTTATACGCACGTACACACCGCTTCCCTATACAGCGATCCTAGCTCCTCCCTTATCTGGGGAGAAGGGTTGGCGCCTTAACTTGGAAGAGGGGTGTCTTGCCAGGAAGGGGACAGGGGTGGGGCTGTTTCAGAGATGACTAACCCTCCTAGCCTTTCTCTTCAGCCCAGGGACCCTGGGGTTCCTGGGTGCCTCTGGGAGCCTCAGACTGTTTATGCCTCCTTGCTGGGACTAGCTCACTCTTTCTGTCACAGAGACCGATAGGGAAGAGGATCTTTTTTGTTTGGTTGGTTGGTTTTTTCCAGACAGGGTTTCTCTGTGTAGCTTTGTAGGCCAGGCTGGCCTCGAACCCACAGAGGTCTGCCTGCCTCTGCCTCCCGAGTGCTGGGATTAAAGGCGTGCGCCACCAACCCGCCCCCACCCCCATCTAGGGACGAGAATCTTTAAAAAGTGGTCAGACCAGGAGGAGCTGGGGCCTCTGCTCTCTCTCCCACTCTCTCTTCTGCCCTGCCTCAGGGAAGGGTGGTATGAGCAGGTGGTTCGCACCCCTACCTCCACCCTCCCCATATGCTCCTCCACTATGTCAGATCCATAGAGCACCGAGGGCCCTCTCTTTTTACAAAGGAAAGCGAAAGCCCGAGACTGGTGCCCTGCCACTCTTCTGGCTCTCCCTGGAGTGCCCGCTGGCCACCACTGCCACAGTTAGAAGTCTTTAACGATCCCATTGACAGTGAAGTTGAGAAGGCTTCAAAGGGAGTGGAGGGTCTGTTCTGTTTCTCTCCAGGAGAGACGCTGGGGGAGCTGGGGCACGTTGGCCTAGGGGAAGGGAGTAGAAGGGAAGCCAGAATTCAGGAAAGGGGAGGCCGCCAACTCCTTATCCAGCTTCGGAGACAAAGGTCCCATTGACCCCCACCCTACTACCAGGGTTTGTCCCCGCAGTGAGGTCACTCGTCTGAGCCCAAAGCTCCGGGGTAGGAGGGGGGTGCTGCTAAGGATGGGGTGTCTGAGATAGGGTGGGGCAGCCCCCTCCTCCTGGATAGAATCGCCTCATTGTGGGCTGAACTGTGTGGCCCCAGGCACTGCCCCCATCCCACCCTGTGGACACAATAGGGGCTGTGTGCTGGCCCCAAAGAGATGTTTATTCCAGGACCTTAGAGACGCGGGTGGGGGCAGAGAAGTAAGTGCCTGAGTTGATGAGGAGAAGGGCAGTCAAAGTTTGATCCCTGCCTAATGTGTCCTTCCTAGGGAGAGGAAAAGTCCCCTGAGGTCTTCCTTCATATTAACCCCTCAGTGCCCAAGTTAGTGCCCAAAACAGGCCTGCTGGGGCCTCTGGTGAGGAAAAGCCCACGTTTCACCTTTCGGTTTGAAATGACCAGGGGATCGTGAGAAGTGACCCCAGCCTTGGAGGCTTTGGAGGCCTAGTGGGCAGGGTTAGAGGCAGCTGAATGTAGCTGAGGGCAGCTGAGGGGCTTCGATGGAGGGGGCGTCTAGCTTACCTGTCTACCCCACCTCCATGTTTACAGTGTGTCCTGGGACTCTGAATGGGCTGAGCGTGACCGGTGACGCGGAGAATCAGTACCAGACGCTGTACAAGCTCTACGAGAGGTGTGAGGTGGTAATGGGCAACCTGGAGATCGTTCTCACGGGACACAACGCTGACCTTTCCTTCCTTCAGGTGAGCGAGCTCAGCCCTCACTCACACTGTCACCTCTTCCCTCACTCACACTGTCACTCTTGGCTCTTCCCACCACGCCAAGTAGAAATGCTCTCCCTTTCTCGGGCCACCCTCAGCAGCTCCGAAGGCTCAAACCTATCCTTAGGAGGACAGTGGCTGTGGGGGGGTCTGGTCCTGGAACCAGGGATAGGTGGAAGCTGGTCACAAGAAAGAACAGGCAGTGTTCTAGTATGTAGAACTGTCCAGTAAGCCACCCCAGAGGCGTCTGAAGAGATGAGGAAGGGACTAAGCCAGAGCCTTCCTGCTGTGAGTGACCCTCAGTCATCTGTATGGCTGTTTGTTCACGAAAGCAGCACAGTGGTGTGACAGCCTGCACCCTGCAAATTAGGAGCTAGCAAGAATTCAGAGCTTGGATTCCAGCTCAGTGGTGGGCTGCTTGCAGAACATGCCTGAGGTCCTGGAGTGAGTCCCCCCAGGGGGCTGGGTACAGTGGCATGCACCTCTAAGCTCTTCTACCGAGGAAGCTGAGGCGGAACAATGCTTCACTGAACCCAGGAGTTCAGGACTGGAGTCAGAGGGCCACTATGGCTCAGTGGTAGAGCACCTGAGGAGAGGGGCCGCCCCCCCCCCCGTCCCGTTCACTGATGTGATCTGCTCTGTCATAGTGGATCCGAGAAGTGACAGGCTACGTCCTCGTGGCCATGAATGAATTCTCTACGCTACCCTTGCCTAACCTCCGTGTGGTGCGGGGAACCCAGGTCTATGATGGAAAGTTCGCCATCTTTGTCATGTTGAATTACAACACCAACTCCAGCCATGCTCTCCGCCAGCTCCGCTTCAACCAGCTCACCGGTCAGTGTCTGCGATCCCTTCTGGTCTAAGCTCCTCCCAGCTGTCCACTTCCATGGCGGTCTAGAAGCCTACCGCTCTCGAAGCAGTAGGGCCCCAGGAGGGAGCTGGGGGCATCTGCTCCAGGAAGGAGGGATCTTATGTGACTGTGGGGTTGGACTGGGAATTGGATCTGTTGCCCATTCCTCCAACGTCGAAGGACAAGAGTCGCTTGATATCCCCTCATTCCCTGGGATCTTACCTTTGCCCCAGCAGCTGGAAGAGCGCAGGGGGTTAAACAACCCCCGCACCCCCCAGGCACCCTCTGCTCACCCCCCCTTACACTCAGGTAAACCCGGGGGATTGAATCAGGATGTCCTGTCCTTCTCTCCCCGCCCCTCCCCCACTGGCTAAACCGGATCCAGACAGGTGTCTGAAGAGGCAGGAGTTTGTTTGGCACGTCTCCTCCTCTGCGAGGGTCAGCCAGTTTTTCCTGAAGCCTGAATCTGATTGGACCACCTGTGGGCCAGGCCCATGGTCCCCGTGGGTCTGAGTGTCCTTTGGATTGGTAGGAAGGTAGAGAGCAGGAGCCGTGCTGTGGTCTCCAGCCTGTGGCCTTTCTTCCCACCACAGAGATCCTGTCAGGGGGTGTCTATATTGAGAAGAATGACAAACTTTGCCATATGGATACAATCGACTGGAGGGACATCGTGAGGGTTCAGGGTGCCGACATTGTGGTGAAGAGCAATGGCAGAAACTGTAAGTGACGGTGATCAGGACAGCCCCGCTTGCCCCAGCAAACCAGAGACTCCTTCATCCCTACTAGATCCCTTATCAGACCCCAGCCCACCAGACAGTTACCTCAGGCCCTTGACCCAAGGGCCTGCCTCCCAGGAGGGACCGGGTCAGCCTCCTGGAGCTCAGACTAGTGTGTCCGGAGAAGAGGCCAAAGCTGTCTGGACGCTAAGCAGGGAGTCCAGGACTCTGGACTAACCCCTGTTGTCCCCGCCACTGTGCCGTCTCTCTGCCGCCCTGACCTACCCTACTCAGGCACAGACTCTGTTTGTTTGGGAGGAACCAGGTTCCTGGGATGGCTGGGACTGAGGCTGGCATCTACCCCAGCCCCTCCCCTTCAGCTGCCCAGTGGGTAGTGTGGGGGAGTGGCTCCTCCCCTTGTTGACAGGTTCGCTTGTGCCCAGCCCTGTTCTCCAAGGGCAGGGAGGAACACAACCCAGAGTTTGTGTGCTGACATCATACCCTGTCGATTCAAGCGAGCCTTTCTCAGTCGGCCCTGATGGCCTTGTGTGTTGTCCTGCTCCCCATCCAGGTCCTCCCTGTCATGAGGTCTGCAAGGGGCGATGCTGGGGGCCTGGACCGGAAGACTGCCAGATATGTGGGTTTGAATTTCCTTCTGAAGAGTTAAAGCTCATACCCTCTCGTACCCCTACCCATGCAATCCTGCCTGTGCCAATCCTAACAGAATGAGAGATGGCTCTGAATTCAGTCCTGACTGTCATGCTTTCTCTCTTTTCCTAGTGACCAAGACCATCTGTGCCCCTCAGTGTAACGGACATTGCTTTGGGCCCAACCCTAACCAGTGCTGCCATGATGAGTGTGCGGGAGGCTGCTCTGGGCCCCAGGATACAGACTGCTTTGTACGTAATGATACCGTCTGCGTGTGCTCTGCAGTAGGGATGCAGGCTCGGGGGGCAGTGGGTGTATAGACAGTATAAATGTGAGGCATCTTTCTCATCCCCAGGCCTGCCGACACTTCAATGACAGTGGAGCCTGTGTGCCCCGGTGTCCGCAGCCTCTCGTGTACAACAAGCTGACATTCCAACTTGAGCCCAACCCCCATACCAAGTATCAGTATGGAGGGGTCTGCGTGGCCAGCTGTCCCCGTAAGTGTTTGAGGGGAAGGGACAACGATAGTGGACCCAAGATTCTAGACCCAAGTTTGGGATGCAAAAATGGGTTAAAGTAGATGTTGCCTAGGGGAACCTAGATGTGATCGTGTGACCTCAACCAGAGAGTGACTATGTCCACACTCCTCACGGCTTCCCCTAGACTTCTAGCTGTGACCAGTTGGAACAGCAAATGGCAAAGGGGTCTGTGAATGCAGCTTAGCTGACAGAGTGCTTGCCTAGCGTGCACAAGCCCTGGGTTTGAAAATTCCAATACCATAAACTGGGCAAAATAGTGTGCTGTAACCCAACACTCAGAGATAGAGATAGGTAGGATGATCAGAGACTCCTGGTTATCCTCAGCTACACGACGAGTCTGATGACAGGGCTAGCAACACAGCTCAGCAGCTGAGACCAATTGCTGCCCTGTGTCTAGTTCCCTTATCAGACAGCCCACAGTAGCCTACAGTTCTAGTTCTAGGGGATCTGACATCCTATTCTGAACTTCTTGGGTGCCAGGCACAAATGTTGTACACCTATGTACATGCAGGCATTTGTATACACACACAAAATAAATAGGAGACTGGAGAGATGGCTCAGAGGTTAAGAGCACTGATGGCTCTTCCAGAGGTCCTGAGTTCAATTCCCAGCAACCACATGGGATCTGGTGCCCTCTTCTGGTGTGTAGTCATATATGGGGGCAGAATGTTGTATACATAATAAATAAATCTTTAAAAAAAAAAAAGAAGTTGGCAGTATATCTAATGGTGGTCTCCTCTTTCCTAGATAACTTTGTGGTGGATCAGACATCTTGTGTCAGGGCTTGCCCTCCTGACAAGATGGAAGTAGATAAAAATGGACTCAAGATATGTGAGCCTTGTGGAGGGCTGTGTCCAAAAGGTGATCTGGAAGCAGTGAGAAATTATACCCAGCCTTTTCTCTGAAGTGACCCAGGACCCAGCACTGAGACTCTTGTGTTTTGCAGCCTGTGAGGGGACGGGCTCTGGAAGCCGCTACCAGACTGTGGACTCCAGCAACATTGATGGGTTTGTGAACTGCACCAAGATCCTGGGCAACCTGGACTTCCTTATCACTGGCCTCAATGGGTGAGAGACTCTGCTCTCCCGCCCTAACCCCCGGCCCCATCCACCACACAAGCCTCAGCGGCTTAAATCCCTCCGTGCAGGTGACTGGAAATGTAAGGCATAAGGTCTTAGGCGCTACAAAGGACCTGAGAGAACGTGTGACTCCACCTTCCACTGGGCAACCCTAAGCAACGCAGTATTACCCTGAGGAATGATTCGGTATAGGGCCGGTGTGGGCCAGTGTGTAGACCAGCTAAAGGTTTCTAGAAGTTCTTCCTTAAATCTAAATAAGAGGAAGCTGGAGACGCAACAGTCCACAGAGACAGCTTCACGGCTTTCTGTGTCTCTAGACACACACACACACACACACACACACACACACACACACACACACGCACATACACACACACACACACCTAAAAATGATGAAAACAATTGTCTATTTTTCATTTTTTTACATTTATTTATTTGTTTATTTTGTTTTTTTGAGACAGGGTTTCTCTGTGTAGCTCTGGATCCTGGTACTCAGTCTGTAGACCAGGGTGGCCTTGAACTCACATAGGTCCACCTGCCTCTGCCTCCTGAATGCTGGGATTAAAGGCGTGCGCCACCACTGCCAACTACGTTTATTTATTTTATTTTATGTGCATGAGTATGTCTGCACCACGAGTGTACCGGATGCCCACAGAGCTCTGAAGAGACACTGAATCCCCTGAAATTGGAGTTAGAGATGCCAGGAGCCATTATGTGGTTGCTAAGAACAAAACCCAGACCTTCTGCAAGAGCAGCTAGTGTTGTTTGTTTTTTCCAGACAGGGTTTCTCTGTGTAGCTCTGGCTGTCCTAGAACTTGATCTGTAGACCAGGTTGGCCTCAAACTCAGAGATCTTCCTGCCTCTACCTCCTGAGTGCTAGGATTAAAGGCATGTGCCACCACGTCCAGCTATATATGATTTTGTTTTGTTTTGAGCATTTAAAAAAAATCATGTCTCTCTTTTCCTCCTTATACGCACAGGCCATATACCTTTACTTGGTTTTGTTTTGTTTTGTTTTCCAGTGAGATAAGGTCTCCATATGTAGCCCAGTTTGGCCTTCGACCTTGGCAGCCTCTTAAGTTTTAGTGCAGAGATTATAGGCGTGTGCTTTCACCTTTGCCCTAGTTGGTTTATTTTTTATACTGTCTGGGTGTTTTTCCTGCATATATGTTGTGCGCTGTGTGCATGCAGTGCCCAAGGTGACCAGAAGAGAGAGGGTGTCTAACTCTGTGGAGCTGGAGTTACAGACAGTTGTGAGCAGCCCTGGGCCGTTTCTTCTCTTTTTGGTGTGAGATGCTCTGGCTGTATGTGCTTAAGTTTCCCCACCACCAGCATCTCTCCAAGTTGTCCTGTTTCCTTAGGATGAAGACTATGATTTAGGAACCAAGAGGCTGGGTTATAGTAGAACAGCTTGCTTAGCATATTAAAGCCCTGGGTTTGAACCCCAGCACTGTAGGGAAAAATGACATCTGGAGAACGGTGTTTTGAGGTGTGGTGTGTTTATTACCACTAAACCACGTGTGCCTCTTCTTTATTGAGTTTTCACTGTTCCTCCAGAGACCCCTGGCACAAGATCCCTGCACTGGACCCAGAGAAACTCAATGTTTTCAGGACGGTACGGGAGATCACAGGTGAGGAAGGTCAAAGGCTTCCTTTGTTGGAAGGAGCAGACAACCCACTGGCTGCGTTACACTTAAACCACTTAAGAAAAGTCACACTCAGCTGGGTGTTGGTGGCACACGCCTTTAATCCCAGCACTCGGGAGGCAGAGGCAGGCGGATCTCTGTGAGTTCGAGACCAGCCTGGACTACCAAGTGAGTTCCAGGACAGCCTCCAAAGCCACAGAGAAACCCTGTCTCACAAAAGCAAAAAAAAGAAAAGTCACACTCAATGGCTCAGGGGTTAGGAGCACTAGCTGTTCCTCCAGAGGTCCTGAGTTCAATTCCCAGCAACCACATGGTGGCTCACAACCATCTGTAAGGAGATGTGGTGCCCTCTGCTGGCCTGCAGGAATACAAGCTGGCAGAATGCTGTGTATAAATAAATAAATTTAAAAATAAAAAGTCGCGGGGAGGGCACGGGAGGAGGGGAGGGAAAGGGAGAGGGACCTGGAACTGACTTGTGAAGCAACCTTGTTTCTTATCTAAATTTAAACTGGAAAATAAAAAAATAATAATAATAAAAAAAGAAAAAGAAAGAAAAAGTCGCCAGGCGGTGGTGGCACACACCTTTAATCCGAGCCCTTGGGAGGCAGAGGCAGGTGGAGCTCAGTGAGTTCGAGGCCAGCCTGGTCTACAAAGTGAGTTCCATGATGGCCAGGGATGTTACACAAAGAAACCCTATCTTGAAAAAAAGAAAAAGAAAAAAAAAGTCACACTCCAAGACACAGTGAGACAGTGACAGAGAGCCGAAGAGCAGGAGACTCCCTGCTCATATGCCTCTCTCCAACCCTTCAGGGTACCTAAACATCCAGTCCTGGCCTCCTCACATGCACAACTTCAGTGTCTTTTCCAACCTGACAACCATCGGAGGCAGAAGCCTCTACAAGTGAGTAAGGTGTTGGGTGCTATGGTCTGCAGACAGTGAGACGGGCGTCTCCTTATGACGGGATCACCCAGCAGACCCCAGTACTCTGTTAACACAGTGGAGTAAAGGCGGAAAGGGAGGGGGGAGCCACGAGGTGTTGTGACCTTAACACTGCAGAGACTCACCCAGGAGGGTCACAGCAAGTTCAAGACCAGCTTGGGCTGCATAGTGAGTTCCACACGTGCCTCAGAGCTATAGTAAGACCCGTCTCAGAAAACAGTCCCGCCAAAAGAGGGAATACCTCTCCATGGTTCTAACTTAACCTGGAGCAAATTTGTTGAGTGGAAATAAATCCCATGTGTATCTAATTTTCCATTTATAGTCTGCCTTCTAACCCTGCCTCCTGATTCCAGCCGGGGCTTCTCCTTGTTGATCATGAAGAACCTGAACGTCACATCACTGGGCCTCAGGTCCCTGAAGGAAATTAGTGCTGGGCGTGTCTACATAAGTGCCAATCAGCAACTCTGCTACCACCACTCTCTGAACTGGACAAGACTGCTCAGGGGGCCTTCAGAAGACAGACTTGACATCAAGTATAATCGGCCTCCAAGAGAATGTGGTGAGCAGAAAGGCCTAGCAGCAGTGAGAATCGGTGGTTGGGGAGGTGGGAGAAACAGAGGCAGTTTGATTCTCAAAGTGGAAAAGGCTTGAGGGATGGAGCCAGTGAGGAAGTGGGTGTGACAGTAGACACAGCCGTGAAGAATTGTCCCGAAGAAGGCTTCCTGGGAGTCCTGAGTCTCTCCCTAACGTATCTGTTCTTTTCCAGAGGCAGAGGGTAAAGTGTGTGATCCACTGTGCTCCTCTGGGGGATGTTGGGGCCCAGGCCCTGGCCAGTGCTTGTCTTGTCGAAACTACAGCCGGGAAGGTGTCTGTGTGACTCACTGCAACTTCCTGAAAGGGTACAGTGGGGAGGAGGTCGAGGGGGGGGAGTAAGGCCCAGGAATGGATGGAGTAGGCCAGGTGCTAATGCCCCCCCTACTCTGTAGCCCAGACCCGCCTTAAATCCTTCTGTCTAAACCTTCCACATGCTGGGATTCCAGCTATGAACCACCATGTCTGGCTCAGTGAGGGAGCGAGGGAATGGGGGCAGGGAGAGACAGAGAGGACCTCATAGTTCTGGCCTGGACTTGCTATGTGGACCAGACAGGGCTCAGAGATCTTCCTGCTTCTGCTTCTTGAGCGCTGAGATGAAAGGTGTGTGCTACCATATCTGGTCCTCTCTTTCTTTCTTGTTTGCTTGCCTGCCTCACTCTGTAATCCAGGCAGACCTTGAACTCATGGAAATCTTCCTGCCTTAGCTTCCAAAGTGCTGGGATTACAGATGTGGGCCACCACCCCTGGCTTTGTAGGCAGCTTTCTGCTTGTGTCTTGGTGGGCACGAAGTAGAAAGACCTCATTAATAAGGGCATAAAGATCAGAACTTTGGAAGTGACCACCTTCTCGGTGTCCCCCACTGCAGGGAGCCTCGGGAGTTTGCTCATGAGGGTGAATGTTTCTCCTGCCACCCAGAATGCCTACCCATGGAGGGCACCAGCACATGCAATGGCTCGGTACAGTAGCCGCCCTGGGATCTGCGAGGGAGATGGGGACTGTCCAGGGAAAGATATGGCCAGATTCCCAGGGAAGCCAGAGAACCCTGGAATTTGTACAACCTGAAGGAATAAAGGCTGGAAGTAACCCTGAGATCTCATTCTCAACAATTCTCTTCTACTCAGGGCTCTGAGGCTTGCACTCAATGTACCCATTTCCGTGATGGGCCCCACTGTGTGAACAGCTGCCCCCATGGTATCCTAGGTGCCAAGGGCCCAATCTACAAGTACCCAGATGCTCAGAACGAATGTCGGCCCTGCCACGAGAACTGCACGCAGGGGTGAGTGATGGGATGAAAAGAAGGGGCTCAGGCAGAGAGTAGAGACACGGAACTAGGGTAAGGGGAGAAGCTAGAAGAGAGGTTCGGCTGACTGACTTCCAGGGCAGGAGAGACGGCTCAGTGGTTAAGAACAATAGCTGGCCTTCCAGAGACACTGAGTTCAGTTCCCAGCAACCACATGATGACTCACAACCACCTATAGTGAGATCCTGTGCCTTCTTCTGGCAGGCATATATGCAGGCAGAACACTGTATACATAATAAATAAATAAATCTTAAAAAGAAAAAAAAGAGAAAAACTCACTTCCAGCTACAGAGTAAAGGGCTGGAGGAGGAGAGACTCGCAGCACGAAAGTGGACCACGGTTAGGGGAAGCTGGAATAAGCTCAGCTCGGGAGGGAGTTTAATTCAGGAAAGGCTCATAGTGAGCCAGAGATGAGGAATGAGATGCTCAAGAGGTGGAGTCCCCTCTGCTTAGGGGCTTGGTTTGGGGCTCGGGGTGAGGTGCCACAATAAGTTTGTTCTGAGACAAGCTTTTATATGTGGAGGCTCTTGGACCTGAGTCTCTTATTGTCTCTTAAAAAATTACTTTATAGGAGTTGCATGTAAGATACAATTACTTTGTGGGCTGGAGAGATGGCTCAGAGGTTAAGAGCACTGACTGCTCTTCCAGAGGTCCTGAGTTCAATTCCCAGCAACCACATGGTGGCTCACAACCATCTACAATTCAATCTGGTGCCCTCTTCTGGCGTGTAGGCAGAAAAGTGTATATGTAATAAATAAATAAATAAATCTTTAAAAAAAAAGATACAATTACTTTATAAATATTTACTATTAGCCGGGTATTGGTGGCTTACACCTTTAATCCCAGCACTAGGGGGGCGGAGGCAGGTGGATCTCTGAGTTCGAGGCCAGCCTGGTCTACAGAGGGAGTTCCAGGACAGCTTCCAAAACAACACAGAGAAACCCTGTCTTGAAATACCAAAATAAATAAATAAATATTTACTATGTATATTGTGGATATAGGGACAGTGTGTGCATGCATGCTCCGGTGTGTGTATGGAGACTGAATGACAACTTGAGGAAGTTAAGTCTCTCCTTCCCTTGTATGGCTCCCAGAGATCAAACCCAGGTCCTCAGGCAGCAAGGACCTCACTGCTGACCATCATGTTGGCCCAAGCCTCTATTGTCTACTTACTAATAGGGTGGTTTTCTTTTCTAGGTGTAAGGGACCAGAACTACAAGACTGTTTAGGCCAAACAGAGGCGCTAATGAGGTAAGCTTGGAGGTTGTGGAACCCAGGAATGTTTGAGGGAAAGGTTGGGGGACGACCCATAGGTCCATGCAATTCATTTTGCCTTTTCTTTTTTTGGGTGGGGCTGGGATCAAAGGTGTGTGCCACTACTGCCTGATTCGTTCTGCCTTTTAGAAAATGATAAGTACCCAGACGTTGGTCTCACACGCCTTTAATCCCAGCACTCGGGAGGCAGAGGCAGGCGGATCTCTGTGAGTTGAGGCCAGCCTGGTCTACAGAGTGAGTGCCAGGGTAGGCTCCAAAGCTACACAAAGAAACCCTGTCTCAAAAAAAAGAAAGAAAGAAAAGACTTATGTGGACTGGAGAGATGGCTCAGAGGTTAAAAGCACTGACTGCTTTTTTAGAGGTCCTGAGTTCAATTCCCAGCAACCACATGGTAGCTCTTAGATTTATGTATTCATTAGGTATAGTGTTCTGCCTACATGTATGTATCCCTGCAGGCCAGAAGAGGGCACCAGATCTCATTACAGAGGGCTGTGAGTCACCATGTGATTGCTGGGAATTGAACTCAGGACCTCTGGAAGAGCAGCCAGTGGTCTTAACCTCTGGGCTATCTCTCCAGCTGCTATTTTTTTACTTTTTTTTTTTGTTGTTGTTGTTGTTGGTTTTGCTTTTGTGACAGACAGGGAATCACAAAACTTGTTATGTAGACTGGACAGGCCTATAACTCACAGAGATCCGCCTGCCTCTGTCTCCCAAATACTGGGATTAAAGGTGTGTATCACTACATCTGCCTTTTAAAAAATATTTTTTACATGTATGAGAAATGCCTGAAGGTGTGCATGTCCACCATGTGGGCCTGGTGCTTGGGGAGGCCAGCAGAGAGTGCTGGAGCCCCCTGGATCTGGAGTTATGGATGGCTTTGAACCATGATGAAAGTTCTGGAAACCTAACCAATGAGCCAACTCTCCAACCTCCTCCCTGCCACCCCACCTTTTTTTAAGATAAAGACTTATTTCATTTATTTATTTGTTTATTTATTTGGTTGGTGGGTTGGTTGGTTTTTCGGGACAGGGTTTCTCTGTGGCTTTGGAGGCTGTCCTGGAACTTGCTCTGTAGACCGGGCTGAATTTGAACTCACAGAGATCCGCCTGCCTCTGCCTCCTGGTGCTGACTCTAGAGGCGTGCACCACCCGGCGGCTTTTTTATTTTCAATGACATCTACTTGTGTGGGCTTCAGTGCACATTCACTCAGAAGAGGGTGTCAGATCCCCTGAACAGGAATTAAAGGTGGTCGTGAGCCACCATTTCGGTGCTGGGAACTGAACCCAGGTCCTCCGCAAGATTGGCCAGTGCTTTTAACCACTGAGCCATCTCTCCAAACCCCCTTCCCTACCACCCTTTAATATTTGTTACTTATTCTTTGGAAATTTAGTACATTCATATAATGTATTTTGATCATACCAATCTGCCACTATCTCCCACTAGATCCCCCTAATGCCCTTATTATTAGCCTGTCCCCTTCCTGATTTGTCCTCCTTTTTATTATTGCTATTAATAATCCCAAGTCCATTTAGTGTAATCCTTATGCACGTGTGTGTGGAACTGTCCCCTAGGGTCATTCTTTCCTTTATATATATAGTCTACCATCATTGCTCAAGAGTCATAGCTTCTGGTATTCCCTTCCTAAAATTAGCTTACACTAGCTTCGAAGGGGAGGGTCTCATATTTAGATTGACCCCTTCCGTGCTCATGGATTTTTGTAGAAGTAAATGCTAACTCAGATCTATACTATATAAATGACATTTGTGAAGCCGCTGTAAACCTGGGATGCTGGCCTTTTCTATATCCCATAGCAAAACCCATCTGGCAATGGCTGGGATGGTCGGACTGCCCGTGGCTCTTCTGATTCTGGCAGTCTTTTTTCTCTATTGGCGTGGACGGAGGATTCAGAATAAAAGGGCAATGAGGCGCTACTTGGAACGGGGTGAGGTGAGCATTAGCTTAACTTTGGGGGATACCCTTAACGATCTACTCCTGGGAATAAGTGGTCGGATGGACGCACTTCTCTTCTCATTCCCTGGAATATAGTCCCTGTCTGTAAGAGGACAGTGTAGAGTCATGGATGCTTGCTCAGCGTGTGTGAAGACCTGTTCAATCTCAGAAACACATGTACATGTATGCACACACCAGTCCACACCAGAGGTGAGAACATGCATTCTCATCTTGCTTTTGCCATTTGCCATGACTCTGAAGAAACTGCTTTCCTTCTCTGTGCCTCAGTTTATGTAGCTTAAATATGAACAACATCATGTTTGTTGTTTATATCTGATGGGTAGATGTAAGGGCTGGTGGGGAGAGCTTTAGAAAGCTCACCAGACGTTTTGGTACATGGCGATAACTCCAGCACTTAGAAGGCTGAGGCAGTGTGAGCAAGTCTGACCTACACAGCAAGCCCTCATCTTAGTGAGGGGAGAGAGGGATAGACAAGAACCAGCCTCATGAGAGAGGTCTCCAAGGTGGAGTTCGACCGTATCTCCTCCCCTTGTGCTGCTCAGAGGGACACCAAGCCTTTTCATCAGCACAGCTTCCTCAGTCCTGTTCCTCAAAGGGCCTGTTGTTCCTCAATGAAACTACAATGCTTTCCAGGACTAAAGACCGACTCTCTTCCTGCCTTCGGCCCCGGGCTCTGCTGCCCTTGGCATCCATCTGTGGGGAGTAGGTGGGACTGGGCTTGTGGGAGTAGGCTTTTGTGACTGTCTCCTCCTCCTCCCTATCTGCTCCTCAGAGCATCGAGCCTCTGGACCCCAGCGAGAAGGCAAACAAAGTCTTGGCCAGAATTTTCAAAGAGACAGAGCTGAGGAAGCTTAAAGTGCTGGGCTCTGGTGTCTTTGGAACTGTGCACAAGGTGAGTGACTCCCGAAGTCTGGAGAAAATGGAGAATGGGAGAAGGATTCTGGCAAAAGATTGACGTGAAAAGAATGATTTTTTTTATGTCCACCCCAAACTTTCCAGGGGGTTTGGATCCCTGAGGGTGAATCCATTAAGATTCCAGTCTGCATTAAAGTCATAGAAGACAAGAGTGGGCGGCAGAGTTTTCAATCTGTGACTGACGTAAGTGAGGGAAGCAATTCTGAATGCCACTAGAAGTGTTGGATCCAGGCATGTAGACATACGATCTTGTATTGAACAGTGTGTGAGATCCATGTTAGGCTTGTAGTCGTATGATCTTGTGTTGCAGATAGTGTGTGAGATCCATGTTAGGTGTGCTGTACTTGAGAGTGAGAGGTATAGGGGAAATTGTGCCGTTTATCATTGCAGATTCAGGGAGGGCTCTCTGGATTGGGTAGATTAGGTATGCTTTTGTGGAGTGAATGTTTACCTGTTACTTCCTGGCTAATACCTCCTACATTTTGCAGCATATGCTGGCCATTGGTAGCCTAGACCACGCCCACATTGTACGTCTCCTGGGACTATGCCCAGGATCATCTCTGCAGCTTGTCACTCAATACTTGCCTCTGGGCTCCCTCCTTGATTATGTGAGACAGCACCGCGGATCACTGGGACCACAGCTGCTGCTCAACTGGGGAGTACAAATTGCCAAGGTGAGAGGAATCTGGAGGGGGCCTATGATAGCAGTCCTTTGACTGGGGAAAGCCAGGGCCTGAGGTCTGAGGACTCGGGGGTTTGGGCAGCTCCTGTTGCTCGTGACTGGCTCCCAACCCTGAGACTGCCCCCTTCTCTAGGGTATGTATTACCTCGAGGAACATAGCATGGTGCACCGGGACCTCGCTCTCCGGAATGTGCTGCTCAAGTCACCTAGTCAGGTCCAAGTAGCAGATTTTGGAGTGGCTGACCTTTTGCCACCAGAAGACAAGCAGTTACTACACAGTGAGGCCAAGGTAAGGTGACAAGGGAGGGGTGGTTAGGTGGGATGAGCATGGAATACAGAGTAAGGGGCTCTTTCTGAGATATGTAGGGGAGTCATGGTCAGTCTGAGGAGAGGGAGCTGAGAGTTTAAGTTCCGGAAACAAAGGATGAGAACTTGGGGTTTAAAGGCAATAAGGAATTTTGTGAAAATTAACTGATAGCACCTTTATCTTTAATCTTTAGACTCCAATTAAGTGGATGGCCCTTGAATGTATCCACTTTGGGAAATACACACACCAGAGTGATGTCTGGAGTTATGGTGAGCATACCTGGCTGCCCCCTATGTCGTTGCCATCTTTTGTGTGTCCTCTTCTTTTTTTTGGTTTTATGAGACAGGGTTTCTCTGTTTTAGAGGCTGTCGGTCCAGCCTGGCCTCAAACTCACAGAGATCCACCTGCCTCTGCCTCCCAAGTGCTGGGATTAAAGGCGTGCGCCACCAACGCCCGGCTGTGTGTCCTCTTCTTAGGAACTCTCTGCCTAACTAACTTCTGATCCTTGTATTAAAACAAAATCTACCTTCCCTTTACTATTTTTACATAACCAAATAGCCTGTTTCTGTTTTTCATACTAACTAGTTCATTTCTTTCTACGTCAGGCGTTACAGTTTGGGAGTTGATGACTTTCGGGGCTGAGCCCTATGCTGGACTGAGACTGGCTGAGATACCAGACCTGCTGGAGAAGGGAGAGCGGTTAGCACAGCCCCAGATCTGCACCATTGACGTCTACATGGTCATGGTCAAGTGTGAGTTGCTTACGACCCCTGCCTTTTCTAGCTCACAGACTGCCTTCCTTTCTCCTCCATGACTCTCTTCTCTCCTGGTACTACCCCTCCGTCTCACCCCAGGTTGGATGATTGATGAGAATATCCGCCCGACCTTTAAAGAACTAGCCAATGAGTTCACCAGGATGGCCCGTGACCCACCTCGGTATCTGGTCATAAAGGTGAGTGGGGGCTTGAGGGTGTCGAGTTGTTTAGAGGGAGGACCTAGTTGGAACTAGAATCCGTCTGATGGCTGTCTCCTCCTGTAGAGGGAGAGTGGGCCTGGGATGCCTCCGGGGGCAGAGCCCTCTGCCCTGACCAACAAAGAGCTGGGGGAAGTAGAGCTGGAGCCTGAGCTGGACCTGGACCTGGACCTGGAGGCCGAGGAGGACAGCCTGGCGACCACACTGGGTTCTGCCCTCAGCTTACCGCTGGGAACGCTCACCCGGCCGCGTGGGGTAGGACACCTCCTAATTGCATATGAACCCTCATAAGCCCACTTAAGGCCTCCATGCTAATAGAGTTCTTCCTTCATTTTAACCCTCTCCTTTCTTATCCTAGAGCCAGAGTCTTTTAAGCCCCTCCTCTGGATACATGCCCATGAACCAGAGTAATCTCGGGGAGGCTTGTCTGGTGAGTCTGATGCTGGAGGCTTGATAAGAGATATGGAGGGAGACGATTCAAATCTTGAAGGTTTAACTAACACCCTGCAATACAGAAAGCCTTGGACAACCACACCTCCTTCTAAATCTGTTTAACTGTCCTTGTATCATTGCCTGTTATTTTCCTCCTAGGATTCTGCAGTTCTGGGGAGTAGTGAACAGTGTCCCCGTCCCATCTCTCTGCATCCAATTCCTCGGGGACGTCTGGCCTCAGAGTCATCGGAGGGTCATGTGACAGGCTCTGAGGCTGAACTCCAAGAGAAAGTGTCAGTCTGTCGGAGCCGGAGCCGGAGCCCTCGGCCACGTGGAGACAGTGCCTACCATTCACAGCGACACAGCCTGCTTACTCCTGTCACCCCGCTCTCCCCACCTGGGTTGGAGGAAGAGGATGTCAATGGCTATGTCATGCCAGATACACACCTCAAAGGTACCTGGCTTTTCCTCCAGCCTTGCTCTCACACCTAATCTTTTCTCCAGGCTCCCTTCTATTCTTTCATATTCTCTGAGGTCTCCTAGTCATTTGTTTTCTAACTCACCCCCATTCCTGGTTATTTCTCTGAAGTTCTATACATGCTTGTAATTTTTGTCAACTGCAGGTACATCCTCCTCCCGGGAAGGTACCCTTTCTTCTTCGGTAGGTCTCAGCTCTGTGCTGGGTACTGAAGAAGAAGACGAGGATGAGGAGTATGAATACATGAACCGGAAGAGAAGGAACAGTCCACCTCGGCCCCCTAGGCCTGGTTCCCTTGAAGAGCTGGGTTATGAGTACATGGATGTGGCCTCAGACCTCAGTGCCTCTCTGGGCAGTACGCAGAGTTGCCCACTCCATCCTGTGGCCATTGTGCCCTCTGCTGGCACAACTCCAGATGAGGATTATGAATATATGAACCGCAGGCGTGGTGTAGGTGGTGGCGGGGGCGATTATGCAACCATGGGGGCCTGCCCTGCAGCTGAACAAGGGTATGAAGAAATGCGAGCTTTCCAGGGGCCTGGACATCATGCCCCCCATGTTCGTTATGCCCGCCTCAAAACTCTGCGTAGTTTAGAAGCCACTGACTCTGCCTTTGACAACCCTGATTACTGGCATAGCAGGCTTTTTCCCAAGGCGAATGCCCAGAGAACTTAACCTCTGCTCCTTGAGACTCTCAGGGAGCATTTGTTGGCAGCTAGTGCCTCTTGAGGGTACCCCTTGTTCACCCCTTCCCTCAGGCCCACCCACATTTCTCCAGTGCTAGACATTGCCGTCCAGTCTTTGGAGACTTGTAAACATATCCTCACAGAATTTTTGTGGTACGTACCCAGATGTGCACTTTCTTCTCTTCCCTAACCCAGGAGAAGAGAAGGTTTTCCTGCTTGTCTACTTTCCCAGTGCCATTCCTCGGCTTCCTCAGGGAGACTCCCTGGAGATATGAAGGATTGCTCTTGAAGCCCTTTTCTCTCAGGCTCTCACTTGTTAGGATTGGACTTTGCCTTTGTTTCCCTTCAGACTTTCCTAAGGAAGAGGAGATGAAGTAGAGCTGGAGGAGGAAAGTAAAACGTTGGCTCACGAGACTCTTAATCCCATGGAGAGATTGAGAAGCTTAAAATGTGTGGAGTAAAGAAAGTTAGGCATAGATACCAGTAACTATGAATTGAACATTTACTATGACGCAGGCACCATCAAGCTGAACTCTGCCTGCATTATCTCAATTACAGTCTCTACAGTTTTGTGAGGTGGAGCTGATTCCATTTTACCAATACAGGAGTCCTCCTGAGTGTTCCAAAATAGCCAATATGTCTCTGAGTCTGTGGATAGTACTGAATCCTGTAGTTTTTGTTTGGTTTGGTTTTTGGTTTTTTCGAGACAGGGTTTCTCTGTGTTGTCCTGGCTGACCTGGAACTTGATCTGTAGACCATACTGGCCTTGAGTTCAGAGATCCCCTCTGCCTCTACTTCCTGAATGCTGGGACTAAAGGTTTGTGCCACCATCACATAGCCTATAGTTCTTAAAAAAAGTACTTTAGTTGGTTTACAAAACTGAATGTTATAGCTTAGTGCCTCTTCCGTCTTACCTAAGGACTTATAATTCTTTACGGCCCTAATTTTTTTACTTTGAAGTGCCACAGCAAAAGTAGTACTAATTTGTCCATCTTGATAATTTCATGGATTTGTTATTATAGCTCTTACCATATGCCTTTCCTCCAGTATGAAGTCAAGAACTTTCACCTTTTCTCAAAAAAGAAAAAAGAAAAAAAAAACACTTCTCTTTGGCATGTGAATTGCCAGCATCACTACTCTTGCATTCTGGGCCCATTTCTGGGTAAAATAAGGGTATTTGAACACAAGTACTGTGATATCACTGTTGGTCAGTCTAATAACAGGCGGGTCATGAAGTGACTAAGGTTATTTGGTGTGGATGCACTAGGCAGAGACCATTTGTCTACCAGGTGGCGCAGAAAAGAATAGTTGTAGTTTCATCATGCTATTCAGAATGGTGTGCAATTAAAACTTTAGGGACTATTTATTTCAGGAACCTGTCATTCAATACTTTCAGATTGTAGTTGATCATGGGTTATTAAAACTGTGGACAGCAAAACCTCAGAAGATAATGGGGGACTGAGCCTTGAAGAAATTAAGCACCAGGTCTAGAATTCAAAATCTTCACAATTCCAATGCCTGTACTTTTACTACAAAGTGCCAAGGAGTACCTGTGTCAAGCCCTTGTAAGGTATGTGTGTGTGTGTGTGTGTGTGAGAGAGAGAGAGAGAGAGACAGACAGACAGACAGACAGACAGACAGACAGAAAGAAACAGGGTCTCACTCTGCAGACTGGCCTGGAACTGTGCAGCCCAGGATGATGGCCTTGAACTCAACTCACAGTAATCCTGTCTCAGCCTCCCAAAGGCTGTGACTGCAAGTGTGAACTTCCTGGCAGACTCCTTGTTTGTGCACTCAATCAAGCAGATGCCAAGGGCCACAGTTCCCTCCAGCACGAAGGCTTCTTGTCTCAGGAAGGAGTGAAGACGACACAGAAGGACAAATACCTGGGCATTTTTGTGGAAGCCACAGCCCACATAGTTGTGGATGACATACACTCCTTACAGCCAATTCACGAAGGTTCCAATGTTCATATTTTAGGAACTATTCTTAACCAATAAAGAGAAACTTCTTGTGGGATAGAAAGAGGATCCATCTTCAGACCTCAGTTTTCCTGGATGGGACCTGGGGAAAAATGTCTTGTACCATTAAAGTTTTTTGTTTTGTTTTTATACATGTCTGAATAAAGATGCCAAAGATTCTTTGGATTTTTGTCAACTGAAGAGTACTTGAGACCATGCCTTCCCTTTGTTTCTTAGCAATTGGAGGCTTCCTCTGTTCCTGACCTTCCCACTTTTATTTAAATGCTTTAAAGGTTTTTAGTTATGGGTATTGTGAGGAAGTTGAGGCTGGCAATGGTGAGTGCAGTGCCCACGTTACAAGCTGCTTGGCATGGGAACTCCCTCCCTCCACAGGAGTACCCGGTTACAGCCACTGAGTCGTTTTCTCCAGACCCTGTTTCTAGTCCTTTTTATTAGCCAGTTTTACGGGGAGTCGCTACAAAGTAGCAAGTGTAAACAAGAAAAGTCAAAGCGCTTGCTTGGGAAAAGGGAAAAACCTCAAAGCCGTGGGCTTTGTTTTTTCCTACACAGGTGGAATACTGAAAGCCTGAAATGATTCATAACTCTCTTTACAGTGACCAAATACCTCCTAAGCATTTCCCTTAGATGCTCCCATCAAAACCTACCGCTGGAACAATAGTGCCATTTTACTCTAGTATAGTAGCAAGTTTGGCCTTATTATATTAGCAGGTCATAGTAAATGAATAATGTCTCGAACTGTCTAGTTAGTCTGTCCAGTTAGTCCCGCGCTCCCAGCACCGCCTCCGCTCAGCCCCTTCCTGTTTTCCCAGCAGAAGAGGACTGGACCAGCCAGGCCGGTCACGCTTGTCTACCCGGGAATCCGAGGCTACCCTAGCACAGGATAACCGCCCTAGGTGAACCAACAGTGACCCTGGTCCTCTAGCTCCACCCTGCTCCACCCTGCTCCACCCTGCTCCACCCTGCTCAGTGGCCTCTAAACCCTTTTTTCCGCGTAGCTCCGCCCCACTTCGCTTAGCCCGCCCCCCTCTGTTACGAGTTCGAGCTCTGGTGAGTGAGGTTTTTCCCGGAGAGACCACGCTTTCCCTCAAGCTCTCCAACGGCTCCGCCTTCCCGCCGGAGCCAGGCCCTTCCCAGCGTGCCCGGCGATTCCGGCGTGCGCAGACCTGGGAGGGCAAGGCCCCAGGGCCTGGCGGCGGGTCGCGAGGAGCAGGCTGGGAATTGTAGTTCCCGAGCACACGAGGGCGGCTGAAGGCTGGACGCCGGCCGGACTCATTGTCCCAGTGTGCCCTGCGCCTTAGCCCGCGCGCTCGCAGCTTCTCGCTCTCTGCGCCCGCCCTCCCGCTCCCTTGCTTGCTCGCGCTTTCCTCGCGGATCGAAGAGACTCTGGCTACAGCTTGTGGCTGGAAGGGAGACTGAGGCCGCAGCTCAGGGAAAGTGAAGCTGCAGTAGTGGTGGTAGGAAGATGTCGGGCGAAGACGAGCAGCAGGAGCAAACTATCGCCGAGGACCTGGTCGTGACCAAGTATAAGATGGGGGGCGACATCGCCAACCGTGAGTGCGGCCTCGGGGGTCTTGGAATCGAGGCTGAGAGGGAGAGGTTTGGGGCTGTCTCCGGAGGGGCTGGAGCGGCTGGGTCTTGCGGAGTGAGCCACCGAGGGGCGCGTGCCGACGGCCGGGGGCGACGTGGTGGGGAGATCTGGTGTCGCCTCGGGAACTGAGCAGCCATGCCTGGGCTGGAGAGAGTGGAGGTGCGGGCCGGCGACCGCGAGGAGCGCAGAGAGGGGCCCAGACATGCTCCGACCCTAGGCGGTTGGTAAGGAGGCAAGGCGCGTCGTCTTCTGCCCGTCACCCTTCGGTCTGTCCGGATCTCTGCTTCCTCCGACTGGCAGCTGTGAGGCCACCTCGGAAAGGGTGCTGCTCCCAGCTGTTGGCGACAGAAAGCGCCCCTCTGGCAGTCGCGGGTCCTGACCCGTAGGAGCCAGGCCGGCACGTGTTGCCAGGTCCCAGTGCGGATCGCTGGCTCCCCACTTCCTCCACTACCGTGCTTCCCCACCACGTGCTTCAGAAAAGTCTCTACTTCAGGTCCTCCTGGTGGGGGCCCCCTTCTCCCCTGACCTAGCTCGAGGGACTGTTGCGGGGCACGTCGGCAGCTTCTCGGTTTTCTGGACCAGATTACTGACTGCTGCCCCAGCCTGTGAGATGGCCTTGAATATTTGTTCTTAGAGGCTTGACAGTGTTCTGAGGTCCTGCTTAGAGCACAGCTAGGCAAGCCTGTCAATAATGCTGGGAAGGGGCGGAGAGGAACACTGAATTTTAGGGGTATCATAAGCATTTCTTGCTCATTCTTAACAGTTGTCTGCCACTTGGGCAGATAACTTTCTCTTTCCAAGTCATGGCCGTCCCGTCCCCCGCCCCCCCCCCCATAGTTTCTGTGAGCTCTGGATGTCCTGGTACTCCTGTAGACCAGGCTGGCCTCAAAGATCCGCCTATATCTGCTTCCCAAGTGCTGGGATTAAAGGCGTGTGCCACCACACCACACCCGGCTCTTTCCATTTTTAAAAGCCTCTTAATGGGGATAGAAAGATAGAAATGGTCTTGACAAAATTGGAGAAGGTATTTAGGATGCCTTTGGTTAAACCCGAGTATTTTCTGGACTCCAAAGAATAGCCAAAACACAAAAGAAATCAAGCCTTGAATTCCCATGGATCATAGAGAGGACATATACAAAATAATATCCCTATCTGGGGTGGTTTTAGTATTTGATATTATTGGTTTCAATCAGACAAAATTTCTATCTGTATAGGCAATTGTGACTTTAGATAATTTTGAAACTGATCACATGTTTCCTCGATCTACTCAAAGTAAATCTTTAGTCCCCTGAATCTTTGTGAGACCTTAGATTAATTCCCCTGGGCTTATATACTTGCATATGGGGAAATGCGCCTACATAAATTGTGGTTACTCCTAATTAGAGAGTCTAGGGAAGAAGGTAACATTTAACAATGCTTCAACTTTGACTCAGCAACTCTATGTGTACCTTCCCCTTGTCCCTGATGCCTATAAATTTCTCCTGCTCTGCCTGTGCATATGGGGTGTCTTGGACACATTTCCCTAACGTTCATGATTCTGTATACCATAACATCTTTGGAAGGCGCAAGGCTCTGTCTATCCAGGTGTCACACAATTTAAAGGAGAGAAATAAGCGTTGGCCTTTTTTATTTTAGGAAGGTAGAAAGTAAGACTGGGTATGATTTTGTTTTGTTTTGGGGGGGGATACAAAGGCAGGCAGATCTCTGAGTTCCAGGCCAGCCTGGTGTACATAGTTCTAGGACAGTCAGGGGTGTCTCAAAAAAGCAAAATAAGCTTAAAGGTGGATAGATTGTACCGGGGCACAAAATTTGTTTCCTCTTTCTGCCTTAAGACAATGGCACTAGGAAGTATTAGAAAATGAATTCACCTTCACATCTAATTAGACAGTGAATGCGTGCAGGACTGACCTGATGGGATTCTGTCCCCAGGGGTACTTCGCTCTTTGGTGGAAGCTTCCAGCTCAGGTGTGTCGGTGCTGAGCCTGTGTGAGAAAGGTGATGCCATGATAATGGAAGAGACAGGGAAAATCTTCAAGAAGGAAAAGGAAATGAAGAAAGGTAAAGGGGGAAGAATCTTCTTCATTTTTCCCATTTGACCCTATCCATCCAGGGCTCCCCGCCCCCCATTGTAAAGTCCAGGCCATCTCTGATTAAAATTTTTGGAAATCTGGAGTAGCAGGTGGGATGGGTGTGGTTTCCTTTCCCGATCTAAACTGAGTAAAGTTTAAGCAAGTCCCTGAAACAGAAGCCCCTTCGATTTTCTCAAGGGCAACAAGTGCTGCCACGGCAGAGCAAGGCAGTAAGGCTGATGGTTCTTTTTACAGGTATTGCCTTTCCTACCAGCATTTCCGTAAATAACTGTGTATGTCACTTCTCCCCTTTGAAGAGTGACCAGGACTATATACTCAAGGAAGGTGACTTGGTAAAAATGTAAGGTTAAGCTATTCTGGAGTATTTGTCATTTTCCTACACCTTTAAGCAGTGTTGGTTCCTAATGAAATGTTCTATCCTTGCCTTTCAGTGACCTTGGAGTCCATGTGGATGGCTTCATTGCTAATGTGGCTCACACTTTTGTCATTGGTGTGGCTCAGGTGGGTAGCATACCTTTTTAGTGTTAGTTAGATGTGCTCCACTCTGTATTACCACGTAGTCTTAGAGTATCCAGAGAAACAAAAAGAAACCACTTTCTGGTGGTGTTGTGTGATTGGCTGCCCTCATGAATATAGTGAGCTTTCCAGGTGATACTGATCATATTTCTCCACAGGGGACCCAGGTAACAGGCCGGAAAGCAGATGTCATTAAGGCAGCTCATCTTTGTGCTGAAGCTGCCTTACGACTGGTCAAACCCGGAAACCAGGTAAGGTGCTTCCTTCCTGTTGCAAAGATGAATCAGGCACCCGGAACAGCAGGTAGCTAAGTGTCCACCACAGTACTTGCAAGGTGTAGGGATGTGACTTCTTACATAAAGGCCATTTTTAGAGTTTGTATGTGTACTTTAATCTCAAAATAATTTGGGGTAGGTAACTAACAATGAAACAAGTTTCTCTTTTTTTTCCCCTAGAGACAGGGTTTCTCTGGCTTTGGAGGCTGTCCTGGAACTAGCTCTTGTAGACCAGGCTGCCCTCAAACTCACAGAGATCCACCTGCCTCCGCCTTCCGAGTGCTGGGATTAAAGGTGTACGTCACCAATGCCCCCACTGTAACAAGTTTTTAAAAACTGTACGTGAAAAGGACAGAAAAAGTGCTGGCAAATTCATACCTAAGAGACCAGGATTCACCTGTAGTTTAGAGGGGGTCGTATCAGAAGCCTAGATCTGGTGGAGTTCTTATGAGCTAGTGTTAATTGTGTTAGATTGTTGGTGAACATTATCTCAGAACTTAACGACATTGTTTTTTGTGTGCTCTTTTGTTTCTCACAATTGTATTCAGCTCGTATTTAATCTTCATAATTACTTAACTTGCATACTTTTTACTTAAAATTCTGCTTTTGTTTCCTTATAGAGTTGTTTTCAAGCCCTTTGAGCAGTGCCTAGCCTATAGTAAATTCTTAAATTAGTTGTTACTATTATTTTATACACTTGTTATTCTTACTGGTTAGTCTATAGCTATGGACTCATGCAATCTATGCATTTTATTTACTTAATTGCATTTCAAGACAGGGTAGGGTTTTTCTGTGTAGCCTTGGGTGTCCTGGAATTCACTCTGTGACCAGTCTGGCCTCAAACTCAGAGATCTGCCTGCCTTTCCCTGCCAAGTGCTGGGATTAAAGGTGTGTGCCACCCTGCACATTTAACTTTTAAAAAAGTCATCCCACCCCAACCCTCATGCACTGATTCTGTCCTCCTCCCCTGAGATTACAGGTGTGTGCCTCCACACTTCAAGAGTAATCTTGAGCCGGGCGTTGGTGGCGCACGCCTTTAATCCCAGCACTCGGGAGGCAGAGGCAGGCGGATCTCTGTGAGTTCGAGGCCAGCCTGGTCTACAAGAGCTAGTTCCAGGACAGCCTCCAAAGCCACAGAGAAACCCTGTCTCGAAAAACCAAAAAAAAAAAAAAGTAATTTTGAGCTCAGATTTCCTTGAAGTAGAAAAAGTGAAATTGAACCATGGCTCTTGTGTCAGAGGGACTAAGTTAGTGTCTTGGGTGAAGAGGAATATTAGGACCAGAAAAGGACTCTTGTTGCCCAGCCTGCTGACTGTTGATCCCTAGGACCTACCTGACAGAAAGTGAGAACAGACTCCTTTTGTGTATTTGGAAACAGGCTGGCCTTGAACTCAGATCCTCCTGTCTGACTCCCAAGTCTGGGATTAAAGGTGTGTGCTACCATGGCTGGCACAGAATTTAGTTTTTTGAGACAGGGTTTCTCTGTGTAGCCCTGGCTATCCTGGAACTCACTCTGTAGATCACAGCCTGGCTGTATTTTTACAATACATGTTTTAGTCTGTAGGAATGATAAGATTGTGAATGAGAATCACTGGCCCTTGGTGAGGGGGATGTCAGAAAATCTGTCACGAGAGTAAGTTGGAAAGAGCAGGTATCTCAACTTTTGTTTGCTCTTGTACTTCTAGAACACACAAGTGACAGAAGCCTGGAACAAAGTTGCTCACTCATTTAATTGCACACCAATAGAAGGTGAGACTTCAGATAATGGGGTTAAAGGTCTGACATGAGTGATGTGGTATTATTAAGGATCCTTCCTGGCTCCAGCTTGAAGGCAGAAACCTCTCTGCAAGTTTCCGTAGCCAGGCATGATGGCGCCGTCAGACTAGATTTAGAAGCTGTTAGGGAGCCATATAGCTGGTGCCATGGGCTTTCTCCTGTCTGCAGGTATGCTTTCTCACCAGTTGAAGCAGCATGTGATTGACGGAGAGAAAACGATTATCCAGAATCCTACAGACCAGCAGAAGTAGGTGCCAACCCCATTCCTTCCTTTCACGGTGCTGCAGTAGCTGTCAGGGTTATTGTCCTTTTTGTCCATGTCCATACTTTGGTCATGGTTACCTTCTCCAAACTACTAGAGCTTACTTATCAGGTTGTTTTGTGTGTTGTTGTTGGGAGTTTTGTTTGTTTCTCAGTGTAACAGTGCTGTTTGTCCTGGAACTCAAAAGCTCTGTAGATCCACCTGTCTCTGCCTCCCAGGTGCTGGGATTAAAGGCGTGCTCCAACACCGCCTTGCCTTTTTTTTTTTCCCACCTTAATTTCATCTGTCTAAACGTCCAAACATGTGAGTGCATGTACCTTAGAAGCCAGAGGCATCAATCCCTTTGGTGCTAGTTTGGGTGCTGAGAATCAAACTCGGGTCCTAAGGAGCAGTATGTGCTCTTGATTACTGAGCCATCCTTCTGGGTAGTTGTCACTGTGTGGTCCTGACTAGCCTAGAACTTGCACTGATTCTTCTGCCTCCTGATGCTGAGATCATAGGCTGGCACCCTTATGTCTGTGCTTGGCTTACTCTTAGGGTTCCCTCTATCCTTTTAGGAAGGACCATGAGAAGGCTGAGTTTGAAGTACATGAAGTTTATGCTGTGGATGTCCTCGTCAGCTCAGGAGAAGGCAAGGTAAGAATTCCATAATTAGCAAAAGGGGTAACTTGAAGGTGTGTTCATCAGACCATATTTGACCTAACTTAACTCTCTTAGGCCAAAGATGCAGGACAGAGAACCACCATTTACAAACGAGACCCCTCTAAACAATACGGCCTGAAAATGAAAACTTCACGTGCCTTTTTCAGTGAGGTGGAAAGGCGTTTTGATGCCATGCCATTTACTTTAAGGTACTGCATATAGCAAGAACAGGACTGGGAACCAGTCTGACTCAAGTTTGTATACCCAGAAGCATCCTCCCTTCCCTTGGCCCTCCCTCCCTCCCCCTCTCTCTCCTGCCCAGACTTGTAGCTCCTGCCTGAATGCACGTCCTCTGTCCTGCCCATCTCCTTGCTGGATAGAATATAGACCAACCCCAGACAGTTTCTTTTTGCATGAGGATAGCGGTGGTTTAAAAACATGCATGACTGAGTGTGGTGGCAAATGCTTGTGATGCCAACACTCCAGAGGCTGAGGCAGAAGAGTTTTCAGTTAGCCTGAGGTAACTGAAATTGCTTTAAACAACAGGACCAGTTGCTTGTGCAGTTGCAGGTCAAGAGCTATGCGAGACTGCTAACCTAATTCAGGCCGGAACAAACCAACTTCAGAAAGTTGTCCTCTGGCTTGCACACCATGCCCTGCCCTTCAGCTCCCATCATACCTGCAATCACGCTAATAAGTGGTAACCGCATGGTAGGTTGTCAAGGAGACCTGAATGTGCCTCTCTTCCCAGAGCGTTTGAAGACGAGAAGAAGGCTCGAATGGGTGTAGTAGAGTGTGCCAAACATGAGCTGCTGCAGCCGTTTAATGTTCTCTATGAGAAGGAGGGTGAGTCAGTCCTAAGAAGAGCTTCACTTGACGCCCACCACACCTCCCTGCCCGCAACTTCACAACACAGGTGTGACTGGAACTTGTCTTCCCGTAGGTGAATTTGTTGCCCAGTTTAAATTTACAGTCCTACTTATGCCCAATGGCCCCATGCGGATAACCAGTGGTCCCTTTGAGCCCGACCTCTACAAGTCTGAGATGGAAGTCCAGGACGCAGAGCTAAAGGTTAGTTTTTGATGAAAACCGTGAACATGGGGCACTTACTTAGCTGTGAAAAGTCCTGAAAGGAATTGCCACAGTAGGTGGAGAGTTTTGTTTATCCACCCCACAGTTCTCAGGGTTTGCCTTCTTCTGTCTTCTAGGCTCTTCTCCAGAGTTCTGCAAGTCGAAAAACCCAGAAAAAGAAGAAAAAGAAGGTGTGTGAAGGGAAATGTCTGATAATGGTGGGGTATGAGCTTACCCTTCTGCTTCAGGATAGATACTTTGGGAGTAGTTGGGAATTGATGTCTTTCTTTTCTTGTTGTGGAATGTAGGCCTCCAAGACTGCAGAGAATGCCACCAGTGGAGAGACTTTAGAAGAGAATGAAGCTGGGGACTGAGGTGGGTCCCTGCTGCAGCTTGTCATTCCTGCCTCATCCCCTCCCACTCCCCAGGCTCTGAAGTGCAGTTGTCTTCTCCACCAAGACCACCAGCAGAGCGAGCGGGTCTTCTCCCTCACCCCAGTTCCCATACCCACTCACCCATCCACTCTTCCCAACAAAAAACCAGCTCCAGTTGACTCTGGTCTTGGGAGGCCAGGCTTCCTGGCTGGCCACTGAAGACTACTTTCAGTAGAAAAAGAAATTGAATAATAAAATCAGGAGTCAAAACCCATCGTCTTCAAGCCCCTCTTTCTGGCCTTTTCTACTCTGCTTGGTCAAGGTTTGTGGCCTACAACAGAACAAAGGAGGCTAAGTTAGCCGCCACCACTAAAACCTCAGCTGAAATTTTTTATGTCACTGATGTCATTTTCTCCTTTTGGGGGCTTTTCTGTTTCCCACTGTCACTGAGTATTTAATCTGCCTTCAAGGTGGAGGACTGGTTGTATTTTTTATTCACCTGTGGCAGATCCCTCATGATAAAGGGTATCTTGTTAGACCCTTCCCATTTTAGATGCTGAAGTTTCTTATCTCTCTTTAGTCATTTTTGTTTTACAGAGTCCCTACATCTACCCGTTTATTTTTCACCGTTGTAAAGCAGTCAGAGTCCCCACCATGTTGTTGGTTTTGTCCCCCCACACCCAACCAGTGGGTTTTCTTTCCTCAGGATCCACCTTAGAACCTTTATTGAAAATCCCACTGGGAGTTTTTTGTTCCGGATTTGATTTTTTTTTTCTTCCCTTTTTTGGTTTGAGACAGAGTCTCACTATGTAGCTCTGGCTGTCCTGGAACTCTCACTATGTAGACCAGGCTGGCCTTGAACTCAAGATCCACCTGCCTCTGCTTCCTGAGCACTGGAACCAAAGGCGTGCGCCACCACGCCCAGCTTCCTGTTTGAAATATTTTGAGTTCCCTTCCAAGAAAGAAAAACCAGGAACCAGAGGAGTAGACTGAAAAGAACTGACTTTCAGACTGTGGACTTGGATGACTCCTGGGGTTTTGTAGAGAAAGGATAAAATTTGTACCTCTGGCATGCTGTTCCAGGGAACCAAGGCTTCCACTAACTTAAGCGGTTTTTGAATTGACATGGCATTAAAATAAATTTGGATTTGCTCATAATGTAATGCATTTGTTCTTTTTCTTTGTGGCAGTGGTGTGTATGAAACAATTTCTCTATAGTTTCTCTGTAGCCCTGGCTATTCCTGGAAAACTGCAGACCAGGCTGGCCTTGAAGGCAAACCTCCCTGCTTCTGCCTCCTAGTAGAACTAAATGTATTCACCACCACTGTACAGCTGAGCTACCTCTTATCTGTCCCTTACCTCACTCAAGGAAATGATCAATTGATGGACTGTCCCGTTAAGAAGTTAACATCTTGGCATCTGTGTTTTGGGGCAATTTTCTCTGTAGCCCTGGCTGTCCTGTAACTCTGTGTAGACCAGTCTGGCTATTAATTTTCAGATCCTTCTGCCTCCCAAGTGCTAGAGTTAAAGTCATACCTAGTTTTAGAATCTCAAAATGACTACTGAATCTGGAATTTTGGTAATTTAAAGTATGCAAGCATTGTTTTGTTAGGACTGGGACACTTACGGTGTGCTGACAAAAGCAACATAGCAAATTTGCCTTAGTTCGTGTCAAGCATGCCTCATTTATTCAGTGCTGGGGGGTTTGTGTGTGCACTCAACCATCTGAACTCCATCCCTAGTCACCCAAAATCTGTTGGATAAGTTTTCAGTGCCAAGTTGTGGTCTTGAGTAATGTTGCTATATATGAAGCACTGCTGAACTATGAATGCTTGGGTGAGCAAAAAGCTGAAGGATGAATATGTACATCCTCTGATACAAAGTACAGAAGTTTGGTTTGGTTTTCCTGGGCTCTCTATGAGTTAATGTTCTTAAACTCATGGTGGTAATCCTGCCTGAGCTAGTGTTCTCAGTGTGCCACGTCTGATTGGCTGGTGGTAGATATGCTTATTGAGAGTATGTGGGGACAGGGTATGTAGAAAAGTCTTAAGTTTTTCTGCAAACCTAAAACCATTATAAATATGAGCTATATAAACTGGTAATAAAGATTTATGTTTTTTTCTTATTTTGAGACTAGCTCAGGCTGTAAAATCATTGTTAAGAGTTTTTAGAAACTAGCTCAAGCTGGGATTGTAGCTCACTTGATAGTGCTTAATTAATTTTGCAAGATCCTATCTCAAAATTTGAAGGGCTACACTGGGTTGTGATGCCTACATTAATACCAACACTCTGGAGGCAAAGGCAGGCAGATCTCTTGAGTTCCAAGACAGAGGGCCTATCTGTTGACCAGTGTCTAAAAAAGGAAATTTGAAAGTGCTAAAAATGGGACTGGGTCAGTTAACATTTCAAACCCAGCAGTTTGTCCTGACTTTTGTGTTTTGTTTTTGAGAATATTGTTATAAAAAAAGCTCTGGAAGGCACTATGTAGACCTGGTGACCTCAAACTCACAGGTCTACCAAGAGCCAGGTTCATAAACCACCATGTGTGGTCACAATGAGGAAATGTTCAGGAAACTACTGGAAAGGATTATAGTTTACATACAGATAAAAATCTCTAAGTATTGAGCCAGGTGTGGCTTTATACACTTAATTCCAGAGGCCAATGTCTGAGTCTGGTTATTGTCATCTATGGATCCTGGCTGACCAAAGCTACAACACAGACCATGTCAAGACCGGGCTTCTCTGTATTGTTTTGGAGGCTGTCCTGGAACTCGCTCGGTAGACCAGGCTGGCCTCAAACTCACAGAGATCCGACTACCTCTGCCTCCCAAGTGCTGGGATTAAAGGCTTGCGCCACCAACGCCCGGCTCTGTGAAATATTTTAACAAGATGAAGTCTTCTATAGTTGTTTCTGAGGTTTTCTCTTTTTTAAGTTTATTATGTATACAGTGTTATGCCTGCATGTATGCCTGCATGCCAGAAGAGGTCACCAGATCTAATTACAGATGGTTGTGAGCCACCACGTCGTTGCTGGGAATTGAACTCAAGACCTCTGGAAGAGCACCAATGCTTTTTAACCTCTGAGCCATCTCTCCAGGCCCCTGTTTCTGATTTTTTTTATTATCATTTTTTATTTTAATTTTAAATAGCTTGTTTTACATGTCAATCCCAGTTCCCTCTCCCTCCCCTCCTCCTGCACTCCCCTTTCCCCCCACCCTCCCACCCTATTGCCAAATCCTTCCACATAGGGGATATCTAGAGTCTGATTTTTTTTTTTAATGCATACTGGCTCTGAACTTTCTATGTATGGAAAGCTAGCATAGAATTTATGAGCCTTCTGCTTCAGCCTTCTAAGTGCCAGACAGGCACGTGCTACTATGCCTGCTCTCCCTTTCTTTGGAATTCAAGACATACCCCACTACACCTGGCCTTTTCTCCCTTTTCTTTTTAAATCCTTAACTCTCCCATAGTTTTGTTTTTTGGTTGTTGCCTATCCTGAGACAGGGTTTCTCTGTGTAACAAGCCCTGGTTGTCCTGAAACTTACATTGTAGACCAGGCTGGCTTTGAACTCACTAAGATCTGCCTGCCTCTGCCTCCCTAATGCTGTGATTAAGGTGTGCACCACCATTGCTTGGCTGGGAAAATGTACCTTCCAGAGCTAATCCAGATTAAATCTGGATGACAGTTTCTGCCAGAATCCCATGTAAGGACATGAAGGAAGCTTTGCCAGCTTGCCTGTGCCTAAGCAAGCTCATTCCTGCACAAGCATTCGAGCTGACTTCTTCAGGGTTCCAGCATAAGCTGAAAGAGCAGCTGAGATTTGCAGCCTCCTGGACTGAGCAACTACTGGACTCTTGAACCTTTCTATTCATAGCCAGCCAGAGTTGGATTAGCCAGACTGCAGCCTGTAAATCATTCTAACAAATCACCTTTCTATATATAGAAATATTCATTCTAGGGGCCTGGAGAGATGGCTCAGAAGTTAAAAGCATTGGCTGCTCTTCCAGAGGTCCTGAGTTCAATTCCCAGCAACCACATGGTGGCTCACAACCATCTGTAATGAGATATGGTGCCCTCTTCTGGCATGTAAGCAGAACACTATAATATAAATAAAATATTAAAAAAAAAAGAAATATTCATTCTAAAAATCCTGTTGTCTTTGAAAACCCTAATGTATTCCTGTAAAAGAGTTAAAGGACTCATCTAGACCAGGAGTGGTGCACGCCTTTAATCCCAGCACTGGAGGGGCAGAGGCAGCCTGGACTACACAGTGAATTCCAGAACAGCCAGGGCAACACAGAGAAACCCTGAGATCCTCTCAAAAACAAAGCAGTAGTGACAGGTGTGGTCCAGAGGTCCTGAGTTCATACCCAGCACTCATGCTGGGCAGCTCACTGCTTGTGAAGATGGCTTCAGGGGATTCAAACGCCCCTTCTGGCCTCACCTGGCCCCTGCACACACAAACAGACACAAATTGAAACACAAAAACTCCTAGGTATAGTGACTTAATGTCAAAGCACCACGATGATTTGTAGCAGGGAAGATTTCTCAACACGCCATTTTACATCCTCCCATTTCCTTTTTTTTTTTTTTTTTTTTTTTTTGAGGGGTCTGTTTTGTTTTTTGATACAGGGTTTCTCTGTGTAACAGTTCTGGCTGACGTGGAACTCACTCTTAGACCAGGCTGGCCTTGAAGGAAGAGATCAGCTTGCCTCTGCTCCAGAGTGCTGGGATTAAAGGTGTGCGATACCTGTGTTCAATTGTTTCTAAAATCTCTAGGATTTCGGAGATCAACTATTTACACAGGAGTTTAACTGGGGGTGGGGGGTTCTGGAGCAGTTAAACCAAAATGACATTATAATTTATTTACTTGAGCTGGGCGTTGGTGGCACACACCTTTAATCCCAGCACTCTCGGGTGGCAGAGTCAGGTGGATGTTTGTGAGCTCGAGACCAGTGTGGTCTACAGAGCGAGTGCCAGGCCAGCCTCCAAAGCCACAGAGAAACCCTATCAGAAAAAACAAGAAAATAAAAAACCAAAAAAAATTATCTATGCATTTATTCTCTTTAGGCAGGGCCAGGTTGGTCGACAGATCTGCCTGCCTCTGTATTTGTCTCCCAAGGGTCCCAAGAGTGAGCACCAACACGCCACGCCAAAACCAGCAATAATTATTATTATGTTTATTTATTTATTTTGGTTTTTTGAGATTCTGGCCTCACAGAGATCTGCCTGCCTCTGCCTCCCGAGTGCTGGGATTAAAGGCGTGCGTGGCAGTCCGGCTAAAACTAGTAGTTCTTATTACAAGCACACCTATACATATTAATTTTTTTTTTTTTTGGTTTTACGAGACAGGGTTTCTCTGTATTGTTTTGGAGGCTATCGGTCCAGCCCGGCCTTGAACTCACAGAGATCCACCTGAGAGCTGGGATTAAAGGCGTGCGCCACCACCGCCCGGCCGCACCTATACATAGTAAAATGGAGGTATTTACCAAGAAACTTCAACTCCCAAGGAGCAACGAGGGAGAAAACGGAAGTTTTTTTTTTCTCCGTCTACTGTTTTTCATAACAGGTGCTCGGGCTGAAATAATACAGGGGCCTTAAAATAAATCTTAGAGAAGGTGGGGCTTGATAACTAGCACTCAAAACATTTCGTTTCCTCCTGTAAAACAGCCGGAAGTCACTGGTCCTCGCTTGAACCACCCTGCCCCGCCCCCCGGGAGAAACAGGAGGGCGGGGGTGACGCCGGAAGTGACGACACCGAGCACGGCCTTAAATAGCAGTAGGCCGCTCTCCCCGCTCTCTCGGCCTTAGCGCCATCTTCCTTGGTGAGTGTGTGTTCCCGGCGTTCCGACTTGGCGGTGCAATCCGGGGACATCTGACCTCTGCGCCTGCCTTCACCGCAGCAAACTAACTGTAACCCTTTTCTCTCTCGCTCTAGGGACCCCTGCGCCATGAGAGCCAAGGTGAGCGTTGCGGTGCTGAGCTTGGGCGGGGGGCGGAGGTGCCGACGGAGACTCGCCGCCGTCGGGGCCCCTCCGGTGTCCGGCGGTGCCCAGGGGTGGCTGGGAGAGGCCGCCTAGAGCCTTCGTAGGCCCTGGCGGGGAACGACGGGGTGGGGAGCCCGGCGCGAGTCTCTCGGGACGTCGCCCCTCGCAGCCCGTTGCTAACACGTTTTCTCTCCCCTCGCGGCCGGCGCAGTGGAGGAAGAAGCGAATGCGCAGGTATGTGGCGGAGGGCGGTGCGGGAGGCGGGGAGGCGCCCGGGGATCTGGCCGCCCCGGAGCCCGGCGCAGGCCGGTGAGTGGCGGGGAGAGCCCAGCGGGTTGTCTGCTTCCCGTCCAGGCTGAAGCGCAAGAGAAGAAAGATGCGGCAGAGGTCCAAGTGAGCCGGCGGGGAGGCCGCCCGCGGGAGGGGAGGATGCCGGGGGCCGCTGCAAGCAAGCTGTCGGTGCTGCGCTGCCGCCGGTTGAGACTGCGTGGACCTGAACCTCGCCGTGTGCTCGCCGAGACGCCGCCTCCGGACACCCGGGACAGCCTTCCTCCAACCTCCGGCCCCGACTCCCGCTGGCCGCCGCGTCCCGGACTCGCTGTTGTTACTGCCCAAGTGTGACCCGTGTACAATAAACCATCTTTCGCTGTCTGAGCTGGAGTCAAATGGCTGTTGGTGTCTCTCGCGCCTCGTGGGTGGGAGTTGTGGGGTAGTTCGGTCTGTGCCGCGGGCGTGCGGGAGCCTGCGTGGGCGACAGCCCGGCTGCTTGGGATCCGGCCGGGGGCCGAGCGTGAGCCGAGCGCCCGGAACCGAGCTCCGTGCTCGCCCCGCGTTTTGCTGGGGGCTCGGCCGTGAGCGCACAAGGGGAAGCGGTTCGGGGTCCGCTGGGTCGCGTTGCCATGGTGACGCGCAAGGCTTGCTGGGAGCTTCCTGCGGCTATCCGCACGCATAATAGACCATAGAGTGGTCTTGTAGACCATAGAGTTTGGTTCCGGGTCTGGAGGCTAGAGCGTCCCTCCTTCCGCAGGAAGCGGAAGAACCGTATAGTGGGCGGCTCTTTGTCGAAGCTAGAGGACCGGCAGGCGGCAGCAGCAACTACGGCGGCGGCGGCAGGTGAGGGAGGCGGGAGACTTAGGTGGAGGCCGCGCCCGGAGGGGAGGAGCCGGGGCTGGCCCAGCGGCTGGGCTCTGCCGGGCCGCACGAGCCCCCGTCCCCCCGAACCCGCCTGGCTCTCCCTGGCTTCCCAGCCCGGAGCCCCTCTTCTGACTGACCCCGCTTCACGAGCCAACGCCAGCTCCGTGACGTCACAGCCCTGCCCATCCCCTCAGCCTGATGTCACCCCCTCCCCGCTCACGGTGCGCTTCCTTGGTGTCCTAGTCACCTGGCCCACGGCTGAGCGCCGGCGCCACTCCGCCGAGCCGGCCCGGCCACCAGTCTTTCAGGGAAACTCTGGGACTTGTCGTGAACTCCAGGGTGTTGGGGACCGTTTTAGTCACCGCCCCCAGCCTAATGTCGCCTTCCCACTGTCCTGTCAAGTTGCTGCCCTTGTGCGGCTTTCAGGCTCGGCGTCCCGAACTCCAACCCTAGATCGGACTCTGATCCCCATATCCTTCTCATCTTGAGGTAAAACTCCCTCACCCGTCACCCAGACTGCCTTGTTTTTTTTTTTTTTTTTTTTTGCAACCCAGTTTCCCAGGCTTTATTGGTCGGTTCTTGCCCTTATCCTCCCGCTGAGCGGTGACAACTTGTAAGAGAATCCTGAAAAGCCACGAGCTCTTAGCGTTGTGTCAGAATTCATTCCAATTCATGAAAAACACCCCCATAAGCCCTTCACGTTTTTCCCTCTCCCACCCAAATCTCTTGTTTTTTTTTTTTTGTGTGTGTGTGTGTGTGTGTGTGTTTGTTTCTTGTTCAGAACCCAGCAGTGATGTGGAAGTGGAGACTCACGGGAGCCCCGGACTTCACCTGAGCTACCTCAGGTACTGATTCTGGGATAATTGGGTGAGGAAAAGTATATCCAGCTTCTGCTGTGGTAGGACTTGAGACAGCTCAGGCTTTGAGGACATTGTTCACCTGGTCATTTATCTCTGCTAAGGGTTTGTCGTCTCTTTACCACTTGTTTCTTTTATTCTGGGGCCACTCTTCTTCGTTGGTCAGATCCCTGTGTCTCTGGGCTCTGGTCTGTTTTAGTCATTTTAGGGAAATCTAAAGGCAGAGGCAAGGAAACGGTATGAATGGGATCATAAGTCAAAGCCAGGGATATAGAGAAAGATATCCTTACGCCCAGAGAAATGTGTGAACTCCTATTTGGACAGCAGGGGGAGCCTGAATACTACTTAGGAACCCTTTAGAAGATTAGACACGTGGTAGCAGGGACTCCCAGTCTTACTTGGGGGATAGAGAGAAGGGAGGGCTTGAATTAGGGCAGTGGACTGGCATTCCAGCGTTCTCTTGGGAAACAGGAGACTTAAAAAGCTTTTATAGAGTCTATAAATAAAGAGGATTTTTATGGGGGTAGGGAAGTGCTATGGTTTGATATTAGTGGGATGTTTTCATGCAGGGGGTTGTGGAAGAAAGGTCACCACCATTCCTATGAAATTAACCCCTTCCCACCTCTACCTTGGCACAGTTTTGTCCTGGGGACCTAGAGGTGGGGATTTGAACTTAGAGCTTCTTTTGCTGAAGTGTAGGGGTGTGTAGAGCAGGCTGGGAGATGAACAGCTTTAAGGACCACCCTCTAGCTGGCACCTGAAGTCACCCAAGACTTCTAAAATACCCGGAGACTTGAACTAAGTTCACCTGGAACAGGGGTTAAGGGACATTTTGTTACTGGTCCTCTATCCACAAGTTCTCAAAGCTAAATAGCTCACCTTAGAGCCCTGTTTCCAATCTCTGTCCGTTCAGGCGCCAATACCTTGTTTAGCGTCTCTCTCACAACTCAGTCAGCAGGGAAGGTAAAACCTAACACTAGTCTCTCCCCACCCCCTCCTGGCTCATTGTTAGTGACAGCGGTTGCATCCCGGCTCTCCCTCCTCCATTAGCCAGGCAAGTGTGAATCGCGCCAGGCCAGACCAGGTGCACAGGGCCTGGGCGGGACTTCTTGCAAGTCAGCCAGGCCAGCTAGAATTCTCCTCCCTCAGATTCTCCATCTCCAAAGCCATTGCCCCAGAAGACTGCCCTCTGCACAGTCAGGACCCGTCTGACACAGCTCTCTTTTTTTAACAGTCACCAAGAGTGGCAAGGAAAGGAAGAAAACCCTGAGTTGGGGACCAAGATGCCTGACCGGGACAACTATGCCAACGGCACTGGGAACAGCAGTGGAGGCCCTGGAGGTGGTGGCAGTGAGGAGGCCAGTGGGGCAGGGACAGGCAGTGGGGGGGCCACCTCAGACGCCATCTGCAGAGACTTCCTGAGGAACGTGTGCAAGCGGGGCAAGCGCTGCCGATACCGCCACCCGGACATGAGTGAGGTGTCCAACTTGGGGGTGAGCAAAAATGAATTTATTTTCTGCCATGACTTCCAAAACAAGGAGTGTAGCCGTCCAAACTGCCGTTTCATCCACGGCTCCAAGGAAGATGAGGATGGGTATAAGAAGACAGGAGAGCTGCCTCCTCGGCTGAGGCAGAAGGTGGCAGCTGGCCTGGGTCTTTCCCCTGCTGACCTACCCAATGGTAAGGAGGAGGTCCCTATCTGCCGTGACTTCCTCAAAGGTGACTGTCAGAGGGGCACCAAGTGCAAGTTCCGCCATCTGCAAAGGGATTTTGAATTTGATGCCCGAGGGGGAGGAGGCACCGGAGGTGGAGGCTCAACCGGCTCTGTTCCCCCGGGGCGACGCCACGATCTCTACGATATCTACGACCTTCCTGAAAGGGGCTTTGAGGACCACGAGCCAGGCCCTAAGCGCCGGAGAGGTGGCTGCTGCCCTCCTGATGGCCCCCATTTTGAATCCTATGAGTATAGTGTGGCTCCGCCCCGTGGGGTGGAGTGCCGACTGCTAGAGGAGGAGAACGCCATGCTCAGGAAGCGGGTGGAGGAGCTCAAGAAACAGGTCAGCAACCTGCTGGCCACCAATGAGGTACTTCTAGAACAGAATGCCCAGTTCCGCAATCAGGCCAAGGTCATGACCCTGAGCTCCACTGCACCAGCCACTGAGCAAACCCTGGCCCCCACTGTGGGCACTGTGGCCACTTTTAACCATGGCATTGCCCAGACTCACACTACTCTGAGCAGCCAGGCTCTACAGCCTCGCCCTGTGTCCCAGCAAGAACTCGTGGCCCCTGCTGGAGCCCCAGCTGCTCCCCCAACCAATGCTGCACCTCCTGCTGCTCCACCACCCCCACCTCCACACTTGAACCCAGAGATTACGCCCCTGTCAGCTGCTCTGGCTCAGACCATCGCCCAGGGGATGGCGCCCCCACCTGTGTCCATGGCCCCCGTGGCTGTGTCGGTGGCTCCTGTGGCTCCTGTGGCTGTGTCCATGGCCCAGCCTTTGGCAGGGATCACAATGAGCCACACTACTACTCCTATGGTGACTTACCCCATCGCTTCCCAGAGCATGCGTATCACAGCCATGCCACACTGACAGGACTAATGGACTCTACTCCCTGTTACAGCATCCGAGGGCTGGGGTCGGGGCCCTTCCAGGCCATGTCTGAAGGGCCACTCAAAAACTAGGACAAGAGACTACAAGGAATATACTTCGTAGGAGCATCTCCTGAGGCAGGGTTGTGCCCGTGTGTTCTCCTCACTCTTGAGAGGGTCCTCTTGTCCTTCGGGCCTCACTCATACAGAGGCTTGCATAGGGAAGAAAGGACCCTGTTTACTCATAGGAAGTTGGAGATGTCCCTGGTCTTGTCCTCACTTGTGAACAGCACAGGTCCAGCACTGGTATGAGAAGAGAGAAATTCCCCACCCAGAGGGAGAGCCAGGAAGGATGGGGAAAGTGGGTGGTCAGGAGAGAAGGCCTCACGTGAGCCTTCAGATGGTTTGGGGCCCAGAACTGCTCCTGGGCCCCTGGGAAGGCTGGGACCATAATACTCCAACCCAAAGACTAGGGGAACATTCACTTACCAAGCTTGGCCTGGAAACCTGTAGGGCAGTGCCCACTACTTTCCAAAGAAATAAAAGATTATTTTTTAACAAAGGAAGTTAAGTGAGAATTGCTTAGGTGGCTGTTGGGGAAGATGGGAACATAAAGCAGACTTAATGACACATAAGGGAGAGAGCTACCCTTGTGTCCTGTGTGAGTCGGGGAGAGATGTAAAGTGGCCAGTGGGGCTCTGGTCTGGGGCAGGCACTCTGGGGTAAGAGAAATGGAGCCACCTAGTCTAGTTTAAAAATAGCCCCATCTGTTTCTAGTCTCTGTCTTCATGTACTGTTCCCAGGTTGCCTTAGTAACCAGGGCTCTTAGGGTCATTTAGGGGGGCAGGTACTAAGGAGGGTGTGCCTACTGAGAAGTGGGCATCTGGGGTGTTAGGTGGTTGACAGACACCTCCCTCATTCTAACAGTAGGACAGGTGGTGTTGCCTCTCAGAGTTGTTGATGGCAGTTTGTGTCCTGCTCCAACACTTCTTCGTGGCCAGAGCTTTAAGCTTTCCAGGCTTCAGACATGCTAGGAAAAGGCAGATGTGGTATTAGTAGACTTCTAATCCTAGTACTTGGAAGGAGGGGACCAGAGGATCAGGAGGTCAAGGTCAGCCTGAAGACCTTTCTTCTCCCTCTACACAAGACCGGGAGGTTTTAAGCCACTCAAGGGTCGCTAAGACAATGACCCCAGTAACTGACCTTCAGTGTCTCCATCTGTGGCTAATGGTAAGGGGAAAACCTGGTGTAGAAGTGACATTTGGTTGTGCTTGCTTCCTGTGTTGCCTCTCTAGGTACTGTTGGCTCTCTTGTCTGGTTGACCACTCAGTCCTTGAAAAAGAATTGTTTAAGATGGGGAATGCTGTAGCACATACCTACAGGCCCAGCTGCTCAGGCTGAAGTGAGGATGGGAAACACTAAAATGTGGGTGGGTTGGAATGGCGAGATAGCTGAGTGGGTAAAGGTACCACTGTGCTGCCAACCACACAGACGACCTGAGTGCCACATAGAAGAGAACCAACTCATGTCAATTGGCTGTGAGCTCCAGACACCTACTATGGCCTCTGCATGCTCTCACACTGTGTACACTTCGGGTTTTTCCGAGACAGGGTTTCTTTGTGTAGCTTTGGAGCCTGTCCTGGAACTCGATCAGTAGACGAGACTGGCCTCAAACTCACAGAGCCCTGCCTGCCTCCCAAGTGTAGTTTTGGTTTTTTTAGATTTATTTATTATGTGTACAGCATTCTGCCTGCCTGCCAGGTCACCAGATCGAATTATAAATGGTAGTGAGGCATCATGTGGTTGCTGGGAATTGAACTCAGGTCCTCTGGAGGAGTAGCCAGTGACTGAGCCATCTCTCCACCACCTCACCCCCACCCACCCCCTTTTTTTTTGAGACAGGGTTTCTCCTTGTAGTCCTAGCTGTTGTGGGTCTCCCTCTGTAGACCAGGCCAGCCTTGAACTCAGAGATCCACCTGCCTCTGCCTCCCAAGTGCTGGGATTAAATAAAGGTGTGTGCCCACATATTTGGCATATACAATTTCTTTTTTTTTTTTTTTTTTTTTTTTTTGAGACAGGGTTTCTCTGTATTGTTTTGGAGGCTGTCCTGGAACTCACTGAGTAGACCAGCCTGGCCTCGAACTCACAGAGATCTGCCTGCTTCTGCCTCCTGAGTGCTGGGATTAAAGGTGTGTGCCACCACTGCCCGGCCACTTAATGGTTTTTTTTTTTTACACAATTTTGGATTATTAAAAGAGATAGCTTAGGAATGGTTAGGAATATGTTTACACATACCATCATGAATTCTCAAATCCTTCCTTCATTTCCTTCATGCCAAATGTCTAAGAAGTAGTGATTTGGCAACTGTAGATACCAGATATATGAATGCATTCCAGCTACAGATCACCAGCTGTACAGTGTTGCCCACGTTGGGTTTAATGCTCATTGCGATGGAAGGGAAAATGAACCACCGAGCATAGGAGTATGCCACAACAGAAAGGTGGTGGGACTTAGAGAGGGGTAGGGCATGGTGGCACAAACCTGCCATCCCAGCACTTGGAAAGAAGAGGGGGCGGTGTGCTCCTGCAGAGAACCTAAGTTTGGTTCCCAGTACCCACACTGGGCAACTCTCAACCACCTGTAACCCCATCTCTAGGTGGGGTGTCTGAAATCTGGACTCTGAGGGTACCGGTACCTGCACTCCATATGCACACAGACACACACGTCTGCACACACACACACACACACACATGTGTCTGTACACACATCTGCACACACACGTGTCTGTACACACACAGGTCAGCACACACACATCTGCACACACACGTGTCTGTACACATACACACACATTTTATTTTAAAGGGGAGAAACTTCCGTTTGGGATTTGGGTTAGTGATTTGGGCGTTTAAGGAAGTGGGTATTGTCAAAGGAGGCAGGGGTCATTCTACAGGTGGGCATCTTGAAAAGGAGGACTGGCTACAGGGTACTAAAGCTGTGGTGGTGATGCAGCAGCCATCGCTCTAGCTTAGACGCAGATGCTTGCTTCTTTGTGACATGCACACTAATCTTATGCTTAAAGTGTGAATTGGTTATATTATTTTTTGTCTTTACCACAGTCATTCTCTTGTTTTTTTGTTGTTTTTGAGACAGGATTTCTCTGTAACAGCCCTGGCAGTTCTGGAACTCACTCTGTAGACCAGGCTGGCCTCTAATTCACAGAGATCCACCTACCTATGTCTCCCGGGTGCTGGGATTAAAGGGGTGCGCCACCACCATCCGGCCATCACTGGATGACAGTCTTGTGCTGATATTTTGCATTTGGTTCAACACCAAAACTGTGAACCCATCAGCTCAATGATGAAACCTGGCTGGCTCTGTCAGCTCAGCTCCTAGACATCAGGAGATAATATGTGCATGTGTGTGTGTGCTGGTGAGCTTAAGTCTTGCAGATAGTAAGTGCGTGTGTGTGTGTGTGTGTGTGTGTGCGCGTGTGTGTGCGTGTGTGTGCGTGTGTGCTGGTGAGCTTAAGTCTTGCAGATAGTAAGTGCGTGTGTGTGTGCGCGCGTGTGTGTGCTTGTGTGCTGGTGAGCTTAAGTCTTGCAGATAGTAAGTGCGTGTGTGTGTGCTCGCGTGTGTGTGTGTGCTGGTGAGCTTAAGTCTTGCAGATAGTAAGTGCGCGTGTGTGTGTGCTCACACTTGCTCAACCAGGTTCACATTCCCAGTTCTAGTAGCCCACGTCCCCCAAAAGCACAGGGGGCCAGGTTTGGTTCCCAGCAGCCACACAACTGCTCACAGCAGTCTAACTACAGTTCCAGGGGATCCAACACCCTCTTCTGGCTTCCGTGGGCTGCGCAAACAAGCGGTACAAAGACATGTCCTCAAGCACACACAAATACCCATAAAACAAATAATCAACAACAAAGCATACAAGGTCAGCCTTGGCTATTTAGCAAGCTCAAAGCCAGCCAGAGCTACATGAGACCCTGTTTCAAAAGCACAAGAAACCACACCGTGTGAACTGTCCCTGGTAAAAGGTGAAAAATCCTCTATTCACCTCAGTTAGGGTAGGAACAATAGACCTTGATAACGAGCTATTTGAATCTAGCTTGATAAGCCAATGAGTTCATTAGGTTTAATTAATTAATTAGGTTTTTCTCTGTGTAGCCCTGGCTGTCCTGGAACTCTCTCTGTAGACCAGGCCGGCCTCAAACTGACAGAGATCTGCTTGCCTCTGCCTCCAGAGTGCTGGGATTAAAGGCATGTGCCATGAGTGACGTGATACCCAAACAGCCCTACCAAAGTGTCCCTCCCTCAACAGAGTCTTCTGCCCAAGCTTCATGTGCTCTAGTGCCTCCTGAGACCTCGTGGCCCTGGGGCAGGGTTACTGGGGAAAGACAACACAGGAGGGAGCGAATTGCTGGGATCTCACTGGAGGGATGATGACCCCACACCGTCTATGGGGCAACTTCAGCAGAAGAAGATCTTGCTGAGGGTTTTTTGTAGGTACTCATGGCTGCTCTGATGGAGAGAGAGAGAGTGGAGCCAAGACAGGAGCCTCAAACCAAGTGGCTAAGGGGACAAGAGACAGAGACGCCAGCAGCCAAAATGGCTGTTTATACAGGAATCAGAAAAGCTGGGTAAGTAGGCCCTGGGTGAGAGTTTGGAGTCGGTGGCACATATGCAAGCCAGGAGGACTGTGTAACAGGTCGGGACTGAGGGAGACGGTGACATGAGTCCACCAAGACATGTTAATAGGAAATATGGAATTAGCCTTTTTTTTCTTCCCCTTTGGTTTTTCGAGACAGGGTTACTCTGTGGCTTTGGAGGCTGTCCTAGAACTAGCTCTTGTAGACCAGGCTGGTCTCGAACTCACAGAGATCCACCTGCCTCTGCCTTCCAAGTGCTGGGATTAAAAGCGTGCGCCACCAACGCCCAGCTGGAATTAATCTTTAGTCCTGAGTTTGAGACCTAACGGAGTGCTTGCAGCTACCACTGTCTTCAAGAGTTCTGCTGGCCCCTGCTCACAGCCGCTCACGACACCTCGGCCTGCTGACTATTTCATCTCTCCTAGGAAGAGGCAGGGGTCACAGGAGCTAACCCTGCCCTAATTGCCTTGGGGTCATGGTTCATGGGGGCAGGGCTAGAGGGTGTAGGTCGGAAAGGCCGAGGGGAAGGCGCTCTTCTCGGTACAACCATGGGGATGCTGTCATCCCTCCTGGGTGCCGACAGTCCAGTGCTGCTCTTACTCATACCTTCTCACTCGCTGTTCTGTAAGTAAGCCTGATAACTCACTGGTTCCCCCAGTGAACTTTGGTGGAATTGTACCTTAGTCTTTGGAACTTTAGAATTAGGGTTAAACATCGTGTATGTCACCAGGGAAGGAATATTCCCAACACTTGCCAGGATGAGTTGGGAAGACCATGGTATCGCTCCTGATAGAAGCATGACTTGGACAGCAGCAGTGTCACTGTCTGAAGGTACATTGCTTGCAGAGGGGAGTTTTGACACAGTGGCCTGTCCCTGTAGGGTCTGTAGGGGTGGTGGCAGAGGCACGGGTAGTATGGAGGATGTGACACATGTAGACATGGTGGGACCACCTGGAGGTAGGGTATCTGGGGGAATCCCTGGTGGCATTCTTCTGTGTTGTTCAGAGGGACACAGCTGCTTGGCTACTGAAGCCCACCATGTGAGTATGGAGATGGCCTGAGGGAAATGACTCACCAGAGACCAGGATACCGGAAGTGGCTGCCAAGGCTGCAGGGATGCTACTGGGCAGTGAGAAACAACTTCGGGGCCACATGTGGTGACACTTTTTTTCTTTTCTTAATTAATTTTTAAATTTCACATGACAACCACCGTTCCCCCTCCCTCATCTCCCCCAGTTCCCTCCCCCACCTTTCTACAACCCCCCATCCTCTCCTCAGAAGGGGCGAGTCCTCCCACGGGAGCCAACGAAGCATGGTATATCAAGCAGAAGCAGGACCAAGCTCCTCCCGATGCATCAAGGCTAAACAAGGCATCCCACCATAGGGAATGGGCTCCAAAGAGTCAGTTCATGCACTGGGGATAGGCCCTGGCCCCACAAACAGACCAAGCTACACACCTGTCAGTCACCCTCTGGAGACAGGAATAAAGAAAGGGCACGCAGGTGGATCCCTCCCTGGAGTTAGAGTGATCAACATGCCTGTCACCCACTCCCAGACTCAGGGACCCTTATGGGAGAGGGTTGGGAAGAATGTGAGAGAAGGGTAGAGGTTTTGTGCAGGACTATCCTCGAACCCAAACTGCTGCCTAGGAGTTCTGCTGGGCCTGCTCGCCAAAGCTCTCGTCACAGCTGGGCCTGTTGACTATTCCCATCTCTCCTAGGAGGAGGAGGCAGGAGGGTCAAGGGACCCTCACCTGAGTATCCAGCCAACCCTGCCCACCGGCTGTATGCAGTTCTGCCCTAATTGCCTTGGGGCCGTGGTTCATGGCGGCAGAGCTAGAGGGTGTAGTGGGAAAGGCTGAGGGGAAGGCGCCCTCGCGGCCATGAGGAAGCCATCATCCCTCCTGGGTGTTGCTGCTTTAAGGTTACCATCTGGTGCTCCGGCTCACAACTTCCCACTCGCTGTTCTGTAGGTAAGCCTAATAACTCACTGGGCCCCCTCCCGTGAACTCTGGTGGAAGTTTGGGTTGTCGTTGGAACTTTAGAATGAGGGATAAATACTGTGCATGTCTCCCCCAGAGGCGATTCACAACACTCCTCTGACAGAGGACCTGAGACTGGTTCCCAGCACCCAAACCTGTGACTCTGGATGCACACACTCAGTCTATATGTTGTGTATGTGTGCTGATTCATGAGGACGGATGCCAGAAGAGGACGAAAAGAGGATGCCCAGTCCTCTGTCACAGGCCAGAAGCAAGCGCTCAGCCTCCCACCACGCTCTGATGTTTTTCTGTTTTCTTTTCTTTGTTTGTTTGTTTTTCAAGACAGGGTTTCTCTGTGTTGTTTTGGAGCCTGTAAACCAGCAAGACCCGGTGATTCTCTGTCTCTGTCCCTCTGGGAAAGGGGCATAGGCTTGCTCTGGGGCCCAGCTTCTTAGGTGGGTGCTGGGAATAGAACTCCGTTCCTCCTGATTGTGCAGTAAGCCCTTTACCACTGACCCATCTCCTCCCTGGTTATGGGTTTTTAAAGATCACTGACAAACCAGAGAGACAGGTGAAAAAAAGTCAAACCAAACAAATAGCAAATAATTTTGAAGAGAAGGGGTGAGTCCAAAGCAAGCAATGTCTCAGATGTTTAAAAGGCTATCCAGTCAATCATGACAGTGTATACTTCCTAGTTACTCCAGAGACTGAGGCAGAAGGATTGCTAAATTGAAGACAAACCTGGAAAATTTGTCAAATAAAAAGGATTGTGGGGACAGTGTGTCATATGCCTTTAATCCCAGTACCCTGGAAGAAGTGGCAGGTAAATCTCTGGGTTCCAAGTCAGCCACGGCTACATAGTAAGGCCCTATCCTAAAATAAATTAATGAAGATGGCGCAGCTGGCTGCACAGTAGAGCGGAGTCCTGTGCTGTGCAAAGGAAATAAAATGGACTAAAAGGGATTCTAGACTAATATCCAACATTTACTTAGTATAAACCAAGGCACGGTGCTAGGCATTTTATGTATAATAGCGCACATACAGCGCCCACACTCAACATTCAAACACACACACACACACTCACAACCTCCTGTAACTACAGTTTCAGGACAATGATACCCTCTCCTGACCTCCTCATGTACAAGGCACTCATGTACCACACAAACATACATGCAGCAGGCAAAGCACCCATATATATAAAGTAATTTTTTTGAGATGGTTTTTCTGTGTAGTCCTGGCTGTCCTGGACTCACTCTGTAGACCAGAATCTCTGCCTCTGGCCGGCTATAAAATAAAAAATGTAAGGAACTGAAAACAAAACACGCGAATATTCTGCTAGGCTTCAATTACTAAGGAACGGGTCAGGATTCAATTAGGCAATATGACTCCAGACTATAATAAAGCTATCCGACTGACGGTAGCTTTTGAAGATGAGTAACGATAAAAGCTTCCTCAATCCTGTCTCCTTCCGTCTTCTAGAGTGTGTTGAGATCGAATACCACATCCGACCATGTGCTTCCCGCCGGAGGCAATGATGCACCCAGAAGTCCCTACTCAAGCCTTGTCCATCGAGACGCTGCCTTTACAGCATGTAACCACCAGGTGGCGCCCGTGACACAAGATTGACAACAGATGGAGCCCCACCCTGTTTGTGCAAAATAAGGCTTGGCAGCTAAACCTGTGGCTCTGGTGTCGCAGCTGTGACAAAACCTTCCTGAAGATCTTGAGAGATGTCGCTATGGGATGGATGAGGAAAGGAAGCCTGTCTATTCAGCAGGAGCTTTTCCCTTTGCTCTGGTTTTGGTGGGTGAGAGCGCTCCAACTAAGGACGGTCCTCACTTTGCAGCCTTAGTTCTGGCAAGCAGACCACCCATCTCTCTTCCAACCTCTGCTGTCTTTTCCTACTTGCTCACGTTTGGTGGGGAACCTGGGTAAGACAGAGAATTGAGCCTCAGTTCTGCAATGGGGTGGGACAGTCTAGAGAAAGGAAAGTAAAACTTAAGATTGCTTTTTGAAGCATATAGAAGGTGAGTTTTTCTGCCTAGCAGGGGACGTTGGGTTGGTTACTAGGGAGAGACGGGGTCTATAGCTGAGTGTGTCTCAGTCACTGTCCTGCTGTGACGAGACCTGCAAGACCAAGGCAGCTCTTACAAAAGAATGCCCTTGTCCGGTGTGGTGGCGCTTGCCTCTAATCTCCACACTCGGGAGGCAGGTGGCTCTCTGAGTTCGAGGCCAGCCTGTTTTACAGAGTGAGTTCTAGGACAGCCACGGCTACACAGAGAAACCGTGTCTCAAACAACATCAACAACAAAAGCATTTAACTGTGGGCTTGCTTACAGCTTTAGAAGTTTAATCCATCATGGGGAGCATTGCACAGGCAAAGCCTGGTGCTGGAGAAGTAGCTAAGAGCTACATCCTGATGCGGTCTGCCCCACCCCAACACTACACTTCCTCCGACAAAGCCACACCTCTTTTTTTTTTTTCCCCCGAGACAGGGTTTCTCTGTGGCTTTGGAGGCTGTCCTGGAACTCGCTCTGTAGACCAGGCTGTGGCTTTGGAGGCTGTCCTGGAACTCGCTCTGTAGACCAGGCTGGCCTCGAACTCACAGAGATCAGCCTGCCTCTGCCTCCCGAGTGCTGGGATTAAAGGCGTGCGCCACCAACGCCCCACATGGGGGCCATTCTTATTCAAACCACCACAAGCCAGTAATTTTAATTTTTTGTTTTGTTTTACGAGACAGGGTTTCTCTGTGTTGTTTTGGAGGCTATCGGTCCAGCCCGGCCTCAAACTCACAGAGATCCTTCCTGCCTCTGCCTCCCGAGTGCTGGGGTTAAAGGTGTGCGCCACCACCGCCTGGCCTTAATTTCTTTTTTTAAGAGATTTATTTACTATGTACAGTGTTCTGCCTGCATGTCTGCCTGCAGGCCAGAAGTGGGCACCAGAGCAAGTTCCAGGGCAGCCAGGGCTACACAGAGAAACCCTGCCTCAAAAAACAAAATGTATTTTATTTGTAAGGGTTGCCCCAGGCAGACCCCCGCAACAGTCAGTACAGAACACACCCGAGACACCAGATCTTAGCACGAGGAGACTTATTACCCTGGAGGGAAAACTGGTTGGGGAAGGCACTGCCTCTGGATTGGACAAAGGCAGGCAGGAGGCAGCAGGTTTTGTTTTTTGCAGGAGTGGGTTTGTAAGGAGAAATAAGGAGGTTTGTGTTAGAATGAGTACCTTCCTGCTGGTACTGGGGCGTCTTTGTTAGGGACCCAAGAAAACTGGAATGTTGGGCAAGGTTCCTCCTCTTCCTCCATTCTCCTATTTATCCTCTCTGCCTGCCAGCCCGGCCCATCCCTGCTCCTGCCTCACCATTGGTTCAGACAGGCACAGTAACCAGTAACACAGCTTCACAGAGTTAAGCAAATGCAGCATAAACAAAAGTCACACACCTGGAAATAATAGTCTACCACAGTCTACACAGTGGCCATCTGACAGAAAGGAGTGGCCACCTGTATAAAAAGTGCAGGCAGAGGCAGAAGTAGCTACAGGGGTCTTCCAGAGTCTCTGGACGGGAGTGTGGAGGATCTGGGGAGCGTTGAGGCAAAGGGATAAGCTTGGATGGGCTTCGGAGAGGACAGGTGAGCAATGTGAGTGATGTGTGTGATACAAGTTTGCAGGCACAGAATCCAAGATGGTGGGAGGCATTGGAGTCCTCTGTAGCTGGGAGTGGTGGGAATAGGTTATGGGGCGTGGGTCCCAGAGTTGAGCTGGTAGATGTAGAGAGTAATAGAGAGACTGTGGCAAGGTCGCAGAAGGTGTTGTCTAGAGTTTTGGAATGGCAATCGACATGGGCAAAGGATGGACCTAGAAAGTGTTTCAAGACTCCAAGGGCATGACCTAGTTTTTCAGAAATATCCAGATGGAAAGGTCTGCATAGATCTGGGAGGCACAGAATCAGGGCTAAAAGAAGAGAGATTTTTAAAAAAAATTATTTTATTTGCATGTATGTCTGGGTGAGGGTGTCAGATCTTGGAGTTACAGACAGTTGTGAGCTGTCATGTGGTTGCTGGGAATTGAACCCAGGTCCTCTGCAAAAGCAGCCAGTGCTCTTAACCACTGAGCCATCTCTCCAGCCCAAAGAGGGAGTTTTTAAGTTTAAAGAATTTTTCAATGGGAGGAAGCGACTAATGGGAGATCTAGAAGTATCTTGGTATAGAGGATGTACTAGAAGTAGTATGCATGATCAGAGGAAATTGGCCATCTCTAAAAAGAAAATCAGTTTGGATCTTGAGGGCAGAGATAAGGAGTGCAGATGGAGAAAATGGTCCAAAGTGAGTTGTTTGTGGGTTGGGGTGAGAGAGAACTGAAAATAGGTGACTTGGGAGAGGAAAGCTGAGCTTTGGAAGGTGAGATCCAGTAACTGCTGGAGCTGAGAAATTTGAGGAGTGAGGCAGCATTAGATTGGCTATCAGAAAGTGAAGGATTGTGGAGGAGGAGGCCATCTACACTCTGAAGAAGCAGGAGGAAGAGACGAGGGAGGCAGGCCAAGTGCCTGGCCAAAAAGGTGGGGTCGGTCTTTGGATCCCTGGGGAGGACGGTCCAGGTCGGCTGTGGGGACTGGTGAGCTCCGGGCTCTGTCCAAGTGCAGGCAAAAAGATCTGGAGAATGAACACCTGGAGGCATTGAGGGAACGGCATCTTTAAGGTGTAGGACTGAGAAGTGAGCAGGACCCTAGATCATGGTTGAGGGCGGTACTCACACTAGGGGGCAGGTTCTGTTAGGGTGTTTGACTGCCAGTGTGGGAGTGTTGTAGCGTGAAGAGGTGGAGCATAGAAACTTCTTGAATAAAAGGGATTGAGTGGCTGGGCAGTGGTGGTGCACATCTTTTTTTTTTTTTTTTTAAACATTTATTTACTACATATACAGTGTTTTGCCTACATGCCAGAAGAGGGCACCAGATTGAATCATAGATGGTTGTGAGCCACCATGTGGTTGCTGGGAATTGAACTCAGGACCTCTGGAAGGGTAGTCAGTGCTCTTAACCTCTGAGCCATCTCTCCAGCCCCCATGGTGCACATCTTTAATCCCAGTACTCGGGAGGCAGAGGCAGGAGGGTCCCTGTGAGTTTGAGGACAGCCTGGTCTACAGAGCGAGTTCCAGGACAGCCAGAGCTGTTACACAGAGAAACCCTGTCTTGAATGTCCCTGCCTCCAAAAACAGAGGCTTTAATGAAGGATTTGAAGCCTGAGGCTGGTTAAGGGTAGGGGTGTTGGCGTTTGTAGATATAGATGGAAGAGTCTTTAAGTGCAACAGAAAGGGTTCTGGGGGTGGGAGAGTACAAATAGAGGCTGAAGAAAGGAGGAGGAGGGATGTAGGGCATCTTAGGGGCTGTTGTCAGGGTAGAAGGCAAATTTTATGCCAATTTGGGAAAAGGTATCTTTTTTTTTTTTTTTTTTTTTTTTTGGTTTTTCGAGACAGGGTTTCTCTGTATTGTTTTGGAGGCTGTCCTGGAACTTGCTCTGTAGACCAGGCTGGCCTCGAACTCACAGAGATCTGCCTGCCTCTGCCTCCCGAGTGCTGGGATTAAAAGTGTGTGCCATTAACGCCAGGCTAAGGGAAAGGGTATCTCTTTTGTTGTTGTTTGAGATGGGGTTCCTCTGTGTAGCTTTGGAGGCTGTCTAGAACTAGTTCTTAGACCAGGCTGGTCTGGAACTCAGAGATCCGCCTGCCTCTGCCTCCTGAGTGCTGGGATTAAAGGCGTGCGCCACCAGTGCCCAGTGGGTGTCTCTTTCTAAGGGAATGAGGAGAAATGAGTGGGCAAAGGAAAAGCCAGGCACAGTGTGCCAGATTCCTGTAATCCTAACACTTGAAGTGCTAAGGCAGGAGGATCAGGAGTTCAAGACCAGCTGTAGCTCCTCTGAGTCTGAGATGTGAAGCCTGTTTCAAAAAACAAAAAACTAAAACTAAAAGAGGCCTGGAGAGATGTCTCAGTGGTTAAGAGTATATACTGCTCTTCCTGAGGGCCTGAGTTCAGTCCTCAACACCTATAGTACATAGACCACAACTATAGATCCAGGGGTATCTGATGCCTCAGGCACCTGTACACATACATTCACACACAAACACATGCTTAAAAAGAAATCTTTAGCAAAACAACGAAAAACTCAACTCTTTGTCAGGCTTGGCAGAGCCTCAGTAGTAAAGGTACTTCCTGTACAAAGCCAGCGACCTGAGTTCAGTCCATGGACCCAAGAAGAAAGGGCCGACCCCTGAAAGCTGTCTGTCTTCTGAGCTCCACATGTACACATATACAGTATGTGACCACACACACACACACACACACACACACACACACACACACACACACGTGTAAAGGTGGGGAAGAGAACCAACTTTACAAGGTTATTCTCTGACCTACACATGCACACACTACACATAATTTATATTTTTTAAAGGCAAGGTTTGGTGGTGTATACCTTTAATCTCAGAATTTGGGAGGCAGAGGCAGTTGAATTTCTCTAAGTTCAAAGCCAGCATGGTCTACAGAGTTCTAGGCCAGCCAGGGCAACACAGTGAAATCATTTTTGAAAGCTGTATGTGTACCACAGGGTTCATGTTGGGAGCAGAGGACGACTCTCAGAATATGACTTTCTGCTTCCCCCATGGGGGTCCGGGCGTTGAACTCAGGTCATCAGGCTTGGTGGTGAGGCTTGCCCAGTGGGCCATCTCTATGGCCCTCTGTCTTGTTTTTCTTTGAGAATAAGTCTCACTGAAGTTGGAACTTGCTAATTAGGCTAGACTGGCAAGTCAGAAAGCCCTAGAAACCCTCCTCTCAGCCTTCCCAGAGCTGGGACTCCGGGGTATGTGTGTGTGTGTGTGTGCACACGTGTGTACGAGTGTATGTGTGCACGTGTTCGTGTGCTTGTGTGTGCGTGCGTGTGTTGGGAGGCCCATGTGAAGGTCAGCCTTCATATGCCAGTCCTCACCTTTCTGCTTCTGAGGCAGGATCGCTCTGCTGCCTCATAAACCAAGCTGTTGGCTCTGGTGCCTCTGGAGGGGCTCCTGTTTCCACCTCCATTTTCTGAAGGTGCCAGTGAGATTACAAATGCTCTCACAAGAGTGCAGGGATCTTAGCTGGGTGTTGGTGGCACATATCTTTAATCCCAGCACTTGGGAGGCAGAGACAGGCGGATCTCTGTGAGTTCGAGGCCAGTCTGGTCTACAGAGTGAGTGCCAGGACAGGCTCCAAAGCCACACAGCGAAACCTTGTCTCGAAAAACAAATCAAAACAAACAGGTCTTCAGGCTTGTAGAGCATAGGCCATTTGTGAGTGCTGGACACCTAGCTTAGGTCCTCATGGGCTATAAGGACTGAGCCATCTCCCAGCCTGCCCCTTCCTCCTCCTGTATTCCCTTCCTTTGGTTTCTCTTCTGTATCTCAGGTTTCCTTAGCCTCCTAAATGCTGGGATTACAGCAGAGAGACATCCTGCCTGGAAGAATTCACTGTAGCGTCTTAGAAATTCCCAGCTGTGCTGATTAGTTTTTGTTTGTTAGCTTTGTTTTGTTTTGTTTTGTCAACTTGACACAAGCAAGAGTCATCTGAGGGGAGGGAACCTCTATTGAGAAATGCCTCCATTAGATGGGGCTGTAGGCAAGCCTGTAGAGCATTTTCTTAGTGATTAATAGGAAGAACCCAGCCCATGGTGGGTGGTGTCATCCCTGGCTGGTGGTCCTGGGTTCTATAAGAAAGCAGGCTGAGCAAGCCATGAGGAACAAGCCAGTAAGCAGCACCCTCCACGGCCTCTGCCTCAGCCCCTGCCTCCAGGATTCTTCCTAGTTTGAGCTCCTGTCCTGACTTCCTTCAGTGACGGGCCATGATGTGGAGGTGTAAGCCAAAGGAACCCTCTCCTCCCCGGCCTGATTTTACCATGGCGCTTCATCACAAGCAGTAGTCACCCTGACTAAGACACCAAGGATCAGAAAGTTACTAGAAAATGTAACTGCTTTAGTGTCAATTTAGTCTTAATTTGTCCCCCGAGATAGAGATGACTAACTCAGATTTGAGAGGCAAAACCTCGCTTCTCATGTACTCCTCTCTCCTTCCCCACTTAAGTCTGAGGTGTCAGGACTCCCATTATTAGAGGTTTTTAGTTGTGCCCTCTCACAGACAAGGTAGGGGACTGAGGGCATGATCGACAGACAGGGTCGGTCAGCCGAGGCTCGCATTCCAAATAGGGTCATTTCCCTTACTTTTTGTGAGGGCCGCCAGGAAGAGCTCAGAACATAAAGACCAGAACTTGGGAAAGTTAACAGAGAGTGTGTCAGATTCAAACACCGCCAAACCATCTGAACGGGTGGAAAGGCTAGGACTGACCACCGGCTACCCCTCCACACCAGCTCACTCTCAACTCAGTAATTGGAGTAGCGGCTCTGCATGACGTCACTCCACAGGCACTCCAAGCCCACGTGGGAGGAGCAGTTGCTCCCGCCTCTTTAGGTGGGATGGCACGCCCTGTTCTTTCTATGACCAGTCGAAAGCTGCCTTTTGGTTTCTTTCCTCCTTTTCCCGCCATCCAGCCCTCCCATCTTGACCCGCTGGTCCAATCACGGAGGTCCTGCCACTCCAAGCCCTCTAGCTTCCCAAGTCTACGCGGCCGGCGCGAACCAACCCCAACGGGCAGGGGCGTGGCGTGGCGTAGCGTGAGGTCCCGGGAGCACTATATGTCACAGGGGGAGCTGGCCCAGACTCTGAGCTGCCTGCAGCTAGTCGGGAGGCTACTGCCAGAGGCCGCCCCATGGAGCGCTCCCCTGGAGAAGAGGGCGCTGGCCCCGGGCGGGAGGAGCAGCCCCCTGCCACCGACACCGCGGGGGACCCGGGCTCCGGGGTCCCACCTGCTGGCCCGGGTGCAGCGAGCGAGGCCCTGGCGGTGCTGGCTTCCTTCGGGCGGCGCTTGCTGGTGCTGGTGCCCGTGTACCTGGCCGGGGCAGCGGGTCTTAGCGTGGGTTTCGTGCTGTTCGGCCTCGCCCTCTACCTGGGCTGGCGCCGGGTGCGCGACGGGAAAGAACGGAGCCTGCGGGCAGCGAGGCAGCTGCTGGATGACGAGGAGCGGATCACGGCAAGAACGCTTTATCTGAGCGACCGGGAATTACCTGCCTGGGTGAGTTGCCACTTCGGTCTTTGGTGCAGTAGAGCTCTTTCCTAGTCCTTCAACTCGGGCTCTCCCTCCCTGTGAAGTCGGCTCCCCGCTTGGGACAGCGCCGCCCCCATCCCCCAGACTTTACCTCGTCCCGTTAGCGCTTGCTTGCTGGGACGCACCGCTCTCGGACGACTTCACCCGCTCTCTCCGCCCACCCTTGCCGCAGAGCGGATCCTTCCACAGTACGGGACTTCTTCTTCGGTCTGCTCCGCTCCGACCACGGCAGTGCATCTGAGTGGCCGCTCCCGGCCCGGGCTCCCTCCCAGCCCAGCAAGCCTGCTCCTGACTAGTGTCACTCGCGCCTTCGCCACTCTGGGATCCCTCCACACCCACCGCCTCAACCCCGTGATCGCTCAGAGCTTCCCTTGCCTTTGCTAGCTCTTTCAAGGCTTTTTATCTACTTAAGGGCATAAGGGTGTCCCGTTTCCTGCCTTGTCCCTAGGTACCCGCTGAGGCTCAACCCCGCAAGCATTGTTCAGCACCTGGAAATGACCCACCACAGTCGCCTTCCAGTCTCAAGGCAGCCGGGCTGCAGGGCAGCCAAGGCAGCTGCTGGGCCGGGGGGGGGGGTTGGCTGGGAAGAGAGAGGGTAGTGCGGCTGCCGTAGTTCCCGCTGCTCTCTCTATTCGCACCCTGGGCGGCCCCACCCTTTTCCGGACTGTGGGCAGCCTTCCATTGCTTGCGCAGCCGACCCAGGCCCTTATTACTGTACCGTTTCCTGGGCTGAAACAGATGCTTCTCCCTGGCCTTGCTAAAGCTGAGCGGGTTCCCAGCCCCTCCCTGGTACCCCTCCCAGTAGAGGCTGCCAGTTGGGCAGAGAGTGGCAGACACAGTCACGCTTACCCTGCCCTGGAGAGAAAAAAGGAAGGAATCTACCGCAAGCAGCAACTGTTACTCCTACTCCTTATCATAGGAATTAATCCAATTAATCCTCTCCCTGCCCCCTGCATGCAGAACACAGGTGTCCTTTCCCATAAAAGGAGTCACCCAGGAAGAGCGAGAGGAGGTAGGGAGGAGGGGAACAGGAGAGACCTCTGCGGAGGCTTGCGCACGCTCTAGGGCACCAGCGCACCCGGCCTAAGCAGCTCTTCCAGCCCCTCCCTGGGTTATCAAAGGGTTGGTTTCTTCTTCACCTTCTTAGATGGGAGCCCACACCCAGTTCCAGGGGAGCAAGGAAGGCTGGACAAAGGAAACAGGACTTCTTCATCCCAGGATTCCCTAGAGCTCTGATTTGACAGCATCTCCTCCTGAAAGAATGTGCCCTTCTCTTTCCGACTCCTCCCCTTCCCCTCCTTTGCCCCAGAAGCTGCCATTTCCTATCTCTGAGCTATCTGAAGCATCCTCACCAGGCGACATACCACCAGCCCCTTACTAAGGAGCCTGTGTGCCCAAGTTCTAAGGACAGCAGTCTCCTGCCCCCAGGATTGTGTGTTTAAAGCTGCACTAAAACCTTTTTCTTACTGGGTGTGGTAGCATAAATCTTTAATCCCAGCACCTGTGAGGCGGAAGCAGGTGGATCTTTGTGAGTTCGAGGCCAGCTTGATCTATATAGTGAATTCCAGGACAGCCAGGACTACACAATGAGACCCTGTCTACAAACAAAAGAAAACAACTTTACACTGTCTTTCTATTTGAAAAAAAAATAACCTTCATCAATGCACACAAAATAAAGAGGTTTAACTTAAAAAAATACATAGCTTCATATTATAGCCCGGGCTAGGTTTGAACTCGGACCCTCCTGCCTCTACCTTCCAAGTGTTGGGAATATAGGTTTGTGTCCCTGTGCCCAGCCAAAACCTTTTCTTAACAAACTCAAGTTTTGCTCTAAAAGGAGGAGGAAAAGAGAGAGAAGAAACCCCAGCACACCCAGCTCCTGGGTGTGAGCAGTCCCTTGGCGGAGGGACATGGCCCATCTCTGTGTGCGTGTGCCCCACTGGCCTCTTAGGAAGCACAGCTGTAAGCATGCTTGTCCCTGACTCTGCTGTCCCTGCTTCCAGGTCAGCTTCCCGGATGTGGAAAAGGCGGAATGGCTAAACAAGGTGAGGACTGTCTTGCTTTTCCCTGTGTGGGGTTATGACCCCTTCCACACCTCACTTCCAGCTTGGGCCTAGTCCCCTACCTTCCTGCCCCAACGGTGGCCCCAGACTCCTGGTGGTCTCAGCTCAGTGTCAGAAAACAGCTGTGTGCTATCATGCCCGGATAGAACTTGCCGTTAGACCAGTGGTTCCCAACTTTCCTAATGTTGTAAAACTTTGATACAGTTCCTCATGCTGTGATGACCTCCCCACATCATAAAATCATTTTTGTTGCTACTTCATGACTGTGATTTTGCTATGGTTTTGAATCGTGATGTAAATATCTGTGTTTTCTGATGGTAGGGGTTGCGAACCACAGGTTGAGAACCACTGCTTTAATGGGAAAGCAGACTCTCTTCTGATTTCGTCTCCTCCCAGATTGTGGCCCAGGTGTGGCCCTTCTTCGGCCAGTACATGGAGAAGCTCCTGGCCGAAACGGTGGCGCCGGCTGTCCGGGGCGCTAACCCCCATCTGCAAACATTCACATTTACGCGAGTGGAGCTGGGCGAAAAGGTGTGTGGGGAGGAAATGGGTAAGGGTTTGGGAGGTGGCCCAAGGGCTGGGATGTTCTTTCCTCCTGCCTCTTTCTGAGATGGCCTCTCTGTTTAGCCAGTACGCATCATCGGAGTCAAGGTTCACCCTAGTCAGAGGAAAGACCAGATTCTACTGGACTTGAACGTCAGGTACTCACCGTTCGCCGTGGGTGGGTCCTGGCCACCCCTAGCTGCTTAGCTCCCCCTCCTCTCCGATGGAGTCTGGCACTAACCATTATTCTCTCCTCACTGCCTCCCAGCTACGTAGGCGACGTGCAGATCGACGTGGAGGTGAAGAAGTATTTCTGCAAGGCCGGAGTCAAGGGCATGCAGGTGGGCGACGTCAGGGGCCTCTTACAGGGTCTGCGGGAAGAAGAGGCCAGGCTGGGGAAGTGCGGGGGGACACGGGGCCTCTTCTGGGGAGACTTTGGTCTCCTTGCTCTTCTTGCTCTAGCTACATGGCGTCCTGCGGGTGATTCTTGAGCCGCTCACGGGGAACCTTCCTATTGTGGGGGCCGTGTCGATGTTCTTCATCAAACGCCCGGTAAGAGAGACCATCAGCGGGAGGTGGGGGTGGGGAAGAAAGGCTCACAGAAGGTAGCTACGGGGGTTTGAGAAGGCTGATAATAAAAACCAAATGACCCAGGGGCCTCACGCATGCGCACCACGCATGGGCACCCATCGGCTGTGTGTGGCCTCGCTCCCTGGGATCCATCCTGACTCATCTGCCCTTTTCTTCCAGACACTTGAGATCAACTGGACAGGGATGACCAATCTGCTGGACATCCCAGGACTTAGGTATTGAGGACCTTTGAGTATCCTTCCCAAGTAGCCCAGTCGGGGCTGAGAGTTCAGAGATGCAAAGTAGGGACACCGCAGCTGGGGGGATCGGACATAAACTCCAGGAACGTTTCAGAATGGGACTCTTTTCCTCCCGTGGAGGAGGAACGTGCGCACTCTGGTAGGGAATGGAAATTCCTCAAGCAGGGGAAAAACAGAGAAAGGTTGGGAATGGCGAAGGGGCTCAGCGTCCAAAGAGGATTCTCAGAGTCCTCCACTCTGGTGAGATGGCCCAGTGGGCACAGGCGCTTGCTGCCAAGTCTGCTGGGTACTGCATGGCTGTCCTCTGACCTCCGCATGCGGTACGCATGCGCACACACATATGAAACAAAGGTGATTAGCAGAGAAAGGCTTCACTAGGTGTGGGGGCACACGCCTGGTTCCAGCAGTTGGCGGCTGGCAGAGTTCGGTGCCAGCATGGGCTACGTAACAAATCCTAACCCAGCAGGGGTATGCAGTGAGAGGCTGAAATTCTCCCTGCGGTAAGAAACACAGCTGGGGCGGGGGTAGAACTTGAGTCTTTTTTCTTTCCTGCTCCCTTTCAGCTCTCTCTCTGACACCATGATCATGGATTCCATCGCTGCCTTCCTCGTGTTGCCCAATCGACTATTGGTGCCCCTCGTACCTGACCTTCAAGATGTGGCCCAGTTGCGCTCCCCACTACCTAGGGTATGGTATCTGAGTAGACTTGACCTCTCTCAAGGGCGCTGTTCTGGGTCCTTAGTTTCTCCCCATTGGTCCCTGACCCCAGGGCATTATTCGGATTCACCTTCTGGCGGCCCGAGGGCTCAGTTCCAAGGACAAGTACGTGAAAGGATTCATTGAGGGCAAATCAGACCCCTATGCACTGGTCCGTGTGGGCACCCAGACATTCTGCAGCCGAGTCATTGATGAGGAGCTCAACCCTCACTGGGGAGAGACCTATGAGGTAGGAAGCTGAGGAACAGGGGTGGAGTGGTGGGAGAAGCCGCTGACTGGATGGCCCTGACAGCTGCAGCCCACGATACCCACAGTCCACTGTGCTCTCCAGGTGATAGTGCATGAGGTCCCGGGACAGGAGATCGAGGTGGAGGTGTTTGACAAAGATCCAGATAAAGATGATTTTCTAGGAAGGTGAGACTGCACATTTTAGATTCTAAGGTCCCAATATGCCCCAGTAGAATGCGCACGCGCACGCGCGCACACACACACACACACACACACACACACACACACACGAGTCCTCCCCCCCCTTAGTGTAAGATCCTCTTGGGACTGGAGAGACCGCTCAGCTATTAAGCATATGTACCGCTTTTGCAGAGGACTCAAATTCAATTCCTAGCACCCGTGAGAGGCTTACAACCTCCTATAACTCCAGCCCCGAGTCCTCCAGCCTCCCTAGGCATCTTCACACAGACCACACAGTTGAGGGCTACTGACTTGCTATTAATTATCACTCCCCTTCTCTCTCCACTGCCCTCTCTCCTCTCCCTCACCCCCTCCCCGCTTTCCAGAATGAAGCTGGATGTAGGGAAGGTATTACTGGCTGGAGTCCTGGATGACGTAAGTCGGGAGATGCGGGGTGTGGGAGTGACGTCCCCTGTGGGCTGCCTTGGTGAAGAGAGGTTGGTGGGTGTCTGATCCCTATTCTCACTCTTCTACTGCCTGCAGTGGTACCCTCTGCAAGGTGGGCAAGGCCAAGTTCATTTGAGGCTAGAATGGTTATCACTTTTGCCAGACACAGAAAAACTGGATCAGGTAAGCTGCTTAGGAAACAGGAGGCCGGCGGGCAGGGGGTGACATGTGGGGGTCAGGAGGATGAGGTCTGACCACTGTTCCTTCCTCCCAGGTCCTACAGTGGAATCGGGGCATCACTTCAAGACCGGAGCCCCCTTCAGCTGCCATCCTGGTTGTGTACTTGGATCGGGCTCAGGATCTTCCTGTGAGTTTGGCTTGTGGAGTGGTGAACAGAGCCTTAGGGAAAGGATGGCCACTCTTCCCTGACTGAGCATGTGGAGTGTGTGTGTGTGTGTGTGAGTGCCCCTGCCTGCAAAGGGGCAACACAAAGGTTCTAAGGAGGGGTCATGTCTACCTTGAGGAAGAGTGTGCTGGGCCCACCTTCCTTCAAACACCAGACATCCAGCACCTAAAGTATAACCTCTCCATTCCGTCCCCCATCATAGCTCAAGAAGGGAAACAAGGAACCCAACCCCATGGTGCAACTGTCAGTGCAGGATGTGACCCAGGAGAGCAAGGTGAGGGCAGCAGGGGCTCTTCTTCAGGATGCTTGCAACTGTAAGTACCAGCCCAAACGGGGATGCTGCCGGGCGGGTACATGCCTGTGTGTTTTCGCCTCAGGCTACCTACAGCACCAACTGCCCAGTATGGGAAGAAGCCTTCCGGTTTTTCCTGCAAGACCCTCGAAGCCAGGAGCTTGATGTGCAGGTGAGAGCCGCCCGCCTTACCCTTCTCCCCAAGGGTTACTGGTTTGTTCCTTTGATGTTTTACTTTCAAGCACTCGTGTATATGTGTGTGTGTGTGTGTGTGTGTGTGTACGTGTGTGCACGCGTGCACGCACAATTGAGTCTGACCACTGTATTGCTGGGGATTAATTCAGGGCCTCATCTGTTCTAGGCATTAGATAAGGGTTTTTTTTGTTTGTTTGTTTTTGTTTTGACTCTTGACATAGGCCAGCTTGTCAGAGAGATCTTCCTGCCTCTTCCTCTCGGGTGCTGGAATTAAAGGCGTGAGCGCCGCATCCAGTTTTTTTTTTTTAAGATTCATTTATTTATTATGAATACAACATTATGCTTACATGTCTGCCTGCAGAAGAGGGCACCAGATCTCATTACAGATGGTTGTGAGCCACCATGTGGGTGCTGGGAATTGAACTCAGTGCTCTTAACCTCTGAACCATCTCTCCAGCCCTCCAGTTTTGCTTTTTGACAGGGTCTCGCTTTGTAGAGAAATCTACCTGCCTCTCTGTCTTAATGCTTAAAGGTGTGTGCTACCACACCAGGCCTAGAATTCATTTTTATAATTGGTAACTCTGTACTTGAGATGAGTAACTTTTATGGTATGCAGATTGTCCCCCAATAAAACTAACATTTTAAAGGTCATAGAAAAAATCCTGAAACGCAGTATCATAGCTTCCTCACTCACTGATCAGTTCATAGACGATGCTCAGGGAAGATGGGGGTGGAGCTAGCAGGGTCTGGAGACTGGGGGCAGAGAACGGGCTCAGTGGGTAAACACAGCCTGGCGACTGCAGTTCAACCCCCAGAACACAGAGGTGAAGAGAACCAGCTCCCACATAACTGTCCTCTGACCTGCACACATGTACGTGGGACACATTCCATGTAAGTCATGCACTCACACCCAGTGAACAGATTTGTATTTCTTTTCAAACATTATAGAGTTTGTGAAGGAACAAAGATTTCAGCTGAGCCTAAAGGATAGATCAGTAGGGCTGAAATAGGCAGGAGGAAGGGAATGAAACCCCCCTGGGGAACAGAACGAGCGAAAGTAGAAGGGATGGTGGTGCTGGGGAATGACGGCTCTGCCTGGAACTCAAGGTTTGGGGGACGGGGGACGGGAGGACAGGGGAGTCATGGTGTAGCTCCCTTAGTCTGCCTTGGCCCTGCCCCTCCTGTGCTGTAGGTGAAGGACGATTCCAGGGCCCTGACACTCGGGGCACTGACTCTCCCTCTGGCTCGCCTGTTGACCGCCTCTGAACTCACCCTGGACCAGTGGTTCCAGCTCAGCAGCTCAGGCCCAAACTCTAGGCTCTACATGAAACTGGTCATGCGGGTATGGTGATGGAGGCGGCGCTGGGTGCTGGGGAGGCCTGTGGGTCCCTCGGTATTCAGAGCATGGGAGGGGAAGCATATTTAGATCAAAGGAACTAGCCTCTGTAGCTGTGTCTGAGGCACATCAAAAAATGTTGTTGGGGGCTGGAGAGATGGCTCAGAGGATAAGAGCACTGGCTGCTCTTCCAGAGGTCCTGAGTTCAATTCCCAGCAACCACATGGTGGCTCACAACCATCTGTAATGAGATCTAGTGCCCTCTTCTGGCCTGCAGGTATGCATGCCGACAGAACACTGTATACATAATAAATACATTTTTAAAAAAAATGTTTGTTGGAGCTGGAGAGATGGCATCATCGGCTCTTCCAGAGGAGCTGGGTTCAACTCCCAGCACCCACATGGCAGCTGACTGTGACTCCAGTTCCTGCTGATCTGATACCTTCACACCAATGCACATAAAATAAAGTTAAAATAAAGTTTAAAAGATAAATAAAAATAAATAAATGTAACTCTAAAATAGAAAAGTTTGCTGATCTGACTGGAGGAAGGGAGGAGAGGACCAGTCGAGGCAAGGCCATCATGTACCTAGAGCCTCTGCTGTCCTCCAGCCTGCACGGGGTTCATTGGCCAACACACTGTTTCCGCAGATCTTATACCTAGATTCTTCTGAAATCTGCTTCCCCACCACACCTGGTGCCCAGGACCTGGACAGTGACAGCCGCCAGACGGGCAGCAGCGTGGATGCCCCACCTCGGCCCTGTCACACAACCCCCAGCAGCCATTTTGGGACTGAGGTAAGTTGGTACCCAGAAACGATAAGGCTGTTTGTCCACACTGTGCCAAGCCTGTTCGAGGGCTGGTTCTGAACTCTTGTCTGTCCCTCCTCGGTTCTGAGGTCTTGTCTGTCTGGCCCTCCTGCAGAGTGTCCTTCGGATCCACGTATTAGAGGCTCAGGACCTGATTGCCAAAGACCGTTTCCTGGGTGGGTTGGTGAAGGGCAAATCAGACCCCTATGTCAAACTGAAGGTAGCAGGACGAAGCTTCCGGAGCCACGTTGTTCGGGAGGATCTCAATCCCCGCTGGAACGAGGTGTTTGAGGTCAGAACCGAGTGACTGGGACGCCTGTCTGCCCCGTGGTGGCTGCCAGTCCTCCCTGGCCAGGTGGTGGGGTGGGCAGACGTGACATTGGAGAGGAAAAGGAGAGAAATCCTTTCGTCTGCACTGTCCCCCGTTAGGTGATTGTCACATCGATTCCAGGCCAAGAGCTTGAGATTGAGGTCTTTGATAAGGACTTGGACAAGGATGACTTTCTGGGCAGGTAAGCATCAGGAGTTCCATGGACAGGTAACGCTGGCCCCCAGGGCTGTGGTATCGCCCACCAACCCCGTGTCTCCATTGTCCACAGGTATAAAGTGAGTCTCACCACAGTCCTCAACAGTGGCTTCCTTGATGAGGTGAGCATGAGGTGAGCCCCATGCCGCCTCCTCCTCATCGTCACCACGCCCATGGTCTCACCCTCAAGACTTTCCCTGCCTGTCTCCACAGTGGCTGACCCTGGAGGACGTCCCGTCTGGCCGCCTGCACTTGCGCCTGGAGCGTCTGAACCCTAGACCTACTGCTGCTGAGTTGGAAGAGGTGAAGATGTGGAGACAGGATGGGGCAGGGTGACACCCCCTCCCACCCCTTCCCCCGCCTCTCCCCCACCCACCCCCACCCCCGTCAGCGCCCATCCACGGCCGCTCTGTGTCCCAGGTGCTGCAGGTCAACAGCCTGATTCAGACCCAGAAGAGCTCAGAGCTGTCAGCAGCCCTGCTGTCTGTCTACTTGGAACGCGCAGAAGACCTGCCAGTAAGAGCAGCCCCCCATGCCCTCTGACTATGGCTTCGTGGCCCCTCCGCAGGCTCCCTTGGGTGTGAGTGCACCCTGCAGAGGAGCTAGAGGGGATCTGTAGCCTGAGATTATCCAAAGCCTTGGGGGTGGAGGCTATGAAGTACAAATGGAGGTGTGGCTATGCTTTTAATTTGTAAATCTGTGACCAATACTGTCCCTCCAGCTCCGAAAAGGCACCAAGCCCCCCAGCCCTTATGCTACCATCACCGTAGGAGAGACTTCCCATAAAAGCAAGGTAGGAGCACATGCCTTGTAATGGGATCCTTCACCGCTAAGAATGGGAGGAAAGGGCTGAGTCCTGAGTAACCGCCACTGACCATAACCCCTCTTCTCCAACAGACTGTTTCCCAAACGTCAGCCCCTGTCTGGGAGGACAGTGCCTCTTTTCTCATCAGGAAGCCTCATGCCGAGAGCCTGGAGCTTCAGGTACTGAAGTAGACTCCAAACACGCTGTTATAATCCTGGCATTTAGGGCACTGAGGGGACACTAAGACTGAGGTCAGCAAGAGGGATATAATGAGACCCCATCTCAAATGAGGGGGGACATTAGAGAAATTAAGACACCACAAAGGTCGGCTAGGATTTTCTGAGGGGGGTTTGTTAGTGAGTGGGTGCCACACGTATGTGGAGGTCAGGGGACAACTTTGGATGACATTACTTCTACCTTGTTTTAGACAGGGTCTCTGTTGTTTTGTTCTATGTCTGAGGCTAGCTGGTTGAGCGCTATGCTCTCCACCTCCCCATACGGACACTGGCATCAGTCACTAGTGTTGGGTGTGGGGATTTGACCCAGGCCTTCATGCTCGTGGCTTGTGCTACAAAGGCTCTAACCCACTGGGCCACCTCCCCAAAACAAAACAAGTTCTCATTACATAACCTTGACTGGCCTAACGGTCACAGAGATCCGCCTGCCTCTGTCTCCCAAGTGTTGGAGTTAAAGGTGTGTGCCACCATACCTGGCCATTTTTTTGTTTAAAAACTTCTGGGTGTTTTAGTTGAGTTTTTGAGACAATGTCTCACACAGTGCCCTCTACTCCTGACAATCTTCCTGTTCCAACTGGAATTACAGGCATAGGACACCCACCTGCTGGTTTTGCTCCTTTTGAGGGAGGGAGGGGGGAAGGAACAAAAATCTATATGTGAACTCCTGGGTTTGAGACAGGAGGTACCTGGATAGAGAGGGTGACCCTGATAACAGAGGGAGGGATTGTTTGAATTTGAGGTCTTCAAGGGACATCCCAGAAAAACCACCCAGAAAGACCTGTGTGGTGTTGAGTGTTTTCCCCTCTCGTGAGCAAGCACCTGACTGGACCTGAAAACATGGACAAGAGCAAGGCGTGTGCCAAGTGAAAAAGACAGGGCAGACGTGCTGCGCCCCTCACAACTCAAAAGACAGATAAGGGAAGAGTTCTTCATGATGTAGCAAGAACATCGTGAGAGCAGGTTGCGGGAATCAAGATAGTTTCAAGAGACTGGAAGAGGGCGAAAGTTGCCAGGAGGTAAAATAAGACAATTTTAAAATTATGAGCTGGACCATGGTGGCGCGCACCTTTAATCCCAGCACTCGGGAGGCAGAGGCAGAGGCAGGCGGATCTCTGAGTCTGAGGCCAGCCTGGTCTACAGAGCGAGTTCCAGGACAGCCAGGACTACACAGAGAAAAAACCCTGTCTGGAAAAAAGCAACCAGTAGTGAGACGAATAAAAGGGTGTGTGTCAGCTCTTCTCAGTTTTCATAACGGAAGGCAGTAGATAGGACACTATCTATAAAATTAGTAAGAAGACAAGAGACGCCTTGGCATGGAAAGCGCATGCTCGCAAACCTGACGGCCTGAGTTTGCTCCTTGGGACCTGCTCCTAAAAGTGATCCTCAACCGCCACACTCAGTCATGACACTCATGCACTTGTAACACACTTAGTACATTAAAGTTTAAAAAGTCAGGAAATATGAAAAGGTACAGGCATGTATACTAATTAGAATTATAGAACAATTCTCCGACAGCCTCCAAAACAATACAGAGAAACCCTGTCTCAAAAAACCAAAAAAAAAAAAAAAGGAAAAGCTAAACTGGGTGGTGGTGCACGCCTTTAATCCCCACACTGGGGAGGCAGAGGCAGGCAGATCTCTGTGAGTCTGAGGCCAGCCTGGTCTACAGAGCGAGTTCCAGGACAGCCAGGACTGTTAGAGAGAAGCCAGGCGTGATGGTACACACCTGCAATCCCAGCACTGGGGAGGCAGCTGGATGAGGCATATTCTCAAAAAGGGGCTTGTGGGGGGCTAGCAGCTGTAACATTGATTCTGTTCCCCCAAAGGGGGCTCTCTCGCCAAAACCACCCAAGAGTTTGGATCATAAATGCAAAGCTTCAATCATTTATCAGTGCATTTACCCCACAGGTTCGGGGTGAAGGGACCGGCACCCTGGGCTCTGTGTCCCTGCCTCTCTCTGAGCTCCTCCAGGCAGACCGACTCTGCTTGGACAAATGGTTTGCACTCAGTAACGGTCAGGGCCAGGTGCTAATGAGGGCACAGCTAGGGGTGAGTACCAGGAGGTGGCAGGGGCAGGAGGGCTCAGGGCTGAACAATACCCCAAGGGTGGGAGCAGGGGCTGTGTCCTTCCAGCTCACCGCTCTCCTGTCCCCAGATCCTGGTGTCCCAGCACTCAGGAGTGGAAGCCCACAGCCACAGCTACAGCTCGTCACTCAGTGAGGAACCCGAGGCCTCTGGGGAACCCAGCCACACCACCTCCCCAGTGTTGGAGGTCAGGCATCGCCTACCGCATGGTGACAGGTAAGGACTGGGATGGAAACGGCCTGCAGGCAAGAATATGAATGTCAAGTTTGACTCACGGTTTCCTAGACGCTATGCTGTCCGTCTGTCTTCCCGCAGCCCCTCTGAGGCTCCCGTTGGGCCTCTGGGCCAGGTGAAGTTGACAGTATGGTACCACAGTGACGAGCAAAAGCTGGTTAGCATCGTCCACGGCTGCCGGTGAGAGCCTGCCCGCCTGTCCTTCCTAAGGTCCTGCGGTCCTTTGCCGAGAGTGCCTCAGTGCCCACGTCATTCTGTTGTAGGGCCCTTCGACAAAACGGCCGCGATCTCCCAGACCCCTATGTGTCACTGCTGCTATTGCCAGACAAGAATCGAGGCACCAAGAGGAAGACCTCCCAGAAGAAGAGGACCCTCAACCCCGAGTTCAATGAGCGGTCAGTGAGCGGCTGATGTCTACATGGAGGCTTCGGCTGGGCCCTGGGTGCTAATGTCTGGTGTCTTCACAGGTTTGAGTGGGAGCTGCCCCTGGATGGGTCTCTCAGGAGAAAGCTAGATGTTTCAGTGAAGTCAAACTCTTCTTTCATGTCACGAGAGCGTGAACTTCTGGGGAAGGTAAGACGGGGAGGAGGCCGCAAGGATTAAAGCTGCTGGAACCACAGTGTTCTGTTAAGGAGACAGCCAGGGTGCCCGCTGGCACGTGACCCTATCCCCTCTGTAGTGGTTTGAGAGCCTGCGTGACAATGGGGGCAAGTTCTTTGGGAATGTCAAAGTAACATCTTACTCCCTGCCACCTCCAGGTGCAGCTGGATCTGGCAGAGATAGACCTGTCCCAGGGTGCAGCCCAGTGGTGAGTGTCTGTGGAGAAGGGGGCGGGGCTGGGTGGGTACAGTGGAGAAGTCCCCATCACAGGGAGAAGAAAGACAGTGAAAGCTGAGAACCATTCACCCCCTCAGTACAGAAGCCCTAGGCCATGCCTTTCACTTTCGAGAGACGACAACTGGGCCTCGTGGCTCGTGGCTGTAGTTCCAGCCTGTGAGGAGCTGGAGAATCAGAGTCCATAGCAAGTTCCAGCCAGCCTGGATACTGACAGAATGATTCCGTGAGAAAACAGCAGGTGCAAGAGTCTTCATTCTCCTGAGCTCTGCCCTTGTTTCCTAGGTATGACCTGACGGATGACAAAGATAAGGGCAGTTCCTAGGAGCCGGGGGCAGCCGGCATCGCTGTCTCCTTGCCTTGCCTCCTCGCCTCAGTGCCGTGAGCTGACAGCCCAGGGCTGAGCTGAGCCCTTTTGCCTTCCGGGCCCGTATGGGGTCCTTGCCTGACCAAAGAGGATCATATGTACCCTTTACTGCACGGCCTTTACCCTTGGGCCGGCACCTAAGCTGGCTACTTCCTGTTCTGCCTGCACCTCACTCTCCCTTCCCAGCTCCTCAGGGCCTCACGCACCTGTGCCTGGCCACTGGCAGCACTAGCAGTGGCACCAGATCATGCCAAATACAGCTTTTGGAAAGCTCTTTTTTATATAATAAAAATAGACAGAAAAGCAATGTTTCACGAACTTGCATATCATCCTTGCTAAGCGCTAAGTTAGTCTGTGCTGCTGAGTTGAGCCTAAGGTTTCCTGTGACGACAGGAGCCATCAGGGAGAATAAACACGGGTATGAAGGTAGGCAGGCTTGGCTAGCCTCTTGGACTGCATGTAGAAAATACATGCGCTATGATGGCTGTATCAGTCTGATGCACTGTGTGTCAGCTGGCAACACTTAGGTCTTATCTGCCTCCAAGCCATTAGAAATTGGCCTGGAAGGGCTGGAGAGATGGCTCAGAGGTTAAGAGCACTGTCTGCTGTTCCAGAGGTCCTGAGTTCAATTCCCAGCAACCCCATGGTGGCTCACAACTATCTGTAATGAGATATGGTGCCCTCTTCTGGCCTGGAGGCACACATGCAGGCAGAACACTATATACATAATAAAACAAATCTTTAAGAAAAAAAGAGAGAAATTGGTATGGAAGTGGTAATATTTTTTTAAGATTTATTTATTTATTATGAACACAACATCTTGCCTCCATGTATGTCTGCACGCCAGAAGAAGAAACCAGATCTCATTACAGATGGTCATGAGTCACCGTGTGATTGCTGGGAATTGAACTCGGAACCTCTGGAAGGGCAGTTAGTGCTCTTAACCTCTGAGCCATCTCTCCAGCTCTGAAAGTGGTAATATTACCAAGCTGTAATCTTCAGATGGGCAGAAAGGACTCCAGGGCTGGTTTTCTGACCAAGTGCAGAGGCTGAAAGCTCACCATCCAGAACTGATCTGACAGGAGCTCTGCACCACGTCAAGCCACTGTCCTTCTATTAAACACTAGGACAAGCTATCTGTGAGCCGGGCGTTGGTGGCCCATGCCTTTAATCCCAGCACTCAGGAGGCAGAGGCAGGCGGATCTCTGTGAGTTCGAGACCAGCCTGGTCTACAAGAGCTAGTTCCAGGACAGCCTCCAAAATAATACAGAGAAATCCTGTCTCGAAAAACAAACAAACAAAAAAAGCTATCTGTGGCCCTTTCTCTCAAAAGTTGGAACTCCAACCTATCCATTACATATGTCTCCAACTGTCAAAAGATCTGTTTACTTAGTAGTTAAAGCCTGTGAGACTGCAGTAACCAAGAGAATTGGCCCACTGAGCTGGAAAGAGCTTTTTTTTATTTAATTTTATTTTTTTGGTTTTTCGAGACAGGCTTTGGAGGCTATCCTGGAACTAGCTCTGTAGACCAGGCTGGCCTTGAACTCACAGAGACCTGCCTGCCTCTGCCTCCCGGCTTGGAAAGGACTCTCGTGTATTGGAAGGGGAGACTGGAGCGTATCTATCTACTGCCCACTGCCATCTGCCGTCCATGACCCTGCAAGTCCCACCACAGCACTGCACTCAGAGTCAAGACCACAGCCACATCCAAAATGGCTTCAGGGCCTCCTGAGAGCTGAGAAATATTTCATGTCTACAGGAGTTATCTTTTCATTTACTCCAGGATGCTGAGGGTGGCCTCGAACTTCACATCATCCTTCCAAGTGCCAGGACCACAGGTGTGAGCTACCACAACTGGCCTGTTTGTCTTAATAAAAAACAAAACAACATCAGAGTCGCACGCTAGCCCAGGCTGGCCTCAAACTCATGGTAACCCTGCTGCAGCCTCCTCCTGGAATGCTAGAGTTACAAGCATGGCCACCGTGTCCAGCTAAACCTGAGTGCACTCTCTACAAACATAGCTGGCATATTTTTATCAGCTTGTGTGCATTCAGCTACGCCTATCAAAAGGTTCAGACCCCTCACTCCAGAATTATAAGATTTTAGACAGGATCTTGCTATGTAGTTAGTCCAGGCTGCCCCCGTCCCCTGAGTGCTGGGCTTACAGGTGTGTAGCGCCACCTTCAGCCCCACTCCAGCATCTTGTACAGGGAAGAATGCTGAGGACACAAGGTTGAGAAACTTATAATTATGAGATGCAGGGCATATATGGCTCAAGGCCTGCTGTTCTAGAAGGATTTAGAGAATATAACCAGGGGTTTTGTTATATATGATTTTAAAAGACCTACCTCAATCCCCTTTTCTTTTGGTTTTCTGAGACAGGATTTCTCTGTAGCTCTGGCTGTCCTCAAATTGGCTTTGTAGACCAGGCTGGCCCCGAACTCAGATCCACCTGCCTCTGCTTCTCAAGTGCTGGGATTAAAGGCATGAGCCATCACTTTAAGTAATTACATTTCCAGAAAACCAGAAGACCTGGCACAACTTCTGTTCTGAAAGGCTCTTAAGTCTTTCCCAAGCTTTCCAAATCAGGCTACAGAAGCAAGGAAATTCCAAATTACACAGCAGCTATGAGACAACAAACGTGTTGCAGAGCTGTCCTTAAACATGAAGATGAAATATGTTAAAGGCCTGGCTGCTTTAGCAGAGGATTCCCAGCACCCACAAGATAGCTCACAACCCTCTATAACCTCAGTTCCACGATACCCAACAAGCATGCGTGTGGTACACACGTACACACAGCAAAACACACACAGACAAATCACTCTTTGTTTTTTAAAGGATATCAAGACTCGTCTGCCAAGGAATTAAACATACTTATTTCTCTAAACAGCTTTTCTTTTCTGTACCCAGCGCCTTATGCATGTCAGCTCTTGTAGACCAGGCTGGCCTCGAACTCAGAGATCCGCCTGCCTCTGCTTCTGGAGTGCTGGGATTAAAGGCGTGCGCCTCCACCACCACCACCGCCGCCGCCGCCGCCGCCGCCGCCGCCAACCCCACCCTGCCTTGTTTTTGAGATTGGATCTTACTATGTGTTCTTGACTAGCCTTGCGCTTGCTATGTAGACCAGGTTGGCTTCCAGCTCATTTTGATTTGCCTGCCTCCTCCATGCTGGCCCAAACTCAGATCTCATGCTTGTATAGCCAGCTATCCACCCAGGAAACAGTTTTGAAACATCTTGCTACGTAGCCCAGGCTTGCCTTACATTGTCCCCCTGGACATTGTTCTGGAATTACAAGCACACTTCACCATGTCCAGTGGCTTTCACTCTGTGTATGTGTAGTGTTAGGGTACAAACCCAGGCTTCACATGCCAGACTGTTCTACCACCGAGCTACAGCCCTAGCCAGGCCCCAAACAATGCACTTTTGACTTCTTGGAATAGAACTTTATTGAACCAAACAATGTGCAGTAGTTAAGTGGGTGTGGCACCCAGTCATCTGCTCCGCCCTCCCCCTTTCCCCTACACACAGAACACTCCAGCCTTCCTGGAGGCAGTGTACTACCCCTAAGGGGCTAACAAAATACTTTCCCAGCCCCCTCTCTAACTTGGAATAATTGTGACCCAGGTATAGTCAACAAGATGTCAAAGGAACTACCACATCAATAGGAGGCAGTTAAAGCCCGGCAGGAATGGTGGGAGGGCCAGCTTTTAATCCCAGCACTCTGGAGGCCAAGGCAGAGGATCTCAGTGAGTCTGAGGACAGCCTGGTAACAGAGTTCCAGGACAGCCAGGGTTGTGTAGAGAGACTCTGTCTCAAAATAAATACTTACTGCTCTTCAGAGGACCCAAGTTTGGTTCCCATTGCCTACCTAGTAGCTCACACGGGCTAACCCCAGTTCTAGGGGATCCAGTGCTCTCTCCTAGCCTCTTTGGACACTGAGCACCATTCATGTACATGGTGCATATACATACATGCAGGCAAAATGCCCATACACACTAAAAAAATCATTAAAAAACACACAGGGGCTGGAGAGATGGCTCAGAGGTTAGGAGCACTGGCTGCTCTTCCAGAGGTCCTGAGTTCAATTCCCAGTAACCACATGGTGGCTCATAACCATCTATAATGAGATCTGGTGCCCTCTTCTGGCCTGTGGACATACATGCAGGCAGAATGCCATATACATAATAAAATCTTAAAAATGAAAAAGAAAACCACACCTGGAGCTGGGTGGTCATGGCAAACACCTTTAATCCCAGCACTTTGGAAACACTAGGAGGTGAATCTCTGAGTTTGAGGCCATCCTGGTCTAAGAGTGTGTTCCATGACAGCCAGAGCTACAGAGAGAAACCCTATCTTGAAAAACAAAAACAAAAAATGAATCAAAGAAAAAAACCCACATACATGGGGTGAAGGGCTGGGCTGGGCAGCTGAGAGCACTGGGTTTCTTTCCCAGAATTCACAGCAGCTCACAACTATCAGCTCACAACAGAGGATCTGACCCCCTCTTCTGGACTCTGTGGACACCAGGCACACAGTCGTCTAAGATAATCAGTAGGTTAAGGCAGCTGCCACATAGTCTTTTGATTTGGTCTGGTCTGGTTTTGGAGACAGGGTGTCTTAGTCAGGGTTCCTATTGCTGTGAAGAGACACCATGGCCAGGCAACTCTAGTAAGGACAACACCTCTCTGGGTGGCTTGCAGTTCTTACAGTTCAGAGGTTACGCCATTGTCATCATGGTGGGACATGGTGCACAGGCAGATGTGTGCTGGAGCAGGAGCTGAGAGTCCCACATCCTGATCCTCAGGCATCGGGCATAGCGTGAGTACAGGAGACCTGGAAGCCCTACACACTTCCTCCAACAGGACCACGGCTACTCCAGCAAGGCCACACCTCCTAATAGTGTACTCCCTATGATCTTATAGGGGCCAGTTACATTCAAACTACCACATAGGGCTTCTGTGTGTAGCCCTGGCTGTCCTGGAACTCACCCTGTAGACCAGGCTGGCCTCAAACTCAGAGATCACCTGCCTCTGCCTCCCCAGTGCTGGGATTAGAGGCATGCGCCATCACTGCCCATTGTCACATAGTCTTGATGACCTGGGTTTGATTCCTAGATCCACATAAAGAGAGAAGTTGTGAACTTAACACATACATCCTGCACACACAAACAAAATTTGTGGAGGACTGATTTTTAAAACTCTTTGGGGCTGCAGAGATGGCTTAGCAGTTAAGGACACTGGCTGCTCTTCCAGGGAACCTGGGTTCAATTCTCAGCAGCCAAATGACAGCTCACAGCTGTCTGTAACTCTAATTCCAGGGGATCCAACATCCTTCATCCTTACATAGATACACCAATGCAAATAAATAAATCATTAAAAAAAAGTCTTACTTTGTAGCCCTTGCTGGCCTGGAATTCACAGAGATCTGCCTCAGGGTCAGGGGATCTCTGAGGAGCTCCAGGCCAGCCAAGACTGTCTACTGAGACCTTGTCTCAAAAGCCCAATTTAAAACTAAAGTGTTGCCGTGCAGTGGTGGCGCACGCCTTTAATCTCAGCACTCGGGAGGCAGAGGCAGGCGGATCTCTGTGAGTTCCTGACCAGCGTGGTCTACAGAGCGAGTTCCAGGACAGCCTCCAAAGCCACAAAGAAACCTGTCTTGAAAAACCAAACAACAACAACAAAAACTAAAGTGTTTGTGAGTTAACTGGAGCCTAAGGAAGCATCTCCCTTCCTTCACAGGGTCTATTTCAGATCTTTACCATCTTCTAGAGGCATCTCCTCCTACTTCCTCCTTAGCAAGTCAAATCACCTCGCAGACTTCTGGGTGAAACTTCTGGGTGAAACCGTAAACGGTATGCATGGCAATGCTCCAATCCCTCGGGCCTCCTGCGTCCCTCCCTGGGACACTAACTGTAGTGTGATGTCCGCTCTTGACTTTCTCCAGGCATCCACTCATTCTACAAATATCTCAGGACTGCGGATGGACCAGGTGACTGGGTTCTTCTTGACACTGGACAGTGACTGTGTGTGCGTGCATGTGCGTGTATGTGTGTGCATACATACATGTGCATGTGAGTGTATGTGTGTGTGTGCATACATGCATATGTGTGAGTGCATGTGTGTGCATGCATGCGTGTGCATGGTAGAAGAGGGCATAAAAGCCAAGGGAACAATTTGATCAACCAAGACATGTTATCTTGAAGATCTGCAAGCTACTGGGCGTGGCTGGACAGCAATGCAGCCAGTACAGGAACCAAGTGTTTGCAGCTGAGGTTGTGTTCCCTCAGTTGCTGATCTACACCCACCACTTAATCTTTATCAAAACACACGAGCCCTGGAAAAAGTCGGCCCTGGGGACCCATGCCCGTGACCCCAGCACTCAGGAGGCTAAGGCAGAAGAAGTGTCACAGTTTGAGAACAGAGTCAGCAGGCAATGTGGAGCGTTCCAGATAGCAAGATTCTGTCTCTAAAAACAAACAAACAACCACCACTGACAAAGGCTGGCGTGGGGGCAAAGGCTGTAACCTCAGCACTTGGGGGGTGAAGGCCGGTCAGGAGGGTCAGGAGTTCACCACCATCCTCAGATACACAACCAATCCAGGCCAGCCCTGTCTCACAATGAAACAAAAATAAAACACATGCAGGCCGGATCACAAATATGGCAGGATTTCAAATGGAGAGAAGACATAAGAAGTACATTTCGAGGTGGGTGGGCAAAATGGCTCGTCCATTAAAGCCACTGCCATGACCTGCAGCAACCTAAGTTTGACTCCCAGAGTCCACACAGTAGGAAGAACCAATCCTCACAAGCTGTCCTTCGCAGCCACCCACTCCACAAAAACAAAAAGCTTTCGTCCCAGCACTCAGGCGAGGGGATCTCTGTAAGCTCAAGGCCACAGACAGGACTATAGAGACTCTGTCTCAAAAAGAAAAAAGAAAAGCCGGGTGTTGGTGGCGCACGCCTTTAATCCCAGCACTCGGGAGGCAGAGGCAGGTGGATCTCTGTGAGTTCGAGGCCAGCCTGGTCTACAGAGCAAGTTCCAAGACAGCCTCCAAAGTCACAGAGAAACCCTGTCCCGAAAAACCAAAAGAAAAAAAAGAAAAAGGAAAAAAAAAGATAGTGCATTTCAAAATTATCAGTTTCATTGTTTAGTCAGGAGTTAGTGGCACACACCTTTAATCCCAGCACTGTGGAGGCAGAAGCAAGTGGATCTCCATGAGTTTGAGACCAGCCTGGTCTACGGAGCAAGTTCCAGAACCAGTTCCATAACTACTGGGAAATCTTGTCTTGACAAACAAACAAACAAACAAACAAACAAAAAGCATTATTTATTAAGTCTAGATTACCCTTGTGTTTGGTAGCTTGTTCTCTGTGCTTTCCAGCAGGCTAAAAACAAAACAAAAAAGATTTCTAGGCCCTAGCAGACCTGGAGGAGCAATCTGCAAGTCTGCTGGCATATAAAGTTCCCAGGAGATTTAAAGAACAGCTAAGTCTGTGACTTCTGCCTTAGAAAAGGAAACTGGCTTTACTTATTAAAACCAACTTTTCTATTTATATCTTTCATCTCATACAGGTCTATAAAAATAACCTAAGAAGGGCTTCGTAAACTAGGCATCATAAGACCTCCTCACTATCCTTTTATTTGTGGGTTATGTACAGTCTTAGGATTTTTACTGCTGTGACAAAACACCATGACCAATATCAAGTTGGAAAGGGAAGGGTTTATTTTGCTTATAATTCCAGGTAACAATCTATGACTGAGGGAAGTAAGGACAGGGGCTCAAGCAGGGTAGGACCTGGTGTCTCCCTAGACCTGGAGCTGATGCAGGAGCCATGGAGGGGCTGCTTACTGGCTTATTCTGCCTGCTTCCCCACAGCACCCAGCGCCTCTTCCCAGGGACAGCAACACCCTCAATGGGCTGGGCCCTCCAGCATCAATCACTAAGAAAATGTAGCCTACAGAGCTAGTTTCAGGACAGCTAGGGCTACACAAAGAAACTCTGTCTCAAAAAAACAAAAAACAAAAAACCCCCAGAAAAACAAAAAAACAAAAAATAAAGAAAGGAAGGAAGAAAGAAAAAAAATGCCCTACAGACTTGCCAATTTCCTGGAGGCAGTTTCTCAATTGAGGTTCCTACCTCCCAAGTGACTCTAGCCTGTGTCAGGGTGACATTGGACCACCAAGGATAACGGAAACCTTGTCAACTTGACACATAAACACATTATTAATAAGCCATAATCTTTCCCTTTTTTGTTCACACATTAATATCAAAATCACAATATAAAACATTCCAAAATTTAAAAGTACCATAGACTTTAAAAATTCAAACAGTAGCCAGGCGTTGGTGGCGCACACCTTTAATCCCAGCACTCGGGAGGCAGAGGCTGGCAGATCTCTTGTGAGTTTGAGGCCAGCCTGGTATACAGAGCGAGTTCCAGGGCAGGCTTCCAGAGCTATGGAGAAACCCTGTCTCGATAAACAAACAAACAAAAAAAGAAAACAACAACAAAAAAGAACACTGGATGATCTTCTAGAGGACCTGGGTTCAATTCCCAGCACTCACAGGACAGCTCACAACTGTCTGTAACTCCAGTTCAAGAGTATCTGGCACTCTCTCTCACAGACATATATGCAGGCAAATCACCAATGCACATAAAAATAAATCTTTAATAAAAACCTCAAACAGTAAAAGTCCAAATTCTATTTAAAATGTTCAAAAATCGATCAACTGTGGGCTCCTGTAAAATAAAAAATAATGCCTTTAATCCCAGCACTCAGGAGGCCAATATCTGAATTTGAAGCCAGCCTGGTCTACACAGCAAGTTCTAGGACAGCCAAAGCAACAAAAAGAAATGTTTTCTCAAAATAAAACAAAAAGTTACTTTCTTACCTCAAGAGGAAGAACCAGCTTACAGTTACAATCAGAACAAAGCAAAATCAAATTCCAACAGTGTGGTGTCCCATGTCTGTGATTCACTCATGGTCTGGGCTCCTCCAAAGGGCCTGCCTGGGCCACCTCTCTGGCTCTACTCTCTGCAGCACACACAGCTTGTCTTCTGGGCTAGGCTAACTCCACTCCACAGCTGTTGCTGTTCTTGGTGGGCATTCCCTGGTACTGGCATCTCCAAACACTGGGGTCTTCTACTGAACCTGGGCTGCTCTTTCACCAATAGCCTCTCCTGGGCTCTCTTCAGGGATCCCAGGCCTGCCATGGTGCCAAGCCTCAGCTGTTCTTGTATGACCTTGGTTTTTCAAGACAGGATTTCTATGTATTGTTTTGGAGCCTGTCCTGTCAACTCTGTAGACCAGGCTGGCCTCGAACTCACAGAGATCCACCTGTCTCTGCCACCAACACCCGGCTAGTGACGCACACCTTTAATCACAGCACTCGGGAGGCAGAGGCAGGCAGATCTCTGTGAGTTCAAGACCAGCCTGGTCTACAAGAGCTAGTTCCAGGACAGCCTCCAAAGCCACAGAGAAACCCTATCTCAAAAAACCAAAAAAAAAAAAAAAAAAAAAAAAAAAGGCGTGTGCCACCACTGCCCGGCTAACTGGATGACTCTTACACCACTGAGTTCAGCTGCCAGCATGAGATTCAACCTTGACTGCCTCTGGAACACAGCTTCTGTGTGCTAACTCTGAGGGAACGCTTTCCAGAAGATTTCACCTCAATGAATCACAGTTGGTTCTTCAGCTCCAGCTGACCAGATAGCAGATTCTTCATGCAAAAGGCTGAAGTCTTTGCTTCCCTCTGAAACTTCACAAGCCAGGCCTCTGTGCTCTGCACTACTCTTGATATTTGTGTCTTTTGAGATCCCATAGAACAGCCCACTCGTAGGGTTCAGTGAAACACTGAAGTGCCCAGACTCAGGAACAAAGAGTGTTTAATATTCCAGCATAAACTGGGCCGTAGTGCCGCACCCCTTTAATCCCAGCACTCAGGAGGCAGAGGCAGGCAGATCTCTGAGAGTTCAAGGTCAGCCTGGCCTACAGTGCTACACAGAGAAACCCTATCTCAAAAAACCAAAAATAAAATAAAAAAAAAGGCGGATCTCTGTGAGTTCGAGGCCAACCTGGTCTACAGAGTGAGTTCTAGGACAGACTCCAGAACAATACAGAGAAACCCTGTCTCGAAAAACCCAAAAAAAAAAAAAAAAAAAAAGTTAACATGTCTGAGTTGTTTTATAGGAGGGCCGAGTGAGAGTACATGCTTGTCTGAGCCCAAATTCTTTATCATCTCTACAGAAGGTGACCCCAGAGAGGTTACACTCCCGTTATCAGTCCCCAGTCCCAGGAGTAGAGAGCCTCCAGGAATATTGTCTCCCGTATCATGTTATTTCTTTCCTTTCTGTTTTCTGAGACTGGATCTCCTGTAGCCCAGGCTGGCTTCAACTCCCTACAGCCAATTCTTCTGCCTGTACCTCCTGAGTGCTGGGATCCCAGAGCTTTGTGCTTGGTGAGCAAACACTCTACCAAGTGAGCTACACCCCAGCACCCGTACAGACCTTTTTACTCTTCGGGAGCTTTCTCCAGCCAGGGAGAGTGCGTTTCTGGCCACAAAGTTGGCTCGTGCCTCATTCTTCCTACGGTAGCGCCGGGAGTTCTCTAGGCTGGGCTATTTCTGGTCTGCTTGTTTTCACAAGCTTGAGGCACCCCGCCAGAGAGCATTTACTCATCTGGCCCATGCGGTGGTCCAGTTCCCTCTCTGCACCCAGACCTTTGGTAAACGCCAGGGAGAGAGGGCGAACGTCCGGGTTGGGCACTGGTGTCTGAAAAGGGAAGGGCTGTGGAGCCGAGCGCTGCATTTCCAGGGCATCTCTGAACTCCGGGGACACCACGGGGCAGACCCACGCGGAAGAGTCTGGGGCAGGGGACCAGGCTTAAATGCAAATCTTAACATCTACTTCGGGAGCCAGCTTCCTAAGATCAAATGTAAAAATGACAACAGAAAAAAAAAGATTCAGAACTTTGCAAGTTACTGCTCCAGGCCACACGAACCCGAGGGCTTGGCTCTCCGCAGCTCACTACTGCAGGAAGCGAAAGCCATCGCAGCCGCAGCCCCGCCCCAGCCCGGCGGGTGTCCGTGGGCCCGCAGTCGTGGGGTCAGGGGTGGGGACGCTCAAGCCCTTTCCGTTCCAGAACCCGCGCACACGGCCGAGCCTGAGTCACCAACTGCCATCCCGGGCCGGAAGTCACCGCCACCTCTCACCGCTGGAGAGAGGTTTCCGGTGAGCCGGTGAGCACGCACGGACTACAACTCCCGGCAAGCTCCGCGGCCGCCCCAGTTAACCTCTCCCGGCCCGGAGCAGCCCTGCGTCTCGCCCCCGCCCCTTCCTTGCACCCGGCAAGGTGAGTTTTGCAGGGCTGGGTGGGCCTTTTCCCTCTGCGGTTTAGGAATGTGAATGAGAGAGAGAGGGGGGTGTTGTCTACAGAAGGATTTCTTATTTTCCAAAAAATGGGACAATTTGCAATAAAAAGAACCTGACGCCCTTTTGCAAATAGGAGACACACTATCTCTGCCCGAGCCCCAAGGCCTAAGTGGAATGACCAGTTTCTCAGAATGCTACCCAATCTTCTTTCTCCAAGAATAGAGTCACCAGAACCTTCTCCCAGCTCCCAAAGGCGACCCCTTCCCTTTGCCAGCGCTTGTAGCAAGGTTTGTGACTTAAAGCTGAGCTCAGGTTTTTATCATAGGGCTGATTGGAGTGTGGGTGTGGGAATACCCACGAAACCAGGAGGAGACCCTGTCACCTTTTGGATTAGAGAATCTAGGTTCATTGTCTCCCAGAACCCTCTCTTCACGTGTGTGTGTGTGTGTGTGTGTGTGTGTGTGTGTGTGTGTGTGAGTGATTTAAATAACAATGCCTTGTTAAAAACGTTCTTTCTTTGGAAGTGTGTGTCACTAAGTGAAGACAGTGGGTAATGTCAAGCAAGGTTCAGGTCTGTGCATGGTTCCAGGTTGGGGGTAGGTGAGGGCCCAGGAACCACATGTCTACTGCTCATTAAACTGTGGGTATGGTCAAAGGGTGTGGAAAGGCACCCCTGCCACACACACACACACACACACCTTTTTCTGTTTCCAGACCTTAAGACTTTCCCACTTGACAGCAGGCTCCTCCTATGCTGGCCAGGCCCTGCTCCATCCCCAGTCCTTCCACAGTCTAAGCTAACGCAGGGTTTTGTTGAGGTTTTTTTCCTCTCTTCTCTTCATGCCTCTCTATCTCAGTATCACTGGCAAGCATCCTAGTCTCACCCTGGAGGTTAAATCTGAGACGTCTCTTGTTTCTTTCCCCTGTCCTTAAAGGAAACAATATTCTTGTCAGCTTTGGGGGAGGAGTGGCAGAGGGAAGAAAAGTTTGGGGCAGGAGTCCTGCACTAAAGGAGGCCAGGGGAGTGAAGGGAGACAGGCATAACTCTCCTGTCCCTCACTCTTGCCACCGCCAACTGGCTCCCTGCCCCTGCCCCCGCCCCTTGACATCCCAGACTCCCTGCCTATTTAAACAGAGATGGGTGCCCCCATCGGCACACTGTCCCTTGGCCACCTGACATCATGCCTCCCAAGAAGGATGTTCCTGTGAAGAAGCCAGCAGGGCCCTCCATCTCGAAGCCTGCTGCCAAGCCTACGGCAGGGACCCCTCCAGCCAAGACCAAGACTGAGTCAGCTGCCCCCCACACCCCGGCAAAATCCCAGGAACCCCCTGTTGATCTCTCCAAAGTGGTGGTAAGTCCCAGCAAAGTGCGGATTTTGGAAGCGGGTGGTTCAAGGATGTGATACTCGGATTAGGGAATGTGTGGGAAAAGTAGGGGATGAATGAACACCGTAAAGACTGGGAGTTCCCGGGCCAGGCCAGCTTCAAGGTGAAGGGAGAGAGCTGCTGTCTGCCCCTGGCTAGCTGTCTAACTCAAAAGGCCACATCTCTGAACCTCAGCAGGGGAGACTGAAGAGGACAGGCTTGTCAGACAATCACAGCTGGGGGCAGGGGTAAATTTAGCCTTTGTTCAGCCCCCAGTTATGTGAGGGATGCAGGACTTGGAGGCCGTGGAGGGAGGGGAACAGGTGGCATGGGATTAACCCTGTTCCCAGGAAACCTTCCCCCTATAATTCCTCTTGGGATTCTCCCAAGGCCACGAGCTGGGAATGGGACTGAAGTGGAGGGGCCCTCCCCAGCAGTGGCTGCCAGTGGGCTGGGAGAGCTAGGGAGGGACTGAAAAGACTGTCATCTCTCCTTACTTGCTCTCCCCCCACAGATCGAGTTTAACAAGGACCAGCTGGAGGGTGAGAAGCCATCTCCTAAACCCCATTGTCCCATCCCAAACCCCTGGTCAGATCTGTTCTCCCAGTGACAGTCCCGACCTTGAAACCTCCCACGCTTGTCCTCTTTACTCCCGGTTTTGTCCAGCTGCAGCACACAGTGCTCCAGCCCCTAATTTCCCAACGGAACCTCCCTTATATCTGAGGTGATGGGAATCTCTGGTCAACACTGCCTTCTCCTTGCATGTCAGAGTTCAAAGAGGCCTTTGAGCTGTTTGACCGAGTGGGCGATGGCAAGATCCTCTACAGCCAGTGTGGGGACCTGATGAGGGCCCTGGGCCAGAACCCCACCAACGCTGAGGTGCTGAAGGTCCTGGGGAACCCCAAGAGTGATGGTGAGAGGAACCTTGGAATATGTGGGCTTTTCAATCTTTCTCTTGGTATTGGAGATTGAATACCGGGTTCTACCCTGGGACGCTAAGCTCCCTTTCTTTTCTTTCTTTCTTGTTTTTTTTTTTTTTTTTTTTTTTTTTTGGTTTTCAAGACAGGGTTTCTCTCCTGTAGCCCTGGCTGTCCTGGAACTCACTCTGTAGACCAGGCTGGCCTCAAACTCACAGAGATCTGCCTGCCTCTGCCTCCCAAGTGCTGGGATTAAAGGCGTGCGCTATCACCTCCTGGCCTTTTCTTTCTTTTTTAATGTGGAACACTTAACAAATCCGTGTGCCATGCTTGTGCTGGGCCAGGCTGATCTTCGTGTTGCTCTGACTTTAGCGCTGCTGAAGCGAGCACAGCTGTTTCCAGCCTGGAACTTTCTTGGCTCCTCCCCACAACCCCAAAAGGGTCTCAGTGCCCTAGCAAGAACGACCTTAAATTCTGGTCCTCCACCTCCTGCCTACCACAGAGTGCTGGGGTCATGCCAGTTTGTGTGATGCTGGGGTTGGACCTGGCGCCTCGTGGAAGATGGGCGAGCCCTTTGTTACTGAGCCCTGTTTTTTACTGAGACAGGTGCTCACTAAGTTACTTGGGCAGCCTTGACCGCACTCTGGTATCTGTGTCCTTGAACCTACAGCTCTAACAGGCCTGGCTGTCCTGGGACTCACTACATAGACCGGGCCAGTCTGTCCTTCGAGTGCTGGGGCTGAAAGTGCCGGCCACCACTCACGGCTCTCTCTCTGTCTCTCCACTACACCCCAGCGCTTCTTTTCTAGTTTCCTGTCGAGATGAAGTCCCGCTAAATTGTTTTGGCTGCCCTTAAATCTGCCATGGTAAGGTTGAAGGATGCTGGGATGGACCTCAGAACTTCAACAGCTGTTGAACACAGGGGCAGGGAAACATCCTGAAGGGATGAAAAATCACGATGGCAGGAATGGATGCAACTGAACCCTACACCTCAGTGACCTCTCTCACAAATTTTTTTTTTTGAGACAGGGTTTCTCTGTGTAACTTTGGAGCCTTCCCTGGAAGAAGCTCTGTACACCAGGCTGGCCTCGAACTCACAGAGATCCGCCTGCCTCTGCCTCCCGAGTGCTGGGATTAAAGGCGTGCGCCACCACTGCCCAGCCTCTCACCTCTTTCTAATCTCCAGAGCTGAAGTCCCGACGTGTGGACTTTGAGACGTTCCTGCCCATGCTCCAAGCAGTGGCCAAGAACCGGGACCAAGGCACATACGAGGACTACCTAGAGGGGCTTCGCGTGTTTGACAAAGAGGGCAATGGCAAAGTCATGGGGGCAGAGCTCAGACACGTTCTTACCACTCTCGGTGAGGCAGGGGCAGAACTGTGGGATGGAGAAGGGGGAGGTACCACAAAGCCTGGAATGGGAGAGTTGTCCTGCAATCATGGGCTGGCACTGAGGGGGCCCGAGTTTCCGAGGCAGAAATTGCTCGCTTCCCTGTCTGTCAAAGCTTTCACCAGTTCCGAGGCACGGCTGATGTGGGCCCTATGGAGAGAAAAGGGCAGGGGGGCTTGGGCTAGTGAGGCAGGAGCTCTAACTGTGTTTGGGGTTCAGGAGAGAAGATGACTGAGGAGGAGGTGGAGACTGTCCTGGCAGGCCACGAGGACAGCAACGGCTGCATCAACTACGAGGGTGAGGGAGCACGGGCAGACCTTTGTGTGGGTGGGAGCACCCTCGATTACCTAAAGTTCCACGGACTGCCTGTCAGTCAGAGTCTGAAGTCCTCTCCCTTCCTCTCGTGCAGCCTTCCTGAAGCACATCCTAAGCCTCTGAGCTCCACAGGTAGTCCTCCAGCCCCTAGTCGCCCTGAGAGGCAAAGCTCCTCGACCAAGCAGATAGACGAACAGGCAGTGCGATTCCCGTCCGTCCTTCTGCAGCGCGAGAGCGCCAGGGCTGGACAACTTTCTCCCCCACGCAGATCCAGCGGGGTCGGATGCTCACCCCACCTCCCGGGCGGCGGGAGGTGCGTTCCTGCCACTAGGAGGCACTTAGAGCTTTGAAATAAAGACCTGGCTCCTGCTTTGGTCTCCGACTGTTTCCTTTGGAGGAAGGGGAGGGAGGGAGGGAGGTGGGTAGTACTGTCTTCGGCCAAAGCCCAGATTCGCTGCTCTTTGTGCAGCTCGGAAGACTGGCACCCAGCGCCTCGCAACCCGGCCCCGGGGCGATTTGTGGTCCGAGGGCGGGGCCCCCGGTCTCATTACTAATGTAGTGACGTCATCGGCACGGGCCCAGACTAGCATCCCTATTGGATGGTACGGAGGAGGGTGACGTCATACGCCACGGGACGTGCTAAGGCTAGGGCTGGGTCGGCAGTCGGAGCCATTACTGCCGGAAGAGGTCTTGCAGAGCTGAGCGGCCAAGATGGTGGGCCCCGGGCATCGGGAGCTTAGGGGGGCTGTGTGGCGAGGAAGGAGCCGTGGGTCGGGGGAGGGGAAGCCCGTGGGTGTGGGCAAGGGCAAGCCCGGGTCTCGGAAGCTCGGACGCGGTGGGTGGGAGATCTAGGGCGCTCTCTCTCTCTGCCTTGGGACGCGAGTCCTCAGCTGCAAACGGGAGTTGTGGTTCAGTTTGTAAGGCAGGGATAGACTTCAGGTGCTCACCAATCCCTTCTTCTCCGAGCAGTGTGACTTCACCGAGGACCAGACCGCAGGTAGGCAGTCTCTGACCCCCACCTGAGGTCACCCTTACCGAGAGGGACCCCCTCCTTTAGCATCTGCTCTTTGATGCTCGCCTGTCATCTCCGCAGCACTTCGGGGAGAGCGCCCCGAGGGTTTCCTTCTCCTCCTCTCTGGATCCTCCATTTTCTTTCTCATCCTTTCTTCCTTCCCCTCCCACTCTAGATCTGAGCCCCAGGCACTGGGTGAGTTTTAGGTGGGGTGGGTGTGTGGAACGACTTTGTCCGATTACTGCCTGTTGTGTCTACTTATACCTGTGTTCTGCCGCTTCTAATCGGCCACTTTTGCCTCTCCTGCAATAACTGCCCCCTCCTTCGGCTTGGATTGTGAATACTGTAAAGAACAGACTTGATATTTTGTGAAGATGGGAACCGGGAAGTTTGCTAGGGATGTGACTTAGCTTCCCTGGAAGATCTCTGTAAGGGGAAGGCTGGGAAGGGGAAGGCTGGAAGAATGACCCTGGAGTCCCTAGCCGCCGCTCCTACTTCCTTATAAGGACAGGACCCAGCCGGGGCGGTGGCAAATTCCTAAGAGTAGTGTGGAAGAGGTAAAGAACCTAGCCTGCTGCAGGCTCAGGGGGTGTGTAAATCAACAGGTGGAGACCACCTCGTGCTGGGCAGAAGGAAGAAGGCTGTGTCTCTATGCGGGACATTTGAGTTGGTAGAAACGGATCCCTGGGAGCAGTCTTGGGTGTACAGCAGGACAAGAGATCTGGTTTCTTTAGCATGACTGCCGTTGGGTTGGTGGCAGAGCTCTGCAGGGAGGAGGCTTAATCCCCTGTGCTGCTGTTCGTCTGAATCCTTAGAGTTCAAGGAGGCGTTCCAGCTGTTTGACCGTACCGGCGATGGCAAGATCCTCTACAGCCAGTGTGGGGACGTGATGAGGGCCCTGGGCCAGAACCCCACCAACGCTGAGGTGCTGAAGGTCCTGGGGAACCCCAAGAGTGATGGTGAGCATCTCGAGAGCTTAGTGTGCCACTGGGTTCATGGCTGTTGTGTTAAAAGCACCCCTTTTTCTTCATAAGGCCTAGACAGACAGTCCCACAGGCCTTCCCTCTGCTGGCTGGAGTTGCCAGTTCACTTGTGTCTCTTGTGTGACATTTGTCCGTCCCGCGTGGCAGAGATGAACGTGAAGGTCCTGGACTTTGAGCACTTCCTGCCCATGCTGCAGACGGTGGCCAAGAACAAGGACCAGGGCACTTACGAGGACTATGTGGAAGGCCTTCGTGTGTTTGACAAGGAAGGGAACGGTACCGTCATGGGTGCAGAAATCCGTCATGTCCTTGTCACACTGGGTAAGGCTCTGACCTGTTCTGGAGCTGCCCCTTGATACACCTCACCTGTCACCAGTTCTACAAGTACTCCTCCCTCCGCAGGGGAGAAGATGACAGAGGAGGAGGTGGAGATGTTGGTGGCCGGACATGAGGACAGCAACGGCTGCATCAACTATGAAGGTGAGTGTCCAGTTGTGAGCCCAGCCTTTGAGGACGAGATGCTCTGAGGCATGCTAGGGACAGCACCTGAGGTGTTTTGCTCCTCGGCTTGGTTCCAAAAGGGAGATAGGAGTCAAGGGGCAAGGCCCCGTGCAGCCTGGGGGGGAGCTGTGGGGGTGTAATGGCAATGGAAGGGATGATGGAGTATCAAGGGTGGGGAGGAATGGGAAGTAAACAGAATGTCTGCTCCCCACTGCCTGACCCCTTCACCCCATGTCTGTGTCTTGTCTTCACCATTAATGTCTCTTCCTTCCTGCAGCATTTGTGAGGCATATCCTGTCGGGGTGACGGGCCCATGGGGCGGGTACGGTTCCTCCCAGCCTCTCTAGTATTTCCATGGTGTTTCCTTTCTTCCCCAACCTGTGCTCTGTAGCCCCTGCCCATAGCCTACTACCGGCTGACTTCTCCCTGGCATGATTCTGCATGGAGCTGGCTCGGGAGGGGAGGCATTCCTCAGTAAGAGGGAAAGCAGCTTGGGGGTGTGGTACCTCCTTCCTTCTCTCTGGTCTCTGAGGTTGGACTTACAGGGTCTTGGTGCTGGTGTCTGGAAGCTCACCAGCTTGTAGACAAGGCTTGCCTTACGGTGGTTCTTTGGCCCTAGAGCATGGAAAGTTGGCAAAGGGGGGTGGGCTGCTTGCCCCATTCTGCCGCTGTAACAGAATGTTCTTTCTCCTTCCTGCTGCTGGACAGCTTGGAGGTACCCTAACCCAAAACTGTCTTCTCCCGCCAGTGGCTGACGTAGCTATAGGTGTAGTTGAGAACTTCTCTGCCTCTGCTGTGTTCTTGCTGCTCAGCGTGGGGTGGGGGACTAACAGCTGGTGGGAGGGGAACCAGGGGCAGAGAGAACTGGTCACTCAAGGTGGCCCTTTTGCAAACTGACCCCAAAGATGGTTGCTGTGGGCATGTTCCTCAGACCACCTTCATGGTCTTGTGGTCTCCTGGCCCATGGTGTTCCCCTCCCCTGCCCTTTCCTTGGCTTACTCCAGCTCTCCTCTCCACAGAGCTTGTCCGGATGGTGCTGAATGGCTGAGGACATTTCCATACTGCGAGCAGTGCCTTGCCCACAGTGAGATTTCTATGTGGCCCCTCCTGGGCTCCCTTATCACAGCGCCTGGCCCATCTGGTCTCTTCTGGGTGATGTTTGCCTTCACAAATAAAATGCTCTCTCTTTTCCCTATTTTGGTTATTTTCTTCCCTGAGCAGACTGAGGGAGGAAAAGCTGAGGTGGTAATATCTGTCCTGAGACAAAGCTCAACGCTGAGGGGTTAGGGAAGCTGGATTAAGGCCTCATTAGTAAAAGGCTCCTCTTTGGGGGATGGAGAAAGCCATAAATCCCTATAGGATGAAAGCTAGCTGCATATTTGTGTAGGCATCGTTTTGTTCTGTTCTGTGTCAGGTTAAATTTCTTGGCCCTAAGGCTTCTTTGAAACAGGCCCCCACCCTCTCAAGTCCTAAACACCTTTGTGGGAAAGCCTGTGAATGTTTACTGGAACTAAAAATGCCAGGACATATTAGTACTGTCACATCTGCAGGGATGAAGCCAGTAACAACAGAAGTAGATGGGGTGCCTGCCTCTCCCTAATAAGGGAAGGAATGTAGCCACTGTCTAAAAGGATTTAGTCCATGAGCTATTTTCAGAGTAGGTGAGAGTCACTGCTGCTGCAGTACAGTCCTGGTTGCCCCTGGCCTCTTGTGGCAAGAGACTGACATCTGCCGGCCTGTGGTAAATGTCCAGGGAGGGACTCCAGGAAGGCTGCCCCCAGCCCAGTCTGCCCACTGCCAAGCAGCCACAGGTAAGAGAACACAGAGGCATCCACAAGATGGAACTGAAAGCAAATTAATTTATAAAAAAAAAAAGGAAAGGAAAGAACAAAGAAAAGAAAATTTTACAGAAAACTTTGAACAGAAGAAAGGTGCCAAGATGCAGAGGAAAAGAAACACTGGGACAGGAGAAACAAGGGGCCTGGTCGGGGACCAGGCGTTGGCAGAGAGCCTGGGATCCTGTCTGCCTCACAGGAGGAGGAGGAGGACTGGAGTGGAGAGGCACTGATGCCCAGGGAGCAGAACCACGCCGGGCAGGCTGCACCCAAATCCCTGTCCTCACGGGGACTACTCGCTATATGTGAGGCTCTCTGTCCTCACGGGGACTCCTCGCTAAATGTGAGGCTCTCTGTCCTACCAGTGAGGTTCTGTCAGGCTTGGCAGGAGAGGGCAGAAGTTAGCAGAGTGTCCGTCCCACTGTCAAAAGTAGGTGCTTAAGTGCTTTTCAAACTTCCAGGGCTGCAGACTCCCCATTCTCTTAGAGTTCCTAGTGGTTTCCATGCCTTCTAAACACTCAAACACCAGAGAAAGCAGGAAGAACAGCCCCCACTGCGGCCCTCTCTTCCTCTATGACCTACCACAGAACCCCCAACATACATTTCCCCACTAAATACACGTACGCTGACATCAACTAAGCAGGTGACTTTTTAAAAACAAACACAAAGCTGACATTCAGAGGGAAAGGTCCTTGGCTGAGCTGGGGTGGCCTAAAACAGCAACAGTGATGAAGCAGCAGGGGATTAGCGTGGACTGGAATGGGTGAGGAGGGCCAGCTCTTTCTACCAAGGGGCTGAGGAGACAGGCTTGGTACCCTATTCCATCCCCACAGCTCGCCCCCAAACCTTAACTCCTCTTAAAACCTGCCCTTCCCCCTAAAAAAAGTTATTTTTTGTGGGCTCCAATGTGTCTTTAAAATCTCCCTTTTAAAGGGTTTCGTTTCCATTTATCCACTTCAAGAATGCAGTAAGTCTGAAGGGGGTACGCCTGCCCTCAAAAGTGGTTAGTAGAACCTTGTATAACATCTTTCCCTAGCCCTTCCCCTGAGGGCACCATCTCCATCCTACCCTCTCTCCCAGGCATTAGAAACATCTTTTAGTCAGAAGTCCGTGGACAAGAAGTGGATATAAAACGGCACACCTCTGCTGGGCATGGTGGGGGCGGTGAAGGGGCAGGAAGAGCTTTCCTTACGTAGTGCCGAACTCTCCAGGCTGAGGGAGGGTCCCAGTGGTGGGGGAGGGCTGTTCCTGGACCTGTGATCTCCATGGGGAGTGAGGGGGAGAGATGGCCGGCTGGCTCCTCACTGTGGAGGCGGCACAGGGGTGACTGTGCCTGGGCTCGGAGCTGTGGGGTCTGGAGGCAGGGGGGTGCCTGGGTCTGTGGAGAAAGGAAGACAATTGAGCTGGAGCAAGCAGAGGAAGATCCAGCCCCAGGCTCCACACACACAGGCTGGGCAGGGCATGCAGTGGTGCGTAGATGAATGAGGTGCCCACTCTGCTTGACTTGTTTCCCAATCCCTTTTCTACTTGACACTGGGAAAATCTACCCCAGCCATCCTCCTGCCCCCAAGGACTCTAAATGGGGCATCTGAATGTGGCGGGAACAAGCAAAGGAGTGCCGTGGTCATGCAAGTGGGTAGCTAGTTCCCGGTTTACAGCTGAGGTCCTCTGTGCCACTGGACTCCTCCATGACCCACCAGTGAAAGGCCCCAGCGTCATCCCAGAGGTGGCAGCCGCCAGACTGGGAAATGGAGGAAGGCAGAGAGGCCCTTCCTCCTGTATTCTGGTTTTACCAGACTGCTGAAAACAGTTGTGGAAATCCTAGTGCCTAACCCTTCCCCGCCTGCCCGCCCTCCCACCGTGTGGAACCCTCTCCCTCACCCATCTCCCCTCCTGGCCCCTTCTCACCTGGCAGTGGACTGGCACTGGGCAGGAGGTTGCCCTGAACAGCTGCCACAATGGCAGGGCTCTGGGCTGCGGCGGATCCGAGCCCCGGCCCGAGAGGCAAGGAAGATGGCATGGTGGTGGTCGCCGGCAGGTTAGGATGTAGAGGGTTCGCCATGGACACAGGCAGGTTAGGTGGGGGGATAGTGCCCGGGGCAAACGGGAGATGGTGGTGATGCCCATGCAGGTTAGGAGGAGGGGGAAGGTTAATACTAATGGAGTCAGCTAGACTACCCAATGGGATGATGGATGGAGCAGCAAGAGGAGGCGGCATGCCAAAAGGCAAACCCAAAGGAGCATTACCCGCCACGCCTGGGTGCCCGCTGCCTGCCACTGCCCCCGGCATCATTGAGGGAGGAGTTTGTTGGTTGGGGAACGGTGAGGGGCCTAGAAACAAAGACAAGAAGAAAGCTGAGAGAAGTGAACCCTTAGGCCTCACTAGCCACCAGCTGGTGTCCCCTCCCCTTTGCCTGACACTAGAATAAGTGGTAGATTCTTGGAATAAAACTCCAGATATCTGTGTTTGGGAAAATATCCCTGCTGGTTTGGGGACAGAATACAATGGTGCCCACCTGTAGAAACTACAACTCATCTGTGGGCTCATCAGGTCTTCCCTTCAAGAGACTAGAACGTCTGCCAGGCTCTCTAGGCCAACAAGCTCTGCAGAGCTCATACTCACCATGGGGTCCAGGGGGGGGTACCCCTGGTGGGACTGCCCCAGGCTGGGGGGCTCCAGCTGCTTGTGGCTGCTGTGGCCCTGCAGTTGGCCCTGCCTGCCCGATCTGTTCAGAAGAACCCAAGCTTCCAGGAGGGGCCCCACTGCCAGCAGGAGCAGGGGCCACGGCTGCTGGGGCCACAGCGAGACCGTGGGCTGTGGGTGGCCCGGCAGCCCCGGCTGGGGGTATGGGCTGGGAGCCTGGGGGCAGGGCTGGTGGCTGCTGCTGCTGCTGCTGGTGCATCTGCTGGAAGTGCTGCTGCCGGGCCCGCATCTCTGCATACTTGAGCTGCTCCATGTGAAAGGCTTGACGGTCGGCCAGGAGCTGCTGCCTCTGATACTCCAGCTGCGCACCATGGAATACTGTTACCATACCCTGGCCCACTTCTTTTCAAAGACCCTACCTCTCAAGCTGGTGTTCCCCAAGACTGAACCTTGGCTTCCTCTGTCCTTCGAGTCGCACTCTTTACAGATTCTAAGACCGTCATGTCTCCCTCTGGGTACCCACATCATTCTTCACTGCACCGGAGTTGGTATGGTGTGGCTCTGGTTCATTTCAATCCCCAAACTCTGAACTTGTTATTACTCATTTTCAGTTCCTATCAACTCAAGTTTTCTTTCTTCAAAATCAGCTAAACACTTACTGTTCTTAGAGAGCAATCCCACATGGATGCACTCACTGGCTCCTGAATTTTGATTTTATCCTGAATCTCCCAGCACTTAGTTTTATCTTTACCCATTTGTTTGTTTGTTTACTTTGGTTTTTCAAGACAGGGTTTCTCTGTGGCTTTGGAGGCTGTTCTGGAACTCACTACAGAGACCAGGCTAGCTTGGAACTCACAGAGATCCACCTGCCTCTACCTCCCCAGTGCTAGGATTAAACGCATGAGCCACCACTGCCTACCCGGCCAGGCACTCAGCTTTATGAGAATCTAGTTAGTAAGAGGCAAGCATTGCTTGCTGCCAGACCTAGAGCTGTAGCGGTCAAAAGCCTCCTTAGCAGCCTGCCTGTGGCTGTCAGGCTGTAGGCTCCTGCCGTACTGCCTTCTGCTGTGGGGTCCTGTCAGCCTCGGGACCCCTAAGCCCAGCGTCTGGCAGGCTCAGGCTCCTGCTGACCCTTGACTGGTTGCTACTCACTGCTTCTCGCTCCCGGTCCATTATCGTCTCCAGCTCCTCAAAATGGCGGAGTTTGATCTCCAGTTTCTTCATTTGGGTCTCCACCAGCAGGGCCACCAAAGACTTGATTTTCCTTTCCTCAACGGCAGCCAGGTGCTAGGCAAGGAGTGTGACAGGGTCAGCCTGAGGACTCAGCTGCAGACACTCCAGACAGAGAGGGAAGGACAGAGGCTGGCAGGGTTAGGAAGGAAGCGGCGATGATCACAACTCACACTAGTGTAGCTGCAATCGTTTTACATAAAAAGCATGTAGAAGAAGAACAGCAAGAGGTAAGACAAGTAAGAAACTGAAGGGCTGGGAACGGTCAATGGTGAGAGACTTCACAAGTTTAAAGAGACGACTAACTCATTCAGGATGAAGTAAAAAGGAGCAGGCCAACACTGTCTAAGGAGTGAGAAGGGGGTTAGAGAAGCGGGCAGCTGCTTCTCCGAGAACCGTCCTCACCTTGGCCTTGACTGCAGCAGCGGCCAGGGCGGCCGCAGCAGCTGTGGAGAGGTTACCCTCACCAATGTCTCGCTCCACCTTCGTTTTCCTCTCGCCCTCTGACTCAACCACTTCCTTCAGGACTTCCTCCTGGCCTTCTTTGGGCTCCTTATCTTTCTCGGGGTCAACTGTGCCAGGAGAGGTAGAATTAGCCTTTCGGCACACACCCACACCGCGTTCCTGTGCACACTCCCGTGCTGGGCAGCTACCTATCGGGTCCCCGTCACTCTTCTCGGACTCCTTCTCGCTGTCCCCTTCTTTCCCTTTCTCCTCATCCTTCTTGGCAGCCTCGCTGGCTTCCTCCTTCGCCTCTTCCTCTGCAGCCCCCGCTCCTTCCCGTGGCTCCTGCGGTTCCAGAAGAAAGGAAGACATCAGAGGATGCCGCTCTCACGGGCCCAGGCTGGTGACTGACTCAACCTCCTTCCTTCCTTATCCCTGTGTGCGCATGTGTAGCATGTGCTGCATGCACATGCATGGGTGTGGACATGCCAAGGCCAGAGCAGGACACTGGGTATCTTTGTTTTTTTTCTTTTTCTGGTTTTTCGAGACAGGGTTTCTCTGTAGCTTTGGAGGCTGTCCTAGCACTTGCTCTGTAGACCAGGCTGGCCTCGAACTCACAGGGATCCGCCTGCCTCTGCCTCCCAAGTGCTGGGATTAAAGGCGTGCGCCACCACTGCCTGGCCAACACTGGGTATCTTATTGCCTTAAGACAGGTCCACCCTCCAATGGAGTTGCAGACACATAAAACAATGCCAAACTTTTTACACAGGTGCTAGGGAACAAACCCTCTCACCCACTGAACCATTTGCTCAGCCACCGTGACCCCTGACTTTGGTCCCTGGATCCCTGATCACATGGCAGCTTCTTCCCTCGGTACCTTAGGCTCTTTCTTCTCATCTGATGTCTGGCCCTCTGCCCGTGCCTCATCAGTACTGCTCTCCTCTGGAGCCATGGAGAAAGGAAAGAAAGGAGGCAAGTCTGATAAGTCCCATCTACGTGACAGTTTTCCAGTAGCCGAAACCTCAGGAACAAGACCAGTAGAAGGAAGCCAAATTCCCTATAGTGACATCACGAAGGAAAACAAAATTCCCCGGACTTTCTCTCCCGCTTGTGCTGTGATGGGGGCAAGGCCAGGGTGGGCATGGCACAGGGAGGCGGAGGCCAGCTGGCCCTGGCTCTCAGTGGATGGAAGAAATCCAGAAGCTCGTGCTCACCAATGCGCTCAGGCTCATCTGCGGTAGTTCCCGCGATGCCGCTGCTTTCCAGACCAAAGGCAGGGTCTGCCTTGCCTGTGACCTTGGCTGCTTCTTCCACTTTGCGCACATGGGCTTCCACCAGGGCGGTGGGCACCTCTTCCTTCATTCTGGAGAACTCTTCTGTAAGACCCAGAGAGGGAGAGGCTGGGACGAAGCAGGTGGACAGTGCTGGTTACCTGCGCAAGCTCTCTCATAAGCCCATCTTCCTCTAAGAGCAACATGGGATAGACAGGCCCTGACCTAAGGCAGCAGCAGACAAGGCCAGCAGGGCAGCCAGACTTGAGGTTTCACCGTGAGCATCTAACCTATAAAAGCAAGTAAGGCCAGCCCTCCTCCCAGATTACCTAGGGCTGACTTGGCAGCAGCAGAAGCAACTCGGGGATCGACGACAGAGGCCAGGAAGGCAACAGTGCTCATAACAGGGTTTCCGGACTGACTGAAGGGGATGGGCTGGTAGGCCAGAGGGCCTAGGGAGGCCTCTGAGTCCTCCAGGTATGGGTCTTCAATGGGAAGGCGAAGAAAATGCAAGATGCACTCATCCTGCGTGCGGCTTCCCACATGTTCAGACACTTTGTTCCAGTCGTCCTTGTACATTTCCAGAGCCTGGTGGGAGCGGTGGGGACACAACTCCGCTTACCTCGCCACTTCCCTGAAGGTCAACCCCATCCCACTAAGGGCATCTGGCTTCAAAGCTCTTTGTGTTCTGGTATTTCTGTATTCTGCTGGACCCAAGGGGGAATCTCCAAGTAGCACACTAAGAAAGGCCCAAATCCCTGAGCTGAAGCTGTTCCTGGGACAGGAGTGGCAGACACCAGACTGCATGAGCGTTCCCCACGCACAGGCTGGATCCCAGCCACACCTGTCCTCAGCAGAGCTCTCCGTGCTTTGGCCCAGTTACCTCTAGGAGTAGCAGCGTCTCCTGCTCCGTCCACTCCCGAGTGGCGCTGGCTGCAGCTTTGCTCTGCAGAGAAACAGAGGCCCTCAGGAATCAAGCCATGCAGAGCGAAGGGTCTCAAGACCAGGCTGGCTGCACCTCATACCTTGGAGGGGATGTTCTTCTTTGTGTACATGTCTGTGCGCAGTCCAAAGTTCTGCATGTCTGCTGGTTTCTCTTTGCCTTTGTCAGGGAAGCTGAGCATTTGTTGGGAAGCAGAGCTCTGCTATTTGTGGAAGGGGAAAAAAAAAGAAATGAATGTAAGTGGCCACAGGGCCAGAGCAGAGAGAGAGAGAGAGAGAGAGAGAGAGAGACAGAGACAGAGACAGAGACAGACAGAGAGACAGAGACAGACAGAGAGAGACAGAGAGAAAGAGAGGCGCTTCCCCTGGCTGGGCGGGACTCCCTCCCTTACTGCTGCAGCTCCCTCTGCTCTCTTGTCTCTTCTTCCCAGGCAGGGTCCCCCAGTGAAGGGGCGAATAAGCAGCCCAGCGGGGTCTGCACCCCACCTACCAGCTCTGGCTTGCCCTTAGCCGTCTCTGGCGCCAGGTCATCCAGCTCTTTGCCCTTCCGCCCAGCCTTGGTATCAGCATCAACCTGGCGGCCCTGGGGGACAGAGCTTGGCGTCATTGAAGCTGGGCAGGAAATGGCCAGGCCAAGGCCTTGGAGGCCTAAAGATCAAATGCTGGGCGGCCCACGAGCTCTGGGGACACTCATGCCACTGTCCCATGCTGCCTCCATGATTAATTAGACATGTACTTGGCATGATAGACATTTGTAGTCACATGTATCGTCACAGACTCTAAGGAGCTGGACAGTAGATCCTAATCCTAGATTCAGTCAGTATCTTTGTGTTAGCCACACAATGTTTTCTTCTCTTTTTAAATAATGTACGAAATGGAAATGTGAAAAAATGAAGGTGATAATACTTATGAGGCAAAAATGAAAAAATATGGGAAACATGGCAAAGTAAAAAACTTCATACATGTTATCACAAGCGATTTCCCTATCTGCTCATCTTCTACATTAGCCTGCCTGTTCCCTGGGATGAGGAGCAACTTCTCTCCCTCAACAAGTGCTTACAGCTTAGGTATCAGGGCTAAAAGAAGATGCTAAACACATGGGCTGATTCCTGTGGCCCCTTCCAACTCATGCTCAAAGAAGAACCCTACTACACTCCTGAATCATTACTCTAAAAATATAAAAATAAAAAAGTAAACAGGAAAAGAAAAGTCCAAAGAAGCCCCAACCTACCCACCCACCCTAGTCCCCGCGCCCCTCACCTACCTGTGGGGTCTTGGGCTGAAGAGGCACCAGCCCTGATGGCGTGTCTGCCAAGACATGGAAGTGAGAAGTGGGTGGAGGCCCCATGGGGGTTGGTCGGCTCTCGGCGTCCACCTGGTAGTTAATAAGACCCCACTGTTCCAGGAAGGCATGGACCCTGCGAGAGAAAGGGAGGCTGGGTCACATGCGAAAGCCAGAAAGGAGGGGGAACCCTCCCTTCACCCACTCATCACCACAGTGACACCCAGCTACACACCCTCAGCCTGGACTTCTCTCCATGCCCACGCCCTAGTGACTGTCTCTTCTGAGAGAGCTGTCTTTCAGCTAAGGACACGGTCCTCTGTCCTCCTTTACGTCACATTTCCAATCCCCTAACCCTGTTATGACAGGGCCTTTCCCTAGGTGTCTTCTGCTTATTCCCTATGCTCCTGAAAGTATCTGTAGCTCTGTCACGACACACAGATGTCCTCTCAATCTCACTCTCCTCAGAAGACCCACCTCATGATCGCGCAGACATCACCCGCCAAGTTCCGCCGACAGGCAGTAGATGTTAGATACTCCTGGGGATTCAGTCGGTAAGTGTCAATCATGAAGTTTCGATATGCCAGGTAGCTTAGAAGAGTCAGAAAGACGAATAAGAGGAAGAAAATTAATGTTTGTTGAGGCCCAAGGAAGAGGAAAAATGATGAAAGTGCTAAAGAATCCTCCTGTGTGACAAAGATGGAAAAGACAAGATTATTTAACTCAGAGCACCCAGCATGTCTAACTGCGTAGTATTCAGATGTTTCCTGCTGGGGGCTGGAGAGGTAGCCCAGCGGCTAAGAGCACAGAAGACCTAGGTTCAGTTCCCAGCACCCACGTGGTGGCGCAAAAATACCCATAATTCCAGTTCCCGGGAATCTGGTGCCCTCTTCTGAACTCCATGAGCACCAGGCACACGTGGTACACATACATATATGCAAGTTAAACACTCACACACAAAATAAGTACATCTAAAATACGAATGGCTCCTGCATTCTCCTTGATGGTTTTAATTAAATGAATCATCCCTTAATTTTACCAGGGATTCCTAGCCTCCCAGGTGCTGAGGCTACAGGATGGATCATCATGTCCACCTTACCCAATTTTTGAAATAAAAATCTAAAGGTAAGGAAAAAAGATGCTTGTTTCCCAAGACACTCAAAAGTCCTTATCCGTGCAACCAGCCTGATGCTGGAAAAGGGCCTTAAAGGATTGCCTCTCTGTCTCTGCTCTCTCTGTCTCTCTCTCCCCAAGACAGCTTCTCTGTGTAGCTTTGGAGGCTGTCCTGGAACTCACTCTGTAGTCCAGGCTGGCCTCAAACTCACAGAGATCCACCTGCCTCTGCCTCTCAAGTGCCAGGATTAAAGGTGTGCGCCACCATTGCCCAGCTGCTTTTTTATGTGTATGGGTGTTCTGTCTAAGTATATATCTGTGTACTACATGCACATCTGGTACCCAAGGATGTCAAAAGGGGTTGTTAGCTCCCCAGGAATTGGAGTTGCTGACAGATGTAAATCACTACATGAGTACTGGGAATCAAGCCTGGGTCCTCTGCAACAGCAGCCAGGGCCTATCACTACTGAGGCATCTTTCCAGCCTTTAAGGGTTGCTTTTGTTTTGGATCTCAAAATTTTTATTTTTATTTTTTTAACTTATCATTTCTGAGACAGTCTTCTGTGGTACAGGCTGGTCTTCAACTTGGTCTACATCACAACTCCATGTCCCAGATGCTGAGATTATATACCACCATCTTAGCTTTTAATTTGATTTATTTACCTATGTAGAGTCACAGTTTCATGTAGCCCAAGCTTGGCTATCTGCTAGATGGCCAAGGATAGCCTTCAACTGCCAATCCTGCCTCTGCTTCCCAAGTGCTGGGATTAAAGGCCTGCGCCACCACTGCCTGGCTTAAAGTTAGTTTTAGACATAGTAGTTTTGCTAGATGACAGCGTTCATGAGTTGGTTCTCTCCTTCCAGCATGTGGGACCCAGGAACCAAACTCAAGAACTCAAGTCAGACTTGGAGCCTGCTGAGCCATCCTTTAAGCTCTCACTCCTTCTCTATTTTCTTTTTTTTTTTTTTTTTTTTTTTTTTTTTTTTTGGTTTTTCGAGACAGGGTTTCTCTGTGGCTTTGGAGGCTGTCTTGGAACTCGCTTGGTAGTCCAGGCTGGTCTCGAATTTACAGAGATCCGCCTGCCTCTGCCTCCGAGTGCTGGGATTAAAGGCGTGCGCCACCAACGCCCGGCTCTCTGTTTTCTTTTTAAAACTATTATTTTTCTATTTTTCGTGTGTGTGTGTGTGTGTGTGTGTGTGTGTGTGTGTGTGTGTGTGTGTGTGTGTGTGTGTTTGAGACAGGGTTTCCCTGTGGAGCCTGTCCTGGAATTAGCTCTTATAGACCAGGCTGGTCTCGAACTCACAGAGATCTGCCTGCCTCTGCCTCCCGAGTGCTGGGATTAAAACTTCATGCATTTTTATTTACTGATTTTATGTATGTGTGCATGAGCACCATGAGGGAGACCCTGGACTGCCAGGCCTGGCAGCAGGCTCTTTTACCCACCATGTCACCTAGCTTGGTCTGGAACTTGCTTTGTAGCCCAGATTAGCCCTCAGCCTGTGGTCTCGCCTCAGCCACTCAGAGGCTGGGATTACAGATGTAATTTGTATCTTGAAGTTAGAAAGATTTAAAGTCAGATGCCAGTCTTATCATGATAATGTTGTCAAGCTCTCTGAAACCAAAGACTCCTTGGTGTCACACAGGATGTCCAGGGAGAACTAGCTGTTTCTGGCATACTGCAGCTCAAAAAATGGCAGCTGCTGGGCTAGAGCAATGCAGATCTCAGCACCATGCTAGGCTACTCATGGTGGCCTGTATTCCACCTCCAACAGATCCAATACCCTTCCTAGCCTCTGTGGGTGCTGCATTCACATGTACATACCCACTCACATACAATAATTTAAAAAATAAAATAAATATTTCTGGGTAGTGGAAGCAGGTTTATCGCTCTAAGTTCAAGATCAGCCTGATCTACAGAGTGAGTTCCAGGACAACCAAGGAAAACCCAAAAACAAACATACAAACAAACAAAAAACTAAATATTTAGAAAAAGCAGCACTTTTCAAAGTCAATAAACACCGGCTTGCAAGCCCTAAGGCTTTTATTACTTACTTTTGTCTCACTATCTGGCCCTGGCTGGCCTCATCCTGTGTAGACGAGACTTAAACTTACAGAGACCTACCTGCCTCTGCAGAGATCTGGCATGGGTGACAGAGCTCCTGTGTGTGCACAACAGGCATGTGTTCTACTACGGAGCCACATGTACAGTCTTAACCCTGGACTTACACACCACTCTATGTCGTGACTCTCAGAGTCTTCCTTTTCATTCCTTCTCTTGTCTTCTCCCCGTTGAGAAAGTCTAGCTAGGAAGCCCACACTGGTCTCGTTTGAGCTCTTGCTTCAGTCTCCCAAGTGCAAGGACTACAGATGTGAGCCACTAGGGTTGACTTTATCTTGTTTTTCTACCAGAGTTTCAACCTAGCCACAGTCATATTCATTTTAATTAAAATGGCTACATATCCTAGGGTTGTGTGCGTTTCAAATAACAATTATGGACTGAACTTCTCTGTATCTGTTACAACATTTGAAATGTGGGAGCAAAGGGTACTGTCTTATATAGAAGACCATGCTCTCCTTTGTCATCCTCAGGCATCTGTCGTGTCTTTGTATGCCTAACAGAGAGCCTGGCTGGATGCTGCTAAATCTGTAAGGGTGAATGCAGAAAGAACACCAAACAAAGCCGTGGGCTGAATCTTACATCTCTGGAGTCTTGGACTTGTTCTTGCCGTTGAAGAACTCAGGCAGAGCCCTCCGTTCAATGGCGTGAACGCTGCAAGAGAAATCGCAGTGGACTCAGAAGGCATTAGGGGTGGAAAAGAAGCCCTTTTAAGCAGGCCTAAATCGTAGCAGGGAGCCAGGAACTCCTAAAGTCCTGGAGCGTCTCTGGAAGGAAGTACACCGTTAGCCTCACTGAGGCACAGACATCTGTGTGGGAGACGGGACTGGCACAGGGAAGGAGGGCTGGAGGGTAAGTTGGCGCCATACCTGTTGTAGTCAAACCAGGCAGCGTAGCTGGGAATAATGATGTGGTGTGTCTGCTCGGTCACGTTGTCCTCGTGCAGGTCTGGGTTCTTGGTCTGCTCCCCTTTGTTGCCCGTGCTGCTGTCATCCTCATCCTATGAGCATGGAGGCTGCTGGACACTCAGCGTTCCCCCTCCCCGCCTAGCACCCTCAGCTTCTCCTACACCCAGGAGCATGGACACTAGCAGGTGATGAGGGTGAGCACCATGGGCCCTGGGGCTCTGAGTGGCTGCAGCACTGAGCAACAGCTAGTTTACTCTATGGTGGGAAAAGCCCAGGCAGAAGGAACTCTAGTCACAATCCCACAGAGAGGTAGAGCCTCTCCACACTGGCTCCACCTTGCCCGTCGTCTCCATGCTTTCATCCTCCTGTTCATCTGAAAGGGAAAGAAGCAAGCCGTAAGGACAGAACCTTCGGGGCAGCCAGTGCCCCCTGGAGAGCCAGAAGGCTGGGGAGGCGAGCTGAGCTCTCCCTGCCTCCAGCACGGCCTGCCTTAGGGCTCCCTGTCTTACCCAGGTCAGTCATGGTGCCTCCTTTGACTGGGGCTGACTCCGAGTCCTTCTTAGTGTTGACTGCCAGGAGAAAGAGCCGCTGCATTAGACATGTTGGCCACAGGCAAGCCCTCCCTTCTCAGCTGTTAGCAGTTTTACAGATCTTGCTTTCTTAAAAAACTTTGAAACACACTTGTTAATTTACTGCCTTACCCAACCAACGATTTCATTTAGCTTCCTTATCTACGTGTATGAGCTCCTATGATTCTCCTGCTCTGCCTCCCGAGTGCCCGGCTCCCTATATCATCTTTTACTACGAACTTAAACTAGGTCATTCTGGAAATAGTAGATACCATCCGGCGATGCACCGACAACTGGACCCAGAGCTGCGTGAGTGTATGCAAGTGCCCCACCAGAGTCACAGGCCTGGCCCCGGGCTTTTCCTTTTGTTTTTGAGATGGTGTCTAGTGTATTCCAGGCTTCCCACTTGCTATGTAACCAAGAATGACCCTGCTTCTCCACCTCCTGAGTGCTGGCTTACAGTCACGCACCACCACCAAGCCCAGTTACCCAGCACTCTTGCTTTCTTTTCTAACTTTTTAATTTTGGTTTTGGCTTTTTGAAACAGTCTCAGGCTGGAGAGATTGCTCTGCTGTTAAGAGCACTGGTTGCATTTAGAGAAGTCCTTAGTTCAATTCCCAGCACTCACATGGTGCCACCTATGACTGTGGTCTCATGGAATCCAATGCCCTCTTTTTTTTTTTTTAATATTTTATTTATTTATTGTGTATACAGCCTTCTGCCTACAGGCCAGCAGAGGGCACCAGATTTCATTCAAGGTGGTTGTGAGCCACCATGTGGTTGCTGGGAATTGAACTCAGGACCTCTGGAAGAACAGTCAGTGCTGTTAACCGCTGAACCATCTCTCCAGCCCCCCCAATGCCCTCTTCTGGTGTGTACATGTACATGCAGACAAGCACCATACACATAAAATACATAAATAATTAAAAACAAACACAGACTCAAGCAGCTCAGGTTGGTTTTGAATTCACTATGTAGCTAAGGCTGGCTCTGAACTCCAGTTCAACCTGCCTCTGCCTGCCAAGTGCTAGAATTACAGGTATGATCTAGTATGCTTGACTTTGCTTTTTCTCTTGAGACAAAGTCTCACTGAGTTGCCCAGGTTGATATTAGGAGTCACTGTGCATCCCAGGTTGGCTTTGTACCACTTACACCCCTCCCGCCTCAGCCTTCCAAGTAATTGGGATTATAAGTCTATGCTATGCTACCAGGCCTAGTTGAATGGTTATATTTTTTTCCCCAGTTTTTCGAGACAGGGTTTCTCTGTATTGTTTTGGAGGCTGTCCTGGAACTCACTCTATAGACCAGGCTGACCTTGAACTCACAGAGATCCACCTGCCTCTGCCTCCCGAGTGCTGGGATTAAAGGTGTGTGCCACCACGCCTAGCCAGACCTTGACTTAGTTTTATTTTATTTGTCTTTGAGACAGGGCCTATGAAACCTGGCTGTCCTGGCACTCTCAATGTAAACCAGGCTAGCTTCTAACTCACAGAGCTCCCCTTGCCTCTGCCTCCAGAGTGCTGGGATTTAAAGTCATGTGCTATCATGCAGGCCTAAATATTTAAAAAGATGTCTGCAGTGTTGGGGATGGAGTGCAAGACTCTGCACCCACCAGGCTGGTGCTCCACAATAAGCTATACCCAGCCTAATCTTGAACATTTTAAAGCAAACCATAGTGTCCTCAGTCGATTTCATACACAAACGCTCAGGAGGAAATAGCTTCCCAAATCTCACCCTGAACTGTACTTCTGGAGTATTTGAGGCTAGTGGACAGGACAGAAACTGCAACCAGTACTGGGGTGCAGTGGCCTCCACAGTGGAACCCTCATACAGTGTGCCAAACATGGCTGGCCAAAACACAGAAGAGACACAGGGTTTCTCTTTAGAGCTGTTCCTGCTGCCCTTTAGTTTTCTTTTTCTAAAAACCTATTTGCTTTATAATTATATGTATACATGTGTATGCGTGTGAACATGTGTAAAGGTGCCCCTGGAAGCCAGAAGAGAGCACTGGGTCGCCTGGAGATTGTTTATTAATGTAAGCCATCTGGCGTGGGCACTGGGAGCTCCAGGTCCTGTGCAAGCGCAGGCGCAGCACGCACGCTTAGCTGCTGAGCCACTTTTAGCCCCAACATTTTTCTTTTTTTTCTTTTTAAGATTTCTTTATTTATGCCGGGCGTTGGTGGCGCACGCCTTTAATCCCAGCACTCGGGAGGCAGAGGCAGGTGGATCACTGTGAGTTCGAGACCAGTCTGGTCTACCAAGTGAGTTCCAGGACAGCCTCTAAAACAATACAGAGAAACCCTGTCTTGAAAAACAAACAACATTTCAAATTTCTTGATTGTGTGCCTTGAGCGTATGTGTGTTTGTGTGGAGGTCAGAGTCTACATTGGTGTGATCTTATGTCACTCTCCTTTGTTTTTGAAATAGGGTTTCTCACTGATCCTGAGCCCACTGATTCAGCTAAAATGACTAGCCAGCAAGGCCTCCTGCCTCTACCTCAGCACAGGATCATGGCACAAACTGCCACACTAGGCATTTTACATGAGTACTAGGGATCCAAACTCAGGTCCTCATGACGACTCATCTCTGCAGCATTTTTTTTTTTTTTTGAGACAGGGTCTCATGTATTCCAGGCTGGCCTTTAACTACTGATTCTCCTGTATCTCACATGTTGGAATTAAGTTTGGTGCGAAGTACTGAACTCTGGGCTTCATGCATGCCAGGCAAGCACTCTAATAAGCAATACCCCCAGTCTAGCTACTGTCTTTAAAAAGACAGATGGGGTGGAGGACACTGGGAGGAGAGGAGGGAGGAGAAACTGTGGCTGGGGTGTGAAACAAATTTACTAAAGCACTTTTTTAAAAGGTAGATTGATTGGTTTTGTGTGTGCACAAGCATGAACCATGGCACAGGCGTGGAAGCCGGGGGATAACTTCTATGGAGTCAGCTCTCCCCCACCTTGTTTTGAGGCAGGGTCTCTCTGTCTCCTGCGGAAGTCTGTGGCCTATTCACACCCTGCTTTGCTAGGACCACAGACACAAGCTACTGAATCTGGCTATGGGTTCCAGGGTTCAAATTGGTCCTCAGGCTTGAGTGGCAAGCACTGTTACCCACAGAGCCATCACATTGGCTCAGTTCCATTATTTAGAAACAATTATTTATGTATATCTGTATGTCTGTGAGAACAATGCCAGGTATATGCAGATGTTCACAGAGGCCAGAAAATGAGTTTCAGGACAGCCAGGGTTACACAGAGAAACCCTGTCAATACATAAATAAATAATTTTTGAGATTGTTTTTTTTTTGTTACAATGTATGTCTGTGTATCATCTGTATGCAATACCAGAAGAGAGTGTTGGGTCCCATGGTACTGGAATTTGACATTTGTAAACCACCATTGTGGGTGCTGGGAATCAAATCTGGGTCTTCTGCAAAAGCAGTAATTGCTCTTAACCACTGAGCCAACTATCCAGTCCCAACCCAACCCATTTTTTAAATGATAATGTTTGCCTGTTTTATTTTTTTTAAATTGTTCTCTTTTATTTTTTTTAAGATTTATGTATTTATTACATATACAGTGTTCTGTCTACATGCCAGAAGAGGGCACCAGATTGAATTGCAGATGATTGCGAGCCACCATGTGGTTGCTGGGAATTGAACTCAGGACCTCTGGAAGACCAGCCAGTGCTCTTAACCTCTGAGCCATCTCTCCAGCCCCTGTTTGCATGTTTTATAATGGTCCTAAAGTAATGTTTTGGTGGTATAATGTGCATAATTTGCCTTGAAACATAGTTTATTGATGGGAATGTACAATCAACAGCTGTTAGGGTAGGGAGATAGCTCAGTCAGTTAAAATGCTTGTTGCTCAAGTCTGAAGACCAGATCAATCCTTAGTACCCATGTAAAAAGCCAGGCCCAGGCACGGTGGTGTGGCCTTACAATCGCAGTGATGGGGAAGTGGAGAGAAGCAGGTCCCTGAGACTTACTGGCAACCCAGACAAGACCTGAAGTCCCAGGTCTCAGAACACAAGGCAGGGTGCACGAGACGGGGCAGTGGGTCCCGGTATTTATGCCTAATCCCTGGAACCCACACGGTAGAAGGAGAGAACGACTCCCACAATTGTCCTGACCTCATCCCACACATCACATGCACTGCGGCGAGCTCTCTCTCTCTCTCTCTCTCTCTCTCTCTCTGTCTCTCTCTCTCTCTCTCTCTCTCTCACACACACACACTATAAATGTTAAAAACACTACGGAGTAACACCTCGTTGAACGCTGGCCTCTATATGCTTGTATATGTGTACGTACATACACAACAGGGTTTGGAGGGACAGGACTGTAGCTCAGTGGTAGAACATTTGCTAATGCACAAGTCCTAGGTTTGATCCTCGGGACAGAAAAACAGAAAATTTGCAGACAACTGCTATTAGTTGACAGCATGTCCGTATCAGACATGGACATAAAGCAGGAGGATTTCTTAGGGTAATGGTAACGTCACTAAGCAGCTATGCAGAAGGGAAAGCTCCTTTGTATCTGGAGAACCAGTCCATTTAGGAACTTGGCACAGCAGGGATGGGAAAGGGTGGGGGTTGGCCTGGGGCTTGGCTTGGCCCATACCTGTTTTGGGGAGTGTCACCTCTTCTACATTTGGGACTGGAGAGGGTTCATCCATGTCTTTCGTCAGGTCTTCTTGTTCCTCTTCTCTGTGGCCTCGCTTTGACTTGGTGTAAGGTGTTGAGGGTCTGGGAAGGAAAAGAGAGAGAACCATCAGGGTGGAGCTGGGAGGAACGGAAGCTGTCCACAGGGTGATGGGGGTGGAGCAGAAGGCTTCTGTTGGGCGGCTAAGCTTTCCTTCAGTTTCATGACTGGGACCAAACCATCAAGTAGACACATGAAGATTTCTTCACCCTCCTCTCACACCCAGCCAGGGGCAGTGATTTCAAGAAGCATTCTGTCTTCCCTTTGACACACAACAAGAGGACAGTGCCTGCTCTCCTCTTCTCCCTTACCTCACTCTCTCCCTCATGTCTGCCGCCCCCCCTTCAGTCTTGCTGTAATAAACTGTTAACATGCAAAAAAAAAAAAAAAAAAAAAAAAAAGAGGCCAGTGTGCATGGCAGAGAGGTTCCATACCCTTTCTTAGCATTCTTCTTCTTAGCTTCTGGGGTCGGTGAAGGAGAGGGAGAACGCTTCCTCTTCTTATAGTTCCCTCCCTTCTTGTCCCGTCGGTCCGAATCTGGGCTGTTCACCTGCACATCAGAGAGCTGGGATGAACGTCAGCCTCCAGTTCCCCTTGAGGCTGGTTCTGAGGTGCAAGCTCAGAGCTTAAGAAAAAGGAGCAGGATCTTCACCTCATCTGTCAACGTCTTTGCTGAAATCTTCTTCCGTCGGGAAACAGGGCTTTTGTCGTCATTGACTTCATAGTCTTCCTCATTCATCCACTCATTGAAAGTGTCTGTGTCGAGGATCCACTTTGCATGGACCTGAAGCACAGAGGCAGGTCACGCTGGACAAGAGCCAGACTGAGCCCAAGTGCACAGAGGCCCTGCTCCCCGACAGAGAGACCGGCCTTGGGGGTTCTTCCAGGGGCTAGGGTAGGAAAGCTCACCTTCCTAGGCTTCTCAGGAGTTGGCGCATCTTCCACAGAGGCTTCAATTTCACTGGCTGGGATCCACGTGTCATAACTGCCAGAGGAGATTCAGCATCAAGCAGAGACAACAGGACGGGGTGGAAACAAGGTACAGTCATGCACATTTTTCTTCCGCTGCATGGAGACGGAGCTAAGAAGCTCTACCACTGATTTATACACCCAGTCCTGCCTTTTCCATTTACAAAAAACATTCAGCTGTTGATTTGTCCAATTAAATTGGGATTCTCTCTACTTTAAAGCAACAAAAGCATATTATAAAATATTTCAAGCTGCTGGGTGTGGCGACTTATGTCTGCGATCTCTGTACTCAGGAGGTTGAGGCAGGAAAATCGATGCAAGTTCAAAGCCAGCCTGAACTATTTAGAGAATTAAAGGCCAGCCTGGTCAGAGCAGTAGGATCTTGTCTCATAACAAAAATGCAAGAGGGCTAGACGTAGTTCAGTGGTGAGTAACTGTCGAGCAACACAGGCTCCTGGACTCCAGAAACTATCGACAACAAACCAGGAACAGAATCAATAAAGCCAGGCTTAGTGATGCTGCCCATAATCCCAGCACTCTAGAAGCTAAGGCAGGAAAATCTTGTGTCTGAGGTAGCCTGAGGAGCATACTGACATTTTCCTAGTATTACACTTTTTTAACTTTTGTTTTGAGACATGATTTCACATAGCTGAGGCTGGCCCTAAACTTCTCAGGAAACGGAGGATGACTTTGAATTCTTAATTCTCTTGGCTTCTCAAGTGTTGAGATTACAGATGTTTGACAATGCTTGCCTTTGTTTGAGATCAAAACCTATGGACTTCAGTCAGCAGAACGGCTCAGTGCATACAAGTGCTTGCCACACAAGCCTGGTGACCTGAGCTGGGTCCCTGGAATCCCAAAGTGGAATGGAAGCATTGGCTATAGTCCCTGGCCTCCCAATGCATACACGCATGCAAGCATGCACACGCAGATGCATGCACACAGATGCACGCACACGCATGTACACACAGATGCACACACAAATGCACACACACATGCACACACACATGCACACACAGATGCACGTACATGCATGCACACAGATGCACGCACACGCAGATGCACACACACACAGATGCACGTACACACAGATGCATGCACACACATGCACACACAGGGATACGAAAGGCCAGGAGTGGAGGCAGAGGCAGGCGGATCTCTGTGAGTTCGAGGCCAGCCTGGTCTACAGAGCGAGTGCCAGGACAGCCTCCAAAACTACACAGAGAAACCCTGTCTCGAAAAACCAAGAAAAAAAAAAAAGAAAAGAAAAGAAAGGCCAGGAGTGGTAGAGCAATCCTTTAATCCCAGCACTCAAGGCTGGTGGATCTCTGTGCGTTCAAAGCCAGTTTGGTCTACAGAGCAAGTCAGGTTAGCCACGGCTGTGAGACCTTGCCTTAAACAAACTGTATGTATGTATTGTGTGTGTGTGTGTGTCTGTGTGTGTGTGTGTGTGTGTGTGATAAAAAGGAAATAAACTGATGTGGGAATGATGTAGTCAGCAAGCTCACAGACCTGACTTCTATCCCGGAACCTATATAAAAATTCTGGGCATGGGCTGAGGTGATGACTCAGCAGTTAAGAACAATTGTTGCTCTTGCAGAGGATCTGCATCAGTTCCCAGCTCACAACTGCCTGTAACTTCTGTTCAGACAATCTCCAGGCACCCTCTTCTGACCTCTGCAGGTACCAGGCAAGCATGTGGTGCACACACATGTATGCAGGGAAAAACGCTCACACACATAAAAGTAAACAAACAATGTTAGGCATGGTGGCTTATGCTTGCAAGCTCATCTTCAAAGACACAGACAGTAGGATCCCCAAGGCCCTCCGGCCATCCAGTCTACACCAGCTGGTGAGTTCCAGGTCAATGAGAAACGCTGTCTCAAAGGAAGTGGACATCATTCCTGAGGATGAACTTGAGGTTATCTGATCACCCCCAATCATACATATATAGAGTAGAAACACATTAAAAAAAATTGCTAGGCAGGGGTGGCACACACCTTTAGATCCCAACATTTGGGAGGCAAAGGCAGGTGGATCTTTGTGAGTTCAAGGTCAGCCTGGCATACATGGTGAGTCCCAGATCAGCCAAAATTACCCAGTAAGACCCTGTCTCAAAACTAAACAAACTCAGGAACTGGACGCTGGGCATGGTGGCTCCTCAGTAATTCAAACACCGAGGAGGCTAAGGCAGGTGTCCAGATCAACTTGGTCATAAGAGCTGGTCTCAAAACAAACACCAAAAAGCAGTAGCTAGAGAAATGGCTAAGTATTTAAGAACATCTGTTGCTCTTGCAGAGGACCTAGGTTCAGTTCCCAGCACCCACATGGTGACTCACAACCATCTATAACTCCAGTTCCAGGGGACCTGATGCCCTCTTGTGACTTCTGTGGGTACTGCACACACATGGTCTACAGACATACATACATGCAGGCAAAACATTTATACACATAGAAAATAAACTTGGGCCAGGTGTTGGTGGCACATGCCTTTAATCCCAGCACTTGGGAGGCAGAGGCAGGTGGATCTCTGTGAGTTCGAGGCCAGCCTGGTCTATAGAGTGAGTTCCAGAACAGCCTCCAAAGTAATACAGAGAAACTCTGTCTCAAAAAAACAAAAACAAACAAAAAAAAGAAACCAAAAAATAATAATAATAATAAACTTGGAAAAATCAACCTAACTAAGAAAAAGGGAACAAATACACACACAAAAGCCAGTGTGGTGGCACATGCCTTTAATCCCAGCATTAAGGAGGCTGAGGTAAGAGGACTGCTACAAGGTTGAGGCCAGTCTGATCTACATAGCAAGTTCCATGCCAGTCTGGATTACATAGCAAAATTCTGTATCAAAAAACAAGTAAGGAAATAAACAACCCAGAACAGTGCCTTCTTGCTCCACCAGGGCTTCTGTGTCTGGCTGCTGCTCCCCTGAGCACCCCGAGAGCCCATCCTCACCTGTCAGGGTAGTAGCCCCAGTGCAGAAGAACTTGTTTGTCCCTCTTCATGACTGGCCGCACCCATTCCTCTGAGGACAGAGACAGAAGAGGGAGCGATCAGCTGCAGGGAAGCACAATGAGTAGGCAAAGGCTCTACCTAAGCACTCTGCTGTTGTAGCAGGAGACTCAGTAACAGGAACCCATGGGGTGAGGGTTCAGGATTGCAATGCCCGGAATCTCAGGTGTGTATTGTGAGCTACGTGGTCCTCCATCCACCAGCCCAAGCCATCATAGCAGAGGATCAAGAAAACCCGGTCTCACCTTCTTCTAGGTTTCCTGGGACAGGATATACAACATGGGAGGCATTGCTTTTATCCTCAGTGATGGTTCCCTGGATAGCACAAGGAAAAGCAGGTAAATCTACTTCCTTTTGAATTACTCTCAGGTATAAATGTAAGAATTAAAGTGTAAGCACAGACCTGCCCATCTAGCTACATCTTTTTTCAATACTTTATTAACTTTATTTTATGTGCATTGATGTAAGGATGCCAGATGCCCTGGAACTGGAGTTACACACAGTTCGGAGCTGCCACATGGGTGTTGGGAATTGAACCCAGGTCCTCTGGAAAAGCAGCCAGTGATCTTAACCACTGAGCCATCTCTCCAGCCCCTAACTATATCTTTCTTGCAGTGGCATTAAAATTAGCTTGTATTTTCTAGCAACATCACGTAAGTGGCAAAAACCACAGTGGTTATGATGTGTTAGCATTGGGGAAAAGCCAATGAATTAAATATCCCCACAGACAAGCCTCTGTGTGGATACACTGCATATTGGAGAGGTGTGTGTGGTGTACTGCCTGTGTGTGTGTGTGTGTATGTGTGTGTGTGGTGTGTGTGTGTGGTGTGTGTGTGTGTGTGTGGTGTGTGTGTGTAGAAGCTAGAGGTCAACTACAAGTGACCTCTAGCTTCTATTCTCCATCTTATTTTTTTGAGACAGTGAACTAGGAGCTTGACATTTCAGATTAGCTGGCTAACAAGTCCCAGGGATCTACCTGTTCCTATCTTCCAGCACCGGAGTCATAGGTAGGAACCGCAACGCCCAGGTTTTACATGTGTCCTGAGGATCCAGACTCAGTTCTTCATGCTTGCATAACACACTGAGAGACATCCCCCCAGTCCTACCCATAGGAAATTTAAAGTGGACTCTGTGCCTATCCATAATATGTGCTTCTCATTAAAAAGTAGTTCCAGCAGGGCGGCGGTGGCGCAAGCCTTTAACCCCAGCACTCGAGAGGCAGAGGCAGGTGGATCTCTGTGACTACACAGCTACACAGAGAAACTCTGTCTCGAAAAACCAAACCAACCAAACAAGCAAACAAACTAATAAAAAGCAGTTCCAAAGAGCGGAGGTTTGGTGGTTGCTTTAACAGCATCACTTTATAGCCAGGCAGGCCTGAAAACACTATGTAGCCAAGGGTGACTTGAACTCTTTTGATCCTCCTGCCTCCACTTCCCAAGTGCCAGGGCACATCACGGCGCCTGACTCCAGGGTTGCGTCTATCTGAAGGCAGGTCTGTGTAGTTCAGTGGACGACGCTCTCCTTCATGCAGGCCAAGCAGTGCCAAGGGCAGAGACAACTCATTCAAGCCTGGGGAACCGAGCTCAAAGTGTGAGTAGAGAGAGGGCCAGGGCAAGGGAGAGCGTGGCACGCGCTGCCTCCTGAGGCAGACACGAAAGTCGTGGAGAGCATGTGTAACAGGGTGGCAGTGCGTGAACCAGTCAGGAGGTCAGGAGCCTGACTTACCCGCCATCCTCCACACTCACCTGATGCCTCTTAACAATGTCTTTTAATTTCCCCAGCAGTTTAGGCTCAATCTCTGGGCACAGGAAAATGTTGGGTCGAGACAGGCAATTATTCTGTGAGGAGTAGAAGTGGATGAGATAAAGAGAGACTGTTTTACATTCTTACTGCAGAAAGGCAAATGGATGGGGGGGGATGGGTACGCTACCTGTACCAAGGACTTCTCAATGGTCATGAACATTTCCACATTGCGGTCCATGCGTGATGGATTCTGGAAATCGTAACGCCGCCTTGTAAAGGGACAATAATCTAGTAAATTATAGTTCGTGTCTGCGGAAAAGGTGAGGTACAGGACTTTTTTCTTTTTTTGTAATTTATATTTTTACTTTATGTGTATTGCCTGCTTGTAAGCACTATGTGAATGCAATGCCCGAGGAGGCCATAAGAAGTCATTGGATCTCCAGGAACGAGGGTTAAGAGCAGCCATGTGGCATGTGGAAACAGGACCACGTCCTCTGCAAGAGCAGCCAGTGCTTTAACCGCTAAGCCATGTCTTTAGCCCCAGGGGTACATAAGTTTTTGGATTTTTTTGTTTGTTTTTTCAAGATAGAGTTTCTCTGTGTAACAGCCCCAACTATTCCTAGAACTTGCTCTATAGACCAGGCTGGCCTCAAACTTACAGAGATCCACCTGTCTCTGCCTCCTGAGTACAGGGATTAAAGGCGTGCGTCACCAACTCCCAGCTTGGTACAAAACTTCTTAACATGGGAAATTAGGAGGTAATCTTGTTACAGATTTTGCCCAAATCACAGGGAACAAAGGGCTCCTGGTCTCAACTGCATGAGCCACTCCATGCGTTAAATCAAAAGGACAAAGTGTGAGAAGCCAACCTAAAGACCCTCTTGCTGATACTCCACACCTACTCACTGGTTGGGGACTGTTCTGGCTATGTCATCTGTTTTCCTGGCCTATCAAAATAAAAGACACATAGGATTTCTAATGCGCTCTCTGGCTTCAGAAGGACCCTAGGACACACTGTGGATTTCCCCTGAAGTAAACATAAAAAGCAGAGAGAAGGCATCTCACCATCCCTGGTCACTCTTAAACTTGTAGGCAGCTGCGAGAATGTGGCACAGGGATCCTCCTGCTTTGAAATCTAAGAAACATTTGATCTATAAAATAGAAACCAGGAAGAAGTGTGAGTTACATTGTAAAATTTTTTTTGGCACATAAAAACCCTGCCACAAAAATCCCACTCTGAACTGATCTTCTCAAATGTTTTGTTTGTTTGTTTGTTTGTTTGTTTGTTTTTAAGACAGTGCCTCACTATGTAGCCCCGGCTGACCTAGAAGCCACATGTAGACCAAACTGGTCTGGAACTTGCAGCAATTCCCCTGCCTCTGTCTCCTGAGTACTGAGATTAAAGACATGCACCACTATGCTTGTCCCTCAAAATTGGAAACATTTAACCCACATGTCATTGCACCATATGACCTGGAAAAGGTTAGAAACCAATATTCATTTTTAAAAAGTCCCTTTGGAACAAGCCCTCTACTGGATTATTTCACGAACTCCTGATGAAGCACTATAAAGTAGATCTACTAAATTCATGTAGAGATGAGATTATTAAGACTCTTATAGAGCTACCCCACAACCATCATGCGGCAGGACCAGGACAAAACTCAAGTTTATACAAATCTAAGTCTCATTGCCTCTTTTAAGGAAATACATGTATTAATCTATTGTGTGTGTGTTATGTTGTGTATATGTGTATGTGTGTGTGCTATATGTGTATTGTGTGTATGCATATATGTGTGAGCATGTATGTATATGTACTATATATGTATATATGTGTGTGTTATGTATGTATGTATATGTGTGTTATACATGCATGTGTATTGTGTGTATGCATATATGTGAGTGTGTATGTATGTGTATTGTGTATGTATATATGTGCGTGTTATATGTGTATGTGTATTGTGTGTATGCATATATGTGTGAGCGTGTATGTATATGTACTGTATATGTATATGTGTGTTATGTATTATGTATGTATGTGTGTGTATTATACATGTATGTGTATTGTGTGTATGCATAGAGTGTGTATATATGTGTATTGTGTATGTATATATGTGTGTTATGTATGTATGTATACGTGTGTTATACATGTATGTGTATTGTGTGTATGCATATGAGTGTGTATATATGTGTATTGTGTATGTATATATGTGCGTGTTATGTGTGTTATTATGTATGTATGTGTGTGTTAAATGTGTATGTATATATGTGTATTGTGTGTATATGTATGTGTATGTATATATGTGTGTGTATGTGTGTGTACATATGTGTATATGTGTATATGTGTGTGTATGTGTGTGTACATATGTGTATATGTGTATATGTGTGTGTATGTGCGCACGTGCGCGCGTGTGTGTGTGTGTGTGTGTACATATGTGTGTGTGTATAGGTGGAGGTCACAGGGTGTTGTTCTCTCCTTCTAGCATGTGGGTAGTTAGTTCAAGGCACTAGTTCTGAGCACTTTACCCACTGACCATCATCCCCTCTGCGCAATGAAGATGCGATTCTGGACCTCTTACAGGCTAGGCAAGAGCACTACCAGAGCTTTGTCTCCAGCCCCCTTCCTAACATTTTAAGACAGGGTGTTGCCAAATTTCCTAGGCTGGCTTCAATCTGTAATGTTCCTGACTCAGACTTTTTTTCTTTTGGAAACAGGGTTTCTTTGTGTAGTCCTGGCTGTCCTCGAACTCATATTTACCTGCCTGGGCCTCCTGAGTGCTGGGATTAAAGGTGAGCACTGTCATGCCTGGCTGTGACTCAGGCTTCTAAGTGGTGGGTATATCAGATGTGAGCCTCCATACCTGACCTCAAACCTCACTCATTTTTTACTTTTTTAGATTCATTTATTTTATGTGTATGAGTGTTTTGCCTGCATGTGCATCTGACAATGCCCATGAAGGTCAGAAGAATCCCTGGGCCGGGCAGTGGTGTCACACACCTTTAATCACAGCACTCGGGAGGCAGAGGCATCTGTGTGAGTTCAAAGCCAGTCTGGTCTACAAGAGCTAGTTCCAAGACAGCCTCCAAAGCCACAGAGAAACCCTGTCTCAAAAAAAAAAAAAAAGAAAAGAAAAGAAAAGAAAGAAAAGGGTACTAGGAATCGTACCCAGATGCTCTGCAAGTGCTCTTAACCACTGAGCCATCTCTCCTGCTCCCAAAACGTCACACCCTTTTAAACCATAACCATGAGACACCAGAGCACTAAACCCCACATTCTCAGGTTACTTGTGGCACAGGGGTTTTCTAAAATAACAGGAATAGCCAGCTGGGAACTAGTTCAAGCCATAATGCCCTGACTACTAATGGAGACTATTACTGTAGGAAATAAATCTACCAAAGTTATGAAATTTTAAGAGAAATAAGGTGCATTTATTTTTGAGACAGGGTCTCCTAACACAGCACACGGTGTCTGAACTACTATGCAGATCAGTCTGGCCTCCAACTTTTGATTCTCCTGCCTCAATGCCCCTAATTCTGGGATTACGTGCATGTAGGAAAAGAAAATTTTAAGCAAACAGGTTGGAGGACTCATCCCTTGCACTCACCGGCAGTTTAGTGAGGGGTGCGTTGCTGACATGCTTGCCAAAAACCTCTTCCTGAAACTGGAGCAGCTGCACAACCAGGCTAGACAGGGACTTGTTGGTCGGCGGCTCTGCTTGTATGTACTGGGGAAGGAGGAAAGGAAGAGAAACAGATTCCAGACACTCTCTCTACCACCTCCTGTTCCTTTCCCCTGTGTGTTTGGAAGCACCTGGGGCAGACAAAACTGTGCCGTTCTCCTCGTGTGTCTGTCTCTATCAAGAGGCTCCAGCAGCTTCTGAATTTCACTGTCGCCGCGCAGGCTGCCAGCACTGGGGACAGACAGACAGCAGGGACGCTTTGCCTCTGCGCAACACCCTGCTATCTGGCCACCTCATCCCCAGTCAGCAGTAAAATCTCAAAGCTTTATGGAGTTCAAGGCAAGGCAACAAAAATCCCTTTGAGGCTCTAAGTGACACAACAATGTATTTCTTGGGGGAACACGATAAAAGACCAGGCTTCCACCCATAACGGTATCTTAAGAGAGCAAAGAAGAGAGGCAGGGCAGTCTGACTTCAAAATTAAGCCTGTACATTTTTGCTTCTACTGAAACTGGACGGATTGTCATTGCAGGGTCTCCTCTCTAGCAAGGAGCGCAGACCACCCACTTGGCCTGATGATAAGTAGGAAGACAATATCTACCTATTCTTTTCTGGGGAAACAATGACCTCAAGCATTTCCCTGTGGCGATACCTGGAATCCTACCTTTCTGTTCTGTTCACTGAGCCAAGGAACTAATTTTCTCTTTACCTTTTGACCCTTATTTCCTCTACCCTAATCAGAGTCGGAACCTCTCGGTGGGAGGTGTCAAAAGATCTGTGTAGGGAGAAGTAGATGACAAAGAGTTCAGCACTTGAAAGCTGAATCGGGTCACAGCTGTCAAACCCCTCGGGGCGACAGACTAAGACCCTAGTCTGGTCTCCCTCCCTTCAAAAGGTCAAAAGCAGACTGGGAAGCAGAACCTCATGCTGGGGGTACAGAGTCACAGACCCAACAGCTGTGTGTCAAGAGTCTTGACACCCACAGAGACCCCAACTCAAACCAGGGTTAGGGGGAGTCCTGAAGCCGACCACTGTATTCTGACAGGCTGCAAAGCTGAGGTAGAAAGAGTTGGGGCTGTAAAAGAAAATAAGGGGGGGACCCTTAGCCAGGAAGCAGGCCATATCCAGGGGGGAAAAAAAAAGCCTAGAGACAATGAAGACACCAGAATGAGATTTGGGGTTGTTTTTGTTTTTTTGTTTTTAAAAACAGGTAAGGCTTCTTGGACCCTTTTGTTCACCACCACCCTTATTTCCAGTTACGAGGTGGGGGTGGGGACTGGCGATGTAAAGCTTATCCCAGGCTCTGGCCCTCAAACCCCAAGCGATGCTAGCTAGCTAGGCTGGGTTAGCAGAGCGACTTTATTGTGAAGCCAAGGGGCCGCTGCCCTGGCCCCCGAAGAGGAGGGAAGGGGATTAAAGCCTGGGGGACAGGTGATCCCCCAGGTAGAGACCCTTCCCACGGCCTGCCCCGTGCCTGTCTACCCTCCCGCTTTCTCCGCCTGTCTCTGGACGGATACAAAGCACCGGGGAGGGAGCCCTGGGCCGCGCCGGTACCTGGCTCGGCGGGGAAGCTGCGGCGGGGGTGGGGTGGGGGCGCCGCGGCTCGCACACCGGAGAGGAGGCGCGCGGCGGCACCCGGCCGGCCGGCTGGCTGGCCCTGGGCCGGTTAGCCTCCGGGAGGGCGAGGGCGATCGGGCCCTGGGCCGCCGCCCCGAGCCCCGGGCGAGCCCGGGACAGAGGGCACGGTGGGGGCGGGGTGGGGGAGGGGCGCGGCGCGGCGCGGGGAGGCCGCGGGGAGGGGCGCGGCGCGGGGCGGCGAGGCGAGGCGGCCCGAGGGTGGGCCGGCCCCGGGAGAGCCGCGGCCCGCGAGCCCTTTGTCCCGGCCGGCCAGCCCGGCGTACCTTCTTGTAGTTCTTGCCGAGCCAGAGCCGCACGTTGTCGAACTGGGTCACGGTGTCCGCGGCCTCGTAGTACTTCACGTTGGGGCCGCCGTCCTTCTTCCGCACCGCCATCTTCTCGGGCTCGGGCCCCGCCGCCGCCCGCCCGCCCGCCCGCCCGCCCCGCTCAGCTCCGCTCGGCTCAGCTCAGCTCCCGCCTCCTCCTCCGCCCGCCTCCCACCGCCGCCTCCCGCCGCCACGGCCGCCGCCTCCTGCCGCCTGGGCCGGCCCCGGCCCGCGGAGCGCCCCCTGTCGGCGGCCCGGCCCGACGCGGCCTCAGCGAGCGGGCGAGCGCACCCGGCGGGCTCCGGGGCCGTGGCGGCGAGCCTCGCGTGTGCGTGGCGGCTGCTCCCCGGGGTCCCGCAGCGAGGGTGGGGACCCCACGGGGACCCCGCTCTGCAGGAGCCCCGCCCGCACGTGACCCCGGGTGGCCCCCATCATGCGCGCTCCCTTCGCGCCCATAAGTTCCTTTCGTCTCTTCCCATTTCTCTTTCGACCCCACGTGTGTTCCCGACGCCCCGGGTCCCGGTGCCACCCAGCACCCCTCCCCGAGCGGGGCTCAGGTGAGGGGTCTCTTCCCTCCGTTTGACTTCCGGGTCTTTGCCGGTCGTCTGTGATTAAGGGATCGGTTTGCGAGCCCGGAGCCCCCGACCCTTCCGGGCGAGGCGAGCGCGAGAGGAGGCAGCGGCTCCAGGTGTGCGCCTCGGGGCCGCCACCGCGCCGGGGTCGCGCGCACCTCCCGCGGGCGCCGCCCGGACCCTTTCTGTAAGTGCGCGGCAGAGGACACTTTTGGAAGTCACGGTGGCCGAGTGGTTAAGGCGTTGGACTCGAAATCCAATGGGGTTTCCCCGCACAGGTTCGAATCCTGTTCGTGACGATGGCTTGTTTCCTTTTTTTTTTCCCCTTTCCTAGCTAAATGTGGAAGTGAAAGAAAACATGCTTCGCTTCATTGGGTTAGGTCGGGGTAGCATAGAAACTAATCGATGCACAGCTGTTCTGGCTGCTAGGACACCAGGCAGTTTGAGAGATCTGTAACAAACGATTCATGAGATACATGATTTGTTTTGTTTGGGAATGTGGGTGTTGTGCAATGATAGTGATGAAATTTCTAGGAAAAGAGCGCGTCTTGGAGATTGGTGACCAGAAGTCACACCTGGAAGTCTGATGACACTGGAAACCCGAGAAACAAGCATTGCCCCTCATTTGGATTTTTAAGTATCCAGGCTGCCCGTGAACTTGTAGCTAAGAATACCTTGAACTTCTGATCCTCCTCCCCTACCTTTCCAGGTGCTGGAGTTACAGGTGTGCTCACACATGTCGTGGTGCTGGGGCCGAATCCAGGGGTTCAGGTATGTGCCAGGCAAGCATTCTCCGTTGAACTGCATTCCCTAGCCCTCATTTGAATTTTCTTGAGATTAACTTCAGGTGTCACAGGCCTAGGAGGAGGCCTATTGAACCTTAAGCACTGCAGATCCCAGAGCTGAGAGGAAAACTTGGCATTAGTACGTGTTAGGTGCCAGAAACAGATTAAAATCTCTGTATGCATTAACCAAGCTAGGGAACGTGTCTTTCTCAGCCTCTAACCGTTCCACTCGCCCCGTGTTTGGAGGCTACCTGTTCTTGTATTTCATGTCTTGCATGGCACAATCTTCTCCAAGAACTCTGAGAATTCATGGGGCTGTCTCTGTGTTTGCACCGAAGTTTCCCACCTTCATGTGGCCGGCTCACTGCTTCCCTGGCACTCCTCCTAGCTCTGAGTCTAGCCTCACCATCGCTAATCCTCATTTCCATAGGCTGTTCCTCCAGCTGGGACCTATCAGTCTCCCCGCATCAATGAGTTTCATGCAAGGAATCTTTGTTTGTTTGCCTTTTTTTTTTTTTTTAAGTTTTTCGAGTCTTGGCTGCCCTGGAACTCGCTCTGCAAACCAGGCTGGCCTCAAACTCACAGAGATCCACCTGCCTCTGCCTCTGCCTCTGCCTCTGCCTCTGCCTCTGCCTCTGCCTCTGCCTCTGCCTCTGCCTCTCTGCCTCTGCCTCTCTGCCTCTGCCTCTCTGCCTCTGCCTCTGCCTCTGCCTCTCTGCCTCTCTGCCTCTGCCTCTGCCTCTGCCTCTCTGCCTCTGCCTCTCTGCCTCTCTGCCTCTCTGCCTCTCTGCCTCTCTGCCTCTCTGTCTCTCTGCCTCTGCCTCTGCCTCTCTCTCTGCCTCTCTGCCTCTGCCTCTCTGCCTCTCTGCCTCTCTGCCTCTGCCTCTGCCTCTGCCTCTGCCGAGAGCTGGGACCGAAGACTTTTGCCACCACGCGTCGGTTGTTCGCTTGCTTTTTCAGGCAGTTTCACTGTAGTTCAGGGTGGCCTGCTGGGTCTCAGACTCACGGCAGTCTCTCTCACTTGGTCCCCTGACTGCTAAGATTACATGTTTGAGCCACCATACCCACCTTGCAAGGAATCTCTTTTTCCACAAAAAACAAGTTCTATTTATTCCACCTTCTAAATATGTTTTAAATCAGCCCAATTTTCTCAGGGATGAGTGTGTGGTGGGCCTAACCCCCTGTCAGTCTTTGAGTAGTTGTAGTAAAAACTGGTGCACACCTTTAATCCCAGCACTCAGGAGGCAGAGGCAGGTAGATCCCTGTGAGCTTGAGGCCAGCATGCTCTACAGAGCGGGTTCCAGGACAGCCAGGGCTAAATAGTGAGACCCTATTTGGATCTATTGAGGCTGTCATACAATCACTAACCTTAACCCCTGCCGTGGCTGTTTGTGTGGCATGACCTGACTCTTAACCACTCTTCGCCGGTTTTTAACTAGATTCCATCCCATAGTTATCTGGCCTTGTCTGGGCTGTTCTGCGGTGACACACTCTTCCTCGACCTTAACTCCGAGGTCTCCTCTGGTCGAATGTGTTGTCTCCTGTACAATCCCAGCACTTGGGAAGACTGCTGTCGCCTCGAGGTGAGGCTGAGTTGCACTGACCTCTTTCAGTAAGGACTGGAGATGCAGCTCAGCTGGCGGAGTACTAGACCATGTACTCAGTCCCTAGAACTACGTGATCTGGTACACACCTGTAATCCCAGCCCTCAGGAGGTAGAAGCAGGAAGATGAGGTGTTCAAAATCATCTTCTGCTGCACAGCAAGGTGGAGCCTCTCCTGTGCTGTGTGAGACCCTGTCTCAAGAACAAAACAACAACAAAAAACTCTGATCACGTTCGCCCTAACCGTTTGGGAAGTCTTTGCTCTTCACACTCAAGTCTTTTACCTTGCTATGTGAATGAATGTATTCACGTTTTCATCTTTATTCAAACTGGACTGGAAGTGTCCTGAGAGTTAGGATGGGTTTTTTTAATCTCTTCAACAAGACTTTAAACACATTTGTGATCAAAGAAAGATGTTTCACAGTAACTAACAGAATTCCATTTTGCATGCTTTCCGATTAAACTATTTGAAGCGCCATAGGAAGAACTGACCAGCAGAGGGCAGTCAACAATCATGTTGGGAAGGGAAGATGGGCCCCACAGTTTACAAAATGGAGGCTGCAGAAGGAGGGACCTCCACGAGATTGGGAGTGCTTTAAGATCATCCCTTCCATTCTCAGATACTTCCCGCAGAACTTTTAGGTGTGAGACAGCAGGGTGTCTAACCTGTGTGTCCATAGATACTTAGGATTTCTAGTTAGGCATGGTGGCACATCCTTGTAGTCCCAGCAAAGCCTGAGGCAGGAGGATCATGAATCAGAAGTTAACTTGGGCTACATATTGAGTTCAAGGCCAGTCTGGGCTGTAATGAGACCCCGTCTCAAACAATGTTAAAATAATTGCTTTTATTATGGAGGCAGGTAGAGCGATTCTTCTGTCCCTATTGCACAGTACAAAAATTGCACAGAAGCTTGTAGTAATTACAGAAGGCTGGGCTATCGCTCAGGCTTGCTGCTAACTAGCTCTTAACTTAAACGAACCCATTTCTATTAATCTACACTTTCATGTGGCTCGTGGCTTTACCTGCTGTGTAGCACATCTTGCTCCTCTGGCACCTGGCTCATATCTCCCTCGACCCCGCCCTTCTTTCTCTCTGTATCTCCGCTTGGCTTTCCCGCCCCGCCTTATTCTGCCTGGCTATAGGCCAAGTCAGCTTCATTATTAACCAGTGCAAAGAATACACGTTCGCAGCATACAGAGGGACTATCCCACAGCATTGTAGACTTACTCTCTACTCTTCTACCTTTTCTTCTACCCCAACAGGCTCCATCTCTCGTGTTGAGTGACTGTCGTGTCCCGTCCCCGTGTCCCCCCACCTACCCCCCCTGCCCCACCTCCCACCCCCGGTTCTCAGATATTTACATCCACTCAGTGTTTTAGTTCTCTGCTCGTCTCTGATTTATCTTCACTGATATTTACAACCCTACTCATTCTGGCCTCCTGTGAAATCATAACTCCTTTGTCTTCAGGTTTCTATTGCTGTGAGGAACCACCACCACCAAAAGCAGGATGAGGAGGAAAGGGTCTATTTGGCTTAAGCTTCCATATCTTAATCCATCACTGAGTGGAGTCGGACAGGGACTCTAACAAGGCAGGAACCTGGAGGCAGGAGCTGATGCAGAGGACACGAAAGGGGAGCTGCGGGCTGGAGAGATGGCTCAGAGGATAAGAGCACTACCTGTTCCTCCAGAGGTCCGGAGTTCAATTCCCAGCAACCACATGGTGGCTCACAACCTCTGTAATGACATCTGGTGTCCTCTGCAGGCCTGTGGACATACAGACATGTGCTTATATACACAATAAATAAAAAAGAAAAAGAAAGAATGGGAAGCTGCTGCCAGGCGTTTGTGACACACGCCTTTAATCCCAGCACTCGGGAGGCAGAGGCAGGCGGATCTCTGTGAGTTCAAGGCCAGCCTGGTCTACAGAGGGAGTTCTAGGACAGCCCGAAGGAAGGAAGGAAGGAAGGAAGGAAGGAAGAGAAAGAAAGAGGAGCTGCTTACGGTTTGCTCAGTCTGCTTTCTTAAAGAACCCAGGGCACCATCTCAGGGATGGTCCCACATACAATGGGCTGTGTCCTCCCTTACAAATCACTAAGAAAATACTTTATAGCTGGATCTTATGGAAGCTTTTTTTTCCAATTGGGGTTCCTTCCTCTTAGATGACCATAGCCTGTGTTGAGTTGCACTGTGGAAAAATCTTTTTGTGCACTGTGAACATGTGTTGATCTCATTGGTTTAATACAGAGCTAAATGGCCAATAGCTAGGCAGGGGGAGGGGCAGGTGGGAGAGTTAAACAGAAAGAACTCTGGCTAGAAGAAGGTGAAGTTACCAGCCAGAGGCAGAGGAAGCAGGATGTAGGAGAGGAGGTAACAAGCCACGGGCCATGTGGCAGCGCATAAATTAATATGGGTTAATTTAAGTTGTAAGAGCTACTTAGGAGCAAGCTTAAACTACCAGCTGAGCACTTACAATTATAAGCCTCCGTCTGTCTGGTTATTTGGGAGCTGGCTGGTGGGACAGAAACGTCCACTTACAAGGTTGACATAAAATTAGGTGGCACTTGAAATTCTCCTGTCCCACTGGGCCGCTGCTTCAGGAATTCAGAGCAGCCTAAACCAGGCACCTTCACTTGACAATTCCAAGTCACTATTTTCTTGCTTGCTAATTTACTTAATTTAGACAGAGTCTTACCAGGTAGCCCAGGCTGGTTGGCCTAGAATTGGCTGTGTAAACCAGGCTAGTCAAACCTGTCATCCTCTTTCCTCGGGGTCTTCAGTGCTGGGATTACAGGCAAGCTCCACACGCCACCCCTGCCCTAGGGTACTTCTTTGTTTGGGAGAGACAGAATCTCATTACGTAGCCCAGGCTGTCCTGGAACTCACTATGTAGACCATGCTGGCCTTGAACTCAGAACCACCTACCTCTATCTCCTCAGTACTGGAGTCAAGGGTCAGCACCACCACACCTGGCCTGTTTTGTTTTACCAGGTTTCACTATATAGTCCAGGTTGGACTGGAACTTGCTGTGCTATCTAAAATGGCCTCCAACTCCTGTCCCTTCTTGTGCTGGGGATTGAAGCTGGGGCCTTGGCATGCAAATCCACTGTACTCCATCTCTAGCCTGGACATGAATTCTCAGCCGTCTGGCTTCAGCCTTACATATGCTTGCAGTACAGAGGTGTAACACTGCCGAGTCCTTAAATGGCTCTAGGAACAGTCAGTCCTTAGCGGGGCGTCTAGAAAATGGAGAAATGACGCCTACACATGGGCAGAAACAGACACACAGAAAAGCCGAGATCAGGTAGGCAACAGGGCTTTCTGATGGGGGAGCAATATCACCCTGGAAGCTTCATGTGTTTATTACATACAGTTGAACAGAAGCAGGAGACAGGTAATTGCCTACATCTGGAGAAGGTGTCGAGATTACTATATATAGCCACAGAGAAACCCTGTCTCGAAAAACTAAAAAAACAAACAAACAAGCAAAAAACTATATACAGCTGAACAGGGAAGTAGGTTTAGTTAATCTCAGTGGAAGTCTCTGTAGGGGAGCATTCTCCAGGTGATATCAAGGAGGGGAATAAAGCTATGATGGACATTTTCTGCACAGACTATCAACTTCTGCACATGGATGAGAGGAAGACTGCCATCCCTTTGAGCCTTGGGGCGGGGGTAGGGGTGGGGTGGGAGTGGGAACTTGTCATTTTCCCATGGGCACTGGACATTGTTGTGCCTGTGTCAAGGGATGCATTCACTCAGGGTATCCTTTGTTAGCCACACAATAAAGTTTTTAGTGTGTGTATGTGGGGTGTGTTGGTGTGCATGACTACATGCCTGTGTGTCTGTGTGTGTGATGTGTTGTTGTGCATGAGTACATGCCTGTGTGTGTGTATGTGTGGTGTGTTGGTGTGCATGGATACATGCCTGTGTGTATGTGGGATGTGTTGTGCATGACTACATGCCTGTGTGTGTGTGTGTGTGTGTGTGTGATGTGTTGGTGTGCATGAGTACATGCCTGTGTGTGTGTGTGTGTGTGGTGTGTTGGTGTGAATGAGTACATGCCTGTGTGTGTGTGGGTGGTGTGTTGGTGTGAATGAGTACATGCCTGTGTATGTGTGGTGGTGTGTGTTGGTGTGAATGAGTACATGCCTGTGTGTGTGTAAACATGAATACATGCCTGTGTGTGTGTGTATGTGGGGGGTGTTAGTGTGCATGAGTACATGCCTCTGTGTGTGTGTGTGGTGTGGTGGTGTGCATGAACATGAATACATGCCTGTGTGTGTGTGTATGTGTGGGGTGTGTTGTTGTACATGAGTACATGCCTCTGTGTGTGTGTGTGTGTGGTGTGTTGGTGTGCATGAACATGAATACATGCCTGTGTGTGTGTGTATGTGTGGGGTGTGTTGTTGTACATGAGTACATGCCTCTGTGTGTGGGGTAGTGTGTTGGTGTGCATGAGTACAGAGAGGACAGCTTTCAGAAGTCCTTCCCCCCATGTGGACTCAAGGACCAAGCTAAGGTCTGTGGCTCGGTGGCAAGCGCCTTTTACTTGTTGAACCATCTTACTGGCACTGGTCTTACTTTTCAAATAAAATGTTTCTTTCTGCCTCTAGCTTCTTACTACCTGGATACCTTTTGGATTAAACTTTTTCTTTAAATTTTATGTATTTGTATTATATTTACAGCATTTCCCCTTCTCCCACCAACCCATCCCATGTCATCCTCAACCGCCAAATCTATGGCCTTCTTCTTCCCTCCCTCTTTCCCTCCCTCCTTCCTTCAAGGCATGGTTTCACTATGCAGCCCAGGCTGGCCTGGAATTTATGGAAATCCACCAGCCTCTACATTCTGGGTGTACCACCGTTCTCAACCTTCTTTTCTTTTATTTTTTAAGATTTATTTATTATGAATACAACATCCTGCCTTCATGTATGTCTGCAGGCCAGAAGAGGGCACCAGATCACTACGGATGGTTGTGAGCCACCATGTGGTTGCTGGGAATTGAACTCAGGACCTCTGGAAGAGCAATCAGTGTTCTTTTTTTTTTTTTTTCAATCAGTGTTCTTAACCTCTCAGCCATCTCTCCAGCCCTCAACCTTCTTTTCTTAATTATTGTCCCCTCCCTCCCTGTGATGGCACACATCTTTAATCCCAGCTCTCAGGAGATAGAGACCAGATGATCTATGCATTTGAGGCCAGCTAGCCTGGTCTACGGAGTGAGTTGCAGGACAGTCAGGGCTACACAGATGAGACCCTGTCTAAAAAAACATAAAGTAACTATAACCTGTAGAGATTAACAAATTGAATGCTGTTCATGTTTTTAGGGCTGATGGGATAATCAGTTAGGGGTCTTGCAGCTTTTCATCTAGAGGTGGGGCTCCATGAGATTTCCCTCACCCACGTGGGCATGTCAACTGGTTTTGGAACTGAAGGTCTTGTCTGGCCATTTTGTTGGGTTTCATGGGTTCAGCTTCCTGTCCTGTACAGAAGACACAATCTCACAGCTGCCCTTGTCCTCTCCCTCAGTGCTCAGAGCGGCAGATGTAGGGCTGTGTTGCGGATGCATCAGTTGGCACTGGGCACTCCAGTCGGTTGTTTCTCTGCATTTTGGTCACTTGTAGCTTTCTGTAATGGTCTCTTGTCTGCTTCAAAATGAAGCGTCTCAACTGAGGGGTGACAGCCACACTTGCCTGTTGTGGAATATTAGTTAATGATTTATTACATTCTTTTATGCCGTGGGATATTTGTTTAATAATGTACAGATGTGTTGTCTTACTTTGCCTGTCTGAAATACCTGATTGGTCTAATAAAGAGCTGAACAGCCAATAGCAAAACAGGAGAGGGGGGCTGAATACAGACAGAAAAATAGGAAAAGAGGAGGAGAGGAAGACACCAGGGGCCAGCCACCCAGCCAGCAAAGAAGTAAAGAAAGACAAGTAGAGAAAAGTAAAAGCCCAGAGGCAAAAGACAGACAGGATAATTAAGTTTAAAGTTGGCTAGAAATAGGCAAACGAAGGCTAAGCATTGAAAAGGATAAGTCTCTGGGTATTTATTTGGGAGCTGGGTGGGGATGCCCAAAGAGTAAAGAGTAAAAAAACAGTTACCTGTGGGCATTATGAGAAGTAGGATGCACTTGGAAATTACACTGATTCAATAAGTGGCAATGGAAAGCTGGGGGGGAGGTGTATGTGGGCAGGCAGATCTCTGTGAGTTCGAGCTTGCCCTCAGAAGAGACTTTTGGTCAGATCCAGGTAGATTCCTCCAGGTCCCATAGGGTTCCCTCCCACCTTTCCTTTTGACCTTCTATTTTCCCAGCAGGGACTTCACATCTAAGCAGGTTGGCCATCCCCATACGACAGCCACTCCCTGCTGTTCTCATGGCTCTCCTCATTGAACAGCAGCAGGCTAATACTACTCTCTGATGACCTCAACTACAAACCAGAGGTTCATGTAACTCATTTTTGAAATATTTTATTTATGTGTATATAATGGATGTAATGTCAGTGTCCATGGAGACCAGAAGAAGGCATCAGATCCCCTGAAATGGAATCAAAGACAGTTCTGAGGTATCCAACATGGTCCTGCCTCCTGCCCTAACTACACACACACACACACACACACACACACACAGAGTTTAGGAGGAGGGACACGACTGTAGGAAGAATCCAACATTCATAGCTTAACATACCCTTACAAAGCCGGGCATTGGTGGCGCACACCTTTAATCCCAGCACTCGGGAGGCAGAGGCAGGGGATCTCTGTAAGTTCGAGACCAGCCTGGACTACCAAGAGAGTTCCAGGACAGCCTCCAAAGCCACAGAGAAACCCTGTCTCAAAAAAAAAAATACCCTTACAAATTGACTTGCTTTTTTTTTTTTTTTTTTTTTTTTTGGTTTTTCGAGACAGGGTTTCTCTGTGGCTTTGGAGGCTGTCCTGGAACTCACTCTGTAGACCAAGCTGGTCTCGAACTCACAGAAATCTGCCTGCCTCTGCCTCCCGAGTGCTGGGATTAAAGGTGTGCACTACACCGCCCGGAATTGCTTCAAAATTTAAAAGGCTTGGTTAAGCTTCTGTGGTTTATCCAAAAGCAAATCATCAGAGGACTTGGGCTAAACTGACCTTAACCTACACCTGCTAGGAAGGATGTCATGCCCAAGCATTTCAGGAACTCCTATAGCTGGTTTACGAGCCACTTTAAAATGATTCATTACTTCAAAATTACTTGAAAAAATTAGTCAACTTTTGTCACGTATCTTCTTTTGGTCTGTAATACCTCTGTAATTTACCTGGGTGACATTCATTGCCTTCTGTTTCTTTGTCTTCTCTAAGCAAAGCTTTTGAGATAGGTTTCAGGTTAGGAACTCAGTATCAGATAAGGTTAATTTTTTGTTCCTTTTGCATTTAGCTCCCACAAACTTGGATTATAGGTATGTCTCATCACAAGTAGCTTTATTATCTGAGACAGAGCTAGCTGACTTGGCACTAATACAGTCTGTGGTTGTTTTGGTCTCATGGCACTTCCAATTGTTGGGATTACAGACATGCAGCACTGATGCTATTATATCAATTAATTCCTAGAATGTACTCAGATTTGCCTGCCTCTGCCTCCCGAGTTCTGGGATCAAAGGTGTGTGCCACCACTGCCTGGCTCACTGTGTTGTTTTAAAGCAACAGCAGGTAGTAGGCTGCAAGCTGTCGTCTTCAGACCTCTCTGAGCTACGAAGAACACTTCCCAGAGCCTGTGGTTTACCACCTTTTGTCCATATGTGTCAGATCCCAGCACGTCATCTCCTACTTAAATCAGGTACTCATTGGTAGGTAGGGCACCACTCTGCCATAGGAACCCTCCCTCATCCTGTTGAATACTTTGTGGAGGGTAGACAGTATTTGTCCTGTCCCTCAACTGTTCCAAAGTGCATGAAGCTAGGGGCAACCTCGGTTGGTGGAAAACTTGCTTATGATGTAGGAAGAGTTCCAGTCCCCAGCCCTGAATAAAGTGTAATTTTATTCAGGCTCACACCTGTAATCAGCTCTCAGGAGGACCAGGTGATCAAGGTAATCTTAAGGGAGAAGGGATTTATGTGTTGTGTGTGCTTTTGTGTGTGCTCAGAGAGCAAGATGGGCATCAGATCCCATGGAGCTGCAGTTAAAGGTGCTTGCAAACTGCCTGCTATGGGTGCTGGAACTAAACTCCAGTCTTCCAATAAGCAGTATGAGGTCCTAACTGCTGAGCTCTCTTCCCAGCAATTACGCCAGTATGGGTCACAGGAAACCTGTGTTGGTCATTCTTGGTTGTCAACTCCACCGCAGTTGTAATTAACTAAAACTCAAGCAGCTGGGCACACATTCGAGGAATTTTTTTTAATTAAATCATTTGAAGTGGGGAAACTCACTTTTAATTTGGGTCTTTTGAGGTGAGAGATTCCCCTGTAATCTAGGCCACATTTCCTGGTGACAGCCTATACAAAGGACATAGAAGAAAGCTCTCTCTTTTGTTGCCTGCTTGCCCTCACTCTTGCTGGCATGAGGGCATCCAATGAACTAAGTAATTTCTGGATTTCTTGGATCTTCCAGTGGTAGACAGCCATTGCTGGACTAGCTGCACCACCCTCCAAATGGGCAGATGTTGTGGTTTGAAAGGATATGGCCCTCGAAGTGGCACCATTTAGAGGTTTGGTCTTTGTTGGAGGAAGTGTGTTACTGTGGAGGTGGGCTTTGAGGTCTCAGAAGATCACGTCCAGTGAAACAGACCACTCTCTGCACATCAAGCCATAGGACTCCAGCACCACGTCTGCCTGCACAGTATCTTGTTGCGCCATGATGATAATGGACTAAATTTCTGAAAATGTGAGCTACCCTAATTAAATGTTTTTTCCCCTTTATTCCTTTATAAGAGTTGTCATGGTCATGGTGTCTCTTCATAGCAATCAAAACCCTCAGACAACAGGGTTTCTCTGTGTAGCCCTGGCTGTCCTGAGCTCAGAGAATCACCTGCCTCCCAAGTGCAGGGACTAAAGGCCTATGTCACCATCATTCGGCTTTCAACCACCTTAATAAATGCCTCTCTCTCCCTCATTCCCTCTCTCCCTCTCTTCTTCTCTCCCTCTTTCCCTCCCTCCACCTCTCAGTTCTGTTCCTATAGAGAACACTGACTAATACACATTTTGGTACCATGAGTGGTTCTAGAGCAACAGAAGAGCAAGGATGATTTTTTTGTTTTGTTTTTTGTTTTTCGAGACAGGGTTTCTCTGTATTGTTTTGGAGGCTGTCCTGGAACTCGCCTTGTAGACCAGGCTGACTTCGAACTCGCAGAGATTCACCCGCCTCTGCCTCCCGAGTGCTGGGACTAAAGGCGTGCACCACCAATGCCCGGCTACAAGGATGAATTTTTAAGTATCTGGAAGAGGCTTTCCAGTTTGCCAACACCTACAGTTACCAAAGCCTCTCCTGGGAGCCCAGAGAACTGAAAGTCCATGGTGTGAACTAATTTACAAACTTGAGGAGACAAAGGCATTGATTGTCCTGATTCACTAATTGTGCAAGGCAACAGATTTGGTGACTCTATATAAAAATTCTATTATTTCTGGAAAAATAAAATGATTCTGATTGGTTTCTCCTAGTACCTCTGGGTAAATTGACAAAGGAAAAGAATGCAGTCTGTGATAAAATTAATCAACTTCAAATATCTCAGAATATGGTGAAGACAATGAATTCAATGATAAAACGAACCAGCTCCAGGGTTCTGTAAGCAGACAAAAGGGTTCTACATTTGCCCTGGAAGAGAATCTCCTCCTCAGTCACCATAGAGCTCAACTTGCAGAAAATCAAAGAAGCCCTCATTATAAGACTGGCTGACTTACAAAGAAAGTTCAGGTCCCACCCTCTAAGGGTGTCTGCGGTTACAATAAGGACATTAGCTGCTATGGACTGGGGTCCTGGAACTTGCCTCCTGGAAAGACCCCAAGAAGTTCAGAACTTTGAATCCTATCTCACCTGAGGAAATAGTGTCTCCACCCTCAGTAGATTAACTTCTACCACCACAACCTGAAATATTGCCAGAAACAAAACAAACCAACAAAACAAAACACCACAAAGGTGAATGCAGCAGAGGACTCAACAGTCAACTAGAGAGTGGCCAGTCCTGTGAACAGGCAGCCTCTTTCCCAATGACAGGGACAGCCACTACCAATGGGCACATGAACTCAGTGGCCATGGTGGCAGAGGTGGAGGTTATGGGCTCAACCAGTGACTGTCACTCACTGAAACTGACCTGGCTACAAGCGACCACTTCCTCCACGGAAAGGACACCACTTTGTCCTTACTGGAGGAGACACTTATTCTGTTACGGAGTTGCCTTTTCTGCACATAATGCTTCTGCTAAAACCACCATCTGTGGACTTACAGAATGCCTTGTCACCAACATGGTGTTCCACACCGTAGTACTTCTGACCAAGGAACTCACTTCATAGCCAGAGGAGAGCAACAGTGGACCCACGATCATGGCATCCACGGGTCTTATGCAGGGCTCAGGCGGGGGTTCTCCAGAAGGCAGCATACGTATACTCTGAATCAGCATCCAATATATGGTAGTTTCTCCTACAGCCAGGTCCACCTGCCTGGGAATCAAGGGGTGATTCCTATATCACTCCTGGTGACCCACTAAGAAAAATTCTGCTTCCTGTCTCTTGCAACCTTAGTTCTACGGAGCGCTTCTGCCAGGAGAATCAATTTTCCAGTGAACTGGAAGCTCAGACTCCCACATGGCTGCTTTGGATGTCCTTACACCATCAGAGTAAGAAAGGAATAGTGTTGGGGTGACAGACCCATGTCACTGTGGACTGGACTGCTCCTCCACAATGGAGGTAAGAAAGGTGACGTCTGGAGCGCGGATCCTTTAGAGCATCTATCTCATGGTGCTACCCCGTCCTATAATCAAATTCCACGGGAAACTACAGCCTAACCCAGGCAGGACAGTGAAGGTGTGGGTCACTCCTCCAGGAAAGGAATCAAGATCTACCGAAGTACCGGCTGAGGGCAGAGGAAATAGAGAATGGATAGTAGAGGAAGGTACTTACAAATAACAGCTAGGGCCACATGACCAGTTGTAGAAGTGAGGATTATCACTGACATGTTTCTGTCCCATTTTAAGAACGTGTGTGCTGCCTAGTTTATATCAACTTGACAAAAGTTGAGGAGCCATGGAAGCTGAGGGAGCCACACTCAAGAAAACGCCCCCACAAATACTGGATTGTAGGCAAGCCTGTAGGGCATTTTCTATTGATTGATGGGGGAAGGGTAGGGAGACAGCCCATTGTGGGTGGGGCCGCCACTGGGTTCATTAAGAAAGCAGGCTGAGGCCGGCAGTGGTGGCACACGCCTTTAATCCCAGCACTCAGGAAGCAGAGGCAGGCGGATCTCTGTAGTTCAACACCAATGTTACACAGAGAAACACTGGCTTGAGAAAGAAAAAGAGCAGGCTGAATAAGTCATGGAAAGCAAGCCCGTAGCCACCCTGCACCTCCATGGCCGGCATCGGCTCCCATCCTGACTCCCTCCAGTGAGGAACAGTGATGTGGAAGCTGAAGGCAACTAACCCTTTCCTCCCCAAGTGCTGCAGGCATGTCTCCTCACAGGGTAACCCTGACGAAGACAACGGGTTTCTCTGTGTAGCCCTTGCTGTCCTGGAACTCTGTAGACCAGGCTGGCCTCAAACTCAGAGATCCGCCTGCCTCTGCCTCCCGAGTGCTGGGATTAAAGGTGTGCGCCACCAACGCCCGGCTGCCGCATTCCTTTGAGCCAATGTCCGTCACTGAACTTGGAGCTGGGTTAAGGACCAGCAAGCTCCAGTGAGCCTTCTATCTCTGCCCCACACAGGAGGGAGTTAAAGACATTCTTGCCATGCTCAGTTTTTCTACATGTGCTGGGAATTTGAACTCAGACCCTAATATTTGTGCAGCAAGAACTCTCACCTGCAGCCATCTCCCAGCCCAGCAAAGTCCTTATGGAGATTTGCAGACAGCAGCATGGTTCTTTCGGGTTCCTTCCCTGCATTTAGGTCAGGGGACCCTAGGGAGCAGAAGCTTCCCACCTGCTTCCAGATTGAGGGTGCCTGCTGGAAAAAGAGGTGCCAGCAAGTCTTCCAGAGTGTCCCCCTTGCAGGAACGTTTAGGGAAATAGAATTCAGGCTAAAGGCATACGCTGGAGACAGGCAGGAGGGCACAGGACACAAGCGCGTGATGCACACGTGTCAGTCTAAGGCCATTACCAAGCAAGGAGGACGGGCAGTGAGAATGAAAGGTCCCAGGGAGAAAGACTGATGTCGGGGGAGTGGCTAAGAACTCAGAGTTGAGTGACAGATTTATTATCGAACACCATGGACAGCAAGGCCAGCACAGCCAGACAACTGCAGAGACACCGGCTGCTGCACAGGCGCACAGGCTTTCACCTCAGCACTCATCTGTGAGTAAGGAAGAGGGACAGTGTAGGCCTGGACAAGGCAAAGAGGAATGAGAAAAACAGAACACAGAAACTCCACCAAGTACAGCAGCCTCTTCACATTCCTGGGCACGGCGCCCTGGAGCTGGAACACCACCTCTTCCTTAAGGTTCTCAAGGGGTATCCATCCATCCCAAAGGAGCCATGACTCGGCCCCCTCGACCACAGCTGCCTGGACGACCTCTCAAGGAGAAGCTAGTACATGGCGAAGGGGAGCCCTGACCTTGCCGCCCCACTGCAACCCGCACTTCTAGAACAACCATACCACCCACTGTTCCTTGCTTACTCTACCACAGGGACCAGCAGGGACCCACAGAGCCCCGAGTGGCCCCCAAGTCCTAAGGCGGCCTCAGGTTGGACAGTGTATTCAGCTTGTTTTTGGAGACATATCTAATCTGTATCCCATTTGAAGGTTAGAACCCAGATAAGCAGAAGTTTCCTCAGGAAACACAAAAAGAGTTGCCATCAAAATGTATATGCCAATTCTGAGCTTTCACAAGGAGACCAAGGGGCAGGAGCAAATTTCTTTCTTTTTTTGGTTTTATGAGACAGGGTTTCTCTGTATTGTTTTGGAGGCTATCGGTCCAGCCCGGCATCGATCTCACAGAGATCCGCCTGCCTCTGCCTCCCGAGTGCTGGGATTAAAGGCGTGCACCACCACCGCCCGGCAGGAGCAAATTTCTTCATGGGGCACGGGCACTGGCATTGGACTGTTCCTGTTTCACACAGGGTGATGGAGGGGTAGGGCCAGAGCGGGTATCAGCCCAAAGGCTGTGCTGAAAAGGAAACATTAAAACAGATCCTACCCAGCCCCACCCTAACCCCACAATAGGAACAGCAAAAGAAAGGTTTTAAGTTTCGATTTTTTTTCTTTTTTCCTTTCTTTAAAAAAAAAAAGGTAAATAAATTAAATTGCCAACAATGTGGCCGGGCTAGAGTAGGATAGCCATAACCAGGCCATTCTATGAAAACAAAATCGGGTACAGAAGGGATTTGTGACTCGGGAAATATAAACAAGCAATGCTAAAGGAAATCAAACTACAATCACAGGGCTGGAGAGGGGCCTATGGAGGTACCAGGGGCACACCATGAGACAGTGCCGGTCCTGGTCAGCAGAGCCGACACTGCTTCCTGCTGAGTGTATGGACCCCGCCCCAGCCCTGCCCCTCCCTAATTATGAGAATGTGAAGGAAAGAAGAGTTCGAATGGGCATCTCAGCATCCCAGCCCGCACACGCAGCAAGGCCTGCACCTCACAGGCGGGCTGCACAGGGATACGCTTGGCACAAAGGTCCAATCTTCCCCAAGGGCTGTCAGTGATGACCGGGAACACCCTCAGCACTTCTGCTGGATGTCTGCTCCTCAGAGCTGCGGGAAGTCAGCAAGTCTGCCTGCTCGGATCCCCTGGTTTTGGAAGAGAGGGACAATTAGAGACTCCTCACTCCACCCTGATCCTCTGGGGAAAACAAATTTCTTTGTGCTTTCTGAAAAATATTTGGGAACCAGGGATCTTAGGCAGGTAAATACAGAAGTGGGGGTTTTCCCACCCAGACTGAAACTTTACAGACATTGTGGGGGAAGGAATATGGCAGAAGGCAGGAATCTGTGTTCCCCCGCTGAGAGGCTGAGTGAAGCGCCCCAAGGTCCTTTGTGCCAGAAAAGCAGGGACTTTGCGGCTGATGTCAAGCCATGGCATAAGGACAGGGGGAGAGCTCTGGGCTCAGCGGCTGGAGCAATGGGCTTTTCCAATTCTACCTCTTCCTCACAGCCAGCTGTGCTCTTAGATCTCCTCCACACCATGCGCAAATATCATGACGAGCCCTGGCTCCTGCACCATGTCGTCACCCATATGCTGGTTCTCGCAGGCCATCACCACAACGGCCTGCTTGCCGGGGATGCGCTTGGCCACGTAGTTCTCATAGTAGCGCCGGTTCATCTGTCTTGTCTCTAGTGTGGCCAGACCCTGGGGCCAGCTTCGTTCATGGGCATTTTCAATCAGCTCATTGACAATAGAGGCCGGGCAGCCGCTCTCCACCAAGGAGCGCTTGATTACAGCCTGGAGCACAGCGTCAGGGGTGGAGATCATCCCTCCCCAGCGGGTCACTCTGGCTGGCTGCAGGGAGTTCACCCACCTGTGGAGAGGGAGGGAGGGTTAGGGCAGTCACTCCAGCTCAAGCCTTTCTCTCCTTTGGCCTTTTCTTCCTCCGCAGGATAACTGGCTTCTTTCCAGCACCGTCCAGAGAACCCGGGTCTTTCCCTAGTTGTCCTATCCAGGTCACATCTTGCCATACTCAATTCCACGAGTCTACACTGTTATATTTTGAAATACCAATTCGTGTACAGTGCCTACCATGCTTCAGCAACTGCTCACCCAGGGTCTACTGAACGAAGAAACATGTTTTAGACATACACCGTGTCCCTCTCGTCAGAGTGGACTGAAGGAAGGACGTGTTCTGTGCACACACCGTGTCCCTCTCGTCAGAGTGGACTGAAGGAAGGACGTTTCTGTGCACACACCGAGCCCCTCTCATCAGAGTGGACTGAAGGAAGGACGTGTTCTGTGCACACACCAAGTCCCTCTCGTCAGAGTGGACTGAAGGAAGGACGTTTCTGTGCACACACCGAGCCCCTCTAGTTTCACAGACACTTCAGTCATCAACTATGTGTGCCTCCTAAACTGAAAGTGGCCTTAGACTTTCCATGTTCACGTGCTTGTTTCTGCTGCCTTTTAGAGACTTTCCCCGGATACACTCAGCCTTCCAACTCCTCTTCTCCCCCAACCCTCCCTTCCTCCCCCGAGGCAGGGCTTCTCTGTTGTATCTCTGGCTGTCCTGGAACTCTGTGTAGACCAGGCTGGCCTCAAACTCAGAGATCTGCCTGCCTCTGCCTCCCCTAATGCTGGGACTAAAGGCGTGCACCACCGCCGCAGGCTCCTCTGAGTTTTAAATTACCTATTTGGTCCCCAGTGCCCTCAGATAACCGACTAGCTGCATCCTCAGGGAGGTCCCCTCTGCCCACCCCAGAGAAAAGAAACCAGGACTGCAGCCGAGGCTTTGCTCTTCTTTCAGCCCGTCCTTTACCCAATAGAGGCCCTGCCGTACGTATTTCTTATTGCCTTCCTCTGCCGCTCCCCTGCTCCTTCTCTCTGGGGCCTTGGTGCCAGGACATGGAGTGAGTGACCTCACATCCGGAGTGACACTCACTCGAGGATCTCATTGTATTCGATTGTCTCCTCCAGGTTCTGAAGGTTGGGGTTGACACTGCGGATCGCACGCATATAAGCCTTCAGCAGCTGGATGTCTCGCTTCTGTGGGGTAGGAGAGCCAGAGGGACAGTTAAGCCAAGCTGCAGATCTGAGAGTGAGGGAGTTTGAGGGCTCAGGAACAGGCACTACAAGTTTCCTGGGGAAAACAGCAGAAGGCTGTCTCAGTCCAGCTGTTTCCTCAGGACACAGCTGAGTGGCTTCGTGAAGAAGGCACTCCACAGGTGTTAGGTGAAGAACGACGTGAGTGGGATGAAGGGAGATTCTGATCTCTTCTGAGCTGTAGGCAGAGTATCTGCTCATCTAGGCTGGAGATCAGGACAAAGGTGTGGTACTCATGGAGGAGCTTGTGATGGGCAGGAGGTTATTTACAGAGGTGGACGTGACTCTCTGGGCCCCACCTGTTCTGCCAGCTGGTGCTTGTGTTCAGCAGACGTCTTCTCCAGTTCTGCGATTCGAGTCTGCTGCTGCTGCACCACGGAGCGCAGGTGCTTAATGCAGTTGTGATTTGGCAGCTCATCTTTGGGCATCTCCAGGCTGCAGTTCAGAGGGGGGAAGAGCAAACAGGCCGTTCAGCAGGACCTGTGTGCGAATGGCTCATTCTGTGACAGGACACTGCTGAGTGGCGTTCTACCACTCACTTCTAACGATCTTTTTCTTCTTACTTTCTTCTCCCAAACATGCTCCTTGCCCCACTCTGAACTTTCACCCTTCAAGACTTAGTGTTGTAGACCCAGACTGGCCTCCCAATTGTGCCAAGGATGACTTTGGACCTCTGATTTCCTGCCTCCACCTCCTGAGTGCTGCAAGTGCAGGTGTGACCACCATGCTGGCTCCTGTGGTGCTGGGGACAGAACCAGCTTTGTGTATAGAGGGAAGCAAGCACCCAGTCAACTGGAAGTCACACAGCCCCACTCCCGCCCACACTGCTGGCTTCTGCAGCCCGACTCCTAGGACGCTGTTGTAAAGTAAGAGGGAAATTGTTGTGTCCTGTCAGGCTACTCTGTTGGATTCTACCTGCACACATATACTCCTTCTGAGGAGTCCTGGATCACTATCCCAGGTACCAGCACTTAATCAACTATTTCCCACCTCACACAGACAGCAAATAGGGCACAAGGGAACACGAGAGGCTAGAAACTGGAGCAGGCAGCCTGACAGAGAGAGAGTAGATTGGACTAGACAGAAAGGAAAGTGCCTCGATCTTCAGTGTCATCAGGGGTCACTGGGTTGCTGTCCTCTTTCTGTTACCAACGCAAGACCAAAATGACCACAGTTGGGAAGTAGGATCTGAGGCCCACAAGTGTCCCTTGCCTATAGGAGTGGGATGGGAGGCCCTTGTCTGAATGGGGTGGAGGGAGGGATCTCACCCACAGCCCTGTTCACAGGTCACAGGCCGCTTCGGGTTGTGCTCACAGTCACTGAGGTGGGACATGAGGTTGTCAAGCCGGACAACAGCACTGCAGCCAAACACAGCGTTGTCACAGGAGATCTGCAGCTTTGACAACATGTTCCGCATGATCCGAGGTACTGGGCGCAGGTGGGCAACGGTGACAACGCTACGGTCTACCGGGCACGTCTGCTGCTGAGAGAACCACTGGGTGATGCAGGCGTTGCAGAAGGCATGCTCACAGTGAGGCGCCTAGAAGGACACAAGGGAGTTAACAGGAGCCGAGAGCCCGGATGTGCTAACTGCCCAGGAGCCAGTCAAACCTCTGAGCAGGTTCTAGGGTCAGAGCTCCAGGGGTCATGGGGTCATGGTAAACTGCAGATCTATTTGGGGCAGGGCATTTTCAGGTCAAGGTGTAAGACTTACTTCCTGTGCTCAAGAGCACAAATGGGTTGTGAGACAAGATAAACAAGCAAAGGTTACGTAACAGGAAGAGACACAAATAACACCCCAGGACAATGGGGCGATGACACAAGGCAGTCAGTTACTAATTGCTGACATGACGGCAAACACAACAATGGCTAAATACGTCTAGAGGAAGGTGTGCTCTTTCCAGGCAAGGCCAGCCACAGCATATCCTTATGGAGAGGGAAGTTTTATATACAGGTCTTGAAGAATGATTCAGATTCAGTTTAGAGAGGCAAAGTCTCACTAACCACAGCAGCAATAACAAGAGTACAAGACCTTGGGGGGGGGACGGCCGCACACACCTTTAATCCCAGCACTGGGAGGCAGAGACAGGGGGATCTCTGTGAGTTCGAGGCCAGCCTGGTGTACAGAGTGAGTTCCAGGACAGGTTACAAAGCTACAGAAAAACCCTGTCCCAAAAACAAACAAGCAAACAAATAAATCTAATAATAGTAAAACCATGAGAGAGAGAGAGAGAGAGAGAGAGAGAGAGAGAGAGAGAGAGAGAGAGAGAGAGAGAGAGAGAGAGAGAGAGAGAGAGAGAGCTCCTTGTGGCAATGCATGTTGGCAGAGCAGGAGTCTCGTGAGTGCCTACCCTATATGGCAAGACCTTATTACCTCAGAAAACAAATGGAGCTGGTGAGATGACTCAGTTGCTACCAAGCCTGACAAACTGAGTTTGATCCTTAGGATCCACAAGGTAAAAGGATCCTTGCAAACCATCTGCTGAGTTCCATGGACTGTACACACACACACACACACACACACACACACACACACACACACACACACACACACACACACACACACACACAGAGTAAATGGAAGGGGAAAAAATCTAGGTGTGATGGTACACATCTCTAATCGCAGCTCTCGGGAGGCAGGCAGATCTCTTTAAGTTTCAGGCCAGCCTGGTCTACAAATTGCCTCCTCCCCCAAGCTCCTACACAAATAACCGGGCACTGGAGAGACGGCTCAGCAGTTAACAGCCCTGGCTGCTCTTCCAGAGGACCCAAGTTCAGCTGCCACAGGGCAGCTCACAGCAACCTTTAACCTCAGGAACCTAAATACGTATGAAAGTCTCTCTTTCCTGTCCTCTCCCCACACACAAAATAAAAAGAAAAACATAAAAAAAAAAAGACCCAACAACAAAGCAAGTAGCCATGGTCAGAAAGTTTCTTGAGATAAACGGCTTCTCCGTGTAGACTCCAGTTCTCGCTCTGAGGCTTGTCCTACCCTTTCTATGAGGTGTTGCCCCTGACTCACAACTGCTGCACCTGGGCTCCTAAACATAACTAGTGCTTGTTGAGGAATGTCACTGTTCTCACTTTTAAGATCATGGTGTGTGTGTGTGGGGGGGGGTAACACTCAGCTCCCAGCACTCAGAAGTTGAAACTGAGGATCTCAAGTTCCAAGCTAGTTGGATTATATGCCCATACCCTGTTTCAAAAACAAAAGCAACCCCCCCCAAAAAAACCCCATATATAAAGATGTACTTTATTCCTCTGAGACGGTCCCTGTGAAGACACCTTCTGGCAGCCAGCAACGGGCAACTGTGTCTAGGTCAGGTTAGCTTTGACTTAGTGTGTGTCTGCATTTGGGGTGTGTTATTAGTGTGTGTCTGCATTTGGGGTGTGTTATTAGTGTGTATCTGCATTTGGGGTGTGCTAGTGCTTATGAACTGTGGAGCTCTCTTCCACCGTGGGTGGGCGCCACAGAGTGGACTCAGGTCATCAGGCTTGTGTGGAATGTGCTTCAACCACCTCATGGGCTCAGGTTTCACTTCTCAGAGACTGACACACAGGGCTGGGGAGATGGCTCAGCAGGGGAAGGTGTTTGCTACCGAGTCTGACAGAAGCAGAGTCAACTCCGACAGATTATCTGTTGGCCTCCATTGTGCCAAGGCACACTTGTGCCTATTCACATACACAAAATAACAAACGATAAAGTGTTAGCTAAAGGATATAAAATACAGTAATAAAGAAGCTATCTATGAACAAATAAAATGAAAACAAAAAGCCAAACCCTCAACATTATGTATGATACTTCTCAAAACTTTTGCCCCCACATTTTTAACACAAAGTCACACGTAGGCTATCCTGTCCTTGCAGTGGCTATGTAGGGAGGGCTGGGTTTATAGGCCACCACGCTTGCTTGGGTCATCTTAAAATCTAAACATACTAAGAAAAATCACAAATCCTAGATCTATCTGCTCTCCTCAGTCTGCGGCTACTCATCTATTTCAAGTGCCTATCACATCATCTCTGACCTAAATTACTAAGTATGTCTTCCAACTGGTTTCTCTTGTCTCCTATTATCCAGTCTACACCTATCAGCCAGAACCATCATTTCAAAGTGCAGACTGGGGCTGGGGACATAGCCCAGTGGCAGAAAACTTGCCTAGCAAGAACAAGGTGCTGGGTTCCCTCTCTAACACCACCAAAAAAACGAAAAAGTGAGCTAAGTCCTTCCTCTCCTCTAAATACTCACTTTCACCGGTAAGACACTAGAGAGGGGCTGGTAAGATAGCTCAGACAGGGTGCTTCCCGCCTTGCTGATGACCTGAGTTCAATACCCAGGACTCATGCTGTGGAAAAAGAAAATTGACTTCTACAAGTTGTCCTCTGATCTGTGTACTGGAGTATACACACGCACGCATTCATGTATGCACACATTCTATACTTAATTTAAATTTTTAAAAATGTAATTACATTAGAAAATACTTCTTAAATTTTTATTTACTTTTTGCTTTTTCAAGACAGGGTTTCTCTGTGTAACAAATAGCTCTAGCTGTCCTAGAACTCACTCTGTAGACCAGGTTGGTCTCAAGCTCAAAGCTACACATGCCCCCATTTTAAAGCCTGGCGTGATAACACACAACTTTAATCCCAGCACTCAGGAAGCACAAACAGGCAGATCTTTCTGAGTTTGAGGCCAGCCTAGTCTACATAACAAGTTCCAGGACAGCCAGGGTTACACAGAGACACCCTGTCACCAAGAAAAAAAAAGTTCACTGAAGAGATACAAAATTAATAAAAACTAAATATGTGTCAGGTGGCAGTGGCCTTTAATCCCAGCACTTGGGAAGCAGAAGCAGGCCGATCTCTGTGAGTTCAAGGCCAGCCTGGCCTGCAAGATCAAGTTCCAGGACAGCTTCCAAAGTCACAGAGAAACCCTGTCTCAAAAAACCAAAAATAATACATACATACATACATACATACATACATACATGGTATCACTATTTGTGTGTACAGCGTTGAGGGCGGCAGGGCCAGGCAGGTGGGAAGGACTTTTTTCATCATGGGATCCAACTCAGGTCACAGGCTTACTTGCCAAGAGCTTGTACCCACTGAGCCATCTCTCCAGCTGCACCTTGATTTTGTAATCATTTCAATGCTTATATTCATTAATAAGGAAATAGTTCAGTGGCAGGACAGTGCACACAGGCCTTTGGAAATACACCAGCTATCACAAAGGCCACCTCCCTACTCTCTGAGGAGGTAAACGCTGGGATGGTGGGTGGCTCACTAACGACCTCAAGTGATGCGCCTTAAATGGCAGTGACAGAAAGCAGACAACACCCCGCCAAGGCCCAGGGAGCGGACCCACCCTGTGACCTCTTGACACCACCAGACAGTTGCTCCACACACATCTGATATGCTTTAATAGCAATAGGCCACAAAGACACAGGAAGGGTTCTAGCTCTAGGACTCACAGCCACTGTTGTGGAGTCTGAACTTTATAATTAAACTGGAGAGAAAGAATCAACTCAAAGTCTCGGGAAGCCCTGTGAATTGTCTACAAGTAGCAAATGAGATGACTTTAGCTCCTGCCCTGGTTTGGAAAATTGTGTTGTCTCAGCTGGCCAAGCAGCAAAGGACTATTGGTATTTGCAAAATGAGTGCAGTAAGGCTCATGTAGGATGATGTCCCACAAATGTCATTGTCAGTGATTTACCTTACAGCTTCTGAGCTTCTCAAACTTGTCCCAAGAGAACACAAGTGACTCAAGAGCCTGGTCCACCTGGTACAGGAAATGACCTATTGACCTGGCAGCTTTCACATCAAAGTGCCAAGGGCATGACTCCATCAAACCTGTTCAGTAGATCCTAGGAAGAAAGAGCACCCCCTCTTCTATATTAGACTAGAGGAAGGCAAATAGGCCCCAGGGAGACAGCTAGTCACACAAAGTATGACACTGTCCAAGTGCAGTGAGGACTGAACAAATCTAGGAGGTCCGTCACTGACAGAACACGAGCCTCAGAGCTCCTAGAAGAGCAATACCAAGCCGTGTAGAAGAAACAAGGTGATCGCTGTACACCACAAATACCTCAGCGACCTCAGAATATCTGAACCCAACTCTAGAAAGACTACAGAATGCTGTTGTTTTCCTTGTGACCACAAATTCTCCTCTGTTCTACTGGGAGCAGGAATGGGAGAAGAACACAGGGACATCCCAGGGTCCGTTCCTCAGGAGTATTTTTGGCATTTTTACTGCCATGGGCTGCCCCCACAAACCAGCCCTCAGAGCCACTCACCACTCACCTGTACTGGCTCCTCCAAGACTCCACTGCAGATAGGGCAGATAAGGTCCTCATCCACATCCCCCTGGAAACGCGTTACATCATACCCCATGTCTCATCACTGAAACCCAGGTCCTGAAAGCAGAGACAGGAAAAAGAAGTCACTTCAGAAAATGCCACATCTAGGTGACCACAGCCTCAGCTTACTGCCAAAATTCATCCACTTGTCCAACAGACATTCACTGAGGATCTAGTACCTGCCCGTTAGGAGGAATAAGTCCAGGTGGGAGCAGGTATTACATAAGTACACCCACCAATCACAATGCAACAGAAGCCTCAGTGGAGGCTTACACAGACAGGACTCCGGAGCCTGGGCTGGAAGAGGGGAGGGCCTGAGGAGTCTTCCAGAAGCTTGTCCTCAGGGCAGTAACAGCTATCGGGTAGAGGACTGGACAGTAGAGCATTGGGCCCAGATGAACTCAGAAAAGGGCTGGCCTGAGGGGTACAAAGAGCTGTCAGGACACAAGTCAGAACAGGCCAGCAAGAGCCAGGCCACCAAGAACCCTATGTGGAATTTGGGCTTTGTCACAAAGGCCATGAGATGTCACCAAAAGGCTTAACAGTGAGCTGATGACGGTTCTCTTTTAAAACCACTGTGTCGCTGGGGTAGAGTGCTTGCCTATTGTGCAGAGTCCCTGGGTCCAGTGATGCACACCATTAACCTCAGCACTCAGGAGGCAGAGGCAGGTGGATCTCTGAGTTCTAGGCTAGACTGGTCTACAGATCGAGTTCTAGGACAGCCAGGTCTACATAGGCCTTATCTAAAAAAACCAAAACCAAAAGCCCTACTGTGTCAATACAGAAGAAACTGGAGACAAGAAAAGAGGCTGTAGGTAGATGGTGAAGAGTCTGAACTGACGGCCTGCGATGGGGAGACAGAGGCAGCAGCAGAAGGACAGAGAACGGTAACGCTGCCATGGCTGGCCTGTGAGCTTCCCAAGGGCAAACCCAAAGTTGTCAGTGAACAAGGTCTACGGCCTCTCTGGATCCATCCGGCCGGTGGGCTAATAGGAACAGCCGACACGTCAACCTGTGATGTTCCCGGAGATGAGTCAGTTCTCAGGCTTGGAGATCAGACCATCCAGTTTTATTCTTATTTATTATTAGTGTGTGTACGATGGCGCACGCATGCACAGTACATACATGGAGGTCTGCAGTGGCTGCAATAAGCCACGTGCCCCACAGACTCAGGTATCTGAGTGCTGGGTCATCAGCCGGTGGTGCTGAGGACAAACCCACCCACTTCCTGTCCTGTTGTCTAGTTCTCTCTGTCACTCTCTCCCCCTCCCTCTCTCTCTGTATGTGTGTCTGTCTATCTGTCTGTCTCTCTACTCCCCTCACCCCATTTTCTCTCTGAGGATAAAAGATGTACTAGCCAGGTGCCTGCTCCTATTCCTGAACATGCCCACCTCTATGGACTCTACTTCTCTGGAACCTTAAGCCAAAACAATCCCTTCCTTAAGTAGCTCGTGGTCATGTTTCATTAAAGCAACAGAAAAGTAACCAGACAGTTCTGTTTTGATAATTTATATCCTCCTGAATTTTTAAAAAGTTTACACAGAAGCAAAATAACATCTTAGCATCACCTAGGGCATCTGTAAAGGAAGAATGAGTTAAGCACAGTGTGTTGCAAGGCATTGCACTATAGGATCTGAAAGATCCTGTCTCAGAAAATAAAGACGGGATCTCTGAATTTGAGGTGGTGGTAGCTCACACCTTTAATTCCAGCACTCAGGAGGCGGAGGCAGAGGCAGGCAGATCTTGGCAAGATGTAGCTAGTCTGCTTCACACAGTTCCAACCTCCAAACTGTACAGTGAGACTATCTCATAAACAAAACAAGAGGCTGGGGAGATGGCTCAGTAGGAAAAGGGCTATGAGTCTAAGGACCGTGCTGGGAGGCAGAGATGGGATCCCAGGGCTGGGCAAATCAAGAGCTCCAAGCTCAGTGAGAGCTTATTTTTATTGTTTTTCACTTCTAAGAGGGTACAAAGACAAACCAGCAAATTTGACCTCTGACACACACACTCCCCCATTAGGATAGTAAGCATGTGTCAGCCAGCACGCCTACTTTATGTAGTGCTGGGTGTTGGATCTGGGGTTTTATGCAACTGAGGGACACTCCCAGGCCCTAAACCTTGACTATGATCTATTTTTGCATTCTCCTCATGACTGGCAGTTTGCTGCATGGCTGCCATTTTCTCTCTGAAACAAACTGCTGCAGCTAAAGCTCTGCTTTTTTTTTTTTTTTTTTTTAGCACATAAACAAATCTTTTTCCTGAAGTGGGTACAGGCTCCAGGGGATTAGACATAGTCTTCTGTTCTCAGGTACCACACTCCAGCAAAACATACATACAAAATAACTTTTTTCTTTTGTTTTGTGTGGAACTCACTAAGTAAATCAGGCTAATCTAGAAATCACAGAGTTCCTCCTGGGATTAAAGGCCACCACTTAAGATGGCTCAGTAGTTAAGAGCACTTGCTGCTCTTGCAGAGGAGCCAAGTTCTGTTCCCAGGACTCGCACAGTAGCTAACAACCACTTGTAACTCCAGTTCTCTTCTGACATTCACTGGCATGCACACAGTGGACAGGAAAAAGTCCCCACACACAAAATTACATAAATCTTTAATATGCGTCACACATACACACAACAGTAACTTAAATGTTAGCTTCACTGGCATTTGTTTTATTGTGTTTTTTTTTTTTCTTCCTATCTTTCCTACAATGATCATGGCTTGGGATTTTGTTGTTGTTGTTTTGGGGGGACAGGGGAAAGGTCTCAGTGATCAAACACAGAATAGTGTTTTATTTACACTGATGAAGTCAACATTTATTGAACTTTACTATGTGCTTGTCATGATTTTAAGCACTTTTAGCCTATTAACTAATCCTAGAACAATTTACGAGGTACACACTATCATTATTCATGTTTTAATGACGAGTAACAGAGGCACAGAACTTAAGAAGCATGTCCAGAATCATACGACAAACAGTGGTTAAACCAGATTCAGTGAAACCCAGGCAGACTGGCTCCAGAGGCAAGGTAAAAACAGTGTGCATCGCAGGTCAATCCTTATAAAAGCAACCTTTAAGTCACACGTACAGGGCTGATGAGAGGCTCAGGGAATAAAGATGCTGATGCTAAACCCTCAAGACCTGAGTTGGGTCCTTGGAAACAACACTGTGAAGAGTGAAAACCAGTTCCTACCTCAATCATGTACCATGCCATGTGAGTACATGCCAAATATGCACACACACACACACTTTTTTAAAGTAATAAGAAACCAACATAGGTTTTTCTTTTTGTTTGTGTGTTTATTTTTCTAGACATGGTTTCTCTATAGCTTTGGAACCTAACCTGGCAATCGATCTGTAGACTAGGCTGGCCTTGAACTCACAGAGATCCAACTGCCTCTGCCTCCTGAATGCTGAAACCAATCGTCTTAAAAGAAATCTAGATTTAGAATTATGACTTAGCTCAAGTGTGACATATTTGCAAGACTGATTATTTACCGACTGTCTTTTTCTGTCTTGTTCTCCCCCATTTGTATATGTACCTGTGTGTCTATGTGCTTGTTGCTGTCTGCAGAGGAGGCTCCAGGCTGACATCAAGAGTCCTCCTTGGCCAAAGCCCAGTTCTCACTCTCACAATCACTGCCTGTGCATCAACTGGTTTAAACATGGAGGTCTCTCTCCCTCCCTCTGTCTCTGCCCCCCCTCTTTTAAAGATTTTTATTTTGTATACAGTGTTCTGTCTGTATGTCTGCCTGTAGGCCAGAAGAGGGCACCAGATCTCATTACAGATGGCTGTGAACCACCATATGGTTGCTGGGAATTGAACTCATGACCTCTGGAAGAGCAGTCAGTGCTCTTAACCCCTGAGCCATGGCTCCAGCCCCTTCCTCTGCCCTTTTTCTCGTTCTTAAGTGGCAACACAGATAATGGCTCATGCCTCTAATACTAACACTTGAGAGGTAGAGGTAACAGGATTCCAATTTGAGCTAACTTAGGCTACATAACGAATTCCAAGACAGCCAGACTACATATTAAGAGATCCTTCTAGCCTCCAAAAAAGCTAAGCATGGTGGCTCACATTTAATCCCAGCACCTAAGAGGCAGAAGCAGGACAATGTGAGTTTGAGGCCAGCTTAGTCTTTTTTTTTTTTTTTTTTTTTTTTTTTTTGGTTTTTCGAGACAGGGTTTCTCTGTGGCTTTGGAGGCTGTCCTGGAACTCGCTCGGTAGTCCAGGCTGGTCTCGAACTCACAGAGATCCGCCTGCCTCTGCCTCCCGAGTGCTGGGATTAAAGGCGTGCGCCACCAACGCCCAGATTGAGGCCAGCTTAGTCTTAACCTCCTACCTGTACCTCCCTTTGCACCATCAAGTCTGGGATCAAACCTGGGCTTCATGAATGCTAGGCAAGCATTCAACCAACTAAGCTTCATTCCCAGCCCCTGGCTTGGTATTTTCATTTTAAATCACTGTTAGGCTAGGGTATAGATCAATGGCAGACCACATGCCTAATATATGTAAAGTTGTGGGTTCAATCCCTAGCATGGAAACATAAAAGGAAAAGGAACTAGGAAAGGGAGGGAGGGAGAGGAGGGAGAGAAGGAATGAACAAACAGTAAGCTAATGTCTTAAAAATACCAATTACATTAGATGCCCCTTAAAATAAATAGCATGGGACATCCTGTATATACACAGATGGCCAAGGGGAACAGAAAGCTTCTAATGACTAAGGATTCTGCAGTCCCCTCATGGTCCCTATCTATAAAGGCAGAATTATAACACCCTGTGGAGATGCTAGTGTGGGGTTTGGACTGTAGCTCAGCAGTAAAGTGCTTGTCTGGCATGCTCAAGGTCTTAGGTCTAAAACAGAGCAACAAAGTCAGTTATGTCAGTGCACAATCTAATCCCAGCACTCAGAGGCAGAGGAAGGTGGATCTCCTGTGAGTTCGAGGCCAGTTCAGTGTATATAAGGAGTTCCAGGACAGCCAGGGCTACATGATAGAAAGGCCCTATCTCAAAAAACAAAAGACAAAAACAAAACAAAACAAAAACCCTGGTGGCAGCACAGGCTATTTCCTTTTTTAAAGATGTGCTGGCTAGTTTCATGTCAACTTGACACAAGCTATTTTCATCAGAGAAAAGGGGCCTCAATTGGCAAAATGCCTCCATAAGATGGGGCTGAAGGCAAGCTGTAAGGCCTTTTCTTAATTAGTGACTGATGTGGGGAGGCCAGCTGTGGACTGGTGGTTCTGGGATCTACAAGAAAGCAGGCTGAACAAGCTGTGATGAGCAAGCCAGTGAGCAGCGTCTGCCTCCAGGTTCTTGCCCTGCTTGACTGAGTTCCTGTCCTGCCTTCCTCAAGTGATGGCCAGTGATGAAAGTGTAAGCCTCCCCAACTTGCTTTTGGTCACGGTGTCTCATCACCAAGAAAGAAACAGGTGCCAGGGTTACGCGGTGTATGAGAAGGTTGTGGAGTGACTTCGGGCCAGAAAAGCCATCGAGTGTTCAAAGTTTGTTCACTTCTTCTGTGGGAGCTCGGATGGTAAGAGCGCTGAGAAATGCAGACAATGGTAGGCCTGGCTTGTGAATTTGCAGAGGGAAGTTTGAGAGTCACTTAAAGATTCTATAGGGGTTGGTGCATATTTTGAGTTAAGAATCTGTTTCTGGTCAGCTGGGGCTGAAGAATAGGCTGTGATTAACGAGACCGGAAGCCCGGAAGTAAATCCTTTGCCTACTGAGACAACTGGGGCTGCTCCCCTGGAAATGAGAAGTTAGCATTGACTGAGGTAAGACTAGCATTACTGAAGTAAGTAGACCAGGCTGGCCTCAAACGCACTCTGTAGACCAGGCTGGCCTTGAACTCCTAGAGATCTGCTTGCCTTTGTCTGCCTGGTGCTGGGCTCACCATTGCTGCCTGGTCTAAATTGAGGGCCTATATTCTTCATGAACTCATCAAATACCTAATTTAAGGTCTGCTAGGCTTCAAAAGACAGCAGGGACTCCCCGTTGTGCACCCGCACAAGGCACTATTTGTGTGGTTAATCCACATCTTTTCATACTAACCATACCGACTTCTTGCCAGCAGAGACTTGTAGGAGAAAGAAAAAACACACAACCACTGTCTTCAAACTAAGGCACAGGTATAACCCAGTGAGTGCACAAGATGAACAAATGTATGAACAAAATAAAACTTACTATCAACAAAATTAGAGACATAAATAGGAGAGCATGCATTAATTGTAGAAAGTTCCAGGTAACAAGGTTTGCAAGGTCAGGAGGAACCTTTACCAGAGAGAAGAGGCAAGTCTGAAATGAGATTCCAAATCAAGGCTGTTTACCTTCTAGGTGGGGGGAGGGGCAGGGGGGCAGGTTCCCTGTTTACAAGGTTCCAACCCCCTGATGCCTCCACTCAGTGCCGCTCAGGAGATGCTCCCAGTATCGCATCTTGTTGGTTATTCTCCAACTGAGTCTTTCTTCCTGGTGACAACTTTCATGGCCAAGGGGTGGGTATGATGTCACAATCAGAAGCACTCTATTAATAGGAACAGGGAAGAAAACATGTTAGGCAGGGGAACTACCTCCATGTAACAGTGAACCTGGGGAAGACTGGGATCTGGCGGGTGGGGGGCACCCAGGTGGAGGACGAGAAACTCCTTTCAGGACTGCAGGTTTCTGTACTACCTCACCAACAGGGAGGTATTTTGTCTAGCAGAGTCAAACATAGTGGAATGGAGGGAAAGAAAAAGCAGCCAGGCGGTGGCGCTCACCTTTGATCCCAGCACCTGGGAGGCAGAGGCAGGTGGATCTCTGGGAGTGCAAGGCCAGCCTGGTCTACAGAGAGTTCCAGGACAGATAGGGCTGTTACACAGAGAAACCTTGTCTTGAGGGGCAGGAAAACAAGGATAGAGAAGGGAAGCTACTGGAGACAAGATTGATTTAAATAAAAAAAAATTTATTGCTTGGTGTTGGTGGTGCACACCTTTAATCCCAGCACTCGGCAGACAGAGGCAGGTGGATCTCTGTGAGTTCAAGACCAGCCTGGTCTACAGAGTGAGTTCCAGCACAGCCTCCAAAGCCACAGAGAAACCCTGTCTCAAAAACAACAACAACAAAAGCTGACTGGCCAATGGCTAGTTAAGCAAGCAGGATAGGAAGTAATTTAAGTTAAAAGAGCTAAAACAAGCCTGAGTCATGGCCGAGCGTTTATAATTAATATTGAGTTTCTGTGTGGTTATTTGGGAACTGGCTGGCAGGAAAGAAAAGTCCACCTACACATATACATTAATTTCACAAAATTATTTTTATCTCATTTCTTATATATGGATGTACTGCCTGCATATAAGTCTGTGTGCCACATCTGTGCCTGGTGCTTGAAATTGATTCGTTGGCACTGGAGTTATAGACAGTTGTGAGCTGCCATGTGGGTGTTTGGACCCGAACCCCGGTTCTCTGGAAGAGCAGCCAGTGCTCTTAACCATGGAGCCATCTCTCCAGCCCCTGTATATATACTTCTTTATTCAGCACATATAACAACATGTCAAAATTTGCCAATTGGTGGCTATACAATATGTGAATCCATAATATTTTCCCTGTGCTAGCCTTTAATGTTTCCAAAGGGCTTTCACTTAAATTATCTCCAGTCAAAACAATTCTGGAAGCCATGGATGGTAGCTCATGCCTGTAATCTCAACACTCAGTAAGCAAAGTAGGAGAATTCTGAGTTCCAGGCCTGCTCTGGCTATATAGCAAGTTCCAAACCAACTTAGATTAGATGGCCAAGCCTTGTCTCAAACAAAAAATCTGGGCTGCAGATGCAGCTCAGTAGTAGAGAATTTGTACTGCCTGGCATTTACAGGCACTGGGACCCAATCCTTAGTACCATGGGGGGAATAAAAACCTGAACTGCACATGATGATGAACCATGCCTGTAACACCAGGACTGGAAGACTCAGAGGACAGTGAGTTTCAAGCCAGCCAGACTACACAGAGACCCCCTGTTTTAATAAATCAAGAAGTCTGTTTCTTGTTTTTTGTTTTTTTTTTTCTGAGACAGGGTTTCTCTGTGTAGCTTTGGAGCCTATCCTGACACCCTGCTCTGTAGACCAGGCTGGCTTCAAACTTACAGAAATCCACCAGCCTCTGCCTTCCAAGTGATGGGGTTAAAGGTGGGCGCCACCACCACCCAGCCTCTAAGAAGTCTATTCCTAAACTGCGTTCAAATCCAGTCTTAAATAAGATTTAAAATCAGGCAAAAAGCAGGAAAGCAGACTGACAACTACAATTCTAGCACTTGGGATCGAATGCAGGAAGATCAGAAGTTCAAGGCCAGCTTGGCCTACATGAGACCCTGTATCAAAAAATATTAATTTTTTCAAAACCCCCTGTCTCGAAGAAAAAAAAATTTCAAAACCCGGCTGGGCGTTGGTGGCGCACATCTTTAATCCCAGCACTCGGGAGGCAGAGGCAGGCAGATCTCTGTGAGTTTGAGGCCAGCCTGGTCTACAGAATGAGTTCCAGGACAGCCTCTAAAACAATACAGAGAAACCCTGTCTCGAAAAACAAAAAAACAAAACAAAAAAACTCAACAAAACAAAAACAAAACCCAGCCAGGCAGTGGTGGCGCATGTCTTTAATCCCAGCACTGTGGAGGCAAAGAAAGACAGATTTCTAAGTTCAAGGTAGGTCTGGTCTACAGAGTGAGTTCCAAGACAGCAGGGGTTACAAGGTGAGACCCTTCCTCAAATCATTGGTAAGGACAGAAAAGTAGAGATGTTCCAGGGCGGGCAACTTGGTTGGCAAAACTGGGCAGACCACACATATGCCTGATGAGAGAGGTCCTTCTGTGTATATGTTTATCTTACTGGTTGTTGAATAAAGCACTGTTGGCCAATAGGGAAGCAAGATAGGTGGGACTAGGAGTGGAGGAGGATTTTGGGAAACAGAGGTACAGTTAGTCATGATGTAGGATGCCAGAGGAGTAAGAGGTCTGGACCCTTTCTCCGGTAAGAGATGACCATGTGGAAATACTTAGATTAGCAGTTATGGGTTAATAATTAAATCAGAGCTAGCCGATAAGAAACCATAGCAAACGGCCAATAGCTTCATAATTAATCTAGCGTCCTGTGTGTTCATTTGGGACTGTCTCGGCTGAGGGCCCAGGCCGGTGGAAAAGAATGCATGTTACACATGCTTACAGAGATGGAAACAAGTCCATGTTGCAGTGTCCTGAGAATTTGATTCAATGATATACAGGAATATTAATCAAACTCCTTGTATCATTATGATATGTGTATCAACAGTTCAAGGGCTGTGTTGGGATAAGATAGGATAATGATAATTTTTACGCGGAATACAAAGTCTTCATCTCCCAGAATATGGTACATTTGTTCATTAGTTCGCCGTGCTCATCAACTACACTACACGTTCCGTGGGTATTCTCAAAATGGAGGAGAGAGGAGGGGGTAAAATCTGGCACTGTCCCTTTGTAGTCCGGAAGAGGAGTGACAAGTTGATGTCCCTCTCCTCTGCTTGTTTCCCCAGAAAACAGAAGGAGGAATGCTGCCTTCCTTTCAACAACACCCCATTTCCAAACAATCTGGTACACGCCTGTACCTCAAAAAATGCTTCCAGGAAGAGGTACTACAGACAATGCTTGGTCTCCTGGGGAGGGTCAAGACCCAGACCCAGAAACCAAAAAGCTTCCCGTGCTGGGAAAATTAACTCTCTGGAAAATAGATGACCAAGCAAAGAAGCAGGAGCGAGAGAAGCCTTGGGTTATTCCAGTCCTAGCTCTGCCACCTACCAACTTCAAATAAGCCATTGTAACCTTTTAGTTTCCAGTTTCTCTGACTGTCAAATAGAGACGATGACATTTGCCTTATCTTACATACTATCCCGCAAATCAAACGACATAATACATAGGAAAGGAGATTCCAGACTGCTACTAGTTGTAGCAGCAGAATGGCACAATAAATTCACAGTGAGGACCAGAGGAAATGTTTGAAATTGCTTGTTCCTCCTTTTCAACTACTGGGAAGCTGGAGACGGAGTATCACCACTAATGTACCCCTCTCCTTCCCTCACCACTATCCAATCCCATTCCTTCTTAGGGAAATACTAGCAGCCAGCAACATCGTAATTAACTAACACTACTGTGTAAGAAGTACCTGCCAAGATTCTCACAGGTCAGTCTCTGAGAACAGTGGCCTTAGTAACCGCCACATTTGCTACCAGTTGAGATTATGCTAGTTTCTTAAAGGAAAAGTGTGTCCGGATCCCAAACACGCTGAGTCCTGCTCGCTTTCGGCTCGCTCGCTCTCTCTCCTGTCCCCGGCTCTCTACCCACCAACTGTTCTGTTGGGCTGGGGTGGGCTTCCCAGTGTACAAAGCGAGTGGATGGATCCTGCGTGCGAGAGAGCGGAGCTGCAAATCATTCAGGGGCAAGGATGTCAGGAATGTAAGAGTCCTCTACGGAGGGGTGGGAGGAGAGAGGAGCGGCGAAGGAATAAAAGAAAGACAAGGCAGCCAAAGACAAGGCATGGGAAAGAAGCCAAGCTATGGCGCTTGGAGGGCGGAGGTTTGGGTTTCGCGGCTCCTGCCAGGGCTAGCCCCCAGAACGTTCCCTTCCTCGTCTCTAGGCCCGTCAATCATTGCCATTTAAACTCCACGTTGTCCCCTAACCCGAGCCGTCTGCCCCTCCCGTCGGGCCAGCCCAAGGCCACTCCCGTACTTCCCGAGGCTTCCCAAGCTCCAGAGCCCCCAGCTCCCCTCCCGACTCCTCCCAGCAGAGCTCCCTTCCTCCATTTTCCTCCTCCCCTCCACCCTTCCTCTCGATCCCCAGCACCTCCGACCCAGGCGCCAATCCACCGGGACCTCGCCCCCTCCGCTCCCCTCCCCTCTCACACCGGGTGAGAAGCTCGCTCAGCGCGTCACGCACCGTCCTGGACGCCGCCTGGGTCCTCCGGACGCGGGGCCGGGCTGCAGCTGAGGCCACGGCGGCCGCGGGGTGGCCTGGGTGCCGGCTCTCAGCCTTTCCCCGTAGGGGAAGGGGAAGGGGAAGGGGAGGATGGGGAAGAAGGTTCCGACCACTCCTGCTTGTCTCGGACTGACCCTTTTGCCACGCCCACCGCTGCTACGCAACGGGGCGGAAGTCCGTCACCAAGCCCCGCCTCTTTGTTTAACTCTGCGGCGGCGACCGGACGCTAGACCTCCGCTCTGGGCCGGAAGTTGTCCAGTCCCGGTCGGGACTGGACACCCATTTGGGAGGGAGGACTCCGTGCGGCCGCGGGTGTAGTGCCCGGCGATGTCACTTGGTGTGCGCTAACGCGCGTCTCGGGCGCTGGGGCGAGATGGCCTGGGGTAGCCGGTCTGCAGCTGCGTGCCCTGCCGCCGTGCTCCCCGCCACAGTTTCCAGAGCTGCGGTCTGCACGCCGGAGCCTCCGGGCCTCGTGACTCAGTCATGGGAGGGGGGGATCACACCGCAAGGCTTTGATCCGGGGGGAGTAAGGGTCGCCCGCCTCCCAGCCGCACCAGGGCTCTTCAGAAACTGCTGAAACGCTGAAGGGCTCGGTTTCCTAAGGTCGCGCCTCCGTGATTGGGGTTGTGGGTGGGAGAGAACCTGGGTTTCGAAGGAAGTCACCTATCTCTGCGATAGGTAAGGCATCGAGCTATGTAGGAAACGAAATTACATTTGCCCCTCAGGCTAACCTGGGGCCAAACAGTGTTTGTTATGTTACCTTTTGAAAAGGAAATTCACATTAGTGCATATGTAACTGGTTTGTTTATAAGAGCTAGTTGCCTTTGAAGACTGTCTGACAAGTACCCGAGGAAACTAAAGGTTCTGGGTATTTTCAGGTTCGAGCAGACTTTAAGATCCAGTGAGAAAAGAAAATAGGAACCGGGCATGCCTTGTGAACCAAATGAGACTTGCTTTTTATGTCCCGGGCTCCATTTCTTCCAAAGGAGACCGAGTCTGCCTAATGTCTTTCTAAAGCATAAATGCCACTTGATCCAGAGGCCTGGGCCGAACAGTATTAAAGAGGAAAGTCCTTATGTCTAAGTTAACGCCATGTCCTAGGCATCGCTTTTAACCTAACTTTACATTCTCATGTGTAAAATGGAATTTATATGTTTAAGAATGGCCGAGAAAAGAAGCGAAAAGACGGGCTGCGATTCAAACTTCTGCCCGCTGCATTCCAAAGCCCTTGGACCTTTTTCCATTGTGCCACTACTTGAAAAGGAAAAAAAAAAACCCCACAATTTTGAGAGCCTGAAGCACATTCTCGGTGCCTAACTGAGGCGCCCCCTGGCGGTCGGTCCATCTCCCCTGCGGCACTCATTTTCGTCGAGGCTCCTTTAAATCCTAAAGCCGCACCGTTCGTGGCGCGTGAATAACGGCCTCTGATTGGATGGGCGGCGGCTAGAGGTGGGGCTTTTCGAGGGCAGATCGGCTCCTATTGGCTGGAGAAGGTCAGGGGACACTTCCGGGAATGAGTGCGCTCCCGGGTTCCACTCCGCAGCATCCGGCGGCAGCCAGCCCCCTGGCTCCCCCTGCGGGTGGCTTGGCGGTGTGCACAGTCCCGCCTGCTGGCTGGGTGGGTGGTGGGCTGTGAATGGGGGAGGGCTCGGGGCGAGTTCTGGGTGTGGGGATGAGGGTGCAGGAAGATCCGCCGAGTAGGATTCTCTTCCCTGGCACTGCTCCGGGTTCCCTACGAGTCTCCTTTAGCCTCCCTGCTTCGGAGCGTGAGACCGAGAGCATCCTGACCGAGGGGCCTTCCAGCCCCTTAGCATCTTACCCGGAGATCTCTAAGTTCTGATCGTGAAGTACGAGGCCCCCAGGGAAGTTCGTTTCTAACCTCCCAGAAGGGTTAGAGAGGGACCAAGGCTGCGGGATCACCCCCCACACACACACGCCTGGTGTGCTGGGTAGGCCAAGCGGGAGCTTGGGGGCGGAGGCTCCCTAGCTTGAGCCTTCATCTCCGGTTTCCACTTCCAGCGGGGTGCCACGGTTCGGGAAGCATGACGACCGAGACCTTTGTGAAGGATATCAAGCCCGGGCTCAAGAATCTGAACCTTATCTTCATTGTGCTGGAGACAGGTGGCTATGCATGCGCAGTGGGCTCGTGGGAGCAAAGGGGAGGAGCGTGGAGAGTGGGGCCCACGGGACCACCGCCTGCGTCCTTAACTTGCTGCGTGGTCTGGGAGGAGGCTCGCCAGGGCCCTCCAGTCCCTCTCAGACCGGCTGGCACGGGGAGCTGCCGGTGGATAGAGTGGATAGAACTCGAGATAGCCTAATGCCTCACTAGTCACGCGGGCCTTTTCCACTCAGGGCTCTCTCCATGGTGCTGGCCCCTCCACATCCCTGCGCACAACCTCCTGCCCCCAAGGAGGGATATGCGCTCTGTTCAGCTTTACCCTTTAACGTCACTCAGCCAATACCCAGACCTTCACTACCACCACCCCACTTGTATGACTTTAACTCCACCCCCATGCCTTTCTTCCCTTGAAGGCCGAGTGACGAAGACAAAGGACGGACACGAGGTTCGGACCTGTAAAGTAGCAGACAAAACGGGCAGCATCAATATCTCAGTGTGGGACGACGTGGGCAACCTTATCCAGCCTGGGGACATCATCCGACTCACCAAAGGGTAAGCCAGGGCTCCTAGCAGCAACAGCTGAAGGGTGTAGTTAACGAGTCCCTACAGCTTTTCCTGAAGACTGAATCCTGCTCACCCTCACTCCACCCCACAGGTATGCCTCAGTGTTCAAAGGTTGTCTGACACTATACACTGGCCGTGGGGGCGATCTGCAGAAGATTGGAGAGTAAGTTCAGGCTTGGAAATCTGGAAAATAAGCCCCCGCCCCCCCAAATGTGGGAAAGTTAGGGTTTTGCAAACAAGCCTGTGGAGTCCCACACTCCATGGCTGGATCTGTCTGTGACCCAAATGATTGGTCCAAGGCTTTGACTTGTTTCTTTGCAGATTCTGCATGGTTTATTCTGAAGTTCCTAATTTCAGCGAGCCCAATCCAGAGTATAACACTCAACAGGCACCCAACAAATCGGTGAGTCCCTGGGTCTGCAGCAAATGGGCACAGTAGGCCAACGCAGCATGGTGTTGAGCATGGTCTGAGCGTGTAATCTGTACCTTCAGGTGCAGAGTGACAGCAGCCCTGCTGCCCCCCAAGCCACCACAGGAGCCCCTGCCGGCTCTCCAGGTAAATGCTTCCCTTTCTTTCCTTCCTCTGGCCCTTTAAATCCCCATTCTCCCCAGCCAGGAAAGATGTCTTTCCCAAGAGTCTCTTCTCTCAAGAGGTTTCCCTCTACCCAGTTCTCCCTGTGCCTTCATTTGGATGCCTTCTGCAAGCTCAGTCATGGAAGCCTGAGTCCTCTTTCCTTTCGTTTCCACCAGTTCAAAAAACAAAAGAATTCCTGCCCCACAGTGACAAATGACTGTTAAGAGCAAACAGGCTTAGATGTAGCATATTTAAAATATATTCTTGTGCTGGGTGTTGGTGGTCTACTGAGCGAGTCCCAGGACAGACTCCAAAACAATACTGAGAAACCCTGTCTTGAAAAACAAAAACAAAAAAAGAACAACAAAAAATCCTTGTAAATTCCTTGTAGGAAGTCCATATATACACACTCATATATATGTAAATATATACAGTCATAAATCACTAAAGGGAATATATTCTGAGAAATGGGCATGCACACACATACTTCAATTGTGTGGTTTACTTCATCCCTAAGCCTTGTAGCATAACCTATGTTTTCTTTTTAATTTCTTTCTTGTCTTTTTCCTTCCTTTTTCTTTTTTTAATACAGGCCTCAAATTCATAGAAATTCCCCCTGCTTAGACCTCAGTAGTTCTGGCATTAAAGGTATAGGCTACAATTTTTAAAATCATATTGTTTTCATGACCATAATCCCAGCACTTGGGAGGAGATGAGGCAAAAGAATTGTCACAAGTTCCTGTCTAGTCTAGGGTTTAAAGTGAGACCTGTCCCAAACCAACAACAAGAACAACAAACACCAAATTTTGATTTCCTTTTTCAAGTAGAAGAGCTCTATTCAGAAATAATAAAGCAAATACAGTGTAGCAGGGTGTGATGCCACACATCACAGCACTAGGGAGGCAGAGGCAGGAGAATCACTGTAAGTTTGAGGCTAGCCTACTCCACATAGCAAATTCCAGGCCAAATACACAGCAAAACCTTGTCTCAAAAATGCAAAAAGTCATGCTGTGACGCAGAATTTCTTTAATACCAGCACTTGGGAAGCAGAGGCAGGTAGGTCTCTGAGTTCCAGACCAGCCTGGTCTACAAGAGTGAGTTCCAGGGCAGCCAAAGCTATATAGAGAAACACTGTCTTCAAAAACCAAACAAAAAAACAAAAAGAAAGAATTGTAACTACTTAAGCAAGTAACATATGATCATGTGGTCATTGACTATAAAGTGATACACTGTACATAATTGCCTTTTTGAGGCCCACAGCTCTGCAGGCTGGTTTACACCCTCATCACAACAAACTCATTAGTGTTTTATTAAGCTGCGATTGCTATGGCTGCAGTATCACTAGGCAATGTGAAGTTTTTGATTTGTTGTAGTCAGTCTGGTCTACAGAACTACTTTCAGGACAGCCAGAACTACACAGAAACCCTGTCTCAAAAAAGAAAAAAATGGCCGGGCGGTGGTGGCACAGACTTTTAATCCCAGCACTCGGGAAGCAGAGGCAGGCAGATCTCTGTGAGTTCGAGACCAGCCTGGTCTACAGAGTGAGTTCCAGGACAGGCTCCAAAACAATACAGAGAAACCCTGTCTCAAAAAACCAAAAATGAGAAAAGTGATATTTTTATCTGCTTTTACTTTATATGTATGTTTTGCCTACATGTGTGTCTATACCACATGCATGCAGTGCCCAAGGAGGCCAGATGAGAGTAACAGATCCTCTGGAACTGGAGTTACAGATGGTTGTGAGCTGCAGTGTGGGTGCTGGGAGCCAAACCTGGGTCAGCTGGAAACGGCGCCAGTGCTTCTAACCACTGAGTCGTGGCCTGAGCCCTTTTTGATCATCTCCTTGATCTGTCCATTGCTGGCTGAGGCAATGGACACATATCCACAGTTACAAATGACGAGAATGAATTTGTGTGTTCATGCTCAGTTCTGTTTCTCCATTCTCAGAATGGGCCACCCAAACCTAGCAGAGCAATGCACACCTTTAATTTCATCTCTTGGGAGTCACCGACAGGAGGATCTGAGTTCAAGGCCAGCCTGGCCTACTTAGTGAGTTCCAGGATAGTCAGGACAACATAGAGTCTGTCTCAAAACAAAAAATACCAGAATGAGCCACCCACAGTGGGCTGGGTCTTCCCACATAACTATAGTCCCTGGCAGATAGGCAAATAGGCCAACCAATATCCTTCCTATGATATATGACTGTATATGTTACCTACTGGTTCTGACTTTGTGGAGAACCTCCAATGACATAAAAATTGATACCATTTAATTCCACCATAAAAATTAGCATCTATGTTTTCAGTTGAAAATGACTTAAGGGCTAGAGAGATGACTTGGAGGTTTAGAGCACTGGCTGCTCCTATAGAGGGCCTGGTTTGGTTCCCAGGGTCTTCATGGCAGCTCCAGACAATCTGCAACTCTAGTTCCAAGGGATCCAATGCCCTTTTTGGCCTCAGATGTCCTGCTCAGACAATGTGGCGCACACACACACACTTACACAGAAAATAAAAATAAATGTAAAAAAGGAAAGGAGAATGACTTATTGTTGGGTATGACACCTGATACCTATAATCTTCACACTTGGGAGGTTGTAGTGGGAGGGATCATTCCAGGTTGGTGGCTAACCTGAACTACATAGCAAGTATCAGGCCAGTCAGAGACCCCCCGTCTCAAATAAATGAAGAAAAAAGGAAAGATGTGACTGTTGGACCTGAAGGCAGTTCAGTGCCAATGCCTTGGGTTCAGTTGATAAAATAAACAATAGAAGGCTGGGTTGTGGTGGTGAAGCCTTTAATTCTGGCACTCGGGAGGCAGAGGCAGATAGGTCTCTGTGGGTTCGAGGCTAGCCTGGTCTACAGAGACAGTTCCAGTACAGCCAGACCTTCACAGAGAAATCTTTTCTTAAAAAAAAAAAAAGTTGAAGGAGAAAATAAAAATAGAATAGTAGAATATTACTTTTGCAGGACTTTTTTTTTTTTTTTTTTTTTGTAGAGGGTTTCATTTAAGGCTGGCCTCAAACTTACTACATAGCTAAACCTGACCTGGAATCTTTGCCTTTCCTGCCTCCCCCCTCCAAGTGATGGACTAGAGGCATGCTACCATCATATCTAGATACAAAAATATTTCTAATAAGGTACAGCCAGGAGCCAAGCATGGTTGCCATCTAGAACTTGAGCAGCAGAGGCAAGGGAGTCACTACAAGTTCTGAGGACAGTGTGAGCTCCACAGAACCACAGAATGAGTTCCAGGCCAGCCTGGTCTCCATAATGAGACTGTCTCAAAACAAAACAAAAAAAAAACAAAAAACAAAAAAACAAAGAAAAGGTACACCTGAGGCCAAATATCCCTAAAATTCACTTGCCAAACATTTATTCTCTTTGTCATCTGCTGCTAGAAATAAGAGGTGTTTTTCATGTTTGGTTTAGTATTGTTTGCTTTTAGATCTTTTTATTGTATATTTTTTTCTATATTTACTTACTTTGGAAAGGAGCACTCATGTGTCACAGTGGGCACGTGGAAATCAGAGGACAGGTTATGGGTGTGTGTTCTCCTTCCGCCATGTGAGCTCCAGAGAGGGGATGCAAGCCACCGGGCTTGTCTGCAAGTCTCTTACCTGCTGAGCCATCTTGCCGGTCTCATGAGAGTACTGTAGTAGTGGTGATAGTGGCTGTTTTAAGACAGGTCTCATGCTGGGCATGGTGGCACACGCCTTTAACCCCAGCACTCAGGAGGCAGAGGCAGGTGGATCTCTGTGAGTTCCAGGCCAGCCTGGTCTACAGAGCGAGTTCCAGGACAGGCTCCAAAGCCACAGAGAAACCCTGTCTCGAAAAAACAAAAAAACAAAACAAAAACAAAAGACAGTAATTTAGTTTCTATGTCATTTAGGGTTCATACAGGCAGTCTCTGTCTTCATTTACTTACTAGATGTCAAGGAGATAAAGCTCAGTGCCTGCCTTTTGGGGCTTGTATCCTCTGGGAGTAACAATTACAATACTGTGATAGGGGCAGGTCTCACAGTCATTGACTCTGCTAAAATGTTTAAAACACATGGATATGGGAATCAGCAGGATGGCTCAGGAGGTACCGCTCCATGACATTAAGCCTGACAACCCCTAGAACATTGACATGGTAGGAGGCGAACAACTCCCAAAGGTTGTATGCACACACACTACAAAATACATGCAGTGGGGGTGGTAAATAGCTAAGTGGCTCGGTGGTAGAGGGATTCAATCCTTGGGCTCACTTTTGTTTTTTGTTTTTTGTTTTTTCGAGACAGGGTTTCTCTGTGGCTTTGGAGGCTGTCCTTGAACTAGCTCTTGTAGACCAGGCTGGCCTCGAACTCACAGAGATCCGCCTGCCTCTGCCTCCCGAGTGCTGGGACTAAAGGCGTGCGCCACCAACGCCCGGCTCCTTGGGCTCACTTTTAATTGTATCATTGTGCTGGGTGTCTAATCGAAGACCTCTCACATGATAGACCCAGCCCCATCTTTTCGTTAGGACATCCTTTCAGAGGCCTTTGAGCCTTGAACCAAACAGCTAATTCTAGGTGTGATTCCCAATGATATGGAGAGACATAAAAGAAACATATTATATCAGGGTTCATGGAGCAGCTTCCAAAATTATCAAGGGGTCCCGCTCATACTTGTAGCCCACAGCTTTTTGCATCCTATTCAGGACTGCCTGCCTAGGGGATGGTGCCACCCACAGTGGGCTGGGTCATACCACAAAATTAAGTCAATTACAATCCCCTGTATACACGCCCACAGACTAACCAATCCTTCACTGACTCTTACCCAAAGACTCTAGGTTGTATCAAGTTGACAAAATTATCAAGGCTCCCCTGCCACAATGGTCATGGACTTCCCTGCTGAACTGTAAACCCCAATAAACTTTTATTAAAAAAAAAATGATCCCTGTCTCAAAAAAACCAATAAATAAGTAAATGATTGTCAAGGCTAGAGCACAGCTCACTTGGTCAGCATGCATGCAGTTGTGCATGGTGACAACTCACCCACTCACGGGACTCTCTCTCACCTAACTAATTCTGCGTTTCTTCTACAACCAGCTTCCGAGAGCCAAAACGGGAACGGACCAAGCACCCAACCGGGCCCGGGTGGTGGCCCCCATCCCTCTCACACTGCCTCACATGCCCCCAGCACCCGAATCACTCGAAGCCAACCAAACCACACCCCTTCTGGCCCCCCTGGCCCCTCCAGCAACCCTGTCAGCAACGGCAAAGAGACCCGCAGGAGCAGCAAGAGATAGCAAGAGACGAGTTCTCTCCCTTCCATCACAACCACGACCCAGGCGTCTCTGCCAGAGAACAAGACAGTCTCCTGCTGGGCTTCTGGCCTTAGATTGGAGGGTGGGATAGCTGTATTTTAGCCACGAAGTTTCCCCAGAGGGGTGGTGAGCAGTGGCCTCACCCGCCTCAAGCTTCTGCCCTGCTTGTCCTGCTGACATTGCCTGTCCCCTGGGATCCAGTGCCCTCTGCCTGCCCTCCTTCCTCTGGAAACGACAGTCTGCTTCTTTTTTGGTGTGTGTGGGATCCCTCCTTCCTAATAAATGCACCCACTCTCTTCTGGACTCCTTTGTTTTTTGTAGGAATGGAGGTTAGCAGGTGTGCAGTTAAGGAGTGTAGTGCCCAGGCAAGGAGGCCTTGAGCAAGGCAAGCCTGCCCCTTTAAGGTAGTGTCCCTCCCCTGCCCCCTCCCTGCCGGTGACCCTTGTCCAGCCTTGCCTGCCACAAGAAGGCTGGGTGCCCCTTCCTCTGGGTGTTCTGTCTCCCGTCCTGCTGTCAGGTAATGCCAACCCCAAACCCCTGGACCAATCACCCCAATCAGACTTTGATCCCCGACCTTAAGCCAGGTCAGGTGTCAGAGGGGAGCCTGTTCTGGCTTCTTCCCTTATGTTCATTTATTACAGAATCGGGCGTGCTGTCAATGGCTGCTGGAGTGGGGAATTGTCCTCTCTTCTGCTCCTCAGGGTGGGGGACTGCTATGTGTCTGGGATTGCTAATTATCTGCCTCCTCCCCTGCTCTCTCCCCTGCGCCCCCAGTTTAGGGACACCTTGGTTCAGCTTTGCAGGGAGTGTGGGGATGGGGTTGGAAGCTGATGAAGCAGCTTAGTACCAGATGTAAGGTACTCGGGGAGGGGATATTCAAGAGGCGGGGGGGGGGCATGATACCAAATGGGTTATAAGATATTTAAGAGGAAAAAAGCTGAGCACAGGTTCTTAACCATGTGCTTTCCCAGGGCAGAGGGTGGCCCCTCCCCAGTCAGGGCCTAGCAGAGACTGACTTTTGACCCCCCCATACCAGAGACCAGTGAACCATTAACTCCTATATGAACCTTCCCACACTTGCCCCACCCCCAACTCCACCCCAAAGCAGCTGGGAAGGGAGAGCCTATCCATTCCAGTCCTGTGCAGGACGTGGCTTCCCTTGCACCTGAAGGCTCAACTCCTGACTCAGGAATCTTCTAAGGGCCACAGTGAGGTCTTCCAGGGACCTGCGGTGACAGCTCTCACATTGCCAGTAGGGGTGAGGCCCTGCATATTGAGGGGGAATAGGGAGCTGGAGCAAGGTGAGAGGCAGGTCTAGGGGGCCTGAGATGTTAGCTGACTCTGGACCAGATGTAGGGAGAACTCCGGGCAGGAGGCGGCTGCAGAAGACAGAGGGGAGGGACAGAGGAAGCCTGAGCCTGCAGAGGCCTCTCAGCTGCATCAAGTGTATACCACCGTTCTCTCCAGGCCTGAGCCGAAGGGCGGAACCCCTGACCTGACCCCGACACCCCCTCCTTGTTCTAGGACACAATCCTCAGGATGTTCCAAAGGAAATAGAAGTCAGAACCAGAGGCCCTGACCCATACTCCAGCGATGGGGCCCCCAGGGCGCTGTCTGTTGGCTGGCCTGTGCGTGGGGGTGGTCCTGGGCTGGGTAAGAGGCTCAGTCCCCAGCCTGGGTCCAGCTGAACAGGAACAGAACCACTACCTGGCCCAGCTGTTCGGCCTGTACGGAGAGAACGGGACACTCACTGCAGGGGGCCTGGCCCGGCTTCTCCACAGCCTAGGGCTGGGCCGGGTTCAGGGGCTTCGCCTGGGACACCATGAGCCTCCAACGGGACGGGCTGCACCCCCAAGTGGCGACAATTTCACACACAGGTACTCATGTCTCCCAACTCCCTAAGGTCACATCTCCCGGCTCCACTCAGTGCTAACCCTCTAGTTGCCTAGTGCTGCCTTCTTGAAATGAACCCCCAGAATGACAAGTCCTCTAGGCCCCGACCACTCCGTGTCCTGCAAGGTCTCGCTTACCTCTACTGCCTTTTACTTCTCCTGGCCCAGATCCTTGGGTACTCAGAGCCCTTTGTCTTGATACACATCTCAATGTGGCTTCCTCCCCCAGACCCACAGCTACCCACCCTAGCCTCTCCCATAAACGACAGCTCTCAGACACCCCTGGGACTGACTGGCTGTGGCTGTCCCTCCTCCACCAGACTCAGGGCAGGTGTCTGGGAACGTGAGTGAGTCTCTTTTTTTTTTGTTTTGTTTTGTTTTGTTTTTTTTCGAGACAGGGTTTCTCTGTGGCTTTGGAGGCTGTCCTAGAACTCGCTCTGTAGACCAGGCTGGCCTCGAACTCACAGAGATCCGCCTGCCTCTGCCTCCCGAGTGCTGGGATTAAAGGCGTGCGCCACCAACGCCCGGCGAGTCTGACTCTTAATTCATCTGATGTAGGCCCCAGGAACCGGAGCTGAGTGTGAATGTCTGGGCAGGAATGCCTCTGGGTCCTTCAGGCTGGGACCTGGAGGAGTCAAAGGCCCCCAACATGCCCCATGAGCCAGGGTCCTTGGGCCTAGACCTCTTTCACAGACTTCTGCTGCTGGACCATTCGTTGGCTGACCATCTGAATGAAGATGTAAGTCTGACGGTCTCTAGAGAGGGGACAGGAGCTGTGGCACTAGGTGGCCTGAAGTATTTGAAGAGTCGCTAACTGAATAGTATTAGATATGTTGTTCTAATAGTGAAAGATACCTCCTTTGGCTTTAGTGCAGGCTGACCAGATTCAGGAGCCATACTTAGCGAACAAGCAGTTCAGAGAAGTATCTTAGGGTGGGTATGGAGAAGTGTCCTGGAGACAATGCTGTGTCTCTCTAGAAAAGCAGTCAATTTTTTCCCCTCGTTTCCCATCCACAAGAAGGCAGACAAAGCTGTCAGGCCCTGAGATCAGTTGACATGCCCCCATCAGAAGGGGCATTCCGGCCTAGGCTGGATCAATTCATGACAGGTGTGTTGACAAAAGACAGGCAGCATGTCAGTTCCTTTCTCTTCTGGGATTCTAGTACGGAGGGTTCTAGTTGAGCTGCCAAAACAGCTCCATCACTAAAACAAAGACTGCCAGGGCACGAGAGGGAAACGGCAGAGTCACTAGACAACTGAGAAATTCATGCTGAATACTTACACGGGACTGAATACGCGGTGACTAGCACACATCAAGTCCCCTCATCCCCAGCTCTGACGCACATGCCCGTGTGAGCCAAGGGGACCCTGAGAGAGAACTGGGACTCCATGGAGAACAGGTGGAGATCTGGGCAGTGCTTCACTCCCTAATACCTGTCTCCCCCTCAATCTCAGTGTCTCAACGGTTCCCAGCTGCTGGTCAATTTTGGCCTAAACCCTGTCGCTCCTCTGACCCCTCGTCAATTTACTCTGCTGTGCCCAGCCCTGCTTTACCAGATTGACAGTCGTGTTTGCATCAAAGCCCCTGTTCCAGCACCTCAAGGAGACGTACTGTCTGGTCAGTGAATGGGAAGGGTGGGGGTCCCTTGCTAAGGAAGGGGGACCACTGGGGCCCAACTTCCCTTTAATGTGTCTCTGCCCACATAGTGCCTCTGGGCCAGCCCTGACCTAACATTAGTCCCAATTTTTCCTTCCCAGCCCTGCTTCATAGTGCCCTGGCAGTCCTGTTGCTCAGCCTACCTGCTCCCCTTTCCCTGCTGCTGCTGCGGCTCCTGGGACCTCGTGTGTTGCGGCCGGTGCTAGGCTTCCTGGGGGCCCTGGCCGTGGGCACCCTTTGTGGGGATGCATTGCTACACTTGCTGCCACACGTATGTGCAGCTCCATCTTCATACCCTGGCCCCGTGGCGGCTAGCCTCCATGCCTTCATGTGTTCCCTGGCCCTTCCCATGCGCTCCCATGTCCTAACCCCTGGCCTCAGTCACAGCTGCCTTCTGGGTGTGGGAGTAAAAGCTTGCTATCCCTTCACTGGGAGAAGGGGATGCCGCTGGGTGTAGGGTTTCCAGGGTCTGCTCTGCTCTACTTTCTGACAGGCACGAGGAGGGCAACATACAGGACCTAGCGAGCAACCAGAGGAGGATCTGGGTCCGGGGCTCTCCGTGCTTGGTGGCCTCTTCCTGCTCTTCGTGCTTGAGAACATGCTAGGACTTGTGCGGCACAGAAGCCTCAGGCCAGTGAGTGACACCCTGTTCTTCTGCCAAACCCAGAGTCCTAGCCAAGTCAGGAAGCGAGGGGCACTGTTTCTGGACCTCGGCTGCTTGGCCAATTGCACAGAACTTGTCTGCTACTGAGTGGGCATGGGCTTCTTAGCATAGACCCAGGACTTGTGCCAAATGGCTTCTTTTCTGCAGTTCATATCAACATTAAACAGAAAGAAATGCCAACCTGGGAACAGGCATAGGTCAAAAAACATTCTCCAGGTGCTAGAAGTGGAACCAGGTGTTCATTTTCCCAGCTGCTGGCCTGGTCTCCCCTTAGTCCCTGGCCCTGCTGCCTCCTCCACCAGGAGGGATGCCCTCCCATTTCAGAGATGCTGCAGAAACAAAAGGGATCTTGGAGAACCAAACCCTGACCCAGAGGACGGCAGTGGAATGGTCCTTCGACCCCTACGGGCAACTTCAGGTAACTAGAAAAAAAAATGAGTGCACTAATGAACGAGCCTGTGGTTCCCACTTGCAATAACGGACACTTGTCTTGGTCCTTCTTACCGCAGAGCCAGAGGTTCAGGGCCAGAGGGAGAACAGCCAGTCCCCACTAGCTCCAGCTGCTCCTAGGCACCGAGGCCACAGTCATGAGCAGCAGGGTGGCAGCAGCACGAGTATCACATGGATGGTTCTCCTGGGAGACAGCCTGCACAACTTCACTGATGGGCTCGCACTAGGTCTGAGGCCACCCGCGGGAGCGGAGGTGGGAGGCAGGGACGGGAGTGCCGCCAGGGAGGCGGGAGAGGGGAGAGCAGCAGAGAGCGACTCCTGACTTTCAAGAAGGCCTTTGATTCTGATGCCAGGCGCTGCCTTCTCTGACGGCTTCTCCAGCGGCCTCAGCACCACCCTGGCGGTCTTCTGCCATGAGCTGCCCCACGAGCTGGGTAGGAATGGCAAACATGGGGTAGGTGGGCTCCAGAAAGGAGACCTCTGAGGACAAGGTGAGGGGTAGCTTCAACTCACCCTCCTGTCCTTTGTCCCAACAGGCGACTTTGCGATGCTGCTTCAGGCAGGGTTGTCCTTTCAGAAGCTGCTGCTGCTAACCCTTGTATCTGGAGTCCTGGGGCTGGGGGGTGCAGCCCTCGGGGTGGGGCTCAGCTTGGGCCCTGCTCCCCTCACTCCCTGGGTGTTTGGGGTCACAGCTGGGGTCTTCCTCTATGTGGCCCTTGTGGACATGGTGAGAGGTGGGGGATGGGCAGGGGGGTGTGGAGGAGAGGGAAGTGCCAGGCCAGCATCTCCACCTCTAGGTCTGGAGAGTATTGGCCCCACCAGAAAGAAGTATCCAAAGGTGGGGGTCACAGGATGGGGCAGGCTTGGTGGCATACATCTTCAATCCCATCCCTCAGGAGGAGGCGGCGGAGTTCGAGGTCAACCTGGTCTACACAGTGTTGCAGGCTTAGACAGTGAGCCCTTGCCTCAGAAGAGGTAAACAAAGAAGCAGGCCTGGGTAAGAGCAGAGTGCTGACAGTCTCCTTTCCTTTCAGCTACCCGTCCTGCTGCGTCCTCCCGAGCCCCTGCCCGTGCTGCACGTGTTCCTGCAGGGGCTGGGGCTGCTGCTGGGGGGCAGCCTCATGCTGACTATAGCCCTGCTGGAGGAGCAGCTGCTGCCCGGGGCTCCTGATGGCTGATGGGGCAAGTGGCAAAGGATCAAGACTGCCCTCCTCCCCCAACCACAGGAACGGAGGCGGGACACAGGGCCAGTAGGAGCAATAGGACTTTAATAAACAGAACCCGTCCCAAAGCCATGACTACGACAGTTGTACTTGCACCAAAACAGCATAGAAAACCAGGGTGTGGTGGGAGGGCTCAAAGCAGGTTGGGGGAGGACAAGAATGGGGGCCTGGAGGATGTGGGGTGCGTCAGTCTTCAGGGGTAGATCGCATTGTGCTTTAGCCCAGGTAGGAGGGGGAGGGGCAGGACAAATGCACCAAGGTCCCCCTTTTTTTCTGCTGCCCTCAGCACCCTGGGGATGCAGGTATCTGGGCTTTATTGCTGCCCGCCAGCATTAAACACCCCTGACCCCAACACTAGCACCACAGGTGGATCGAGGGTAGGGAGCAGGGCCAGAGTGGGAAAATTGCTTAGAGAAAGATTCAACTAGAATCCAGTGAGTTGTGCTCAGTTCTCTTTACTTCCTACAACCGAGTACATGGGTCACAGGGTGGAGGGTGCAACAGGACATGGGACATGCCCCTCCGTGCCCCCCCAACACACCTGCACACAGGACGGTGGTGTCTGCAGCATCACAGGTCATGCAGGGCATGGGGAAGGGGAGGCTCACACACATAGATGCCCACAGTGGGTACCAGACAGAGAACACCCCTGAATATACACAGCTGTACATGGGGAACCCCAGGTCCCCACCCAACCCTCTCCCCTGTCGTGCTGCTCCCCAGCAGGGGAACTGTATTGCTTTGAGAGAGCCACCCTGGGGCTGCTCTGCCAGGCACCCCCCTATCCCTCCCACCCACCCGTTTTGGCACATCTGCAAGACACACGGCAGCGGGAGTAGGCACCCTCCCTCCCAGGCTTCTACGGCTTGGAGTCGGGGAAGGGGTAGGAGATAGCATCCTCCATCTTTTCCCCAGCCCTTCCCAAACCCCTGCCAGACCCACTCCAGCCAAACCCACCCGCCCCGAAACACACCCACACACACCCACGCACACACCCACGCACACGAAGCTGAGCTATCCAGGAATACGAGTGAACAAGATTGTCCAGGGTAGGGGCAGAGGCGGAGGAAGGACTGGAAGCAGAGACCCCACCCTGGCATGGGTAAGACTGGCACAACAGCTACTTTAGTGCAACTGGAGGGCGCCCAGAGTGAGGGTGGGCACAGGGGCCCGGGGAAAGGGCCCACAGGAGTGAGTGAGGGCCACGGTGGACCTCTCGTCACCCTCCATCCTCTGCCCTCCCAAACGCAGTGACAGTGTCCCCCTCACACCTACGTGGGCAACAGCAGCCTCGGAGTCAGTACCTTCAAGTAATTAAGAGCAGACCCTCCCCACCCCATCTCCCTCCCATCTCTGGGAATTTGGTCGCTTCTCTACAGGGGTTGGGCTGGGAGGAGGGGTCCCCAAGTCAGACCCTTCTTTCTCTACGTCCCTCTTCCCCGACCACCCGGCTTGGTCCTCAAAGACCCCGCACCTCTGTCCTCGCCCAAGCTGGGCTAAGGCCCGAGGGCCAGAGCCACACAGAGGGGAAGAGGCTGCTTTGCTCACCGCGCCTCCCCGCTCGGTAGGGTTCAGACTTGGCCGGAGGGATGGCCGCACTGGCCTGTCCCAGGAGCAGGGCTTCTGGGCTAGGGTCTGTAAGGCTATTTTCCTTTGCGGTGGGAGGGGGCAGGGAATGAGCGCTGGGTGTGGGAGAGGGTGAGGAACGGCTGAGTGGGAAGGAGGAAGGGGCCTGCCCGCTGGATGGAGCACAGTTACCGGAGTCATTTCACAGAGAAACGCTCCTGTGCATAAGATAGTGTGCGCGCATGCGCACTCCCAGCCTGCCAGCCTGGCCCACCCCGCCTCTCGGGACCCCTTCCAAGACCATAGAGGGGTTTTGGGGGTACAGTTGTAGAACCATTCACTCCAGCCCCACCGTCCCCACCTCCAGCCTCTTCTCCCCTCTCATCCAGGGAGGAGGAAGGTGCTTGGGTGGGCAGACAGCGGTGGAAACAGTATTGAGTTTTCCTTTGGTTACATATTGAAGGCAAAGGTGAGCTGGACTTACAGTCAAAACGGATAGGGGTGAGGAAGGAAGAGAGGCCATGGCTGGGGTTAGAGAGGGAGGCGGCCCTCCTCAGCCCCTCCACCCCAAGGAACACATGTCTACATGGGGGGGGGCGGTCCCTCAGTCTCATGTCTCCACCCCCCCACAGCACCAAACAAAAGGAGAAGCCCCCTCCCCCAGGGACTACTCCCCACCCCGACCTGGGCTGTACATTCAGTGGTTTTCAGCAGTCCTATGGCTCAGGGGCCACGGGTGGGGGAGGTGGCCCCAGTCTTAGCGTCTCAGTTGGACAGTGGCAGTGACCTGGGTCTGTCGGTCCGTCCTGGGACCCACAGTTGTGCCATTTGTTTTTTCTGAAGGATGGTACACAACCCTACAATAGCCACCGCCCAATCAGAAACACCCCCTAAAATCAGAAACTAAAAACTGGCTCTTCTCATGTCGTCCTGATTCCCATGTCTGTTTCCCTGTCTGCTATATAGCCCTCGCTCTGTCTCCTTTGCTGGGACCTAGGGCTGTCCCCAGGGCCCTCACTTGAAATAGGCCTTTTCACAAAAGTGCTTATTACTTGAAGCAAGTGCTTTAGAGCTGTGGTGGGGGAGGGGAGGGGGGGAGGAGGAGGGGAGGACAGGAGATGCTCCTTCCCCTCCCAACCCCCTTAAGATTGGGGGGCATTCTGCCTGTTTTACTTCTCCACACCCGTTTAAGTCAAGGAGGTTTAAAAAAAAATCTTAACATTAAAATAAATATGCAGTGGCCATGAGAATGGTCAGAATGCTTCAGAACACTAGGGGCTGGGGAGCCCAGGCTGGGGTGCGGGATTTCCTTTGGCATAAGGAGTGGAGGCTGCTCGCCCTCCAGGCCTCCTCATAGCCACATGAGGAGGGACAGAGGGCTCCCTGTCAGTGTTCCCAGCACTGCTGACAGTGTGCCCAGGACAGCAGGGAACATACAGCCACCAGAAATCTCATCTAGCAAAACAAAACAATGGGGCTCCCGACAAACGCCGAGTCGGATTCCTGTCACGGTCAAGCATTGATAAAGGAGAACACGACTGATAGCCCAAGTCATCCCTGGGGAAACCATTTCCCTGCTCCCCATGCCCCCCACCATCTAATTCCCAGCACCAAGATGAGAGGGAAGGGGGTGAAATGGGAAGGTTCTAGGAGAGAAAATTGAAGTTGGGGAGCAAGCTATGCAGAACCAGCAGGGTTGGGGTGGGGGCGGCAGCCCTTGAGAGAGGTCACATTGATTGTCATATAGGGAAGGAGAGAGGGCAAGAGGGGCATTGCAAGGCCCTTTGGCTTTGAAAACAAATAAAAACTAAAAGCTGCACAATCCTTCTCACCAAATAATGGTCATGTGGGAGCTTGAAATGGTTTAGGATCTGAGGGTGGGAGCAGAGAGACACAGATAAACAGGACCACGGAAAGGAAAGTCAAACACCCCAGGCTTCTGGGAACCAGCGTGAGGTATGGTGCAGGGTGTCTGTGGGGAGGAAGGGCTCCCTGGGACAGTCCCTCTCCCCTCAGCTCACCCTCGGCAAGGGTGGCGAGACATTCAAGGACACAATTTAAAAATGGGTGATGTTAGAGCAAGCTTGGGTAGGGGAAGGAGGTGGAGGGATCCCTGGGAGACCCCTGTACTGTGTAAACGAAGCCCATGCAGTTCTCAGCTCTCGGGGCAATACTGACGGCAGCCAAACTGGGCAAGGGTGCACTGTGGGGTGGGGGCAGGGCCTCTATTCAAGTTCTGTGTCTTGGCCCCTGGCTGAGGTATTGCGTGTGAGGAAGGGACACTGGGTTAAGGGACTGGGTCCGACTGTGCAGAGCTCACCAAAGAGATGGATGGACAGGGCATCTGAAGGGACCAGGGCCAGATGCAATGCTACATTTAAAGAGAACACTGCCCCTCCTCATTCCAGCCCAGTTTGGCTTCTCAGGTACATTCCAGGAATCTATCAGTGCAGCGCCTACTCAAGCCCGTCTCTCCCCATGCTGGGAAGGCAGGGACTGAGCCTCAGTGTCCACCTGTTGCTCCCTGGACCAGTGTCCCCCCCTCCACTGGAGGAAGGCTTGGCTTCCCTAACAAGCAGTCCCTACGCTGCCCCTGCCGTTCCTACCATCTTTGGCTTCATATCAGGAGTGACTGGGGCAGTGGGTACTCTCGGACATGACAAAGTGGAGACAGACAGGGGGCATGGAGGAACTCTGGGATTGAGGGACACAGGAGGAAGAACACGTTCCCTACCTCCACTCACAGCAAACACATGCCTGAAACACAGAGGACAGACTAGGGCTATAGTTTTGAAATGGGCAGGATATTAATTTGTTTCTTCCCCTAAAGAATAAAATGCTTACTTAAAAATTCATGACAAGCCTCAGAGTTCAGGGAGACGAGAGCCAAGGAGGGAATGGCCACAGGCTCCCCGCTCCGAAAAGAAGTTAAAAGAAGCAAGGTTAAAGTGCGTGGTTGGGGGCCAGGCTACAAGTGGGGGCCAGGAGCAGGCTGTGGGGGCAGAAGCAGCCCTTGGTTTGCACATGAGGAGCCAGGGGAGAGTGTAGGGTAAGGGCCAGGTTCAGTAGTTGCTGCTTCAAGTGTCTGCATTTGTATTTTAGGGGTGATAGGATATGGGGGGAAGCTCTAGGCCCCAGTGCTAAATACCCTCCCCCCATCCTCTAGCTGCCCCTGAAGGGGGAGGGGGACGCCCCCAGAGTGCTCACACAGTACCAGAAATTAAGGCTTCTCACTGCTGCAGGGATGGAGGGCCAAGCGGGGAGGCAGTGATGGGTATGGAGGAGGGGTCTGCCTGGCAGCAGGGGCAAAGGGAGGGGGACTGGAGCGTCAGAGGGAAGAGTTAGGGGAGCTGGCAGCAAACAGGGGAAACAGATGGAGTCAAAGAGGGGGAGCCAGGCATTTAGCAATCATTTTGGGACACTTGGCAGAAGGGGTTGCCCTGGGGGTACCAAGAGCCTGGGGTGCTCCCTGTGGACCCCAGACCTCTGCTAGGCCAGGACAGTGTGGCAAAGGTGTGAGCAGCTGCTCCCCAGTGCTACCCTCCCCACCTCTGCCCCACCCCCCGTCGTGTTCTCCTTTAAAGTGCCCTAAATGTTTAGACTTTTTTCTAAATAAATAGAATAAGATATCAAGCCACCGGCAGGGAGAGGGACACTGGAGGGGGCTACTCAGAGTAGCAGCCATCTAACCCAATGGCACCATGCCGCTCCTGGCTGTAGGGACAGGAGGCCCCGTGCGGCAGGGCGCCACAGCCACCCACCGTCTTGGCGGCTGCGATGCCGCAGTTCTTGAGCAGGCTGAAGCTGAAAGGGCTGACGGCGTCCTTGGGTGGGAAAGGCTTCATGGTGGAAAGGATCAAGGCCAGGCAGTCTGCCACATCTTTGTTGGGAGCGCAGGCTAGTGCTGGGGTGTGACCTGTGGGCCAAGGGGGAGAACACAGGCTCAGGGTCCTGAGCTCTGTGGGTGAGGGTACGCCAAAGGGGACAAGCACCCATTGTAGTCAGAAATCCAGGTGGCAAGGGCCCAGGGAGTCCATGGCAAATTCTGACTGCAGGGCAAAGGGCAGCACATGGGATGGAGTGTGTGGGAGAGCTCCCTGACCCTGCTTGCCTGACCCTGCCTGCAGATTCACTTCACACGTGCCTGTGACACGCAGAATACTAGTACTGGGACCCAGGAGAGGCGGGGATCCCTGGACCCCACCCACCCAGGAGAGGCGGGGATCCCCGGACCCCACCCACCTTCTTCATCCACAGCCAGCACTGTGGCCCCACGACTCAGCAGGGCCTGCACCACAGAAGCTAGGCCATTCCGGGCAGCGATGTGGAGTGGCCTTAGAAGGAAAACAAAGAAGGGGCACTGAGTAGGATACCAGGTGGCCTTGCCACCGCAAGGTGGGTGACAAGGACCCTGGACAGACGCTGTGAGCTCCAGAGAGCCGCTGGAGCACAGGTTGCTTTCCAGCCGCCTGCCTCCCCCAACACTCACATCTGCAGCGCACTGTTGGTAGCATTGATAAGGCCAAGGTCTTGGGTTTCTGCCAGGATCATGAGGGCACATTTCTCGTGGCCCTGAGGAAGAGGAACAGAAAGTGGACAACAGGGCAGGAGCAGGGGGACCCAAGTTCCGCCATAGTCTATGAGGCAACCGAAAGCCCCCACGTCACTGAGCCTACTCTCGGGTACCTTGCTGCAAGCCAAATGCAGGGCAGTGTTCTTGTTCTCATCCAGCACAGTCAAGTCTGCCTTCCCTCGATACAGCAGAAAGTCTACAAAGGGAGCAGAACAGACCGGTGACTTCCTCCAGAACAGCAGCCATCCCACTCACCCTCCTGTCTGCATTCTGCAGGGACTTTGCTTCCCAGTCATAGAAGTTGGAATACCCAGAAACATCCTCTTGCGTTACGAACCCCAGGCCCCCATATGCCCTGCAGGAGGCCCCTACACACCAACAGCAGCGGTCTGCCCATTCTCGGCTGCCGTCATGAGCGCAGTGCGGCCAGTGTGGTCAGTGGCGTTCACTTCTGCTTGATGCTGTAACAGCATCCGGAGCCCAGAGACATTATCTGCGAAGGCAGCGGCGTGAAGGGGGGTCCTGGAGGGGGCGGGGCAGAGTGGAGTCAAACATGGAACACTCTTAGGCAGAAAGCAAAGCCAGAGGACTGTTGACACTCACCGTCCTTTGGCGTCTCGGCTGTTCACAATCTTGGCACCCAGGGCTCCCAGCAGCATCTCTGTGGTGCTGTCCTGGTTATTAATTCTGGAGTGGGGGAGGTGGCACCATCAGAAGCAGAAAACTAGAGGACTCCCTGCCCTCAGCCCAGGGTCTCGCCCTGGAGAGACGGCCGGCACTTACACTGCACAGTGCAAAGGGGTGAAGGGATTTCCCTCCAGGTATGAGAATGGGCTGTGTTCAAGTAACAACTCCAGACAATCTTCATGTCCTGGCACGAGGAGAGTATGTGAAGGTGAGAAACGGCAAACCTCTGCCTGTCCCGTCCAGCTCCCTTCTTACAGCATCCCTGCGCCTGCCAGAGCCCCTCGTACCAGTGTAGGAGGCCCAGTGCATGGGCGAGTATCCGCTGTAATCGACACCAGCATCTAGCGGGTCTGTGGAAAGGGCAGCCTGCAGCAGAGTCCGCAGCACTGCAGTATGGCCACAGGCTGAGGCCAGGTGGATAGGTGTGCGCCCCTTAAAGTCTCGGCACAGCACAAATGCATCGTGGTCCAGCAGGGCAGCCAGGCAGTCCTCACAGCCAGTCACCGCCTGCAGGGCAGAGGTCAAAGTGGTGAGAAGGCTCTCCCCAGTGGCTAGCTGCTGGGGCTGGCCCAGGAGCAACAACTACTTGAGGAATCCATCCTTATCTCTACATAATCCTAGCGTCAGGGATCAGCAGCTACTTTCCTGACAGGCACATGGTCAGAGTCAATCCTGAAGCTCTCGGAACAAAAGACCCTAGAGAGTGAGGAGACTGCGGGATCAAGAACCTATAGGCTCAGGCGGGCGTTGGTGGCGCACGCCTTTAATCCCAGCACTCGGGAGGCAGAGGCAGGCGGATCTCTGTGAGTTCGAGGCCAGCCTGGTCTACAAAGTGAGTTCCAGTACAGCCTCCAAAGCTACAGAGAAACCCTGTCTCGAAAAACCAAAAAAAAAAAAAAAAGAACCTATAGGCTCAGCTACTCAAGAGGGCAAGGCTGGAGGATCACTTGAGTCCAAGAGTAGAGGACCAGCCTGGGTGATATAGTGAGACCCCTCAAAATAAAAAGATCTGCCGGACACGTTGGCGCACGCCTTTAATCCCAGCACTTGGAAACCAGAGGCAGGCCGACCTCGTAAGTTCAAGGCCAGCTTGGCTTACACGGTCAGTTCAGAGCCTGCTAGGCCTCCACAGTGAGATCCTGTCTATCAGAAAAGGAAAAAGAAACAAACCCCAATAGGATATAGTAGCAACAGCATACATGGGTAGCCAGCATAGTCGGGGTGGTTTGAGCAAATGGCTGAGTATCCTGGGAAACACGTCACCAGGAGGGGTGAGAGGCATTCCTCTCAGAGCAAACACAGCCCAGTAAGACTCAGAAACAAAATGCCCACTCGGGTGGGGCCTGTGCGTCTGTGAGCAACCTTATGTTCCCACTCACCCCACGGTGGAGGGCAGTGCGGCCCCGGAGGTCAGCAGCATCGGCCGTGGATCCCTTCTCTAGCAGCAGATGGACACAGTCCACGTGACCATTCATGATGGCCAGCATCAGTGGGGTCCTACAGAGCGGGGACAAAGGCGAGGGCCGTCAAGTGGAGAAAGGGCAGGGTGTGGCAAAGGGGAGACATTCCTGGACACACTCACTGTCCATAGGCGTCCATGACATCTGTGATGTCAGCTCGCTCCCCACTGTCAATCAGCAAGTGCAGGGAATCAGTGTGGCCAGAGGCAGCTGAAAGAAAAGGAACCCATCAGGACAACGTCAGGAGGGAAGAAGGCAGGTCGGATCTGGGCTCAAGGATTGGAGCGCTGCGAAGGCCTAGGGTAAGAAGAAAGCCTCAGGTAAAGCCTGGAAGCTTCCATCCTCCTTGCCCTAGTCCACTCCCAGCCCAGCTGTTCAGGGGGATCTGGTAGTAGCTTGATGGGGGCCACTAACCAGCAGCATGTAGGGGTGTCCACTTGCGTTTACGCTCCTTGATGAGGGCAGAGGCACCATGGGCTGTGAGCACCTCCACACACTCCGTAGAGCCCCGCTCAGTGGCCAGGAAGAGCGCGGTGCGGCCCTTGTGGTCCCTGACGTCCAGATTCACCAGCGTCTCAGCCAGCGTCTTCAGGGCTTCACAGTGACCATTGTAGGCCTGCAGGCAACCAGCACACACGGCTAAGGACACTCCTCTTCCTGCCCTGCTGCACGGACTCAGGAACTCTGACTGCCACGAGCTCCGTGGGCTCTTTCCAGACAACCTGCTTGCCACATCCCAATGAGAATGCAGACACAGGGCTGGCAGGATGGCTCAGTGGGTAAAGACCTTGCTGTGCAAGCATGAGGACCTGAACTCCATCCCTGCAGCCCAAACACAGGCAGAGATGCTGTGGAACAACCCTTTGTACACTGTGAAGCTGTGTCACTGTGACTGGTTTAACAAAGAAGCTGACTGGCCAGTAGCTGGACAGCTGAATAAAGTTAGACGGGAAGGCCAAACTAACAATGCTGGGAAGGAGAAAGGCAGAGTCGGGGTCACCAGCTTGACCCAGACGGAGCATATGAACATGCCATGATAATAAAGGTACCACCACATGGCAGAGTATAATAAGGAATATGGGTTAGCTTAAAAATGTAAGAGCTAGTTAGTAATAAGCCTGAGCTACTGGCCAACCATTTACAATTAACATTAAGTCTCTGATTGTTAATTTGTAAGCGGCGGCTCCCAGGAAGGAAAAACTGCTTACAAGAGGGAAAATCAGCTCCACGAAGTTGTCCTCAGATCTTCACATGCACACCATGGTACACACATACACACACACAAGCATACTACATAAAAACTAAGTGTTCTTTTTAAGAGAATGCAGATGTAAGGACGGGGTCACAGTGCTGGTACAGCCGTGAATGGTCAGGAAAGGACAAGAAGGCAAAAGGAAAAGATGCTGGACTCACAGCTAAGTGCAAAGGGCTGACGGGAACAGTGCTCTCCACATCTTCCAGGCAGTTAAAGGACATTTCTAAGAGCTGTAAGGAAGGAAAGTCAGTCCATGCGGAGGCTTCGGAGCTCCCCACACGTGGGCCCTGCCACACGCAATCTCCCAATTCAACCGTACCTGGTTTTGTGACCACAAACCTGAAGGCAAACCACAGCCCTGCTGTTCCTGCCCCTTCCCAAAGCCCCCTCCCCAAGGCCAGGCCCCCATACATACCAGTTCGAGGTTCTGTCTGTTGCCGTAGGCGGCTGCATAGTGCACAGCTGTGTAGCCCTGCCTGTCCCGCAGGGAGGGGTCTGCACCATTATCCAATAAGAACTCCAGACAGCTGGGAACCAGGGATAGACTGTGAGGCAGGGTTAGGCCTGGCCCAGCAAAGGTGCAGCTCTGGGCGGGGCAGGGGACGGGGCAAGGGAGCGCTGCAGGCCTCCTTCTGGTTCTCTACATCCTGCCTGGCTGGCTCCACCTGGGCCACCCACCCCAGCGCCGTCTTCTACCCTCTGGACCCTCTCCCATGCTTGGCTCACAGCCTTCTGCCGGTGGGCATGTTCACTCCTGCCTCCATGCACACCAAGCCTTGCCTAGCAGGCCTGCTTTTCCCCATATGGCTCAAGTCCAACTCATCGCAAACTCAAAACTGTACCGTTCTGCTCTCTGGGGCCTTCCTAACCATTCCAGTTTGTTCTCTACTTGGCACTACTCCACTGGTGGTCTTCACTTCCCTTAGTTGTAATAGTAATGACATCTAGCATTTACTTTGTATCAAATACTGTGTGGTAAGCATCTCATGTATATCCATTTAACTACATATAACTATATAATTATTCTCAGAGCTAGACACCTATTTTTTTTTTTCAAGACAGGGTTTTTCTATGGCTTTGGAGGCTGTCCTGGATCTAGCTCTTGTAGACCAGGCTGGTCTCAAACTCACAGAGATCCACCTGCCTCTGCCTCCCGAGTGCTGGGATTAAAGGTGTGCGCAACCACTGCCAGGTTAGACACCTATTTTTAAAGACAGGGTTTTCTGTGAAATGGTCCTGGGTGTCCTGTAACTCACTCTGTGGACCAGGTTGGCCTCCTGCTTGCCTCTGCCTCCCAAGTACTGGGATTAAAGGTGTATGCCACCACTGCCCAGCCAGCTAGATACATTTTTATCCCTACTAGAGTTGAGAAAGTTTAAGCAGAGAGGATAAAGAACCTTTCCAAAGTCACAGAGTTGAACCTCTTCAATGTGTAGCCCGGGCACTTGGTATGTAGACCAGGTTGGTCTCAAACCCAGATACACCTGCCTCTGTATCCAGAGTTTTGGGATTAAGAGCATATATCACCATGCCTGGTTTTTTCTTGTTTGCTTTTTGAGTCTCTTGTAGCCCAGGCTAGCTGTAAACTCACACAGTTAACAGAGAATGACCTTAAATCCCTGACCTTCCTGCTTGCATCTCCTGAGCCCTTGGGTTAAAGGTCTGTGACACTATGCCCAACTTTTTCCTTTTTATTTTTTATTTTATTTTATTATTATTATTATTTTTATTATTATTATTATTTTTTTTTTTGGTTTTTTGAGACAGGGTTTCTCTGTGGCTTTGGAGGCTGTCCTGGAACTCGCTCTGTAGACCAGGCTGGCCTCAAACTCACAGAGATCCGCCTGCCTCTGCCTCCCGAGTGCTGGGATTAAAGGCGTGCACCACCAATGCCCGGCACTTTTTCCTTTTTAAAGACAGGGCTCATTTAATAGCCTTGGCTGTCATGGAAGCATCTATATAGACCAAGCTGGCCTTCAACAGAGGTCAGCCTCTGCCTCCCAAATACTAGGATCAAAGGTGAGTACCATGACCACCAACTCTTTTTAAAATCTCTGAAGTCTAAGATTTACAGAAAAATGAGGATAGTAAGAGCTTCCATGTATCCCATAATTAATCCTTTTAGCAATCACTTACATTAATGAGTATGAAGGTCCTTTCACCCATTTCCCCAACAGGTGATTTCAATGTTGTTTTTCAAGTGTGTGTGTGTGTGCGCGTGTGGTGTGTGAGAGAGAGCGGGGAGAGAGCATGAGCGTATGTATGTGTGTGTGTGCGCTCGCGTGTGGGTGTCAGTCAGGACAATTCAGCAGTCAGTTTCTCCTCCCATCACATGGGTCCCAGGAACCACAATCAGGTCATCAGGCTCAGGAGCCAAGGTCCCGTGTGGCCTTCCTGGAGAATTGTGTCACTGTGGAGGTGGGTGTTGAGGTTTCAAATGCTCAAACCAGGCCCAGTGTCTCTCTCCCTGCCTGGGAGTTGGTTTTCAAAGGAAAACATTCACCATGCTGTTGAGAAGTGATCTTGCTATGTAGTCCAGGCAGACCTAGAATTATATTCTCCTGTCCCAGACTCTTGAATGCTGCTGCTGGTGGGTGTTTTTAACTTTATTTCTAGGTGGGACTTTTTGCTTTCTGTGACAGAATCTCACAAAGCATGAGGTGAACTGGAACTCACAGCAATCTCCTGCTCAGATATCCAAGTGTTAGCTGGAGACTACAGGCCTGAGGAGACTACAGGCCTGAGGAGACTACAGGCCTGAGGAGACTACAGGCCTGAGGAGACTACACCTAGATGCTTGATTTTTTCTCCTGAAAAGGGTCTCATTGTAGCTCATGGCTGGCCTCAAATTCTTTGGAACAAGGTTGTCCTTGAACCATGATCCCTTGAACCTCCTTACCCCAAAAGGACTGGAATTATGGACATGTGCCAGCAACCAGCTGTTTCAGATTGTTTTTGAGACAGGGACTAGATATGTAGTCCTTGCTGTCCTGTAACTCCCAGACACAATCAATCCTTCCACCTCTGCCTCCCAAGTGTTGGAATTAAAGGTTTTTTTTCATTTTTAAGATTTATTTATTATGTATACAGTGTTCTGCCTGCATGTATCCCTGCAGGCCAGAAGAGGGCACGAGATCTCATTACAGATGGTTGTGAGCCATCAGGTGGTTGCTGGGAATTGAACTCAGGACTCTGGAAGAACAGCCAGTGCTCTTAACCTCTGAGCCATCTCTCCAGTCCCCTTTTTAATGAAGTTTATGGAAACACAATTCTCCCCTTCGTTTACGTCAGTGGTTTTCAACTAAGGACAATTTTGCCCTCTAGGCAAAAATTCCTCAAAATGTTTGGTTGTCACACCTTGTTTTGATGTTGGAAACTGTTTTAACACTGTACCCTATCAGTGAAGTCTCCCTACACTCCCCGCACCACAGCCCTGGAGTAATTCATCTATTTTGCTTTGAAAGAGAAAGTCTGACTGTATAGTCCTGGCTGGCCTGTAACTCACTACATGGACCAGGCTGGCCTCAAACTGCCTCCTGAGTGCTAGGGATAATGGTGTCCATCACCATGCCCAGTTAGGAACCTGGCCCAGTGGCATACTGCCTGCCTAGATTGAACAGTGACCATTCCAGGATCAATCCCCAGAACTTCAGCACTCAGAACACTTGGAACATGAGTGAACCTTCAATTAAGGCATTGCATGGATGTAGCTTTTCCAGTTTTTAAGGAGCTCCTGCTCAAGTACACCTTTAATCCCAGCACTCACAAGGCAGAGTGAGTTCCATGACAGCCAGGGCTACACAGAGGAACCGTTCTCAGAAAATCAAAAAAATAAAAGCCCCGCTCCTTGAGGAGAGGAGCTATGTCTGCTATTTGTCTTTCTGCTCCTTGAGGAGAGGAGCTATATCTGCTATGTGTCTTTCCTCACACACCCCACACTGCTGGCTAACAGATTCAAACGGGTGGGAGGAGGGAGGAGCCAGGGCGGCACAGTGGGGAGGCGCAGCCCAGCACCCTCGTTAGTACTCACAAGAAGGCCTCCTTCCTGCGCGACTCCTTCAGCAGCTCATCCTCTTCAGCATCATGGCTGGAAGCAGTGTGGGGTTCCGCTCTGGCGGAACAGAGCAGAATTTAGGAGAGCGCAGGGAGGAGGAAAGGATGGGGAAGAACCAAGGCAGCAGGAGCCTCACCTCCGGTACGTGTCAGAGGCAGCAGCATAGTGAAGGGGAGAACAGCCTTTACAGTCGGCCTCATTGACGCCCGCCCCGGCGGTCACCAGTGTCACTGCACACTGGTAGCTACCGTTGGCAGCTGCGTAGTGCAGTGCGGTCCTGGAGAGATGGTTACAGAACAGATGAAAGGGACAGATACGACCACCCCAGATGTGCAGGGCACACGGTAACCCTCCTCCTCCCTTCCTTTCTCTCTAACCAGACGCCAGCTCTGCGCGCTAACTTGCCTTCCAAACTTGTCTCGCCGTCTCAGGTCAGCTCCACTGCTCAACAGCAAATTAAGACATTCAACATTCCTAGAAGCAAGACCAGGCGCAAGAGTGAGCGTCCTGAAGCACACTCACCAGCCCCGGGAGAGGTGGGAGGGCAGAGCCCAACGGCCTCCATCACGACTATGTTCACTGTTCAAAGTAAAGAGCTCGGCAGACAGTGGGCACCACGCCCTGGCCCAGCTCACAAGGCCTAGGAGCAAAAGGACATACCCTCCAGAAGCAGCAGCATGGAGACAGGTGCGGCCAAGGTTGTCAGGTGTGTTGATGTCAAAGCCAGCAGAAAGCACATGCTCATTGCTGAGTGAAGACACGATGCTATACAGCTGACCTGGAGGGGCACACCAGCCACAGATGGTACCCAGGAGCCCTGAGCCACCTTCCTTCCCATCACCCAGCCAGTCAACACATACCTGAAGAAAGAAGCTTCCGGCAACAGTCAGAGAATCCAAAGAGAACAGCTAAGTGCAGGGGAAACATGTCGTGGATGCCGCGCCTGGGAAGAGGTTGAGGGACTCAGCCCTTGGGCCAAGGAAGGACCAGTTACAGCGCTCCTTTCTGTGGCTCACCACCCCACCCTAGAGTCAGGCTAAGAGGGTCCCCAAACTTCTCTCTGACAAGCATCTTAGGACCGCTGCATCTGATGTGAACAATAGGCAGGACCTGATATGGCCCAGAAGTGGGTGGAGGGCCCTGACTCACCGGGCGGTATCCGCGCCATTGGTCATGAGAGTGCTGATGAGCAGCTCGTGTCCGTAGCGGGCAGCCACATGTAGTGGTGTGTTCCCAAATTTGTCAGCACAATCGATCTCGCTACCTGAGACAAGAACACACACACACAACCCAGGCACGCCTTAGGCTAGTGACCACTCAAGTGCCATTTATAGTAGGTTGGATTGAATTAAGCATTCTCCATGCATCATCATCATCCTCATTCTTCTTATTTTGAGGCCTTAGACTGGGAAAAGGTAGAGTTCCAAGTATCTATTCTGAGAGGAAGAAGGGGTGGGGCAGGGGGGAAAACCCGGCAGGGGAAGAAAGGGGGGAAAGAAGGGAGTTCCTAAGGACCAGTCCTTGGAGGAAGAGAGCACAAAGTCTTGAGTCCGTACCATTCTGGATGAGGATCTGGGAGCGCGTAAAACGGCCATGGATGGCAGCCATGTGGAGAGGACTTTTTCCTTCTTTACTCTGTGGAAACACACAGTGTTTATTAAATGTAAAGCAGAGAGACGGTCCTGTTCCCTCTTTTAGGAGCACATCAACCAAGATGGATACGTTATATGGTTACCCAACCACATTCTCAAGACCCTGATAAGACCTAATCACCCCAGAAGACCCATGGGTGGGCAATCTCCCAGAACTACCTGGATGTGGCTGAAGCCCCAGAGCTATCTATAAGTACCTCATCCTCTTAGATACCTGGTAGTTGACATCAGCCCCGTTATTGACCAATAGCTCCAAGCAGAGAGCGCCATTGGTGGAGACAGCTGCCACATGCAAGGGTGTGAAACCCTTGTCATTTGGCTGGTTGACATTGGCTCCTGCATTCACCAGTTCGATAGCCACAGCATCCTGGCCCAGGTAGCAAGCGATGTGCAGAGCTGTGTTTCCAAAAGCGTTGGGCTCATCAATCTGGATTTCCAAGGGTGGGGGTATAGATTATTAGTTAAAACAAAGTTAGAAGCCGTCAATTAGCATAAGAGCCCTAGAAATCCTACTGTGCCTGCCCCTTCAGATTTCTGATCCAAAATTATAATGCTGCTATTATATAGCATAAGCCTTAATCAGTCCCTTTCTTCATACCCTTCCAACCTGCAGAGACCACACCAATAGCTCCGGCACCCCCTCTCTGCATCAGACTCTGACCTATGACTCCCTGTCACACAGTGCACATGGCTCTGACCTCAGCCCCCATGCGGAGCAAGTACTTCACCACTTCAATCTGGCCACTGGCTGCAGCTGTGTGGAGCAGCCCGTAGCCCTTTCGGTCTTTACAGCTGAGGTCTGCTCCACGTGCCACCAGAAGTTTCAAGACCTCCAAATGCCCTAAGAAGAAAAGGAGGGGATTAAAAAAAAAGCAGACCTAGGGTGAACCCAAAAGCCCCGAGCTCCTCCCCTCCACAAAGGCCCAAGGCTCCTCCCCACAAAGGTCACAACCCCCTCTCCCTGCTCTGGGAATCCTAAAGTCAAATTCCTCCTTTTCTTACAGTCTCTCACCTAGGAAAGCTGCCCAGTGCAGTGGCTGGCGCTCCTTTTTATCGCAGACATTCAGGCTGGCTCCCTTGTTGAGGAGCAGGCTCACCGTCTATATGAGGATATAAAACACAGAGTCAGGTTCATGCCCTCAGCCTGCCCAAGGGCAGAGGCAGTTGATCTCCTGAAAGAAAGGCAACCTGGTATCTTTTAGCTTCACATTTGCAGTGCTGGGGGCTGGTGCCTCTGTTCATGCATACACAGTCAGAAGGAACAGCAGAAGAGTGGGGTCAGGAGCCAAAGACAACACCAGATAGAGTAAGTTAAGGATCTTCTGGATGCCCTGCTGGCTCTCAGCATCTTAGGAGCCTCTGGAAGCATGCTAGACAACATGGGCCTTCTCTTCATAAAAGACACACACAAAACATTCCTGCCAACCGGTGATGGTGCACGCCTTTAATCCCAGCACTCCAGAGGCAGAGGAGGGCCGATCTCTGAGTCTGGAGTTCCAGGACAGCTTGATCTACACAGTGAAACCCTGTCTTGAAAAACCAAACCAACGCCGGGCGTTGGTGGCGCACGCCTTTAATCCCAGCACTCGGGAGGCAGAGGCAGGCGGATCTCTGTGAGTTCGAGACCAGCCTGGACTACCAAGAGAGTTCCAGGACAGCCTCCAAAGCCACAGAGAAACCCTGTCTCGAAAAACCAAAAAAAAAAAAAAAAAAAAAAAAACCAAACCAAAACAACACACAAACAAAAATTCCCATGGAATCTCAAAAGGTCCTCCTGAAGGCCAAGTTGAATTTCAGGGTATTTATCATGGCACATGCCTGCAATAACTAGGACTTGGTCAGGAAGACTGTCACAAGTTCAAGGCTGCCTCGAAATAACTAAAAAGAGGGATGTGGATATAGTTGGTCAGTTGAACACTCACCTACCATTGACGACACTAGGAAGCAAAAGAATTTCAATCATCTCTGGGTTCAGAGTGCAGCCCTTACTAAGCATGTGTAACAGTGATTCAATAAAAACTCAGTGTAAGCTAGGGATGGTAGTGATAGCATCAGCTGACAAAATTTATAAACAGTTAGATTCAAAACATTAGAAATCTCATTTGATAGTTTTTAATTAATAACTGGGACACAAATTATAAAGCCTGATTTGTTTCAAGAAAAACAACTGAATTCATATTGTTGTGTGGCATTTCTGGCTGGTGTTTTAAGCTTAGTTTATAGTGCTTCCTCAGCTCCTCATTGTTTTCAAGCTCACCCTAAGACATCTTTTTGACTTCATTTACCTACAGGAACAGTTCTTTTTTCAAGATATTTTTCATTACTTACTGCTGACTGTTTTATCATTCACCTCAGTCAGTTTCCAAATCTGGTAGCCGACTGGGGATCTCTAAACTCCTTTAGCTCATTGAACTGGGTTTCAACATATTTCATTATTGCTGACTGAACGCACTCTCACGGCAACCTCGGCAGATTCATAAGCTTGGAAGTGTTTAATAACATCTTATGATTCTATGAAACAGTCATTATATTCTTTTTGACTCAGACGAAAATCAAAAAGCTTCAGAAAGCTTCAACGTTTCTACACTCAGATCACTTCCAAAGCTTTGAAATACTAAACATCCTGGTATCTCGCAGATCTAACAAGCATCTCTGCTTGGCTGAGGGAAACAGGATCTCTTACTTGAGCTGCCTGGAATCTACCTATCACTCTCCAACCCAGCTCCTGAAAATCTTGACACACACACATCTACTCTAAGTAAACCCCCCCCCAAGCCTACTTCCAGGAAAAACAAATGCTCCCACTATATTAATGACAAAAAACTCCTTCCCTTTATCCCTTCCATACATACCAAAATCATGTCTAGTACCCCAATAAACATACTGGGTGGTCCTCTCCAAAATCCAGGCTGAAATCTAAAACGCCCCTCTTAAACACTACACACTACTTGGCCTCAGCCGCTACCATCTCCCCCACCCCCCAGGAGCTAGAGCTAAGGAAGTGATGAAGATCAAAGAAGGATTTTTCCCTCTTTTCTAGGTTGATAGCACCAGAGCACAGGACTCCACGAATGTGTTTGGCCCCTTATGCTGTCCACTTGAACGTGGCTTGAGGGACAAGGACACAACAGCCACTATTGCCCACCCCATCACTAGGAGAAATCTTAATGCCCACAGGGGGACCAGACTTAAGGTGGCCCCCCAGGGAGGGATGACTCACTCAGGCCTGGCAGCAGGGCCCCCGCAGTCTGCCAGCCCAGTGTTAAGCTCTCTCTGACGTCACATCAGCGGGCAGCACTCAGCCCCCCTTTCCAGCCAGTTCTAGGGGCAGGAAGGAGGGGCCAAAGTCTGGTCTCCTCCCTATGTGGAGCAGAATAGTCCACCGGCCAGAGAGCTGAGTTTCTCTAGCCTTTCAACCCACCCGTTTTGAAAAGGTGAACTGAGGTAGGGGTCCATACCTCGTTTCGGGAGGCAGCGGCACGATGAAGAGGGGTCAGCCACAGTGTGTCCTTAGCGTTGACATTAGCACCTGTTTGGATACAATTTCCTATTTTGTTGGGGTCTGAGGGGTGGGGGTGAGGGCAGTAATGGCAGTGGGGGACCTAAATGGACAGAGTCATTCCTGGGCCAAGCACCAGCAAGCAATCCTTGGGTATGAAGAGACTTCACCCCTCCCTGGGTGCCACACCTTCCCGGCTCCCCACTTTTACCTGACATCAGTAGCAATTGGAGGATGGGGACATCGCCTACGTAGGCAGCAGCGTGCAATGGGGTTCGCCTCTCTTGGTCCTGGAAAGGCAGAAATAGAAGTGGCTGCAGAGAGAAATTACCCTGGACCCCGGTTCAACTATGAGAACCCCCAATCCCTTCCTGTAGGTTTTACAGGGTCTTAATCCCCATAGGGGGTTTCAAAAGCCAGCAGCCTGGGAGGGTGGAGTCAGGGCCACCGATCGAGAAACCTACTCCTTCCCGGAGGGGTGGGGGCGCTGCAGACCCCGATGGTTGAGAAGAGAACACCGTTTTTTTTTTTTCTGGGTATCCCCAGAAACCTCTGGTCCGTGCTCCATGCCTGACCAACCTCAAATGCGGCGCAGGCTCTCGTTTCTGAGTAGAAAGAGCTGCAGTTTCATCGGAGCGAGAGGAGAAACGGAGCCGCCCCACTTGTGGGGAGGGGTCCCGAACACCGGAGCCCGGATTCTGGCTCTGGCTCGCCATCCTCCCCGCTGCTCCCAACTCACCAGCACATTGATGTTCTCTTTCTGCGAGAGGAGGGAACGCACTTCCTCCACATCTCGGCTAAAGATGGCCTGGACCAGGGGCGGCTGCAGGGAGAACCAGCTTTCAGGGAGCGGGCCCGAGCCAGAGCGGAACCGGGAGATGGGGGAGCACACAGGTTGGATGGAGGGGGGCGTCGCTGGAGGGGCTCCGCCACAGGGGTCCTGACTGCAGCGGATTCCTACGGTGTCCCCACCGGTCACCAGGCCCCCAAGGACACCGCTTCGCCGAGGGGAGCACGGCGTGGGGCGCGGCGGGAGCCGCGGGAACCCCGGGCTCGGGCCCAACCTAGGCCGCACATCCCCGGGCTCGCGTGGCGGCAGCGCCGGGCCCTGGGAGGAGGACGTGGGGAAGGGCAGGAGGGCTGACCTGGTCCGTGATGCTGAGGATCCCCATGGCCCGGCCCAGGCTCCGTCCGCATCGAGCTCGCAGCGGCGGCGGCGGCAGCGGCGGCGGCGGCGGCTCCACCGGGGACACGGGGCGGCCCAGGCGGCGGCTGCGGCGGCGGCTGCGGGGAGAGGGCGGCCCCGCCTACCGGGGGGCGGGCGAGCGGGAGCCCGCAGCGCTCCCTGGCGGCGAGCCTGGGCCGGGCCTCAGGGCGCTCTCCGCGCAGGCTGCTGCCCAGGCGTCGGCTCCCTCCGCCCGCCCCGCGGCGCCAGGGGCGAGCAGGGCGGCCCGGGCTCCTCCGCTCCGCCTTCCGGCTGCGCTGCGCTCGCCGCTGCAGCCTGGCGGCCCGAGAGGACCCCGGCAGGGCCATGGCACGAACTCGGGTCTCGCTTCCCCCAGTGACTCCCGAACTCAGGAGCAAACTGCCGGCCGGAATCCACCCAGTCCACGAAGCTCCAGCAGGGCAGACGCCTCCCGACCGCACTCACACCCTCAAGTCCTCCCAGATAGGGCAAACTCGGAGTATGGCAACCCGAGCGAGGTTCACATATGGCCCCAGAACGAGTGTCCGCTGGTATAAAGAAAATAGCAAGATTGCTAAGTTGTGCAGAGAAATCCCAAACAAGTCTGCTGCTTCAGGAAGCCTCCACAAAGAGCAGGACCCAAGGCCTCTAAAGCCAACGGGAAGGACACCAACTCCGTAGTTTCCCACTGCTAGGTTAGGGTAGTAACTGTCTCCCCCAGTAAAAAGGCTCACCCATTAATGAAATTAAGGGGAAAGAAAAGGGGAGATTGATAGATGGGTACAATTTATAAGAGGTAATTCAAGGCCAGGCATGAATCATGTCTAAAATTGCTGCACTCTGGAAATTGAGGCAAGACTGAGTTCAAGAACAGTCTAGGCTTTCTTCCTTTCTGTTGCTATAACACTGACCAAAAACGACTAAAAGAAGGAAAGGGTTTATTTCACCTTACACTTCCAGGGTACAGTCCTTCTTCGAAGAAAGCTAGGGCAGAAACCCAAACAGGAGCAGATAAGCGGGAGCTGGCGCGCAGAAGCGGAGTCGGGAGTATTGCTCTTGCCGGCTCCAATTCACAGGCTTTCTCATCAGGTCCAGGACCACCTGCCTAGGGACCGGTCCACCCACAGTGGCTGGGCCCTCCTACTCAACTGTCAATCAGCAAATGGGAAAGTGTTGGGGCTGGAGAGGCGGTTCAGCTAGTTAAGAGCACTGACCACCCTTCCAAAAGACCCAGGTTCAATTCCCAACACCCACCCACATAGCAACTCAGAGCCCTGTATAACTCCAATTCCAGATAATTCGGTAGGCTTCTGGCCTCTCTGGTCACCACGTATGCACTTGATGGAGAACTAGTTATGCAGGTAAAACATCCATATAAGTAATAAAAGTTTTTAAAGTCACATTGAAAAGAAGAAAAAAGAAATGTACCCTGACAGGTGACTCTGATCTAGGCAATTTTCTTTTTTCTTTCTTTCTTTCTTCTTTCCTTCTTTCCTTTCCTTTTCTTTCTTTCTTTTTGAAACACTTTTTATTATATATTTAAATTAGAAACAAGCTTGCTTCCCATGTCAGTCCCAGCTCCCTCTCCCTCCGCTCCACGCCCACTCCCTCCACAGCCCCTCCAGCCCCCCACCTAATCCCCACTCCTTTCCCAGGGAGGGTAAGGCCCTCCATGAGGATCTCTAGAGTCTATCATTTCATCCCGGGGAGGGCCCAGGTCCTCCCCCTGGTGTTCAGACTGAGAGAGCATCCCTCATTGTGGGATGGGCACCCAAAGTCTATTTGCATGCCTTCTCTCTCTCTCTCTCTCTCTCTCTCTCTCTCTCTTTTTTTTTTTTTTGAGACAGGTTCTCACTATGTAATATAGCCCTGGTTGTCATGGAACTCACTATATAGACAGGCTGGCCTCTATCCCCCAGAGATCTGCCTGCCAAGTGCTGGGATTAAAACCATGCATGTGCTACCTCTTCCCAGCTGTAACAATTATTTGCACAGCAGGTAAAGGTACTTGTTGCCAAGCCTAAGGACCCAACTTCAACACCTGGGCCCCACACGGGGTAGTGGTGGTGCATGCTTTTAATTCCAGTTCTCAGAAGGCAGTAGCAGGTGGATCTCTGTTGAGTTCAAGTTCAATATGGTGTACAAAGTAAATTCCAGGATAGCCAAAACTGTTACACAGAAAACCCTGACTTGAAAAACCAAAAAAGAAAACCCAAAACCAACCCCCTCCAAAAAAAAAGAAAAAAAAAAGAAAAAATCATACTGTCTTTAGAGAGAACCCACTCTGTCCCCTGGCAACTGAGTAGCTGCTGACAACTGTCTGCAACTCCAGTGTTTGGTGATTCAAGGCCTTCTGACCTCTTCAGGCACTAACTACAAGCACTTGGTGCATTTGCATACAAGCATGAGAACACTAATATATATGAGATAAAAATAAATAATTTAAAAAATTATTACTACCCCGGGCGGTGGTGGCGCACGCCTTTAGTCCCAGCACTCGGGAGGCAGAGGCAGGCGGATCTCTGTGAGTTCGAGGCCAGCCTGGTCTACAAGAGCTAGTTCAAGGACAGCCTCCAAAGCCACAGAGAAACCCTGTCTCGAAAAACCAAAAAAAAAATTATTACTATTACTATTATTTTTTTTTTTTTGGTTTTTTGAGACAGAGTTTCTCAGTATTGTTTTGGAGGCTGTCGGTCCAGCCCGGCCTCAAACTCACAGAGATCCACCTGCCTCTGCCTCCCGAGTGCTGGGATTAAAGGCATGCGCCACCACCTCCTGGCCTACTATTATTTTTTTTAAAGACAGAATTTTTCTGTGTAGCCTTGTCTGTCCTGGAACTCACTTTGTAGATCAGGCTGGTTTGAACTCAGAAATCTGTCTACCTCTGTCTCTCTAGTGCTGGGATTAAAGGCATGAGCCACCACCATCACCTGGATTTAAAATATATATATTGTTTTTAAAGATTTATTTATGTATTTTATGTACATGAGTGTTCTGTCTGTTGTAGAGAGCATTAGATCCTATTGTGAATGGTTCTTAGCCACAGTGTGGTTGCTGGGAATTGAACTTGGGTCCTCTGGAAGAGCAGCCAGTGCTCTTAACCACTAGCCATCTCTCCAGCCCCTAAGAAAATTATTTTAAAATAAAAGAGGCTAGGGTTAGTTGGCCAGTTGTGGCACACATCTTAATCCTAGCACTTGGGAGGCAAAGGCAAGTGGATCTCTGTTGTACAGAGAAACCTGTCTCAAAAAACAAACAAACAAAACAAAACAAAAAGAGGCTAGGGTTGTAGTTCAGTTGGTAGACTGTTCCCCAAGCATTTGAGCATGTATGCTGTCTGTCTCAGGTTCAATCTTCAGCAACATACAGAACTGATTGTGGCGGTGGTACACTCGTAATCCCAACCACTCAGGAAGCTGAGGAGGCAGATCACCCTTGTTAGTCCTGTGGGAGCTGCAGATGGAGTTCAGCATCAGCCTGGGCAACTTAGTGAGGTCCTGTCTCAAAACTAAGTAAATAAATAAATAACAGAGGGCCGAGAGTGCTGAAAAGACAGGGTATTAAGTATGACCACTCATGTTCTTGCGGAAGACCAGAGCTCATTCCCAGTACCACATTGATGGCTGGCAACGGCTTGTAATTCCTAGGAGTCTGATGCTCTCTTCTGGGTCACCGCATATGCACCAGCACTCACGTGCTTCCCTGTCCTCCCCAGACACACACATACACCCAGATAAAGATGAAACAGCAGGCTGAGGATACAGCTAAATGTTAAAAGGCTGTGGACAAGATATCTCAGTGGATAAAGACACTTGTCACCACATTTTAGGACCTGAGTTTAATCCCTGAAACCCATACATTGGAAGAGGAGACCCTACTTCTGTAAGCTGTCCTCCAATCACTACACACAGACCATGGCATACACACATGCTCTGTTTATTATTAAAGTTTTATGTATTTATTATGTATACAGTGTTGTACCTGCATGTTGCTTGAAGGGCCAGTAGAGGCCACTAGATCTCATTACAGATGGTTGTGAGCCACCATGTGGTTGCTGGGAATTGAACTCAGGACCTTTGGAAGAACAGGCAGTGCTCTTAACCACTGAGCCATCTCTCCAGCCCCACACATGCTTTTGAATGCTGTGTGTATACACAATAAGTAAGTAAATAAATAAATGTATAAATGGTTGTGTTTGGCCAGGAGGATGCAGTGTTTGCCTTTAATCCCAGCACTCAGGAGGCAGAAGCAGGAGGATCTCTGTAAGTTTGAGGCCAGCCTGGTCTACAGAACGAGTCCCAGGACAGGCATCAAAGCTACATAGAAACCCTGTCTAGAAAAACCAAAAAAAAAAAAAAAAAGTTGGGTGGGTTTTTGTTGTTGTTGTTGTTTGTATAAATGATAGAGTGTTTGCCTGGCATGTGTGAAGTCTTGGGTTTGATCCACAGCATTACAAATTGAAAGGAAAAAAAAAGTAACTCACACCCAGTAAGTATTGCTTATTGTTGTTAACTGTCTTCTGGTTAGTTGGTTTTCTTTTCTTTTTTTTAAATTTAAATTAGAAACAAGCATGTTTTACAAGTCAATCCCAGTTCCCTCTTCCCTCCCCTCCTCCCTGCCTCCCACCAACTCCCTATTGCATTCCCTTTCTGCTCCCCAGGGAGGGTGAGGCCTTCCATGGGGATCTTCAAAGTCTGTCACATCATTTGGAGCAGGGCCTAGACCCTCCCCCTTGTGTCTAGGCTGAAAGAGTATCCCTCTATGTGGAGTGCGTTCCCAAAGTCCATTCATATACTAGGGATAAATACTGATCCACTACCAGAGGCCCCATAGACTTCCCAGGCTTCCTAACTGACACCCATGTTCAGAGGGTCTGGGTCAGTCCTATGCTAGTTTCCCAGCTATTAGTCTGGGGTCCATGAGCTCCCCCTTGTTCAGGTCAGCTGTTTCTGTGGGTTTCTCCCATTCATCCATGATAACTGGATTCCAGGAGTGCAGTTCAGTGTTTAGCTGTGGGTGTCTGCCTCTGCTTCCATCAGCTACTGGATGAAGGCTCTAGGATGGCATATAAGGTAGACACCAACCTCATTATTGGGGAAGGGCTTTTAAGGTAGCCTCTCCGCTATTGCTTAGATTGTCAGTTGGGGCCATCCTTGTAACTCTCTGGACATTTCCCTAGTGCCAGATTTCTCTTTAAACCTATAATGACTCCCTCTATTATGGCGTCTCTTTTCTTGCTCTCCTCTATTCTTCCCCTGACTCAACCTTCCTGCTCCCACATGTCCTTCTCTCTGGTTAGTTGGTTTTCTAAGCCTAGAAAAAATCAGCATCTGGGACAGGCTCTTTATATCTGAGGAGGAGGTGGGAGGAGGAGAGAGAAATTGAACATAGCTGAAGGTCACATGGATGCCAGTGCTTTAGCCGGCCCCGTTGGGTGTTAGCTTGGCCGTTGGGTGTGATGGGCCTTCCAGGAAGGCCTGAGCTAGGAATGACCCAAAGCAGAGAGGAACACACATCCTCCACTGCCCAAAATAGCTCTCAGTAACCTGAGGAAGGGGTTGAGCCAGAGTCACGTGCTGAGGCCTGGCTCAGGAGTGGAGGTGACCGGGGAAAAGAGCCAGGACTGAATCTCCCTGAGCAGCTGGAAAGAGGAAGGCCTGGAGGTTAGTTAGCTCTATTGGTATCAGAGACAGAACAAGGATTTCCCAGTAAAGAAATAAAGGAAATGATTTAGTAACATTGAACATGTGGAGTGAAACTAAGGTAAGAGGGTGGATCTGGTGACAAAGACCACCTGTGAACACAGTGGAACTTGCTGGGGATGGTGGCACATAACCTGTGATCCTAGCCCTTGGGAGGTCGAGGTAGGAAGGTCAGGAGTTCAAGGTCGGCCTTGACTACAAGGACAGTTCAGGCCAGCTTGGTCCATTAAGACCTTGTCTCAAAACCCAGAAATTGTTGGATGTGGAGATCAGCATTTAGGAGTGCTAGCTGGTTATAACCATCTGAGGATCTACTGTCCCTCTGTTCCCTTCTGGCCTCTGTGTGTCCACAGACACAAAGACATACATTCAGCCAAAACACCTGTACACATAAAAGTTAAAAAAGTAAATTGGGTAACTTCAGGTTCTCATTCTCTCTCTCTCTCTCTCTCTCTCTCTCTCTCTCTCTCTCTCTCTCTCTCTCTGTCTCCTAACCTGTTAATATATTTTTCTCTTTCCCTTTCTTCCTTCCCTTCCCCTCCTCTTTTTTTTTTCTTTGTTTTCTCTAAGACAAAATCTTACTCTGTAGCCCTGGATAGCTTCAAACTCACTATATGGCCTAGACTATCCTCAAATTCATTCTGAGTTCTGAGGGCCCAGGTGTGCAGAACCAAACATGCCTTGCCCTGTCTTTCTTTAGACTGGGTTTTGTTAAGAGAAGCTTTTTCTTTTGCTAGCCGCTTTGGTTTATCCCCCGCCAGTCGCCTGGGCTCTGTTGCGCCAGCCTGGTTCTAGATCCGCATGAGTCCCAAATAAACACACAGGAGGCTATATTAATTATGAAGCTGTTGGCCTTGTTTGTCTCTTACTGGCTAGCTCTGCCTTAAGTAATTACCCCATAATTGTTAATCTAAGTATGTTTCTTACCGGAGAATAGTTCCCGGCGTCCTACCCCCATGGTGTCACATGTTGACTCTCTTGTGTTTCCCCTTCCCAGAATCCTCCTCGACTCCTAGTCCCTCCTATCTAGGTTTTATATTGGCCAGACAGTACTTTATTGACAAATGCACAGGCAAATAACAGGACTTCCCCAACAGGTTTTCATTCTCCTAATGTAACAGTAGAATCCCAGGCCTTAGCATCACCAACTCGATGATGAAAGTACCATTCAGGCCATAAAAGTCAGTACATAGATACTTTACCTGCCAAAAACAAAGACCTAATCTGTCAAAGTCCATAGTTCTAGGAAAGTCCCTAAATATACTAACTGTGCCTTTTGACTTCTGTAGTTCTAGCTAACGGTTCTTGTTCACTGAAGCATGTCAACCAGGACATGGTTTTTGTGCACATAAAGCTCACCCTGAGGAAGGTTCAGGGCTTCCCCGGGGTCCTGACCACTCAGCGTGGTTGCCAGGTGGTTAATGAAGACTTCCTATTGGCTTACACCCATGCCTGAGCAGCCTTCTCTGGGTGCTACCCCACAACACTAGCAAAGATGCAATATATATACTACACTAACTGGTCAGTAGGTAGAAACTTAGGAGTTTTAAAAGTGTGGTAGGTTTTTCCTTTCTGCCACCTCCATGCCATCCAGACTGAGGAAGGAAGTCCCAGAAACTCCAGGGCCACGTGAGCCATGGCCATGGTTGCATTGGTAAACACCGAAAGCATCCAGGAGGCTGCCGGAATGCTGGAGGCATGCATCACCACAAGATTAACTTTGACGAATACCATCCAGGTAACTTTGGTAAAGTTGGTATAAGGCATTACCACTTAAAGAGGAACCAGAGCTTCTGCCTGACTGTCAACCTGGCTAACTTGTGGACACTGGTCAGTGAGCAGACACGGGTCACTGCTGCCAAGAACAAGACTGGAGATGCTCCCATCTCTGATGTTGGCGATCGGGCTACTACAAAATTCTGGGGATGGAAAGCTTCCTAACCCTGTCATGGTGAAAGCCAATTTTTTCAGCAGAAGAGCTGAAGAGAAGATAAAGGGTGTTGGAGGTGCCTGTGTCCTGGCTTGAATCACCCAGGGAGGTTAATTAAATGTTAACATTTTTAAAAACATTTAAAAAAGTGTGGTGGGCACATCTTTAGCCCCAGCACTTGGGAGGCAGAGACAGACAGATCTCTGGGAATTTAAGACTAGCCTCACCTAGTCCTAAATATGAAGTTCCAGGGCAGCCAGCAATATATAGTAAGAACTTGTCTCAAAATAAACAAGAGAGGAGTTACAGCCACGGATGGTATACACAAATCTGTAACCTCAGGTTTAGGAGGAATAGCAGGAGTCCATGGTCAGCCTTGGTTACACAATGAGCTTGAGGAAAGCCTGAGCTAAATGAGACCCTGTCTCAAAACCAAACAAAACATACGGTTTTTGTTGTTTGTGTTTTTATGAAACTTGTAAATTATGGCAAGTGTGCCTTTCTGAAATGTCTATAGCCTATGAAAACATAACATATGAAATAATGTGAAAATATAGGACACATGCTTGTTTACATGGAATTCAGTATTCAGGGTACCACTGACCTGGGGTCAGTCAAGAGAGTCTTCCTGGAGGAAGCTCTTAAAGGACATAATTGGTGTAGAATGGCAGGGACAAAACAAGAGTAAAGAGAATGAACCAGGCAAGGATTAAATGGAAGTAATTAGCTACTTAATTAGTTGAAGAACAGCAAGCAAATTGGTTTTGCAGGGCTGCTGGACCTCAGGGGTTCTGAAGCAGTTAGCTCTGGTAAGGCAGAGTGTTAATGAGGTCACAGTTCAGAAATGTATCCCAGTTAATTTCTCTCTTCTACTCAACTTGCTCTTACACCTCACTCCAAGCAGCTGTCTCCCACGTCAGAGGAGGTGGGTCCGGACCAGAGGGTGACGCTGGAAGGAGCAAATGGTCCTTCAAGGTCATCTGCCATCAGAACTCCACACTCGAAGTCGATGGAAGGAGATTCCGAAGCTGTAGCGGGAAGGGACGTGGGAATGAGATCTCCACAGGCTTAGAGGGAAGGGTGTGAGAAGACAAGAAAGGAAATCGTCCCATATCTGCAGTTTCATGCCCCAGGAAGGTGGAAGAAAAGGAGTCGAAATAAAGAGACAAAACACTAATTTGTTCATTAAAAAAAAGAAAACAACTTTTTGTTAAGTGTGTGTATGTATATATGTATATGTGTGTGTGTGTGATGTGTGGGTATGTGTGTGTGCATGTGGTGTGTATCTGGTGTGTGTATGTGTACATGTGGTATGTGTGGTGTGTGTGTGTAGTATGTATGTATATGTGTGATGTGTGTATATGTGTACATGTGGTATGTGTGGTGTGTGTGTAGTATGTATGTGTATGTGTGATGTGTATATGTATATGTATGTGTATGTATGTGTGTGTATGTGTGTGTGGTGTGTGTGGTGTGTGTGGTGTGTGTATGTGTGGGTGGCATGTGTGTATATGTAGTGTGTATATGTATGGTGAATGTGTGTGTGGTGTGTGTGTATGTGTGGTGAATATGTGTGTGGTATGTGTGTATGTGTGTATGTATGCATGTGTGTAGTTATATTTGTGTACATATATGTGGTATGTGTGTATATGTATGGTGTGTGTGTGTGTGTGTGTGTGTAGGTCAGAGGAGAAGGTTCTTTCCATGGGGGTCCTGGGGATTGAACTCATATCTAGCTTGGCAGCAAGTACTTCTACTCACAGAGCCATCAGGCCAGCCTCATCTTGTCTCTGAGATAGAATCCAGGGCATTTGTGTAAAACCACAGCATAGCTCTGATGGTCTGTCTTCTCCCTGCCACAGTTCAGCTGTCAGACAAAGCTCAGATGAATGTGGAGAGCATTAATACAGCGAAGGGTTTGCTCTCCGACAGTCCCAACGTCCTTAAATTCAGGCTTCCGGGGGATAATTTTGCTCTTGCACTTATCTAGTCTCTAATTTGTAGTTTGTTTCTCTTCTTTTTCCTTTGTTCTTGGTGTGTGTGTGTGTGTGTGTGTGTGTGTGTGTGTGTGTGTAATGGTCTGCCTGCAGGCCAGCAGAGGGCACCAGATCTCATTACAGATGGTTGTGAGCCACCATGTGGTTGCTGGGAATTGAACTCAGGACCTCTGGAAAAGCAGTCAATGCTCTTAACCACTGAGCCATCTCAGCAAATCAGCAAATTTTTTTCTTTCCTTCTTCTTGTTCTTCTTTGTTTTTCTTTTGTTGTTGTTGTTTTCTTTTTTTGAGACAGGTATTGCTTTGGGGCCTGTCCTAGAACTCCCTCTGTAGATCAGGCTGAGCTAGAACTCACAGAGATCTGCCTGCCTCTGCCTCCAGAGTGCTGAGATTAAAAGCATCAGTCACCACTACCTGGCACAAATTTCTTTTTTTAAAGATAATTTATTTATTTTATTTTATGTGCACTGGTGTTTTGCCTGTGTGTATGTCTGTGTATGAAGCTGTTAGGTCCCCTGGAACTGGAGTTACAAACAGTTGTGTGCAGCCGGGTGGGTGCTGGGAATTGAACCCAGTTCCTCTGGAAGAGCAGCCAGTGTGCTCTTAACCGCTGAACCATCTGTCCAGCCCGGTTTGTTCTTTTTATCAAGAGCAACTGTTTTCTCCTTGAATCATGGGAAGTAGTAAGTGGTGTTCACTGTTGGGCTTTGCCTGTGATGTCTCATCCTCCATCGAGTACACGTGTTTCCAGACAATGATCGCTGTTTTCTCTAAAAGAGTAAATTTTAGCCAGTTGTGATGACTCACAGCTGCAATCTCAGTAACTGGGAAGGAGGATTCCTATGTTCAAGGTCAGCACAGGTTACAGACCAAGATCACATCTCAAAACAAACACCTCAAAGCGCTCCTCTCCTGTGGTTCACGTCTGTAATCCCAGCAGCCGAGAGGAAGAGAGGACCGACCTTGAAGAGTGAGTTCCAAGCCTGTCTGGCCCACATAGTGCTGGCGTCTTAAAGAACAAACAAAACATGTCTTATGTTTGGATTGGTTTGAGCCTGGGGCTTGGCTCAATGTGCAGACCTGGCTAGTCTAAAACTGGCTATGTAGCCCAGGCTGGCCTAAACTTGTGGCGATTCTCCTGCCTCAGCCTCGGACCTCTTTTCATAAATTTTAAGGGAAAATTACGCTCCTAGGGACGTTCGTGAAGGAGGACTTTGAATTCAAGGCCAGTCCAGGCTAAGGAGCTGAACATCTTGTCTAGAATAACGGGAGGGGGAGGAAGGGGGAAAGGGGAGGGAGTGTAGAGCGAAGGGGAGAGGACGACTCTTCAAGTCATCCCAGAGCTTGCAACGTTAATATCCTTTTCTAAAGATGTCAATCAGCAACAGACACCGCGAAGGGCACCGGGTCGCGCAGGGCCTCCCAACTCTAACCGGCTGGTAGAGACGTTCCTTGGGACAACTACAGACATCTGCCGTCGACACGCCCACGACGTCGCCTCTGCGCCTACGTACCAGGTCCTGTGACCACAGACTTGCCAAGTAGTTTGTGCCAGGCGACCTAGCTCTCTCTCCCCCTCGAGCCATCTCGACAGCTCTGCTCAGACACGCACCCAGAGAGCGCCCTTTCTTTCTCTGCAGAGGTGTCAAAGAAACTACATCTACCGACAGGCAGCGTGGTCCTTTCCCTTCCTCCCTCGCTCTCCCTCTCCCGATCCCCGGCAACCGTGACGTGAGGGGACCCGGAGCTGCGGTCAGTGCGAGCGTGCCCAGCGAGCTAGCCGGAGCAGAGTCCGCGCTGTGCGAGCCCTGCCCGCCCGGCCTCCTCCGCAGCTCGCCGCAGCCGGGAGTGTGCCCGGGACGGCCGCGCGCATGGCCTCTGCGGGCGCGCGGAGGCTCCCGGCCCCGACGCGCGCGGCCGTCCGGAGCTGCGGCGGCCGCGGCCTCTCGCTCTGCCCGGGCGCGCGCGCGGTCCCGCCCCCGCCCCCGGGCCCTCCGCGGCCAATGAGGTGAGAGGCGGGCACGGGCATCCATCCGCTCGGGGCGGGAAGGGGTCCCCTGGCGGCGCCCCGAAGTTCTGCGGCGGAGGGCGGCCGGCCGGAGGAGGGTGGTGACCTGCGAGCCCGAACGGAGCTCTAGAGATACCGGTGCCATGCTCGGCTCGGGGTGGGTGCGTGCCAGCCACTCGTTGGCCATCGCGGGCGCCCCCTGGCATTGATGGGCCTGGCCGGACCGTGGGGATAGAGATGCTTCGCGTTTGCTTGCTGCAGCAGCGTTGCCCCAAAGGCAGCTAGCTGGCACTGGGGACGTGTCCTTCTTTTTCCCATCCCCACCCCTGGCCCTGTCCTCAGCCGCCCTCGACCTTTCGCACTCGTGACTGCTGGGCCAGCCAGCCAGCCCCGCTAGCTGCAGCAGGTGCTAGGGGGAGGAAAAGCTTGCCCGAGCGACCTTCCTCCGTGATGCATCCCTCTTCCGCTTCCCCTGGAACTGTCTGAATACAAAGAATCGTGACACTGCCTCTCCTTTCCTTTTTGGCACTAGGTTCCTGATTTACTGTAACCTCCTCTTGCCCCGCGCTGCCCAGGTCTTGGCGGCTGAGGCTGGCCTACCTCCCAGCCGTTCCTTTATGGGCTTTGCCGCCCCCTTCACCAACAAGCGGAAGGCTTACTCCGAGCGTAGGATCATGGGGTGAGCATCCTTCTCTTCCAAACAACCATGTGCCAGTAGTGGGTAAGATTCGTATTGGACCACCTGCTCCCCAGCAATGTTTTTTGCTGCCAGCCTTCCAACCTAAATTTCCCTCCTCGGTTGCTCTGCACGTGCATTAAATGAGTCTCGAATTGGGTTACCTGATAGAAACGTTTCAAAATCACCGGGTAGTTGGGTGTAAGTGGCACAGGTCTGTAATCTCAGCTCTGGAGGCCCGAGGCGGGATTGCAAACTGGAAGCCTCCCTGGGTTACATAGCCCAGAGCCTGTGTCACACATATTACACACTTACATTTGAGATACAGTCTTGTGTAGCTTAGGTTGTCCTTGAACTAACTATCCTGCCTCCACCTACCTCCCTAGAGCTGGGATTACAGGCCTGTGTCACCATGCTGGCTTCATACATGGTTGAGGATCGAGCCTTGAGCATGCTAAGAAGCCACTTGCCAGCTCTTTCTTGTTTGTTTGTTGAGACAGGGTTTCTCCGTGTAGTTTTGGAGCCTGTCCTGGAACTCACGAGATCTCTGGCTCTCCACCTTGGAACTATATAGACCAGGTTGATTTCAACTCACAGAGCTCTGCCTGCTTCGGCCTCCTGAGACTAAAGGCTGTGCCACTATGCCAGTCTTATTTAATTTTTTTTGTGGTTTTTCGAGACAGGGTTTCTCTGCGGCTTTGGAGGCTGTCCTGGAACTAGCTCTTGTAGACCAGGCTGGTCTCGAACTCACAGAGATTCGTCTGCCTCTGCCTCCCGAGTGCTGGGATTAAAGGCGTGCGCCACCAACGCCCGGTCCAGCCTTATTTTTTTGTTTGAGACAAGACCTTATTATGTAGCCCTGGCCGGCCTGGAACTTAGAGATCCATCCAATGGCCTCTGCCTCTCAAACACTAAGATTAAAGGCATGTACCACCATACCTAGCTATAACAAAATGCTTTAAAAAAATTTAAATACAGAGACTGGAGAGATGGCTCAGTGGTTAAGAGCACTTGTTACAAAGGACACGGGTTTGATTCCCAGCCTGACACGGAGGTTCACCACGTCCTCAAGCACCAGCACGCATGTAGTGCACACACGTACACGCAGACAAAGCACTCATACATATAAAATAATAAAAATAAACCTAAAAGTTTTTTTTTTTTTTGGTTTTTCGAGACAGGGTTTCTCTGTGGCTTTGGAGGCTGTCCTGGAGCTTGCTCTGTAGACCAGGCTGGCCTCGAACTTACAGAGATCCGCCTGCCTCTGCCTCCCGAGTGCTGGGATTAAAGGCTTGCGCCACCAACGCCCGGCTCCGGCAAGTTTTTAACTATACAAAAAACTGGTGTGTGTGTGGGGGTGTGTTAAAGAGATGGCTTAATGATTAGGAGCCTGTGCTGCTGAGTTCAGTTTCCAGCACCTGCATTAGGTGGCCTGTGTCTCTAGCTCGAGGGTCTTGTATCCTCTTCTGGACTGTGGGCACATGTACTAGGGTACATACCAGCCCCAAACACACAGAGAACCAATGGTGCATGCTCACGTTAGCACTCTGGAGGCTTAGTCAGGAGGATCCCCTATTAGTCAGCCCACTAACCTGCACCACAGGCTACGCAGCTAGACCTTACTTAAAAACGGGGTGTTGCTGTTGGTGAGAGGACCCTGGCTGCCAAGACGATGACCCGAGCTTGCTTCCCTGGATCTACATGGTGGAAGGGGAGAACCAACCCTTGGGAGCTGTCTCCTGACCTCAGAGTGCAGACTAGCACAGCTCCCACACACAGACTTCGTTATTTGAGTCGGGTCTGTCACAGCCCTGGATGCCTTGGAACTCAGTGTAGGGCTTCACTCTGCCTTCAGAGTGCTGGGACTAAAGGCATGTGCCACCATGCAAGGCCAGAATGGTTATTTTGGGCCCTTGTTATGTACTAGCCGTTAGGTTGAATGGGTAAGCAATCCTAAGGCTGAATTACAGGTGAGCACCGCCATAGCCATGTATTTATTTACGATGTTTAGTTATGTGTAACTGTATGTGGGTGTGTACACACATGAGCTCAGGTGTCCTTGGAGATCAGTTATTTGATCCTCCTGGAGCTTGAGGGCTCCCTGATGTGGGTGCTGGGAGTCAAACCTGGGTCCTCTGAAAAGAGCAGCCAGAGCTCTTAACCAATGGGCCATCTCTGCACGTACCTGGCAGCACCACATCCAGTTTGTGTGGTGCTGGGGACTGAAGGTAAGGCAGGCTTCATGAATGCCACATAAGTGTTCTACCAACTCAACTGCACGTCCCATCCATGCAAGCAGGCACTTTACATACGCTGTCTTATTTAGTTCTCACAAGTACATGAGCCAAGTACTATTAGCTCCAGTGTATTACTGGCAAGAAAATGGAGGCACAGGTAATTTACCTAAGCAAGGCCACACTATTAAGAAGTTGTAGTGTTTGCAGCACTGCTGAGGCAGGAGGTTCATGAATTTGAAGCCAACTTGTGCTCCATAGTGAGTTTAAGGTTAGCTTGGGCACACGACTTTAATCCCAGCTCTTGGGAAGCAGAGGCAGGAGGATCTGAGTCTACAGAGCAAGTTCCGGGACAGCCAAGACTGTTACACAGAGAAACCCTGTCTCAAAAAACCATCCCTCCCTTCCCCCAAAAATCCAATGGCTCAGCAGGTAAAGGCGCTTGCTACCAAGCTTGGTGAAGTTTGATTTCTCAAATCCATAACGATGGAAGTGGAAAACTGACTGCTTTTTATCTGATCTCCATATGTTCCAAATACACACACACACAATAAATTTTTTTTCTGATCTCCACGTAAGTTCCATACCTACACATACAAAATAAAGAAAAAAGTTTAAAAAATGAGATTTGGCTACCAATAAAACTGACACTCTGGCCGGGCGTTGGTGGCACAAGCCTTTAATCCCAGCACTCGGGAGGCAGAGGCAGGCGGATCTCTGTGAGTTCGAGGCCAGCCTGGTCTACAAGAGCTAGTTCCAGAACAGCCTCCAAAGCCACAGAGAAACCCTGTCTCAAAAAAACAAAACAAAAACAAAAAAACCTGACACTCTGCCATCTATAGCTTCTGTTGGGATAAAATAATGTATCATCCAGGTCTCTCTGTCTGGGCTCCTGGCTTGTGGGCAGATATTATTTCAGGGTCGATGGCAAGGACCCAGCCAGCAGCTCCTTGTCACCCCTCCACTCCTTTGTCCTAGGTACTCGATGCAGGAGATGTATGAGGTGGTGTCCAACGTTCAGGAGTACCGTGAGTTTGTGCCGTGGTGTAAAAAGTCACTGGTTGTATCCAGCCGCAAGGGTCACCTGAAAGCCCAACTGGAGGTTGGGTTCCCACCTGTTTTAGAACGCTATACCTCTGCTGTCTCCATGGTCAAACCACACATGGTCAAGGTGAGGCCATTCTGGGAGGGATTCGGTACCTTGTCCCTTAGCAGTTTCATATTCAAGGGTTATTTTGGCTTTTCCTGTAATTACTTGATTTACCAGGACATCACACATACCACACAAATAGTTCCATCAAGCTAAGCCCTCTAGCTCAGTGGTCTCAGCCTTCCTAACACTTCAACCTTTCAATACAGTTCTTCATGTTGTGACCCTAATCATAAAATTTTCATTGTTTTTAAAATGCTTTAAGTATATTAGTGTTTTGTTGGTCTGTGAGGGTGTCGCATCCCCTGGAACTAGAGTTATAGACAGCTGTGAGCTGCCATGTAGGTGCTGGGAATTGAACCTGGGTTCTTTGGAAGAGCAGCCAGTATTTTTAATGATTTAACTATTTCATGTGCACTGGTGTGAAGGTGTCAGATTCCCTGGAATTGTAGTTACAATTGTGAGCTGCCATGTGGTTGCTGGGAACCGAACCAGGGTCCTTTGAAAGGGCAGCCAGTGCTCTTAACCACTGAGACAACTCTCCAGCCCTTCATTGCTACTTCATAACTGTAGTTTTGCTACTGTTATGCATCATAGTGTGAACATCTGTGATCTCTGATGCTCATGTACGACCCCCAGGTTGAGAACTGCCACTCTAGCTCCTTTAGACAACCCTTAACGATGGGAGTTAACTAGCAGATTGTATCCTGTTCTAGGCTGTTTGCACTGATGGCAAGCTCTTCAACCACTTGGAGACTATTTGGCGATTCAGCCCTGGTATCCCTGCCTACCCTCGAACCTGCACTGTAGACTTCTCGGTGAGTTAGGGTTCACAGACCTGGGACAGGCATGAGGGTAAAATTGAGCACTAGACACTTCAAGTCAATACGTATCCAGTGGTCTAATTCTCTATCAGATTTGTATTTTGCTCAGTTCTAAGCTGGGGTTTGTAAGTGGTGCCTGGAGGGAGCTAAGGAGGCAGTGTCACATGAGCATCCTTCCAACATGGCTTGAAGCTTCTGACTGTCTCATGTGCATTTCCAGATTTCCTTTGAATTTCGCTCTCTGCTGCACTCCCAGCTGGCAACCATGTTCTTCGATGAAGTTGTCAAACAGAATGTGGCTGCCTTTGAGCGCCGGGCAGCCACCAAGTTTGGTCCAGAGACAGCCATCCCCCGTGAGCTGATGTTCCACGAAGTGCACCAGACTTGAGACAAACGATTGTTCCCGTCTCCACCCCCTCTTCCCATCCACTTTTATTTATTTGGTTTGGCTCTTGCTCAGAAAGAGGTCTAAGTTTCATTCCCCTCCCTATTCTTTCTATACTGGGCTGCATGCTGGCTGGACATGTGGGCAAAGGTAGCAGATATGGAAGTGAGATACACAGGGAAGCGTCAGGAGCTCTCTGAAAGCCTCATCCGGCTATGGCGGTTCACACCCAATAAAAACCAGGGCTGTAGTTGTCCCTGGGCCAGGGCAAGAAACCTTAATGCCCAGTCAGGCGAATCTAGTGACTTCCTCTCACAGAGGTACTGGCTGGCAAGCAACTTTTACCCTGCTAAGATTTCTCAGAAGAGAAAGGCAACCTGCCTCACCTTAGGAAGCTGTCAATGCTGTCTGACAGAGGCGAGGAGCTGCTTCACCATGGGTGCCCCAGAGCAGAGGAGGAAACCCTTAACAGTGTTGTCTACACTGTTGGATGTACCTTTCTCTCTTCCACGTGGCCTGAGTCTGAGTTTTTATAAAACTTCAATAAATTGTGGCAGTGTGAATTTGTCCTTTTTTTTGCATTGTTCCTCAGGGTAGGGGCAGGGGAAGATAACATAGTAAGCAGAGTGGAACAAAGTCATAGCTTCCTTTCCTGGGGGAGTAAAGGTATAAGACAGCCTCTTGGACATGGTGTCCCTGCTAACTATAGTAGCATGCCCTGTATGCCAGGGCCTACTACCTACCCTCTTGCCTATTTATAGACTTTCTCAGAAAGTCAGCTATAGCAGGAGTCTCAAGATAGATTCACGTGGTCTTAGACCTCCCATATATCTAATGCCCCCCAAGCCACCCCTTATTTTGGGGGCCTCCTTAAGGAAAGTGGTAAAGGAGACAAACTAGTATCTCCCTCTAGTGTCTATGTTTGGATCAACAGTCTTTCTCCATTTGTCCTTGGTACAGTTCTTGTTCCTTTCACCCAGTGGGCTAGAGCAGCTCCTGGATTAGTCAGCCAAGTACTTGTGAGGCCTGTTACAGTCTTTCCAAACTAGGAGGGATGGGGTTAAAGGTAAAAGACTTCCTAACCTTGGGGAAAGACTCAAGATCTTTGGAAATCAGCCTTCCCTCTGAATGTCCAACTCTCCTGACGAAAAAGGAATCATTTATCACCCACCAGTTCAGACCTTCCTAACCAGATCCCTTACACCTCATGATTCTTTCAGGCCTCATGTAATAGCAAGCTCAAGCATTGATAATAAAAACATTTATTATTTTTCATTTTATACAGAACAACCTGAAGTCTGCATCATGACTTAACAGTTACCCAGGGGTTTACAGTGTGTCCATCTCAACAGTGTGGTACTGAGGTTTGGGTTCCACACAAGCACAGGCAGGAGTTTTGGGGCAAGGGAGGCACAACAGGAGTGTATCTCAACCCTTTCTCAGAGAAAAGGCAGTGGAGCATTCTGAGTCACTGAAAACCTGTGCAAATGGGGCTGCTAAAATAAACACCGCACTGTGAGCTCTGACTTAGAACGAGCAAGAGAAAGACATCGATAAATAAAGGGACACGTCCTTGACACGGGATGAGAAGTTGGCTCACTGTTTTCAATGCCCTCAGCCCTAGTTCAACTGATATTCAAAGGAAACTATGTCCAATTGCAAGTAATTTTTCTGTTCAAAAAGAAAGCCTCGAACCCCTGGGACCAGACCATGGAGAGGCTGGCCATTTGTGACTCTTGTTCTGTGTGCCAGAACATATTAACAGGAGACCGAGGTCAGAAGAGTGGCTTATGTTCCATGGAAGTAAAAGGCCTAGTTCACATTAAGTACTGATAAAGCCGAATGACTGACTGGGAAGACCACAGGTCGCAGACCTGCTAAGTACGAGGACCCTAGCAGAGGCTAGGACAGGGAGACCCAGGGCATCCTCAGCTGAGGCACAGCAGGTATAGGAAGTTTGGAAGGAAGCAGAACACTCCCAGACATTAATTTCAATGGTACAATTTAAGAAGAGAAATAGAATCATATGCTGGGTAGCAGTCACAATAAATACCATGCCACTTATGGTCATGGATCTTGCTAGGAGGTGCTTGTGTACACGGGAAAAGGCCCTAGGGTTTGACACCACCTACACCCAACAGGGTTCCTATTGAAACAAAAGGGACCCAGCCCTGCCTTGATGGTGTGGAGGCTGGTGGAGTAGAAACAGAAGCTTCATTCAGTGACTGCAGCTTTCCTGTTACCTGCTTTGACCTGAATAAGAGGAGCCAGACTCTCACTCTGGAAATGGTGGGCAGCCAGCTCTAACTGACCACATGCATTAGTCCTGGTCATCCTACAGCTGTTGGGCAACTCATACCAGGGAGGTGAGCTGGTGAGGGAGAAGGGATTGCTTTTCATCTTTAAGTCCTAATTTATATTTTAACTTCAAATGTATTTTCAGTGCCTCACATACAGTTTAATCTTAAGTCTTAAAGGCCCCTGAAACAAAACAAAATTATACTTTATTTTTAAGCTTCCTCATTTTCTTATAGTCAGTGTCCCCCAATCTCCCATTTTACCCTGACTTAGAGTCCACAAACTTCATCAGACCATCCGTGCTCATGGACTTGGGCCTTTCTAGTGGGAAACCTAGGGCTCGGCTCCAGATGAGTTGTGCCAGCACACCCAGTGCCCTCGACACTCCGAACAGGACTGTGTAGTAATTCATCTCCGTCATGCCATAGTACTGGTAAGGTAGAAGAGAAGAAAAGGCTGTATTAAAAGACAGATGGTGGCACCAACAGGGCCATGGCAACAAGAACCTCAGAGACCCATTCTTCCTTTCACCCACAGTCTTAGTCCACTCAGCCCTAACTAGAAAGAACATCAGGAAAAGTAAAGCAATTGCAATAATTCCCCAGGCCCTGCCAGGAGCAACTGTGTCAAAAGAGCTCTGTGAGGGAGGTGACAAAGGAGCCCTTGCTCTAGCGGAGCCTGGGGCTGTAGACCTGAAATTTTATCACGTAAGAGGCTGAGGCAGGAGATCAAACACTTAAGGTCAGAGGCTAAGGAAACAGCTCGGATGGCAGATTGTTTGCCTTTCAAGGCTAAGAATTCCCAGCAGGCACATAAGTCAGGGTGTAGTGGCATGAGTCTGAAACCCCATGAGAGAGAAGACCCCTGGAGTTTGTCACCAACCAGTGGAATTAATGACCTCCAGGTTCAGTAAGAGGCCCTGTCTCTGAAAGAAAGATGGAAAGCAACAGAGGAAGACACTTAATCACCTCTGGCATCCACGCACATAGTGTGCCGGCAGACAGACACACGCGCGCACATGCACACACAGCCATTCACCACAACTAAATTAGAGAGCGTCAGGCCTGGTGGTGCATGCACATCTTAATTCAGAGCACTGGGGAGGCAGAGGCAGTGCAGCTCGGAGTTCAAGGGCCACACAGGAGGCTTTGGGTCCCGAGCCCCTGCTGTGATTAGGAGCTGATGTGGTACAAGCAGAGGGAAAGCAGGAGAGAAAGGCTCACCTGCAGCAGCACGCCACTGTGAGCGTCCACGTTGGGCCAAGGATTCTTTGCCTTCCCTTGCTCTAAGAGGATGTTGGGCACAATCTTGTACAGCTGAGCAACCAGCTTGAACAAGGGGTCGTTAGGCAGATGCTTCAGAGCAAACTCCCTCTGGCAGGAGTATCGTGGGTCAGTCTTCCTTAGCACTGCATGACCATATCCTGGGACAACCTGTAAAGGACAGGGTGGAAAAATTACAGAGAAGCATATCTAGGCACACAATTCCCCTTTCATTTTAAGGTAATTTGGTTCTGGTGGCTCACTCAGGACTGTAAATTCCAAGTCCGCCTGGGCAGTTCAGTGAAACCCTGTCTCAAAATAAAAGAATAATGTAAGGGCTGGGAATATAGCTCAGTGGCAGAGCACCCTGTCTAGCCAAAACATGCTGGGGTCAAGCCTGAGCATCACAGAAAAGAAAACTAAACCCACCAAGTAAATAAATGGGGAAACAATAGGAAAGACGGCCTTTCTGGCTAATGCAGGGGGCTGCTTTTAATCCCCCCCACACAAAGGTCTAGATAGTCTGGAATTTTCTTTCAAACTGCAGTGTTTGGGTCTCAGACTCAATTCCTGGTTGCTTACCCGTCCTGAGTTGAGTGTATTCCAGATGTAGTCTCGCAACTTCTCATCTGACACATCTTTGCCGACTTCCTTCTGTAGCTGTGTTAGCCAGACAAGCACTTCCTACATGGTAGGTTTCGTGTGGGGAAGAGGGACGTCAGCACACACGTCGAGGAAAGAATGTCAACATTAGGGGCCGAGCATGTGCGTAAAAACACACAACAGGGAGAAGAAAAGCCAGCCTCACCTGATTTGCTAGTCCATGTAGAGGCCCTGCAAGCCCATTCATGGCTGCTGCGAAGGACAGGTAAGGATCTGAAAGGGCGCTGCCCACCAAGTGGCTTGTGTGGGCGCTGACATTACCACCCTCATGGTCACTGTGGGGACACACCGCAGAGCCAAAGGGAAAGAAAAGGGCTGGTTATGGAACACAGACAGCGCTCACAGCACAGCAGTCAGCTGGCCTGCTCCCTCTCCCACACCCAGGCTTCTTCATCCCACCTCCACTGTCAGGGTCAACTGCAGCCCTCAAAGCATGCATTAGGCAAACTGCTCTCAGCTACCGATCCCATTCTAATGACAATGACCACAAGAGGGCGCACCCAGAAAGCAGAACTGCCTTTCCCAATCAGGAGAGGGGTTTGCCTCGGCCTTTCAGCTTTTCTCCCTCATCTCTGCCCACTTCCCATCTTACAAGATGCTTCTATCCCTCTGCTACAGACCATCTGTTTCCTGTCCTGGAACTCACTCTGTAGACCAGGCTGGCCTTGAACTCACAGAGATCCGCTTGCCTCTGCCTCCTGAGAGCTGGGATTTAAGGTGTGTACCACCACCAACCGGCAAAGGAGCTTTTTAAATGTACCCCTACCTATCCCACCCCCCCATTTGCTGGGCATGGTGTTACACACCTTTAGTCTTGGCATCTGGGAGGTCAGGACAGGCAAGGCTATGTAGAAAAATCCTGCCTCACAAACAACCAAGAGTTTCCCATCAATCCAGGCACCTGAGGGACATAATTACTAACGCTAGCTCACCTGTGGATAGTGAGGTACAAACGCATAAGCTCGGTGAACTGTGGCTCAGTATAGCCTAACATGTTGGTAAAATTGTGGGACCAGTCCAGCTTAGAATCAATGGCCCCAATGCTGCTGCCTTCCCGGTAAAGATTCCGGTAGATTTTTGCTGCAACACAAGGTAGCTTTGCAATCAGGTCCATACAATCTTCATAAATCAACTGATGAAAGAAAAGATGGAGAAAAAGGGAATTACATGCAAGGCATTAGGCTGCAATACTGTTTGTGCTGTTGACACTGTATGCTGGTTATGTGTCTCAAGGGTTAGAATAACCGCGTGCCAGCAGACAACTACAACCAAGGTTTCTAGCATCTGTTGCGTGATAACACACCATTCTCCACTGTTTCCATTTTACTGGACTTACCTTGTCCACTCACAGAGGAGCTCAGTAAGTATTAATTCAAGTGAGATCTGAACCCTGTCCTGCTGCACTGTGACCTTCTCAGGACACTAATGTTGCACTAAACGGACATGCTAAGATGTCACCTTTATAGCTTTAATTTTTAAAATTTATTACTACTATTGTGTGTGTATAATGTGCGTGTAAGGGGACGGGGGCTACACATGCCATAGTGCACGATGAGGTCTGAGGATTACTCTGAAGTCCCTTCTTCCTGCCACCTTTATGTGGCAGAATTCTGGGATTGTTCAAGTACCTTTAGCTGCTGAGCCATCTCACTGGCCCATTTCCTAAAATTCTTTATGTTAATGTTTAATTTAATTCTGTATTTTAGCTTCCAGTGAAAATTTATTATATATGATAAGCACCAAACAATGCTGACCAATTATTGAATAACAAAAGCTTCAAAGATTTAGATACATATTATGCTATATATATTATATACTTTGATAGGAAACGTGCCCAGCATGAAGGAGGCCTAGGTTTGATATTTGGCATTTGCCTGAACAGTCACCCGAAACACGGGGCTGGAGAGATGGCTCTGCAGTTAAGAGCACTTGTTCTTGGAGAGGGCCCAGGTTCAGTTGCCAACACAGCACAGGAGCTAATGGTAACTCCAGTTCCGAGGATCAAATGCCCTTCCTGCCTCCACACATACCGTTTAGGAACACACACACCCACACACACGTCCTCTTTTTTTTTTTTTTTTTTTTTTTTTTGAGACAGGGTTTCTCTGTGGCTTTGGAGGCTGTACTGGAACTCCCTTGGTAGTCCAGGCTGGGTCTCGAACTTACAGAGATCCGCCTGCCTCTGCCTCCCGAGTGCTGGGATTAAAGGCGTGTGCCACCAACGCCCGGCCTACACACGTCCTCTTAAACCTAGCTACGTAACTTAGACTTGGCAGCATGTGTAAAATTGGAAAAGGAAGGTAGTAGTGTGTGCTGTGCTGTGCACTGGACAAAACTGTGGCCTTTCCACACACCAAAAACAGGATTCAAACTAGTGAGGTCACTTTGCATTTTCAGAAAATCAAGTGTTTCAGTATCTCTCCTCTCCAGACAGTATCTTGGCTCTAACTCAGAATGTGACAGGCATTAGTCCTCCTAAACCACAGTGTGATTATCTACCGTTCACCCAAACTCTGAGGTGACATGAAAGCTCCCCTTATTTGGGGCTGGTGGGATGGCACCTGACAGACTGAGTTTGATACCTGGTACCCACACTGTATGAGGAGCAGTGTACAAAGTAAACACACAACTAGGACAAAAGAAGAAACAACGCTCTATCTTTAGAATGTACAGAAAACGCGTCTATTGGCCTACAGTGAATTTCTGTTTTAGTACTGGGGACCAACTCAGGGCCTTACTCATGGCATGTGCTCTGTGATCCCAGTTTCTAGCCGTCTGTGAGGTGGATTCCTGGAGAAATCACGTGCTCTGAACCCCATGATCGCCCAATTACCTCACTCAGGGTTCCTACCTCCCAGTACTTGGTTCGGTTGATGCCCTCTGCATACGCCCGGGCAAAGTTACTTTCACTGTTGAGGGCTGTGATGGCCGCGCTGAGCTGAGACATGGGGTGCAGATTAGTAGGAAAGTTGTCCAGCATGGTGACCACGTGAGAAGGCAGAGCTGCCCTTTTGGCCCATTCTTGTGAGAGCCAAGACACCTGTGAAAAAGCAGACCCACTCAAACACAGAACGGTAATTAATACCCACGTAAACATAATCACAGGGCCAGTACAACTGCTTAGCACGTCAGACCCTGCTGGTTCCTTCTCAAAGCGCTCTATAAATGAGAAAAGCAAGGCAGAGAAATGGGAGCCAATGCTGACCATACCTGTTCCTCTGTAGGCATCTGTCCAGTTACCAGCAGCCAAAACAAGCCCTCAGGCAGGGGTTCTTCCCCACCCTTAGCCTTAGGAAGCAGTTTCTGGCATTCAGGGATACTGTGACCCCGGAAACGGATGCCCTTGAGAGAGAAGACAGAATTACAACCAAATGTATTAATCTGTCAGCATATAGCAGACTGGTCCTAGTCATGCCAGATATTCCAGTAGGTAAACACATGGGACACTAGCCTGATGGCCTGAGTTTGATCCCTGAGATTCACACAGTGATGCAAGAGAACTGACTCCCACAAGCTGCTGTCTGACCTACACACCTGTACCTGGGCACATACATGAACATGCACACACAAAGTAAAAAAAGTCTGTATTTTAAAAATGTTACAAATATGTTAAACAAACAAAAAACCAAAAAAGCAAAACAAAACAAAGTAACAAAACAAATGCCAGGCATGGTGTACATACCGCTAATTCTGGTACTTGGGAGGCAGAGGCAGGCAGAACTCTTGAGTTCAAGGCCAGCCTGGTCTACAGAGCAGGACAGCCAAGACTACACAGAGAAACCCTGTCTAAAAATAAAGGCCGGGCGGTGGTGGCGCACGCCTTTAATCCCAGCACTCGGGAGGCAGAGGCAGGCGGATCTCTGTGAGTTCGAGGCCGGGCTGGACCGACAGCCTCCAAAACAATACAGAGAAACCCTGTCTCATAAAACCAAAAAATAAATAAATAAATAAAAAATAAAGATCCACAGAGAAACCCTGCCTCGAAAACAAACAAAACCCAAGGAAAAAAAACATTGACCTTAAATATTCACTCACTTAATTTTCTTTAAATTTTTTTGCTATTAGAGTATGTCTATGTAGTCCTGGCACTTACTCATTATGAAGACAGGGTAGTCTCTAACTCCTGAGTGCTAGGATTAAAGACATGCACCACCATAGCTGGCTATTCTTATATTTTTAAGTGTGCACCTGAGTGCTAAACCACCCCTTCAGCCCCATAAATGTGTTTTGTTATTTTTCAATTAAAATGCAAAAAAGAGAAAGAAAAAAAAAAAGCACATGCCATGAATTCAAGACCAGTCTGGTGTATACTGTATGTTCCAGGCCAGCCAAGGCTACATAGTGAGACCTCTTTCAAAAAAACCAACCAAAACAATAATAACAAGAAGACCCCCCCAGTACTTTCCAGTTCACATATGTTTTCTCTGTCTCTCTTTGTTTTTAAAAGATTTATTTATTTATTATGTATACAGTGTTCTGTCTGCATGTGTACCTGCATGCCAGAAGAGGACACCAGATCTCCCTACAGATGGTTGTGAGCCACCATGTGGTTGCTGGGGCTTGAACTCAGGACCTCTGGATGAGTATTCAGTGCTCTTACCCTGTGCTCTGATGCACTAAAGAGAAAGGGCTCTTTCTTGTCCTGTTCAGACCTATGCTGCACTGTTCAGTTTGTACCATCAAACCCACTGACCATGGGGACGGTGTCTTACCTCATCAGGATCAAGAACGGATGTTTCATACACAAGTCCTTTCATGCCTCTCATGCCACCATACATCTAAGGAAAGAAATTGTGCCAACTGTCAGATTGGCTGGGACCAGAGTGGTGGCCAGAGCGTCACGGAATTCTTACTGCAAGACTACACTTAGGAGGCCATTTCTGGGGGTTGGATTTCTGGACACCTGCACTGAGTCACTACTATTTCTTTAATACCCCTTTGCTTCCTTTTCTTAACTGTTTTTCTCCTGATCATTCTTAACTTTTTCCACATTAAATCTATTATGGGATTAGATCTATTATGGGCAAAGGGAAGGAGGCAGGGACTAAAAGTTTCAAACTCTTAGGGCTGAGGAAGACATCCTAAGGCTGTACAGAGGGTTTGCTGGGCTACAGTGTAACTGGATGGCTGGCACAACACCAATCAAGACAGTCCCAGCCCTAGCTAAAGAGCTGGGAACAGAACAGAAGCTATGCTCACCTTTTTCATAGGGGAACGCTCTCTAACCAATACCATGAATCCCAACACTTTACTGTACAGAACACAACACTAGTGAAGAAAACGGCTCCCTAACAGCTAAGATGCCTCCGCAGTCCTTACCATGTCCACGGTGATCTGGCCCACCACTGTCTTCCCATGCTGCTGTCTGAAGGCTTTAATTCTGGCCTGCTCCTTGGGTATCAGATCGCTCAGTACATCTTTCAGATTCTAGAAAGGGAAATAGAAGGGTTTAGCGAAAGGAAACTGTACAGGGCTTCCTACTGTAAAGAAGGTATGTGAAGACTACTTGTCATCATTTCTCTACCCGCCAGGCACGGGAAGGAGGGAATAGGGAGCTCCATTTTGCAGAGATGAAGCTGGATATGGACAGCAGTGTCCACTTAATTAATGATTAAAAAGTCAGGAATGGTGGGTGCATGTCTATAACCCTAGCACTCAAGAGGCCGAGGCAGAAAGATGAGTGAGGCCACCCTGTCTCAGAAATTTAATAAAAGGGCTATATAATAAGATCCTGTATTAAAAATTCAAACAAAACAAAACCAAAACTGTTAACACTAACTCTTATGAGTATGGTTTAGTGGTAAAGTCCTTGCCTAGCACATGTGAGGCCCTGGGTTTAATGTACAACATTAAAAGGGGGGATTACTTTTTCCACAGCACCACTCCACTGATTATTTCTTAAGGGGCTGGAACGGGGGCAGGAGAGATGGCTCAGCAGTTAGGAGCACTGACTGCTCTTCCAGAGGACCCAGGTTCAATTCCCAGCACCACACAGTAGCTCACAACTGTTTGTAACCCCAAGATCTGCCACCCTCACACAGACATACATGCAGGCAAAACACCAATGCAAATAAAGAAAAAAACTAAATTATTTAAAGGGGGGGTTACAGAGATGATGGCTCAGTGGTTAAGATCACTGGCCTTCCAGAGGACAAGGGTTCAATTCCCAGCACCCACATGGCAACTCACATCTGTCTGTAACTCCAGTTCCAGGGGATCCAACACCTTCACAGACATACAAGCAGGCAAAACACCAATGTGCATAATTTAAAAAAAATTTCTTAAACTAGTAATAATAATCATAGCAATACCAATTATTGGCTAATTCCAATAGATTTAAGATAATAAGGCAAGTAGTTGCCAAACACTCTATCCTGAGGTCAGATTGCTGCAAGGATTCTGTACTCCTTTGCCAGATCTTACCGTGGAAGCAGCACTGGCATGCCGGACAGCAAGAACAAGGCAGGATGAATTCTGCAAAAAGATCAAGACAAAACCCTTATTAGCACCCTTCCCTCCTTTGTACCAAGGAGCTGCAGGGACTCTTCTCTCCACTTTCACCTTTTGAGATGGTTTGCATAAAGCTTTCTCAGGTCACAATAGCCTGGCAGAGGCCTGCTTCTCCAATCCTCAGCATCACTAGTTTCTCTCACATACCCAGGTTCCTGGACAGCACAGCTGTTACTCAGAGCATCTAGTCCCTGTAGATCGTAGATCTAACTGTCAGTATTTGTGAGTGGCCCCCAAGAAAACTGGCCTATTACAGATGTTGTTAAGAAATCGCCATAACAGCTGGGCAGTGGCAACTCACTCCTTTAATCCCCACACTGGGGAGACAGAGGCAGGCTGATCTCTTTGAGTTCGAGGCCAGTCTGGTCTACAGTGAGTTCAAGGACAGCCAGGACTGTCACAGAGAAACCCTGTCTCAACCTTTCCCAAAACAAACAAGCAAACAAACAAACTCCATTACTTAGTCTTTTAGCATCACCTAACCTGTCCAGTCTAGGACAGCCTACAGGCAGCTGCAGCCTTTCAAAATAGCATTTTTAACCCTTCCAACTTATTTTGCTTTTCCAGAGAATCAGAAAGGAACAAGCAGGGTGTTGCATGTCCTGATTATACAAAGATACTAATCACAATTGATACAAATTTTATTCATGTTCTGTCTTACCCCCTGACAAGAGGATTAGTAAGGATCATCCCACCTTGTCATCCCTTCTGGTTTTAAAAGTACATAGAATATCTACAAAGCAACTGACAGACAACTACTTAAGACCAGCAATGGAGGAGCTAGAGAGATAGCTCATTGGTTTCAATCCCAGCACCCAATGGCAGTTCACAACCATCCCAGGCATCTCCAGTTCTGGGGAATCCAATGCTCACTTCCAGACTCCGCAGGTACTGGGCACACAAGCAAAGCATAAAATTAAACATACACATAAAATTGAACATTTTAAAGAAAAGCTAAGGAAATTAGAGGCAAGCTTTAACGAGAGACTAAAAATACCTAAGGTAACAGTTTTCCCAAGAGCAATTAGAATCTGGGTCTAACCCCATCAGCAAACCAGAAAAGGTAATTAGTCTCTGTCTCTCCCAGCTAGAAAATACTCTTCTCCAAACACAGACCTCAGCCTTTGAATACCATGACCGACACTGGTACTTCTCAGGCTCTCAGGCTTATGGACTTGAACTGAAACATAACACCATTATTCCAGGTATCCTGCTTGCTTCTGTAACTGTGTGAGCACACACTATAGATACAGATACATACACAGATAACACTTTCACTTTTCCCTTTTTTTGACAAGGTATTTTCATAGAGCTCTGGCTGGCTTTGAACTCAGAGATCAGCTTGTTTCCGCTTCCCAAGTTCTGGGCTAAAAGGCCTGTGCCACTACTCCTGGCACTTTTATAGCAAGCAAAAACACTGGCTGTTCCTCCAGAGAACCAGGAGTTACCAGCTGCTTACAACCATCTAATTCAAGGACATCTAATGCCCTCTTCTGGCTTCCATGAGTACCAGGCACAGATGGTACAGTCATACACACAGGCAAAACACCCATATGCAAAAAAATAAATTAACAATCCCAGCACCCAGGAAGCGGAGGCATGAGAATCAGAATAAGATCACCCTCAGCTGGAAGAGTTTGTGTCCAGCCTTAAACAAAAGAGACCATGTCCACAAAATAAACAAATTAATGGAAATCCAGACTTGGACTTCAGACCTAATTTTTTTGTTTGTTTGTTTTTTGAGACAGGGTTTCTCTGTATTGTTTTGGAGGCTCTCCTGGAACTAGCTCTTGTAGACCAGGCTGGCCTCGAACTTGATCCACTTGCCTCTGCCTCCCAAGTGCTGGGATTAAAGGTGTGCCACTAACGCCCAGTCTGACCTAATTGAAATTGAAAATTTCAATCTACAGTTTACATGAAAAAAACAAAAACAAAAAACACAGTAAGTCCTAAGTCTGCCATTTTTATTCCATTACTTTGGCTATGAGACCTAGTATAGGGCCATTTTCTAATCTCTAAAATGGTAATAAAAAGCCAATTTTAGGGTTGTGAGATGACTCAGTGGGCAAGTTTACTCTGCAAGCATAATAAAGACCAAGTCCAAATCTCCAGCACCCTCATAAAAGCCAGACATCAATACTAAATTGTGTTTTGTTAAATCACTAGGCATTTTGTTATCAAATAAATGTAATCTGTCAGTTCTTTTCAGGATGTTAACATTTATTTTAAATGCATTTCTAGTTTATAACTAGTGTCCTGTAAAAATACAGCAGTTATCAAAAAAGAAAAGAAAAATAACAACAAAACGGCATGACAGCTTGTACCTAGAACTTAGAATCTTGCCAGTCAACCTAGCCAGGAAAGGGTGAGCCTTCCTGTCCCCAGGCATTAAAGCAGACAATAAATAACAAAAGACACCCAAACTTGTCCCTGGCCTCCACATGTACATGTACCCTCACACACAGGAGGCCAATTTCAGAACAGTTAAATAAACTACAGGAAATCGTTCGCATGAAAGCATGCAGCGGGGCTGGAGAGGTGGCTCAGCCGTTTGGATGCAGCACCACATAGTGGATCACAACATCCAGACCTCCAGCACCAGAGGATCTGTATCCCCTCTTCTAATCTCCATGGGAACCAGGTGGTATGAAGACACACATGCAGGCAAATCATCCATACACATAAAATTTAAAATTTCTAAAGCATGTAAGACACTGATTTGTACATAGGCAATAAATTTAATACTTCTTAAAAATGCGCCAGTCTCAGGCAGGGTGGTAGTGGCATACACCTTTAATCCCAGCACTTGGGAGGCATCAAGGCAGGCAGATCTCAGCCTGATCTAAAAGGGAGTTACAGGACAGCCAGGACTATTACACAGAGAAACCCAGTGTGTGTGTGTGTGTGTGTGTGTGTGTGTGTGTGTGTGTGTGTGTGTGTGTGTGTGGTAGCTCTTGTATGGCAAGGTGGTGACATGCTTATATACAAAGGATGAAGCAGGAAGAGTCAAGTTCCAGGCTAGTCTGGGCTACAGAGTGAAATCAAGTATTTGAAAAAAGAGCCAGGTGTCATGGCCACCCAGGCCTATAACAATAGAACCATTTGGAAGGTATATAGAGGGAGGGATCAAAAATTCAAAATCCAGTCTGAGGCTGCATGAGCCATGTGAGACCCTTCCCCAAAAAAGGAAAACAAAAAACAAACAGAATTGTATTGGTTATAATTTACCACCAAGTGTCAAAACTCTTGCCCAGGGGGCTGGAGAGATGTCTCAGAGATTAAGAGCACTGACTGCTCTTCCAGAGGTCCTCAGTTCAATTCCCAGCAACCACATGGTGGCTCACAATCTATACATAGGATCTGATGCCCTCTTCTGGCCTGCAGGCATATATTCAAATAGGGAATGCACACATAAAACAAATCTTAAAAAAAAAATCAAAAACCAAAAAAACACCTCTTGTTCAGCCAGAATGAATCACAGTAAGAACCAGTCAAATCCTAGGGAATGGTGAATGGAGAATTTCCTTTAACAATAAAACAGGAAATAAACCTCAACTTCCTATTTTCTTGAGAGGGGTGTCATTTTTAGCTTTTTTGCAAAAGGATCACCTATGGTACAGGTTGTTCCTGAACTCACTATGTCCTGTTCCTTCTGCTCTCTACCAGAATGCTGGGATCACAGGTTTGTTTGAGATAGCGTTTTTGCTCTACAGCCAAGGATATTCTGGAACACTATATACATAATCATGAGGACCTGGACCCCTACAATCTCCACTGGTGGCATGAGCAGCTCTAGACCGGAGGTGCTGGAGAAAGGCCACATCCAAGCCACACATGCCTCCACTCAGCTACCGTGGTTCCCATAGAGCATTGCACAGTACCCTCAGGTCAGTCACTGATGGGGCAGACAGATCACTTTTGAATGTCTACCTCCCAGCTCCTCCCCTACCCTGGAGGTGTGGCTGCAGGGATTTTGGCTTCTGGTTGCTTGCCACAAGTAGTCACCTCACTGTCAGGTGAGTCAGGCAGAGCTTCACTCAATAGGTCAGTTCCTTCATGGCAAAAGCCAGAAAGAGCTGGTAAAACTTGGTGAAAGCTGGCTGACAGCCATGGTTCCCTCTAGCGGGAAGGGGAAGCACCCAGTTCAACAAGAGGCCTCTCCAAACCTCACATGCTGCTGCCTTGAGTTTGCTCATCTTATTTATTTATTCATCCAGGTTTTTCAAGACAGGGTTTCTCTGTATAACAGCTCTGGCTGTCCTGGAACTCACTTTGTAGAGCAGGTGAGGATCCCTCAAACTCAGAGATCTGAATTCAATTTATTTATTGAGATAGACAGGATCTCATGTAGCACAGGCTGGCTTTGAATCAATGCTCCTCTTGTGGACTCCTGAGTGCTGGGATTACAGGTGAGCTTGTTTTACACCTGAGTAAATTCATCTGGCTTGCTTCATTCTGAGACACACATAGCCCAGGCTGGTCTGGATCCTCCTGTTTGATCTCATGAGAGCGGGCACTGTAGGCACAAGGTACCTAGCCCAGTGAGTTTGCTATTATCAATGGATGTAGATTATGGTTCTCAAATGTGCTGACACACACACAAAATATATACTACACACATATAAAATCACCTCTATCTTACAGGGCTAAGAGGGAAAAAGACCAATGATCTATATTCAGGTAATGCACTGAAAAACTTTTCTATACACTAACATTGTCCCGCTAACATAGGACAATGGGTAAATGTCAAATATCAGTGAACTCCACACTCTGGAATCTTATTTGGATAGCCACTGAATACAGAGGTTATCTCACTCCTCTTATCTTTTTTTTTTTTTGGTTTTTCGAGACAGGGTTTCTCTGTGGCTTTGGAGGCTATCCTGGAACTCCCTTGGTAGTCCAGGCTGGTCTCGAACTTACAGAGATCCGCCTGCCTCTGCCTCCCAAGTGCTGGGATTAAAGGCGTGCGCCACCAACGCCCAGCTCATTCCTCTTATTACTACTAACTCCTAAGAAGAGTTCTCTCCTTGCTCTCCATCCTAGGCAAATCACCCTACATTTCCAGGAACTCCAATGTTAAAAACTTGAGCTAGGACAGACATAATGTCGAAAGCCTTTAATTCCAGCACTTGAAAGAGACAAGCATATCTCTGGGACTTTGAAACCAGCTCTGGTCTATACAGAGTTCCAAGAAAGCCAGGAATACACAGACTCTGTCTTTCAAAACAAAACAAAAGCAGGAAAGATGGCTCAGTTAAAAGGGCCTGGGTTCAATTCCCAGCAACCAGAGTAGCTCCCAACTGGCAGGCACTCCAGTTCCAGGGAATCTACTGCCATCTTTCGGCCTCTTCAGCCAGCAGTTATGTACACAGTGCATAGACACACATGTAGACAAAACATCTATACATATAAAAAACAAAACAAGCCTTGAGAGAAATCATCCCGATCTTAACAAGACACGGTCATCAACAACAGATGACAAAACAAGACAGAAGCAAAAATAGCAGCAGAATTCCCCATAACCAGTAGGAAAAACCCTGAGTTACAGAGGCTTCTAATACAGAAAGAACTACTTGTATTAAGAAAAAAGAAAGAAAGCTGGGCGGTGGTAGCACACACTTTTAATTCCAGCACTCAGGAGGCAAGGGCAGGTGAATCTCCGTGAGTTCCAGCCCAGTCGGGTATACAGAGCTAGGACACTTCCAGGATCTAGAGAAACCGTGTCCTGAAAAAGAAACCCTGTCCTGAAAACCCAACCAACCAACCAAACAAACAAATAAAATAATGCCAGGGCAGTGCAACATGTCTTTAATCCCAACATTCTGAGGGAGCAGGCAGATCTGAGAGTTTAAGGCCAGCTTGGTCTATATAGGGAGTTCTATGAAGCAGAGTTCAGTTTCTATCTCCAATGCTGGACAGCTCACATCCGCCTCTGAGGGATCTGCAGCCACTGCTCTCGGAGGGAAAATGCACAAGCATGCTCAAAGTGAAGCAAGTCTACCAGTGAACAGTGCTGCTCAGCGTTAATTCTACACACAGGCAAGTGATCTCCATGGGTTTGAGGACAGCTTGGTTCACATATCAAGTTCTAGAACAGCCAGGTCTACATCGTGAGACTCTGTTTCAAAAATAAATAAAAACACCAGTCCTCTTAGCACATTATTCTCAAAAATAAGTTAAGACATGAAGGCCTGTCATGGTGGCACACGCCCGTGGGAGGCAAAAGCAGGACCAGGAGTTTAAAGCTGCCTTAGAGAAACTCAAAAGGAAATAAAAGAAAAACCAAAACAAACAACAACAACAAAACAGGCCTCGGACAAAGAATCCTCTTTCCAGAACCAGGTCAGAGAACTGAAGCCATTTAAAGCCCTTGTTTCACAATGGCCATGCTGGAAGTTAGCCTGCAATGTTTGGTCAGGCCCTAGCAGAGCAGGCCAGATCTCTGACCCCCTTAATACTAACAGGAGTCCTCTTGATAATTCTGTCATTTTTCTTTAAAAATTCTATCACAGTACTATTTAAGTGCTTGAGTAACACAGACAGACACCCACACATCCCATGGCTTTGGAGTAGAGGTCAGAGAACAAATTACAGAATTGGTTCTATCTTTCTAGCATGTGGTACCTGTGTGGTCATCAGGCTTGGTGGCCAAGTGCCATCTTGCTGGCTGCTACTTGTCACTTTCTAACAGTAGGAGGTCCTACTTGCCTACAGGTCCACTAATTTTTTTCATACAGAAGGACCATAAAAGGTATTACTCAAACCTCAGAAAAGGACTGAGTTGCCAAATAGGAGACAAAGAATAGAGTCCTAACTTTTCCTGAGACAGGGTTTCTCTGTAGTTTTGGAGGCTGTCCTGGAACTAGCTCTTGTAGACCAGGCTGGCCTCGAGCTCACAGAGATCCTCCTGCCTCTGTCTCCAAAGTGCTGGGATTAAAGGCGTGTGCTACCATCACCTGGCTAGAGTGTTAACTTTTCCTTTCATCAGAAACCCAGTGTTCTTTATAAGCTTGCTTATTTTATTGAGTACTTTTAGAATTGTGTGTGTGAGACAGAGTCTCATTACATGGCCTTGGCTGACCTCAAACTCAGAGATCCATCGGCCTCTGCTGTAGAATGGTGGGAGTATGCCACGTGTGTGCAGGTGCCCAAGAAGGCCAGAAGAGGGTGGAAGAACCCCTGGTCCTGGAGGCAAAGTCACCCATTCTGGGTGCTGGGAACCAAACTCAGGTCATGCTCTTCACCGATTCATCATCTCTCCAGATTCAATTTATTGTTTTTTTTAATGTATTAACTTTTATTACTTTTAATTAATTAGAAATTTATGCCTGGGCTGGTGAGAAGGCCCAGTAAGTAAAAGCACTTGCTGCCAAGCCTGATGAGTTTGTGGAAGGAAAAAAATTTAACTCACACCAACGGTCCTGACACTCACAAGAGTGCTGTGGACATGCACCCAAACACAAACAACTACATATACACTAACTGTAATAACTGTCACCTCAATGTTTCTTGGAAACACTAAATGATTTCCTTACTTCTGCTACATTTTTTCTTTTTAACAAGCTTTAGCTCCTAACACTATGCTCTAGGTTTTACAAGAAAGGTTCATGTGAAAATAAAGCTGGGCGTGGTGGGTCAGGCCTGCAATCCAAGAATCACACACGATCAGCCCAAAAAGTAAAAACTGTCAGATTCCACGACACTTCTTCAGAATCACACTCTGATCAAGCACCCAGGTAACAAGAAAGTCTGGGTAGCTGACGGAAGAACTGGGCAGTCACCTCACTGCTTCAGATTTCACACCCTACTTCTCCCGCAAAAGTACTGACATAAGGCACAAGAAATTACTGTGCGGCTTTAGTTGAGATGTGAGTGTGGTTTCCTGTGCAGAGCACACTTAGGTTATAAGAACCAGGAATGCTGAGGATCCCTTCTCAAGTTTGCTGAGCGCACACCTGTTCTTGCTGCCCGTCTATGTCAACATCTTCAGATTCACTTGCTCCCAATTTAAAGGCCAGTAGGAACAAACAGACTTAGCCCACAATTAACACAAGGTTAAGCTACACTTGGACAATGAAGGTAGATATAAAGACCCTTGCCTTCATAAGTTTTGGGTGTTAAGCCTATTTCATGGGAGAAAAATAACTGTTTTGTTGAAATTAATTTCAGACAAGGTCTTATAGAAAATGGGCAGTGGTGTAGGCATGTTGTAAATCACTATTAGTGTAAAACCACACTGATCTTTTCAAAGTTCAAGGCCAGTCTGGTCTACAAAGAGTTCAAGAACAGCCAGAGCTTGTTACACAGAGAAACCCTGTCTCAAAAAATAAAATGAGGAGAATGAGAATTTTTGGTCAGATTGGGCTATATGATGAAACTCTGTCTTAGAAAACAATATTCCTTTTAGATAGGGCTGATTAAGCATGCTGACTTCAAAAGCCTAAAGGTGATTCCATGGTCCTACCCCAGTTCCTGGCCTAATTACAAACCCAGATCACCTGTGAAAACAGAGTTCAAGCATGAGGGGTTAAAAAAAATAGATTCTTTTTCTTTCTAATTGTCTTTCCCCTCCTTAACAGGTTTTATTATGTAGCTCCCAGCTGATCTAAAACTTTTGGAACATGAGATCTTCCTATCTCAGCTTTTTTCAGCCCTGGAATTACAGCCATGCCTTAGTGAGGTGATTCCAGCTCTCTCCCTCCCCCTTCCTCTCTCTGGAAGTTTATAAACCTTGGGTCTTGTACACTGAAGGCAAACACTGTATTACCGAGCTATATTTTCTTTGGTTTTTTTTGTTGTTGTTGGTTTTTTTTTTTTTTTTTGGTTTTTTGAGACAGGGTTTCCCTGTGGCTTTGGAGGCTGTCCTGGAACTCGCTCGGTAGACCAGGCTGGTCTCGAACTCACAGTGATCCGCCTGCCTCTGCCTCCCAAGTGCTGGGATTAAAGGCGTGTGCCACCAACGCCCGGCCTGAGCTATATTTTCTTATGTTTACTTTTCATTAGCTTTGGCTGTCCTGGAGCTCGCTCTGTAGACCAGGTTGGCCTCGGACTCACAGAGATTCGCCTGCCTCTGCAGCCAGTGTTGGGACTAAAGGTGTTTGCCACCACCGCATGGTTTACCTTCTTAATAAAGGCTCTTTTAATATTAAAAAATAAAGATTTATTACCAATGACTAATCAAACTGGGAATTAATTTAGAAAGTGTAGGCAGACACAAATGATGCTGATAGGCTTCTCAGAATCCCAGGTACACTGCAGACTCTCGAAATTCTACTCCTTAATGTTAAGGCTGTGATAGCTTTATGTTTTGTGTGTGTGTGTGTCTGTGTGCACACATACATGTTGTGTGTCAAAGAGTAACTTTGTGTCTTCCTCTACTGGCCTTCACCTTATTAATATTTGTAGTACAGTCTCTCATTCAAACCTGTTTCTGCTAGATAGACTGGCAGCCTAGACCCCGAGTTCCCATCTGTTCCACTCTTCCCCACACTCCAGACTATGAGGGTTACAGGCACAGTAACTGAACATAGTTTTTAGATGGAGGTTATGTTGTGGGATGTTCTTTTTTTTTTTTTTTTTTTTGAGACAGGGTTTCTCTGTATTGTTTTGGAGGCTGTCTATAGACCAGGCTGGCCTGGAACTCACAGAGATCCGCCTGCCTCTGTCTCCCGAGAGCTGGAATTAAAGGTGTGTGCAACCAACGCTCAGTGTGGAATGTTCTTTTACACTGTGTAAAGATGTGTCACTGTGATTGATTTAAAAGTTAAATGGCCAGTAGCTAGGCAGGAGGTATAGCAGGGACTTCTGGACAGAGAGAGCTCTAGGAAGGAGGAGGTGTTGCCATATAAAAGGGAGAGGAAGCAAGAGGTCAACACAGAGTAAAGGTAACTGAGCCTACAAAAGAACGCAGATTAAAAGATACGGGTCGCCGGGGGCGTTGGTGGCGCACACCTTTAATCCCAGCACTCGGGAGGCAGAGGCAGGCGGATCTCTGAGTTCGAGGCCAGCCTGGTCTACAGAGCAAATTCCAGGACAGCCTCCAAAACAATACAGGGAAACCTTGTCTCAAAAAACAAACAAACAAGCAAAAAGGTTAATTTAAGTTATAAGAGCTAGTGGGACAAGCCTAAGACACAGGACTGAGCTTTTATAATTAATAACAAGCCTCCCGTGGCATTTTTTTTGTTGAGCTGGCAGCTCAAAAAGTTTGAACTCAACAGCAAACACTTAACCTTGGAGGTCAAGCTTAATGGAACCCACTCTGTATGCAGCCCAGGATGACCTTGAATTCACAAAGATCCTCCTGCCTAAGCTCCCAGTGTTTGTTTTATAGTTTCAAGCCATCATGCTCTGGGCCTTGCTGATTTTAAGAGTAAACCTTACCCCTTTTCTTGGAGACTGGGTATCATTAGCTTAGGATGGTCTCAAACTCACTATATAGCTACTGTCTCCAAGTGCTGGTGGGCAGATATGTTACCATCACACTTAACAACGAGAGGCAAACAGAGATCCACACATGCCAGGCAAGTACTTGACCAAGCCAATCCAAGAGACTGCTAAGATTTTCGGAATGACAGCATAGTCATCCATAAAACACTCTGAGATTCCCTAGGGCCTTAACAGGCAAGACAAACTCAAAAGGTGAATCTAAAGGCTTTTTCAAGTTCAGTTGTGTTAGACTATTTGGTCTGGGTTAGCAGCTCCGAAATGGTCTAATTATAGGTCCACAATTCTGCCAAACACTGTCTGGAACCTGCTTCATTTCAGTTCCCTGGCAGGAGTAGCAACAGCCAAGACAGACAAGTATCTACCAAATATGCACTCTCTGCCTTGTTTCTGGGTGCTCAAAAACCGAACCCCAAGATAAACCCTACGGGTTCTGTGGCAAGTCTGACAAATATGCATCACACACAGCCAGTCAAAACCATTCTCGGTCTTTCTCTCCCTCCAGGCATGACCAGCTTCAAGCTGTCTACTCAAGAAAAAAATCCTCAGTTCCTTACAGCAGCCAAGGTCGTCTGTGGCACTGTCCCCACTTGGATTAGAAGGCCGAGATTCCCTCAGCACAACTGGATCTGTTTAAAGGACCGATCTATGCAGAGCCCAAAGTAGTGAAAAAGGCAAAAGAAAGGAAGAAAAAGGTCCAAGTTAAAGGGCCCTAGGGAATAGAGGAAGTACTCCTCTTAGGAGACTTAAGAAAACAGCTAAAACCCGCACAACTTAAGTAGTAGACTCGGTCATGTGATCTCGGATGGTGTTACTCCTCTTGCCTGTCTTCATTTATTGGCCTGCAGCTTGGTGGTACAACCTTTCTGGTTCTCTCTGGAGTCACAGGCGATATTCTATCAGCAAGTTTAACAGAAATGCCCCACCCTATCCAAGCTCCTCCTATACAGTTAAGTGCAAGCGCCCCAAGGACAAAGAGGAGCTGGGGACCGGGGACGCGGGAAGGTGGGTGTCTACTCCTCTCCGAAAACTGACCCGGCCGGGTCACTCAGAGGCTTCAATTACAACGAGAAACAGGTCCTGACAAGACTCGCCCTACAACGCAGAGCCCAAACCAGCCCCGGCTCCAGCTCTGGCCCAGTGACAAAGTGAGCAGCACATCTGCCCACCGCCCCCGGTGCCCCTGCCAGCAATTCTTCCCCTAACTCCGGCGGCACGCCGCACCTCTCCTCCCCTCCGGCTCTTCAGCCCGCACCACGCATCCCTCCCTCACTTGCACCTCGGAGAGATGATGTGACAGTCAGGCCGGGGCTCCGGGGGCCCCGGGCCGCCGAGGACCGCACGCAGCCGGCGCCGGCAGCGTTCACCTTAGCGCCGGAAGGAAGGGCAGCGCGGCACATGGCCTAGGAGCCGCAGGAAGGGCTGGCGGCTGGCCAGGCGCCGGGCCCCTTTAAGGCGCGGAGGGCTGCGCGCCGGGGCGGGCGGGAGGCTCGGAGCCGGAGGGCCTGCGGTCGCCTCGGCCCCACCCCGCGACGCCGCCGCTCCCTGCCTTTAGCCGCTCACCTTGGCTCCCAAGAGCCGGGCTGCCGCAGTGAGGAGAGCCATGGCGGGACCAACTCCGGGACCTGGCGGGAAGGGAGCGCGGAGAGCGAGAAGCTGCAGCTGGAACCGCAGCGGCCGCCGCTGTAACGGAGACCGCGCCAACCGGCGGACAAGGTTGAAAGGAGGCGGCGGAGGAAGGGGAGATGAACCGGCAGAGGCGCCCAGCCCAGGGTCCTCAGCGAGGCCCCGCCTCCGGGCCGAAACACGAGCCCGCCCCTCTCTGGGGACAAGCTTCAGGCTCGTCCATTGGCCCAGGGCGAAGGAGGGGCGGGACTTGAGCACTTGACAGATGTTAGGGCGGGGAGGATTGGACCCTGCGGATTAGGCTAATTCGGAGTGGGCGGAGAGGGGACTGTAGGTGTCTTAGGATGTGCCTGAGAACTCAGTTAACTTCCTTCTTTGGCTCTTCCCTTTGCCCTTAACGCGTTTCGAGTTCTCCAGAGAATGCGAAAGGTACAGCTCCAGCACGCGACTCTTGAAGGTCACGGCACCACAGCAAACTGATCGTGTCACCCCCCCACACACACACACCGGCTTGGCATGCTTCCTTAAAGGATGACTTCACGGCCGGCCATGCAGGTGACATCATGTGGAAAGCAGCCTATGATGCCAAAGTTCGCTGCTTGACGAAGATCATCAGAAATCCTGATAGTGTAGATACTGACCCCCACTATGTGGAGAAGAACCAAAACGGGCGCCTGAATATTTAGTGCTGTGTGTGAACTGTAGATGTTAAGTCTTACAAAAGCCCTCTTAACATGAAGGTGCCTGCGTCTTTCAGTCTTTGGGCCCTGGGCATATCCTGTCATTCTTCGTACCCCCCCCCAGAGCCAGCCCACCTCACGTTTAGCAAGAGGATGCACACCAGATCTGCCCTCCAGGGTTAGACACTCCGTCTTTTTGACACATCGTTCGCAGTATTTCCAAAGGCTCTAGGACACTTCTCCTACTTGGCTATCTGTCTCTATCCTCAGCGCCTCGGAAACTATGGCGCTAAATGACACAAGAATTTAAGATGACCTTACACATCACCCGGTAGAGCACCTTTGGTACTTCCCTAAGCCTATCACTGTGATTGACCTAGGGTGGAGAGAAACTGACCCAAGGATCAGGGTGCCTTATCTATAAACCCTAAATGAACCATCTTTTATCTTCCCACACGGCAGTAACAAAGTGCAGAGGTCTCCGGATTCATGTAAGCCAATAGTCCTTGTTTATAAAGGATATAGTTTGTGGCTTAGACTTGGGAAAAAAAGGGAAAGAACCCCCCCAAAAAAAATCTCTCATAGACGGTTCGTATCTGTCCAGCAGTTCCTCTGGCCCAAGAATCAGGTAGTTCTTTGGAGAAAATCTTATCTAGAGAAACCACACCCCGGGACAAGCAAAGACCCCAGCTACCTCCCTAAGAACTTCAAAGCTTCACTGATCAATACTGGCTCCCAATTTAGCATCTCACATAAGGTTTCTTCATAACCCCAGAATAGTCTGACCTGGCCCATTTCCCCTAGTTAATTATCCACAGAGACTAGCTGGCAGATCAGAGGGCTGAACTCCAATGCCCTAAGAAAAAGAGGTTGTCCCCATCAGGTGAGGCTACCAATGGGACAATTATTGGATGGCCATAATGGCAACTAGAGTTTAATAACTGCAGGGAGAATGTGGGGACAGTAGTGTTTTAATTCCCTTGGTGTGGGGTCCTGGATTTTAACTTCAACACTCAAACTTGTTCATCCCAATATTCATTGTTATAAAGGTGAAAACCCAAAGAGGCTAAGTGGAGTCTCCCAAAAGCTGAGTCCGTGTGTCAGTCTGTCTCTGGGTGCTGGGAATGAAAAATGTAGCTTCTAAACAGGTCGGTGGTGGTGGTGGTGGTGGTAGTGGTGGCGGAGGCACACCTTTAATCCCATCACTTAGGAGGCAGAGGCAGGCAGATCTCTGAATTCAAGGCCAGCCTGGTCTACAGAGTGAGTTCTAGGACAGTTAGGACTACAGAGAAACCCTATCTTGGGGGAGGGGGGCTTCTAAGGTGCTATACTAATACTCAAACACTAAGCCACAGTCCAGTCTACAGTCTCTTTCTGAACATAGGTGGGAAAGTTAAGACTGTCATGAATGTAATAGCTAAGTAAATTACAGGTCCAAATACAGTCAAATGAGTGAGAACAAGAATGAACAATGGAACCGGGCGTTGGTGGCGCATGCCTTTAATCCCAGCACTCGGGAGGCAGAGGCAGGCGGATCTCTGTGAGTTCGAGGCCAGCCTGGTCTACAGAGTGAGTTCCAGGACAGCCTCCAAAACAATACAGAGAAACCCTGTCTCAAAAAAACAAAACAAAACAAAAAAAGAATGGACAACAGAGAAGGCCCAGGCTTGACATCAGTGTGACCTTGGGAGGATGTAAGATGCACAGGGACAATGGTGCCCCCTGGTGGTCAAAAGCAAAAGGGCGCATGCAGGCTCTAGACCCCTCTTAACGTTGTCTACTGTAGGTAAAATGAACTTCCTTACTCTTTTGCTCTCTGTGTGAACACAAACATGCTAGGCCATGAGTGGTGGCGCATGTATGTAGTCCCAACATTTGGGAGGCAGAGGCAGGAAGATCTGGAGTCCAAGGTCATCTTTGGTTACAGAGTAAATTCAAGGACAGCCTGGAATATTTGAGATCCCATCTAAAAGAAAAATTAAATTTACTCTGAGGCAAAGGCTCACTAAATTCCCCAGGTTGGCCTAGAACTCCCAATCCTCCTGTCTCAACCCTGGAGTAGCCAGGGTCAGAGTCACGCACTGACAAAAGCCCAGATGTATTTAATGCTTACTGCTTCAAGTTACTACATAACTAAAGAACATGAGTCACCTTAATTAATCCTCACAACTCTAAAATATGTAGCAATAGTACCTTTAGAGAGGAGGAGACTCAGATAAAATATCTTGCCCAGGGCCATTGATCATAATTGGCCTCGACAGAATTCAGACTCAAGTCAATTTCATTCTAGAGCCTCTGTCTGTCTGCCAGGCTTTACCATCTACTCCATAGGTGCTAGGGATCAAACCCAAGACATCCTGCATGCTAGGCAAATATTCTACCAGGGAGCTACACCCTGGCTCCACAGGATTTTTGAATCATGGTCAATGGTGCCTGGAAATATCAACACAATGTCTGGCTATAAAGATACTTTAAAAGATAACAAGTATGCAGTCTCACCCATCTGTAAAACCTTTGAACACCCATAACCGGAGACATCCACCCTAGAACACATACATGATAAAATAGAAAAAGAAAAAGAACCACCCAGCAGCTAAAATGACGAAGGTGAACAGGATGGATGCCGTCTCCCTTGTGGAGGTAGGAACCAAACACAAGGGTTCATACACACTAGGTAAGTGTTCCAGTGTGAACTACAATGTCAATCCTAAGACATTTTGGTGGAGAAACAGGGTCTTATACTATTGCCCAGGCTGGCTTTAAATTCCTGCGCTCTAGTAATCCTTCTGCCCCAGCCTCCCAAACAGCTTGGACAACTGGCATGCACTACCCTGTCCAGCTGTGCAACATGCTGCTTCTTTTAGACAGTTCAGCCTAGAACTCATGACCCTTCTCTCTCATTCTCAAAATGGGCACCTGGAAAAATAATCAGAGGATATAATGCTTTTCCACAAGTGATTATTAGAACCCAGCACACATACATTCAAACTTGAAGGTCATTTTCAAACACATTTTAGAAGTATTAGTTTTAAGATGGGAGTTGGTGGTTCACGCCTTCAATCCCAGCACTTGGGAGGCAGAGGCAGGCAGATCTCTGTAAGTTTGAGGCCAGCTTGGTCTACAGATCGAGTTCCAGGACAGCCTCCAAAACAATACAGAGAAACCCTGTCTCAGAAAAAAACAAACAACAACAAAAAAGTATTAGTTTTACACAACTAATAGAGATTAATTACATGGAGACTCTCCTTCATAAAGTAAGGGGTAGCAGAAAGATCACTGGCTAAGAAGAGCATAGGCAGTGGAGTCCTGCTTCCTCACTGACTAACAAGACCACTTAAACTCTCTGAGCTTGCTTCTTCACTTATAACATAGAATAACGAGAGAAGGCATAATGAATACCTTGAATCCCAGCACTTTAGAGGCAGAGGCAGGCAGGTCTCTGAGTTCAAGATAGCCAGGGTTATACAGAGAGACCCTATCTCAAAAATAAAAAGAAAACAAAGATGATAGCTTGGTACGGAGGTGCATGCTGTAACCCTAGCACTTGTAGTTGAGGCAGGCAGGAAGATTGTGAGAGGCCAGTCAGGGCTACATAGCAAGACCCTGTTTCAGAAACACCAAGCCAAGAGTGGTACGCCTTCAATCCCAGCACTTGGGAGGCAGATGCAGGTTGGTTTACATAGAGTTCCAGGCCAGCAGGACAGGACTACATGGGGAAATTCTGTCTCAGAAACAAAACAAAACTTCCAGCAAAGAAATAATGTCTATTTCAGTGGTTTTTTTCTCTCTCTCTCTTCCCATTGTTGAGAATAAAATTCAGGACCTTGCACGAGCTGGGTAAGTTCCTTAACACTGAGCTACACCTTGAACCCATGAAACAGGAATAACATCTATTTCTTTTTTTTTTTAAGATTTATTTATTTATTATGTATACAGTATTCTGTCTGCATGGATCCCTGCAGGCCAGAAGAGGGCACCAGATCTCATTACAGATGTTTGTGAGCCACCATGTGGGTGCTGGGAATCAAACTCAGGACCTCTGGAAGAGCAGCCAGTGCTCTTAACCTCTGAGCCATGGCTCCAGCCCACAACATAAGAGTTACAAAGCCCTGGGGCTGGAGAGACAGCTCAGTGGTTTTAAGCACTGACTGTTCTTCCAGGAGACCAGGGTTCAATTCCCAGCACCCACATGGCAGCTCACAACTGTCTGTAACTCCCAGATCTGACAGTCCACACAGCTAAGCACGCAGGCAAAATACCACTGCACATAAAATAAAAATAAATAATTAAAAGAAAAAAAGAGTTGCAATCCTCTAGTGGTGGCACTCACCTTTAGTCCCAGCACTACAGAGTGAGTACCAGGACCAGCTCCAAAGCTACACAGAGAAACCCGGCCCCAAAAAAACCAAAATAAGTAAATAAACATGAACACGCACATGCACACGTGCATATGTATGAGCTCCCGGCTGGCTCAGCGGGTTAAAGAAAGCTCCATTCCCAGCACAATATCAAAGCGGAAGGAACACACTTAAAAATTGTCCTCTGACCTCCCCACATGTCCACATATGCTATACAATTAACTTTTCCCCTTTAAAAATTTTTTTGTTTTGAGACAGTTTCTCTGTGTAGCCTTGGCTGTCCTAGAACTCGCTCTGTAGACCAGGCTGGCCTCCACCTCACAGAGATCCACCTGCCTCTGCCTCCCGAGTGCTGGGATTAAAAAAGTGAGCCACCAACCCCCCGGCTTTTTTTTTTCTTAAGTATATTCCAGGAGCTGGAGTTGGCTCAGTGATTAAGCGATTTTCATTCTTCCAGAGGTCCTGGGTCCCATTGGCAGCAGCACCCACACGGTACTATCCAAAAGTACAGTTCTGGGAGACGCAATGCCTTCTTTCAGACCAGGCTTGGTCTGGAACTCACAGAGATCCGCCTGCCTCTGCCTCCCGAGTGCTGGGATTAAGGCATGCACCACCAACGCCCAGCCAAGCAAAATGAATTTACACCATCCAGGGCTACATGGTAAAACCCAGTCTCAATAATAATAATGATGATGATAAATGAAAATTAAGTGTTAAAATAAAGGTACTTTGTAACTACTTTAGACCAGACTGAGGTCTGGACCCCATTTTATTCAGCTGCAAAATGAGCAGAGGTCAATTTCAAGTTCTTTTGCTTTTGAGACAGGCATCACCACGGAGTTCAGTGGGATCCAGGCTTGGCACCAAATCTTGCCAACCCTTTTACTTCTTTATTTTTTTGTCCTCCAATTCTAGGCAGTCCTGCCTCATTTCTGCAAACGCTGGTTCCTAGTGTGAGGCACCACACCCAACTCCAGCTGTGGCGGCTGTCACTGTTTAACCCGAGGGGTGGGTGAGACGTGAGACAGCTAAACAGGTAAGAGAGCCTGACACCAGCATGTAGACCTGAGTTGACCTCTGAACCTACACAGGACAGAACCGACTCCCAGAGGTTGTTCTCTGACCTCCAAATGCAGTCCATAAGCAAAATAAAGGTAAAATTAAAAAACAAAGAATCCGGCCAGGCGGTGGTGGTGCACACCTTTAATCCCAGCACTCTGGAGGCAGAGGCAGGCGGATCTCTGTGAGTTCGAGGCCAGCCTGGTCTACAAAGTGAGTTCCAGAACAGCCTCCAAAGCCACAGAGAAACCCTGTCTCGAAAAAAACAAAAAAAAAAAAAAAAAAAAAGGTAGGTATCTTAGATTTCCAACACCATGTCCAGGACAGAATAGTCTAGTAGATTATCAGGATAAAATCTTTTTTTAAATTCCAACAGGGTTTCTCCATAGTTTTGGAACCCGTCTTGGAACTTGTTTTGTAGACCAGGTTGGCCTTGAATTCACAGAGATCCATCTGCCTCTGCTTCCTGTGTGCTGGGGCTATAGGCGTTGCCACCTCCACCTGGTGGATAAAATCTTTTTTTTTAACAGTGGATCAAAACCAGGGATGTTTACATGTTAGACAAGTATTTTACCACTGAACTATATCCCAAGCAAAAGAAACACACACTTTAATTGCTGCTGTTTGCATCAAGACCAAAACTTAGGGACAGCAAGTAAGGCCTTTCATTAAGCAACACTTCCTACCTCCTCTGTCCCTAGCTGACAGTGCCCTCGCTTTTCAGCTGAGCTGGTCACACCCACTCTCCCCCTCCTGTCTCTGTGCTTGCCGGCCCCTCCATCCGGAAGGGCAGAGGGAAGAAGAGGGCCTCTCCATTATTTCCTCTAGACAATTCCAGTTCCCACCTTTATGTTCTCTCAGTACAAACACAAGGACTTCCTGCAGCTTGTGCCATCACTTAGGATCCTCTGCTCACACAAGGCCAATAGTTATCAACACATCATAGTAAGTGCCTGCCTGCAGAATAAAGAGTTACCCATGGTTTATAAGTGAGACAGGATCAGGGCCTAACTTCACACTATGCCAATCCCCAAACTCCACCCCCTTTTTTCCACCTATTTTCTTTCTCTGCAATTCCCTACCTCCAAGCCTAATATAACAAAGGCTAAATTTGGGCATGAAAAGACAACACAGTTTGTACTTTTGGTTTCAGACATTTTTTTTCAGTTCATTTCCATAAAAACATAATATAAAAGGCAATGCCATCATCTTCCCCTCCTGGGGGCATTCCATCAAGTTGGTCTAAGCTGCTGCAGTGATTTATAGCTCATCATGAGATCTGTGCAGGGCATGGTCACAGAGATCTGCAAACAGTACAGGACAATTTGAAGGAAATGGTCACTCTCACACAAACACACAACCCCTTTCAAGGAACTGACAATCACTACCACAGCTCTTCAAAGAATATGCATATAAATGACAAATCCTAACTGCTCTATCTCCTGTATCTAAGGTAACAAATGGAGACACAGATTCTGAAAGCTGATGGGTAGAGACGGGAGAGAGATTCCTCCAATCCCTAAGCCAAGAGGGATGGAAGTCAGTTGTGGGGCATCTATCTATCAGAGCTGTGAGTGTGTGGGCGCACACTCTTGTGTAGTAAAGGGGGCTGCGAGCATACGAGGTAAATAAAGGGGAAGTGACTTGGGAAGGGAGTGGCTTGGGAAGTAAAGGGGGAGTGGCTTGGGAAGTAAAGGGGGAGTGGCTTGGGAAGTAAAGGGGGAGTGGCTTGGGAAGTAAAGGGGCAGTGGCTTGGGAAGTAAAGGGGCAGTGGCTTGGGAAGTAAAGGGGCAGTGGCTTGGGAAGTAAAGGGAGAGCAGCTTACCCGTTCGTTTACTGCAAAGTTTGTCCTTAACATTGTCAGACTCTCGGGAAAAGAATTCAATAAGTTCATCTTCATATTCCTCCACAATGCTCTCACACTGTCGAGCCAAGGGACACAGTGACACAGGGGCAAAGCTCTCACACTGGCAGCCCATGGGATAAAGCCACCAACCCAACTCTAAACTTGGTTTTGGGAGGGGAATTTTTGTAGACAGGGTCTTATTATGTAATCCTAGTTGGCCTGGAGTTTACTATGTGGACCTGGCTAGCCTCAAACTTACGGCAATCTTCCTACCTCTGTATCTTGAGTGCTGGAATTGCAGACACACAACACAACATCTGCCTCCAACCCCCAATTTACACCCAACAATCCCCATTCATTTCCAAGAACCCACTACCCACAACCACAACTCACCGCAAACTTGAGGGTGCCGCTGATATCTGAATCGATTCGGATGCCCTGTAAGTCTAGTTCACTGGAATCTCCATTCCGGCCCACAACACGGACGTAGTTCTTGCGATGGGTGGATGGGTCAATCTGTTCCCCATACTCCTTCATGCGGTCACACACCTCCTCAAGCAACTCTGTGAGGTGGGCTTCCGAGCGGGCATAAGGGACCTAGAAATGTACTCAGCCTTAGGTTGTTCCCTTTCACCTCAATCTCCACACCTACTTTCCCTTGCAAACCTAGCTCAAGCAACTCATTTAAGAAACAAGAACTACAAAGTGAGTTCCAGGACAGCCTCCAAAGCCACAGAGAAACCCTGTCTCGAAAAAACCAAAAAAAAAAAAAAAAAAAAAAAGAGAGAAACGAGAAGAACGCCGGGCGTTGGTGGCGCACACCTTTAATCCCAGCACTCGGGAGGCAGAGGCAGGCGGATCTCTGTGAGTTCGAGGCTGGGCCGGGCCGACAGCCTCGAAAACAATACAGAGAAACCCTGTCTCGTAAAAACAAAAAAACAACAAAACAAAAAAAGAAAAGAGAAGAAGAAAAATCTTGCTCATAAGTATGTTATAGTTCCAATGTCTGTCCGTCCTCTGTCCTTCCTCTCAAATTACTTTCACATGTACATATTTTTTTTAGTTTAGTTTTGTTTTTGTTTTTTCAAGACAGTTTCTCTGTATTGTTTTAGAGGCTGCCCTAGAACTCACTCTCTAGACCAGGCTGGCCTCGAACTCACAGAGATCCACCTGCCTCTGCCTCCCGAGTGCTGGGATTAAAGGTGCACCACTATGCCTGGCATTTAATGTTATTTTAATAAATAATAAATACCTATGTACTCAAGACCTAAGGAAGTTGCGAGGGGCACGTAGTTGACTATAGTTAATCAAAGTGGCTTCTTCTGCTTGTAATATGGAGTTAATGGTGCCTGTCTTATTTCTCTGAATTTTATAATCAGGTATATTTGCCCAGAGTTTTTTGGACCTGGTCTCCAAAAAACAAACAAGCACACAAAAATAAGAGATGGTACAGGTTCTGATGATAGCTCACCAATACACTTTGAAAGAACGTTTCCTTGCAGGGCTAGAGAGATGGCTCAGTAATTAAGAGCACTGGCTGTTCTTCCAGAGGACCTGGGTTCAATTCCCAGCACCCACATGGCAGCTCACAATCGACTGTAACTCTAGTTCCTGGGGATCTGACACCCCATATAGACACACATGTAGCCAAAACACCAATGCACATAAATGTTTCCTTGTATATTACTTACAAGGTATAGCTTTGTGTATGTATGTCATGTGCATCTTTTTTTTTTCTTTTTTAATGTGCATAGTGTTTTGCCTGCATGTGTATCTGTGTGAAGGTGTCAGAACTCCTGAAGCTGGAGTTACAGACAGTGGTGAGGTAGGAATTGAACCTGGGTCCTCTGGAAGAGCAGCCAGTACCCTTAACTTCTGAGTTAACTCTCCAGGCCCTGTGCAGAGTACATCTTATGTTCCTAACTAATATGAACTTCTTGGATACAAATCTTTATTTTATGTATGAGTGTTTGCTTGTAATTATGCATGCCTAGTGCCCACAGACAACAGAAGAGGACATCAGATTCCCCAGAAGGAGTTACAAACCACCACGGTGCTAGCTAGCATCTGAACCAAGTCCTGAACAGCAGCAAGTGCTCCTAACCACTGACCCATCTCTCTAGCTCCAAGAAGACTCTGAGGACATGCAGGGATTACAGGAGAGTACCAGCATGCTGAGTTTATAGGATGCTAAGGACCAAACCCAAGGCTTTGGGCGTGCTAGGCTAGTCATCTGAACCGAACTCTTAGGGGAGGAGACCTTTTATTCTTTTTTAAAATGGATGGATGTATTCTATATTACTATAGTGAAACAAGAGTCCTGTGAACTAGGGATGTGGAGAAATAGACTGATCAAGGTCTCGTACAGCAGAAACAATGAATTGAGGTTTGGGGCCAAGAAGTATATAGGTTACAAACTTCCAGCATCTTCCAATAAGCCCAACTGTGGTGGTGTTTGTGAGGCAGGGTCTCAAGTAGTCCAGGCTCCCCTCGAACCCTTGATCATCCTGCCTCTACCTCCCAATACCAGGCTTACAGGCATGCAATACCATACCTGGCATAGAGCCCAATCTTTTGGACACAGAATGTTCCGGTTGATTTTTTTTTGTTTCGTTTCTTTTCCCTTTGAAGACAGTATCTAATTCTGCAGTCCACTGGCCCACCCAGAACTCAGACAGACCCTTCTGCTTTAGCTTGTAAGTGCTGGGATTATTACAGATCATATGCAGCCGGCTTTCTTCACTTCCGCTAAACCCAGTTTCTAGTCAAAGCCTGGGTGAGCTACTTCATCTGCGGGGGGACAGTAAGTTACCTCCACAACTGACTGGCTGCCGTCTGGATTGATCCGGAAGGATCCCATTTGAATGGTCTTCTTGGGGTCCACTCGGGAAATTTCCCACTCTAATTCGTCCACTAGAGCCCTGCAGGCTGGCGCCAGGGAAGAGAAACAGGGGTGGAGATGAGGATGGACGAGAATGGGTTCCATCCTTGTTCCAAGCTTTGGATCTTAACACCTCCCACGGGTCGGCTGCCTCCCACTTCTTGCCTTTGTGCCTTTACCTCCACAGTGTAGATCCTGGCTCCTTCGAGCCCAAGCAGTTCCCAGCAGGACCCCCAGAAGTAGGGCCAGCCAACCCCAGCCTTTCATCTTTAGCTTAGCGGGGTCGCTCCACCTGAATTCACGTGAAAATAAAACACAGGTGTGAGGAGACAGATCCATTTCCGCCCCTGCCCGCCACCCTATATCTCGAGGCCCTCAAAGGCCTCAGTGCGACTGATTCCATTATCCAGGTAAAAGCCAAGTTACAAACTCCCGAGGGACCGAGCGCCCTGGGGGTGGGGGTAGGGAATGGGAAGCTGGAGTTCCAGAAAGTATGTCCTCCACAGGTGATTGGTATTTTAGCCCTGCACGCTGAGGGCTCACAAAGCTATGCAGTTGCTATGGGATGCGGATTATCAATCACGCGAGGACGACGAGCAGAACGCGGCTGCTAACAAGGAGTCATCAGTCGGGCCACGAGGCCAGAGAGAACACTCCATAACTAAGGGCCTATGTGGACCTTAGCATCAAGGGTTCCAGAGTCCCCGTTCCCAGCATGGAAGTCGTTCCCGTGCAGACCAGCCCCTTTTCTAAGGACTCCGCCATTGCTGTCGCTCGGGTCCCTTCCCAGCCGCAGGGCGCCCACAGCCTCTGATGCTGGCATCTGTCCCACCTCTGCTCCCACGGCCGCCGTGGCCCAGGCACTGGGAAGCCGCCGGACTCTCACTTTGCTTTCTGTGATTCCCGACCCTAGCAGCTGTCTGGGAGGAGCGAGGCTGAACCGACTTCTCCAGTGCCCGCCAGATTCAGGGTGGCCAGGGACTGCCTGGCCCAGCGGCCCACACCGTACTAAGCACCTAAGCAAGGATCTGATGGAGCCATGCGAGCCCCGACCCGAAGCGGATCCTAAACCCGCCCCTCCGAACTCTCGCGCGAACAGGCAATTTAGGAGCGCCTCCGGGACAGCGAGGACCCCTTGGAAGGTTTAAGGACCCAGACTTGCGTGGCGGATCGTCCACGTGACTACCCGAAAGAACAAAGGTAGCCTAGCCCAAGGTTAGGACCCAGCTCGAGTGGTGTGTGGGGATAATGCAGCAGCCCAGGTGGGCCAGGACTTCCTGGTAGATGCAATTAGTGGAAGAGAGACCCAAGTTTCCATAGACAGAGTTCATTACACAGGAAACTACATTTCCCAAGAAGCACTGCGGCACCAATCTTTGACAGTAGCGACAGGTCTTTTTTTTTTTTTCTTTTTTACTAGTTGTTAGTTTCTTCTTGTGCCTAATAAATTATCGTGATTACGTATATATGGGGAAAATCACTTTTGGCATTATCTGCCTTTTCAGGCGCTCTTGGAGAGTCCTGCAAGTTATCCTCTGAGGATGGGGGAGGGACTGCATTTAAGTTTAATATTAGCTCTCAGGCTGTAACTTTCTCAGGGCTACTCCTCTCTGAAATCCCAGCACATCGCTGGTACTACTATGGGTTCTTTGGTCTTGCTATGCAGTCCAGGAAGGCCAGAACTGTTAGGATTACAGGCAGACACCAAGCCTGACTTCACTGGGATTTGTGATCTTTTTATGTGTTTAGGGTGCTAGGTAACTACAGCAAAGACCGAACACTGCCAGGGGCAATTATACCTCTCCTGCATACACCCATTTGGGACTCCAGAATGTAACCTTCATTTCTAAGTGTGGATCTGAACACAATTATAATTTTGTCTTTTTTCAATGAACAATGAATAAAACAAAGAGGGAGGGCAGAAGCCAAAGGAACCCACACTAGCAGATAAAAATATTTTTATTTTATAAAACATGCTGTTTTAAGCAAATTTTTGTAAAAAATAAACAAACTCAAGAGAGAATGTATGGAAGACAGATACTTGTCAGCTGCCAGTGGGAACGAAGCCAGTAGCTCAGCTTCCTCCACACGGTTCACTGGCCCGCTGAGACCAGTGCTGGTTCCTGGCCATCATCTCAAGCAGCAGGAGGCTTGAGATGTCTAGATCTCTCGATGTACCGTCACTGTCCAGGACTTCAGTCCTCTAGCTGGCTGGGAACTGAGACTTCTGATTCTAGGAGCTTTTTGTTTAGTTATCAATCACCCAGGATATGTATTCAGAATACCAGTTGTTTTGACCTGGGTCAATTTAGGCTTTCCTTCTGGCCCACTGTTTTGCAGAGGATAAAGAGGGAATCTGGCTTCTAGAACATTTGCAGCAATTTTGCTGCTTTCCAGCTCTATGAACAGCACCATCTGCAGGCCCTGAGCAGATCCAGTTGTGGAGTGGACAGGGTAAAGCTGACTGGAGAAGCCGTCTCTCAGGTCCAGGGTCACAGGACGTGAATGGCAAGGACAGGTCAGAGTGCCAGTACTGAGGGGAAGACAGCTGTGTCTGTTAGGAGACACAGTTGTGAAACAAAGGTGAACAGAGAAAGCGCTGGAGATACTTCCTATGATGCAAGCGGGAGAAAAGGGAGGCCCTGGCATGCATCCTCCTCAGGCATTCTAGGATTGGGCAAGCGGGTAACTTAGAAGATGAAGCTCATCCACTGACTGTTACAACAACTGGGTGATCTGTAAACTGTCGGATGCCTCCTTCATGAGTAGAAGGCAAGAGTACCCATACCATTAAGGTGGGGTTGTACAGTCTGTACATACCACAAAAACTACCCAACCCAGTCCCCTTGTCTCAACCCAGTCTTACTCTTGGGACTTGTCTGGCTTTCAGGCTCAGGCACCTTCCAGTCCATCTTTCGGCCCTTCTCATAAAGACCTTTGAGCACCTTGTGGAAGGACTCAGGCTCAGTGCCATTCTTGCTCAGCTCCAGGTACTTTCGGTAGAGTTGAAGGGCTGTGCGGGCGTCCTCGATACTGTCATGGGTTTCACCTTGAATCTTCAGGTCTGGCGTAAATATGATTATTAAGGGTCTCACATAGGAGGGACCCCATTTTTATCCTGACTCCTAAAGAACTCCTCTACATGTTCCCCTACTCCCATGCAGACTCCTAGTCTCCCAGAAAACATCTTTAAAAAATTAAGATTTATGTGTATTGAATGTTTGCCTGCATATGTTCTCTATGGATGTGAGGTGTACATGGAGGTCACAAGAGGGCATTAGATCCCCTGGAACTGGAGTTACAGATGGCTCCGAGGCACCATATGGGGGCTGGGAACTGAACCTGGGTCCTCTGCAAGAGCAACAGGTGCCCTTTTAACACCAAGTCAAGTCTCCAGCCCCAGAAAACTTCTTAAGTTACTGGCAGTGGCTAACGGAAACCATTAGCAGAAAAGACATAATTCTAAGCTGAGAAATCACTGTTTACTCCAAATGTCTCCTGTTTCTATTGCAGTTTTTGTTTCTGGCTTGTTGTTGTTTTAAGACAGTATCTCCTGTACAGCCCAGGCTTCAAATTTAAGATCTGAAAGCATTAGTCTTCTTACGCTTTCTCCTTTTTTTTTTTTTTTTTTTTGCAATAAGATCTTATTTAGCCCAGGCTAACCTTGAACTCATTATGTACCTGAGACCAACGTTGACTTCTGCTTCTTCTGTATCTACCTCCCGAGTTATGGCTACAGGCAGGCATTTACCACCATGTCCAATTTCATGTGGTACTGGGGTCTGAACATAAGGTTTTGTACATGCCAGGTACTCTATCAGCTAAGCTACAGACCCCCACCCCACCCCCATCCCCGCCACGTCTTCTACTCTTAATTGGTACAACAGCGACTCACCTAGAAAGTACCAAGCAAGAAACCGCAAGGAGATCATTCGTTTCCGGGGCATGTGGAACAGGTAGACCGTGTCAAGAACTTGGTCCTTGGGTACCTGGCAGGGATCAAGATCAGAAGACAAGATAGATGACCCATATTCTCCCATTCCTTGAATACAACTCATACACTGAAAAGCCCACCCTCAAGAGTAACTCCTATGCCAGCAAGATGGCTCAGCACCCCACCAAGTGACAGCCTGGGTTCAGTCCCCAGGACTGATGTGATGGAAGGAAAGAATAGACTTTCCACAGGTTATCCTCTGACCTCTACACATGCAACACACAACTCTCAGGAGGTATGTATGAGTGTACACACACTGACTAGATAAATGTAATTTTGTTTTTTAAAGTATGGTGCATGGAATGGTAGGTACAATTGGTGGGAAGAAGGTTGTATATTAAAGAAGAAAAAGTGCCAGGCATGGCGTGCTGCACACCTTTAATCCTAACACTCAGGAGAAGGCAGGTGGATCTCTGTGAGTTCAAAGCCAACCTGCTCAACATAACTACTTGCAAGGCAGCCACAGCTACATAGTGAGACCCCGTGTCAAAACAAAACACAAAACAACAAAAACATTCCTAAATAAACCCTGCCCGAACCATGAGGTTGATGACCCGGAAGTCCTTCTGCAGACCATGACCCACAAACTTGACTCCAATATCAATGAGAAAACGCAGCTTTAAGTAGGTAGACTTGAGAGTTGTGAGGTGCTTCGAGGAAATTTTGGCATCAAGGTCTCCTGGCTTTATCCCCGAGTACTGAGTCAAGTAATCTACTACCTAGGGACAGAGAGAAAGAAGAGTCACTGGGGCAAAAGACAGTGTGGCCGCTTCCTACCGCTCTCCCCAGGGTTCTCGGGCACTCTGAGCAAGCACGGGGTTGGCTTCAGTGGCCCCTCATATCCTAATACCTGCTCCTGAGTAGAGATGTAGTCATCAATGAAGGGGATACCCTCATTAGGCCCTTGGCCCCTAACACAGGTGATCCTTGCTACTGACATCTGACTTGGTTTAATGGTAGACTTGGTACCGTCACTGCGCAACTCCGCTTCTTCCTGTCACAAGAGTTAATATGGACACCACAGAAACACTTACAATTCCTGATACCCTCTGAGTTCTGGTCCTATGCCCCATCCTTTTGGTTGTGGTTACCTCATTAAGAGTGACAAACTCGGCATCAAGGCCCACCAAGTCCCCAACCTGTGGCATCTCATTCAGCATCAGTGGAATAAAGGTAGTATGTGTTTTCCGCTGCTTCCGTGCCAGCGAGGCTTCTGCCAGCAGCACACTGGCCTCAATAGGGTTCTTGACTGGAAGGGAGAATGCAAAGAAGACTAGGACTGGGGAAATGACCAGGGAGAGACCCCAGGATGGCTGCTCTGAGGCCACTGGTCTGTATTGTGATCTCTTCATAACCAAAGAAATTGGGTAAAAGGAGTGTATCTGGGCTGGCAGGATGGCTCAGCAGATAAAGACACTCATTGCCAAGTCTGTCAACATGAAGTTGATCCCCAGAACACACATGGGGAAAGGAAAGGACCTACTCCCACAAACTCTTCTGATGTCTGTATTTATGCTGTCTGCAGTACATACACTGTTTAAAGGGACCAAGTTGGTACCTCCAAAGGACTCACCCCCTAAGAAGAGATGACCATTTGAGGAGAATGGTGGAACTGGGGCCAGCTGGCAGGCTCAATGGGGAAAGCACTTGCTTTGAAAGCCTGACAACCCGAGTTTGGTGTCTGGAATCCACAGGACATGGAAGGGAGAACTGATGCTACAAAGTTGTTCCTTGGCCTCTGCACACACAATGGCCATAAATAAACACTATTGAAAATGGCATTTGAAAAGAGATATCCTCAGGACTGGAGAGATGGCTCAGAGGTTAAGAGCACTGACTGCTCTTCCAGAGTTCCTGAGTTCAACTCCCAGCAACCACATGGTGGCTCACAACCATCTACAATTTAATCTGGTGCTCTCTTCTGGCATGTAGGCAGAACACTGTATATGTAATAAATAAAGAAAAAAAAAAAAAAAAAAGAAAAGATATCCTATAGGGGCTATTCTTTTTCAAACCACTGCCAAAAGGGGTTAAGAATGTTTGAAATCACCAGGTGTTGGTGGCACACGCCTTTAATCCCAGCACTTGAAGAGGCAGAGGCAGGTGGATCTCTGTGAGTTTGAGGCTAACCTGGTCTACAGAACGAGTTCCAGAACAGGCTCCAAAGCTACAGAGAAACAAGAAACCCTGTCTCAAAAACAATAAAATGCTTAGAAACAAAATCATAACCTAAGTCATAAAGCTTCCTCATTCCTACTCCACCCTCAGAATTTCCAGCTTCAAAGTTAGTTAATTTTGTTTTGTGTTTTTAAAATTGTTCTTATTCTACAGCCCAGGCTGGCCTTGAACTAAATATGTAGTCCCAGTCATCCTTGAACTCCTGTCAATCCTCCTGCCACAGCAGGGATGACAAGCATGAATTACCATCTCCAGCCAGCTTCTAAACTTACTCAGCAGGATTTTTAGTATGAATGGAAGTACCAGCACCACGCACCAATCCTCAGTACTACAAAGATATCCCCCAGGGTTTCTCCTGAAGTCCAACTTAAGCTGTCTAAGCCTTTGGGCCACTCAACATCACTTACTGTTCAGGTTGTATCTGGAATTGAGATTCCTTTTGACGTAATACAGGATAGCAGGTACTTTCCAATTCATGTCAAACTGCACGGCTTCATACTAGAGGAGGTAAAACACAAGGGTGGAGGAGTAGCTCTGGGGTAGAGTGCTTGCCTATCGTGTATAAAAGCATGCCTCGCTCTCTAAAAGAAGAAAGAATACTGTGTCCCGTCACAGCAGTGCATCTTATTCCTTTCCTCAAGTCAGACAGCAGCCAGGGTCCAGGGCTGTTTTGTTGCTGTTATGTTTGTTTTTGTTTTTAAAACTCTCCTGATGCCATTTATTCCCAAAGCCTCTCTCCTTCCACTGTGAACTTTCCAGGCACCCAAAGGGGCCTGAGGATAAGGACACTAACAAAGATGGGTAGATAAAAGGGGGAATGGAGCTGTAATCACACCCCTATCCCAGCACTCTGGAGGCAAGGCAGGAGCACAGTAAATTCCACAACACCCTGATCACACAGCAACACCCTCTCAGTGTCTCCCCAGAAGAATGGGGGGGGGGGAAGAAATCTCTGACTTACCTTATCAATAGGTTCAATAAGGAAGTCGTTGAAAAGGTACCACTGCTGGTGGGTCACACCCTGTGCAGATATACAGGAAGGCTGATGTCAAAGTCATGTCCCTGGTCTACTTGCTAGGAGCTCGGGGACAGACCTGGAACTACACTGCCGTCATCTCCTCCAGGAATGTTCTCCCCTTGTCCCGTCTCACTCACCTCCTTGCGCTGGTGGTAGGTCTCGCCAACTTTGATGTGAGCCACCAAGCTGCCTCCTGTTCGTGAGTCCAGGATGTGTACTACAGTAGCCATCAGGTCATACACATAGACACCATGCTCCTCCTCTGCCCTGGCTGGACCCCACTGTGAGAGGGGGTACCCAAGCTGCTAAGCTAAGTTTAAGGATGGGGGTTTGGGATGGGGGATGGGGATAAAGGGCAGAGGGTAGGGAGTCTTGCGGATGGGGAAGCAGGGTAGGTTATTTCCATTTTAGCCCATCTATGGCTTCCCAACACTAAACTGAGTTATTCTGGAAACTCCACAACTGGTAGATAACACCTTCATTCTTGTCCTCCACCCCTTGCCCTGCTTCACTCCCTCTCTTCTCCCATGTTTTCCAACAACCTGCATCTCATCCCCATCAGTCCAATTGCAAACATCCAGCCCTTTGTTCTTGGTCATCTTCATGCGAATGGAAAAGGGAAGCCAGACGTTCTTCAGCTCCTCGGTGGAGGAGCAACACAGCAAGCCCTCTGCACTCCGTGGCTCCTTCCTGTTAGCACAGAAGAGGAAGAACTAAAAATGTGCTCTGAGGATGTCTAGCCAGTGACAGAGGGATCACCAAGTAGTTCCTTCCACCACTTGACAACTCTAAGATGGTACCTACCGGTCAGCCAAAGTAAACTCCTTGTTCTTAATTTCCCCACTGTATTTCTTTACTGCTATTTTGAAGGCAACCTGAACACATAGGAAAAACACCTAAGAACATAATCATACAGAGAAGTAAAACAATGCTTCCAGCCAGGCGTGGTGGCACACGCCTCTACTCCCAGGATCTCTGAGTTTGAGGCCAGCCTGGTCTACAGAGTAAATTCCAAGACCAGGAAGGCCACATAGAGAAGCTCTGTCTTAAAAAACCAAAAACTAAACAAACAAATCCCAACCATTACCTCAGCTTGTAATCTCCAGAAATCAGCCTCTTTTGAACTGTTCACTTCACAATTAATGACAAGAATATCTGGCAGATGTCGGATATTGCGGGTCTGAATCTGAGACCGAAACAAATGGCAGAGTCTATAGGAAAAGAAGCCTAGACAGGGTTGGTAAACCTGGAGTTCTCCCCACTCCCAGGAGACCCCTGAAGGCAATGCCAACAACACCCTCAGGCAGACCACAGAGGGAGAAGCCCTCCGCCAGGCCTGCAGGACACATTCTACTCACTGTGGGCTGGTACTTTTCACAGTTGTCACACCAGGCCTGTGTGTTCTGCTCCAGGCAGATACTTCGCTTCAGCACATGAGCAAAGTCATAGTTCTTCCCAGTTTTATCTGAAGAGAAACTGGATACTTCACTCCAGGCTCTCCCCTCTCCTCACAGCCCCACACTCCCTGATGTGTTACAGGTATCTGAGGAGTCTTCCCAACCCAGCTGCAGGGAATACCACAGATGCTACCCTCGGGGTAGGAGAGCGTGAACAGCAGAGTAGACGAGGCTCGCACAGTCTCGCTGCCACAGCGGCAGAGGCTGCAGTTCTCCATCTCACAGCTGAACAGCTGCCCGATGACGGAGTCCCCTGATGAACAGAAACTGCTGAGAGTGGAGAGGGCAACATACATACAGAGTGTTAGAAGACCCTTAAAGTCTGGGGGGGCTTGCTTTGGTGGCTTTATTCTTGTCCAACTCCATACCTGCCCCCAGCACCTCGATAAGCCTGGGGTCCTTCCAGCTCCTGCATATCCTGATGCAGCTGCGTGAGAATGAAGCGGTTCCACCTCTGGATGAGCCTGGCCAGACTGCCCTTGCCTGAAGCCTCATCCGAATCAGCCAGGATGAGGCCCAGTGCTGAGGCCTCGGGAATGGTGCGGAATGCTCGGAGGAAATTACTGCCCTGGAAGAGGTTGTCTTCTGTTTTGGGCCATTTGCAGAGCAGTGCCCTTTCCAACTATCCCCCTTCTGTGCCTTGCCTTTTCAGGTGTCCCAGGTCTCGGAGGACTCACCTGACAAGGGTCACCTCGAGAGAGGTCTAGCATGTGGAAGAGGAAGCCAAGCTCACATGCCAGGCAGAATTCCTTCTGGCAAAGATGGTTCTGGATCAGACATCGGACAGGCTCCAAGAAATAGAGCACCTGGAGGAAGAGCAGGAAAGTTAGTTCAGGAGATGGGGGGAGGGGCGGAGAGGATGGGGAGCAGGAGACTGGGGAGAAGATGGGGAGCAGGAGACTGGGGAGAAGATGGGGAGCAGGAGACTGGGGAGAAGATGGGGAGCAGGAGACTGGGGAGAGGATGGGGAGCAGGAGACTGGGGAGAGGATGGGGGTGCTCTGTGAGCCACTGGACACAAAGCAGGACTCCACTGAAGCAGGGGAGCCCACAGGGGAGGCTTGAAGTTACCGGGTGGGGGAGGAGACACAAGAGTAGGTGAGGCCAAGGTACAGTGGGTTCTACTGGGGAGACCTAGAAAGAGCAGAGCAGGGACTAAGGGGCAATGGGAACGGAGAAAGGCAGGAAGCACGTTCCCGCTCAGAAGGAAGCAGCCCTCACCTGGATCATGCAGTTGCAGTAGGCATTGGGGATGTGGGGCTCTAACCCAGCAAACAGCGTCTTATTGTAGTGTTTGAAGTCAAAGTCTTCCAGCCCTAGCTTGGAATATTTGATGGTTACCTAAGGCAGTTGTAGAGGAAGGCTTATGGATTAGACTAGACTATCTTCTGCATGATACTTTCCCCACACATCCCATGTGACCCGTGACTCAGTGGCCCCCAGCACCTTTCGGTATTTCTTAGAAACCATGTGGAGATGTGGTTCTTCTTCTCGCCCTATTGGTGACTCCGTGACTTGGCTGAAGTTGTCAAATTCATTATCTGACTCCTTTAGTCGATAGGGAATCTAGAGTTTGTTTTTTTTGAAAAAAGAGGAACTCTGTTGGATGTCTTAAGCAGCTTTGGCTTCCCTGTGCTTTTCCCTTTCTGTTGTTTTTTGTTTGTTTTGAGACAGGGTCTCACTATGTAGCTTTGCTTGGCCTGGAATTCAGTATGTAGAACAGGCTAGCCTAGAACTCCTGCCTTTGCCTCTTTAGTGATGGAATTAAAAGCATGTCCCACCACACCTGACTCTTTTTTTTTTTTTAAATTTACTTATTTTGAGACAGGGTCTCATGCAGCCAAAGCTGACCTTAAATTCAATGTGTAGCCAAAAAAAACCTTGAACTGTCCAGCCACCCAGTACCCACTTAATTTCTTTTTTTTTCTTTCTATTTTTCAACACAGCTACGCTTACAGAAATATAATCACACATGGTTAATGAAATGCAACTGAGTTTAATTTGTACATGGTTTATGATTTTAAAAAAAAACAACAGACCTGCCATCTAGTTTATTTTTATCTACTACAAACATATAAAAAGTCTTCCACTAAAATACTGCCAACAAAGACAGAAAACATTGGGATCTAAGCCCTTGGTTTGCCTTAGAAAAGTACACATATTGCACTGTAAAGATTATAAAATTGAGCCGGGTGTTGGTGGCGCACGCCTTTAATCCCAGCACTCGGGAGGCAGAGGCAGGCGGATCTCTGTGAGTTCGAGACCAGCCTGGTCTACAGAGCGAGTTCCAGGACAGCCTCCAAAGCCACAGAGAAACCCTGTCTCGAAAAAAAAAAAAAAAAAAAAAAAAAGATTATAAAATTGAGGCAGAGTAAACCTGATGACCCAGTTCAAACCCTCGATCTCAAGGTGGATGGAAGAACCAATTCTTAAGTCATCCTCTGACCTGCACATGTGCTTTGTGTCACACGTGCCCTACACTCACGAATACACACAACACACACCATACACACACATGCACCCTAAACTCGCATACACACCACATACCATACATACACACACACACACACACACATGCACACACCGATACACATACCAAATAACCTTCCTAAGGGATAAAACCTCATCGTCTCGGTCTTAGATATAATTCAACAAGCATAGCTCCTTGAATTCTGCAGACATGTCCTAAACTTTTACTATCTAAAAACAAAATGACGACTAGTAAAAGGTAAGAGAACATAGAGGCTTCGCCTCTGAACATACCTGATTGCGCAGCTTGGTACGAGGGTTGGGTGCATAGCCAATGAAGCCCACTTTCTTCATGGTCCGGAGAATTTCTGCGTCCACAGGTGGTGCCCGCCTATAAGCCAGTGTTATTCTAGGGCTCGGTGGGTCATGATAGTCACCCATGCATTTCCCAACCCATGGGTTTAGAAGGGGAAAAAGCATTTAAGGTAGCCAAAAATAACCATAGCAGTGGATTTAATAACAAGACTAACAGAAGCTTCTATTATCCTGGACCCCCTCCCTCCCACCCTCCCTCCCGCCCAGTGATGAGATACAACCTGGGAGCAGGAGCAGAGTTGGCAGCAGGCCAGTCAGAGAGCAGCGTGTCAGTGGTGAGTGGGACAGGAATAAGAGAAAGAGGCAGCAGGTCCTGGCTCCAGTCCAGAGGAGGCAATGAGTCCACGAGACAGGGCAATGCAAATTCAGTCTCACGGGAGTAGGGGTTGAAGGAAGGCTCGGGGGAATCAGTCCAGAGATGCACGCAGCCCTCAGAGTCCCCAAAGGCCAGGGCCTGCTTGCTAGCTGACACATCAAAAGTCATCAGCAGAGGTCCCACAGGGTTCACATGAAAGATGTCGGCCGGGTTGGCCAGGCCTGTGGGTTCACAAAACTGGCACTGACCTAGAAGGGAAAAAGAAACAGACCAGTGAGCCCTGAAAAGTGAAAGGATCAAAAAAGATCTTTTTACACTCTTGTATCCTGCTCTCATACCAGGTGAAATGGACACCAACATCCATGCCTATGGACAAAGAATGCCATAAGCCATGGAAACTTTACTCCCCAGGAAAGGGCAATTCTCAAGTTATTTTATTTATTTTTTTTAAGAATTTTTTTTCCGCCAGGCAGTGGTCGCGCACGCCTTTAATCCCAGCACTCGGGAGGCAGAGGCAGGTGGATCTCTGTGAGTTCAAGACCAAGCCTGGACTACTGAGAGAATTCCAGGACAGGCTCCAAAACAATACAGGGAAACCCTGTCTCAAAAATCCAAAAAAAAAAAATTTTTTTCCTCTAGGACAAGGTTTCTCTGTGTACCCTGACTGTCCTGCAACTCGATCGTAGACCTCAGAGATCCGCCTGCCTCTGCCTCTGTGTGCTGGGATGAAAGGCATGTGTCATCATGCCTGCTAAGACTTATTTCTTAATTCTGTGTAATACATGTGTGTCTGTGTATGGGGTACACATGAGTACAGGTGCCTGCAGAGCCCAGAAGAGGGCATCAAAGCCACTGAAGTCTCCTAAAAAGCAGTACATTTTCTGTCTCCATTTTTTTTTGTTTGTTTGTTCTTATTTACCTTTTGGTGGTGCAGGAGACTGAAGCAAGGGACTAGCACCTTTGGGCAATCATTCTGTTACTCAGCTCCAGCCCCAGCCTGCCCTGCTTTTCTATGTTGCCAAGGTAGGCCTTCAATTTGTTCTTTAGCCCAGACATGGATTGAATTCGAATGGATTGAACCTGGGAGTCTGGTGGACTGCAATTTCTATCCCCAACAAAGAGGTGTATGGGGGTTACTCCTTCTGGGATACCTCTCTGCTCACTGACATGCCCTACCCAATACTGACCCCTTTCATACCCGACTGGGAGATGATAGCAAGACGGGAAGTGTACGTAGGGATGAAACGCAAGAAGGCAGGATCCACGTGTACTTGAAGTGGCGTGATGGCACGCATCATGCGTAAGTCATACACCTTGAGGAAACGGTCACAGGCCAGGCCAGTGAGGCGGCTAGAGAAGCCACAGGCAGCCAGCAGGTTGCCATGAACATCAAAATCTGACAGACTCCCTGAGAAGGCATCGAATTCATGCTCCACTTTAAAACTACGGAGGTCTCGCAGGGAAACCTGAAGAAGAGAAAAACTGTTAACTGCACCTCTACGACATGGAAGAGACCCTGCAAAAGCCCTGCCAAAAGGTTCTAGGATACTGATGACAGCAAAGAAAGGCAGAGGGAAGAACCAAGAGATACAAGAGTTGCCCTGAAGAATTCCTTTATCTTTCTGCCTTCAAGGCACCTACAGCAGAAAATGTCAGGATCCAAGATAATCTCACACATAGTGTAACACATTATGCAGGACCAATGTCACCCCTCAGATCCCTCATCTTGAATGCAACCAGGGAAAGCAGACCCCCACCCAGTATCTAGTGAAACAGAGAGGGCCTGTGGTGGAGGAGACATGGAGTCCCCTTACCTTGCCAGATGTGTGGCCGCAGAAGAAGAAGCGATTTGTCTGTCTCATGATGGTGACTCCAGGTATCTCCACTGCATACTAGAAAAAGAGAGAGCAGCAAGAGCAACCAGCGAGATGACTCCCCACAGACTAACGAACCGAGAAGTCACACCATATCTCAACACATTTCTGGCCCAAGCACACCCCCACCATGACCTCAGGTCCCACATGGGTTTTCCTGGGCTCAACCCAGGCTCGTTCATACCTTTTGAGTCTCCTGGACAGTGTTCAGGTCAATCTCCAATACGTGGTTCTGCAGCCCGCCAATGAGCAGAGTGCTGTTGTCAGTCAGCAGGAGACTGTGCATATCCTCACATTCATCCAGCCTGTGTGAAAAGAGGGTCCCACAGGCCAGGGGCTCACCAGCTGCCAATCCTCTTTGTGTAATCTTTTCCCTCTTTCCCAGCTGAGAAGAAAAGCCACTTACAAATAGTCAAATATGATGAGCCCCCCACGGGCCATGTACTTGAGGTTGTTCTTGGTGAGGAAAAGGATACCATTCTCCAGGCTCTGGATTTGCCGGATGTCATCACTGCCATTGACCTGAAAGGATGAGTAGCGCTCCAAGGCTGGACCAAAAAATGAAGTGGCATGGCCCTGAAAAGGATGAACACAACAGACACCTGAGTGAGAGCCGGATCATCCTAGACACGGGGCAAGGACAGCATTCCCCAGACCTCTTTTCTCGACAGTCTTTTCTGTTTAGAGGAAACTGAGGCACAAGGTCAGGAGCCAGCAATCCTAGTGATAAAAGCAATGATTGTACCTTACGTTAATGCACCTCAAGTTATTCTTTAAAGATGTTTTTACTACTTTTTTTTTGTTTTTGTTTTTCGAGACAAGGTTTCTCTGTGGCTTTGGAAGCTGTCCTGGAACTCACTCTGTAGACCAGGCTGGCCTCGAACTCACAGAGATCCGCCTGCCTCTGCCTCCCGAGTGCTGGGATTAAAGGCGTGCGCCACCAATGCCCGGCGTTTTTACTACTTTTATTTGTGTATGTGTGTGCATCCGAGAGACTGGAAGAGGGCACCTGGATCCCCTGGAGTTGAAATTACAGACAACTGTGAACTGCCATGTGAATGCTGGGACTCGAACCCAGATCCTCTGGAAGAGGACAGGTGGTCTTAACCATTCCTCCAGACCCGAATCATTTTTGTCTACCCAGCACAAAATACTTATATAAACCCTCATTTTATTCTCACGATGACCTGATGAATAGGTAATGCTTCAGTTAGAGATTTGTTTCTTCAGAAGGCCAAGGACATGCACTGACTCTCCTCTGGCCACTTGTTCCATAGTCAAGTCTTAGGGTGGTTTTTGGGGGAGGTTGTTTTGGTTGTTTTTTTTTGTTTTGTTTTGTTTTTTTGGTTTTTCGAGACAGGGTTTCTCTGTGGCTTTGGAAGCTGTCCTGGAACTCACTCTGTAGACCAGGCTGGCCTCGAACTCACAGAGATCCGCCTGCCTCTGCCTCCCGAGTGCTGGGATTAAAGGCGTGCGCCACCAACGCCCGGCCCTTGGTTTTTTTTTTTTTTTTTAAGAGGATCTCATATAGTCCAGGGTGGCTTGACGCTTGCAATGTAGACCAGGAAGACTTCAGAGTTACACTGACCCTCCTGCCTAAGCCTCCTGAGTGCTGAGGAAGAACTGGCTTCCTAGCGAAATCTTTTTGTTGTTGCTTTTTGAGACAGGATCTCTGTATGTAACCTTGGCTGTCCTGAAACTTGTTATGTAGATCAGGTTGGCTTCAAACTCATCGACCCTCCTGTCTTTGGAGTCCTAGATTAGTGAAGTCTTAATCTCTACCAGCATATGAGAAAGCAACACTGAGTTCAACGTCATTGGCCAGAACACAAGAATGGGAAACACCTCTCCTGCTCTCGGTCCCATCGTTCACTCCTGATTTCTCTCTGACTCGATTTTCTGACTCCTTATGTGTGCTCCTTGCTACTGTTGTCAGAAAGTGTCTCACCATGCAGCGGTGTCCCGCCTCTGCCTCCCAAGTGCCACTACACCAGCTCCCTTCTGTCGACTACTTGAAGTGTATACCTTCTCATTTCCTCTTCCTGGGTACTCTCATTTGCTCTGGAGAGGTCTTTACTTTAATTTTATTTGTGCTTGAGTTTTGTTTTATTCAATACTAGGAATCACACCTAAGGGCTCACATATGCTAGGCAAGTACTTGGCTAAGATACACACCCACCTTTTTACTTTATCCTGAGACAGGTTCTTGCTACATAGTACTCACCGGCCTGGGCCTTACAGCCATCTGCCTGGTTTCTCAAGTGTTGAGATTACAGGCAGTGTGCCCAACTTGAATCTCATTTCAATTTTTTTTTTTCCTTTTCTTTTTGGTTTATCAAGGCAGCCCTGGCTGTCCTGGAACTTGCTTTGTAGACCAGAACAGCCTCAAACTCAGAGATCTGCCTGCATCTGCCTTCCAAGTGCTGGGATTAAAGGCATATGCCACCATTCCTGACCTTGATTCATGAACTGTTGTTTTTTTTTAACTGCTTATTCCAAACCTAAGCCTTACAACCAAGTTCTTGTACCTATCAGTTGGCTTACTAACTAGCTTGAGAAAGCATGGTGAAGTCCTGGACTTACTTTCAAACACTGGAAAAGCCTAATTATCTCATGCCTGAGACATCGGAACTCGTGTGTGTGTGTGTGTGTGTGTGTGTGTGTGTGTGGTGGAGGATTACTAAGGTTTGATCCCAAGGTCTCTTGTATTTCAGGCTAAGTGCTATCACTGACTTGTATCCCCAACTCATTTTGTGTACTCTCCATCCTGCTAAAGAGGGAACATAGATTGAATGAATAAGTACCCACCTTTTCTCAGCTTCCAGCCACACACACACACATTTTTAAGTTCAAAGCTAGGCATGTGGTGCATGCCTAGACTCCCAGAACTCAGGAGGCAAAGGCAGGCAGATCTCTGAGTTTCAGTCCAGCCTCGTCTACAAAGTGAGTACCAAGACAGCCAGAGCTATGAAGAGAAATCCTATCTCAAAAAAAAAAAAAAAAAAAAGTTCAACCAGGTACAATGGTAGATGCCTGTAATTATAATCACAGCTGGGAAATATATTCAGAAGCGTCATGAGTTCAAGGTCATTCTTGGCTACAAATCCAGTTTAAAGACCACCTGGGGAGCCAGGCATTGGTGGTGCAGGCTTTTAAATCCAGCACTGGGGTGGTAGAGACAGGCAGATCTCTGAGTTTGAGGCCAGCCTGGTCTACAGAGCCAGTTCCAAGACAGCCTCCAAAACAATACGGAGAAACCCTTTCTCGAAAAACCAAAAAAATAAAGACCACCTGGGATAAAAGAGACCTTGACTATAAAAGAGACCTATGCCAGGTATTGGTGGCACACACCTTTAATCCCAGCACTCACTCAGGGAGGCAGAGGCAGGCTGATCTCAGTGAGTTAGAGGCTAGCCTGGTCTACAGAGTCAGTTCCAGGACAGGGACAGTCAGGGCTACACAGAGAAACTGTCTCAAATAAATAAATTAATTAATTAAAAAGACCTTGACTCAAAACAAACAAACAAACAAAAGAAAAACTGTTTGGTACACTGGAAGGATAAAGATGTAAGAAACAGAGCTGCCTTCCTAGCCTCCTGCATTCTAAGAAGTTGTATCCCTGCAGGCTATACGCACCACTCTCTATAATACCAAGTAATCTACACCAAGGCAGCTTTCCTGTCTCCTTCACTCCATCTATTTTTAAGACAGGGTCTCATGGAGCCCAGGCTGGCTTCAAACTCAGTGAAGTTGCTAAAGGTGACCTTGAATTCCTCCTCTTCCTGCCTGTTTCCTCCCAGTGCTAGGACGACAGGTATATAACATCACACTCCACACACACCTATTTTACCAGACTCAGTTCAGCTGTCCCCTTCACCCTGGAAACCCTATGTGACCCTTCTCCATGCCAACACTCATCCTTTTATATTGACATTTAAGGCCAGGACATCACTGGTTTGTATGCCTTTTTCCTCTCATTACATTGTGTCTGTGAGGTGAAGAAACCTGGTTTTGTTGGTAGTTACTACAGCAGTCCAAGCTGGCCTAGAACTTGCTATCCTCCTGCCTAAGTCTCTAAGCTAGGAGGCCAGGGTGTGAACAACCACACCTGTCTAAGGTCTGTGTTGTATTCTGGGTTTTTTTTTTTTGTTTTTTGTTTTTTTTTGTTTTTTCGAGACAGGGTTTCTCTGTAGCTTTGGAGGCTGTCCTGGAACTCGCTCTGTAGACCAGGCTGGCCTCGAACTCACAGAGATCCGCCTGCCTCTGCCTCCCGAGTGCTGGGATTAAAGGCGTGCACCACCAACGCCTGGCTTGTTGTATTGTTTTATTCCTTGTGCCTAGTACAGGCAGTAGACATGTCTTACTGAACTGAATACACCAGTGGAAAAAAATCATTTCTTCTAAAGGAAAAATAATTCATACCTCACAAAACGGTAAATAAGTATACCAACGTCTGACAGAAACCATTTGGTTTCATGGCATATATAAATATACACTTAACATTGATAACCACTGAGACTAAAATCAGAAAGGGAAGACAAAAGGACTCCAATATGTTCCTTTCTATAATTATAAGCCTGACATATCAGCACTTTGAGGTTGAGTCAAGGCTGCCCCTAGTTCAAAGACACCCGAGGCATATAGTAAGTCCCAGATCAGAAAGTACTACATAGTGAGACCCTGTTTCAAACCCCTACCCTGCTCCTAATCTACACTGGGTAAAAAAACTAAAGATTGGATATGGATGACTATAAACTAAGTGATGGGTAAAGGTAATCGACACATGGATTGGGCTGGATTTAGTGACACCACCTATAGTCTCACATCCTGGAGATGAAGGTAGGATTGTAAATTTGAGGCCAGCCTAGGATACATAGCAAAACCCTGTCTCAAAAACAAAACAGGATGGGCATGTAGCTTAGTGGGTAGAGTGCTTGCCTACTGCGCTCGAAGCACTGGGTGTTATCGCCAGCACCACATGAACCAAGTACGGCTTTGGTGCCTATAACCTCAGCACTTAGGAGAGGCAGGAGGATCAGAAATTCAAGCTTCATCCTTGGTCATACATAAAGTCCAAGGTCATACTGGGATACATGAGACCCAGTCTTAAAAAAATAAAACAAAATAAATGACAGCCAGATGCGGTGGCACACGCATAAACTCTGCACTTGGGAGGCAAAAAAGGAGGATTGCTGTAAGTTCAAGCCAGCTTGGACTATAGATGTTGTCTCGAAACAAAATAAGCAATGGGCAAACTGGCAAAGTGGGATCCTCATGAGGCCAAATATATAATTAATCTCTAGAGCCTAGGTTTCCCCAATTCCTTCTCCACTCCCTTCTTGATTTAAGAGATCCAGCGAACTCTCAGCACTTCGACTCAGTTTTGATTCCCTGCAAAGAGCTGTCCTTGGGTTAAGACCAGGTAAGCGATTTCTAACACTCCCTTTCAGCCTTCAGAAAGGGGGGTGTAGTTCTTACCCCATGGCTCCCCACCCACAGCATCTCCTCATGTAAGTCAAAGTGGGAGACGGACACAGGCACTCCCACTTCAGCCACCACGCTGTGCAATTCAGAGTAGACACCTTCCATTATGTGCACTGATTCCTGGACGGGAAGAGCCTCCAAGGCCACTCCCTCGGGGTCCAGCTCCACATTCTGTAGCAGACTTGGGTTCAGGTGTGCATCCAGGACTGGATCCAGGGTAGAATGCATAGCTGGGGAAAATTCGGCCAGTCCAGGATCCAGACCCTCAAAGTTCATGACGATGGTGGCCGTCGGTCAGACCTGAGTCACACCCTCCCTTGCCACGATTCCTACAGACACCCGGCCCAGCCTTCAGCAGGGCAGCACCAGTGGGCCTACAATGGACATCCTGGCCTGCAAGGGAAAGAGGCACCTCGGTCAGGGGCGGGTCTTCTATGTGGGCAGGGCAATGAGGCAGGCAGACGGGATGAAACTGGGGGGGGAGGGGACATGCAGGAAGACCCGGGCAGTGCGGTAGGCTGGGGAGAACTGTGTCCTCTGAACTAAGTCCCTACCATCCCACCAAACGAGCTAACTCCTGACTTCCCTTCCTCACGGCCCACAAGGTGAAGGCAGCAGATACTACAGGGACTGGAGTTTGGCGGCGACGTCTAAGATGTTTTGTTTCCTAGACTTGGATGTTGAGGGCAAGGGGTTGGTTGGGGCAGTGAAGGGAGCAAGACAAGTCAGTTTCCCAGAATCCTTCACAGTGGTTACCCAGCATTCTCCAGGGGGAGGGTAACAAGAACGGCCAGTTACCCACAAACGGGGCGGGGGCGGCCCGGGGGGGAAGTAATGGGAACTGATGGCTACCCAGAATTCCTCGGGCGAGCCAGAGAAACTGGTTACCCAGAATTCTCCCCCAGCGCAGGGGACGGGAGAGGAAGGATTAGGGCAAAGGTCAGCCGTGTTCCTGGGATGCTTACGGGGGAATGGGTCATTACCAAGATTTCTCCATGGCGGATATTTTGGAGCGCGTGGAATTCAAACGAGTAGGGGGGGAGAGAAAGCGCCGTCAGCTCCGCGGGAAATTCCAGTTTCCCTACCACTCCCCCGCGCCTCTAGCTCAACCTAACCCCGGAGAGACGGGGCGGAGGATTGGCAGTCGTCGCCTCCAATCAGCAGGGGACCCGGGCTCATCTCAGCCAATCAGAAGGAGCCAAGTAACCGGCGGCGCCAGAGGGGGCGTATGACGCAGGAGGGCCGTCAAAGCAAGGTTACGGAATGCCGCCGGGGACAAACTGAGTCAGGCGCGGCGTTGTGAAAAGTAATCTCTTCAGTTGGGAGCCTCTTTAAACAAAGCGGACTTTAGACTGGGAAACCGAGCTTTTGCGCTCCCCGAATAGAAACTAGACCGAGGGGAGCTGGAGGCAAAGCACTGGGACTCGCCTGGTGGGTATTCCCGGCGCCGCCTGGCGAGCCCTTCATCCCGCTGGTGTCTGTGACCCTGCGCCCCCGAAACTCACTGGCATTTCCTATGACTTCTAGACATGGGAAAGAAAAAGGAAGCGGGAGCCTGACAGGAGGCTGGCCCAAGTGGTCACCTTTTCTGTATTTCTAAAGGCATCCATCTGAAATTCCCAGCCATGCTTGTTTCGTCCCCAGAGGCCCCCATGATTTTCCCAGGGAACAAGACTCCCAGACTGTTAACTTCCCCTAGACTGTGGAGTTAGACATTGTCCCTCAGAGGGAAACAAACAGCAAGTTGAGTCAGCTGAGACATAACTGTCAACAGCATTCTGAGAGATGCTTAGCTAGCCTCTCCCTCTTCTGTGGGAGGGTGTCGCCATGTCCAACTGCTTCTGGGCCTCAGCTGTGGGCTTAAACTGCTTTGGAATTGGTCCGGGATATGAGATGTCTCAGCACACTTAAAGCTCAGCTGTCGTTACTGGGGTTTTGCTTGGTTGGTTGGTTGGTTTTTCAAGACGGGGTTTCCCTGTGTAACAGCTCTGGCTGTTCTGGAGCTCACTCTGTAGACCAGACTGATCTCGAACTCACAGAGATCCACCTGCCTCTGCCTCCCAAGTGCTGGGATTTAAGGCGAGCGCCACCACCGCCAGCAATCCCTGAATTCTTAAGGCAGAGAGGCAAGAGGATCTCACAAATTCAAGGCCAGCCTAGGCTACATAGCAAAGACCAGGCCAACTATGGCTACACAGTGAATCCCTCTTTCAACAACAACAACAACAAAATAATATGAAGGCCAAATTGTGAGAGGACTATGGTCATCCTCACCAATAATAAACTTTTTTTTAAAGATTTTATTTCTTTATTACATATACAGTGTTCTACCAACATACCGGAATAGGGTACCAGATTGAATTGTAGATGGTTGTGAGCCACCATGTGGTTGCTGGGAATTGAACTCAGGACCTCTGGAAGAGAAGTCAGTACTCTTAACCTCTGAGCCATCTCTCCAGCCCCAATAATAAACTTTTAAGGCATTTCTTGGGTCTTGGAAGAGTGGGGGCAGACATGAATAACAGCAATCCAGTGATAGAGGCAGGAGGATTAGGGGTTCAAGACTAGCTTCTGCTACATAGCAAGCTCCAGGCTAGTCAGGGTTACATGTGACCATGTTTCAAAAACTAAAGCACAAAAACCAAGCTAGATAGGTTGGCAAACCCATCACTCTGGAGACAGAAACAGATGGATTTCTGTGAGTTCAAGGCCAGCCTGATCTACACAGTGAGTTCCAGGCCAGCCAAGGCTACACAGTGAGTGAAATCTTGTCTCAACCCCCCCTCAAAAAAAAAAACCCTCAAGATCAAAAATATCTTTCTTTTCAAAAAGATGAAGGAAGCTTTAGAGATGGGACAGCAGTTAAGGTGCCTGCTACCAAGTGTGAGGACCCCCATGATGGAAGGACAAAAGTGATGCCCAACGAAGTTGTCTACACTCACGTACTGTGGAGCACACACGTGATAAATAAATTTCTGCACAATAAGTAACTTTTTTAGTAAGGTCAGGGGTGGGTAGGTGCCTCAGTTGCCAAAGCATCTATCTAGCACATGCAGGCACCTAGCAGGAACAAAGCCTGTATCTCCAAAAATCAAAACGTTCCTCTGGGCCGAGTCTGTAGTACAGGCCAGTAGTTGAGCACTTGCCTAGCATACACACAAGAGGCCCTAGGTTCAACAACAAGAACAACACACACACACACACACACACACACACACACACACACACACACACTATTTGTCTGTAATTTCTCTCTCAATAAAAGTGAGTAAGTAGAACTTCATGAAAGATCCATGAGGTAGAGGCAGATGGATCAGGAGTTCAAGGCCATCCTCTGCAGCACAGTGAATTCCAGGCCAGCATGGACAACATGAGACTATCAAAAACAACAACAACAACAACAACAACAAAACCAAAATAGTAAAGGTGGCAGACAGGGGGCCGTGGGCACTCAAATATTCCAAGATAGAAAACTCCTAACTCAAAGCACTTCTGCTTTCACAGGTCCTAAGATTTAAGTTTTCACACACAAAACTAGGTGCTAAGAGGCTTAAACAGTTCCTGTATTGAAGTCAATCTCTATATTGGGAACTCATAATTGAAGAGACCTCGCAGACCCACAGGAGTTAAGGAGCTTGAGATACATGGAGTAAGTGACCATTTAGTCCCACGCCCCACTAAGGAAATAATCAAGACATGCTTCCTCTTGAGCTCCCTCCCAGCACCCAGTGTGACGCAGGGCTTAAAATGTACCAAGCACGGTGGGGTGTGTCCACAACCCCAGCACTTGGGCAGTGGAGCCCGAGGATCAGGAGCTCAAGATCCCTCTCTACACAAAAAGAAACTCAAAAACACACAAGACTGGCAGTGGTGGCACACACCTTTAGTCCCAGAACTTGGGAGGCAGAGGCAGGCAGATCTCTGTGAGTTCAAGGCTGGCCTGGTCTACAGAGCGAGTTCCAGGACAGCCAGGGTTACATAGAGAAATCTTATCTAGAAAAAAACAAAACAAGCAGATAAAACAAAAAAACTAAACTGCAGACTATGAGATGGACCTGATGCAGGTCTATAATCCTTGCTACTAAAGACTAATTTAGGAGAATCAAAATTGGAAGATCTGAACCAGGTGTGGTAGTGCTCACACCTTTATCCGTAAAGGAGGTAGAGGCAGGCAGATCTCTGAGTTCAAAGCCAGCCTGGTCTACAGTGAGTTCTAGGCCAACCGGGTTACACAGTGAGACCCTGTCTCAAAAAAGTAAAAACAGTTGAAAACTTGTTGTAGTACATGGAGTTCAAAGTCAAACCATGTACTTTAGTAAGACAGTTCTGGGATCTGATGAGTGACAGAGCACTTGCCTAGCAAATGTGAGGCCATAGGTTCAGTCTTCAGAAACAAACAGGGATATATGAAGCCTGATAGGAAGGATGGCTCAGTGGGCAAAGATGCCAGCTGCTGAAGCCTGACAACCTGAGTTCAAGTCCTGGAAACCACACAAAGGTGGAAAGACAACTGACAATGCTGTCTCTGACTCCACAGGCACACTGGGGCACACATGTACACACACACACATAATTTAACTGACTCCACAGGCACACTGGGGCACACATGTACACACACACACATAATTTAACCAATTTCTTAATTTCATGTACATCGGTGGATTTTTTGTTTTTTGTTTTTCCTGCATGTATGCCTATGTAGGAGTGTCAGATTCCCTGGAACTGGAGTTATAGTCAGTTGTAAGCTGCCATGTGGGTCCTGGGAATTGAACCCAGGTCCTCTGGAAGAGCAGCCAGTGCTCTTAACAGCTGAATCATCTCCCGAGGCCAACATTTTATTTGTTGTTGTTGTTGTTTTCAAGACAGGATTTCTCTGTGTAACAGTCCTGGCTGCCCTAGAACTCACTTTGTAGACCAGGCTGACCTCGAACTCACTGAGATCCATCTGCCTCTGCCTCCCGAGTGCTGGGATCAGAGGCGTGTGACACCCACCCATCCTCCCCAAAGCCCAATAATTTTTAAAAGTAGAATCTGAAGCCAAGTTGTTGGCACCACAGTGCTAGCCACTTCCTAGTTCAGTGGTCTCTGTTAAATTACTTATCTCCACACCTCAGTCTCCCCCAGCTATCAGATGTAGTATGTAATATAATAACACTACATAGGATTTACTGTGAGACTTAGATTAACGCACACAAAGTGCTTAGACCAGGTCATAGAGTGAGAGTTGGATGCACATTAGCCATCGTTATTGGCCATTGTCATTCACCACCTGGAGTAACTGCAACTGCACTCAGGCTGAGCAGCTGGAAAGGCCTGTCTAGGAGTGCCTTCTGAGTGTGATTTGCATAACGGTTGAGGGCCAGCTGATGTCAAGGCTTCTTGAAGTTCTAGGTCAGCTGTAGCCTTGGAAGCGGTTCCAGCTGCAAGACAGCCCCACAGTCTCCCCACCAACACCACTTCCTACTCAAGTGCTAAAGCACCAGGAAGTGAAACAGCTGAAGCTCCATTGCCTCCAACTCACCCCGTCTACCTCATCCTACCTCCATTTCCTTACTTTTCTTCCCACCCTTCCTCTCCTGTCTCTTAGGACTCTCAGGACCTCAACCAGAGGTAGCGAAAGTATAAGAGACACTACACAAAATGGAATGAACTCCCCTACGCACCCCCTCCCAATTCCCATATTCCATTTCTACGAATCCTATGTACACAAGCCATTTCTCCCACAAACGGAGCCATTTCTAAAGGTAGGTAGCCTCATCACAGAATCCTAATAAAAATGTGTGCACCAGAAGTTTCATTGGGCAGTTTAAAATAGTCCCAAAGGGTACTTAAAATAGTCCTAAAAGCACATTTGGAAGAATACAGAGATTATCATGACCCCTGTGCAAGGATGACATGCAAATCCATAAAGCATTTTATATTAAAATAAATAGTCTTCAGTTGATGTCTTTAATCCCAGCACTCAGGAGGCAGAAACAGGCCAATCTCTGAGTTTGAGGCCAGCCTCGTCTACAGAGTGAGTTCTGGAGACAGCCAGGACTACACCGAGAAACCCTGTCTTGAAAAACAAAAAATCCTAAGGGAAGGGAGACCCCCCATTGAGAACAAGTGTCTCAGAGAAAATTTAACTTGGGAAAACTTTGTGATCATTGACAGCCTCATTCTGACTTCCAGACTGTTCCGGGACCCTCCACTGGGGTTGGGGCAGTCCCTTCTTCAGACCACCCTCTCCTCCCACGGCCGACCTCACTCTTTCGGCGGCTTCCCTGGATGTTGCATCACGGAGGGTGATGAAACCAGCCATCAGTGGATTTTACCCATGGATGCAACAGGCTGAAGGACCAGCAAGGGTCACCGCCACTGCACTTTCAACTATGTATCTACACTTTTCTAGCTATGGGGTAGGAGTAGTGGCCTGGGGTGTTTAAATTGGATTTCCGGTCCCTGGTTATACTGGTTCCCTGAAAAGTCATTACCTAAATCCCACAGAACCAATGACAACATTAGGCTAAGTGGAATGAAAAATCAAGGGGTTCTTAGCCAGCATTATTGCCCCCAAAGTACCCTTTCCACAGTGAGGGCTGACAGGGAGCAGTGATTTCTTACCCTGCCCTTACACAGCATCTCAGATCACAAAGCACTTTCACGGTTACTGTTGCCCCCCAAACCAGGGCCACCCCGTGAAAACAATACCATTTTCCCACTGAGGAAAAAAAAAGTCTTGTTCTTACACAGGAACCAAACTTCATTTGAAACTGAGCTCACCATGGGATTTGGAGATGAATGAATGCTGTTGTGGTTTTTCCTCAAGCAAGAGGAAGTGAGGAAATCAGAGTGGGATGAGGTAAGAATAAAGCCTTGAGAGGCAAAAAAAAAAAAAAAAAAAAGAAAGAAATCAGACAGATTACACAGGAAGGAACTGGAGATGGTATTAATTTAAATGTTCGCTACTTCCCCGCCCCTTCTGCAGCCGTCTCTGTTCCTGGAGAGCATGACACATGGGTCCTGTCCTAGGCCTCTAAGCCACATCAACCTCACCACCACTTCCCCTGGAACTGAGGAGGCATACCTGGGCTCTCCACAGAGGGAGATGATGCAGGGAGGGGAATCCCACCTGCTCTGAGTCACCTGCTAGTGTAAAGGGCGGGCCTTACAATGCAGAGACCTTAAAAGAGACAGCAAGACAAAGGGAAGAAAACAGGAAGCATCTTAGAGACACAGAGCCAGCGGGGTCTGAGAAGCAGGCAACAAGATGCTGCTCTGCCCAGCTGCACTACTGCTGTGGCTGCTGCCCTGGACCGCTCGGGGCCTGGCTGTGCCCAGGAGCAGCAGCCCTGACTGGGCTCAGTGCCAACAGCTCTCTCGCAATCTCTGCACACTGGCCTGGGATGCACAGCCACCAGTAGGGCATATGGTAAGTGTCAGCTCCTGGAGCCGTGCAGAGACCCCTCTGAGCCCTCTAAGTGTGTAGGGTTGATGTAAGCTTCCGCCTGGGTGGAATCTGGAGGGCTGAAGGTCATCACGGAATGAGAGAGGGCAGAAGACGGGACTTCTGGGAGAGTCAGGGACCAACGGTCCATTGGAATGCAAAAGTACTTCTCTCATCCTCCCTCATCCCCACTCCAGGATATACTAAGAGAAGAAGGAAATGAAGAGACTAGAAACGATGTCCCCCATATCCAGTGTGGGGATGGTTGTGATCCCCAAGGACTGAAGGACAACAGCCAGGTACCACCAAGATGACATTGGGGTATCTAAGGGAGGGGAGATGGAATGATCTGGGCATCATGGCGACCACTTAGCTATGCCTGAGATGGTAAAGAACCGTAATGGGCTTGAAGTCAGCCGAGCTACACATAGTAAGTTTAAGGCCATAGCCTGAATTAGTGAGATGCCGTCTAACACAAGAAAGAAAGAAAGAAAGAAAGAAAGAAAGAAAGAAAGAAAGAAAGAAAGAAAGAAAGAAAGAGAGAAAGAAAGAGGGCGGCAGGAAGGACACCAGGAAAGCAAATCCCAAGCTTCCATTGCTTTCTTCCTTCCCTAGTTCTGCTTGCAAAGGATCCGCCAAGGTCTGGTCTTTTATAAGCAGCTGTTGGACTCAGACATTTTTACAGGGGAGCCTGCTCTACTCCCTGATGGCCCCATGGGCCAGCTTCACACCTCCCTACTGGGCCTCAGCCAACTCCTCCAGGTAAGAACCAGGGATCTGGAGGATGGGGCTAGCCAGTGTCAGAGATGGAAGCCGGGAGCTTAGTGTTAGAATCCCTTCTGACGGTGCTTTGTGTCCTTTTAGCCAGAAGACCACCAGTGGGAGAGCCAACAGATGCCTAGCCTGAGTCCCAGCCAGCAGTGGCAGCGTCCCCTTCTACGTTCCAAGATCCTCCGAAGCCTCCAAGCTTTTGTGGCGATAGCTGCCCGGGTCTTTGCCCATGGAGCAGCCACCCTGACCGAGCCATTAATGCCAACAGCTTAAGTATGGCACCCAGGTTCCCATGGCTCAGCAATGATAGGATCAATCTACCAACCCAGGCATCTACGAGCCAACAGACTGATTGGCCCATTAGTACTTTCTGTTACTTGTTTGTTTTGTTTGAAAGGCAAAGGCAGTTTTATTAAAGGAAAAAAAGAAGAAGGAAAGAACCCCAGAGCGGGTAGCTCCCTAGAGGAAGGAGATGGAGAGGAGTAGAGACACGCCCTTTGCCACGCGGCAGGCGGGGTGGGATGGGAGGAGCGCATCAGGGAAACAGTGAGAAAGCCCAGGGCTTCAGAAAAACCGGGGCCAGGCTTTAGCCAGTATCTGCAAGGAAAGGAAGGAAAGGGAAAGTTACATCTTTCTGAGTAGCTGGGAGAAATGTGGGCTCCTGGTGCCACAAATGGAGGCTCTGTAGTCGCCTGCTTAGTCCCTAAGAACCAACAACCAACCAACACGGACCAACGGCGATGCTTAACCTGTGACAAGCGTGTATTTATTCATCTAAAAGGGGTATTATTTATCCTCGTAACAGCAGTTTAGAGGATTGTTATTTATTATATTTATAAGGAATTAATGTATTTTTCCAATAAAGACTTATTTATGTGGCTCTCTGAATCTAATTTCTTTTTTTTTTTTTTTTTGGTTTTTCGAGACAGGGTTTCTCTGTGGCTTTGGAGGCTGTCCTGGAACTCGCTTGGTAGTCCAGGCTGTTCTCGAACTCACAGAGATCCGCCTGCTTCTGCCTCCCGAGTGCTGGGATTAAAGGCGAGCGCCACCACTGCCCGGCTCTGAATCTAATTTCTAAGCATAGTTGGGAAAGGAAACAAATGAGAAGCGAAACAGCCGAGTAACAATGGGAGCTATGTGTCTATTCCTTCCCTGCCACCATAGTCTGAGGGACATAAATGGCTGCACCAATCAAGGGAAAGAAGGAATGTGACAAGAGGAATGTACCGGAGTAGGTTTGAAAGAGCCACAGTTTGATGACCTAATGCTGATTGATACATTGCTGGCCTTGCTGTCCCTAAGGAATCAGCTTTGGAGAACAGACAGACATGTGGAAAAGAGACACCTCCACCAGCTTGTGTTGTCGTGGTTTTAACAAGAGTTTATTAGGATGTACAAAAGACAATCGATCTTTCTAGCTATAGGGAGCATGGTGACAGCAAGGAACTCAGGCACTTACAAAGGAACAGAGTGAACTGTGACTAAAATCTCAGGCACAAGGAACTCTCTCTCACTCTCTCTCATTCTCTCTCATTCTCTCTCATTCTCTCTCATCCTCCCTCCCTCCCTCCCTCCCTCCCTCCCTCCCTCCCTCCCTCCCTCTCTCTCTCTCTCTCTCTCTCTCTCTCTCTCTCTCTCTCCTCTTCAGTGCTGGGATTAAAGGCTTGTACCACTCCACCTGGCTTTGCCAGATTTCTTCCTTCTTTCCTTTTTTCCTCTCTTTCCTTCCTTCCTTCCCTTCCTTTCCTCTGTTTTTTGAGACAGGGTTTCTCTGTGTAACCCTGGCAGTCCTAGAACTAGCTCTTGTAGACCGGGCTGGTCTCGAACTCACAGAGATCCACCCCTCTGCCTCCTGAGTGCTGGGATCAAAGGCATGTGCCACCACCACCTGGCTTTTGCTGAATTTCTTACCTTCACCTGTGGGCCGGGGGCTTTTCTCTTATGACTTCCGCTTTTATTTCCGAGTTTCCTCTGCTCCTCTCTGTATCTCTTCCTTATCTAGCTCCTTGGCTTTTGGTGTGCTCATGACACTTTCCTGGCTGGGCATGGTACTGCTGTCCCAGCTCCAACTGTTATTAACCCCTTCCTGAACAGGACTGACACATCAGGGAGGGCACGCTCACAGTATGGCTGGCCCATGTTCATTTACCACTCAAGTTGTACCACAAACACACCTCAGAGTAGTGGCAGCTGCTCCCAGGTTCCCTGGCAATGGCTAAGGCTTAAGGATGTCCAGAGGCCTCTGATAAACCTTCAAGGCTCTGAGGTCCTTGCCCGGGTCATGCCTAAGGGACAGACGCTTAGCTTTCATGTTAACAATGTACAAAAGAAGCAGTGACAACTTATTAGTGAGACAACTCAGATGCAGTATGTCTCTTCACACAATTCTGCCCAGTGCTATAAGAAGTAATTCCCGGTGTTCAGAAACCTGAGCATCCAGACCTCCAGGAGTGACTCTCTCAAGAACTTGGAAAGCAGAGGCGAGGCTGCCTATCACAAAGCTTCACATCTTCCTAAGGGACCAGGATTGTTGTGTAGGGGAAGGGTGAGCAGGGTTGGGGACCCCTAGGAGGAACCATACCTATCTGCCCGACCTCAGGATAGAGTTCACATAGTGGGCTGAAGCAGACAGCACTCAGCCTTTATAGGAGAAAAGGAGATTTAGAATTGGGGTTGGGACCGAAGGGAGGCAAAAAGGAAAGGGTTAGTTAGACCTGAAGTCATCAGAAGACAGGACTAAAGGACTTGGGGTATGGCTCAGTGCCATTGTGGTGGCCTACCACCGCTGAGAATCTGGGTTTGGCAAGACCCAGGATAGCAAAGCAGGAGAGAGGACAAAACTCCATCCATCTCTGTGCTCCCCACAAAGGTCCGGTGGTGGTTCACACCAATTTAGCCTTACCAATCATCAAACCATTAAAATCTTTCCTTACTAAGAAGATACCCCTGCCTTGGGCTTCCTTAAAAGTCCTGACTTGCCCTCAGGACCCCTGCGTCTCCCAGCATGGCAGGCAGACTCGGGATCCTACCAAGACAATGCCAGCGCCTGTTCTGATTCTTTGCCAGAACAAAGCCAACTTATGCTTTTACCTCCTACTTCAAAGTTCATGGCTAACCCAGCTCTGAAGGCCTCATATCCACCGTTGGAAGCAATGCCCTGGTACGGGAGGTAGGAAGAACAGAACGGGAACATGGCTCCTAGTCATCAGAAGGAATCAAGGGTCCATCCACATCAAAATGGCTTTGGCAGGACATGTAGGCTTCATCTACGATGTTCTGATCAGCCAACAGTGGGTCACCGTAGGGCATGATGTCATCAATATTTATGTTGTTTCTGAAGACTAGACCACACAGAGAAAAACGTCAGTCCTTGATCCAAGTTAGACACTCCCAACTGCAGCAGGACAGGCACAGTCTGGGGTTGAGGGGCTCTTAGGAAATGGAAGAGCAGAGCGGGACGGGGTGGCGCTGGCATTTCCTAATATCGGGAAATGAACCAGGTGTCCCCTCTTCCCCAGCCGGGTCCTGTCACTTACTGTCCATGTTCAGCTGCTGCAGGTCGTGAGGTAAGTCTGAGTCTGGTGATGGCTGGGAGACAGGCCCTGGGTCTGCCCTCAACACTGTCTGAGAGGCCACGCACAGTGTGGGGTTCAGTTCCAGCTCTGCCCCCAGATCTAGCCCTTCCTTCAGCAACATCTGCAACTCCAGGTCTTGTTCTAATGTTGTGGCTGACGTGAGCTCTGCGTTTAGGTCTAAGGAATCCAGTTCTGGCTCCTGTTCAAGTCCCAGAGGTTGCTGCAGCTCGTCCACCTGTCTAGGTAGATAAGGACAGACAGTGGGACAGGACTCAGTGAGTGAGATAAGGCAAGATATAGCAGAGCAAACGGGCTGTGTTTCTAGTCTAAGAAGGTGGCGAGGAGCTAGGTGTGTTTGCATACACCTTCACCCAACACTCAGGAGGTGGCAGGGGCAGGTGGATCTCTGTGAGTTTGAGACTAGTCTGGTCTACATGGTGAGACCCATGCCTGGGTGGGGGGAGCACAGATGGACAAAGGTCTAAAGACCTTGGGCTTTATAATCAAGATTTTTAAGATTTTTGTTATTTTTCTTTCTTTCCTTGAGACAGGGTCTTATGTAGCCCAGGCTGGCCCTTCAAATCTCCACATAGTCAAGGCTAGACCGGAACTTGTGCTCCTTCTGCCCTCCACTGGCCAAGTGCTGGAATCATAGGCTTTACCGCCACATCTGGGTGGGCCGCAGATCATCATTTACCATTTTTAATGTTTACTTTTATTTTCTGTGTGCAAGCTTTGCCTGTGCGTAAGGCTGTGCCTGATCACTGCTGCTGTTACCCACCTTAGTGGGTCCTCATAAGGGTTGAACAACAAAAGGTTTTAGAAAATCCAGTACAATGATTGGCATCAGGAAGGGTCCCACTACATGTGGCTATGATCATGGCCACCAGGGAACTCAGATGGAGATGTCAGGAAAGACGGCAGCAGGAAACCATGAGAGAGAAGAGAAGTTGGTGAGCTGTGGTCAGCAGGCAGAGGATTTTGACTGAAGGGTTTGTATCTCACCTGTTGGAGACCACAATGAGCCTGTGTTTCAGGTATTTCCTCCGCTCTTCAAAGTTAACTGTGGGGACACAGACAGGAGGTGGGAGAGATCAATGTGTTGGACATGCATGTCAAATTGTCCTAGAGCAAGACGGTCCTGACAAATGCACCTCCCTATTAAGGGGCATGTGCCGTAACAAATGTGCCCTGTGTGTGAAAGGAGCTGGATTTTCCAGTATCTGAGGAAGCTTTCACTAGGAGGGATGTATTGCCAACGATCCCAACCTTTTTCCTGGTAGTAGCACCCAAAAGCTTCATCCCGAGGGATTCTGGGATAGAGGAAGCGTAGCGGGTTCTCAGGGATGTTCTCTTCAGCAAGAACTTGGTAGTGGCGGATGATTTCTGTCAGTGGGAGTGACTGTAGCACTTCCTTGGTGTAGGGCTGCACGGAGTAGATGACCACTTTATCTGAAAAACAGTGGGCGGGCTTGAGGTGAGGCTAGCCCCAGCGTTCTCCGCCTTAGCTGCCCACCCTCAAGACTACTATGGGATCCAGGCAGAGCCCAGAAACCAAGGGCAGGCAGAGGGTCAGAGGGGGTGGGGTGGGGTGTGACGTGACTGGGGTGTGACACCCCCTGCTAACCATCGTCCTGGTGCTCCACCCAAGAGCAGGTGATGCCCCCCTCTGAAGTTTCACTGAAGCGCAGGAGAAAGGTCCCAGAGACTGTCTTCTTCAGCAGTCGGCGTTCCTGGTTCCGGCTCACAAAGCCCATGATGTGCCTGGAGCAGACAGAGCTCTGTAAGGTCCCAAGGTCCCTGTCCCTTTTGTGTGGGAGTGGGAACAGGATTTGGGCCTATTTCTGTCACTTTGGCAGTGCTCCTACCCCCAAGGTTTGAGAGGATTCAGTGAGGACACAATAATGAAAAGCATGAGGTGAGGGGTGATAAGATGGTTCAGCAGCTAATGGTACCTGTCACCAACCTGATGGCCTGAGTTCAGTCTGACCACACACACACACACCACACACTCACTCATACAGTCACACATTCACACACACTCACACACTCTCATACACTCACACACACATACACCATACTACATAAAAATGCAAAAGAGCTGGGTATAGCATGGAATATCTTTAATCCCAGCTCTCGGGAGGCAGAGGTAAGTGGATCTATAAGTTCAAGGCCAGCATGGTTTACATAGCAAGTTCCAGGACACCCAGCTAGAGCTACATAATAGAGAGGCCCTCTGTCTGTCTGTCTGTCTGCCTGCCTCTTCTCTCTCTCTCTCTTTCTTTCTTTCTTTCTCTCTCTCTCTCTGTCTCTCTCCTCTCTGTGTGTGTCTCTCTGTCTCTGTGTGTGTGTGTCTCTGTCTCTGTCTCTCTGTCTCTCTGTGTGTGTGTCTCTCTCTCTGTCTCTGTCTGTCTCTCTGTGTGTGTGTGTGTCTCTCTGTCTCTGTCTCTCTGTCTCTGTGTGTGTGTGTGTGTCTCTCTGTCTCTGTCTCTCTGTCTCTGTGTGTGTGTGTGTCTCTCTCTCTGTCTCTGTCTCTGTGTGTGTGTGTGTGTCTCTCTGTCTCTGTCTCTCTCCTCTCTGTGTGTGTCTCTCTGTCTCTGTGTGTGTGTCTCTCTCTCTGTCTCTGTCTCTCTGTCTGTGTGTGTGTGTGTGTGTGTCTGTCTCTGTCTCTGTCTGTGTGTGTGTGTGTGTGTCTCTGTGTGTGTGTGTCTGTGTGTGTGTGTCTGTGTGTGTGTGTGTCTCTGTGTGTGTGTGTGTCTCTGTGTGTGTGTGTGTGTGTGAGTGTGTCTCTGTCTGTGTGTGTGTGTGTGTGTCTGTGTGTGTGTGTGTGTGTGTGAGTGTAAACTAACATAGACCAGGTGATGGACAGTTGCCCAGGCCTGGGTCTATTCCCACTTCTGCCCATTAAGCAAGTTTCTAATTTCTCCAAGAATTCAGGATTTCCCCATGACTGAAGGGTGGAACTATTCGCCACACTGGTGACACTGTGAACAAATTCAAGAGAGCACCCTGTAGGCTCTGCCACACTGCAGACACTTGACAAACACAGGCCAAAATTACTGTTACTAACAGGGCCTCCCACCAGCTTTTGGTCTCTCCCGTGCCATAAGGGGCGCACGAAGTCCACTCCTGAGCCCAGTGGGAGAAAACTGGACAGGAGGGTTGAGAAAGGCCTTACCCATCATTCCAAAGGTCCTTCAGGTGGTCATGGACCAGCTCCAGAATTTTGTCCAGCCACGTCCAAAAAGGGATCTTGCCAGGGGGGCTGTCTCGCTGAAAGAGGAACGGAAAGGCAGGAAGAGATTGGAGCTGCCCTTAGCGTAGGGAAGGGTCCAGGCGGGGCCAGATTTTGGACTAGGGACCAGAGGGACACGGGCTACTGGAAATTACCTTACTGAAGTCCACCCAGGACAGCAATGCATCCTCCATCTTGCAGTTCTTCCCTGTAGGACAGCATCACAGATGGTTTGGATGATGAAGGAGGGCATGGCGTCAGGCAGAGGGCCTGGGATAGGACCCAGGGTAGGGGCGCTAGGCTAGGGACAGGCTGAGAGCAGAGAAAACTGTACCAAAGAGCTTGTTCTTCAGCATGCCCAGCTGCTCAGAGCTGAGGCCTCGGCCAACATAGGAGGAGAACTGCCAACTGAGGACAGGCCCCAGCAGGCTCCAGGGGGCTTTAGGGGCGTGGCAGAAGAATCTGGGGTCCTGTGGTGGGAAGAGGGAAGCTCGCTGGCTCAGAAGCAGCCCTTCCCACCACGCCTCCCCTCCTCCCTGCTCCTCATGCATTCGCCTCATCCCTACCTGGGGGGTTGGACTGAGCATGTTGAACCAGAGGACCGAGGCCCAGGCAATGGAGAGCTGGTTCATGTTAGAAATGATCACCACAGGGAGCGTGTCCGTCTGGGAAAAGGACAGCGGTCATGGTGGCGGCAGACGTCTGCCTCAGGGCCTGGGTGACATCCCACTCTGGGACACCGGGGACACTGGCGTTAGTGTCGTCGGTGCCCTCCGTGTGCTGCCTCCTTCCCAGCTTCCCTCACTCACCTGCAACTCCATCTTCAGACCCTGGTACACGTATTGCACCACAAAGCTGACGACGTGTAACTCCTCCGTCACAGCCAGCGGCCCCTGGAGAGTCACAGTGATTACAGGGTTCGGTGGCCAGTCACTGGCCTCAGTTCACGGCTCTGGTGAGTCCCCCCAGCCTTACCTTATTGGTGCCCTTTCCTGTACCCACAGAGCGTTGCTCCACCAGCGTCTGTGAATGGAGGAGAGACACAGTGCCAGGGAGGCGACCCAGAGGCCAACACCTAGAAATGTTCCTCCAATCCTGTCCCTTTGGATTAGGGGCCAATTCTATTAACCCTTCTTACCAAGAAGCCAAAGTCCCAAACTAAACCTTGTCTCTGGCCCTCCTCAGGGGTCAAGGTTTTTTGGTTTGAGGTCAGAATGTTGAACTTCCGGAAGCTGTTCCAGGGAAATGATATATGGAGACCAAGAGCAAGGTTAGTGTCTGTCTGTCTGTCTGTCTGTCTGCCTGCCTGCCTGCCTGCCTGCCTGTCTGTCTCTGTAGCCCAGGCTGGGCCTTGAATTCTTGCCCCAGCCTCCTAAGTACTGAAGTTTCAGGTGTATCCCACTATGACATACTCAGAGTCAGTTTTAAGAATCAGCAGGAAAGGGCCAGTGAGATGGCTCAACGGCAGAGAGGTTTGCCGCCAAGCCTGATGACTTGAGTTCAATCCCTAGGACCCACATGGTGGTAGGAAAGAGCAGACTTCCACTAGTTATTTCCATATTTTTCTCTCTTGATCATGTACATGTGCACACACACACACACACACACACACACACACACGCACACACACTAGCTCTTTCTGTAGCTAAAATTCAAATAAAAAATACAACTTAGCAGAAAAACAGGAATCCCACTTCATTTCAGACTTCCCCTTCTCCTACTGTCCAAGCCCCACCCAAATGCCCTTCCTCCCATGGCCCCCACCAGCATTGCCAAACACGGAGTGCAGGTCATGCGTGCAGAGTACCTGTGCTTATCAGGCACCTACCCTGGTGGTAACTCTGAATTCCTGAAAACAAAGAAAAAAGACAATCACTGGTCCAGTAGGGGGACAGGGGAGAAATCAGAAGCAACCCTTCCCACCAAGCCTCCACTCGGGGTAACAGTAGTTAGGAACTTGGTCTCAGTGGTCAGGACAGGCCCTTGAGTTCACTGGCCACATGGCCTGGCAGAAGAGACACCGTATCCCTGCGTTCATGTCCTTACTTATCAGACACATTGGTAACAGCTGCCTGGTGGAGGGTTAGCACACCGGAAAGAGCCTGAGACAGGCTGCGAGGCAGCTAGCGTGCGCTCAGTGAGAGGGCCTGGGCTTGCTGCTGCTGTTTAGTTTTGTGTGTGTGCTTTTTGTTGCTTTGTTTTTCTTTTGGGTTTGTTGTTGTTGTTGTTTGTTTGTTTTTTGAGACAGGGTTTCTCTGTGTTACAGCTCTGGCTGCCCTGGAACTCACTCTGTAGACCAGGCTGACCTCGAGCTCTGGGGATTAAAGGGGTGCACTGTAACTCCTGACTTGAGGAAGGTGTGTTGACTTCTGTAAGGTAGACTGGACAGACAGAAGACAGCCTGAGGTCTGGCTGTGCAGCGGCTACCACTGGCTCCAGTCTATTCCTACTGGCCATCTTAGTCACATCCTCAGCCACCTCCACTCACCTGTCAATGGAGACCTCGGCTTTGAGCGACTCATTGCCCTCCTGGAGTCTCACCAGCAGTCTGGGGGAATAGGAGATGGATTGATATAGTGGGCAATCTCAAGTTTTGTTGTTTGTTTTTAGAGACACGGTTTCTCGGTGTAACAGCCCTAGCTGCCCTGGAACTACCACTGTAGACCAGGCTGGCCTCGAACTCACAGAGATCCGCCTGCCTCTGCCTCCCGGGTGCTGGAATCAAAGGTGTGGGCCACCACTGCCTGGCTCTCAAATTCTTGATAAGGTCAGATGTGTAGAAAAAAACTGTGTGTGTGTGTGTGTGTGTGTGTTGTGTGTGTGTGTGTTAGAAGGGGAAGGTGAACTAGAGGGGAAAGAAGAAATTTCCACCAGCTAAAGGATCGCCAAGTCAGAAAAGGTACAATGGCAGAGTAGGGGAAAACTAGGCAGGGGTTAGAGAATCAAGCAACCTTGTTCGGACAGTGAACTTGCTCCCAGTCTTCAGGATGAGCGGTCGATGGAGAGTTTGGGGCATGCAGGGCTGGGTTTCCACCACAAAGGACCTAAGGAAAGAGGTGTGGAGGGAAGATAACAGTTCAGTGTCTGTAACGACCGTAACCCCACGCTTCTTCCTTGTTCCCCCACCACAGACCCCTCCCAGGCCACCAGACCTTTGGAGCAGGCGTTGTAGTAACTCTGTGACTTGGGCATTCTGCAGGTCCACCCCTTTGCTAAACATGTCCCCGTCATACTTAAGCATGTGACTCATTTCCTTTAGCTGTTTCAGTAGCTGCCGGAGGTGGAACAAGAGCTTTGCCCCAGCCGTCAACCTGCGAGACAGAGGCGGGGAGAGAGGACGTGTAGGTCTCAAGGCCCCACTGAGGTTCTGAGTGCTCTTCCAGAGGGCCTGAGTTCAATTCCCAGCACCCCCATGTCAACTCACAGCCGTCTGTAACTCCAGTTCCGGGGGAACCGACACCCTCCCCAGGCATACATGAGGCAAAACACTAATGCACATAAAATAAAAAAGAACAGACGAAAAATTAAAAAACAAAACCAAAGCCTGACTTGACTAAGAAGAACCCAGGGCGAGGTGTGCCACTGTGCCTTGTTGTCCCATACTCCCAAGGTTGAAGTAGGGGGTTTGAGAGTTCAAGGCTAGTCTGCGACACATGAGACCCTGTCACAAGCAAACAGAATCCGGGAAGCACATGGCAAGGTACTCAACACGGCTTTTTTCCTAGACAGTTTCTCTGTACCCAGGTTACCCTGGAGCTCGCTCTGTAGATCCGCCTGCCTCTGCCTTCCAGGTGCTGGGATGAGAGGCTCGAATCAGATTCAACACGATTTTTACTCCAGTTTTGTGTACCAAAGTGGTCTTGAGTTTAATCTTTTGGAGTAAAAATCGTGTTGTACAGGGTGTGCAACATGAGCAGGTCAGAACTGTGTATCTTCATGATCGATCCTCACCTCACCGACACAGGCTCTCTAACTGAACCTGGGCCTCACCATTTTGTCTGAGAGGCTGGCCAGCAAACCCTGGGTCTCTACCTACTAGTAACACCTGGTGATGGTGTTACATGTACCTGGTACTGGGCCCAGCATTTTTTTTTTTTTTTGGTTTTTCGAGATGGGGTTTCTCTGTGTAACAGCCCTGGCTGTCCTGGAACTCACCCTGTAGACCAGGATGACCTCGAACTCACAGAGATCCGACTGCCTCTGCCTCCCGAGGGCTGGGATTAGAGGTGTGCGCCACTGCTGCCTGCCTGTGCCTAGCTTTTATGTGGGTGCTTGGGATCTGAACTTAGACCCTATGCTCGAATAGCAAGCTTGTTCCTGATGGAGCCATTTCCTCAGACGCTGGCTGTTTTGTTTTATTTTGATTTGCATGTGTCTTCAAGGCAGGGTCTAAGTATACACTTCAGACTAGCCTCAACTGTCAGTTCTTGTGCGTTTCCTCCAGAGAGCCTGGATTCCTGGGTTCCAGCACCACACTCAGCTCAGAGCCCTCTTTTTGATCATTCCGTTGTTTTGGTTTTCAAGCCAGGGTTTCTCTGTACAGCCCTGGCTGTCCTGGAACCTTGAGGGTTAGGCCTGCTGTGAGCATGAGGACGGGAAGGAAATGTCTTCTCCTCTTACCACTGTTCCAGCTGTTCCAGCTGCAGCTCGGGTGGTGGGGCTCCAATGCAGGATCTCTGCTGCTGCACCCTCCACTCGTCCAGTTTTGGCAGCAACAGGTCAACCAGGGTGGTTAATCGGCCTAATTGTGCTCTGGACATATCTAGCACCTCCTAGCAAGGGGGAAATTCATGGGCTAAGTGCCTCTCACCACCTCATCAATCAGCTGACCAGAGGGCCAGAGCTCCCCCACCCCTCTCCCTGAGGCTCTCTGCTGCCCCATCTGTTAATTGCCTTCACCTTTCTCATTCTGTCCAGTTCGTTGGCTGTTGCCTGTACCATCTGCAACTCTTGGTTCTGATGCGGGTCCAAAGATGGTGTCTTCTTCTCTGAAATGCACAACCAAGAGTCAGCTCACAGGTTCCTACAGGCTTTCCTGGCCAGGGTCTTGGTCAGGAGCAGGGAATGATGGGTTGGAGGGAGAATCAGGCAAAGTACAGGCCCTGGGGTCCCACGGGCAAACTCTGAATGGACCAGAAGCCCACTCACCCTGCCAAGGCAGTTTCCTACATAAGCCCGCCATCATTTACTGGCTGTCCCACAGCCCCATCTCTATTCTGCCCCACAACACTCCCTGGCGCCCTGTTCTGTATATGGACGGGACAACTGACATATGACTGAAGGGGACCGCTGCTCGCTGCAGCCTTCAGTTTCTGTCATCATCCACGATAGGTCTCTGAGACGACCCCTGGCTTTCTCCCACTTCGAGTGGACCTACTTTGAGTGAGAACCGTGTATCTGAAGCTGAAGACGTCATGCAGGTCTTTCAGTTGCCTGACGGACCTCACCAACACCTGTAGAGGAAATGGGACCCAATAAGGCTGCTTCTGAGAGGGCTAGAAAAACTGTATCCTCTGTGACACTTGCCACACCCACCAACCTCAACCGTAGCCTGCAAGTCCAGGACTCGAGATTCAATCTCAAGCTGCTGGCTTCCCACTGCTGCTTCGGGAGCTGGACTGGCTTGTACCTGAAATTGAAACAAGAGGTTCTGAACGCGTTTGAACTCTTCTTTTCTTTCCAAGACAGGGTTTCACTACGGTGCCCTGGCAGGAACTGGCTCTGTAGACCAGGCTGGCCTTGGACTCACAGATCCACCTCTCTGTAGACCAGGCTGGCCTTGGACTCACAGATCCACCTGCCTCTGCCTCCCAAGCACTGGGATTAAAGATGTGCACCCCTCCCTTTCCCAGAATGAACGCTGACATTTCATCCTTAAAATTGGAACCTGAAATTATACTGCAGGATGTGGGGAAGGCCTGGTCAGAGACAAGTTCCCTGAGTCCTTTCTATGATATCTTTCAATCCCAAGAGCTTCCAACATCCCCATATCATCCTTACCTCCTGAGATCTCTGAGCCTGATTCAGAATTCTTTTCTCTTCTAGGAGAAGGTTAAAGATCATCTCTGCCAGCTGGGTAGGGCCATTAGGAAAAGTCTAAGTGAGGAAGACAGAAGGATCAGTCCATTTAACTACCTTAGTCACCTGCCAGTCCAGACCCTGCTCTCAGTGTCCCTAGTGCTGTCCCTCCGTCAGGGTCCCTGGCCATCTCCATATCTACCTATATCAGTCCTTTACTCTGCCAGTGACGCCCCAAGTCCAGGCTCTGACCGCCTTTCCTCGGGCCTGTCCCCTCCCTTTGTGTCTTTAGGAACAGTTCTGTACCCTACACTCAGATGAGCCCCACCCCATCAGTTCCAGCTCTTCCCTGTACCTGGATGTCCCGGCTGAATTTTCGCAAATTATGCTGCAGTAAAAAGCAATCAGGGTCTGAGCAGTGGTCCCACTGGTTCAGCTGGTCCAGGATGGTGAAGTACAGCATGTTGGCCTTGGACTGATCGTTGCCTAGCACGGCCTCCCGCCTGAGGACCAGGCACAAAAGGACTAAGATCTCTGTAAAGTTGCCCCTGCTGTGAGATCTCCCACCCTGCCCAGGACATCTTAAGCTAGGACCCTGTGGGCTCAGAAGAAAGAAACCACCTGAACTCCCGAAGCCCTCACCAGTTCTGGTCTTCAATCCAGGCAGCCAAGTGCTGTCGAACATCCATTGGCAGGGTGCTTTGAGAGTAGAGCTGGTGCAGCTGGTCCAGAAATGGGCTGTCAAGATTCTGCAGTGTCTCCCACTGCGCCATCTGGACTCTGAATGGAAAGGATATCGGTTCTCAATTTCACATTTTATGGACCCAAATCATCCAGAGTCTCATGATGCTTTATGAGTTTTGGTTTACAAAAAACCAACGAGGTGTTGGTGGCGCACGCCTCTAGTTCCAGCACTTAGGCAGAGGCAGAGGCAGAGGCAGAGGCAGAGGCAGGTGGATCTCTGTGAGTTCAAGGCCAGCCTGGTCTACAGAGAGAGTTTCAGGACAGCCAGGGCTGCTTCACAGAGAAACCCTGTCTTGAAAAAAAAAAAAAAGATATAGATTACATTGCTTCTACTCTCAGTCTTGGTTTCTGGTGGCCCATGCCTGTAATACCAACACTCAGCAGTTGGAGGCAGGAGCATTAAGGGCAGGCTCAGCTACATAGTGAATTTAAGTCAGGCTGAACTGCTGTGCATCAATTTTTGCACACTGTGAATATGCTATATTACCCTCATTGGTTAATAAAGAGCTGTCGCATAGCTGGGCAGGAAGAGACTGGTCAGGAGAGTCACACAGGGAGGATGCTGGGAAGAAGGGAAGAGTCTCAGGAGTCGGCAGCCCGATGCAGAGGAAGCAGGGCGTGTACAAAATGAGGTAACAGGACACGACCCGCATGGCAGGAAGTAAAGGAATAGAAATGGGTTAATTAAAATGTAAGACCTTGTGGAGTTTCACTTTCGGGGTGCTGTGAGTCTCCCAGTTTGGGTGCTGAGAACCAAACCCCAGTCTTCTGCAAGAGCAATGAGCTCTCTCAGCCTCTGAGCCGTCTCTCCACCCACCAAGAGCCAGTTTTTCATTTTAGACTTCTAATAGTAATCTTGAGCAACCCTTGCTGGAGATCAAACAGAGGACGTCTCTTGTGCTCTGCGAATGCTCTAGCTGAACAACATCACTACATCATCAGGCGGGTATTTCACTCTTTTTTTCTTTTTGGTTTTTTCGAGACAGGGTTTCTCTGTGTAGCCCTGGCTGTCCTGGAACTCACTCTGTAGACCAGGCTGGCCTCGAACTCACAGAGATCCACCTGTCTCTGCAAGAGTGCTGGAATCAAAGGTGTGCGCACCACCACCACCTCACCTGTATTGCTTTTAAGAAACAAAAACTTGACTGTGTGGTGGTGGTGCACGCCTTTAATCCTAGCACTTGGGAGGCAGAGGCAGGTGGATCTCTGTGAGTTTGAGACCAGCCTGGTCTAAAAGAGCTAGTTCCAGGACGGGCTCCAAAGACACACAGAGAAACCAACCCTGTCTCGAAAAACAAAAAAGAAACAAAAACTTCATTTTAAAGTCAAGATCCCCAGTTCTTCAGGAATTAAAGGGTTAGTATCCAAGCAAGGAACAAGTAAACTCTGAGATTTAAATAAGAAACAAAAACGTAAGAAAAAAAAGTTGCTGGATGTGGTGGTACACACCTTGAATCCCAGCACTGGGGAAGCAGAGGCCCAGCCTGGTCTACATAGCAAGTTCCAGGACAGGCAGGGCTACACAGAGAAACCCTGCCTCAAAACAAACGAACAAGTCTTCCTAAGTGGACTGTACTGTGGCTATAGGACCTGCAAAGTGCTTTCTCTAGCTTCACCCTCTCAAGTATCAATTTTGCACTAACTAAGATTTTCTGGAAAAAACTAGACTTTGTGTGTAACCTTAAGCAAGCAGTTTCACCTTGCAGGACTTTACAGTTTATATATATATATGTATATATTTATTTGTATATATATATAGGTATATGCATATATACATACATAACAAATAAGGATGTCCGTGTTTTCATTTATTTATTTATTTTGGTAAGGATAAAAAATTATGCAAAGGGGCTGGAAAGAAGACGGTTCGGTAGTTAAGAACACTGGCTGCAGCTCTTCCCCACTGGGTTCGATTCCCAGCACCCACATGGCAGTTCATGACCAGCACTCCAGCACGACCTCTTCTGACGAACACAAGCACTGCACGCAAGTGCACACAGACAAACCATGCTTACAAATTAAATAACAAACAGATACAGACAGATAACGCTTTGGCTTATGACAAGGGTCAAATGCTGCATGCCAGCCTTCAGGGGTTGCGGAGGAGTTTTGGAAGGAAGTCGACAGGGCTGAGAAGAGCAAAGCAGGGGTGTGACATCCCGGACAGGGGCATCACCGGAGGCAGTAGCCCTTCCCGGGATCGAACTCGCGCCTCCCTACTCCGCACACGTTCTCGGGGCCTGTACCTTTTGAGGCTCCGGTGCCGTTCCTCCCAGTGGCTCCCGCCGCAACTTCCACTCCTCCGGGTAATTCAAGAACCCCACCCCGCCCCTGACTTCGGCGGACCCAGACCGTGATCACCGCGCTACAGATCCGCCGTTCCGGGCTCTCTCTGGGGCGACCCGAGGCTCGCCCACGTCCTTCCCACGTGGCGCTCTCATTGGCGGAGTCCTGGCCCCGCCCACCGCTGGGCTGGGCGAGCTGCTCGAAACCACACCGCCGACCTCCGTGATTGGCGGAGAGGCTCCAGTTAGCGCCCGCCCCCCGTCTCCCAGAGGGGCGGAGCCCAGCTAATGTCATACCCAAGAATTCAAGCAGCTGACTTTCCCGAACCTGCACTCCCAGGAAAAGGAAACGAAACCAGAGTGTGCAGAGGCACCAAGGACTCCGCAGAATGGGTGGGTCTTGCATTTCGACTCTTTAGGTAGGGAAGGAAGAGCCGAGGTACATATTTTTGAGGATATAATGATAAATACCATAGGTTCGTGTTATCAGTTTTTAATTTCCATAACCACTGTTCAAATGAAAACTCACTACTCCCTCATTGGAAACATAAAAACTGAATTTCAAGAAAGAAATGACTGGCAAGTGATGACAATAGCCCAAACCCATCCATCCACCCAACTATGCTCCTGCTCTTGCCAGAATTTTCCATTTATTTGTTGCTCAGTTACTACCTCTTGTATGCCCAGATACTGTAGTCCTTGACCAAGGTTTGGTCCCAGTAGGAAGATGTACTTTCATCTTCTGACACCAAAGCAGTCATGGTTGTTTCTTCGAAGTCACTGCCGTCCTTCGTGATCTCTGGCTGGGGGGTGCTCGCCTCTTTCTCATCGTAATAATATCGGATCAGCTGCTGAACCCCAGCCTTCAATGCTGGCTTAAGAGCAGCACTGATCACCACACCACCTGGCCCCCCTGACGCACCCAGCATGACCATCAAAAGGTCATAACCCAGATCTATGGCCCCGTCTTGGCCTCGCTCCCTGGCCTTGTCAGAGCAGTTCTGGATGGCATAGTACAGTGCTGTGCCGAGATTGTAGTAGGTCCCCACTGCCGGCAGCAGCCCAACCACATTGTGCACACTCTGCTCCTGCTCGTTGTCACAGACCGCGTTAGGAAGCGAGCGTGGGACCCTCTTTGGACCTGGCTGCTCCCAGGCTAAGAGCTGCAAAGCGGAGGACAGGGCGTCCGCTGACACTTGCCGGTCCCGGTGTCCACCTTTCTGGAGCTCTTGGAGGTGGCGGATGAGGGCCTGTGTAGCCTCCACGCCTCCCAGGCGGTAAAGCTGAAGCTGCAGAGCCCGGACATCAGCCTGGCAGCCGGCTTCCTCCAGAGCATTCCTCAGAGCCAGGCCTACCAGGAACTTGGGGAGAGGGGGCATGTGAGTGAAGCCAGGCAGGGACTTCGGGAGCAGGACCTGGCAGGACAAGGGGTCTGAGGAGGGCGACTGGTATCCCCACGCCAAGGGAGGGGACATCGCAGAGGGACTTGCTGACTCTCCGGGTGAAATGGCGTCCACACGACACAGCAGGAGACAGCAAAGCAGCTGAATTGCCTTCACTATGAGTCGCAGGCTATGCATGGTCTGGAGCAGAGTACCCTGGAAAGGGAGAGCCCCAAAACATGCAAGCCACTTCGCTGAAGGTCTTAAAGGAGGCCCAAGATTAAGGAACCTCACCACCACCCATCACCTACCTCCAACCTTTTTTTTTTTTTTAGTAAAGGGGTAGGATATGGAAAATGCAATTCAATTTCTCCTTAGTCTCCGTCATTTCTAGGCCACAGGAACCTCCCTGCTTTGTTCCCACCCACTAATGGGAGACCCAGATTACCATACAGTCCAGTCATGGAAAAGTAAGACCACTTGGGTGGGTTTGGTAGCTCCTCCTGTTCTACCCTGTTCTACTCGGTGCCCTGAAGAGAGGAGATATTTGAGGCCGCTGAAGTGGAAGCAGATGAGGCTGCCAGTGTTGACCTTGGCCAGGGCCTTTGCAAATAAGCAGGGATAGAAAGGTTCAACCTCCCGAAACCAGCTGCTTTAACCAGGGCATTGATCTTACCCTCCAGGATGGCTGCCTGGTGTTAATGCAGGACAGGGGCAGAGTACAGGTGAGCTTGGAGACAGGCAATGGTGAGGACTGCCATGTACAGACGCTGCTAGGCTGTATTGCGAGTCACCAGGTGGTCCTTGGAGACTTCAATTCCACTAAAACATCTTCACCCATATTTTTTGGGGGGGTTCAAGACAGGGTTTCTCTGTGTAGCCCTGCCTGTCCTGGAACTAGCTCTTGTAGACAAGGTTGCTCTCAGACTCACAGAGATCCACCTGCCTCTGCCTCCCGAGTGCTGGGATTAAAGGTGCCACTACTATCCGGCCTTTTCTTCCTTTCTTTCTTCCTTCCTTCCTTTTTGTAAAAAAAGATTTATTTATTATGTATACAGTGTTCTGTCTGCACATATGCCTGCATGCCAGAAGAGGGCACAGATCGCATTACAGGTGGTTGTGAGCCACCATGTGGTTGCTGGGAATTGAACTCAGGACCTCTGGAAGAGAGGCCAGTGCTCTTAACCTCTAAGCCATCCCTCCAGTCTTTTCACCCATATTTTTTAAAAGACCTGTGGGGGTTTTTTATTTTATGTGTATAAGTGTTTTTCTGGTATGAATGTTACATATGCTACATGTATGCAGTGCCCAAGGAAGCTACAAGAGGGTGTTGGATTTCCTGGAACTGGGGTTACAGATGTTTGTAGGCTGCTATGTGGGTGCTGGGAACTGAACCTTGGTCATGTGCATAGCAGCAAGTGCTCTTAACCCAGCACTCCAGCCTTTTCACCCATATTTTAAAAAGTTATGGGACCAGCCAGGCAGACCATGGTGGCACACACCTTTAATCCCAGCAGAGGGGTCTTTGAGTTCCAGGCCAGCTTGGTCTACAGAGTGAGTTCCAGGACAGTCAGAGTTACACAGAGAAACCCTGTCTAGAAAAAAATACATATTGAGAAAAAAAAGTTATGAGAGAGCTCAGTAGTTTGGAGGGGAAAAGTTAGAAGCAAGCTGATTAACAACCCGTTTGCTGTGGGGTCTTCGTGATCTGAGTGAATATTGTTTTTGACCCCACCTTTTCCCTACCACATCATTAGGAAACCCGAATGCTATGGTTTACAAAATTGAAGGATCTGGTAGCTACAAATATTTACTGACTCTTCCTGGAGCCGACTCTGTCCTCCTAACCTTTGCCCCACGCTGACAAACTTTTTTCCTTCTGATACCTGTCCATCCTACCCTATGTCCTTGTCCTAAGGTTTTGCTAGCCCTATACATGAAACGAGATAGTTTCTCAGTATCTTTTGGAGAAGGTTATATGTCCCTCACTTCTGGCAGACCAGAGGACAGCATCCAGGGTCCTGACTCTATTAATATCTTTTTGTTTTTCAAGACACGGTTTCTCTGTGTATCTCTGGCTGTCCTGGAACTCGCTCTGTACACCAGGCTGGTCTCAAACTCACAGAGATCCACCTGCCTCTGCCTCCCGAGTGCTGGGATTAAATAAGGCATGTGCCACTGTGCCCAGTTTACCTTTTTTTTGTCATTGAATTGTAGGTTCTAAGCTAATGAAAAAAGATTTAAAAATGGCATAAACTAGCAACAAAAATGTAAAACAGTATTTATTTTTAAATACTTTATGAATAAAATATTAGTCAAAAAAGAACTCCCCACTCCCGCTCATGAAAACAACCTTACTTAAACTCAGTTGGTCACAAAAGAAAAAAAAATTCTGTGCATGGTGGAGTACATCTTTAATCCCAGCATTTAGGAGGCAGATGTAGGTGGATTTCTGTGAATTCAAAGCTAGTCTGGTCTACATAGTGAGATCCATGTCAGCCAGGGCTACCTAGTGAGATCCTGTCTCAAAAGAAAAAAAAAAGAAGAAAAGATAGGAAGGAAGGAAGGAAGGAAGGAAGGAAGGAAGGAAGGAAGGAAGGAAGGAAGGGCCAGGCAATGGTGGCGCACGCCCTTAGTTAATGCCAGCACTTGAGAGGCAGAGGCAGGTGGATCTCCAGGACTTGGAGGCCACCCTGGTCTACACATTGAACTCTAGGACAGCAAGGGCTATGTAGGTGGACTCCATCTCACCCAACTTCCAGAAAAAGGAGTTGGTTTGCACCATCGTCCTTATAATTTATTTTTCTCCTCCCTTCCATCTTTCCCTTCTCCTTCCTCTCCTCTTCCTTTCCTTTCACTCTATCATTGCTGTGGTCATCTTTGGAGACAAGATCTTGCTCTGTAGTCCAAGGTGACTTTCCCTGGCCAAAAAAAAAAAAAAATTACACAATTCCTAACAGAAGAACAAGAAAGAATGTTCTTGGGTGCCATGTCTTTCCGTGTGACAGTACAGGGTCCAGCCAGAGTGATTCTGCAGAAATTCGAGGCCAGTCTGGACTAGGGTGAGAGTCTGCCTCAAAAACAGAACACCTGAGAAAGATTATACCCACAAGCAGTACAAGGAAGGAAGTAATACTAGAGTAGAAATAGAAGGTAGAAAACAGGAGATAAAAATCAGTGAAACCAAAAGCTTACTCTTTCAAAAGTTGAACAACACACTGTTATCTACATGACCAGGAGAAAGAGTCATTGTTGCCTATTTTACTGAAATTAAAAATATTATAACAGCTGGGCAGTGGTGGCACTCACCTTTGAATCCCAGCACTCGGGAGACAGAGGCAGGTGGGTCTCTGTGAGTTCAAGGCCAGCCTGATCTATGGAGTGAGAGCCAAGACAGCCAGGGCTACACAGAGAAACCCAGTTTCTGAAGACAACAAGCAAACAAAAATGAAAAAAGAAAAATAGGAGGGATAACCTCTCTCAGCAGGTATTTAATGGCTCCAGTGGTCTTCTCATTCAGGGTGAGAGAAACACTTTTATCCACCCAAATAAAAATGTTAATACAGACCAGCATACATTTGAATCCTGAAACCGATGTTGACCATAGCATTGTTTCAAATTCTTTTGGAGAAATTGGGTTGCTTTTGGCATTTATTGCTTATTTATTTATTGGGAACATCATCATGGTGCCTGTGTAGAGCTCATAGGACAGCATGCAGGAGCTGTTTCTCTCTGTTCACTACATGGTCCTAGGGATTGAAGCGGTAATCAGGCTTGGTGACAAGTGTCTTTACTCACAATAACAACCAGTTGCTGTTATTACTTTAAAACTAGAGAGGTTGTAGTCAACACTCATCCTTTTTTCTTTTTCTTTTCTTTCTTTTCTTTTTTTTTTTTCGAGACAGGGTTTCTCTGAGTAGCTTTGAAGACAGTCCTAGAACTTGCTCTGTAGACCAGGCTGGCCTGGAACTCAAAGAGATCCACCTGCCTCTGCCTCCAGAGTCCTGGGATCAAAGGCTTTCTCCACCACGCCTTGCAACTATTTTTATTTTTAAAGACTTATTTTGTTTCGTGTGTGTGTGTGTGTGCGCGCGTGCGCGCGCGTGCGCGCGCGCGCACGCGTGTGTATGTATGTATATATGTATGCATGTATGTATGTGTGTCTGCCGGTGAGGGAGGCTGGAGAGATGGCTCAGGAGTTAAGAGCACTGACTGTTCTTCCACAGGTCCTGAGTTCAATTCCATCAACCACATGGTGGCTCACAACCAACTACAATGAACTCTGGTGGGCAGACATACATGCAGGCAGAACACTGTATACATAAATAAAAAGAATCTTTATTTAAAAAAGAAGAAAGAAAAACCACAGAGCCATCTTTTCAGTCCTATTATTTTGTTTTAGTTTTTGAGACAGAGCAGGTCTCTCTATGTAGCCCTGGCTGTCCTGGAACTCTCTCTATAGACTAGGCTGGCCTTGAATTCACAGAGATCCACCTGGCTCTGACTCCTGAATGCTGGGATTAAAGGCATGCGCCACCATACCTGGTTCCAAACATTAGACTTGAATCTATATACTATTCATGGGCCTGGGGAAATGAATTCCTGGTTAAGAGCACTGGCTGCTCTTCCAGAGGACTGGATTACAACTATTCATAACTCCAGTTCCAGGGTATTTGATATCCTCTTCTGACCTCTTCAGGCACACATGTGGTGTGCACAGACACATATTCAGGCAAAACTTCCATACATATAAAATAATAAAATGCCGGGCGTTGGTGGCGCACGCCTTTAATCCCAGCACTCGGGAGGCAGAGGCAAGCGGATCTCTGTAAGTTCGAGACCAGCCTGGACTACCAAGCGAGTTCTAGGACAGAAAAACCAAAAAAATATATTTTTTTCCATAAATCTCTGTTATTTACATAGCTATCTCTAACTAATCTGTAGATTGCTTTTGGCAATCTACAGGTTCAATGCAATCCCCATTAAAATACCAGCACAATTCTTCACAGACCTTGAAAGAACAATAATCAATTTTATATGGAAAAACAAAAGACCCAGGATAGGCAAAACAACCTTACTCAACAAAGCAACATCTGGAGGCATCACCATCCCTGACCTCAAGCTCTATTATAGAGCTATAGTCCTGAAAACAGTTTGGTATTGGCACAAAAATAGACAGGTAGACCAATGGAGTCAAATTGAAAACGATGATATTAACCCATACATGTATGAACATCTGATCTTTGACAAAGAAGCTAAAAATATACAATGGAAAAAAGAAAGCATCTTTAACAAATGGTGCTGGCATGTAGAACAATGCAGATAGAGCCATATCTATCACCATGCACAAAACTTAAGTCCAAATGGATCAAAGACCTCAACATAAATCCAGCCATACTGAACCTCTTAGAAGAGAAAGTGGGTGGTACTCTTGAAGGAATTGGTACAGGAGACAGCTTCCTGAACATAACACCGATAGCACAGACAGTGAGATCAACAATTAATAAATAGGACCTCCTGAAACTGAAAAGCTTCTGTAAGGCAAAGGACACATTCAGCAAGACAAAAAGGCAGTCCACAGAATGGGAAAAGATATTCACTAACCCCACATCTGACAGAGGGCTGATCTCCAAAATTTACAAAGAACTCAAGAAGCAAGTCTACAAAACACCAAAGGATCCAATTAAAAAGTGGGCTACAGAACTAAATAGAGAATTCTCAATAGAGGAGTCTGAAATGTCTGAGAGGCACTTGAGAAAGTGCTCAACATCCTTAGCCATCCAGGAAATGCAAATCAAAACAACTCTGAGATACCATCTCACTCCTGTCAGAATGGCTAAAATCAAAAACACCAATGATAATTTATGCTGGAGAGGATGTGGTGAAAGGGGGACACTCCTCCATTGCTGGTGGGAGTGCCAACTGGTTCAGCCACTTTGGAAATCAGTATGGAGATTCCTCAGAAAAATGGGAATAAACCTACCACAAGACCCAGCAACTCCACTCTTAGGCATATATCCAAAAGATGCCCATTCATACAACAAAGATGTCTGTTCCACTATGTTCATAGCAGCTTTATTTGTAATAGCCAGAACTTGGAAGCAACCTAGATGTCCCTCAACCGAAGAGTGGATAGAGAAAATGTGGTACATCTACACAATGGAGTACTATTCAGCAGAAAAAAACAATGGAATCATGAGATTCGCAGGCAAATGGATGACACTAGAAGAAACCATCCTGAGTGAGGTAACCCAGTCACAAAAAGAGAAACATGGCATGTACTCTCTCATATATGGATTTTAGACATAGATCTGGGGAATGCCAGCCTACAATCCTATGGCCAGAGAGTCTGGGAAACAGAAACTTTATTTAGTGGCTGATCGAAGAAGAGACAGACTCCCTCGGTTAAGTACTGAGCTGAACTCAAGAAAGCCAGTAACAGAGAGGGAGGACTGATGATCAAAGGGATTAAGACTGGGCTGGTTTAACCCCCAGAAACAGCTGACCAGACAAAGGTTAACTCTTGAATCCCAGGCATCAGCCTGGGAATCCAGCATGGGACTGATCAAGACCCCCTGAATCTGGGTGTCAGTGAGGAGGCCTAGGTAATCTATTGAGCCTTGGGTAGTAGATCAGTATTTATCCAGGGTATACAAATGGACTTTGGACTCCCATCCAACAATGAGAGATGCACTCTCACCCTGGACCCTTGGGGGAGGGTCTAGGCCCTGCTCTGGATGAAGTGACAGATTATGGACACCCCCATGGAGGGCCTCACCCTCCTTGGGAAAATGAGGGGATATTGGGGGGTGGGGTGGGGAAGGGCACGAGAGGAGGGGAGGGAAAGGGAGAGGGACCTGGAATTGACATGTGAAGCAACCTTGTTTCTAATTTAAATTTAAATTTAAAAATAAAAAAATAAATTATAAAAAAAAAGAAAAAGAAAATGATGCCCAGGGCTGGAGAGATGGCTCAGAAGTTAAGAGCACTGCCTGTCCTTCCAAGAATCTGGGTTCAAACCCCAGCACCCACATGGCAGCTCACAGCTTTATTTATAACTCCAGTTCCAAGGGATTCAACACCCTCACACAGAGACACATGCAAGCAAGACACCAACCCACATAAAAATAAATAAATCTTAGCCGGGCGGTGGTGGCGCACGCCTTTAATCCCAGCACTCGGGAGGCAGAGGCAGGCGGATCTCTGTGAGTTCGAGGCCAGCCTGGTCTACAGAGTGAGTTCCAGGACAGCCTCCAAAGCCACAGAGAAAACCCTGTCTCGAAAAACCTAAATAAATAAATAAATCTTTTTTTTTCAGAAAAGAAAGAAATGATGCCCAAATATCAGACTTCAGACCCTGGACTCACTGCAGCCACGAGAGACAAGTCCACCATTGATTTATGTAGAAGCTGAAAGATAACTAACTATCTCTTCTCTCTGTATCTTGAAGTCATGTGGGAGGAACATCAAGATAATTTAAGCCGCTCCAGCAGCTGTCAGAGCAGATCCTGGCGTCATTGCCTTGGAGACCAGCCTTAGATGCCAAAGAAAAATGAGGAGCCCAAGTAGATGGATGTAGCGTGCACCCATCAGAAGCGTCTAACTGACTTTGATTAGGATATTTAAAAAGGACCCTGTGTTCTGGCTTCTCTGGGTTCTATGCCCAGGGCTCATCGAGCTAATAACTGTTGCTTTTACTTCTCCCTTTCATCTCTCTCCAGAAAGCAGGCAAGACTTCCTAGACCCACTTCACCTAGCCAGGTACAAATTATTGTACAAATAATTCTAGGGTTGTTCTTAAGTGTGAGTGTGTGTGTGTGTGTGTTAAAAACAGGAAGTAAAACTTAGCTAGGCAATTTACAGTAAAAAGACCCAAAGAAAAGTAACCAGTTTAACCCTTGGCTAAAGTCCAGAAACATTCTTGGAACTCTTAGCAGCCTCATCCTTGCCAGAGGCCAAAGATGCCAAGAGTGTTGGGGGGTGGGGTGAGCTCTGATATCTGATCTGGTTCCTAAATGATTCTAGTGTCACCTCTTTCGTCTCTGAGAGAAAACACTTCCTGGTCGAGAGACTAGAATTGCAGGTCTGGGAGGGATCTAACACTTGGGTTGGACCAGGTCAATTACTGGCCAAGGGATTCAGAAAGCAGGCTCAACTTAAGATGTGCTGAAGAAATAAATGTGTGAAGCTTCAGTAGCACAAACACTGAAATCGGAACGATATGAAGATCAGCATGACCCTTGTTCAAGATGACAGGCAAATTCGTGAAGCATTCCATATTTGTATTTGGCTCTGGTGGCATTGTCTGTGACATCTGACCCGGCCCTCCTCTGCTTACAGCAGAACGGGGCCCACTGTGCTGTCTGTATTAACAGTCCAGGAATTTGATATCTGGGACTCAGGAGCCCCGCCAGATGAGGCTGTCCCTTGGGGAAAGATCTGAATGGAAACCAGTAAAAGGTGACTCTGGCGGTCTTCTCTACTGGTGACTGCGACCGTTACCCAAGAAGGCAGGTCCTTCACAGCTGAGGAGAATGAGAACGAGGAGATAGTTACAGACCCGGGGTTCCCACCCCTCTTTTTGTCAAGTTTACAGCAGCACACCATTTGGTCAGCCAGGGCTATGTAGAGAGACCCCGTCTCAAAACAACAACAACAAAAACAACAAAAAGCAGGACAGTGGTGGTCCTGGCCTTTGATCCCAGCACTAGGGAGGCAGAGACAGGTGGATCTCTGTGAGTTCCAAGCCAGCCTGCTCTACAGAGTGAGTTCCAGGACAGCCAGGGCTACACAGAGAAACCCTGTCTTGAAAAACAAAAAGCAAGCAAGAAAGAAAAGAAGAAACTAGCCAGTCACAATGGTGAAGCCAGGCCCTATCGAAAGGGGAAAAGCACAGCGGCCACCTGTGCTAGAATAACAAGCAAGCGCACTTCCTGTTCCTGTTCTCTTCTGCTTTCATACACACAGCGCCCTTCTGACCAGGAGTTCTGCCTTGTCAAGACACTTCAACTGAAATGGTGGGTTCTTTCTTTGTGATTCCAAACTTATTTCTGACAGGTCACAGAAATACATGCAGACTAAATACTCAAACACATAAGGGTTTTGGTTTTAGGTTTTTGTTTTTTGTTTCGTTTTGTTTTTTGGCTTTTTCAAGGGTGTCTTTTTTTTAAGTGATGCATTTATTTATTTATTTATTTTTTAAAGATTTATTCATTTATTATGTACACAGTGTTCTGCCTGCAGGCCAGAAGAGAGCACTGAATCACAGTATAGATGGTTGTGAGCCACCATGTGGCCCGTGGGAATTGAACTCAGGACTTCTGGAAGAGCAGCTAGTACTCTTAACCTCTGAGCCATCTCTTCAGCCCGATGCATTTATTTTTATTTTCTGTGCATATTGTCTGCATGTATGTCTGTGTGAGGCTGCCAGATCCCCTTGAACAAGACTTACAGACAGGTCAGGCATCTAGAAGAGTCCAGAACAGAGAGAGGAAGAAGCAGACTGGACACGGCCAGCAGAGTGGAGTTGGCAGGGCTGTGAGAGGGGAGAAAACATAGTGATAACAGCAGGGTTGTAAAGAGAATGAGTAGCTAGGGGGAGTTTAGGGTAGGGGAGGAGGTGAGAAGGCCTAGGAGGCCAGCATGGACTCTGAGATGTGTAACAGGTACTAGGGGAGCCTGGGAGCCAGCTTGTGTTTTGGGAAGCTGATAGGTACCACAGGTAGCCATGTGTCTCTTCTGCCTGTGATCAGGGAAGTGACCTCTTTTAGTAGAGGGGAACCAGCTTTACAAGTTCCTGAAGAATGCTGGCTTTTTATCTAACTGCCGGAAATCCTCCTTTAACCAGGTTGAGCCCATTTCTGGATATTTGGACTGCCTTTTAGTTTGGGGAATTGGAATTTCCTTTGGACCTGACAATAACAATAAATAAATAATAAGTAAGTATAAATAAATTCAAAAGATGGTCATATATTATGTGTGTATATTTTATTGTCTATGTATGCATATCCAAGACAAGGTCTTGCACATAGTCCGGCAGCCCAGGGAGGCCTCAGAGTTCTTGGTGCTGAGACTACGGGTGTATGCTATGACACTGGGTAACTCTACAGTGATGTTTTGAAAATTAACTAAAAACAGGAAGTGAAAAAGTTTAAAATTGTAAAAGTTTTTCTTCGAATGAAGAGGTAAAATTTTAGATTGTATAGATTTACAAGATCAGAAATAGATTAAACACACTCACACACAGGTGCACACAGGTGCGCACACACACACACACACACACACACACACACACACACACGCCCAAGCATAGAAAGCTGGTGGCCCCCAAATCCCAGAGTGGGTGGTTTAAACAGCACAGATTTATTTCTCACACTTTTTTGAGGTTAGCACAAAATCAAGGTGTGGTTTCTACCCTGCCTACAATGTGTGCCACCCTGGCTGGGTAAGGAATTTGAGAACAGGATCTGATATAAAGATCCCCAGAAATGAGGGAAAAGGACCACGTCTTAATCTGGGGTCTGTAAGACATGGCAGTAAATACATCAGGAGGCACGGATGGCAAGCCAGGAGCCTAGGGTGAGGCCTACCTGGAGCAGACCTTGCTGTATGGACAACTGGTCTCAAACTGCTTCCTGAGCTGTGGTCTGAGGAGCACCAAGGGTACAACTGAGACAATGGCTGTCCCTTTGTCATAAAGTCCCGATGGCAAACCAAGTTAATTCGACTAACGTTAGCCCTGGGAGCAATGAGTTTGTTAGAGCTACTTACAGAGTGTGGGTAAGTGATTAGGAGCAGGAGTATGGGTGACCCTAAGGTGCCGGTGATGGCTTCCAACCACTGCTGGGATGGGCCCCCTTCTCCAGTGCTCCCAGTTTATACACGCTAGCCCCTCCCTGAGGCCTTGAGGCAGAGTTGCCTGTGATTGGCTGGGAGAAGTGGTGGGATACTCAGATGAGGACCCAGGGGCTTCTGTCCCTCTCTCTGTGAGGAGAGGTCAAACATCAGCAAGCCCAGCAACTGTGGTGCCTCTTGCGAGCAGGCCCCAGTGAACTGAGAACCGCAGCGGGTTGACTCAGAAAAGAGCCTGGTACACCTCAACCATCAACCCTCATCTTTTGTTCCTTTTAGATGGGCTCACAAAATGAGAATGAGAAGGAATGCAAGATGACTCAACAGATAAAAGAGCTTGCCATGAAACCCAGGGACCCAAATTTGATCACCAGAACCCACCGTGGAATGAGAGCCCACGAACATTGTTCTCCGACCTTCACACACATCTGACCTCTGCGTGTGCTGAGTGCCCACTCACGTACATTGTAACACGCACACACGTAAATAATTGAGAAATGAGAATGACAGGTGCTCAATTTGGGGTTCTCATTCCACGTCACCAGACTTTCCCAAATCCCTGTACAGTCAGTGAAAACTGACACAGGAGTGTAGACTCATCTAGTTCCCTGTCCCATGAACAGGGGAGACGGTTGGTGTTTTTGTTTGCTTCTTTTTTGTTTTTCGAGACAGGGTTTCTCTTTTTGGAGGCTGTCCTGGAACTCGCTCTGTAGACCAGGCTGGCCTCGAACTCACAGAGATCCTTCTGCCTCTGCCTCCCCAGTGCTGGGATTAAAGGCGTGTGCCACCAACACCTGGTTGTTTCACTACAAATATTTGCCCATTTGTACTGACTGTTCAAACCTTTGGCCTCAGGAGATATTGGCATGTACTACAAGTCCCAGCAAGTCCATCTTCAGATCACAAAAGGAGCCAGGAAATCCAGAGTCAAGAAAGTCTTGAAGCCAGGCAAGAAGCTGCAGCCTGAGAGGCAAGAGAGTCACTATGAGCTCAAGGCCAGCATGAACTACGCAGTGAACACTGGGCATGCTGGAGCTGTGAATTCGTCTTAACCCCCCTTAAAGGCAACAAAACAGTGATTCCAATACAGAAGCAGCCTTTTCTTTCTCTTGCCAGTTTAAGAATTAACGTAAGTAGAGTGTGGTGGTGGTTTAGTAGTGGACTAGTTGTCTAGTATTCCTGAGGCCCTGGGTTCAACCCCCAACACCACAAAAACAATTATGGTGGCATGGGCCTATAATCCTAGCACTTGGAAGGCTGAGTTAGGAGTTCCACAAATTTGAGGCCAGCCTGGGCTACATAGTGAGTACAGGGGCTACATAGCAAAACTGTCCCAAAATATCACAACAAATCCAGACATGCTTTTTTTTTGGCTTTTGAGACAGGGTTTCTCTGTGTTATTTTAGAGGCTGTCCTGGAACCCGCTCTGTAGACCGCCTGGTGTGTCACATGCTTTTAATCCCAGTACTTGAAGGCAAAGGAGGGTGGATCTCTGAGTTCCAGGCCAGCCAGGGTTGCACAGCCAGGGTTGTCTCAAAAACAAAACAGAAGAACCCCCCACCTTAAAACTAATGACAATGAGCACAACCAAGGTACAGCATTCACTTGGGGAATTAGAAAGTGCTTCGTAGGGTGAGGCGAGAAACTGCCATGCCCATAGTGTTTAAGAGCAGAAAGATGTATCTGCCCACAGGGCCAAAGGAAGGGAAGCGTCAACCATGAAATCCGCCAGCATCCAGCTCCATGCTATGCCAGGTCTCTGTGTACAGACCTACCACCGGGCTGTGAGAAAGTCCACGTGGTGCCTGTGAGGCCTCGTCTATCCAAAATAAGCCCAAAAAATTGTTGAGTAGAAGACCCATGAAAACGCGTTTCAGAAGGATGGCAAGCGGAGCTACGAAGCATGCCTGATCTTCTATGGCGATTGTGGCATTCTCAGCTTCTGCTCTTTTTATCATCCTATCTGCAGTCAAATGCTCCCAGGACTCCATGGTGCACTTCTGGGTGACACTGACCGCAGAAGCCTTGAACTCTTTTTCCCCATCGATGGAAGGGAGCTTCTTGGAAAGTTCATTGAGCAGCGATGCAGTTTCGTAGATCACCCATCCATGTTCAAAGGTGCATGCCTCAGGCAGGGTAACTGAGCGCTGGACCCTCTTCAGTTCCCCAGGGAAGCCTCCCCGCCCCAGGTCCCTCAGAATGGCTTCATTATTGCTAATTCCTTCCTCCTTGCTGCGCTTCTGACTTGAGGATCAGGGTTTCAGTGCTGCAGATAGTAGGCCTCCTTAGGGCAACCGATGTCCTCCAGGGCCAGTCTGGCTGCTAAGAGGGACCAGTACTCAGATAAGGGGGCTAAGGAGGGCGTTGTGTACAAGAGGTCCTGGCAGGTGCCAGGGGCTGGAGAAGGGATCTGCCTGGAGAGCACATTAGATGTACGCTCAGTCTCTGTGACAGCCGGCTGAGGGGGCAGGGCGCCATTCTGGGTATTCCTCGGAAAGGCGGTCACTGGGGACAGTAAGACACAGCCAAGGAGCAATGCAGCCTGGACCATGGTGGGCCAGCTGTCGGGAAAGAGAAGGACTCAGATGAGGAGGTGGGAAGAATGCCCAAGATGGACAGGTGCCAAGAACGGACAGAGATTGGAAGAAAACTTGGAGACTTCAATGTCCCTGTTTTTACCACCTTAAAGGCTGTCTGTCCCTCTCACCCGTCCTGCAAGCAGCAGCCAGAGGAATGAGGTGGTCCTCTGTTTTAGTTGGAGCGGCTGCCTTTAGATCGAATGACTGGAAATGAACATTCTCAAATATTTACCACCTTTCTGGGCTAGACTTTGTCCAACCAGCTATTGCCTCATCCTGACAGACAGGGCCTCTTCCTTTGTGGCTCTGTTCTCTAGACCATCGTCCAGTCAACCTAAGCACTTAGTTAGTCACAAACCAGACCAGGTAAAACTCCTCTGTATCTTCTGGGAAACCGAAGTTTGTTTTCTCTCTTTCAAGTCAGTCTTCTTTGTCCTGGCTGGCTGGCAATTCCATTAAGTAGTGAATGACGATCTTGAACTTCTGAACCTCAGCTCTCCCTTCCCTAGTACTGGGATTTACAGGTATGTGCTACCATGTGCAGTGTATGTAGCACTGGGAATCAAACCCAAGGATACATGCACGTTATGAAAACAAGCTACCACTGGGCTACTCTCCCAGTCCATAACAGGTCTTACGTTAGAGACTTACCAATCACAAGTTTGAAAACAGAATCTGCCAGCAAATCAAACTGTTTCAGAACAGCCTTTTGGGTTTTACTTAAAAAAATCCTTATTTTTACTTTTAATTACATGGACACATGTGCACAGGTGAAGATGCCCATACAGGCTGGACAAGCTAGAGCTACAGGTGTCGTGAGCCACCTGGTGTGTTGTGAGGACTCAACACTCCAGGCCTCTGGAGAAGTGGTGCATGTTCTTGGATGCTGTGCCATCTCCCCGGCTCCTGCTTCCTTTTTTGTTGTGTTTGAGACAAGATGTGTAGCCCTGGCTCTCTTGCAACTCTGTAGATGAGGCTGGCCTTGAACTCAGAGAGATCTCTCTGCATCCGTCTCCCGAGTGATGGAATTGCAGATGTGAGCCACCATGCCTGGCTATTTGTTTCCTTTTAACACTCTGTAACCCACCGCTGGCCTGACTTCTACGTAGTCTAGGTAACCTTGCTTCAGTCTGCAGAATGCTAAGATACAGGCACGAGCCACCACACCTGATTTGTTAGGACAGGGTCTCAGACACAGTGGGTAAAAGGCACTTGTTAGAACAAGCCTGACAACCCGAGTTCAGTCACTAGCACCGGGTAATAAAAAGTATGAAAAAAAAAGCTGAGGGGTGGTGGAGGTGGAGCATGTCTTTAATCCCAGCACTTGGGAGGCAGAGGCAGTCGGATCTCAGGTAGTTTGAGGCCAGCCTGGTCTAAAAATCGAGTTCCAGGACAGCCAGAGCTGTTACACAAAGAAATCGTGTCTCCAAAAAAAAAAAAGTTTGAAAAAAATATTGTATGAAATTTCCAAAAAATATTTAAAAATTTAATTATGCATATGGGTATTTTACCTGCATGAACGTCTGTGCACCACATGCACGAAATCCCCACCAGAACCAGAAGGCTTCAGATCCCCTGGAGCTGGACTTAGACGATTGTGAACTACCATGTAGGTGCTGGGAATCAAACCCAGGCCCTTTGGGAGAGCAACCATTGAGCCATCTCTTAAGCTCCTATAAATGTAAAAAGAAGCCTAGGAAGAGTGTGAAGACTACATTAAAATCAGAAGGGTTTACCTCAGACTTCCTGTGTCAAGGCTGGCCTTGAATCCCTAAGCATCCTGCCTCCCATCTCTCAAATGCTGGGGCTACTGGTGTAAACCACCATCCCTTGCTAAAGAGTAGACTAAATAAAAGACTAGCAATGTCATGTGAATGAGAAACTCTGGTATGTTATAAAGAGGTATTTGACCTCCACTCATTTTCTTGTTTGCTTTTTCAGATAGGGTTTCTCTGTGGCTTTGGAGGCTGTTCTGGAACTTGGCTCTTGTAGGCCAGGTTGGTCTTGAACTCACGGAGATCTGCCTGCCTCTGCCTCCTGAGCGCTGGGATTAAAGGCGTGTGCCACCAATACCCCCATTCCATTTTCTAACACAAAACCCCTTATAATCTGCTGAGGCATGCTAAAATGGGAACCAACCGAGAGGTGAGAGGGCAAGAACGCTCAATCCGACCTCACCCAACTTCACAAGGGAGTAAGAGAGGCCAGCTTTGATAAAGCAGTGGTCAACGACTGTGGTTAATCATGCTGACGTCATGGGTTTCATAACTCCCCTGAAGGCCAGAGTTCTGAGGCAGCAGAGCACAGCCGGATCACAATGGGAATCGGACAGGATAGTACTTGTGGGAGAAAAACAAAAAGCAAACAAACCAGTGCGTAGCTGGGAAGTGAAAGGCTCAGGACTGAGAGAAGTCTGGGCAGAGCCAGACCTGGAAACTTCACTTTCTTTTTTTGAGACAGGGCTTCTCTGTGTAGTTCTGGCTGTCCTGGAATTGCTCTGTAGACCAAGCTGGCCTCTCTCACAGAGATCTGCCTGCCTGTTGAGATTAAAGGCGTGCCCCACCATCCTGGATGGAGCCCTTGGATCTTAACAGCCATTTTCTGAATCTTACCTTCAGCCTGGTTCCCCCGGAGTCGGGGCAGAAAGCTAGCTTCCAGGGCTAAGCACAGGCCCTTTGTTCACCCGGATCACCCGCTCTTCAATCCACCCACGGCTTTCTTGCCATCTTACGTCCTTTCCTTGGCCTGACACTGGCAAACCGGTTTAAACTCTAGCTTCTGCTTCCCCAGTGCACACACGTTCAGATCCATTCTCAGGGTTGGAGACATGCTTCATGGGTAGTAGGACCCCAGTTCAGTTGGGTCTTAGTCAGTGTTCTATTGTTATCAAGAGACACCATGACCACGGCAACTCTTATAAAGGAAAACTTTTTTTTTTTTTTTGGTTTTTTTTTTCGAAACAGGGTTTCTCTGTGGCTTTGGAGGCTGTCCTGGAACTGGCTCTGTAGACCAGGCTGGCCTCAAACTCACAGAGATCCGCCTGCCTCTGCCTCCCAAGTGCTGGGATTAAAGGCGTGCGCCACCAATGCCCAGCGGAAAACTTTTTTTATAAAGATATATTTATTTATTATGTATACAGAGTTCTGCCTGCATGTATCCCTGCAGGCCAGAAGAGGGCACCAGATCTCATTACAGATGGTTGTGAGCCACCGTGTGGTTGCTGGGAATTGAACTCAGGACCTCTGGAAGAGCAGTCAGTGCTCTTAACCTCTGAGCCAACTCTCCAGCCCCTGAAATAATTTTTTAAAGATTTATTCTCAATGGTTTTTGTCTGGTTGGTTTTGTTTTCTGCTGTTGTTTTTAAGGTAGTTTCACTCATTTGTCCAGGATGGCCTCAAATTCAGGATCTTATGCCAGCCTCATGAGGAGCTGAACCGACGGCCACACGCACCCCATGGCCAGCAAGACAAAGCTGCTTGGGGTAACACTGCTTTTGTTTATTTGGGAACGGCAGAAGAAAAGAGAAGTTTCTCTTTTTAAAATTACACTTATTGGGTCCAGCGTGATGGTATAACCCCCTTCTCCTCCTCCTTGTAATCTGAAATGATTTCAACTCTAACTCTTAAATTTCTTCCAAAGACACAACAGACACCTGGCTGGTGAACCCTAAGTCACAAAATATATCAATATCAGCAACTTTCTTTTTTTTTTTTTTGGTTTTTCAAGACAGGGTTTCTGTATATCTCTGTGCCTGTCCTGGTACTCACTCTGTAGACCATGCAGGCTGGCCTGGAACTCATAAAGATCCATCTGCCTCTGCCTCCCAAGTGCTGGGATTAAAGGTGTGCGCCACCACTGCCCGGCATGATCAACTTTTAATTTTATGTTTAATATGAAACACAAATCAAGGTTTGTCATCTTGAGAGTAGTGCATCCCAACAGTACCTCGACTGCAGGAACGGGCTCAATCTGTGCCCAGGGATCAACCACTGGAAAGAAGATGAGGGTGTGAACCCCCATGCACTTATGAAGCCCTGTGTCTGAGGTTGAGACCCGCCTCCTGCAGACAGTCACAGAGAGGAGTACGGG